>NC_073229.2:32798437-34016875 GCF_029281585.2 Gorilla gorilla gorilla | reverse complement strand
GAGAGAAAATAACTGAAGTGTGATTCAATAAAATCATGACGACCTCAGCATCTGACAAGGTGAGGTGGCTATGGCTCCGCTGAGAAAGCTGCCTGTTAGGCGGTAAGCCACACCCTGGAGAAAGCACTGCTCCTCTCCCTGGGGGAGGTCACAGCCCACTTTAGTTCTGGCTGGTTAAAAAAAAAAAAAAAAGACAGGCAGTCTCTCTATTGCCCCCTGTTGTCCAGTTGTACCATTGCAATGTTTTTCCATACAGAAGGCAAACAGAACTATTCTTTCAGTTTTTTTGTTTTTTGTTTTTTAAGACGGAGTCTTGCACTGTCGCCCGGGCTGGGGTGCAATGGCGTGATCTTGGCTCACTGCAACCTCCGCCTCCCAGGTTCAAGCAATTCTCCTGCTTCAGCCTTCAGAGTAGCTGAGATTACAGGCACCTGCTCCCACGCCTGGCTAATTTTTTTGTATTTTTAGTACAGACAGGGTTTCACCATGTTGGCCAGGCTGGTCTTGAACTCCTGACCTCATGATCAGCCCGCCTCCACCTCCCAAAGTGGTGGGATTACAGGTGTGAGCCACCACGCCCGGCCTCTTCTTTCAGATTTTAACTGAGCACCTATTACTTGCCAGGAAGTCTTTTAGACTCTGGAGATAGAACACTGAGTTTGGGGAAAGAGGCAAAACAGACAAATATACAAGTAAATAAAAAAGAATGGTTAAGAAGATAACCAGTCCCTTTTGGCACCAGGGACTGGTTTCATGGAAGAAGATTTTTTGGCAGGATGGGAAGAGGGAGGGGATGGTTTTAGGATGAAACTGTTCCACCTCAGATCATCAGTCATTAGTTAGATTCTCATAAGGAGTGCACAACCTGGATTCCTTGCATGCGCAGTTTACAATAGGGTTCATGCTCCTATGAGAATCGAATGCTTGCGACTGATCTGACAGGAGGCGGAGCTCAGTCTGGAATGGTTGCTCACCTCCAGCTGTGCAGCCCAGCACCTAACAGGCCATGGACTGCTACTGGTCCGTTGCCTGGGGGTTGGGGATCCCTGGTATAAAGAGGAGAAGGGGCCAGGCTAGGTGGCTCATGCTTGTAATCTCAGCACTTTGGGAGGCCGAGGCAAGAGGGCACTTGAGGCCAGGAGTTTTGAAACCAGCCAGGCCAACATAGCAAGGCTCCATCTCTACATAATAATCATCATTATCATCACCAACAAAACATTAGCTGGACATGATGGTGCATGCATGTGGTCCCAACTACTCAGGCGGCTGAGGCAGGAGGATCTCTTGAGCCCAGGAGGTCAAGGCTGCAGTGAGCCATGATCATGCTACTGCACTCCAGCCTGGGCAACAGAACAAGACCCTATCGCAAAATAAAAAAAGGAAGCTATGGAAACTAGAGGGTTGTTATTTTAAATAGAACTGTCAGGGGAGTTCTCTCTGAAAAGGACAGTGGGTGGCAACAGTACGTGAGGCAAAAAAGATTCCAAATGAATGGAGAGAGTAGCAGGTGCCCAGACGGAAGGCGCAAGAGGGGTTAAAGGACCGGCAAGGAGACCACTGTTGCTACAGTGTAGGGAGTAAGGGGCACATGCACACCACATCAGGCTTGCATGTGGTGACTGAGCGAGTGAGATGCAGCTTGGCCAGGACAAAGGTGGTGGAGGTAGTAAAAAAAATAGTATCATTCTAGGTGTATTTGGAAAAGGAACCCATACCGTTTGCTTATAATTGGGATGTTTGTGATGTAAGAGAAAGAGCGGAAGAAAGTATGATTCCAAGGTCCTTGATTGAACAGCCGGAAGAATGGGATACCATTTATGGAGATGGGGAAGAACATGGGATGGCCACCGGGCAGGGGCACATCGGGAGGTCTGGTGTGTTTTAGGTCACTTTAAGTTTGAGTTGCCCATTCGACATCTGAGTGGACATCATCGGATAGCGTGGTCACTGGTGTCCAAATGTACCCGTTTTGCGTGTATGTTCTGTCTCCTCATGGGAGGCAAGAAACTAGGTCTTAACCAATAGGTGCTCTTCTAAGGTTCCTAACACTTAGCAGGTGCTCAGTGTATACTTGTTGAACTTTTATTAAAACTGCAAAGCCTGAAATGTATCATTAGGAACCCTCAATAATATTTTGAGGCCGGGCACGGTGGCTCACACCTGTAATCCCAGCACTTTAGGAGGCCAAGGCAGGCGGATCACTTGAGGTCAGGAGTTCAAGACCAGCCTGGCCAACATGGTAAAACCCCGTCCCTACTAAACATACAAAAATTAGCCAGGTGTGGTGGCTTATGCCTCCCAGCTACTCGGGAGGCTGAGGCAGGAGAATCGCTTGAACCCAGGAGGTGGAGGTTGCAGTGAGCCGAGATAGTGCCACTACGCTCCAGCCTGGGCAACAGAGCAAGACTCCATCTCAAAAAAAATAATAATAATAACAATATTTTGAAGCTATCAGCATCATAGAGAATACCCATATGGGTTTTAAATTCAAGGAATTCACGGACTTATTGTTCCAGTTGAAGATGACATCATCCTACAAAATCACACCGTCTCTGTTTCACATCCAAACCAGTCCCCGCTGGCATTGACAGCATGCTTTGAGATGGAGAAGGCTCCTCTCCAAGGGAATTTCGAGCAACAGATTTGATGATATATATTCTCACTGAAAAACCCCTCAGTGAGATTTCTTCATTAACAGTTAATGATCAGTTAACCTTTAAGAATGTTTATATCCTTATGACAAACCTAATTATAAAATAAAGATAGATTTGCTATGAATGCTTGAGTGTACCTATTTGAGATGTGTGCAACAAGATTTTAACTTTCACCAAAGAAGGGGAAAAAAACCCTTATTTTACTTCTCATACATTCAGACCCCAAGGGGGAAAAAGTACATTGTCTAGATAGTTCACACTAATTAGTGAGGAGAAAACTAGCATTGGGCTGGCAGGCTATCCGAACTGTGCCTACAATGATCAGATTATCTGAATAATCTTCCGCTCCCACCTCAGCTTTCATGGACCCAGCTGATATCTGGTCGTGGCATCTTTTCGCAGGGTGACACAGCTCCTTTGGTAGGAAGCAAAGGCAGAATTTAGGCAAAAAGAAACAAAGAGAAGCCTTTGAAGTGATTAAAGAAGAATCTCCCAAGCCTATCTAGGTTAACATAAATTTTATTAACAGGCCAGGTGGGCGCAGTGACTCACTTCTGTAATCCTAGCATTTTGGGAGGCTGAGGTGGGCAGATTGCCTGAGGTCAGGAGTTCAAGACTAGCCTGGCCAACATGGTGAATGAAACCCCGTGTCTACTAAAAATATAAAAAATTAGCCAGGGGTGGTGGTGGGCGCCTGTAATCCCTGCTACTTGGGAGGCTGAGGCAGGAGAATCGCTCGAGTCCAGGAGGCAGAGATTGCAGTGAGCTGAGATGGTGCCACTGCACTCCAACCTGGGTGACAGAGCGAGACTCTGTCTCAAAAAAAAAAAAAAAATTCCATTAACGTCATCTTATTTTAGTACGCATCTCAAATATTCTCTCTCTCCGTCACTTTTCTCTCTTGAATTTTTCGGCAGGCTGTTCTAGCTATGGTTCACACCATAGCATTTAATTCTAAGGCCTGTCTTTGGAGATTTGGAGTTTGGTTTGGTTTGGTTTGGTTTTTAGAGACAGAGTCTTGCTCTGGCACACAGGCTGGAGTGGTGCAGTAGCTTGAGTGACCCTCGCACCTCTGTAACTGAACTTAGGTTTGGCTGCTCACCACTCAAAAGCCAAATACGAGAGATGAGGTTGGTGAGAGGAAAAGCAGGTTTATTGGGAAAGCCAGCGAAATTGAGAAGATGATGAGCTAGCCTTCTAAAGTACCATCTCCAGGCCAGGCATGGTGGCTCACATCTGTAATCCCAGCACTTTGGGATGCCAAGGCAGGCAGATCACCTAAGGTCAGGAGTTTGAGACCAGCCTGACCCACAATGGCGAAACACCATCTCTACTAAAAAATACAAAAATTAGCCAGCGTGGTGGTGCATGCCTGTAGTCCCAGCTACTCAGGAGGCTGAGACAGGAGAATAGCTTGAACCCAGGAAGCAGAGATTGCAGTGAGCCGAGATTGTACCACTGCACTCCAGCCTGAGCAACAGAGAATCCATCTCAAGAAATAATAATTTTGTAAAAATTAAGTAAAATCTCCAATTTTTTAGGCTGGTTGGAGGGTTTTTATGGGAGGGGGGTATGGGGGGAGACAAAGGGGTTAGTATCGAGGAGACTGAGGACCACAGACATTTGGGCACCAGTGAGGGTTCAGGAAGGTTGAGAACTTCTTTGTCCTTGGTCAGGTCATAATGCTCCTTCAGTCTTTAGTATTTTTAATAGAGGGTTTCACCATGTTGGCCAGACTGGTCTCTAACTCCTGACCTCAGGTGATCCGCCCGCCTCGGCCTCCCAAAGTGCTGGGATTACAGGCGTGAGCCACCGTGCCCAGCCACTCCTATCAGTCTTTAACAATATATAGTTAGTTGTTTATATACTTCCCCTTTAATCCCAGAGTTAGTTTCTAAAAGTACATGATTGTTGTTTGTGTATATTATCTCGGTGCTATAAAATTATCCTAGTCTACATGCAGGAAAGGGTAAAACCCTTTAAACAAAAACGGAGTTAGTTATGTTCGTTCTTTTGCTATTTCACAGTTGTACCTCAGCCTCCCAAAGTGCTGGGATTACAAGAGTGGTGTCTTTGGAGTTTTGAGATGCGGAAATAATGAAAGGCTTTCAAAATGTCCAATAACATTATGAAGTCTTTAGAGGGAAACACGTGTATCTGTATCCTGGCTTTTGCACTAATCAATTATAGTACCTGTTATAAAGGGCTTGTAGACATTTCTTAATGAGTCTACAGATACTTGGTAACGTGGAAATCCTCAGATAAGTTTGTCTATGAGAACACAGTAGATGTTATTTTCAGAAAATTAAATATTGCCTGCCCTGTGAAGTGTGTATAATGTGGCTCACACACCAAGGGCCTCTCCATGGGTAGGTGTCTGGCTGTCTGCCAGCAAGGAGACAGGGAGTTATCCGGGAACACGCAGAACCAGAAAAGAGGCTGACATGTTTGGAACTAAGGCTTCTGGTCTTCTGAATGTCACATTACCTCTGCCTGGTGTTGGGCAAGAATAAGCAAACCGCAACTCTGGTAGAGAGTCTTACGAGACAGATATTAACACCTGAGAGTTTTATTTTTATGACTTGGATTTGCAGCAAAACAATCTCCACTTGATGTGGGATTGGTTTCCTTCTGTTCAGTTTATGTTGTTAATGACTCTAAGAGGTTTGCAAGAGGATCTATGGAGCCAGTTCCAGATTGGTCCTCCTACTAAGAATACAGTGGGTATCCCCATCTGATACAGTCACTTGTAAGTATATTTGTCTATGTATATATGCACATATATGTTTCTGTGTGTGATGTAAATGTAGTTTTGAAACCAAATAGTGTCACACACTTGTACAGGGTAACTAGAATTGTATGAGTGGCTGTAAGGCAAACACTACATCACAATTATCTGTACCATGGAACAAGCCCATGAGCTCATGCCTTTGGATCCTACTTATTTCAGTCAATATTCACCACTGTTGGGGGGTAGCAGGAATGCTTAGTTCATCTCTTTTGTTGGCATTGTAATGTCTTTGCTCACAAGGGTAGAGGTCAGGAGGCACAGAAAAAAGAAAATGGGTTTGGGGGCCAATGACTGGGATAAAATCCTAAACCCATTAGCTAATAGCTATGACATTAGGCAAGTGACTTAATGTCTCTGTGACTATTCGTAAAATTTATAAAATTGGAAGAGCAATACTATTCCATACTAATACTATTATGAACATTAAACAAAATACTTTTTGTAAAGTTTGTACCTGAGAGCTTGACAGAGAGTAGGCACTCAAAAACTTTTAGCTTGCTTCACATTATAAAAATAGCCCAAAACAATGAAACTTTCCCCCCAGTAATATACACAGGTGTATGGGTTTGTGCTTACAGGCTGCCATATGAATGTACTCAAGTTGTCTCTTCTAAAAATATGCCTTGTATGGATCCAGTAAAGTCTGTCATTCTAGAAATGTATCAGAACTAGATCAATCAGAGTTAACAAAGGAAACAAAGAAGAAGAAGTAGAAAAGCCATAATTTGTGGAAATCTACTACTTTTAAAGTTTTTTTGGTACTTCAGTTATGCATGTGTGTTTTTGTGTGTCTGAATGTGTATAAAATCCAATGGAGGCCTGACACAGTGGCTCATGCCTGTAATCCCAACACTTTGGGAGGCTGAGGCGGGTGGATCATGAGGTCAGGATATCGAGACCATCCTGGCCAACATGGTGAAGCCCCCACTCTACTAAAAATACAAAAAGTAGCTGGGCGTGGTGGTGGTGGTGCATACCTGTAGTCCCAGCTACTTGGGAGTCTGAGGCAGGAGACTCGCTTGAACCCGGGAGGCAGAGATTGCAGTGAGCCGAGATCGCACCACTGCACTCCAGCCTGGGCGACAGAGCAAGACTCCCTCTCACGAAAAGAAAAAAAGAATCCAACAATATTTTAAATATTGTTACATATAGCCAATATTCATTCAGATTCACCACATATGTACCATTTTCATTCCTCTTCATTCCTCCCTGTACAAACTTCAATCTAGATTTGTTTTTTCTCTACCTAAAGAATACCTTTTAGTATTTTCTATAATGCAGATGTGTTGATGGTGAATTCTTTTAATTACTGTTTGTCTGAACATGTCTCTATTTTGCCTTCATTCTGGAAGGATCTTTTTGCTCCATATAGAATTCTTGATTGGCAATTCTTTTTCTTTAGCACTGTAAAGATATTCCATTGTCTCCATTGTCTACTGGCTTCCATTATTTTTGTTGAGATGTAAACTGTGAGTTCAATTGTTGCTTATTTGGAGGTAATATGTATTTTGTTCTAGAGGCTTTTTTTTTTTTTTTTTAATGGAGTTTCTCTGTTGTCGCCCAGGCTGGAGTGTGATGGAATGATCTTGGCTTACTGCAACCTCCGCCTCCTGGATTCAAGTGATTCTCCTGCCTCAGCCCCCCGAGTAGCTGGGATTACAGGCTTCTGCCACCATGCCCAGCTAATTTTTGTATCTTTAGTAGAGACGGGGTTTCACCATGTTGGCCAGGCTGGTCTCAAACTCCTGACCTCAGATGATCCACCCACCTTGGCCTCCCAAAGTGCTGGGATTACAGGCAGGAGCCACTACACCCAGCCTGTTCTAGAGGCTTTTAACGATATTTTTTCCTGTTTAGTTTACAAGATGTCTTTGATTTATAGCAGTTTAATTCTCATCTGCCTCAGTGAGGATTTCTTTTTTTTTATTTTTCCTGTTTGGGGCTAGGCCTTCTTGAAACTGTCTTATTATCCTTCTTCAGTTTGGGAAAATTCTTAGCCATTACCTCCTCAAGTATTAACTTCTGCCCTATTACCTCCCTCTCTTCCTCCTCCTAGGATTCAGATTATGTGTCTGTTAGCCCCTCTCAATGTATCCTATCTGTCTCTTACCCTCTCCTCCATATTAACCATCTTTTTGTCTCTATGTTCACTCTGTGGAGTCTCTTCTAAAGCTCTAATTAGAGAATCCAGTTCCTGAATTCTTTCTTAATCCATGTCTATTCAACTGGAAAGCTCATTGCATTCTTGATTTCAGTGGTGTATATTTTAATTCTACAATTCTCATAGACCTTTTTTAAATTAATTATTTATTATTATTATTATTATTTACTTTTTTATTTTTAGAGACAGAGTCTCACTCTGTTGTCCAGGCTGGAGTGCAGTCTTGTGATCATAGCTCACTGCAGCCTCTAACTCCTGGGCTCAAGATCCTCCTGCCTCAGCCTCCTGAGTAGTTGGGACTATAGGCGCGCATCACCACACTAGGCTATTTTTTTTTTTTTTTTAATTTCTGTAGAAACGGGATCTCACTTTGTTGCCCAGACTGGTCTGAAGCTCCTGGCCTCAAGTGATCCTCCCTGTCTCAGCCTCCCAAAGTACTGAGATTACAGGCATGAGCCACCATGCCTGGCTTCATGGATCTTTTAAAAACAGATTCCAGTTTCCTATCAAAATTCTCAAGCTGTCTTTAATCTTCTTAATTATTGTAAGCATAGTCTTTGTAAAGTCTATATGTATGACTCTATGTGAGAAGCCCTGGTGCATCCGTTTTTAAGATCTGATATTTTGCTAGTGCTTATACAAGCTATCTGGTCTCCTCATGACCACTACCCCCCTTTTTAAATTGAATGCTTTTATTTGTAAAATTGTGAAAGTAATTCAAGACCTTAATCCAGTTTTAGGAACTCAGATGAGTCAAATCTGAGCTTCAGAGCTTGAAAGGCCTGTTGGCTTGTGGTTCACTGTCATCTCTAAGGGACAGTGCTTTGGGGTCACAACTCAAAAGAATGGGGTTCACCAGAGAGCACCCTCCCTTGGTGTATCCTGAACTCCATTACCTGTTCCCTATGCTCTTAACATATCAAAAGCCCACTTGGTTTCCCAACTGCTCCACTTTGGAATGTTCAAGTGTCTTCACGAGAAAACAGGCCCCCAACACCAGCTTCACCTCTCTGGGCCATCATCTTTTCCTGATCCAACCCAGGAAGTGTGTGTGTGTGTGTGTGTGTGTGTGTGTGTGTGTGACGGAGTTTCACTCTGTCGCCCAGGCTGGAGTGAAGTGGCATGATCTTGGCTCACTGCAGCCTCCGCCTCCCGGGTTCAAGCGATTCTCTTGCCTCAGCCTCCTGAGTAGCTGGGATTATAGGTGCCTGCCACCACACCTGGCTAATTTTTGTATTTTTAGTAGAGACAGGGTTTCACCATGCTGGCCAGGCTGGTCTCAGAGTAAAGTGGCACGATCTTGGCTCACTGCAAACTTCGTCCCCCGGATTCAAACGATTCTCCTGCCTCAGCCTCTTGAGTAGCTGGGATTATAGGGGCCCACCACCACACCTGGCTAAGTTTTGTATTTTTAGTAGAGATGGGGTTTCGCCATGGTAGCCAGGCTGGTCTCAAACTCCTGACCTCAGGTGATCCACGCGCCTTGGCCTCCCAAAGTGCTGGGATTACAGGCATGAGCCACCACGCCTGGCCTTTTTACTATCTTATTTGCTGTCCAGTACTATAAGAAAAAAAGTTTAAACATTTTGTCCAGAGTTTTTAAATTTGTTTGCTTATATTTTTGTTCAGAGTTTTTAGTTGTCCTCAGAAAGAGGGTTGGTCCAAATTACCTAGTCTACTACATCTAGAAAGGACATTGGAAATTGACTTTTTTTTTTTTTTTTTTGAGACGGAGTCTCACTCTGTGGCCCAGGCTGGATCGCCCAGTGGCACAATCTCGGCTCGCTGCAACATCTGCCTCCTGGGTTCAAGTGATTCTAGTGTTTCAGCCTCCCTAGTAGCTGGGATTACAGGTGCCCGCCACCACGCATGGCTAATTTTTTTTTTTTAATTTTTAGTGGAGACGGGGTTTCCCCATGTTGGCCAGACTGGTCTTGAACTCCTGACCTCAAATGATCCACCCACCTTGGCCTCCCAAAGTGCTGGGATTACAGGCATGAGCCACTGTGCCCAGCCACCAAGCATCCTTTTAGGGGCTGGGGACTCAGTGATAAACACACTGTGCCTGCTTCTTGGAACTCACAGTCTCACTCTGATCCGTGTTTAGTCCTGTCCTGTATGATAATAGCAGTTGTCCATTGAGCTCATAAAATCTAAGACCGCGCTGGGCTTCTGAGCCACCCGCAGAGCCTAGCTTGGTGCTGAAAGCTAAGTGGGTGCTCTGTCATTGCTGGGGTTCGATTGACTGGTTCTAACAGAGACTAGCTATAGAGCTAACACTTGATGGAATATTTTGAATATTGATGACCTTTTCACTGGCTTCTGCCTATGGTAAGTACAGGTACAACCCAAAGAGAAGAGCCTCATTTATAGTGTGTGGCTGGGAGAGAGGGAGGTTTGCAAACTGAGTCATTTTCCCCCATTCAGCTTGTGTGTGTCTGTGTGAGTTCATACCTGTGTGTGTGCATAAAATCAAACAAGAATAAAATGTTTTCATTTGTTCCCTTCCTTCTTCCTCTCTCTGTCTCTCCCTGTTTCCACAGGTCAGCGTTGAAGTTTTGGTAGAGTATCCTTTTTTTGTGTTTGGACAGGGCTGGTCATCCTGCTGTCCGGAGAGAACCAGCCAGCTCTTTGATTTGCCGTGTTCCAAACTCTCAGTTGGGGATGTCTGCATCTCGCTTACCCTCAAGAACCTGAAGAACGGCTCTGTTAAAAAGGGCCAGCCCGTGGATCCCGCCAGCGTCCTGCTGAAGCACTCAAAGGCCGACGGCCTGGCGGGCAGCAGACACAGGTATGCCGAGCAGGAAAACGGAATCAACCAGGGGAGTGCCCAGATGCTCTCTGAGAATGGCGAACTGAAGTTTCCAGAGAAAATGGGATTGCCTGCAGCGCCCTTCCTCACCAAAATAGAACCCAGCAAGCCCGCGGCAACGAGGAAGAGGAGGTGGTCGGCGCCAGAGAGCCGCAAACTGGAGAAGTCAGAAGACGAACCACCTTTGACTCTTCCTAAGCCTTCTCTAATTCCTCAGGAGGTTAAGATTTGCATTGAAGGCCGGTCTAATGTAGGCAAGTAGAGGCAGCGTGGGGGAAAGGAAACGTGGCTCTCCCTTATCATTTGTATCCAGATTACTGTACTGTAGGCTAAAATAACACAGTATTTACATGTTATCTTCTTAATTTTAGGTTTCTGTTCTAACCTTGTCATTAGAGTTACAGCAGGTGTGTCGCAGGAGACTGGTGCATATGCTTTTTCCACGAGTGTCTGTCAGTGAGCGGGCGGGAGGAAGGGCACAGCAGGAGCGGTCAGGGCTCCAGGCATCCCCAGGGAAGAAAGGAACGGGGCTTCACAGTGCCTGCCTTCTCTAGCGGCACAGAAGCAGCCGGGGGCGCTGACTCCCGCTAGTGTCAGGAGAAAAGTCCTGTGGGAAGGGTCCTGCAGGGGTGCAGGGGTGCACGCATGTGGGGGTGCACAGGCGCTGTGGCGGCGAGTGAGGGTCTCTTTTTCTCTGCCTCCCTCTGCCTCACTCTCTTGCTATCAGCATGGGCCGGGGGGGTTCAGAGCAGTGTCCTCCTGGGGTTCCCACGTGCAAAATCAACATCAGGAACCCAGCTTCAGGGCATCGCGGAGACGCGTCAGATGGCAGATTTGGAAAGTTAACCATTTAAAAGAACATTTTTCTCTCCAACATATTTTACAATAAAAGCAACTTTTAATTGTATAGATATATATTTCCCCCTATGGGGCCTGACTGCACTGATATATATTTTTTTTAAAGAGCAACTGCCACATGCGGGATTTCATTTCTGCTTTTTACTAGTGCAGCGATGTCACCAGGGTGTTGTGGTGGACAGGGAAGCCCCAGCTGTCATGGCCCCACATGGGGTAAGGGGGGTTGGGAGTGGGGGAGAGGGAGAGAGCGAACACCCAGGCTGGTTTCTGTGCAGTGTTAGGAAAACCAATCAGGTTATTGCGTTGACTTCACTCCCAAGAGGTAGATGCAAACTGCCCTTCAGTGAGAGCAACAGAAGCTCTTCACGTTGAGTTTGCGAAATCTTTTTGTCTTTGAACTCTAGTACTGTTTATAGTTCATGACTATGGACAACTCGGGTGCCATTTTTTTTTTCAGATTCCAGTGTGACATGAGGAATTAGATTTTGAAGATGAGCATATATTACTATCTTTAAGCATTTAAAAATACTGTTCACACTTTATTACCAAGCATCTTGGTCTCTCATTCAACAAGTACTGTATCTCACTTTAAACTCTTTGGGGAAAAAAAAAAACAAAAAAAAACTAAGTTGCTTTCTTTTTTTCAACACTGTAACTACATTTCAGCTCTGCAGAATTGCTGAAGAGCAAGATATTGAAAGTTTCAATGTGGTTTAAAGGGATGAATGTGAATTATGAACTAGTATGTGACAATAAATGACCACCAAGTACTACCTGACGGGAGGCACTTTTCACTTTGATGTCTGAGAATCAGTTCAAGGCATATGCAGAGTTGGCAGAGAAACTGAGAGAAAAGGGATGGAGAAGAGAATACTCATTTTTGTCCAGTGTTTTTCTTTTTAAGATGAACTTTTAAAGAACCTTGCGATTTGCACATATTGAGTTTATAATTTGTGTGATATTCCTGCAGTTTTTATCCAATAACATTGTGGGAAAGGTTTGGGGGACTGAACGAGCATAAATAAATGTAGCAAAATTTCTTTCTAACCTGCCTAAACTCTAGGCCATTTTATAAGGTTATGTTCCTTTGAAAATTCATTTTGGTCTTTTTACCACATCTGTCACAAAAAGCCAGGTCTTAGCGGGCTCTTAGAAACTCTGAGAATTTTCTTCAGATTCATTGAGAGAGTTTTCCATAAAGACATTTATATATGTGAGCAAGATTTTTTTTAAACAATTACTTTATTATTGTTGTTATTAATGTTATTTTCAGAATGGCTTTTTTTTTCTATTCAAAATCAAATCGAGATTTAATGTTTGGTACAAACCCAGAAAGGGTATTTCATAGTTTTTAAACCTTTCATTCCCAGAGATCCGAAATATCATTTGTGGGTTTTGAATGCATCTTTAAAGTGCTTTAAAAAAAAGTTTTATAAGTAGGGAGAAATTTTTAAATATTCTTACTTGGATGGCTGCAACTAAACTGAACAAATACCTGATTTTTCTTTTACCCCATTGAAAATAGTACTTTCTTCGTTTCACAAATTAAAAAAAAAAATCTGGTATCAACCCACATTTTGGCTGTCTAGTATTCATTTACATTTAGGGCTCACCAGGACTAATGATTTTTATAAACCGTTTTCTGGGGTGTACCAAAAACATTTGAATAGGTTTAGAATAGCTAGAATAGTTCCTTGACTTTCCTCGAATTTCATTACCCTCTCAGCGTGCTTGCAGAGAGCTGGGTGGGCTCATTCTTGCAGTCATACTGCTTATTTAGTGCTGTATTTTTTAAACGTTTCTGTTCAGAGAACTTGCTTAATCTTCCATATATTCTGCTCAGGGCACTTGCAATTATTAGGTTTTGTTTTTCTTTTTGTTTTTTAACCTTTGATGGTAAGAGGAATACGGGCTGCCACATAGACTTTGTTCTCATTAATATCACTATTTACAACTCATGTGGACTCAGAAAAACACACACCACCTTTTGGCTTACTTCGAGTATTGAACTGACTGGATCCACTAAACCAACACTAAGATGGGAAAACACACATGGTTTGGAGCAATAGGAACATCATCATAATTTTTGTGGTTCTATTTCAGGTATAGGAATTATAAAATAATTGGTTCTTTCTAAACACTTGTCCCATTTCATTCTCTTGCTTTTTTAGCATGTGCAATACTTTCTGTGCCAATAGAGTCTGACCAGTGTGCTATATAGTTAAAGCTCATTCCCTTTTGGCTTTTTCCTTGTTTGGTTGATCTTCCCCATTCTGGCCAGAGCAGGGCTGGAGGGAAGGAGCCAGGAGGGAGAGAGCCTCCCACCTTTCCCCTGCTGCGGATGCTGAGTGCTGGGGCGGGGAGCCTTCAGGAGCCCCGTGCGTCTGCCGCCACGTTGCAGAAAGAGCCAACCAAGGAGACCTGGGGGAGGAACCGCAGTGTCCCCTGTCACCACACGGAATAGTGAATGTGGAGTGTGGAGAGGAAGGAGGCAGATTCATTTCTAAGACGCACTCTGGAGCCATGTAGCCTGGAGTCAACCCATTTTCCACGGTCTTTTCTGCAAGTGGGCAGGCCCCTCCTCGGGGGTCTGTGTCCTTGAGACTTGGAGCCCTGCCTCTGAGCCTGGACGGGAAGTGTGGCCTGTTGTGTGTGTGCGTTCTGAGCGTGTTGGCCAGTGGCTGTGGAGGGGACCACCTGCCACCCACGGTCACCACTCCCTTGTGGCAGCTTTCTCTTCAAATAGGAAGAACGCACAGAGGGCAGGA
Organism: Gorilla gorilla gorilla; assembly: GCF_029281585.2. NCBI lineage: Eukaryota > Metazoa > Chordata > Mammalia > Primates > Hominidae > Gorilla > Gorilla gorilla. The sequence continues at coordinate 34,002,831 of NC_073229.2, read as the reverse complement.
GCCTCCTGTTTGCAGACGTTGGCGGGCCCCGAGGCTCGCAGAGCAGCCTCTGTCACCGCTTCTGTGTAGCAAACATTAACGATGACAGGGGTAGAAATTCTTCGGTGCCGTTCAGCTTACAAGGATCAGCCATGTGCCTCTGTACTATGTCCACTCTGCAATATTTACCGACAGCCGTCTTTTGTTCTTTCTTTCCTGTTTTCCATTTTTAAACTAATAACAGCAGGCCTTTTGCGTTTACAATGGAACACAATCACCAAGAAATTAGTCAGGGCGAAAAGAAAAAAAAAATAATATTATTAATAAGAAACCAACAAACAAGAACCTCTCTTTCTAGGGATTTCTAAATATATAAAATGACTGTTCCTTAGAATGTTTAACTTAAGAATTATTTCAGTTTGTCTGGGCCACACTGGGGCAGAGGGGGGAGGGAGGGATACAGAGATGGATGCCACTTACCTCAGATCTTTTAAAGTGGAAATCCAAATTGAATTTTCATTTGGACTTTCAGGATAATTTTCTATGTTGGTCAACTTTTCGTTTTCCCTAACTCACCCAGTTTAGTTTGGGATGATTTGATTTCTGTTGTTGTTGATCCCATTTCTAACTTGGAATTGTGAGCCTCTATGTTTTCTGTTAGGTGAGTGTGTTGGGTTTTTTCCCCCCACCAGGAAGTGGCAGCATCCCTCCTTCTCCCCTAAAGGGACTCTGCGGAACCTTTCACACCTCTTTCTCAGGGACGGGGCAGGTGTGTGTGTGGTACACTGACGTGTCCAGAAGCAGCACTTTGACTGCTCTGGAGTAGGGTTGTACAATTTCAAGGAATGTTTGGATTTCCTGCATCTTGTGGATTACTCCTTAGATACCGCATAGATTGCAATATAATGCTGCATGTTCAAGATGAACAGTAGCTCCTAGTAATCATAAAATCCACTCTTTGCACATAGTTTGATCTTTACTGAAATATGTTGCCAAAATTTATTTTTGTTGTTGTAGCTCTGGATTTTGTTTTGTTTTGTTTTTTAAGGAAACGATTGACAATACCCTTTAACATCTGTGACTACTAAGGAAACCTATTTCTTTCATAGAGAGAAAAATCTCCAATGCTTTTGAAGACACTAATACCGTGCTATTTCAGATATGGGTGAGGAAGCAGAGCTCTCGGGACCGAAGGCCGGGCTTCTTGAGCTGTGTTGGTTGTCATGGCTACTGTTTCATGAACCACAGGCAGCTCAACAGACTGGTCTGTTGCCTTCTGAAACCCTTTGCACTTCAATTTGCACCAGGTGAAAACAGGGCCAGCAGACTCCATGGCCCAATTCGGTTTCTTCGGTGGTGATATGAAAGGAGAATTACACTTTTTTTTTTTTTTAAAAAGTGGCGTGGAGGCCTTTGCTTCCACATTTGTTTTTAACCCAGAATTTCTGAAATAGAGAATTTAAGAACACATCAAGTAATAAATATACAGAGAATATACTTTTTTATAAAGCACATGCATCTGCTATTGTGTTGGGTTGGTTTCCTCTCTTTTCCACGGACAGTGTTGTGTTTCTGGCATAGGGAAACTCCAAACAACTTGCACACCTCTACTCCGGAGCTGAGATTTCTTTTACATAGATGACCTCGCTTCAAATATGTTACCTTACTGATAGGATCTTTTCTTGTAGCACTATACCTTGTGGGAATTTTTTTTTAATGTACACCTGATTTGAGAAGCTGAAGAAAACAAAATTTTGAAGCACTCACTTTGAGGAGTACAGGTAATGTTTTAAAAAATTGCACAAAAGAAAAATGAATGTCGAAATGATTCATTCAGTGTTTGAAAGATATGGATCTGTTGAAACAATGAGTTTCATACTTTGTAAAAAAAAAAAAAGCAGAGAAGGGTTGAAAGTTACATGTTTTTTTGTATATAGAAATTTGTCATGTCTAAATGATCAGATTTGTATGGTTATGGCCTGGAAGAATTACTACGTAAAAGGCTCTTAAACTATACCTATGCTTATTGTTCTTTTTGTTACACATAGCCCTCGTCTGAGGGAGGGGAACTCGGTATTCTGCGATTTGAGAATACTGTTCATTCCTATGCTGAAAGTACTTCTCTGAGCTCCCTTCTTAGTCTAAACTCTTAAGCCATTGCAACTTCTTTTTCTTCAGAGATGATGTTTGACATTTTCAGCACTTCCTGTTCCTATAAACCCAAAGAATATAATCTTGAACACGAAGTGTTTGTAACAAGGGATCCAGGCTACCATCAAACAGGACTCATTATGGGGACAAAAAAAAAAAATTATTTCACCTTCTTTCCCCCCACACCTCATTTAAATGGGGGGGTAAAAACATGATTTCAATGTAAATGCCTCATTTTACTTTTATTTTGGTTTTTATTTAATATAAAGAGGCCAGAATAAATGCGGAGCAACTTCTCAGAATAGTATTCCTGTCCAAAAATCAAGCCGGACAGTGGAAACTGGACAGCTGTGGGGATATTAAGCACCCCCACTTACAATTCTTAAATTCAGAATCTCGTCCCCTCCCTTCTCGTTGAAGGCAACTGTTCTGGTAGCTAACTTTCTCCTGTGTAATGGCGGGAGGGAACACCGGCTTCAGTTTTTCATGTCCCCATGACTTGCATACAAATGGTTCAGCTGTATTAAAATTAAGTGCATTTGGCCAATAGGTAGTATCTATACAATAACAACAATCTCTAAGAATTTCCATAACTTTTCTTATCTGAAAGGACTCAAGTCTTCCACTGCAGATACATTGGAGGCTTCACCCACGTTTTCTTTCCCTTTAGTTTGTTTGCTGTCTGGATGGCCAATGAGCCTGTCTCCTTTTCTGTGGCCAATCTGAAGGCCTTCGTTGGAAGTGTTGTTTACAGTAATCCTTACCAAGATAACATACTGTCCTCCAGAATACCAAGTATTAGGTGACACTAGCTCAAGCTGTTGTCTTCAGAGCAGTTACCAAGAAGCTCGGTGCACAGGTTTTCTCTGGTTCTTACAGGAACCACCTACTCTTTCAGTTTTCTGGTCCAGGAGTGGGGTAAATCCTTTAGTTAGTGCATTTGAACTTGATACCTGTGCATTCAGTTCTGTGAATACTGCCCTTTTTGGCGGGGTTTCTTCATCTCCCCAGCCTGAACTGCTCAACTCTAAACCCAAATTAGTGTCAGCCGAAAGGAGGTTTCAAGATAGTCCTGTCAGTATTTGTGGTGACCTTCAGACTAGACAGTCTTCATTTCCAGCCAGTGGAGTCCTGGCTCCAGAGCCATCTCTGAGACTCGTACTACTGGATGTTTTAATATCAGATCATTACCCACCAAACTTCCAATCGTATGCCTCCCACAGGCCAAGGGAAAACAGACACCAGAACTTGGGTTGAGGGCACTACCAGACTGACATGGCCAGTACAGAGGAGAACTAGGGAAGGAATGATGTTTTGCACCTTATTGAAAAGAAAATTTTAAGTGCATACATAATAGTTAAGAGCTTTTATTGTGACAGGAGAACTTTTTTCCATATGCGTGCATACTCTCTGTAATTCCAGTGTAAAATATTGTACTTGCACTAGCTTTTTTAAACAAATATTAAAAAATGGAAGAATTCATATTCTATTTTCTAATCGTGGTGTGTCTATTTGTAGGATACACTCGAGTCTGTTTATTGAATTTTATGGTCCCTTTCTTTGATGGTGCTTGCAGGTTTTCTAGGTAGAAATTATTTCATTATTATAATAAAACAATGTTTGATTCAAAATTTGAACAAAATTGTTTTAAATAAATTGTCTGTATACCAGTACAAGTTTATTGTTTCAGTATACTCGTACTAATAAAATAACAGTGCCAATTGCAGATGTGTGTCTTTCTTTGCCTTCTGCTGGGTCCTCAAAGAAGAGGCCAGGAAAAGAGTGCTAATTCCTCCTCCTTATTGACCCCCGCTCACGAGTTCTCCCTGGGTAGGTCAGAGGTAGGGAGGTGTGACATGAGGCATTGCCTTCGCTGCTAATGTTTTGGGGGGAAAGAGTACGTGTGAGATGAGGTTCTAAGATAAAAGGCACACAGCCACACCTGATGTCTTGGTTTCTTCAGTTCATGTTTATGCCTCCTAACTGAACACTGCTGTTCTCAAGAGGTATATTTGTCTTTAAACATGTGGTAGCTTCATGCGCTCGTGTGGCATAATCTATACACTCTTTACAGATTTGCTCTAAACTGGTTAGTGGTCTGAAAGTGGAAAATTTATTTTTATTTCCTGTAATTCAAGCTCATTAGAAATTCAGCGAGCAGACCGGGCACCGTGGCTCACGCCCATAATCCCAACAGTTGGGGAGGCCGAGGCACAAGGCCTGCTTGAGCCTAGGAGTTCGAGACCAGCCTAGTCAACATAGTAAGACCTCATCTCTACAAAAAATGAAATTAGCCGGGTGTGGTGGCACATGCCTATGATCCCAGCTACTTAGGGGACTGAGGTGGGAGGATCGCCTGGGGCCAGGAGGTCGAGGCTGCAGTGAGCCATAATCATACCGCTGCACTCCAGCCTGGGCGACAGAGCAAAACTCTGCCTCAAAAACAAAAAAAAAAACCCAACTCCTTGAGCAGGTCTCTCAGCATGTGGAGGAACCCCCCGTTTACCTCAAGAGTACATTACAGCTTTGCACTGGGCCCAGTCTTGGAAAGATATGGCTTAGCAGTTGTGCCAGAAAAAGTAATTCCTCAAGAACCCATGGCTTCCAGGTGGAACCCCCTGCTCTCACCTCAAGACCTTCCAGCCTCAAGGTTACACAGAGGTGGGAGAACACTTGGGGTTAAATTCATTTTCACTTAGCCAAGGAGGAACTACCTTCTTGGGAAGGTGTTTTGGACTCTCCTCTGATTACTTAGTTGAGGTCCTGACACATTATATAATAAATATGTGAAAGGACACACAGCAAACCAGAGCTGTGTAGATGCAGCTCAGGCTACAAGGGCTGCCCCAGGTCCTGTGGAGTAGCCCGGGCAAATGTGCCTGTGTGCTGTGGGCAAACCCGGCAAAGCAGTCTGCATCTCTGCCTTCCCTTTTTGTTTGTGTGAGATGCTGATTGTTCTGACAAGTTTGGGGTCCAGTGGCTGTGTTACTTACCTCAGCTGGTGAAATCAATTAGGGGGAACCATACCTTCAGGTGCTGCAGCTGGGCAGGACTTGAAACCATCAAAAGCATTGCCAGAGCCCTCAGATGGAGCAGCCAGAGTGGCCCAAGGCAAATGGCGTCGAGTTCACTGGCTCTCCTCCTCCTCCCCCAGCTCTGGCACAGGAAGCCCAGTGGGTCAGCAGCAAAGCTGCATGCTTCATCTCCAGGTCCTGTGGGACACCTGGTCCAAGGGACACTCTGGTGTGGGCTCTCCCAGCCCCACTCCTATCGGAGGCAGAGATGAACCTGCTAAGGCAAACGGTGACGGAGCCTTACAAGTTCTCTTTATGGGCCGGGTGCGGTGGCTCACACCTGTAATCCCAGCACTTTGGGAGGCTGAGGTGGGTGGATCACCTGAGCCCAGGAGTTTGAGACCAGCATGGGTAACATGGCAAAAACCCATCTCTACTAAAAACATAAAAATTAGCCAGACGTGGCAGCGGGCACCTGTAATCCTGGCTACTCTGAAGGCTGAGGCACGAGAATCACTTGAACCTGGGAGGCAGAGGTTGCAGTGAGCCGAGATTGTGCCACTGCACTCTGCCTGGGTGACAGAGCAAGACTTGGTCTCAGAAAAAAAAAAAAAGACATTCTCTTTCTGAAGGCTCTGCTTCAAAATGGTGCTAAGGAGTTTTTGATTTTGTAACTACTCAGTTACAAGCAGCTGGAAGACCACAGAGAGCAAGGCGGGCAGCCTGCAGCCAAGCCCCATGTCTTGCTCCACGTTAAATAGCCTCTTGGCCCTCCCGTCTCCAAAGTGCAGCCCTTGTGTTTCTACAGGTGCAAGAGTTATTCTTAATGGGCCGGGCACAGTGGCTCACACCTGTAATCCTAGCACTTTGGGGAGGTTGACGCAGGTGGATGGCTTGAGCCCTGGAGTTTGAGACCAGTCTGGGCAACGTGGTGAAACCCTGTCTCTATAAAAAATACAAAAATTAGCTGGGCATGGTAGCAGGTGTCTGTAGTCCCAGCTACTTGGGAGACTGAGGTCAGAGGATCACCTGAGCCCGGGAGGTCGAGGCTGTGGTGAGCTGTGATCCTGCCACTGCACTCCAGCCTGGGCGACAGAGACCCTGTCTCAAATTAAAAAAAAAAAAAAAAAAACTCTTAATGGATTTAGTAGGGGAAAGTATTGCAATGGAGACAATGCTGCTGGCTAGATCTCTAAACATAATCTTACAGGACCAACAGTGGGCCTGTATTATCCCAGAGTGTGACAGCTCTGGTTGGACCCTTCTCATGCCATCGGTCACTGCGGACAATCAGGCCATTCATTCACCCTGGCACAGCAGCACCCTGTGGATCTTCTCTACTCCAGGGTCATTGCTTGCCTTTCCAAAGAAAACTGACTTGTGTACCTGCTCTTCAGCCTTATTAAAAAGTAAAGTAAAACATCCTGATCTGCATACGCTTTCCAGGCCTGGAACTCAATACTTCAAAGTTTAACGGCTGGTCATCACTTCTTCTGCGTTCACTGTTTAAACAAGCATCCTGGTGGACTGCTGCAGGTCAGCTGCAGAGGCCAGTTCTCCAAGACAATGTCATTGTTCCCAACCCGTTAACTGACCCTTATACAGTAGTGCCATGTGGTCCTTCTGGGAAAGGATTCACTGGCACACTGAGGGAATGGCTCTAACTCATGTCTCAAATCAATGCCTTTTAGGATGCCACTGATCAAAGCTTTGGCTCTTTTTCAGTGTGACTCCACCTGCTAATTTCTTGGGAGACAACCTTCCCATAAAACATCCTGTGGAATTTCAAATTAAGACAAGTTGGGACTGAGAAGGGGAAAAAAAAGATGGAGGAAAACAAAACGAAATGAGAAGCCAGGACAGGGACAGCTTCCTAGAGGCAACAGCAAACTGGTAGCAACAGATGACTTGTCCCTGAAAAGCACATGTAATGAAACTTGGGGAAAACACATTGGCTCAACTTTGTGAGTATCAGCTGGGAAAACAATTCATGTTCATCTGTCCAGTTAATTGCTTTTGTTCTTTTGCAGCAACCAAAAGCTAGAGGTGAGGGATGCCAGTTACTTTGACTCCGGCCTGTCCACCCTTGGCCCCCGCACTGTCCTCCTCTCCTTGCCCCTCCTAAGGTGACTTGTCTGCTAATCGCCAGGAGAGGCTTGCCATCAGCCTGTCTAGGAAGGCAGCAAAACAAATCCCAAAACATTCAACTTGACTCCTGGAAATACAAACTCCAGCAACTCCATTAAGTCTTAAGATAATAGCATTATATTAAAGTGAAACCATCTTCTTTTAAAAAAGAAAGAAAAACAAAGAAAGGGAGAGAGAAAGAGAAAAAGAGAAAGGTGCAAGTGTTGGTTTGAACAATGAGGTTATGAGTTCTGGGCAGCAGGGCTCTGATGTTGGCCCAATCGGTGCCTTGCGTCTGGGCCCCGAGAAGGCAGGCGGGAGAGCCCCGAAGCCTCCAGGTGGCAGGAGACAGGAGAGAGGACACAGCATTCCACCATTCAGGAGCAGCCAGAAGCTCTGACGGAACAGACTGGCGGGGGAGATGGGAAAAGCAGGTTTGGACGCTTCCACTCGAGCCAGACGCCGCTTTGTCCCCAGGGTTAGCTGAACACGGTGTTGTGCTGCTGGGTCACCCGGATGAATGTTGCCCTCCTGCTGAGCTCCTTGAGTTTGGCGGCCCCCACGTAGGTGCACGTGGACCTCAGTCCCCCGAGAATATCCAAGATAGTGTTTTCCACATCTCCTTTGTAAGGCACTTCCACAGTCTTACCCTCAGAGGCTCTGGAAGACGACAGAAGTTTTCTTTTTATCTAGTTTCCCGCCCCACCTTAAGAGCCCAATTAGAATTACTCCCAGCTCCAGCACTTTCTGTAGCCCCCAAGGCACTCAGAAAACCAGACCCCACCCTCTGACCCATCCCCACATTTCTACCAAGTGCCAAGATGATCACCAGCATCTCAGATGAACACATTCCTCCCACCCAAAGGGCACGGGCTCATTGCTGGCTGCCCTGCATGTTGCGGAGAGGAAAGTCCTGGTGAGCAGCGCTTGAAGGAGTCAGGGACCCATACCACCCTGCTTGGTGCCATTCTCTCCAGCAACGTGCTCCCCTCTGCTGCTAACAGAAACCACCTTTACCTTTCTATTCTACCTCAACACGCACACCAACTTCCCAACAACCAGGAGCCCAAAATGCCCCCAGAATGGCCCTGGCCGATTCCCCCTGGAAACAGCCTCCTGTCCTCCTACATCAACAACAGGAAAAGTCCAGAGCTTCACCTCCCGCCTGCCTGCTCTAAGATCAGAAACCAAGTGTCTTCAAGGGGGACGACCAGGACGAGGAGGACATAAAATGGATAGCTCAGGTCCTACCAGCTTATGTGGAAATCACCAGCAAGGTGATTTCATTGAAGTGGCTCCGTTTTGATAGCCTGCCTGTCTTTCTGCTTTGCTGGGTACACTGGCCACCCCCAGTTCGACTCCCTGTTCTCTTACAGGTCACTACACCTATCACCCTGCACATGTGTGGGTCCAAGCAAGGTGGAATCAGAGGAGAACCAAGACCTGTCTTAGCACCAGAGGCTTCCAGGCTTTGGATAGCAACGTTCACATTTTCAGAGGAGTATTTAGAAACTCAGGTCTGGCCTATGTCACGAACACTAAGCAACATTTCACTGTCCCCACTGAGCCCATGTCCCTCTCTTCACAAAGCCACCAGGTAACACTGCTTGATTATTACTTGGGTAACACAGGTCATGTCCCCTCACTGCAAAATGGGGATGTGGTCCATACACATGTATATATTACCAGAATATGTGTATATTACCCATGTGTATATTACCAGATGTGTGTATTACCAGAAGGAAATCTGAAATCTAGGCAAAACTCTAGCTCTCATCTAAGGGCCATGCAAGTTCTAACAAGTACCCAAATTCTGGAACTTTCTGTAGCTGTTCTTTTCAGCTGGAAAAAGAGCCTCTTTTTTTGAGATGGAGTTTTGCCTTTGTTACCCAGACTGGAGTGCAATGGTGCAATCTCAGCTCACTGCAACCTCTGCCTCCTGGGTTCAAGCAATTCTCCTGCCTCAGCCTCCTGAGTAGCTGGGATTACAGGTGCCTGCCACCACTCCCCGCTAATTTTAGTATTTTTAGTAGAGATGGGGTTTCACCATGTTGGCCAGGCTGGTCTCGAACTCCTGGCCTTAGGTGATCCACCTGCCTTGAAGAGCATCTCTTGACCAGACATTCATTATCTAGAATTTCAAAAGGGGCTTAACTCTTGGTCGCTGAACAGGCAGGACTACCCTTGGGTAAAATCCAGCTACTTAAACCATCAGCTACTTAAACCAGCTACTTAAACCGGTTTAGAGCCCCAAGCTCAGGAAGCCAAAGTCATTGGCCATACCCAGGATGGTTCAGGGCTCAGCGCTCCGTGACCCCAGACAAGCGTCTGTACACTTGTGCCTGCAATTACTGACATTTCATTTTCGTAAGATATTTCCATGGCCTTCCTGGGGCTTCTTGGAAATTTCTAGATTCTCACTGTTGCTTCTCTGCTAAGTGGTGGTGTCGCCTTTTACAAGTTCCTTTTTTGCTGATGCTTAAGTCTGCTCATCCGTAAAATGAAGGTACTTTGCCTCCCGGGCACAGCGTGAGAATGAAATAATGATTGGGAAAGAACCAGCAATGTGTACATAACTGTGCCATAAGTAATTTGTCAAAGTCGGGAAGCATTCTCATGACAAGATCATGGTCACGGGCTGGAAACTGAGAGAGAGAGAGAGAGAGAGAGAGACTCAAACAGACAGAGGTAAGACAGGTGCAGCTGCAAGGCTCAGGCTGAGGCCTTTGGATTAAGGTTCTAATTTCCTCAGCAATTTCCTTCCCTGTTAAAGATTTGAATCCACTTTCAGAACTGAGTCTTGCTACCGCTGAATCTTTTTTTTTCTATTATACCTAAACCCTGCTGAAATTACAGGAGATGGTTTTTCTTTCAGCTCTTTGGTTTCTGTTTGTGCCATAGCCTGCTCTGGTCTTCTTGATTCTATTTTTTTAAGAACCCAAAACAGATGCAGCCACGAGGGTGAAAAAGGTACTCCAGGCAAAGCACCTAGCTGCTGCTCACCCATGAAAGCTCCACTTACATTCTGGCACAGAGGACACATGTGCAGGCCCTTGGATGATGACAACAGTTGCTGGTAAAGCACGAAGCTTCTTGAACATAGGTCCAGCTTAGTGCCTCCTCCTTACCCAACCATGCAACCTCCTCCTCTATCAGGGACCGCTTGGGGGAAAGAGGGCCTCGGGGGCTACCTGGAAGGAGTGAATCCCTCATTTCTGATTGGTGCAGTCCCCATCGATCTTTCCCATCCTGCTTTTCCCATACTATAATATCTTTATTGGGGTTCACCACCAACAGAAAGAGACTTGAGGAGAATGAGAACTGAAGTAAGTCCGCTAGAACCCCACGGATGAATAGAACTCTGGTAGAATACACCCCACTCCCCCCAATCCCCCCAATCCCCCCACCTACAAATCTCAGTGGAGTTCCGAGATTTTGCTGCTAGCTTGGTATGAACCTTATATAATACATCTGAATCCCAGGTCCTCAAAATGACCCTCTGGGTGTGGAATGAGTGGTAGGAAATAAAGGGTGTCAGTCAGGGAGGGCTTAGGTTTCCACTCCAGCCGGGATAGAGTCTGAAAATTGGAGGGAGAAGCCTGAAGTTTCCTGGAAAAAGGCAACCAGCCGATTCACAGGCAACTTCCCTCTGCAGATGGAGAACCTTTGCTCCTGTCCCCATTTTGTATAGCTTGTCATGGTGCTAACCCTGATGAGAGTAACAGTAGGCTCTATGGAGCAGGGTGAGGCAGTGAGTATACTGTCATCAGGTTCTTTTTTTTTTTTTTTTGGCAGGGTATCACTCTGTTGCCCAGGCTGGAGCACAGTGGCACGATCATAGCTCACTGCAGCCTCCAACTCCTGGGCTTAAGCCATCTTCCTGCCTTAGCCTCCTGAGCTGCTGGGAGTACAGTCATGTGACACCACACCCAGCTAATTTTTAATTTTTTTGTAGAGACAGGGTCTTTCTATGTTGCCTAGGCTCATCTGTAACTCCCGGGCTCAAGCGGCCCTCCAACCTTTGCTTCTGGAAGCACTGGGATTACAAGCATGAGCCACTGCGCCTGGCCCCATCATCAGGTTCTTAAAACACACGCGCAGACAGTTAAAATGGAAGTGAATCAGGAAAAGACCCAGGTGTCTTTGGAGACCATGGATTAAAAACATGCATCAGGAGCCAGGTGCGGTGGCTCATGCCTATAATCCCAGCACTTTGGGAGGTCAAGGTGGGTGGATCACTGGAAGTCAGGAGTTCGAGACCAGCCTGGCCAACATGACGAAACCCCATCTTTACTAAAAATACAAAAATTAGCTGGGCATGATGGGGGGCACCTGTAATCCCAGCTACTCGGGAGGCTGAGGCAGGAGAATCACTTGAACCCGGGAAGCAGAGGTTACAGTGAGCTGACATCACACCACTGCACTCTAGCCTGGGCGACGGAGCACGACTCCACCACAAAAAAATAAAAATAAAAAATACAAAATAAACACACATCAGCAGAAGTAAGCCCCACTTCTACAGTGGATGACACAACTGAATGGCTGAAAATGCTGCTGTGTCGGCTCTCGGAGCCTGGAGGAAGGTGAGAAGCGGTATGAGCTGTATGCAGCATTGTTCAGGAAAGGCCTGGCCACCGTGCAGTGGTCTAGACCACACCTATGGCTTTCTGTGCAATTGGAGAGCCATTCTTCAACTCAATCCTTTCAGCCTGAACTCTTCTCAAGCCAGAGATCTAAGCTTACAGGGATAGATCAGCACAGGCTCTATTGGAAGGACAAGACAATAATTCCACCTACCCCCAGAGGTCTGAAGTATTCCCCTTCAGGACTGGCACCCACTCACATATAACCCTGGTCACACTTCCAACCCATCACCAAACACTGCTGCTCTGTACTTGCTTTTGGGAACCCCAAACACTGCAAATGCTAACTGGATACAAATTAGGGGTCTTTAAAAAGAACCCCTTCCCACGGTACTTTAATATACACAGAGCTGCTATTCAGACCTGCTTCCATCCCATCTCCGTAAGAAAAGCAAGGCCAGGCCTCGAGGGTGCGCCCTGGGGCCACCTCCTCACCTGTACTCAGCAACTCCTCCTGCATGCTTGTTCATGGCGGTGTCAGAGCTCATCCCGTAGAAGAGCTTGAGCTTCCGTCCGTTCCTCTCAATCACTTCTCCAGCACACTCCGTATGACCCGAAAACATTCCTCCCAGCATGACAAAATCTGCTCCAGCTCCTAAATGCCAACGGTGGGGATGAAAGCGAGTAGCAGAGAAAACAGCTCAGGGGAAAAGGCTCTCAAAAAATCCCAGTGCTTGCCCAGTTCACCTCCCTCCCCGCCCAGCTATAGTCAAGAGAAAGGCTGGACCTCTCTCGCCTATCTCCTCCTGGAAAAAGGGAGAAGGCTTCCATGCAGGGAGACAGGGCCATGGGACACTGGGAGAAACAAATGCAGCCTACTGAAGGCTAGTGTCCCATATACTGGACCACGCTGAATGGCTTTTAATGGCTAACTACGACCACCTTCCTCAGATCTAAGTCTCTTAGAATCACAGGAACATTAAGATTGGGGAGTATTCCGCCAGGCACAGTGGCTCAGCCCTGTAATCCTAGCACTTTGGGAGGCCGAGGCAGGTGAATCACTTGAGATCAGGAGTTCAAGACCAGCCTGGCCAACATGATAAAACCCCATTTCTACTAAAAATACAAAAACTAGCCGGAAATCGCTTGAACCCGGGAGGCGGAGGTTGCATTGAGCCGAGATCATGCCACTGCACTCCAGCCTGGGCAACAGAGGGAGACTCCGTCTCACAAAAAAAAAAAAAAAAAAAAAAAAAAATTGGGCAGTATCTTAGAAAGCAAGTTACCTAATCTTGTACTTAATGCTATGACTCCTCTATGATACCCCCTCAGGTGTCTGGTCTATACTTGAAGCTCTCCACACTCTGACACTCCCTGTGCTTATACATCAGGAAAAAGCCTCAGAACAGACTGAAGCTCCTACACTAGAGACAGCTTCAAGGAAAGAAGTCCCTGTGTTATGGAAGTCGTGTGAAACTCCACCCGCACCATGCTGCTGCACATTAGATTTCCAGAGTACATATTCTGCCAGACTGATCACCGAATGACAGCACATTTCCAGGACAGGCGCAGGAGACAGACGTACTGAAGCTGCCTGTCTTTGTGGGCTATGCTGGAACAGGCCCAGGGCTGGCTCTGTGTTGATCCCAAGTGCACAGCACATGATAGACGCTGAATGATTAGCTGTCAAAAAAGTAAAAACGTGGGGAAAAAATAGTTATCATTCCCCATTTTGTTCATGGATCACCGTGCAGCGGGATTCTTCATTGCCTATTAACTAAGGAACTGCTACTGTGTCGGGAATTGGTGGGTTCTTGGTCTCACTGACTTCAAGAATGAAGCCATGGACCCTCACTGTGAGTGTAACAGCTCTATAAGGTGGGGCGGCTGAGGCTTTTTCCTTCTGGTGGGGTTGTGGTCTGCGCTAGCTCAGAAATAAAACTATAGACCGTCCCAGTAAATAGCACAGCTCATAAAAGCAGTGTGCACCTAAAGACCGAACAGCAACAGAATTTATTGCAAAGAGCGAAACAACAAATCACCCCACCCCGCGGAAAGGAGCCAGAACGGTTTGCCACTACAGGCTCCGGCAGCCTGCTTTTATTCTCTTATCTGGCCCCACCCATATCCTGCTGATTGGTAGAGCGAGTGGTCTGTTTTGACAGGGCGCTGATTGGTGTGTTTACAATCCCTGAGCTAGACACAAAGGTTCTCCACGTCCCCACCAGATTAGCTAGATACAGAGTGTGGATTGGTGCATTCACAAACCCTGAGCTAGACACAGGATGTCGGTTGGTGTGTTTACAAACCTTGAGCTAGATACAGAGTGCCCATTGGTGTATTTACAATCCCTGAGTTAGACATAAAGGTTCTCCACGTCCCACCAGACTGAGAAGCCCAGCTGGCTTCATCCAGTGGATCCGCACCGGGGCTGCAGGTGGAGCTGCCCGCCAGTCCCACGCTCTGCGCCCGCATTCCTTAGTCCTTGGGTGGTTGACGGGACTGGGGGCCCTGGAGCAGGGGGCGGCGCTCGTTAGGGAGGCTCCGGCCGCACAGGAGCCCGTAGAGGGGACGGGGAAGCTCAGCCATGGCGGGCTGCAGGTCCCGAGCCCTGCCCCGCGGGGAGGCAGCTAAGGCCCGGCCAGAAATCTAGCGCAGCGCCAGTGGGCTGGTACTGCTGGAGGACCCAGCACACCCTCCGCAGCTGCTGGCCCGGGTGCTAAGACCCTCATTGCCTGAGGCCGGCAGGGCCAGCCGGCCGCTCCGAGTGCAGGGCCTGCCAAGCCCACGCCCACCCGGAACTCCAGCTGGCCCGCAAGCGCCTCGCGCGTCCTCGGTTGCCACTCGCGCCTCTCCCTCCACACCTCCCTTCAAGCTGAGGGAGCCGGCTCCGGCCTTGGCCAGCTCAGAAAGGGGCTCCCAGAGTGCAGAGACGGGCTGAAGGGCTCCTCAAGTGCTGCCAAAGTGGGAGCCCAGGCAGAGGAGGCGCGGAGAGCAAGCGAGGGCTGTGAGGGCTGTCACCTCTCACTACAGCCTCCCCTGAGTAAGCCCTACTGAGGGTTTACCTTTAGAACAGAACAAGACAGTAGCAGGGCGCAGATGTATTAAGTAATAGGATGAAGGAGGAGGGGAGCCTGGCAAATCCTAATTAGGAGGAGGAAACATAGGAACCCCTGAAAGTGGCCCTGATGCCTTCAATTTGGTCATTTAAACATTGGCAGAGCACTCTGGGGTTTGCGTTGGCATTACAGTCCCTTCCGTTCAGCATGACAGAAAGGCGAGCTTTTCTAGCACTCAGGGAAGCAAAGCACAACGCAACCTTCACTAAGTGGCAGCAACCTCTTAAGACCCTCCCCTTTCAGGGTTCCTAACACGAATGCTGACTCCCTGGTCCTCCTGCCATGATTTTAAGGAGGCAGAGGATAACTGGTGTCCAGCCAGGATTCTTGACAATTCAGGAGCACAGCACCTCTGCGGCAGCTGCAAAGGAGCAGATGTCAACAGCAGGAACGCAGAGCACAGACCCACTAAAGAATGCTTTGAGGGGGTTCCCAACCATTTTCATTTCGGGACACTCCTGCATCCTTCCCTGACAAGGTCCCTCTTGCTCCACTGAGTCTCGGCACAGGTACGGCCGCACTGACTGAGAGACAGTGGAGGAGGGAATGGCACCCAAAGGAGACTGAGCTGAGTGTGGTCCAAAGGCCAGGAACTGTGATCTACAAGGCACTTCTCAAGGACCAGTCACTTTAAAGTGTGTTTGGCTCTCCCTCTGTACAGAGAGCATGTGTGAGGCAACACAAGAGTCCAAGATGGACCACCACCTGTATTAAGTAGATTCAGCTCAAAAACCAATCATAAAAATGCCCTTGGCCAATGATCCTTACAATAAAGGGTAAGTGACAGCACTAGCTAGCAGAGGCTCTGTATTCTCCCTGTTCTGCCCCTGATTGTAGGGCTGTGACCTTGTCATTCCTTCCTACAGCCTCAGTCCCCTCAACTATAAAATAGGAAGCTGGAATCAGTGGAGGGTCTGTAGATTCCCTTCCACAGATAGGATCTATGATTAGGAGGAGGTTAAATACCATTTTTCATGACATTCTTTGGGTTGCTATGAAACCTTGTTGCTAAGAACACTGCCCTGTGTTTTCCTTTGTCACTATCAGGGTTGTTGTCTGACCATTTATTTTTTATATTTTTTTGAGACAGGGTCACTCTGTCTGTCGCCCAGGCTGGAGTGCAGTGGCGTGATCTTGGCTCACTGCAACTTCTGGCTCCCAGGTTCAAGAGATTGTCCCACCTTGGCCTCCTGAGTAGCTGGGATTACAGGCGTGCACCACCACACCCCGGCAATTTTTTTTGTATTTTTAGTAGAGATGGGGTATTGTCCAGGCTGGTCTCAAACTGCTGGTTTCAAGTGATCTGCCCACCTCGGCCTCCCAAAGTGCTGGGATTACAGGTGTGAGCCACCGCACCCAGCCTGAAAATTAAAAACCAAAAAACAAAAAAACAGAATTCCTATGACATAAAGTTTCCTGCCACCATTTTTTTTTTCTGGCATCAGCAAAGGGCGGAGGCATGGGAGCTTCGTTTCTGCCTCCCGCCGGCACCCACACCCCCCTTTCACATTCTGGAGCCCGCAGCCACACGGCCAGCTCTGACTTCCAAATGCCATTTGCAGTTCTATGGCCAACACATGGCTCGGCAGCCGTACTTTACTGCTTGTGGTGTTGAGAGGCTGGAGCGTCTAGTGCTTTCCAGAGAAAAGCTCAGGACCTGCTGCCCTCCCACCACCGCTCCCCATCCCCAATCCCACGGGCTCACAGCAGGCACTGCTGCCCCCTAGTGGGAGGCAGGCTCCAGCCTCCAGTGAGAAACCGCTGCGGGATTCCTCTGTCCCTTCCACGGGACTTCTCCAAGCTGGGTCCAAAAAACCCCCTCTGTTGTTGTTACACATCACACCTGGCACCATCCCCTTGGACAGGTCCCCTGAGCTTTCTCTTTCCTGGGATGAAAAGGCCGTGACTTCACCCACTCCTGGCTTGCAGGACGTCACCCCTAGATCTATCTCCTGGGGCATCTGTGGCTGCTCTGCCACGGTCCAGGATTTGGGCCAATTGGGGCTGAAACCCAGGGAGAGGAACCTCCAGGAGACCCAGAACTTCCCCACCAGGTCCCCCTCCTCATTCAGGCTGCCGGCTGGAGAGGTGCAGGGAGCTCCCTCCTTCCTTCCTTCCCTCCCTCTGCACCAGGGCCCGGCCTTACCAAAGGCTTTGGCGACATCCCCTGGACATGTACAGCCTCCATCCTTCACAGAGGAAAAAGCAAGGACAGGACATCATCAGCGGGAGCTCAGCCAGGCTGTCCCCTCCCCCCAGATGACCTAGTGACTGGTGGTTCGGACCCACCACAGCCCCCAGCAAGCCCACGGGCCCAAGTTCCCCCACCACGGCTGTTGTTGTCTGATCGAGTGTACTCCCCTCAATACTGCACCTTTCACTCCCCAGGCCCATCCAGGTTTCCTCTGTGGGTCAGAAGCTGGCACCACCCACTGCCCACCTGCCTGCCTGGGCTCAGACACTTCTGTTGCAGAGCAGGAGGCAGCAGGGGCTGTGAGTGGCAGAGGGGCTCAGCCCTCATCCCATGCCAGCCCCCTACATAACACACCCAGCCATTCCACTGTCCACGCTCATTCTCACTCAGGAGTCACCTTTCCCTCTCTGCCTGGTGTGAGGTGAGATTTATTTAGTACAAGGGTTGAATTCTTGTAAGAGCCAAGAAAAGGACATTGAGTTAATCCTTTTATCTTTCCAGGTACCTCCATGTCTGCTATTCCTCATGTATGGTACAAAGTTACCTTAAAATCAAACATCTGTTTTTCCACCCACACTGCCCATGCAGACCACACTTGGGCTGGTTTAATGTGTAGCAGGGCCAGTCTGTTATCTTGGGCTGCCCAGGAAGTTTCAGCTGTTGGGGGTAATGTTTAAACTCCAGCTACACAGTACAAGTCTTCTAGGATGCAGAGCTAGCTGAATTTTCTTTTCTTTTTTGTTTTTTTTTTTTTTTTTTTTTTTTTTTGAGACAGAGTCTCACTCTTGTCGCCCAGGCTGGAGTGTAATGGCGTGATCTCGGCTCACTGCAACCTCTGCCTCCTGGGTTCAAGCAATTCTCCTGCCTCAGCCTCCTGAGTAGCTGGATTACAAGTTCCCACCACCAAGCCCGGCTAATTTTTGTACTTTTAGTAGAGATGGGGTTTCGCCACGTTGGCCGGGCTGGTCTTGAACTCCTGACCTCAGGTGATCCGCCCACCTCGGCCTCCCAAAGTGCTGGGATTACAGGCGTGCACCACCGCGCCCAGCCACTAGCTGCATTTTCTTACAAACACAAGACACCAAATGCCCAGGCTGCTACCTGCTATTCCTAATGTAGCCTGGGTGCAATTCAAGGGGCAAAAGGACAGCAACAGTACACTGGAGCAGCAGCCAGACACACGGGGACAGTCACGAAAGCCATGGCGCAAGGGGAGACAGCAACAGTGTCAGGGCTCACGTGACGGTGCCACAGCCCAAAGCTAAGTGTGGGTCTAGGAGAAACAGCAGGGCCTCAGAGGGAAGCACCTGTCCGCAGAAGGTGGGACCCACTTTAGGAAGGAATAGAGAAAAGACAGAGTACCCAGGCTACCCCGTGTTACAACCTGCAGGAAAGTGCACACACTTCTGGAGTTGGAGAGCAGGGAAATGGGATGAACCACCTTGCAAAGAACATCTCAAACTGAGAACATAGGGTCTCTGTGACTCAGTTCCCTTTCTCTATCTACCAATGAGGCCTGTCACTCCAGGAGCTAGAACTCCAATACTATTTCACTACTTCTTTGCAGCTCTGATCAAAAGGTTAAGTGTGAAGGCTGGACCTTTTCTTTACAAACATTTACTGACCACAGTTATTTCATCAATCAAATGTGTTATTCATACATGGCTTCTCTGACCCCCAGAGGGCCACAGAGCACTGAGGAATATTATTTCAGAGGTGGTCTTGCCATATGTTATCTGGCCCAAACCCACTGTGTGAAGACAGGGACAGGGCTTGTGGCTCTATACCCCTTGTTAATGCTTCAAAATCCTGGCATATTTATTTATTTTACCTTTCAAAGGTACAACCTCAAAATGCCCTTCGCTTGCCCTGCCAATTAATTTTAAAGTGCTTTATCTCTTTATCAAAACCAGCTCTACACAGTGTTTCACACTTCTGGCCTCAAACACATTAAATAAACTCATGCTCCCATTAAAATAAGTCCTACACATGTATGACTTTTAAAAAAATCACTCTTTTGTTCACTCATTTGTGTCTCCTGTGGTGTCCTGAAAATTTCATATTACTGTGGTCAGTGATGAGGCCTGACTCAGGAGCCCTGTGCCACTGGGACCCCAAGAAAATCAGCCTTTCTCTTCCCAGGATGGGCCAAGAGATCCACAGTTAATACAACTTTATGGCGTATTGCAAAGAAGAAATCATATTTACGGCGTCATCCGCTCACAGGGTGCTTTTGTATGTGCACTTGTGAAATGGTCAGCGTAGACCAAACAACTGTATATGGTTAATGGTTGTACATTTAACCAAGAGCAATCCAACTTCACATGATGCCTTAGGACAGACACGGCAGTCTACTTCCTGCTACTGTTTATATTTCCAAAAGTGTTCAAAGTGTCCTTTCATGTTCTCGGGAAGCAGTGTAGCTCCAGCAATCTAAGACATACATGCATCTTCACACATAAACATTCATAGCTGCTGAAAGGTTGTTAAAAACAACAACATTTGGGCTTGTATTTTGTTCTGTGCAAGTATTGAAAGCAGTAATGTACAAGGAGTCCTTTTTTTGTTTTTCCAAAAGAGTTAACATTATATTTAAGTACAAACGGCATCACAGGACATGAAGGATAACTTGTGAACGGTCAGCCTGCCTCTTTTGCTTAAAAATACTTGCTCAGGCTACAGGCACGGTGGCTCACACCTGTAATCCCAGCACTTTGGGAGGCTGAGGCGGGCAGATCGCCTAGGGTCAGGAGTTCAAGACCAGCCTGGTGAACATGGTGAAACCCCGTCTCTACTAAAACTACAGAAATTAGCTGGGTGTGGTGGCATGTGCCTGTAATCCCAGCCACTCGGGAGGCTGAGGCAGGACTATCACTTAAACCTGGGAGACAGAGGTTGCAGTGAGCCGAGATCATGCCACTGCACTCCAGCATGGGTGACAAAGCAAGACTCTGTCTCAAAAAAAAAAAAAAAAGAAAAAGAAAAAAAAAATACTTGCTCACATTATGTTGAATACTGACAATGAAAAAACAAAAAAGAAAAAAGAAAAATACTTGCTTATTCCTAAAACAAAGGAAGGATGGTGATGGCAAACATGGAGTAGGCAGAGAAAGGAGTTCAAATCAGTCACCTACTAAGAACCAGCAACTATTTTGAACTTAAAAGTCATTTTTCCATTCAAACTCATGAACCTGAAGGAGATATTGTGTAGACGGCGGGGGTGGTGGGAAGAGGCTCAGAAAGGTTAAGCAACTCTCCTAAGGTCACACAGCTATAAAAATGGAAAAACAAGTTTAGAACCAGTGGTTATCTTAAGATGATAGCATTACTGCTAATACTTATTTTCCTTTTTATGTTTATTTGCATTTCTAACTTTTCCTAGGTTAAACACATTTTGTTGGGAAAATTTTCCAGACTCAAAAAAAAAAAGATTAATTATTTGAATGAATTTGTTTAGGTATTTCTAAATAATGGTGTGACAACAAAAAATTAACTGGTCCCACCTTAATCTTCACCTATGCAGGAAGTATCCTGAATTTTTCCTCTCTCTGCCTCTCTGAGGCCCATGTGGGCCACAACAGAAACACGACTGAAGCCCAGCCTCTTGGGTATCAGTACATGCTCAACAGACACCATGTTGTGGCTTCCTTTGAACTTCAATGGCACCGATGTGCTAATTCAGCAAATAAAGGGTAAAATGGGACAGCTGGAAGGAAATTGGACCAAGTGGCAGGATCCAAAACACCTGGTGGGTTTCCAGCAGGTTCAGGGCTACTGGCAAGTGACAGAAACGTGCCCGTGCCCTGTTAGACAAAGGGAGTGTGGGGGCAATGGCTGCTCTGAACCTCAAGACACTCAGCTGCTTACAAGGACTGAGCTGAGGGCAAAGGTCCAAATTCTACTAAGTCCATTCATTTGCTTTTCCAGCTAAATGGAACTCCTAACCCCATCTAGGAGACCTCTCAGCATTGATGTAAAAGGAAACTCGGAGGCCGGGCACGGTGGCTTACGCCTGTAATCCCAGCACTTTGGGTGGCTGAGGCAGGTGGATCATGAGGTCAGCAGTTCGAGACCAGCCTGGCCAGCATGGTGAAACCCTGCCTCTACTAAAAATACAAAAAAAAATTGGCTGAGCGTGGTGGCGCGTGCCTGTAATCCCAGCTACTTGGGAGGCTGAGGCAGGAGAATCGCTTGAACCCGGGAGGCGTTCTAGCAGTGAGCCAAGATCATGCCACTGCACTCCAGCCTGGGCGATACAGCAAGACTCCATCTCAAAAAAATAAAAAATAAATAAAATAAAAAAGTAAAAGCTAAAAAGAAAAAAAAGAACCTCAGAGAACACAAGCAAGATCAGAAGTGCTACCTTCCTATAGCACCAGTGCCCCAGGCTTGGGATGTCATTGTCCCTAACTGTTAAATTCAGAGAAGTTGCTGCCTTGGGCACCAGCAGATGAGACCTGGTTCAGGAACACTCACCCCAACAGCGTATGCTGAGCCTCTACTCTATAAGCCAGTGGGTCTCACACTTGAGAGGACATCAGGACTACCTGGAGGGCTCGTGTTAAAACAGGTTCCTGGGCCTCATCTGCAGAGTTCTGATTCTGTAGGTCATGTCGATGGTGGGGCCCAAGAATTTGTAACAAGTTCTCAGTTGATACTGCTGCTGCTGGTCTGGGCACCACGCTTAAGAGAACTGCTGAGATACACTATAAATTAGGTGGTGCTGTGTAAAGAGATGCTAAGTTGATTTCCAATCAGATTCACCTCTGGGGCACACAGAGCCTCCACCCCACCCTGCCTACCACCAATCTTTGGCCAAACAGCCCTGTAAACTAAGCAAGTTTGAAGTTTCTAGAAAGACGTAAGGATCTCAGAATATGTTCAGAGTAAAACTTTATTAATCAGAACTCCACTACTTTGGAAATAGTGGTCATTCAACACTTACGATATAGGGTCCAAGTTTTGACTTGATGGAGATGCTCAATGGTTAACATTATTAGATAATGGAGACAGGACTAATTACATATGGGGATTTTGGGGACCAACCTCTGAAAGAGCCAGTTCACTAGGATGGGGTCCCGGAATGTTGATTTGTAAAAGCCTCTCTGGTGATCCTCACGCAGCCAGACTCAGACAAGGCTGCATTCAGGATTTGAGAACCACTGACATACTGCGGAATGGTACTACTGCCTGGCCGCTCCCGTGAGTTGAATAACCTCTTAGCAAATGTAGACCGACAGTTCTATGTCAGCCTTTTACACACTAGTTGCTCGATAAATGGATATTAATTTGTTCACTGGGGCAAAGGGTATTGAGTGGAGAGTCTTAGAACTCTGTCATTAACCAATAAACCTTTGACCATTTATTTCAGATACTATCACAGTAGATGCTTAATAGAGACTTGCTGGATGAATGGATGGGTGGGTGAAAAACTTGGATGAGGCATTAGAAGGAGCCAGGCAATCTGCACTGGACAGCGAGTGAAAGACCTCGATCCTAGCTTCAGTTGTTACCTGAGCACCACTCCCAAGACTTTCATCATCTATGGGCTAAAAGCTGCCAGGTCTCCAACCGTGAACACAATGCGTCATGTGCAATTTCCCTTCTGATGCCCCTCAAGCACCTCAGAATCAATAGACACGTGCCATAGTGAACACCACACCAGCCCCGAACCTCTTCCTTTGCAGCCATCTTCCAGGTGAGCCAGCACATGAGCCAGCCACAGCCTTGCTCCTCCTTCTCCTTCTCCAGTGCCCCCCAAGCACCTACTCCATTGCCGACACTTGTTTAATTCTGCCTCCCAAATGTCAGTCAATTCTGGAGATGGCTCTCAAGCCTGCTGCAGAGCACAGTCACCTCCCCCCTGAATTACTAACACGTCCCAGCTGGGCTGTCTTTTTTATTTTGCCCCTTTCAATCTGACCCAAGGCAGTGAGCTGGGCACTCTCCTACTCAGACCTCTGCAATAGCTCCCTAGTGCTCTCAGAGAAGTCCCATCCTTAAAGGTGGATCCCACAGCTCTTGTCCATACTTGCCCTCAAGCTTATCTCCTGCTGCCCCTCACACCTGCCCCTCTCAGGTCACTCGCCCCAGATGCAGTGACTGAGATTTGGTTCCCCAGTGCTTTTCTGTTCCCTTCTTTCTTCTCATCTGAAAACTTCCTTTTCAACCATCAGCTCTCTCTATTACACTCCAGGAAGCCTTCCCTGACCCTGAATATGGGATACGTGGCCTGTTATGGGTTGAACTGGGTCCCCCCCAAAAACTCGCATGTTGCCATCCTAACCCCTAGCATCTCAGAATGTGACCTTATTTGGAAACAGGAACAATGGACATGTCATCAGTTAAGATGAGGACATCCTGGAGGAGGGTGGCCCCTGATCTGAAAGGACTAGTATCCTCAGGAAAAGGGGATGTTTGCACACAGAGACACACACACAGAGGACGCCACAAGCTAAGGAACCAGCAGAAGGTCACAGAGAGGCCTGCAACAGATCCTTCTCTGGGGCCCTGAGAGGGAGCATGGCCCCCTCAACACCCTGATGTTGGGCTTCTCGTCTCCAGAATGGTGAGACACTGAAATTTAAGCCCCCAGTCTGTGGGGCTTTATTACAACTGTTCTAGCAAGCTGTGGCCTGGCCTACCCTGTGCTCTGAAAGCTGCCTGCACATCCCTCATCGGATGGACCACCCACCTGCTTGTACGGCTTCTGCCTACTGGGCCTGCCACCCTCACTGTGGAATCCGTGGGCAGCAGGGCCTCTGTTTCTGCTGAATGTCAGTGCTGTGACCGCAGTGCCCAGCTCCCTCCCATGCCCACAGGATGCCCAGCCAGTGGAAGAAGAGCAGCGAGGGAGCAGGGGCCTCCCAAGACACCCCACCTCAGCCCCGGGTGGAGACTCACAGAGATGATGTGGCCCTTCAGGCCATGGGCAGAGTCGGCGCACTCAATGACGGCACTCAGCTGGGGGTACCCCACTCCTGTCTTGGTGCGGGTGGTGCACACAGAACCTGCACAGAGAAAGAAGTTGTCCCCAAATAGATGGTTATACATGAGAAGACTGTGACATGAAATGCGTCCCCCTTATCTTTGCAGCCCTGCTCTAGGGACCAGGGTGAACCTCTGTGGCAGAGGAGATGTGGGGAACGGGCTACCCCATCTGCACAATGGAGGTCGCTGTAAACCACACCGCCTGGTCATGCACCCCCTCCGGTCCTCATCACTGTCACTGGCTGATGTCCCAGACATCGCCTTCCCCTCTACCATGCACCTGTCACTGCCACTCCTCCCTGTGGCATCGGCTCCCATGCAATAGCCAGGCACTGACCTTTCCACACTTAAACACCCACTCCTTTCCACCTTTCTACAGATCTACACTCTGCTTTAAAGGACCTCTCAGAATCCTCCCACTGGCTCGTAGCTTCTTTACCTTCAACCTTTGTCAAATGACTCACCTCTCTTAAGCCTCACTGCCCAGTCTGTAAAATCCAAAGAGAAACACAACCTCCTGGGGTTGTGGCAGAGAACAAATGGCACAGGGAGGGATACTGCTTGGCCCAGGGCCTGGCCTGCAGCACCACACCCTCCACACCCTCACCTGCTCTCACTCAGCTCTGTGCTCCACAGGGCCCAGCCGTTTGTCCATCTCCCTCCTGGCTGCCCCACCTCAAGTCCCTTGCAGCCTAGCCCGAGGTTCACTTCCAGGGCAGGGCTCACACCAGCACCCTCCTGCCTGCCTGTCCCACGGTCAGCCCCAGTCCTGGTTGTTCTCCCAGTTAGGTCCAGGCCAAGTCGCACTCTGACCTCTTTATCATACCTCCCCTTATTCAAGCTTCCGGTGCCGCCACAGCACCCCACTTTACCCAGATCAGCAGAATCAAGCTCCACCTGCTCCCCTCCCTCCCCACTGCTTCTCCAATGGGGCAAGTTTCTTCCCACCTTAGGGACTCTGTACACAATGTTCTCTCTCTTGGACACTCCCCTCTGTACCAGCCCGCCTAGCCAAACCCTTCTCATCTTTCCAGCTTCTTCTTAAATGTCACTGCCCCAGGGGAGTTGTTCATCACAGTTTCAAAAAGAGGCATTTCAATCAGGATCTGTGTGAGAATGTTAAGGGTCTGTCTTCTGTACTGGGTGGTCGGCTCCATGGACATTCGCTGTTGTTATCAGGTGCTGAGAACAGAGCCTCATATACAATAAGGCACTATAACTAGTCACTGAAAGAATGTGTGGACTCAAGAATGAATGAGTCACCCACATCCCTGTCTCCACTGCCACTCAGCCCCTCCCGGAGGTCTTGTGGTGTGCACGAGAGGGCGCTCTGGGGACAGGGTAAAGGTGGAAGTGAACTCCTCCCTCCCACCAGACCTGGGGGTGAGATGCTTTGAGGCGCAGCCTAATCTCCGGCTCCTGGCTGGCACCACCTTGTAGGATGCTAATTTCTGCCAGGGGTCTTTAGGGACAAGATCAGACAGAGAAGTATGTCTGTGTTCCCCAGGCCTGGATTTAGCAGAGAAACCAGGAGAGACAGGGCAAGCCCCTCTCCTGCATCAGCTGTGGGGCAGAGTCCACAGAAGTCCTGTAGCTCCCTGTGTCCTGCTATGTGTCACTCACAGTCCTGGAGCCAAGAAATCTCATTCCCACAAAGGCGCCTTCCCCCCGCCCTGCAACCGGACATTGTGCACGGCAGAATAAAAGGTTTAACCCCCGGTTCAGCCTCAGCTTTTCTCCTCCTCTCCCATTGAATTGCTAGATCCGGGGGTGGGGGCCTCAGCTGCAGTAGGCCTGGGGTTCTGATAGTAGTGAGGGCTCTATAAAGGGTAGACCAATTGCCTTTCTTGGAAACAGCCGAGGAAGAAGCTTCAAATAACACACAGGCGGTTTTGATTAACACCCAGGTGAAAGAAGAAGTTGGTGCATATTTTCTCTTGACTAGAGGGGCAGGGAATCCGTTTCTGATGCTTTTTCCCAGTTCCCAGGAGTTGCTCAATAATGAATTAAATCTATCAATCAATAGACATCCAATAATGCTATCATTTAGATATGTAATACGCAATGTTTTTACCATAAAGAATGTGTGAGACCTAAATATGGTCTCCAAACAATTTAAAGAAGTAGCTCCCAAGCATTGGGCTCAGAGAAAGCCCCTTATTCTCTTTAGTCACATCTTTCCTACACAGACAGCCAGAGGGGTGGGGAGAGACAGTGAGAGCAGCAGGACAATACAGCTTCTGGGGAAATAGAATGCAGACACAGAGATGTGCAAGAAGAAAACAAGTGTAGTAAATGTTCGAGACCACATCTAGAAAAGCTTTGAGAGGGCCGGGTGTGGTGGCTCACACCTGGAATCCCAGCACGTTGGGAGGCCAAGGCGGGTGGATCACCTGAGGCCAGGAGTTCGAGACCAGCCTGGCCAACATGGTGAAACCCCGTCTCCACTAAAAGTACAAAAAATTAGCCGGGCATGCTGGTGCATGCCTGTAATCCCAGTTACTCAGGAGGCTGAGGCAGAAGAATCACTTGAACCTCGGAGGCGAAGGTTGCAGTGAGCTGAGATCACACCACTGCACTCCAGCCTGGGCAACAGAGCAAGACTATCTCAAAAAAAAAAAGCTTTGAGAGCCAAGAAGCTTCTCACACACCTTCACATCCTGTACAGCACCCGCCCAACACAATGGTAGCTAGTGAACATTCAATACATATTTCCTTTTTTTTTTCTTGAGACAGGGTCTTGCTCTATCACCAAGACTGGAGTGCAGTAGTGCGATCTCAGCTTACTGCAACCTTCACCTCCCAGGATCAGCTGATCCTCCCACCTTAGCCTCCCAAGTAGCTGAGACTACAGGTGCATGCCACTGTGCCTGACTACTTTTTAATTTTTATCTCCTATTTTTAGTAGAGACAGAGTTTCACCATGTTGCCCAGGCTGGTCTCAAACTCCTAGGCTCAAGCGATCCACCCACCTTGGCCTCCCAAAGTGCTGGGAGACC
The DNA here is from genome assembly GCF_029281585.2 of Gorilla gorilla gorilla. Classification (NCBI taxonomy): domain Eukaryota; kingdom Metazoa; phylum Chordata; class Mammalia; order Primates; family Hominidae; genus Gorilla; species Gorilla gorilla. The sequence goes on along the minus strand of NC_073229.2, from coordinate 33,975,675 downwards.
AGGCGTGAGCCACCGCATCATGATTAAACAGGTGACTAGTGAGTGTCCCTGCCTTTGGGACTAAAAAGAGTCTTCCTAATCTATTAGCCTATTTTGTTCTATTATCAGTCTGTCTATTACAGCCTGCCTTAAGAGGAGGCAGCCTGGAAAGGAAGAACGAGGCCTTATCCTTTCTTTGCCTTTTCAATAATGGTAGATACTCAGTAAAGACCTCTTCCCATTTGCTCAGAATACATTATTAACTGGCTTAAATGAGTGGCAATATGAAAAACTTAACCTTGAAAATCTCCCTGTATGTTAAAAGCTTGGGTATTTTTACGAATCTACAGGGCTCTTCTTCCTAATATTCTCTTCATACACATCCAATTCCCTCAGGCTGATCACGGAGCCAAGTCACAGCTCAACAGCGTCTCCTGCGCCTCCCAGCTGTGCGTTTTCCCACAGATTCCTCTCATATTGGTTTAGGTTTGCTTCCTTTTTTGGTAGTGTCATTTGGGTATGAGATTCTTTTGAAAAATCTTTGCTGTTTTTTAGTCCCAAGTGAAAATGTGTATCATCTTTCTTGCTCCTCAATTTTAGTGTCTGGTTAATACTGGATGTGCATGGATGAATTTAAAACATGGCAGCTCATCTTCAAGCAGGGCAAAGAAGGAAAGCGAACAGTAACTCTGCCCCATGAGAAAATGGCGCCACCCATGACAAGGACAGAAGGCTCTACCTCGTTCTTCTGCTTAAGATGCCAATGGGTGGTCCTAAGAAAGCATGCCTGGGAGAAGAACATGGGCAAAACCTATATCTAATATGTATCAGGTGAGGAACCAAAGGTGATCATTACCTAGGCCATGGGTCAAGTTCGAATGTGGCCCCATCACTGCAAGCTTATTTGCAATGTTTGGGGTCCCTCAAACATTCACATCAACTGGAGTCATTCATGTTTATTAACTGTCTCTATGGATTCTTCACCTATCGCCTTCCTCTTCAAGGTGTATGGGGTCATTAGTGAAATCTACATTCTTCCACATTGGTTCTGAAACCAAGCCCTCATATTCTGACCACATCCATATATTCTAACCATAATTTGGAAAATCCCTGGGGGCATCAAAAAGCAGCTCAACAATACTTTTCATCAGGGGCTTCCCCGAGAAGCTCAATTATGCTTCCAGAAAAAGCGTGCTTTAAATATCTGTGAATGAGTCATTCATGCATCCCCTTCCAGTGATCTGCAGTCCCCGCAAGCCCCAGATCCCATTCTTCCCCACACACGTCCTCTGCTGTGCTCCTAACAAGTCTTACCTGGTCCAACCCCCACTTTGATGATATCTGCTCCGGAAAGAATAAGCTCTTCTACCATTTCTCCTGTCACCACGTTCCCTGCCTGAGACAGAAAGAATACAGCTGATGATCATGAACTACTATTGCTGGTATAAAGGTGAGGAACCCCACACCTGAACACGAGGATGTGCATGTCCTAAAGCCACCAGGCAGCTGGGGGACAAAAAAGGAACACAGAATTTCATACCTGGAGACCACTTTTGGGAAAGGCCCCTTGGGTGAGCTGTTGGCATGAGAAGATACAGCATTATATGATTTAAGAACTAGAAGAGATCTTAGAGAGTCCAGGTAAGGGCTTTTCAGACATCTCAGCAATCAACAACAACAACAAAAATCTTAGAGGGGGCTGGGCTTGGTGGCTCACGCCTGTAATCTCAGTACTTTGGGAGGCCGAAGCAGGCAGATCATGAGGTCAAGAGACTGAGACCATCCTGGCCAACATGGTGAAACCCCGTCTCTACTAAAAATACAAAAATTAGCTGGGCCTGGTGGCGCATGCCTGTAGTCCTAGTTACTCGGGAGGCTGAGGCAGGACAATCGCTTGAACCCGGGAGGCAGAGGTTGCAGTGAGCCAAGATGGCACCACTGTACTCCAGCCTGGACGACAGAGCAAGACTCTGTCTCAAAAAAAAAAAAAAAAAAAAAAAAATCTTAGAGGGACCCCCAAATACAAAAAGTCAGCAATGAAACACTCTCTTGGTAATTAATATCTTTAGTGTTGGGCAAAAAAATGTTTCACAGTTTGCAAAACCCCTGAAGAATCTTTATGGAACCCCAGAGAGTCAGAATTAGAAAACGCAGTTAAGAAAATAGCAGTGTGCCCCACTCTCTAGGGCTGGGATTCCCATCTAGACAGGAAAGGGCAGATGAGCCCTCATGGACCACATAGCATCAGCACGTGCTCAGTTTACAGAACATGAAGCTTTGGCCTAAGAACACACAAGCCTCCAGGAAGTGGCAGAATCTATCAACCAGAAGGATGTGTCTGGTTTGGAAACAGTACAAGCTCTTTCACTGCAGGAGTGTAGGAGTGCAAAAATAGCCCTTTTTATTACAACTCACTGCCCTGTGGATTCTTCAGCCAGTATATAGGATACTTGGCAAGATGCCCTGGCTGAGTTTTCACAACTGTGCAAAGGTCATATTTTGCAAAATGAATCCTTACTCATTCCACTCATGTTTTTTGCACTGAAGTCCAAGTGTCTTCTCTCTGAATTGCTTCCCAGAGGGAATTTTTCTTTTTTAACGTAGACAAAGTGACTTTTAACTTCATAAAAAAGGATGTGGGGAAAAGGTGATGAGGAGGGCTCAAAGCTTTAATCCAAACAGTAGCTGACAATGGAAAAATCACAGATGGCCCAGAAAGAGGACTAGAGGTAGATTAAAGAATTAAAATTAAAGTTATACTCCCCAAATTCAGAAGGAAACCTTGAATACTTTCAATACACATAAAAGTGAAAAAACATAATGACAGAGCTGTCTACATAAAAACTAAAAACTTGGCCAAGTGCAGTGGCTCACGCCTATAACCACAGCACTTGGGAGGCTGAGGTAAGTGGATTGCTTGAGCCCAGGAGTTTGAGACGAGCTTGGGCAACATGGCAAAACCCCGTCTCTATGTGAAAAAAAGAAAAAAGAAAAAAAACTTACATACACGTAAACACAGATATTCATACAATCAACAAATACCCAGGTAGAGAAAAATATCTACAATTTTGACAAAGTGTTATTATCCTTAACATAATAAGAGCTCTTACAAACCTATAAGAAAAATGCTAATATCTCACAGAGTAAATGCCAAAGGACAGGAACACTATTGAAAGAAATAAAAGTGGCTGAGAAAAACGGAAAGTGTTCAACCTCCTGAATAACCAAATGTAAACTAAGGTACCAATGAGGTACTACTTTTCACTTAACAAATTATCAATAGTTGTAAACAGTAAATACTGAAAAGAAAACATCAGATGGAATCTCTATTTCTTTTGGGAAAATTTATTGTAGTATGAGTTTTCCCAGAAAGCAATTTGTCCATATAAAAGAAATATGCACTTCCTTGTATTCAATAATTCTTCTAAGATTCTCTGCCAAGGAAATAATCATAAGTGTGGACAAACATTTAACTACAAAGATGTATTATCTGTAACAGTGCAGAACTGTAAATATATTCCCCAAAATGGAATGATCCAACAATTTATGACCCATCCATGTGATGTTTTTAAGAGTGTTTTTTTGTTTTTTGTTTTGTTTTGGTTTTGAGACGGAGTCTTGCTCTGTCACCCAGACTGGAGTGCAGTGGCATGATCTCACTGCAACCTCTGCCTCCAGGGTTTAAGTGATTCTCCTGCCTCAGCCTCCCTAGTAGCTGGTATTACAGGCACACGCCCCCACTGCCTGGCTAATTTTTGTATTTTTAGTAGAGACGGGGTTTCACCAAGTTGGCCAGGCTGGTCTCGAACTCCTGACCTCAGGTGATCTGCCCACTTTGGCCTCCCAAAGTGCTGCAATTACAGGTGTGAGGCACCACACCCAGCCTAAGAGTAGTTTAACAGCATGGGAAAAATGCTTAAATGCTTTTAGTATAATGTTGGGAGAAATAGAAAGATCTCAATTTTGTTATTAAAAAAAGTGTATGTGTGTATGAAAAAATACACCAAAATGCTAACAGATGATGTCTAGGTGAAGAGATGATCAAACTTTTTTTGTTTCTTCTTTAATCTTTTCTAGATTTTATACTAGAAAGTGTGTTACTTTTATAATTATAATGGGGGTAGGAGTGTTTAGTTTTGTTTTTTATAGTGCGAGGAACAGCATGAGCTCTGTCCCTGACAGACAACCTAACAGGAGCCTAAGAAGCAGGGCGTGAGCTCCAGTTCTTCCCCAGTGGCTGACTTGCTAAACAACCAAACAAAACCACAAAAACTTTAGAGAAGCTACTCTAAGCCCACCACACATTTTGTTTTCTTTTTTTTCTTTTTGAGACAGGGTCTCACTCTTGTCTCCCAGACGGGAGTGCAATGGCACAAACATGGCTCGCCGCAGCCTGAACTTCCCAAGCTCAAGCGATTTTCCTGCCTCAGCCTCCCAAGCAGCTGGGATTACAGGTATGTGCCACCACGCCTGGCTAATTTTTGTATTTTCTGCAGAGACAGAGTTTCACCTTGTTGCCTAGGCTGGTCTCAAGCTCCTGAGCTCAAGCAATCTGCCTGCCTCAGCCTCCCAAAGTGCTGGGATTACAGGCATGAGCCACTGCGCCTGGCCACAATTTCATTTTCAATGTGGATTTCTTTTCCCCAATCTGGTGCCACCTACGAACCATTTTATTTTTAAGGGGCTACTTTAGATAAAATAGATTAATTCAAGTCAGCTCACCATAGATGTACCAGGTACAAGCCGGTAGAGTCAAAGTAAGTTCTAGTTACTTATTTAATTATTTTTAAAACAGAGATAGGGCCTTGCTATGTTGCCCAGGCTGGTCTCTAACTCCTGGCCTCAAGTAATCCCCCCACCTCTGCCTCCCAAAGTGCTGGAATTACAGGTATGAGCCACCTCAACTGGCCAAAGTCAGCTTAAAAACATCAAGAAGGCTGACGCTGCTTTAGTAACCCAGAAGCTTGTGCAAATGTCTCTCCATCCCATCAGCTACCTGTGTGGCTGCTGAATCTGTCCGTGGTCCAAATGTGGTCACTGCCACTGTCTGGAAAAACCCAAAGTGATTATGAAATGCCTCAACCATGAGGGACAGCACAGCAAGAATGCTTCCAGGAGGACGGGGAAGTTTCCATTGACAGGAACAAAAAGCTGTCAATTCAAGTTTGAAATCAAGAAGGGCAAAATAAGGGAAAAGAGGAAAAGACCAAATCAGAAATGAGAATATGACAGGAGTGTGGTCAGGCTTTAGTGAAGTCCTCGGTGTGCCCTCGAGCAGCCTCTGGGAATGGGGTGTGATAACAGGGGCCAGGAAGCAGCTGGTCAGGGTGATTAAGTGAGGAGTCTACTTTATCTTGTCATGAAGCACCTTGGGTGTGGAGCGGATACAGGACTGTCAGAATGGGACTGTGCGTAGCAGCACAGCAGGCTCAGTCACCCAGGCAGTTCATGCAGGTTCATTTCTTGGGCAGCCATGACAACATGGAAGCAATGAACCCTTGTCCAGAGCACTGAGGCAGGCAGATGGAGGTTTCTGATAGGCAACCCCTCTTCCTAGGGAAGCCAAGCATGTTTTGGGCTCCCCCATGCTCTGGAAGGCAACAATTCTGTGTCAAGGAGAGGTTGAAGGTCATGGAAAAGACATAAAAAGTGGCCAAGCCAAGACTTCAAGTACTTTTGTATCATTTTTTAAAAAGTTGGTATGGTCTGAATGTTTACGTCCCTCCAAAATTAAAGTGTTGAAATCTTTACTCCCAAGGTGGTGATATTAGCAGGTGGGGATTTGGGGAGGTGAATTAGGTAGGTCATGGGGGCAGAGCCCCCAACAATGGGATTAGTGGCCGTCTAAGAGAGGACTGAGAGAGATCCACATGAGGTGACAATGAAAAGATGGCCATCTATCTATGAGCCAGGAAGCCGGCCCTCACCAGATACCGAATCTGCCTTGATATTGGACTTCCCAGCCTTCAGAACTGTGAAAATAAACTTCTGATTTGTATTATTTATTTATTTTTGAGACAGGGTCTCACTTTGTCACCCAGGCTGGAGTGCAATGGCGCAATCACAGCTCATTGTAACCTCAACTTCCCAGGCTCAGGTGATCCTCCCACCTCAGCCTCCCGAGTAGCTGGGACTACAGGCATGTGACACCACGCCCAGCTAATTTTTTTGTATTTTTTTGTATTTTTAGTAGAGATGGGGTTTCTCCATGTTGGTCAGGCTGGTCTCAAACTCCTGGGCTCAAGCAATCTGCCTGTCTTGGCCTCCCAAAGTGGTAGGATTACAGGTATGAGCCACCACACCAGGCCAACTTCTGATTTTTATAATATAAGCTATTCAGTTTATGGTATCTTGTTATTGCAGCCTGAACAGAATTGATGACAAAAGGTCTCTGGGCAAAAATAAAAACAAAAACTGCTTTGCCCCAATTTTTCCAGCTTTCCTTTAGGCCTCAACATCTACGGCAAAATAAGTTCGGAAAGATCTGGGGTCGAATGCTAGACCTCCCTCATTACTGGGTACTTTTGAGCAAATCACTTCAACCACAGTCTCCATTTATCCTGCTATAAAATGGGGGTGGATGTACCCACTTTTAGTCCTTAAAAGGTTTACAGAGAAAGTTCTCTCAAGTTCTTAGCACAGGGCCCAGCTCTTGGTGGTGCTTTATAACTGTGAGTCCCTCCATTTAAGAGTACTTTCTGTATATTGCTCTTTTACCCATTCTTTTTAGTTTTTTTGTAATTGTGGTCAAATACACATAAAATTTACTAGGCGTAAATTTTACACATAGAAAATAGAAATAAAATTTTTCTTTTTTAAATATTTTTTATTTTTATTTTTTCGTGAAGGGACTTAGTGCCACTGAACTGTACACCTAAAGATAAATAAAAAATTTAAATTTATTTAAAACTTTTAATTTAAAATAATTCATATTTATTTAAAATTTTTAATTTAAAATAATTCATATTTATTTTAAATTTATTTAACATAAAATTTGTTAGTAAATAAGTTTTTAGGTGTACAGTTCAGTGGCAGTGAGTACATTCACACTGTTGTACAACCATCAGCATTACCCATCTCTGGAACTTTTTAATCATCTCAAACTGAAATTCTGTACCCATTAAACAGTAACCACTTTTTACTGGTTTTTCTGGGGTCCTCTTGCAAGAAAAATCCTTTCCATAGGATGATAAAAGGCAAGGGTTGGCAAACAGGTAGCAGGCGGCTAGATTTGGCCCACAGGCTGTGATGTGCCAACCCCTAACATAAAAAGAGAAATATCGCCAGGCGTGGTGGCTCACGCCTGTAATCCCAACACCTTGGGAGGCTGAGACAGGTGTTATCACCTGAGGTCAGGAGTTCAAGACCAGCCTGGCCAATATGGTAAAACCTCGTCTCTACTAAAGATACAAAAATTAACCAGGTGTGCTACTCAGGAGACTTGAACCTGGGAGGCGGAGACTGCAGTGAGCCAAGATCGCACCACCACACTCCAGCCTGGGCAACAGAGTGAGAGTCCATCTCAACAACAACAAAAAAGGAGTATCAACCCCAGTGACTGTTCCCAAGCAGTTGGAAAATGTCCCACTACCTGCCCATGGAAAAATAGTTGCTATCCAGGCAACAGCCACGTTAAACTGAGTTTATTATGTGACTCTTCAGAGAGAACATCACCTTCGTAGCTTTCAGCCATGGTTCCAGAAAGTGGGTGAATACAGAAAATCCAGGGAACACGGCCTGAGAGGTGCTCTCAGCCATACACACCCCTTGTACCTCAGGGGAGGGACACTCGACTGGTGAGGCCCCAGACCTGCCCCAAGCTTTCAAGGAACATTCAATGTGTCCGCCTCTCTGTGAAGAGGTGAACAGCGGTAGTCTGTGTGGCTCAGAACCTTGAGAAAGAATGTGGGCAGGCCAATGAGCCATCAGTCATGCATGGAAACGTCAGGGTCCCGCCCTGGAGATCCAGCCCATGGCTCCCGGAGATCTGCCCGCAGCAGCTGACACGGCATTGCCCCAGGGGAGTAGAGCTTGGCCTCTATCTAATCTGAACACATTAGATCTGAGGTACCTATTTCCTCCAGACCAGATCAGAAAGAGCCACCAGCACAAAAGCATCTCCCAGAGCCAACACAGGGACCTCCAAGTCCCAGTGTGTCTGGAACTGGTTCCTTCCGGTGGGTTCCTGGTCTCGCTGGAGCCGCAGACCTTCGGCTGTGGTGAGTGTTACAATTCTTAAAAGATGGCGTGTCCGGAGTTTGTTCCTTCAGATGTTCAGATGTGTCCAGAGTTTCTTCCTTCTGGTGGGTTCATGGTCTTGCTGACTTCAGGAGTGAAGCCGCAGACCTTTGCAGTGAGTGTTACAGCCCTTAAAGGTGGCACGTCCGGAGTTGTTCGTTCCTCCCGGACGGTTCGTGGTCTCGCTGACTTCAGGAGTGAAGCCACAGACCTTCACAGCGAGTGTTACAGCTCTTTGTTTTTTGAGACGGAGTCTCGCTCTCACCCAGGCCGGAGTGCAGTGGCGCGATCTCGGCTCACTGCAAGCTCCGTCTCCCAGGTTCATGCAATTCTCCTGCCTCAGCCTCCCCAGTAGCTGGAACTACAGGCGCCCGCCACTGCACCCGGCTAATTTTTTCTTTTTTTTGTACTATTAGTAGAGATAGGGTTTCACCGTGTTAGCCAGGATGGTCATGATCTCCTGACCTGGTGATCCGCCCACCTCGGCCTCCCAAAGTGCCGGCATTACAGGCATGAGTCACCGTGCCCGGCTGTGTTACAGCTCTTAAAGGTGGCACGTCCGATGTGCCACCTTTTTCGCAGGGAGTGTTACAGCTCTTAAAGGTGGCGCACCCAGAGTTGTTCGTTTCTCCTCGTGGGTTCATGGTCTACCCTGACTTCAGGAGTGAAGCCGCAGACCTTTGCAGTTGAGTGTTACAGCTCTTAAAGGTGGCACGTCCGGAGTTGTTCGTTCCTCCCGGACGGTTCGTGGTCTCGCTGACTTCAGGAGTGAAGCCACAGACCTTCACAGTGAGTGTTACAGCTCTTTTTTTGTTTGTTTGCTTTTTGAGACAGAGTCTTGCTCTCACCCAGGCTGGAGTGCAGTGGCGCTATCTCGGCTCACTACAACCTCCGCCTCCCAGGTTCACGCAATTCTCCTGCCTCAGCCTCCCGAGTAGCTGGGACTACAGGCGCCCGCCGCTGCGCCCGGCTAATTTTGTCTTTTTTTTTGTACTTTTAGTAGAGATGGGGTTTCACCGTGTTAGCCAGGATGGTTATGATCTCCTGACCTGGTGATCCACCCACCTCGGCCTCCCAAAGTGCCGGGATTACAGGCGTGAGCCACCACGCCCAGCCGTGTTACAGCTCTTAAAGGTGGCACGTCCGACGTGCCACCCTTTTCACAGGGAGTGTTACAGCTCTTAAAGGTGGCACGTCCGACGTGCCACCCTTTTCACAGGCAGTGTTACAGCTCTTAAAGGTAGCGCACCCAGAGTTGTTCATTCCTCCTCTTGGGTTCGTGGTCTACGCTGACTTCAGGAATGAAGCCTCAGACCTTCGCAGTGAGTGTTACAGCTCTTAAAGGTGGTGCGCCCGGCGTTGTTCATTCTTCGCAGCGAGTGTTACAGCTCTTAAAGATGGCAAGTGTTACAGCTCTTAAAGATGGCAAGTGTTACAGCTCTTAAAGATGGCAAGTGTTACAGCTCTTAAAGATGGCAAGTGTTACAGCTCTTAAAGGTAGCCCATCGGGAGTTGTTCATTTCTCCCACTGGGTTCGTGGTCTCGCTGACTTCAGCAGTGAAGCCACAGACCTTCACGGTGAGTGTTACAGCTCTTAAAGGTTGCGCATCCAGAATTACTCCTTTCTCCCGGCGGGTGGGTTCGTGGTCTCGCTGACTTCAGGATAGAAACTGCACATCTTTGCAGTAAGTGTTACAGCTCATAAACGTCGCGTGGACCCAAAGAGCGAGCAGCAGCAAACGAACGAAGAAAACCTCCACAGCGTGGAAGGGTTCCGGAGCGGGTTATCCAGGCTAGCTCCAGCAGCCAGCTTTTATTCCCTTATTTGGCCCTGCCCACATCCTGCTGATTGGTCCATTTTACAGAGTGTGGAGTGGTGCGTTTTTACAGAGTGCTGATTGGTGCGTTTAGCTAGACACAGCCCTGCTTTAGCTAGACATAGCCCTGCTTTAGCTAGACACAGCGCTGCTTGGTGCTGTTTTTACACAGTGCTGATTGGAGCATTTACAATCCTTTAGCTAGACACAGAGTGCTGACTGGTGCATTTACAAACCTTTAGCTAGACACAGAGCACTGACTGATGCATTTACAATCCTCTAGCTAGACAGAAAAGTTCTCCAAGTCCCCACTCGACCCAGAAAGTCAAGCTGGCTTCACCTCTCACCAGCAAGCCTGAACTGGTGGCATGTGGGGGACAATAGCAAAAATTTGCAGGCTCAGGCAAGCCACCTAGCCCTGAATGCCAGGTCCAGCTCTCACTGGTGGTGTAACCCTCAGAAGGCTCCCTGAGCTCTCTAGGACTAAGTTTTACATCAACAAAAGTAGGTGCTATTACCTCTACTCAAAGATTTGTTATTAGAAAAGAAGTTCTGGCCAGGTATGGTGATTCATGCCTGTAATTTCAGCACTTTAGGAGGCAGAGGTAGGAGGACTACTTGAAGTCAGGAGTTTGAGATCAGCCTGGTCAACACTGCAATATTCTGTTTCTACAAACTTTTTTTTAACAAAGAATTGCCTAGTCTGTGCTAGTGCCTTTTTCCACAGTACTGAGAATGTACCCAAGAACACATTATTCTCTTTCCTCCCTGAAAGCCACCAGGCAAATAGCCACAGGACTTGGTATACTCTTCAATCAGCCAGCTCCTCAATAGGACCTTTTCTGACAAAGGTGTTCTCTAAAAATCCCTGTTCTCCTACCCCTATGTGGCAAGGCCCATCTTAGGTGAAAGGTGTCAGGCCTCTGAGCCCAAGCTAAGCCATCATATCCCCTGTGACCTGCATGTACACATCCAGATGGCTGGTTCCTGCCTTAACTGATGACATTCCACCACAAAAGAAGTGAAAATGGTCTGTTCCTGCCTTAACTGATGACATTGTCTTGTGAAATTCCTTCTCCTGGCTCATCCTGGCTCAAAAGCTCCCCTACTGAGCACCTTGTGACCCCCACTCTGCCCGCCAGAGAACAACCCCCCTTTGACTGTAATTTTCCTTTACCTACCCAAATCCTATAAAACGGCCCCACCCCTATCTCCCTTCACTGATTCTCTTTTCGGACTCAGCCCGCCTGCACCCAGGTGAAATAAACAGCCATGTTGCTCACACAAAGCCTGTTTGGTGGTCTCTTCACACGGACGCACATGAAATTTGGTGCCATGACTCAGATCGGGGGACCTCCCTCGGGAGATCAATCCCCTGTCCTCCTGCTCTTTGCTCCGTGAGAAAGATCTACCTATGACCTCAGGTCCTCAGACCGACCAGCCCAAGAAACATCTCACCAATTTCAAATCTGATAAGCGGCCTCTTTTTACTTTCTTCTGCAACCTCCCTCACTATCCCTCAGCCTCTCTCCTTTCAATCTTGGCGCCACACTTCAATCTCTCCCTTCTTTTAATTTCAATTCCTTTCATTTTCTGGTAGAGATAAAGGAGACACGTTTTATCCGTGGACTCAAAACTCCGGCGCCAGTCACAGACTAGGGAAGGCAGCCTTCCCTTGGTGTTTAATCATTGCAGGGACGCCTCTGATTATTCATCCGGGTTTCAGAGGTGTCAGACCACGCAGGGATGCCTGCCTTGGTCCTTCACCCTTAGCGGCAAGTCCCGCTTTTCTGGGGAAGGGGCAAGTACCCCAATCCCTTCTCTCCGTGTCTCTATCCCTTCTCCGCCTTTCTGGGGGGCAAGAAACCCCCAACCCCTTCTCCTTCACTCTTAGCGGCAAGTCCCACTTTTCTAGAGGAGGGGCAAGTACCCCAACCTCGTATCTCTGTGCCCCACTCCCTTATTTCCACGCCCCAACCTCTTATATCTCTGTGCCCCAATCCCTTATTTCTGCGCCCTGACCTCTTATCTCTGCACCCCAATCCCTTATTTCTGTGCCCCGACCTCTTATCTCTGTGCCCTGATCCCTTATTTCCACGCCCCAACCTCTTATCTCTGCACCCCATCCCTTATTTCCACGCCCCGACCTCTTATCTCTGCGTCCCAACCCCTTATTTCCACGCCCCAACCCCTTTCCCGCTTTTCTGGAAGGTAAGAACCCCTGAACCCCTTCCCTCCGTGTCTCTACTCTCTTTTCTCTAGGCTTGCTTCCTTCACTATGGGCGACCTTCCACCCTCCATTCCTCCTTCTTCTCCCTTAGCCTGTGTCCTCAAAAAACTTAAAACCTCTTCAATTCTCACCTGACCTAAAATCTAAGCATCTTATTTTCTTCTGCAGTGCTGCTTGACCCCAATACAAACTCGACAGTAGTTCCAAATAGCCAGAAAACGGCACTTTCAATTTTTCCATCCTACAAGATCTAAATAATTCTTGTCGTAAAATGGGCAAATGGTCTGAGGTGCCTGACGTCCAGGCATTCTTTTACACATCGGTCCCTCTCTAGTCTCTGTTCCCAATGCAACTCGTCCCAAATCTTCCTCCTTTCCCTCCCGCCTGTCCCCTCAGTCCCAACCCCAAGCGTCGCTGAGTCTTTCTAATCTTCCTTTTCTACAGACCCATCTGACCTCTCCCCGCCTCCCCAGGCTGCTCCTCGCCAGGCCGAGCTAGGTCCCAATTCTTCCTCAGCCTCCGCTCCTCCACCCTATAATCCTTTTATCACCTCCCCTCCTCACACATGGTCCAGCTTACAGTTTCATTCCGTGACTAGCCCTCCCCACCTGCCCAGCAATTTACTCTTAAAAAGGTGGCTGGAGCTAAAGGCATAGTCAAGGTTAATGCTCCTTTTTCTTTATCCCAAATCAGATAGTGTTTAGGCTCTTTTTCATCAAATATAAAAATCCAGCCCAGTTCATGACTCGTTTGGCAGCAACCCTGAGACACTTTACAGCCCTAGACCCTAAAAGGTCAAAAGGCCGTCTTATTCTCAAAATACATTTTATTACCCAATCTGCTCCCGACATTAAATAAAACTCCAAAAATTAAATTCCAGCCCTCAAACCCCACAAGAGGATTTAATTAACCTCGCCTCCAAGGTGTACAATAATAGAAAAAAGTTGCAATTCCTTGCCTCCACTGTGAGACAAACCCCAGCCACATCTCCAGCACACAAGAACTTCCAAACTCCTGAACCGCAGTGGCCAGGCATTCCTCCAGAACCTCCTCCCCCAGGAGCTTGCTACAAGTGCCAGAAATCTGGCCACCAGGCCAAGGAATGCCTGCAGCCCAGGATTCCTCCTAAGCTGAGTCCCATCTGTGCGGGACCCCACTGGAAATCGGACTGTCTAACTCACCTGGCAGCCACTCCCAGAGCCCCTGGAACTCTGGCCCAAGGCTCTCTGACTGCTTCCCAGATCTTCTTGGCTTAGCGGCTGAAGACTGATGCTGCCCGATCGCCTCGGAAGCCCCCTAGACCATCACGGGCGCCGAGCTTCGCGTAACTCTCACAGTGGAGGGTAAGTCTGTCCCCTTCTTAATCAATACGGAGGCTACCCACTCCACATTACCTTCTTTTCAAGGGCCTGTTTCCCTTGCCTCCATAACTGTTGTGGGTATTGATGGCCAGGCTTCTAAACCTCTTAAAATCCCCCAACTCTAGTGCGAACTTAGACAATACTCTTTTAACCACTCCTTTTTAGTTATCCCTACCTGCCCAGTTCCCTTATTAGGCCGAGACACTTTAACTAAATTATCTGCTTCCCTGACTATTCCTGGATTACAGCTGCATCTCATTGCTGCCCTTCTTCCCAATCCAAAGCCTCCTTGGTGTCCTCCTCTTGTATCCCCCCACCTTAACCCACAAATATAAGATACCTCTACTTCCTCCTTGGTGACCGATCATGCACCCCCTTACCATCTCATTAAAACCTAATAACCCTTACCCCGCTCAATGCCAAGATCCCATCCCACAGCATGCTTTGAAAGGATTAAAGCCTGTTATCACTCGCCTGCTACAGCATGGCCTTTTAAAGCCTATAAACTCTCCTTACAATTCCCCCATTTTACCTGTCCTAAAACCAGACAAACCTTACAAGTTAGTTCAGGATCTGCGCCTTATCAACCAAATTGTTTTGCCTACCCACCCCATGGTGCCAAACACATATACTCTCCTATCCTCAATACCTCCCTCCACAGTCCATTATTCTGTTGTGGATCTCAAACATGCTTTCTTTACTATTCCTTTGCACCTGTCATCCTAGCCTCTCTTCGTTTTCACTTGGACTGACCCTGACACCCGTCAGGCTCAGCAAATTACCTGGGCTGTTCTGTTGCAAAGCTTCACAGACAGCCCCCATTACTTCAGTCAAGTCCAAATTTATTCCTTATCTGTTACCTATCTAAGCATAATTCTTATAAAAACACACGTGCTCTCCCTGCTGATCGTGTCCAATTAATATCCCCAACCTCAATTCCTTACAAAACAACAACTCCTTTCCTTCCTAGGCATGGTTAGTGCGGTCAGAATTCTTACACAAGAGCCAGGACCACACCCTGTAGCCTTTCTGTACAAACAACTGGACCTTACTGTTTTAGCCTAGCCATCATGTCTCCGTGCAGCCCTGATACTTTTAGAGGCCCTCAAAATCACAAACTATGCTCAACTTACTCTCTACATTTCTCATAACTTCCAAAATCTATTTTCTTCCTCATACCTGACGCATATACTTTCTGCTCCCTGGCTCCTTCAGCTGTACTCACTCTTTGTTAAGTCCCACAATTACCATTGTTCCTGGCCCGGACTTCAATCCGGCCTCCCACGTTATTCCTGATACCACACCTGACCCCCATGACTGTATCTCTCTGATCCACCTGACATTCACTCCATTTCCCCATATTTCCTTCTTTGCCGTTCCTCACCCTGATCACGCTTGATTTATTGATGGCAGTTCCACCAGGCCTAATCGCCACACACCAGCAAAGGCAGGCTATGCTATGGTACAAGCCACTAGCCCGCCTCTTAGAACCTCTCATTTTCTTTCCATCGTAGAAATCTATCCTCAAGGAAATAACTTCTCAGTGTTCCATCTGCTATTCTACTACTCCTCAGGGATTATTCAGGCCCCTTCCCTTCCCTACACATCAAGCTCGAGGATTTGCCCCCACCCAGGACTGGCAAATTAGCTTTACTCGACATGCCCCGAGTCAGATAACTAAAATACCTCTTAGTCTAGGTAGACACTTTCACTGGATAGGTAGAGGCCTTTCCTACAGGGTCTGAGAAGGCCACCGCAGTCATTTCCTCCCTTCTGTCAGAAATAATTCCTCAGTTTAGCCTTCCCACCTCTATACAGTCTGATAACAGACCAGCCTTTATGGGTCAAATCAGCCAAGCAGTTTTTCAGGCTCTTAGTATTCAGTGAAACCTTTATATCCCTTACGGTCCTCCGTCTTCACGAAAAGTAGAACGGACTAAAGGTCTTTTAAAAACACACCTCACCAAGCTCAGCCACCAACTTAAAAGGACTGGTCAATACTCTTACCACTTTCCCTTCTCAGAAGTCAGACCTGTCCTCAGAATGCTACAAAGTACAGCCTATTTGAGCTCCTGTATAGACGCTCCTTTTTATTAGGCCCCAGTCTCATTCCAGACACCAGACCAACTTAGACTGTGCCCCAAAAAAACTTGTCATCCCTACTATCTTCTGTCTAGTCATACTCCTATTCACCGTTCTCAACTACTCATACATGCCCTGCTCTTGTTTACACTGCCGGTTTACACTGTTTCTCCAAGCCATCACAGCTGATATCTCCTGGTGCTATCCCCAAACTGCCACTCTTAACTCTTGAAGTAAATGAATAATCTTTGCTGGCAGGACTATGCTGAATCTCCTTAGGCACTCTCTAATCAGATGTCCTGGGTCGTCCCAATTCTTAGACCTTTTATACCTGTTTTTCTCCTTCTCTTATTCCATTTAGTTTTTCAATTCATATAAAACCGTATCCAGGCCATCACCAATAATTCCAAATGACAAATGTTTCTTCTAACAGTCCCACAATATCAACCCTTACCACAAAATCTTCCTTCGGCTTAATCTCTCCCACTCTAGGTTACCACGCCGCCCCTAATCCCGCTCGAAGCAGCCCTGAGAAACATCGCCCATTATCTCCCCATACCACACCAAAAATTTTCACTGTCCCAACACTTTACCACTATTTTGTTTTATTTTTCTTATTAATATAATAAGACAGGAATGTCAGGCCTCTGAGCCCAAGCTAAGCCATCATATCCCCTGTGACCTGCACGTACACATCCAGATGGCCGGTTCCTGCCTTAACTGATGACATTCCACCACAAAAGAAGTGAAAATGGCCGTTCCTGCCTTAACGGATGACATTGCCTTGTGAAATTCCTTCTCCTAGCTCATCCTGGCTCAAAAGCTCCCCTACTGAGCACCTTGTGACCCCCACTCTGCCCGCCAGAGAACAACCCAACCCCCCTTTGACTGTAATTTTCCTTTACCTACCCAAATCCTATAAAACGGCCCCACCCCTATCTCCCTTCGCTGACTCTCTTTTCGGACTCAGCCCGCCTGCACCCAGGTGAAATAAACAGCCATGTTGCTCACACAAAGCC
Source organism: Gorilla gorilla gorilla (assembly GCF_029281585.2). Classification (NCBI taxonomy): domain Eukaryota; kingdom Metazoa; phylum Chordata; class Mammalia; order Primates; family Hominidae; genus Gorilla; species Gorilla gorilla. The sequence continues at coordinate 33,958,949 of NC_073229.2, read as the reverse complement.
TGTTTGGTGGTCTCTTCACACGGATGCGCATGAAAAAAGGCAAGAAAAAAAACCAGGATAAACGGGCGCAGGGAGCGACAAGCCCTCACTCCTGGTGCAGAGGCCAGGAACTGCCAGCTTCTTCCTGGAACGTTTGCGAGCATCCTTTCTGTTCACTGTATTGTAACGATCGTAATAACACTCCATTCCATAACACTCAGCCCTCATATTACATCACTCATTCCAAAACACTGGATAAATGTGAATGCGTCTTCACAATGCCTCCAAAAGCCGTAAGAAATTATGTTTCAAAAACACCAAAAACCAAGGACATAAAAGTACTGGAGGTTTCCAAATGAATCACAGATTTCAAGGGTCAGTGCAGGCACAGAACAGCTTAAGAATAAACACCTACCTTGCCAAAGTCTCCTGTTCATTGCTGGGGAAACCAACAAGAGCAATGAAAACATACCCCTGGGCCAGCCAGCCAGCGGGTGCTGGAGAGGGCCTCGCTGTTGGTGGCTTCCCAGACAGCTGTGGGAACTCTGAACCGATCTCCTCCCTCCCAGTAAACTCCCCCATAGCAACTCCTAAGTTCTGCACTGGAAACAACACCCTTTCCCTCGTCTTACCCAGCCCCCTCCTTCCTGCACTTCCCTCCTTCCTGGTCTTTGTCCTTCAGAGGTGACATGCAGGCTCTCTAGGCTGTCCAACAGGCAGCTCACAGTTCTCAGCAGGCCCAGCTGTGAACTACACCCCACAGCAGCTCCAGTTTGGAGAATGTAATGGACAGCTTGGGAGCACTAATGCATTTCTGCTATCACTTGTCATTTTAAAGAGTGACACACATTTTCTCTCTCTTCTTAAATCCCACATTACCCTCCATCTTTCTTCTCCATCTCTGACTCAGTTCTCAGAGCATGTGCCCTTGATGACACTCACCAGAGACGAGCAAATGCTAGTGAAGGCGGCACTGTTACAAAACAGCATCCCATCTGAGCCCGAGTCATTCTCCAGCCACGAGGATCCTCAACCTCCTTTTCACAGGTGAGGAAAGTGAGATTCAGAAAGAATGCGACTTCCCCAGTGTGACTCAGCTCATGTGCCCACGCTGACTTCTGGGGTGCTGTGGGCTGTATGTTTGTGTCCCCCACAAATTCCTATGCTGAAACTGAATCTTCAGTCCAATGGCATTAGGAGGCAGGGCCTTTGGGAGGTGATTAGGTCATAAGGGTGCAGCCTTCATGAATGCGATTAGTGCCCTCACAAGAGAGGTTCCAAGGAGCCTGTATGCCTCTTCCACCATATGAAGATGCAGCAAGAAAGCACCACCTATGAGGAACGGTGAAACTAGACACTAAATCAGCCAACACCTTGATTTTGGAATTCCAGCCTCCAGAACTGTGAGCAATTTTCTGTTGTTTATACACCAGTCAGTTTATGGTATTTTATGCTAGCAGACTAAACAGACTCAGACAAAGAGCATTAAGGAGTGAGTTTAACAGCGATACAACCAGCTGGAAAGTAAAGAGAAGGAAAAAGAGCAAGTGAGGTATCTAGGAAATGATATTAAAGATTAGCTTCAGGAACCAAGGAATATATATATATACAGCTGACATAAAGCAACGTGGTGAATCTCAAATATACTATCAAGAAAAAGAAGATCAAAAGACATAAAGGATGACCACTTATGGAATGTTTACCAGTTTATCATATTAATAAGGGCTATGATGAAGGATACAGATGAACAGCCTGATGAAGCGAGACATAGGGTGAGGTCTGGAAGAGTCCAGAGTGCTGGACCCACAGAGCTGGGGTCTGCCACCCTCCAGGCATGTAGACGTGTTACCCGCCAGGAAGCTTTCAAAACCCCATACTTCGGGGGTTTCTGTGAAGGCCTCGTCAAGGAGGCATAATGGATTATTAACTCTACTTCCAGCCCTCTCCCCTCTCTGGAAAATGGAGGATGGAGCCAGAAGCCCCAAGCTTCTAATCATGGCTTGTTCTATCTGACGACCAACCCCCACACAGGAGCCCATTAAGAGTCGCCTTGTTAGGACAAGAGCAGCTGTGCTGCTATCACCCAGGAAATCCCAAGGGATTTAGCGCCATGTGTCAGGAACCAGGGTCAAAGATTAAATATTAGAACAAAAGCTACTCCTACCACCCAGGAAATCTCAAGGGATTCAGAAGCTCTGTGCCAGGTGCTGTCATCACTCTGGAAATTACAAAGGTTCTAGAAGCTCTGTGTCAGCAATCAGGATCAATGACCAAATATTAGAACAAAAGATTCTCTTAGCACCCTTATCTACAAGGGTTTTAGGAGTTCTGTCTCAAGAACCAAGGGCTGAGACCAATAAACACATATACATTTCTTATTATTTAACAGTATTCAACAAACATCATTATCAAAAGCAATGAAGTTGGCTGTTCTATTACAGAGAACAAAGTGAATTTTTCTATTTCCCAACCCACTTCTAACACTGGTACAGCTGGTTGACCTTGGAACAACTCTTTTTTTTTTTTTTTTTTTTTTTTGAGACAGAGTCTCACTCTGTCTCCCAGGCTAGAGTGCAATGGTGAGATCTCGGCTCATGGCCACCTTTGCCTCCAGGGTTCAAGCAATTCCCTGCCTCAGCCTCCCAAGTAGCTGGGATTACAGTCGCCTGCCACTACGCCTGGCTAATTTTTCTATTTTTTTTTTTTTAGTAGAGACAGGGTTTCACCATCTTGGCCAGGCTGGTCTTGAACTCTTGACCTCATGATCCACCCACCTTGGCCTCCCAAAGTGCTGGGATTACAGGCGTTAGCCACTGCACCCGGCCAATTCTTTTTTTTTTTTTTTTTTTTTTTTTTTTGAGACGGAGTCTCCCTCTTTTGCCCAGGCTGGAGTGCAGTGGTGTGATCTCGGCTCACTGCAAGCTTCACCTCCTGGGTTCAAGAGATTCTCCTGCCTCAGCCTCCTAAGTAGCTGGGATTACAGGCACCCGCCATCACGGCTGACTAATTTTTGTATTTTTAGTAGAGACACGGTTTCGCCATGTGGCCAGGCTGGTCTCAAATTCCTGACTTCAGGTGATCCACCCGCCTCGGCCTCCCAAATTGCTGGGATTACAGTCGTGAGCCAATGCGCCCAGCTGGAACAATTCTTGATCCTTTCTTCCTATGTGTTTGAAAAACATAAAAATACTTAACAATCCTTGAAAGTCCTTTAACAAAAGACTTTACTCCATAACAATTCCTTCCTCCCAACTTTCTTACAATGATAACATATATGAGAAGAAACGAAGTTCAAAATTCAAAAAAGGAAGGGGTAGGTAAATTATCTAATAGTCAATCAGTATGTGCCATCATAATTAGAATTAGCAAAGACTTGCATAATTACAATACAGGTTTTTGCAAAAGCCCAAGTTGTACTCCAGAGCTGCTAAGTCCCTTTTTCTGCCAATCCATCTTTCCCAAAAGTCACAAATCTACATTCTAACTAGGTAAGGTGCAGATAATTAGGAAAATACAGGAAAAGTCAAGAAACAAAGCTCCTAGATAAAACACATCGCTGACCGATTCACCATCGATAGTAGACTGTCGTGAAATGTTCATAACGTAGACTCCCAACTCCTACAGCGGAGTTTCCTGCTGGCAGTAGGGGTGGGACATGGAGGACCTACATATGTGACACTCAAACCCAGTCACGTTTTCAATCTTAAAATACACTCTCTGTTAAGAAGTAATACAAACCCCTTTTAAAGGTATCATATGGGGCTGAGTGTGGTGGCTCACACCTGTAATCTCAGCACTTTGGGAGATCAAGGTGGGTGGATCACCTGAGGTCAGGAGTTCGAGACCAGCCTGGCCAACATGGTGCAACCCCGTCTCTACTAAAAATACAAAAAATTAGCCAGGCATGGTGATGGGCGCCTGTAATCCCAGCTACTTGTGAGGCTGAGGTACAAGAATCTTTTGAACCTGGAAGGCATAGGTTGCAGTGAGCCGAGATCACCCCACTGTACTCCAGCCTGGGTGACAGAGTGAGACTCCTTCTCAAAAAAAAAAAAAAAAGTATCAGATAGTAAGAAACATGTGATGATACTTAGGAAAAATTGCAGCCAACATCCTATGAAGTTGATGGGGATTTTATTTTTTATAGAGGGAAGCTAGTTTTCAGATCTTCTGCAGCGGCTACCTATCCTTTCCCAAATGATCCTCAATTAATCTTTGACTAAAGAGGCACCAAAAGCTCTGAAGAGAATACAGCTCCCCCGACACATTGAACAACTCCCTCGTGGCTTCTCCATCTTGAGAATGTTCTACCGTAATGTTCTACCGTACTTACCATAATGGTGTGTTCAGGAAATTTGGCACGGACGAGTTTCACGAATTCCACAAAATGTTCTGAATACCCATTGGCCACATCCAGGCAAATAAACTTAACCTGTGGCACAGCTTCCAGGATGCTGGTCATCTTTTCCAGATCGTTCTGCCCACTGCCTGAACTCACGGCTACATTCTGCACCAAAATAAACCAAGAAGACAGGCATAAACGGTAGCATTCAGACATCAGACCCTGCCCCCATTTATGCACCTATTCTGGGACAGTACCACAACCCTTTTCGGTCTACCCTAATCAAATGCACAGTGCACCTGCTCAAGACACATGCAACAGCAGAGGTAAAGGGGATTCATTCATTAAATTATCTAAACTTTGGCCAGGCACGGTGGCTCATGCTGTAATCCTAGCACTTTGGGAAGCCAAGGCGGGCAGATCACCTGAGGTCAGGAGTTTGAGACCAGCCTGGCCAACATGGTGAAACCCCATCTCTACTAAGAATACAAAAATTAGCCAAGTGTGGTGGCTCATGCCCGTAATCCCAGCACTTTGAGAGGCCGAGGCAGGTGGATCACCTGAGGTCAGGAGTTCGAGACAAGCCTGGCCAACATGGTGAAACTCTGTCTCTATTAAAAATATAAAAATTAGCCAGGCGTGGTGGCAGGTGCCTGTAATCCCAGCTCCTTGGGAGGCTGAGGCAGGAGAATAGCTTGAACCTGGGGGGCGGAGGTTGCAGTGAGCCGAGATCGTGCCATTGCACTCCAGTCTGGGCAACAGAGCAAGGTTCCATCCGCCAAACCCCACCCCGCCACTAAAAAAAAAATAATGACTACCGGCATGATTGTGTCATATCAGGGAAACTCAAGGGAGGACAATGAGCAAGAACCAAAAGTTTCCAGGAAGAAGGAGAAATGGCCAATCAACTCGGGCTTCCCCACATGAAAGCTGTGGCCTTCACCCTGAGCACCTTGCTTGGGGAGCAAGAGAGGGGAAGATATCTGAAATGCCTCTGAAAAACTCTTACCTATTTTTATTTTCACTCCCAATAAAATAATAGTGCAGCATGTGACATAGTTTGGATATTGTCCTCATCCAAATCTCATGTTGAAATATGATCCCCAATGCTGGAGGTGGGGCCTGGTGGGAGGTGTATGGGTCATGGGGGTGGATCCCTTATCAATGGCTTGGGCCATCCCCTTGGTGATCTCTCGGTCTGAGTTCACAGTAGATCTGGTCATTAAAAGTGTGTGACCTCCCACCCTCTCTTTCTCTCTCCCACTTCGCCTTCCACCATGATTAGAAGCTTCCCAAGGCCTTCCCAAAAGCAGATGGGTGGCACTATGCTTCCTGTACAGCCTGCAGAACAATTAGCCAATTAGATCTCTTTTCTTTATAAATTACCCAGTTTCAGGTATTTCTCTAAAGCAATGCAAGAACAGCCTAATACAGCATGCAAATCTCAACCTGTATATAGAACTGCAAATCTGTTTTCCTATTAAAGGGATAAAATTTCCGAAGGTGTGAAAACAAACAAGCCTGACATGATCTTTCACAACTACACTTGTACATGTTTAAATCTGAGGCCACCACATCCTCCCCTGTAACACCCTTGTCCCTTAACTTCCACCAGTGCCCCTGAACCTCACACCTCTCCCTTCTCTGAATATCTGCCCCTTGGGCAAGGACTTGCTTTCACTAATTTATGCCTTAGTGAAACTAAGACATGGATTGTTTATATTTTAACTCTTATCTCTAAACCCTGGGCCACATATGAGTGACCTATCTTAATATCCTTTATGTTATTCCCCCAAATGATAACAATGTAGCTGCAGTGCAGAGACTGAGAGTGAGCTGATGGTTAACATGACACATATTTACTCCAGCCTTCTCTGTGCATTCACGCCTGGGCCTCGTGGTTCACAGCTCTGCCCTGTGCCAGCCCAATCCACACAAGCCCACTCTCCCTCCCACTAGAGCTCTGCTTTTTTTAATCTTACTTCATTTCTGTCTAAGTATACTACATGGAACTTGAGATTGGTTGCCTTCTCTCACTGCTACCAAGTTTTTAACTTTATCCCTTTTGAATTCGCCTTTTATTTGGTGGCGGGCTGTGTAGTAAGTCGATGTATCACACTTGGTAATGAAAGCCACCGTTCCAGTTAACAATACATTGCCAAAAACTCTCTTAAAGAAGGTGGAGGGAGGCCGGGCGTGGTGGCTCATGCCTATAATCCCAGCACTTTAGGAGGCCGAGGTGGGTGGATCATTTGAGGCCAACATGGAGAAACCTTGTCTCTACTAAAAATACAAAAATTTAGCCAGGCTAGGTGTTGTGCACCTGTAATCCCAGCTACTCAGGAGGCTGAGGCAGGAAAATCAATTGAACCCGGGAGGTGGAGGCTGCAGTGAGCAGAGATCACGCCATTGCACTCCAGTCTGGGTGACAAGAGCAAAACTCTGCCTCAAACAAAAAAAATAAAATAAAATAAAAGAAGTTAGAGGGAGGTCTGAGAAAAAGAAAAAAAGAAAATCATTATTCCCAAACTTATTATAGGGAAAAACAGAAGAAAGTGAAAACAAACACAATTCACTTGAACACAATATGGCAAAAATGAAGGACTTACTATTGAGTCAGAATTATTTTATCTCCAAAACCACTTTTTCACTAATCAAAATCCACACATAATTAAAGCACAGTAACGACAACCCCAAAAAGCCAGTGAGACCTTGAAAACAGTACAATCTGAAGTCATTTTCCAATCATAAATGATCTGACCAGCAGGGAACACCTCTAACCCAGGGAGACCTGTCTGTGGCTTCAGCTCAGAACCACCTGAATGTGGCAGGAGAAAGTGCAGGCATGTTGCAGCAAGGCTTTCTGTTGTTTTTTTAAATGGCTTTTTGAAATATAATGACATACCATACAGTTCACCCATTCAACATGCACAATTCAATGATTTTTAGTATATTTAGAGTTCTGTAACCATCATGATAGATTTTAGAATATTTTCATAACCCTCCCAAAGAAAGTCTCATACCCCTTAACCACACTCCCTCCCACACTTCCTCAGCCCCTCAGGCCACTAATCTATTTTATGACTTAGATTTGCCTATTCTGGACATTTCCTAGAAATAGGATCATAGATGCTCTGGCCTTTGCGTGTGGCCTTTTCTTTTCTGAGACAGAGTTTCGCTCTCGTTGCCCAGGCTGGAGTGCAATGGCACAATCGTGGCTAACCGCAACCTCTGCCTCCAGGGTTAAAGCAATGTTCCTGCCTCAGCTTCCTGAGTAGCTGGGATTACAGGCATGCGCCACCACGCCCGGCTAATTTTGTATTTCTAGTAAAGACAGGGTTTCTCCATGTTGGGCAGGTTGGACTCGAACTCCCGACCTCAGGTGATCCACCCGACTCGGCCTCCCAAAGTTCTGGGATTACAGGCGTGAGCCACCGCGCCGGGCTGTGTCTGGCTTTTTCACTTAGTGAAATGTCCTCAAGGTTCATCCATGCTGTAGCCTGTATCAGACCTTGACTTCTTATTACGGTTGAACAATATTCCACTGTATGGATATACCTTATTTTGTATGTCCTTTCACCCACTGATAGACATTTGGGTTGTGTCTACTTCTGGGCTATTATGAATAACGCTGCCATGAACATTCATGTACAAGTTTTTCTGTGGAAATGTGTTAATTTCTGTTGAGTCTATACCTAGAAATGGGATTGCTGGGTCACATGGCAACTCTTATGGTTAACGTTCCAGGAACTGACAACTGTTTTCCAAAGCAGCTGCACCATTTTCCATTCCCAGCAGTGAATAAGGGTTCCAGTTCCTCCACATCCTCAACAACATTTATTGTCTTTTTTTTTTAAAAAAGAGACCCCTCACTATGTTGACCAGGCTGGCCTTGAACTCCTGGGTTCAAGCAATCCTCCCACCTCAGCCTCCCAAAGTGCTGGGATTACAGGCATGACCCACGGTGCCTGGCTATTATCTGTCTTTTTGATGACAGCCATCCTGGTGGGAATAATGTTTACTCAACTCCAAAGCACCTTGTTATACTCAGAAGTTTTTTCTACAGCCAAAAGACTGGATCTACCTTGAATTACCTGGCAGGAAACACAGGTCTTCCCCAAGCTCTTGGGATATAACACTTCATCTTTCAGGGGAAAACAGACAGTTCTTACAGATAAATCCTAGTATTTTAATAATACAATATGGAAACAAGTTTTCTCAGCAAATCCCTGGCAATGGCACAGGGCTAGAGAAACACCGAACTCTTCAATGTCTCTCTGCTACTGACTGAAATCCTCTTGACAGCTCTGCAGATTTTGTTCCCCCCTGCAACACTGGTAATTGATAACCAGGCTGTAGTCGTACCTGCAGGCATTCTGGGTGATTTGTGGCAAAGAGCTTCCAGTCATCCAGGGAGTAATGCTTATGAATTGCTGTAAACATGGAGTGCTAGAAAACAAAACAGCACCATTAGGATGGGAAGCCAAGTGAGAGCCCCCCTCCCTCCTCCATCTGGAGGTGGTGATCCAACAAGACAAAGGCATCAGTGTTCCTGCCATCCATGCTTAATTTGCTTTGAATGTGCTCCTAGCAGCCAAAACCAAACAAAGGTACAACTATTGAAATCATAAAACCCTGTTTCCCATTCTAATCTGGTTAGACAATACCGCATTCAGGACTAGGGAGGCTCTGCCAGGAGGCAGGAGAGGGATAAAAGAGAATTCTCAGAGCCCTGCCCAGCCCACCCAGGCTCCCACCCACACCTGTATTAGGCCAAAAGCAGCACAGATGGTCCGAAGAGAAAACCAGGCAGCAGGTCCCCTGCCCAGAAGGACCATCCTAACACAAACTTCTGCTTAGCCAGCCCTGAAGAACCCCACCTTATCCCTGAAAGCTTTCTCTTGTGTTCACAACCGGAACACTTCTTGCTAAAAGGTAAATCCATTAAATCTTGACAGTGGGAATTATATAAAGTATAACCCTAAACCTATGACTACTGCCCCAACATTTATGACCTGCTTTGTGTCAGTCGTTTCATTTAATTTTTGGAACAACTTTGAACAGCATTATTAGCTTCGTGGGCATAAATGGAGCTTAAGCAGTTTAAGTTGCCCAGGCATGGTGGCTTATGCCTGTAATCCCAGCACTTTAGGAGGCCGAGGCAGGAGGATCACTTAAGCCCAGGAGTTCGAGACCAGCCTAGCAACATGGCAAGACCCCATGTCTATTTAAAAAACATAAAACAAATCAAACTTTTAAAATTTGCTGAGCGTGGTGGCACATTCCTGTAATCCCAGCATTTGGGGAGGCTGAGGTGGGTGGATCACCTGAGGTCAGGAGTTCAAAACCAGCCTGACTAACATGGTGAAACCCCATCTCTACTAAATACAAAAAATTAGCCGGGCATGGTAGAGCACCTGTAATCCCAGCTACTCAGGAGGCTGAGGCAGGAGAATCACTTGAACCTGGGAGATGGAGGTTGCGGTGAGCCAAGATGGTGCCATTGCACTCCAGCCTGGGCAACAAGAGTGAAACTCCATCTCAAAAAAAAAAAAAAAAAAAAATTACAAAATGTAACAACTGCATGGCGAGGAAGAGGCAAAGGCCAGAGTCAAACTTGGATCTGACTACGGAGATTGGACACCTTGCCCTTTAACAGAAGCCTCCCACCTAACTTCTCTGGGGCTACCTATGTCCCCATCTACAACTTCTCATTCTAAACTTCTATGACTTTAGTAACTTGTGCTAGTTCTATGGATCCTAGAAATGGGAAATTCACAGTAGCCACCCATGGTTAGCTACACCAGTCTATGCTATTCTGTTAGCAGGGAGACTTCCTAGGAAAATGGGAAGAGCACAGCCAGTTCTAGGTTTTTCCTGGACTATAATTTATTATGTGAATTAATCAGACTTGATTGCTCCCTGGTTCCCCTCACTTTTATACTAACACATAATTCATTAGTAGCAATGGCTGATGACAGAGCAGAGCAGGGAAAGAGTGAGGAGAAAAAAATACCAGTTCCTTAGCAATTAATTTATTAGCCTCTGGCCCAACGCTCAGTAGGGGCTGAGGTCTGACAGACAATGCAAGTGATCACGGAATCCGACAGACCACCCCTACTCCATTTTGGGAGCTCATAATTTATTTGAGAATCTTTTCCGTCGAATCACTGGCTAATAATGAATCTCAGTGTCTCCTGTGGTTAGACTTGCTGCCCACAGTGAGAAGCTCTCTCAACTAATTGGATTTATCTTTTCACTTGGCAGGCATTATCCACAGGAAAGACAGAACCCCTGAGTGCAGCAGACATTCCACATCTAGGATGCAGAAGACGCTCTGCACCTCACCCATAAGTGTCCTGCCCACAAACGGGTTTTCCTTTATTTTTCCCAAAGCCAGGACACCATTTTTAATTTTTTTTAATTCTATTTTAACAAACAGTACTTCTCAGATTGATCTATACAATGAATTTTTTTTTTTTTTTTGAGACAGGGTCTTCTTGCTCTGTCACCCAGGCTGGAGTGCAGTGGTGCAATCTTGGCTCACTGCAACCTCCGCCTCCCAGCTCAAGTGATCTTCCCACCTCAGCCTCCCGAGTAGCTGGGACTACAGGCTCACACCACCACAACTGGCCAATTTTCATATTTTTTTGTAGAAATGATGCTTCGCCATGTTGCCCAGTCTGGTCTTGAACTCCTGAGCTCAAGCAATCCGCCTGCCTCCACCTCCCCAAATTCTGGGATTACAGGTGTGAGCCGCTATGCCCAGCCAAAGCAAGGATATTAGCTACCCTCTTTACAGAAAATTAGGCTGGTGTAGTTGTCTAAAAGAGACTTTGAGCTTGTAATGTGATCATCCATTCAAGTTCAGGGGTAAATTCCTTAGATTCTAGAGTCAGTTTGGGTTGGAATCCTGATTCTCTCTCTGTATACATCTGGCTGAGGGCCTAGGGCAAGTGACCTACCCCTCCCCTCTCTGCCTCAGTTTCCTCATCTGTAAAAGGAATCTATCTTGTTGAGTTGCGTCAAGAATTAAGAGATACAGGCCGGGCATGGTAACTCATGCTTGTAATCCCAGCACTTGGGTAGGCCAAGGCAGGCGGATCACCTGAGGTCAGGAGTTCAAGGCCAGCTTGGCCAACACGGTGAAACCCCATCTCCACTAAAAATACAAAAATTAGGTGGGCATGGTGGCATGTGCCTGTAGTCCTAGCTACTTGGGAGGCTGAGGCAGGAGAATTGTTTGAACCAGGGAGGCAAATGTTGCAGTAAGCCAACATCACGTCACTGCACTCCAGCCTGGGTGACACAGTGAGACTCTGTCTTTTAAAAAAAAAAAGAAAGAAATACATTATCTGCAGTGTTTCGTACATAAGCGCTCGATACATGTATTCAACATAATTATACAGTAAATGCTGCAGCACAGACTGCATACAAAGCAGCTCTGTCTTAATTTTAAAGGGGTTGTCACTTTTCTGCAATATGGCACTCTTCATGTTGTCTAGCTTCTTTTTGTATCTCTAATTTCCAAAACCATCACAGTCATTTTCACGGAAGCAACGGATGCAGATCTAGACCATCTCATTGAACCCAAAGTCCAGACACCATCCACTTTCTGATTGAAGGGAAAGACAGAGAATGACCCAAAGCAGCTCACATTTCTACTCTTCCTTGTGTCTGAATAAAGCCAGGGTCGGCTCCTGATAACCTGTCCACAGTGTGAGCAGCAAAGGGAAAAAACAAAAGCCTACCGCCTCACCTGTGACATCACAGCTGCCATCTCAAATGTGCCCACAGTGTCCATGTTGGCCACGATGATGGGAATCCCTGAGTAGGTCTGCTTTGAATTTCGAAACGTGAAGGTGCGTTCAAGATCCACCTGTTGGCCAAAAAAAAGAAAGAAAAAGGTAAAGAAATGAGTGCTTTGCTCTTATGTGAAATGTGCAGAATTTCTGGAGTTTGGAGCGAGTAGGAACAAGACAAAGGTCCCTGGATTCTCTTAGGGGTCAAAGACAGGTATTCCAAAGACACCAGAGCGGAAATTCCGCCGTCAAGACAAGCCTCGGAATCGGAAGCTCTCTCCTACTTTCCCAGCCTCTCCAACCCCACTGCCGCCTTCTATCCACTTCCCTAAAGACCCACATACATGTTATCTTCGCCCCACCTCCAAGCCCTATAGAAACCATTCCCCTCCTGGGAGCATCTGCTCCACTCTTCCTTGCCAACCATGGCCCTCCTCCTGGAACAATCCCTTCACTTCTTACCTTTCACCTAGAGCCACACTCCAAATTCACCCTGCAGTGAGCGCCACACAATTAATCCCTTCGCCTTTTACCCTCCACGGCTGCTTTAATTATGAGGATCTTTCAAAAAGCTGGTGGAAAGTACATTGCAACCATATGTTCCTGCATATCAACACTTGTTCCTTTGACTTGCAAGCAGCTGGGTGGGGAGGTGGGGGGGCTCCAATTCTCCTGCAACTTCAAGATCGGGGCATGTAGGACTAACCTTGCTATCGGCAATCCAGAACAACAGTCACAAGGGTGGGCTTGACAGAAGCCACGTGCTAGATAGAGCCAGGAACTCACCAAGAGCTAGAAGAGTCCAAATTACTTCTCTGACCCACGGCAGATGCCAGCCTGTCTGCCCACCCACCATCCTCAGCCTGCTCTTATCCCAGGAAGGCTACCTGCTACAGGCTCCATTTCTCAAGTTCATTCCTGGCTGGGATGGGCCAATGGAGGACACTGGGTGGGAAACTGGAGGACAGTGGCAGGCAGAGGTGGGGGGAAGTCAGGGTAGTTCTCCCAGAACCCCTCTGCCTTAGACAGCTTCTCCAGAGCAGCTGGATTGCCTCCGGGCCTGGATCCTCTGACCAGAGAGGCCTGCGTATTCCTTGTTCCAGCTTTCCCTAAGCGAGCCCAGTCCCTTCCTGGGCTCCAGAGCACTGTCTTCTCCCTCCGACCCTCACCCTAAGGAAGGGGTGGCTTCTTGCTGTTGCTGATCTCTGGGGTGCCTTAATATCCTCAGTTGTGTCAGAATGCCCCGCATTCAATTCCATGTTTTAAACAGTCAGCATCGTTTGTTTCTCTGGCTGGACTCCGATAGACACAAACTACATTAGAAGTGGGTGCTTCCCCAAGGGGAACTGGCCAGAGGAGCACAGGTATGAATCTCATGCTTCTGCAGTAACTTAGACCTACATTAACCCTGGCTTCATGAATTACACCAGCAAGAGTCATTTTCTGCCAGTGTTTACCTAGATGCTCCTCTCATTTTTTTCACTTGAGGCAACTTTCACTTTGCGATCAGCATTAAGTCAGAAAACACCATGGGACGGCTCTGGCCCTTTAGCCTTTACATTTCTCTTGCTTCTCAACACCGGGTTCTGTGTCCAGAAGGCGTCCTGGGTGAATGATGTCACAAACATGACTGCACAGGCCTCACACCGCCATCAGTGAGGAGAAATGAGATGCTGGAAGTGCAAGAACCTACGCAGTGGCACGTCCCTTTCTCCACTTCCTTCCTGATGACTCTGGGTTCTGCTTCAGTGGAGCACGTTTATAGCGACATTCTGAAAGAGAACTGAAGGGACCTACCCATAGCAACCCTGTGTGTGGCTAATGGCTCTGTAACATTTGGCTTGGCAGGCTTGAAACAATCAATTCCTTGGTCTCAAATTACTCTTCTATCCTCCAACAGGCATGGGGCTAGCTGCTACACTCTGCACCCGGCTGAGATCACAATGGGTTTTTCTTGGCACTCCAAAACCTATCAGCAGGACACAAAACGCAGAGCTCTTCATGGAAAAGGGCAGCCTTAACAGTAAACACTTCCCCTCATTTCCAGTCTTTTATGAGCTAGCTCTTTGCCATCGTTAATTCTAAGAATGAGAAATAAAATGATCTTCCCCAACTTTATCCACCCAGACACACACACATAACCCAGGCCAGTTGTTCACTAGCAGAGATAAATATTTTAAATATTTCAGCCTCCCAGGAACAACACTTGGCACTTAGTCTGGCACAGCCGGCCAATACGCCAAATATAGATTAGATTCCCTGTCTAAGCCTGACCTGAAAGGGAACATAAAGTAACAAAGTCCCCTCCCCCACCCACAAACACACATCTCTGCTGCTCTCTAACAGGCCTTCATTAAAGCCAGTCCTGCCACCCAACATGTTAGGGGCTCAAAAGTGCAAATGGGCTGGCGTGGTAGCTCACACCTGTAATCCCAGTACCGTGGGAGGCTGAGGCAGGCAGATTGCTTGAGCTCAGTTCAAGACCAGCCTGGGCAACATGGTGAAACCCCATCTCTACACAAAATAGAAAAAACTAGCCAGGCTTTGGTGGCGCGAGCCTGTAGTCCCAGCTACTCAGGAGGCTGAGGTGGGAGGATTGATTGAACACGGGAGGCTGAGGCTGCAGTGAGCCATGATCATGCTACTGCATGCCAGCCTGAGTGACAGAGTGAGACCTTGTCTCAAAAAAAAAAAAAAATACAAATAGAGGCCCACCAACCACATTCCTAAATAATTCAATGTGATACGTCCAACGAACAAACTGCTACATAAAATAGGTTCTAACCTCCTACCCTAAAAAAAAAAAAAAACAATTTCATTCACAACCAGAAAGGCACCAGAACATGGTAGTGGGGAGCTGGCCCTGGCCCCCAGTCCACCCCTCTTCCCTTCTCACCCAAATCCTTATGTGTGCACAGAGGAAAAGGCCCCCACCTTCAGTCGGCACACAAAGCTCTGTGCATACCCACGTACTTTTCCATAAACAACTGCCACTTGGCCACTCTGGGTTGGAGGTGAGCACACCAGCATCATGGGTGGCCCTTGGAAACACACCAGGGCAAGAGGCCCATGCAGGCCTTAGAATCAACTCAAAGTCACTTGGGGAAGGATATCCAGGATCCTGAGTACTTGGAGCGTGGCCTAAGGAACAGCATAGCCCACAGGCCCTGCCCAGTGAGGAGGGATGCAATTTGGGGGGCAGACGTGGGGCCCAGGACAGAGGCTCCTTTTCCTAGATCTACAGATGGTACCGAGTAAAGCAATTCTTTTACATATTGTATTTTATTACATAATCTATTATATAGATCGCTCATTAGCTGTAACACCTGTCTGAGTACAGGGACGTCTTCCAACTTTGTAGTCCTAGTGGCTCAAAAAGCGTGGGATAAACTAATGGCTGGCTAAAAGGTAAGAATACTGTGTTCTGGCCCCCAGCCTTTTGCAGTGTTTGGTGGCCCCAGCCCAGACCGCTGAATGTGGATCCAAGCCCTGAAAGCCTCACCATCAGTTATCAGGCTCGTGAGAAGCTCATGCCCAGCTGCAGTGCTACCAGCGAGCCGCAGGGTTCCACAAATGGAAAGGGCTTCAGAGGCTGGTCCAGCACACCCGGGTACACATCAGAATCCTCTTAGAACTGGTTCCAAAATACTTGTGCTCCAGCTGCCTCAAACTTCATGAATCACCACCTTTGTGCTGGACATATTATGTGTATTTTGGAGTGTTTCCCCAGGCGATTCTAACGCATTCATGACTCAGAACAGCGCCAAACTCTTTAATTTTCCAAAGCAAAATTTACAAAGGCTGTCTGTTATGGGTTGAATTATGTCTCCCCACCCCGCCCCCAAAATGTTGAAGTCCTAACCTCCAGTACCTGTAAATGTGACCTTACTTAGTTAATAGAGTCACTGCAGATGATCAAGCTAAGGTGAGATCAAGAGGGTGAGCCCTAGTCCAATATGACTGATGTTCTTATAAAAAGGATAAATTTCCGGGCACATAATCCCAGCACTTTAAGAGGCCGAGGCAGGCGAATCACCTGAGGTCGAGAGTTCAAGACCGGCCTGACCAACATGGAGAAACCCTGTCTCTACTAAAAATACAAAATTAGTTGGGCGTGGTGGTGCATGCCTACAATCCCAGTTACTCGGGAGGCTGAGGCAGGAGAATTGCTTGAACCCGGAAGGCGGAGGTTGCGGTGAGACAAGATCACGCCATTGTACTCCAGCCTGGGCAACAAGAGCGAAACTCCTTCTCAAAAAAAAAAAATAAAAAATAAAATAAAAAGGAGAAATTTGGACACAGATGCACACATAGGGAGAACCTCACGTGGAGATGAAGGCAGAAATTGGGGACAACTGTCAGCAAACCAGCAGAAGCTGGGAGAAGGGCAAGAAACAGAATCTCCCTACCAGCCCTCAGAAGGAATCAACCCTGCCAACATCTTGGACTGGGACAGCTACCTTCCAGAACTGTAAAATAATAAGTTCTTGTTACTTAAGCCACCAAGTATGTGGTCCTCAGTTACAGCAGCCCCAGGAAACCAGCATACAGGCAAAGGTAAAAAAAAAAAAAAAAAAAAAGTAATTAGTGACAGAGCTTGGACTAAAACACAGGTATCCTTCCTCCCAGCCACTCTGCCATGTTCTCACCCCCCTCAGGCCAACCAGTAGCAGACGGTGAAAGCTAGACCAGAACTCTTCTCACTGGACTGCTGGGGAAAAAACTGCTATGAAGTTTTAAGCAGACTGAACATCTGTTGTGTCTTCTCTGTCCTAAAACAAAATGAGTAATTTGCTGTGATTCTCTTCAATGCCTGATAATTTATTAATAAGTTTTTTAGGGGTTTATTTTTTGTTTTTGTTTTAATTCTTATCAGCTGGGTGCGGTGGCTCACACCTGTAATCCCAGCACTTTGGGAGTCTGAGGCAGGCGGATCACCTGAAGTCAAGAGTTCAAGACCAGCCTGGCCAACACGGTGAAACCCCATCTCTACTAAAAATACAAAAATTAGCAGAGTGTGGTGGGTGCCTGTAATCCCAGCTTCTCGGGAGCCTGAGGAAGGAGAATCGCTTGAACCCAGGTGGCGGAGGTTGCAGCGAGCCAAGATCACACCACTGCACTCCAGCCTGGGTGACAGAGTGAGACTCCGTTTCTAAATAAATAAATAAATAAGTACATTCTTACTAGCTTAAGGACTAGACTAGAACGTTAGAGCCAGAAATGGGTACTAAGGAAGAAAACACTCAGGGAGAATGCAGGCTCCCCAGCATATCAGATGAAAACAAAGGTCTTGTCTCAATCCACAAACTCATCACTTCTCAGAAAAAGATTATCCAAATGTCCCCACATGACCCTGTGGCGCTTTATTCTTCCATGCCAGGGGCTGGACATTTGAGAGATGAATGCCTCCCTGGAGAATCCAGGCGAAGGCCACCTGGGCCACTGCTACCTGTATTCTTTGCCTCTCAGAGGTGACCTCAGATTCATCTCATTCATGTCTCATTTATGGAAGGCTGGTGGAAATGTCCTTGCAGGAGTGCTGAAGCTTCTGAGGGGGAGATCACTCTTACTGTCCGTTTCCTGCTATAGCCTGATGATCCATTGCTGGGCCTGGCTCTTAGCAAAACTGTCACGAGGATAAGCCCATCATCAGCTGTCAAAACCCTCCTCCCCCAGCCTGACTCTACTCCCAGGGTGTATGTTCTCTTTCCTGGCTCTGTACAAATCCGCTGTTAGGCTTAATGTCGGTTATCTACCACTCAGTTTCCAATTTGCCTCCAGATATTACTTCTGCCAGGATGCACATATTTTAAGCTTCTGATTGTGCAAGGAAAAGTTTTTATCTGCCTATGAAAAATTTCAGGCATCAACAAGCAAACTGAGAAAACATTGAGAGGGGATTAGGGAGGCCTAACTAGATCCCTCAACGCCACTGAGGCAAGTAAAGTCAGATCATGGGGGTGGCCAGCCAGGCAGCAGCCTCACGCATCAGGGAGCTAAATCATCACGGCAACCGATTAGAAAGGCAATGCTGGTTAACCTGAGTCTCCAGGCCTGTGGCTGGCAAACTCCCACAAACATAAAAATACAAAAGAGACTCCTCAAGGGCACTGAGTTCTCACTGCAATGTGTACATGAAGACTGCAAAGATGCCATCCCAAACTGGAACATTAGTAGTTATAATCTGCCCAAATTATGAAGCCAAGTGTTGCATGACATTGTCGCATGATGTGATAGTATTCCCCGAGAAGGAGTAATTCATTCTATTACATAAATTTCATTTTAGCTTTAGAGACAGGGTTGTCCAGGCTGAAGTGCAGTGGCACTATCATAGATCACTGTAACCTCCAACTCCTGGGCTCAAGCCATCCTCCCGCCTCAGCCTTCTAAGTAGCTGGGACTACAGGTGAGCACCACTGCCCTAATTTTTTAAATTTTTGTTGTAATCTCCAGCTCGTGGGCTCAAGCCATCCTCCTGCCTCAGCCTTCCAAATAGCTGGGACTAGAGGTGTGCACAACTGCCCTGGCTGATTTTTTAAATTTTTGTAGAGCTGAGGTCTTGCTTTGTTGCCTAGGCTGGCCTCGAACTCCTGGCCTCAAGCAATCCTTCCACCTCAGGTTCCTAAAGTGCTGGGATTACAGGTGTGAGCTACTGTGCCTGGCCCTATTACATTAATGTTCAATATTTTACCTTCTCAACATGTTTTCTGGTTCAGAAAATAGGTAGATCTTTGTTTTGAACATCCAATTTTCTGAAAAATGAGTTTCTCTCTTCTAAATACATTTTGAATATTTAAAGAATATTGAGGCCACCAAATTATTAGCATATCCAGAATCCCCCTATTTCATCTTGGTCTTGCCTTAGGAATTGGCTACAGCTCATGCTTCCAGAGGCCCAGGCCTGCCCTCCAAACTGTTTTTGTTCCAAGAGAGGCCCCCTCTTTAGCACGTGAAAGGTCATGAGGGACAGGCACAGGGTCACCCAATCTGGGGCGATAAGCTTTAATCATTCCTCCCCCACCTCCTCCAGTCCTGCCGAGCTCCAAATCAGCCAATGCTGCTGCTTACAGAAGGCCACTTGGTTTAGTCATTGGCTAAGGCGGAGGCTTCCCCAATCCAAGCAAGCCCTCGGCTGGCAGCCCCAGGCATTGCAGTTAGGCCTGGCACCGGAGTGGGCAGCGGACTTCTTTGCTGAGGGGATTTATTTATGGTCTTGTTTGTGGAGCTGAGTGGACGGAGCTGTGCAGGTTGGCCCAGCCTCCTCGTGTTTACTCCTTCAGCCCCAGCCTTCAGCCGTGTCCAGTTTCCTCACCTTCCTCTCCAGCTCTCAGCAAAGCCAGTCACCAGCGCACACCACCCCGGGGCACTCTGCCTTTCAGGCAACTAGTTTATCCTTCAGGGACTGGCCTCCCTTCCCCCAGCCTCAGGCTATTTCCAGTCCGGTCTCCACCTATTCCTTAGGATTTGAGTACATCCAGGCAGAACCAGGGAAATGCTCGAGGCTTCCAATTCGCCCCCACCTCTCCCACCCCAAAGCTTTCGAAACGCTTCTCCAGGGCTAGGCTGGGACCGCGGGCTGTCCAGTACCGCTGAGTCCCCAAGCCCCACTGCCAGCAAGGCCGCCAAACTCAGAAAGGAAACCCTGAACTTGTGCCCTGGGTTCTGGTTTTTCAGACGCGTTCACGAAGTTCCACCGCTGGACCCGAAGCGAAAGCAGCAGCAATTCTCAGCACTAGGAGACGCTGCCAAAAATCACCGGGATCTGCAGTTGTTTTTCTCGTCCTCTCTCCCCTAGCTCGTTTCCTTTTCTTGCTATAAGCGCCCTCGTACCCCTATTCCTTCTAAACCAACTGGCCACTGGATCTCTGCTCATCTGTGGTCGAGTTTCACTGTGAACTTCCCCTAGGCCACCCAACGGGACCGACGTGTAGAGAATTTCATGGGCCCCCGTATCACCGCCCTTAAAGACACCTCACGTCCTGGCAGGTGCTGGGGCGCGGGAACGGGGGCGCAGCGCCCCAGTCTCAAACACCGAAGCAGGCAGGGTAACCCGGTGCCACCCCCTTCCACCCACTTGCCCCGCGCCACCCGGAAAAAAAAATCCCACCCCACTGCGACTTCCGAACGTCCCCCACCTCGGCTCGGCTCTTGAGGCTGCTCCGCTTAGGTCGGAGCAGGACATCCTTGAAGTCGAGCTTGAGGTCCGCATCTATGCGGGGCATGGTGCAGCGGCTCCTGGCTGCGGCGGCGACGGCGGGGCGGGGGCGCCTGCGCGGGGCGGCGCGGGGAGCGCCGGGGCTGCTGTGCCGCGGCCGGGAGCTGGCGTGGGCCGGGTGCGCACGCCGCGGTCTTAAACACGCCCCGCCGACCCGCGGTCACGCTTGGCCCGCCCCGGGCACCGCCTCCGCCTCGGGCAGGGGCTGAGAGGCAGACTGGTTAGGGACAGACTGGCGGCGAAGCCCTTCCTCCTCGCGCCGCCGCCCCCGTCCTTCCCCCGCAGGTGTACAGCCCGTGGCAGTGACCGAATGGGGACGGGGGAGGGAAATGCGCACCGTTCTGTTTGTCCCCAAGGTCCCCGATGGAGAGGGGACTTAGCGTGTGGCTGCCTTATCCAAGGGAAAAGTCGCTCCCTGAGAGCTTTTACTTTTTTTTTTTTTTTTTGAGACAGTCTCACTGTCGCTCAGGCTGGAGTGAGTGGCGCTATCGCCGCTCATCGCAGCCTCGACTTCCTGGGCTCAAACGATTCTCATGCCTCAGCCTCCTCGAGTACAGGCGCACGCCGCCACACCCAGCTTATTTTAAAAATTATTTCCTAGAGGCCGGGTTTCACCATATTGCCCAAGCTAGTCTCGAGCTCCTGACCTCAAGTGATCCGCCTGCCTCGTCCTCCCAAAGTGCTGGGATTACAGGCATGAGCCACCGTGCCCGGCGGATTCTCCTTTTTTAAAATTCAAGCCCGGTGTGCTCACCCAGTGCTGAGGGGCACGTCTCTCACTTGCCAAAGAACCAGAAACCCCAGGGAGGTTGTATAGAATTAAGGAAAAGAACGTGGGCAGTTAACTGTTTAGCTGTACTGGGATTGTGGAGGCCATGATTCCCTTTGGACTTGTTGTTAAGAGACAAGGTCTCACTGTGTTGCCCAGGCTGGTCTTGAACTACTGGGTTCAAGCAATCCTCCCGCCTCAGCTTCCCAGTGTTGGGACTACTGGCGTGAGCCACTGCTCCCAGCCTGGATTTCAGGATTTTTGTTTAAGAAAAACAGTGAGGTCTGTAGTCGACGCAGATCCTGAGATTTGAGGAGCCTGAGTCCCCTCTGAGGGTTACCAGTCATGTGAGTTCATTGATTCACTTATTGACCTTACCGAGCTTTTATTATACACTTGAAATGTGCTGCCGGGCTTCATGCATCATCTCATTCACTCTCAGAACAACCCAATGAAGAAAGAGCCATTTCACAGATAAGGAAAAACGAGGCTCCTATAAATGAAATAACTTGCCTAAGGCCGCAGAAAAATTCAATATAAATTTCTCAGTCCTTAAAACTTGCTACAACTATTCACTGAAGCTGCTTTTGTCCTGGAACATCTCTGCCTGAGTTCGAAACCTGGTTCCACCACTGTCTAGCTAGGTGACCTTTGGGGAGTCAATTTCTCTAAGTCTCAGTTTTCTCATAAAAGGGGTGGGGGCAGGAGGGGGGGTTAACCCTATCTCCTCCCTGGTTTTTGTGAGAATTAAAGTGTGTGTGTTTATGTAAGCACCATGTCTGTCCCATAGTAGTTGCTCAATGCATGGTAGTTACAGATTTGTAGTCACATGTTACATTATGTGCATTGTGTTTGTATTTTCAAACTAGAATGCTAACTGCACAAAGGCAAGAATCATGTTTCATTCTCTTCCATTTTTCTGCAGCCTTGAACTGAGCTAGCAACTGTCCTCCTTGAGCTAGCATGTGATAAGGCTGACCATAAAAGATACATCGCAATATTCAATTTAACACAAATGTCTGAAGATGATAAAGGTCTCAGCCTATCCCACATGCTTTCATTAGCTATACCCCAAAGGAAGTTCATGAAGTTTCAGGGAAGGAAATGAAACTTATCAGAGAGAATGAAAGTAGCCACAATTAGTCCAGCCCATGCAATGTTTATAACCCTTGACGAATTCTTGGGAGCTGGCCAGATGTGCTGCTTATTTGCGAAGTATGGAAAGGAAACCTAATTCTGATCTTTTAAAGATTAAATAGAGGTAAAATATAATTACTAGATGGTATGATTATTTTTAAATTATTATCCTTAAAGGGAAGAGAAACTGACCTTGTTAAGCATCTGCCAGTGTGGATGAGGGCTTTATTCATTGTTTCATACATGGTCTTAAAGGAGAAGCTTCTGTAGGTTGTCCTTGCTCTTTCCTTCTTTCTGGCTAGCCCTCCTTTTATTAGAATAGACAGAGAAGTTCATTTTACACATTCCATTCCCTCTCCCTCTGGAACATTCCTCTATAACTGCCCTCTTCTCTGACACAAAATCATACTCCTGTTAGAGTCAGCCTGAGTCCCTGATTCTTCTAAAACCCGCTTTGCAAAAATTATGACAGTGAGAAAAATCTGACATAGGAAAATGACAACAGTGAAAGAAATCTGACCTAACTGACTCCATCTTGCTTTTAACCTCCAAGGTGTCCTTGTTCATTCCTGGGTGTAGATTGAGCTAACTATGGGAGGAATTGAGTTTATAGTTTAACTTTGAAACAAAGATGAGAACAGCACATTCCCAAAACAAACCCCCTCCTGGCTTGGGGACCAGCGCACCTTTGTAAAACTAACAAAGTAGCTACAGATTACAAATCATGGCTCAGGCATCATGTAGCCAGAGGCCATAAGATTCCCAACCTCCCCAGTTGCTCCTATGAATAACATCACTATTGAAAACCTAAGATTGGTGTTAGAGATATGTTTCAGTCAGTCCCCCCATTCTGATGGACCAGCTGGCACCACCCTGACCAGTAAACTGGCTCAGCTAGTTCTGTGATCCCACTTGGAAACTGAAGACAGCAAGAAAAACCCACTACAACAGCCTATTATTTCATCCCTCACCTGACCAATCAGCATTCCCCACTCCCTAGTTCCTGCCCACCAAATTATCCTTAAAAAAGCCTGGTCTCTGAATTTTCGGGGAGACTGATTTGAGTAATAAAACTCCAGTCTCCTGTTAGCTGGCTCTGCATTTATTAAACTCTTTCTGTATTGCAGTAATGCTGTCTCAGTAAATTGGCTCTATCTATGCAGCAGGCAAGAAGAACACATAGGGCAGTTCCACTCCCACACCAACTGAGACTCCTTTCAACATCCTCTGCTTCTCATTACTCTAATACAACAATAATAGTTTCCCATCAGTACAATGACTTTATGTTAAAGTTTTCACTGTCTAGACAAAGCCATAAGTGATATCCAGAGTTCAATTTATTAACATTATATTATGGGAGGGGAGGGTTATCCCCAAAATTACATGGGAAGATAACCTCCAAATTATGTGGGATAAATTCCACTTGGTCACAGTGCATAATCCTTTTTTGTATTGATGGACCCTATTTGCTAATATTTTGTTAAGGATTTGTGCATCTGAGCTCATAAGGGACATTAGTCTGTAGTTTTCTTTTCTTTTGATGCCTTTATCAGAGTAATAGTGGCCTCATAGAATTAGTTGGGAAATGTTCCACGCTCTGTTTTCTGAAAGAGCTTGTGTAGGCTTGGAATTAGTTCTTTAAATATTTAATAGAATTAACCAGTGAACTAAAATTATGTGAAGTGATAAAATGGTTTATTTTTAGTAAATAAGTATCTCTCAAAACCCAGAAATAAAGTTAAGTATTAAAGGCTTTTTGATAATTCAGAATTATAGTATTTAATATTAAGGGATAAGAGCAAATCTGGAGGCATCACACTACCTGATTTCAAACTATACTATAAGGCCATAGTCACCAAAACAGCATGGTGCTGGTACTGGTATAAAAATGGGCACATAGACCAGCGGAAAACAATAAAGAACCCAGAAATAAACCTACATACCTACAGCCAATTGATCTTCAACAAAGCAAACTAAAACATGAAGTGGAAAAAGGACACCCTTTTCAACAAATGGTGCTGGGATAATTGGCTAGTCACATGTAGGAGAATGAAACTGGATCCTCATCTCTCACCTTATACAAAAATCAACTCAACATGGATTAAGGGGCCGGGTGAGGTGGCTCATGCCTGTAATCCCAACACTTAGGGAGGCTGAGGCGGGCAGATCATCTGAGGTCAGGAGTTTGAGACTAGCCTGGCCAACATGGTGCAACCCTGTCCCCACTAAAAATACAAAAATTAGCTGGGCATGGTGACACCAGTCTGTAGTTCCAGGTACTCGGGAAGCTGAGGTGGGAGAATTGCTTGAACCCGGGAGATGGAGTTTGCAGTGAGCCGAGATTGGACCACTGCACTCCAGCCTGGGCGACAGCGTGAGACTCCATCTCAAAAAAAGAAGAAGAAGGTAGCTTAAGAACTTAAACCTAAGACCTGAAACTATAAAAATTATAGAAGATAACATTGGAAAAACCCTTCTAGACATTGGCAAGGATTTCGTGACCAAGAACCCAAAGCAAATGCAATAAAAAACAAAGATAAATAGCTGGGACCTAATTAAACTAAAGAGCATGGCAAAGGGAACAGTCAGCAGAGTAAACCGACAACCCACAGAGTGGGAGAAAATTCACAATCTATACATCTGACAATGGACTAATATCCAGAATCTACAACAAACTCAAACAAATCAGTAAGAAAAAGACAATCCCATCAAAAAGTGGGCTAAGGGCATGAATAGACAATTCTCAAAAGAAGATATACAAATGGACAACGAACACACGAAAAAATGCTTAACATCACTAATGATGGGGGAAATGCAAATCAAAACCTCAATGCGGTACCACCTTATTCCTACAAGAATGGCCATACTCAAAAAATCAAAAAACATTAGGTGTTGTTGGCTGGGCACGGTGGCTCACACCTGTAATCCCAGCACTTTGGAAGGCCAAGGCAGGTGGATCATGAGGTCAGGAGATCCAGATCATCCTGGCTAACATGGTGAAACCCCATCTCTACTAAAAATACAAAAATTAGCCAGGCGTGGTGGCACGTGCCTGTAGTCTCAGCTACTCGGGAGGCTGAGGCGGAAGAATTGCTTGAACCCGGAAGGCAGAGGTTACAGTGAGCAGAGATCATGTCACTGCACTCCAGCCTGGGTGACAGAGTCAGACTCCATCTTAAAAAGAAAAATGAAAAAAAAAACAATAGATATTGGTGTGGATGCGGTGAACGTGAAACACTTCTACACTGCTGGTGGGAATATAAACTAGTACAACCACTATGGAAAACAGTGTGGAGATTCCTTGAATAATTAAAAGCAGAACTACTATTTGATCCAGCAATCCCACTACTAGACATCTACCCAGAGGAAAATAAGGAAAATAATAAGGAAAATAAGATATCTTCCCAGAGGAACTACTATTTGATCCAGCAATCCCACTACTAGATATCTACCCAGAGGAAAATAAACTATTCGAAAAAGATATTTGCACACACATGTTTATAGCAGCACAATTCACAATTGCAAAAAGTGGGCTAAGGGCATGAATAGACAACCTACACTACAACCTCCACCTCTCGGGCTCAAATGATTTTCCTGCCTCAGCCTCTGGAGTAGCTGGGACTACAGGTGTGCTCCACCATGCCCGGCTAATTTTTGTATTTTTAGTAGAGACGGGGTTTCACCATGTTGGCCAGGATGGTCTTGATCTCTTGACCTCGTGATCCGCCTGCCTCGGCCTCCCAAACTGCTGGGATTACAGGTGTGAGCCTCTGCACCTGGCCAGCCAGCTTACTTTTAAAAACTGGGAGGCCTAGCCGGGTGTTCATCCCCTCAGAGGTCTGCCATCTGCTAGAGTGAATCAATGTTGTCTCTTTAGATGGGGTGGATGGGTGATCTCTAATGCATAAACCTGACTCGACCCTCCTGGCACATAAACAGTTGTTTAAATTTGCCATCCCTGATGGACAATACACACTGAGAATAATGCCTCGCTTTTCCAGCTCAATTTTTGCAGAGAAAGTAGATATAAATTCAATTTGCTTGTCTCTTGGGGCAGGAAAATGTGTGTGTGTCTGTGTATATGTTTGTTTCACTTATTGAAATAGACAAGTCAGTATCATCATAATGGAATTTAGACTACTAAATCCAACACCAAAATGAGGGGGTTTGCCTTCAGGATATGATTCTATTTTTAAAATAACGTTAGAGATTAAAACCTGTGATGGTATTATTATTAAGGTTGTTGTTATTACGATGAGCCAAAATTAGTCTGGCATAATCATCTCATTACCATCCCGGTGATCTCCTTTCTTTTAATTAAAATCTTCTGTGTCAGAAATAAGGCAGAAGGGAAGAAAATAATCTCCACATTAAAATTCCCGTAGAGTCTTCCCTTAATCCAGTTAATCTGGTGTTGGGTAGTTTATTAAAAATGCTGTTTTCCACATTTTTCACTGAGATGGAGCCTCCACTTCTTAATTCAATTGTGTTTCCAGCCCAGACATTGAGTTTTAACTGACAGAAGAATGTAACATGGCTTTTCCTTGCAGTGGTGTTTACAACTAATTTATCACGGCCAGTTACAGATTTCTTTGTTCCTTCTCCAGTACCGCTCCTTCACTTGACCAGCCTTAAAAAAAAAAAAAAAAAAAAAAAAAAGCTTTTTCTTGATTTTCTCATAATCCCTCCTGTGAAGAGCACTTTTTTGTTTGTTTGTTTTCATTTTTTTTTGTTTTGTTTTGAGACAGAGTCTTGCTCTGTCACCCAGGCTGGAGTGCAGTGGCGTGCTCTAGGCTCACTGCAACCTCTGCCTCCTGGGTTCAAGCGATTCTTCGCCTCAGCCTCCCAAGTAGCTGGAACTACAGACGTGCACCACCATGCCCGGCTAATTTTTGTATTTTTAATAGAGACAGGGTTTCACCATGTTGACCAGACTGGTCTTGAACTCTAGATCTCAGATGATCCACCCGCCTTGGCCTCCCAAAGTGCTGTGATTATAGGCAAGTGCCACTGTGCCTGGCCTTGTTTTTGTTTGAGACAGTGTTGTGGGAAACTGAGGACCAGAGAGACTGATATAGAGAACAGGAGGATTGTTTATTTTAGGTACACACTGGCTCAGTGGACTTATATCCAAAAAGCTGAGCCAGTGCGTACCTAAAATAAACAATCCTCCTGTTTTCCATATCAGTCTCTCCGGTCCTCAGTTTCCTGCAACATTTTTGGCGACCACGAAGGGATGGGAGACGGCAGGCTTACTGTCTCCTTTGCCTCTAGGGGTTGGAGCCCTGGGCCTCGGAAAACCTGTGACCTCAGGCGCTGCCAGGAGAACTTCATCCCGGAGGGAAGATTAGCTCTCTCGTGACCCAGTGCCCATACACAGCAGCACAACGAAACCTAAAGAAGGGCTACAGGGCGATTTCAGAAATAGCGTGCTTCAGAAACTGCAGTAAGGTTTTAGGGCCCAAGGCAGGACCCGTCCCAATGGGATGGAAGGGGAGCCTGATCACCTCCCGGGGGGGGGGCTGAATAGTCCAACTCAGAGGGGCTGGGGGCACCTGGAGTGGCTCGTCAATTTGGATGAAACTCACACCCTAGCTGACACAGGACACGGGAGTGGCTCGCTAAGTCTGCTAGGAAACTGGAGGTGGTGAGAGTGGCTTGCCACCCCAACTAGGAAACTGGAGGTGGCGAGAGTGGCTCGCCAAGTCAGCTAGGAAACTGGAGGTGGCCAGAGTGGCTCACCACCCCAACTGGGAAACTAGAGGGGGCAAGAGAGGCACGCCACCCCAGTTATGAACACGGGAACTGGGAGTGGGAAAGTGTGTGAAAATGTGTGAATGGAGGAGCCTAATTAGACTAATCAGCCACGAAGTTGGGAGTCACAGATCTCTTAGCATGGACTATATACTCTGAGAAAGTGTAGGGTCAACTAAGACTAGTGGCGATCTGCATATGGCTAATAGGAGCTGCCCTACAGCTCAGAGTTGTAGCAGAAATAAAGAACTCTCCAAAGCCAAGCAGCATCTGAAAACTCCCATAATAGGAGACAGTATAGTCGGCCGAAACGAGAGGAAGAGTGAGTGTGCAAGAGTGATACTGCGGCGCCACAAAGGGAGGATAGGAGGAAAGTCATCAAAACTTACTCCATTGGAGTGCACGTTACAAAACTTTAAGAAAGGTTTTGCAAGGGATTATGGAGTTAAGCCAACCCCCTAAAGGTTGAGAACTCTCTGTGAATTAAAATGGCCTTTTAGTGTGGGATGGCTGACCAAAAGAACTATAGATAGGAATAATTGGCCATGCATTTAAGGTGGTGACAGGGGTTGCAGGACAGCCAGGGTACCCAAATTTCCTTAAATCGATTCATGGTTAAACATAGCACAGACAAGACCGGCCTGGATCCAGCCCTATTTAGCAGCTTCACTGGCAGACACAGAGTTAAAGGGAAGTCCCAGAGAAAGCTAGAGAAGCCAGTTTTGCAGGAGCTACCAGAAGGAAAAGAGATTCTTTCTCCATATGTCCCAGGCTACCACCCTTTACCGAGGCTAACAGCCCTCCAGGAACCAGATTCAGGAGCTAGCACGCCCCAAGTTTCACCCCAAAGGGGAGAATCGGAGCCTCGAGAGATCAGGGAAGGAAGTCAAGATAGTCAAGCAGGCCATCTCAGATCTGGTCATGCTTGAGCTATGCAAATGCCTCTCAGGGAGACACGAGAACCCATTTATGATGATGACCAAAGCCAGCTCCAGGGGGCCGACAGACTTTGGTCTACCAGCCTTTTCAACCACTGATCTTTTAAACTGGAAACACCATACTCCCTCCTACACGGAGAAGCCCCAAGCTCTTATAGACCTGATGCAATCCATCTTTCTGACACACAATCCAACCTGGCCGGACTGCAGGCAGCGCCTCCTCACATTATTTAACACTGAGGAGTGCAGGAGAGTAACACAGGCAGCTCTCCTCTGGCTGGAAGCCCAGGCACCAGAAGACACAGTGAATGCTCAGGCATATGCTCAGGGTCAGCTCCCAGACCAAGACCCCAGGTGGGACCCGGAGGATGCAACTCAGCTTCAGCGTTTGCAGAGGTACCAAAAGGTCGCTTTTGCAGGGGATAAGAGCTAATAGAAAGCAATTAATATAAGGAAGATTTCAGAAGTGCTTCAGGGAGCTGACAAGAGCCTAAGTCACTTTTATCAGAGACTTTGTGAAGCATCCTGGTTTTACACCCCATTTGACCCTGAGGCTGCTGAAAATCAGCACATGGTAAACACAGCATTTGTAGGGCAAGCCCAGGGTGACATCAAGCAGAAACTTCAGGCATGAATGCCACCCAGCTTATAAAAGTGGCCACCAAGGTGTATGTTAATGATGACCAGGGAACAAATGGGAAAGAGCGAAAGCAACAAGCACGGCACCAGGCAGCCAGGCACGCTAAGGGTTAAGTCCCTTTCCCCAGCCCGGGACCCGCACGGGAGAAGAGCAAGGGAGAAAGTAAGAGTAAGTGTGAAAAAGGAAAGAAGAAAGTAAAAAGGAAAATTGGAAAGAAACAGAAAAGACCGATGGCAGTGCGTGCGTGGGGGCAGAGCCCGTGTGCCTGGCCCTGCCGGCCGTAGGAGCAGAACTCAGGAAGGAAAAAGAAAGCAGAGCGAGGAGTTAAGAAAAATGCGGATCTGTTGGCAACAGTCTTTATAGAAAAAGAGATTAGCAATGTGAGAGGACGTGGACACAGATGTGGATGTGGAAGGGGTCAAGTTAGGCAGGGATTTGAGAGCCCGACAAGGCTAGAAACAGATCAATGTGTGAGATGGAAAAAGAAAGGACCCTGGAAGGATAAATGTCCAGAAGGTAACAGAGTGGTAAAAGCTGTGGTATAAAGAAGTCATCGGCCAAGGGCTGCCACACCTTGGAAAGACCAGATGCTCATCCGATCGGGCTGGCAGGAGCTGAAGGATGTGAGGACTAGGACAGACCGGGCTCCTTTTCATCAGGTCTCCAGAAGCCCATGGTCACATTAGAAGTTGAAGGCAGCAGGATTCTGCGTATCTGGATTCCAAGTTTCTCACTGATGGCTATGCCACTATATAAAGTTACAAAGGTGGGGAGAAAAAGAATCCCTTCCCTGGGAAACTGAACAGGAGAAGGAGCCATGCCTTCATTCCTTGTGAGACTTGCTTATAAACTTTACCGAAATGCCTCATGCCAGAGGCTATTGGTATATGCTAGTGTTTATTTGCACCTTTTTCAGGATGGATTGAGGCCTCCCCCACCAGGACAGAAAAAGCACGAGAAGTGACTAAAGTACTGTTAAGAGACATTACCCTCAGGTTTGGACTGCCTCTAACTTTAAAGTCAGACAATGGGTCAGCATTTGTAGCTGAAATAGTGCAAGATTTAACAAAACTGTTGAAAATAAAATGGAAGCTACACACAGCCTTCGGCCGCAAAGTTCAGGAAAAGTGGAATGCATGAACTGGACACTCAAGCTGCTACTGAAGAAATATTGCCAGGAAACTCATCTGAGATAGGATCAGGTTTTGCCTGTGGTCCTCCTCTGAGTCAGGTGCACCCCCACCAAACAAACTGGGTATTTGCCCTATAAGATTTTGTTCAGTTGGCCACCCCAAAACCATAGGTCAAATTAAAGGTGATCTCCAGAAACTAGGGGATTAACTTTAAGAAAACAAATGCAGGCTTTAGAAATAGCCATGCAAAGTGTTCATAATTAGGTACATGAAAAAATGCCTATAAACCTGATACCCATTTAAACCTAGAGATTCTGTTGTTTAAAAGTAGAACCCAACTTCCTAAGACCCATGTGGGATGGGCCCCATACGGTAATCTTGTTCACTCCCACTGCTGTTAAAGTTGCAGGTGTTATGCCTTGGATCCACCACAGTTGGCTGAAACTGGCAGCTCAGGTACAAGTAAACCAGTCAGCAGAACCCAGACCATTTGACCCGGCTGATCCTGCGACAAGACCGAGTTGCTGCTGAGGACGACAGCCCTGCTCTGCTCACTCCGGAGGCTGACCAGTCTATGCATGGCTGAAGCTTGAGGAAACAACAATCCTTGCTCTAGTCACACACCAGAAGCTGACTAGTCTATGCAGGACTCGTCAAGCAAGTAAATGTAGCTAGAAATCTTAGGACCAGTAGTTTTCCTGTAATACTGTTTTACTATTGTTTTGTTGCTGTGCTCAACCTCCTTCCCCAGGTAAGGACCTCTTTTGTCCTTGCTGGATATGAATATGCTGTGCATTGTTTTGCTGTTGTTACCCCCCTTAACCATGCTAGAAGTGAGAGGTGACAGCATGCTGGCAGCTGTGGTACTGGCAGCCCTCACAGCCTTCGCTCACTCTCGGCGCTTCCTCTGCCTGGGCTCCCACTTTGGCGGCACTTGAGGAACCCTTCAGCCCGCCGCTGCACTGTGGGAGCCCCTTCCTGGGCTGGCAGAGGCCGGAGCCGGCTCCCTCAGCTTGCGGGGAGGTGTGGAGAAAGAGGCGCGGGCGGAACTGGGGCTGCGCGCGGTGCTTGCGGGCCAGCACGAGTTCCGGGTGGGTGTGGGCGTGGCGGGCCCCGCACTCGGAGCGCCTGGCCGGCCCTAGCCAGCCCGGGGAAATGAGGAGCTTAGCACCCAGGCCAGCAGCTGCGGAGAGTGGGTTGGGTCCCCCAGCAGTGCCGGCCTACCGGTGCTGCGCTCGATTTCTCGCCGGGCCTTAACTGCCTCCCCGCGGGGCGGGGCGGGGCTGGGCTGGGCTGGGCTGGGGACCTGCAGCCCACCATGCCTGAGCCTCCCCACCCCCTTCCGTGGGCTCCTGTGCTGCCCAAGCCTCCCCAACGAGCGCCGCCCCTTGCTACACAGCACCCACTCCCATCGACCACCCAAAGGCTGAGAAATGTGGGCGCGCATGGTGTGGGACTAGCAGGCAGCTCCACCTGCGGCCCCGGTGCAGGATGCACTGGGTAAAGCCAGCTGGGCTCCTGATTAGTGGGGGCTTAGGAGAACCTTTATGTCTAGCTAAGAGATTGTAAATACACCAATCAGCACTCTGTATCTAGCTCAAAGTTTGTAAACACACCAATCAGCACCCTGTGTCTGGCTCAGGGTTTGTGAATGCACCAGTCGACACTCTGTATCTAGCTAATCTAGTGGGGACATGGAGAACCTTTATGTGTAGCTCAGGGATTGTAAACGCACCAATCAGCACCCTGTCAAAACAGACCACTTGGCTCTCTGTAAAATGGACCAATCAGCAGGATGTGGATGGGGCCAGATAAGCGAATAAAAGCAGGCTGCCGGAGCTAGCAATAGCAATCTGCTCCGGTTTTTTTTTTTTTTTTTTTTTTGATATTGTGGCATATTTGTTCTTCCGCTTTTTGCAGTAAATCTTGTTGCTGCTCTCTCTTTGGGTCTATGCTGTCTGTATGAGCTGTAACCCTCATTGTGAAGGTCTGCAGTTTCACTCCTGAAGCCAGCAAGACCACAAACTCTCTGGGAGGAGTGAATAACTCTAGATGCCTTGCCTTAAGAGCTGTAACATTCACCACAAAGGTTTGCAGTTTCACTCCTGAGCCAGCGAGACCACGAACCCCACTATAAGGAAGAAACTGAACACATCCAAGTATCAGAAAGAACAAACTCCAGACATGCAGCATTTAAGAACTCTAATCCTCACTACGAAAGTCAGCGGCTTCGTTCTTGAAGTCAGACCAAAAACCCCACCAATTCAGCACACAAGCACCCACAGAAGGGTGTCCCCACTGTACACATACTACTTTGGGAACAGTATAACCAGAACTCAGTTGTACCATAATTACTAGTGTACAGGGACTCGCTTAGGAACTTGTGCTTACAATCAGACCAGCTACTCAATTCGTGACCCTGGAAATAACTAACCTTATTATGTTGTGATCTTAAGTTTTCTTTTCAATTATATTTTAAGTTGTAGGGTACATGTGCACAATGTGCAGGTTTGTCACACATGTATATATGTGCCATGTTGGTTTGCTGTACCCATTAACTCGTCATTTACATTAGGTATTTCCCTTAATACTATCCCTCCCTCCTGCCCCCCACCCCACGACAGGCCCTGGTCTGTGATGTTCCCTGCTCTGTCCAAGTTTTCCCATTGAATTCCCACCTATGAGTGAGAACACGCAGTGTTTGGTTTTCTGTCCTTGAAATAGTTTGCTCAGAATGGTTTCCAGCTTCATCCATGTTGTTAGAAAGGAGATGAACTCAACCTTTTTCATGGCTGCATAGTATTCCATGGTGTATATGTGCCACATTTTGTTAATCCAGTGTATCATTGATGGACATTTGGGTTGGTTCCAAGTCTGCTATTACGAATAGTACAGCAATAAACATACATGTGCATGTGTCTTTATAGTAGCATGATTTATAATCCTTTGGGTATATACCCAGTAATGGGATTGCTGGGTCAAATAGTGTTTCTAGTTCTAGATCCTTGAGGAATCGCCACACTATCTTTCACAGTGGTTGAAGTAGTTTAGACTCCCACCAACAGTGTAAAAGTGTTCCTATTTCTCTACATCCTCTCCAGCACCTGTTGTTTCCTGACTTTTTAATGATTGCCATTCTAACTGGTGTGAGATGGTATCTTATTGTGGTTTTGATTTGCATTTTCTGATGACCAGTGATGATGAACATTTTTTCATGTGTCTGTTGGCTGCATAAATGAATGACCCCAAGTTTTCAATTGGTGAATGGTTTGAAATTCGTGCAGGGTCAAAAGAAGGTCCCCTCTTAAACCAAACCAGGGTGCCTCCCTTTTACTGAGGGCCTATTTCTCTGTATTTTGATGCTTGTCAGGTAGCATACCAAGACTCACCCGTCTGTGGAAACTTACCTTTGGAAAGATACTATAGAAATAACTACAAATAAGTATGCATGCCAAGAGTAACTCCACTTTGTTCCCCTGGGACCCCAGAGAAAGACTGTCGGTATTGCATATCATGGCACCCTAGCATACAACAGAGGTCAATTATACTTACCAAAATGCCGATGAAACCAGATTGTGAAGCAAAAACCTGTAATCCTGTAAATTTCACTATTTTAAAGCCAGACTTACCCATGTGGAGTGCAGGTTACCCCATACATGTCTACGTACACACATACCCAGCAACCTTCGTATACGTTATCAAAAAGAGAACCCGGACCCATCTGGCCCAGCAAGCCACAAAAATGAGGAACACTATCTATCAGAACAGATTAGCTTTAGACTACCTCCTAGCCCGGGAAGGAGGAGCATGTGGAAAGTTCAATCTAACATATTGCTGCCTGGAAATCAATGACAATGGAAAGGCAATTATGGAAATAACTGCAAGAATGAGAAAATTAGCCCATGTTCCAGTTCAAACTTGGAAAGGGTGGTCTCCAGATTCTCTCTTTGGAGGCTGGTTGTCATTTTTTTGGAGGGTTCAAGACTTTAATGGGAGTGGTTCTGGTCATACTAGGAGTTGCTTAATACTCCTTTGTCTCTTACCTCTCCTTGTTAGAAGCACTCAATCAACTATAGAGGCAATAATAGCTAGGCAAACTACCAGTCAGCTAATGGCTATACATAAATATCAACCTTTGTCTAAAGAAGAAAACTGGTCTGTACAGGCAGAACTAAGTAATAGTAATGCCTTCTATTAAACTTATTTTATAAAAGGCATCAAAGGGGGGAAACTGAGGCAGACATTTAAAAATAAATATGCATTCATTCACTCTAAGAAAAGTAACAGGAAAGGCAAGGGTTAAAAAGAAAAGAACAAGTGTTCCTCTGCCTAGCAGGGGAAAGCGCAGCAAGCTCACTTCAAGGACAATTATAAAATAACACTGTTTAAGAAGCCAAGGCCAAAGGAATAGGCTCCAGACGCCCCCTCTCCAGAGCAAGCTTGAAGGGAAAAAAAGGAGAAAGACAAATTCTTTTACTGTTACTCCTTTCCCAGGCTTCTTAAGCATGATTCTGTTTTACAAATGTCTGTATTTAGCCAGTTGATGTTTTTCTTTCAATGCAGCTACAAGGCCACTGGCTATGCATGGCCACAAGTTATGCTGTGCTATAGATTATGTGACCTATTGTATGATTAACTGCTTTTGTTTTATTTATTGTAAGTCCGCTTATAAAAACCCCGCTCTGTCTTTGTTTAATTCTCAGCTTTTTGGATATGAATCTACTGAGCTGATGCGTACTTAAACAATCCTCTTGGTTCTCTCATATTGGTCTCTCCTTTCCTCAGTTTACCTCAACAGGATCTTGCTCTACCACCAAGGCTGGCGGAGTGCAGCGGTGCTCACTGCAGCCTCAAACTCCTGGGCTCAAGCAATCCTCCTGCCTCAGCCTTCCAAAGCATTGGGATTTCAGGTGTGAGTCACCGTGCCTGGACTTGAAGGCCGCTTTTAAGAAAAGTTAAGCACCTTGAAATATTTAATAATGCTTAGGCCAAAATAATTCAATTTCCAGGTAACTATACCCACCGGCTATGGGTAATAATTTCTCTTTCCTTCCCATCCCCATTTAGCAAGTCTTCGTCCTTTCCTTTTGCTGTGTGGTCCTTACAACTTTCAGCTCACAAACTCCATATGCAGGAAAGCTGTCCTTCTTTACTTTCTTTCAGATATTTTGTACTTGGTTTCTGGCCCCTCATCTTGCTGAGATGGGGGCCCAGGATTCATTTTCAGTCATTGCTGGGGCTTTCCCCACACCAAATGTGCCAGGTCTTACAGGGACAAAGGACGAGTTGCTGACTCAGTTGTAATCATCTGCCACACCAGAAGTCCCCATTGTCCTGGCCCACAAGGTCCCTTCAAGTCCTGTGGCTCTGATGCTTCTTTGTCACTTGTGGGTGAGGGAATCTTGACTGGGACTGGGAGCCCTGTGTCTGGAGTCCTTTCCGTTGTCTCTGGGGCATATCCTCCTGGTGCTGATTTGAAGGGGGGTGAAGGACAGGTTTGCAGAAAACACTTTCTCCCCTTCAGGATCCAGAAGAATATTTCCCCTTCCTCACCCCACTGTGTTCTCTCTAAGGTGCTGCTCCTCTCTCCTGTTCCTGACACCCAACATCATCTCCTCATGGGTTTAGACTTTTACAAAAGGCAGTGAGAGCTGTGGACTTCTGCTCTTTGCTTAAAATGGGAGAATTTAAATACACAGAGAATAACCTTGTAGCTTGAGAAAGGTACCTTTGGCCGGGCGAGGTGGCTTATACCTGTAATCCCAGTATTTTGGTAGGCCAAGGCAGGTGGATCAACTGAGGTCAGGAGTTCAAGATCAGCCTGACCAACATGGAGAAACCCCCATCTCTACTAAAAATACAAGATTAGCTGGGCGTGGTGGCACATGCCTGTAGTCCCAGCTACTCAGGAGGCTGAGGCAAGAGAATCACTTGAACATTTGCGGCGGAGGTTGCAGTAAGCCGAGATCATGCCATTGCACTCTAGTCTGGGCAACAAGAGCAAAACTCCCTCTCAAAAAAAAAAAAAAAAAAGAGAAAGAGAAAGCTACCTTGCTGTAAGGTATCTGATTACCAAATAAAGCAAATAGAGGTCACATTGAAGTATGTATTCCCTGAAAGAAAAAAAGCAAATAACAAAAGACACAAAGCTGGTTGTGGTGGCTCACACCTGTAATCCTAGTATTTTGGGAGGCCGAGGTGGGAGGATCACCTGAGTCAGGAGTTCAAGACCAGCCTGGCCAATGTGGTGAAACCCTGTCTCTACTAAAAATAAAAAGAATTATCTGGGCATGGTGGTGGGCACCTGTAATCCCAGCTACTCGGGAGGATGAGGCAGGAGAATCGCTTGAACCAGGGAGGCAGAGGGTGCAGTAAGCCGAGATTGCACCACTGCATTCCAGCCTGGGCAACAAGAGTGAAATTACATCTCAAAAAAAAAAAGAAAAAGAAAAAAGAAAAAGAAAACGACACAAAGAAGGAGAGATAGAAAGCTGTGGGACTTCAGCACTGAGTTTGGGCCCATTTTAAACAGTGAAATTTCCAATAAAAAGCACAACTATGTGAAAACCAAGACACTAGATCAACTGTAAAAAAGAAACTGAGTCATGGTTCACACCTGTAATCCCAGCACTTTGGGAAGCTGAGGCAAGAGGGTCCCTTGAACCCAGCAGTTCGTGACCAGCTGGGGCAACATAGTGGAGACCTCATCTCTACAAATTAAAAAAATTAGCCAGGTATGGTGGTAAACGCCTGTAGTCCTAGCTACTTGGGAGGCTGAGGTGGGAGGATTTCGTGAACCCTGATCTCACCACTGTACTCCAGCCTGGGGAACACAGCAAGACCTTGTCTCACCAAAAAAAAAAAAAAAAAAAAAAAAAAAAAAAAAAAAAAAAGACACTTATCTACAGTATGAGAGCTGAAACAAGAAGGTAAAGCATTGCTTTGTTCCACTCGAACTGAATGTGAATCTTACGTGACTTAAGGAAGACTTCAGGAAGCTCTTTGACCAATATTGGGCCTGTTGCGTGTTTTATTTACCCTATTTGAACAAATCAAAGCAAATCAGCACATAGGGTT
This sequence comes from Gorilla gorilla gorilla, assembly GCF_029281585.2. Classification (NCBI taxonomy): domain Eukaryota; kingdom Metazoa; phylum Chordata; class Mammalia; order Primates; family Hominidae; genus Gorilla; species Gorilla gorilla. The sequence continues at coordinate 33,921,163 of NC_073229.2, read as the reverse complement.
TTCTTTAGAAGAATTATTATTTATAAAGTTCTTCAAACATGAACAGCTGTTGTACACGTGCAGATCATATTATTGAATGCAAAAGTCAATGACAGCTATACAGATATATAATAGTATTAGTTAGCATTTGTTGAACAATTACTGTATTATATTCTATGCACCCTATTAAGTACTTGGAACACATGATCTCAATCCGCAAACAAATTTGTGCATTAAATACTATTACTGTACTCAGATTACAAATGTGGAAATTGAGGCAGATAAATTAGTTATGTAACTTGCCTAAAGCTGAACAGCAGGGCTGAGCACGGTGGCTCACACCTGTAATCCCAGCACTTTGGGAGGCCAAGGTGGGTGGATCACCTGGGGTCAGGAGTTTGAGACCAGCCTGACCAACATGGTGAAACTCTGTCTCTACTAAAAATACAAAATTAGCCAGGCGTGGTCCTGTAGTCCTGTAGTCTGTAGTCCCAGCTACTCGGGAGGCTGAGGCAGGAGAATTGTTTGAACTTGGGAAGTGGAGGTTGCAGTGAGCTGAGATCACGCCATTGCACTCCAGCCTAGGCAACAAGAGCGAAACTGTCTAAAAACAAAACAAAGCAAAAAAGCTGAACAGCAAAGATCTTTCTGCTCCGGAAGCCAACTCTTAACCACTGTGCCATACTGCCTCTTGGCTGCAGAGGTGTCTTATTAAAATGAGATTGAGGTGAAAGGAAAAATAGAGGGACAGTAGTACTTTCAGGTTATCAGGATTTACTGAGAACCCACTGTGGGCTGGTGCCCATGCTTTTACCCAGAATGTTAAAGAAGACAAATTTTTTTTTTTTTTTTTTTTTAGAGACAAAGTCTCACTCTATCTCCCAGGCTGGAATGCAGTGGCACGATCTTGGCTTACTGCAACCTCTGCCTCCCAGGTTCAAGGGATTCTCCTGCCTCAGCCTGCCAAGTAGATGGGATTACAGGCACATGTCAACACGCCCGGCTAATTTTTGTATTTTTAATAGAGACGGGGTTTCACCATGTTGGCCAAGCTGGTCGCAAACTGACTTCAGGTGATCCGCCTGCCTCGGCCTCCCGAAGTGCTGGGATTACAGGCGTAAGCCACCTCGCCCGGCCCCCACTCTAGTTCCTAATGTCTGCTATCCGTTACATAGTAGGGCTGCATTCTTGCCTTTATTGACAAGGTGACCTGGGACACCAGTAGGACAACTTAAGCTGTTCATACAGCTATTGCAATGAATTTGCTTTTTGTTCCTTTGCATTTACAAACATCTGGAGGAAACAAAGAGAAAGTAAGCAAGCGAGAAGATTTCAACACTCCGCTCTCATCTCCCCCTTTTCACTTTTAATTTTTTTTTTTTTTTGAGATGGAAGTCTCGCTCTGTCGCCCAGGCTGGAGTGCAGTGGCTAGATCTCAGCTCACTGCAAGCTCCACCTCCCAGGTTCACGTCATTCTCCTGCCTCAGCCTCCCGAGTAGCTGGGACTACAGGCGCCTGCCACCACGCCCAGCTAATTTTTTGTATTTTTAGTAGAGATGGGGTTTCACTATGTTAGCCAGGATGGTCTCGATGTCCTGACCTAGTGATCCGCCTGCCTTGGCCTCCCAAAGTGCTGGGATTACAGCCGTGAGCCACCGCGCCCGGCCTTATTATAATTTTTAAAGAGGGTGCCTCTTTGAAAAGCAGGGCACAGTAAAAACCAAAGTATTCTGAACTCCCCAAGCAGATTTTCCCCCCAGTACCGGAAGGCACAAACCCAAATCAAATCTGGTCTCCTGGCTCTTTGCGTAACTCTATGAGTACCTGAATTATTCGTTTCTCCAGACTTTCAAACCCAAGGGCTTAGTTTCTTTCCTGTGTTCTCCTTCTTGCCCCTGCTGGGCTGTGGTTAAATAAGGCTGCAAGAAAAACAGCCCCTCACTCGGACAGCTAAATAGCCACGTAGCATCTGGCTTTTACAAACACTTAATGAGCCTATGTTCCCTAGTCCTGTGTTACTGAACGAAGACCTCACTACTCAGTTCACGCCGGTTTACCTGCAAAATATGCAAAGGAGGAGATTGTTACTTTCTTTTTTCTCCTCGACCCACTGATCCTTTGTCTATTTCCTTAGTAAGCTGCCTTTAATCAAGTAGATAGCATGGGAATAAAAATAAAGTGTGTCTAGAAATGGTGGGTTCTTAGTCTCACTAACTTAAAGAAGGAAGCTGTGGACCCTCGCAATGAGTGTTACAGTTCTAAAAGCAGCGTGTCTGGAGTTTGTTTTTTGATATTTGGATTTGTTCAGTGTCTTCCTTCTGGTGAGCTTGTGATCTCGTTGGCCCAGAAATAAAGGTACAGACTTTCACAGTGAGTGACACACCTCTTAAAATAGTGCCTGTGGAGTTGTTCTCTCCTCCCAGTGGGTTCGTGGTCTACACTGCCCTCAGGAAAGAAATTGCAAACCTTCACCAAAGAGCATTACAGTCTACAGTGTAAACAAAGAAAACAGCAACCAAATTTATTGCAAAGAGAAGAAAAAAAAAAACTAACACTCGCCATGTTGCTAAATAGAATCCAATCAGGTTGGCGCTATTAGCTCGGGCAGCCTGCTTTTATTCTATCTGGCCCCACCCACATCCTGCTGATTGGTCCATTTTTCAGAGAGCCAAGTGGTCTGTTTTGACAGGGTGCTGATTGGTGCGTTTACAATCCCTGAACTAGACATAAAAGTTCTGAGAGGTGACAGCGTGCCGGCAGTCCTCATAGCCCTCATTCTCTCTGGGCGCCTCCTCTGGCTGGGCTCCCACTTTGGTTGCACCTGAGGAGCTCTTCAGCCCACCGCGGCACTGTGGGAGCCCTTTTCTGAGCTGGCCAAGGCTGGAGCCGGCTCCCTTAGTTTGCAGGGAGGTGTGGAGGGAGAGGCGCGAGCGGGAACCCGGGCTGCGCGCGTAGCTTGTGGGCCAGCTGCAGTTCCGGGTGGGCGTGGGCTTGGCGGGCCTCGCTAGCCCCAGGCAATGAGGAGCTTAGCACATGATGCAGGACTGGCAGGCAGCTCCATTTACAGCCCTGGTGTGCAGGCACACGGTGTGGGATTGGCAGGCAGCTCCACCAGCAGCCCCGGTGTGTGATCCACTGGGTGAAGCCAGCTGGGCTCCTGAGTCTGGTAGGGACATGGAGAACCTTTTTATGTCTAGCTCAGGGATTGTAAATACACCAGTCGGCACTCTATCTAGCTCAAGGTTTGTAAACACACCAATCAGCGCCCTGTGTCTAGCTCAGGGTTTGTGAATGCACCAATCGACACTAGCTACTCTGGTGGGGCCTTGGAGAACGTTTGGATACTCTGTATCTAGCTAATCTAGTGGGGACGTGGAGAACCTTTGTGTCTAGCTCAGGGATAGTAAACGCACCAATCAGCGCCCTGTCAAAACAGACCACTCGGCTCTACCAATCAGCAGGATGTGGGTGGGGCCAGATAAGAGAATAAAAGCACGCTGCGCAAGGTGGCTGTGGGAGTTTTTCTTCTTTGGCTTATCTCGTCCGTTCTGCTTTTATGGGTTTGTAATATTCACTGAGAAGGTCTGCAGCTTAACTCTTGGAGCCAGTTTGACCAAAAACCCACAGGAGGAATGAGCATCTCCAGTATGTGCTGCCTTAAAATCTGTAACACCATGAAGGTCTGCAGATTCAGTCCTGAGTTTGTAAGATCAGATACCCACTGAAAGAAACTCCAGACGCGCCATTGTAACAGCTGGAACATACAGAGCGAGGATCTGCGGCTTCATTCTTACAAGCCACTGAGACCATAGAGCCTACCAGTTTCAGCTACAGTTGTGCACATCCCCACTAGAATAGCAGTGTGGATTGTTGCATTCACAAATCCTTAACTAAACACAGGGTGCTGAGTGGTGTGTTTACAAACTTTGAGCTAAATACAGAGTGCTGATGAGTGTAGTTAGAATCCCCTAGCTAGACATAAAGTTTCTCTAATTCCCCACCAAGGTCAGAAGCCCAGCTGACTTAAACCCAGTGGATCCTGCACTGGGGCTGCAGGTGGAAACTGCCTGCCAGTCGCTCACCGTGTGCCCGCACTCGTCAGTGTTTTGGGTGGCCAATGGGACTGAGCACCGTGGGGCAGGGGGCTGTGCTTGTCGGGGAGGCTCGAGCCACACCTGAGCCCACGTAGTGGGGTGGGGAGGCTCGGGCCACACCTGAGCCCACGTAGTGGGGTGGGGAGGCTCGGGCCACACCTGAGCCCACGTAGTGGGGTGGGGGAGGCTTAGGCATGGTGGGCTGCAGGTCCGGAGCCCTGCCTCGCGGGGAGGCAGTTAAGGCCTGGCGAGAAATCGAGCGCTGCTGGGAGACCCAGCACACCTTCCGCAGCCGCTGGCCTGGGTGCTAAGCCTCTCATTGCCCGGGGCCGCCAGGGCCGACCGGCCGTTCTGAGTGAGGGGCCCGCCGAGCCGACACCAAACCGGAACTCGCGCTGGCCCGCAAGCACCCCGCGCAGCCCCGGTTTCCGCCCGCGCCTTTCCCGCCACACTTCCCCGCAAGCTGAGGAAGCCGGCTCCGGCCTTGGCCAGCCCAGGAAGGGGGTCCCTTAGTGTAGCGGGGGGCTGAAGGGCTCAAGTGCCGCCAAAGTGGGAGCCCAGCCGGAGGAGGCGCCGAGAGCGCGTGAGCGCTGTGAGGGCTGCCAGCAAGCTGTCACCTCTCAAATGGATACTAGAGTCTGGGAAGGGTAGGAGTTTTCCTTGCCTGCTGCCCAGATGGAGCAGGTTTATCAAGACAGGAACTGCAATAGAAAAAGAGTTTAATTCACGCAGAGCTGGCTGACTGGGAGACTGGAGTTTTATTACTCAAATCAGTCTCCCTGAAATTTCAGAGTCTAGGGTTTTCCAAGAATAGTTTGGCAGACAGGGGAATGGGTGCTGGTGATTGGGTGGGGATGCAGTAACAGAGGTGTGGAAAACGGTCCTTGTGCGCTGAGCCCGCTTTTAGGTGGGGGCCACAGGACAGCTGAGTCAAGAGTCGGAGGCCCCCCTGGGAGGAGTCATTAGGTCCTCAGAAGTGTGAAAGCCTGAAAAGACAATCTGAAAAGTGCAGCTGCTGTAGAAAACGGGATGGAGGTTCCTCAGAAAATTAAAAGCAGAATTACCATATGATCCAGCAATTCCACTTCTGGGTATATACTCAAAAGAATTAAAAACAAGGTATCTGGAGGTCGGGCGCAGTGTCTCACGCCTGTAATCCCAACACTTTGGGAGGCTGAGGCAGGTGGATCACCTGAGGTCAGGATTTCGAGACCAGCCTGGCCAACGTGGTGAAACCCCGTCTGTACTAAAAATACAAAAATTAGCCAGACGCGGTGTTGCGCGCCTGTAATCCCAGCTACTTGGGAGGCTGAGGCAGGAGAATCACTTGAACCCGGGAGGTGGAGGTTGCAGTGGGCCGAGGTTGCACCACTGTACTCCAGCTTAGGCAGCAGAGTGAGACTCCGTCTCAAAAAAAAAAAAAAAAAAAAAAAAAAGTAGGTAGACAAGAAACAGCCCTGAGTAGTGCTAAACTCAAGTTTCCCATTCTTCGGGAGAACTGAATTCCATTTCAGTTTATACCAGAGGTCACACACTTCCATGCTTATCAGGGGCAGGCAGGAAAAATGCATGAGTCAGCTGACTTATACCAGTTGCTTTTGGTATAAGTCATCCTTTCCTGGCCACTTCTGTTAAGCTTGGAGGAAAATAGACAATAGGGTTGAGGGGATTTCAGAGTCACTGTCAGTGTTTTCTGGACAATTTATGACTTTGAAGACAGTCGTGGCCAGTAGACAAGAAAAGCATTTTTGGCATAGATTTTTACTCACAGGTCTGTGTTTTTCAACTCTTTATTGTTCCTCCAGGGAACATTTAGTAATGTCTAGAGACATTTGCGGTTGTCACGACTGGACAGGATGGGGGGCGATAGTGGCTTCTGGTTGATAGAAGCCACGGATGCTGCTGAACAGTCCACAGTGCACAGCACCGCCCCACAACAAAGAATTACATAACCCAAACGTCAGTGGTGCCAAGGCTGAGGAACCCTGCCTTAGGTAGATGAGACTGTCATCTTCAAATTTTTGGTTCAAGTATTCCTTCAAAATTTTATAAAACTATTTATTCTTCTACGTACTTTTAATCGACATCAAAAAATTTTAATCATAAGTTTGTCAATTTTAAAAGATGTAATTTCAGCCGGGCACAGTGGCTTACGCCTGTACTCCCAGCACTTTGGGAGGCCAAGTTGGGTGGATCACCAGGCCACGAGATCAAGACCATCCTGGCCAACATGGTGAAACCCTGTCTCTACTTAAAAAAAAAAAAAAAAAAAATTAGCTGGGCGTGGCGGCGGGCGCCTATAGTCCCAGCTACTTGGGAGGCTGAGGCAGGAGAATTGCTTAAACACGGGAGGTGGAGGTTGCAGTGAGCCGAGATCATGCCACTGCACTCCAGCCTAGCGACAGAGCAAGACTCCATCTCAAAACAAAACAAAACAAAACAAAACAAAACAAACCCGTGTAATTTCTAGCTGATTTCAAGCCAAATTGTTTTGAAAACTAATACCATGACTCCTTGGGGTCCACCCCCATTTGCTTAAAAAACGTGAAAAAATTCTACTTTTAGAGTTGAAATGTTGTATTGTTCATTTTTGTCCTTGACCTTCCATTTTCACATCCTGAAACCAGCTTTGCAAAAATTATAACAGACAATTATGACAGTGAAAGAGATCTGACCTAACCGACTCCATGTTGCTTCTAACCTCCAAGCTGTCCTTGTTCATTCCTGGGCAGAGGATGAACTAACTTTGGGAGGAGCTCAGTTTATAGTTTAACTTTGAAACAAAGATGATAACAGACTGGGCTAACGGTAGCTCAGGCTTGTAATCTCAGCAGTGTGTGAAGCCGAGGTGGATGGAGCACTTGAGGTCATGAGTTCAAGACTAGCCTGGCCAATATGGTGAAACACTGTCTTTACTAAAAATACAAAAATTAGTCGGGCGTGGTGGCGGGTGACTGTAATCCCAGCTACTCAGGAGACTAAGGGAGGAGAATCACTGGAACCTGGGAGGTGGAGGTTGCAGTAAGCTGAGATCCTGCCACTGCACTCCAGCCTGGGTGACAGAGTGACTCTGTCTCAAAAAAACAAAAATAAAAACAAAAACAAAAAACAAAGATAATGACAGCCATCTCCAGAAACAAACCGCCTTCCCACCCAGATCAATAAACTGCCTTATAATAATAAAACTCCAGTAATATTAAAACTCCAATCTCCCATTCAGCTGCTCTGCATGAATTGAACTCTTTATTGCAATTCCTCTGCTTTGATAGATCAGCTCTATCTGGGCAGCAGGCAAAATGAACCCATCGGGTGGTTACAATCCCCCTCAGGAATTTATCCTGGGGTGGTTCATTTCCAGCTTTATGAAATAAATTGCACTGGGATAAGAGGCTTTTCCTGATCATCCTATCACACTTCTCTGCCATAAAAATCCTATAAATTGGCCAGGCGCTATGGCTCATGCCTTCAATCCCAGCACTGTGGGAGACTGAGGCAGATGGATCACCTGAGGTCAGGAATTTGAGACCAGCCTGACCAATATGGTAAAACCCCGTCTCTACTAAAATACACAAATTAGCTGGGCATGGTCGTGGGCGCCTGTAATCCCAGCTACTTGGGAGGCTGAGGCAGGAGAATTGCCTGAACCCAGGAGGTGGAGGTTGCAGGGAGCCAAGATTGTGCCACTGCACTCCAGCCTGGGCAACAGAGAGAGACTCCATCTCAAAAAAAAAAAAAAAAAAAAAAAAAAAAGAATCCTATAAATTGAAATTAATGTTTCATTATTTCCTGTGACTATAATGATCTAATTGTTAAAAACTTTTTTGGGGGTTGATAATAGTTACAACTTTTATTAGACACAACTGATCAAAACGACTTAAGTAAATTACAGATATACATAATGATTAAACACCAGAAGTAAAATTTCTTTAAGAGGCACCTTTTATTGGGTGCATCTTGGGCTGGATTATACTCGGGTGCTTGATGCAGAACAAGCACATTTCTTGCTCACACTATTGGTCCACCCAACAAGATGCTTTGCTCATCAGGGTTACTCTGGGACCCGGGCTTCTGCAGGCTTCCTCTCAATGTCTGCACCCATGATCACTGAGGCAGGAGAAAGGGAATGTGGCTGCCTGGAAATGATACATGTCACTTCCATTTATACCTCCTTAGCCCATGCCAGTCCCAGGGCCAAATCTAACTTCAAACAGAGCTGGGGAAGTGCAAACCTTCCATATGGTCAAAAGGGAAGAACTGGAATTCAGGTGACGCCCTGCATAGATAAATGGGGCTTCCCTTCCACTTCCCTTCTAATTCATGTATTCATGAATGAATGTTTATACTTTTTGAGGCAGGGCCTTACTCTGCTGTTCTGGATGGAGTGCAGTGACACAATCACAGTGCACTGCAGCCTTAACTGAGCCCCCCGCTCAAGTCATCCTCCCACCTCAGCCCCTTGAGTAGCTGGGACTACAGGCGCTCGCCACTATGCCTGGCTAATTTTTGTATATTTTTTGTAGAGATGGTGTTTTGCCATGTTGCCCAGGCTTGTTTCAAACTCCTGGGCTCAAGTGATCTGCCTGCCTCAGCCTCCCAAAGTGCTGGGATTACAGGTGTGAGCCACTGCACCCCGCCTGAATGAGTATTATTTATTGCTAGGATGAGAGAGTTCAGAAGTGATTTTATTCCTATTATTGTGTTTGTCTTTATAGATAGAAGTTATGAGAAACTTCGGTCACAAAGAGAAATGTCACTCAAGGGCCAGGCATGATGGCTCATGAGTAATCCCAGAACTTTGGAAGACCAAGTGCTGGAAGATCGCTGGAGCCCAGGAGTTTGAGACTAGCTTGGGCAACATAACAAGAACCCATATCTACAAAAAATTTTAAAAATTAGCCAGGTGTGGTTGTGTGTAATTGTAGCCCCAGCTACCCAGGAGGCTGAGGCTGAAGGATCTATCCCTTGAATCCAAAAGTCCAAGGCTGCAGTGAACTATGATTGTGCCACTACGCTCTAGCCTGGTCAACAAAGTGAGACCGTGTCTCTAAACAAGCAAACAACCCCCAGAGAAATATTCCTTAATTCTTTGAACTCTTTCTGAATTATATGTTAAAAGTCTAATGGCGATCTGTCTATAACAAGCATTAACTTAAAATGATCTACCAGCTAACACCTTGGTCATGTCCTTCTTTTTCATTGAAAGCAAAAATTTAGAAATCCAAGTTGCTAAATGATTTGTACCCAATGGTAAGAAACATCCCTTTTCCCGATACCCACATGAATATTTCAAAGAGCATCCAGAGATTCTATATGCCAGAGCAATGCAACACCATGAAGATAGGTTGGGCACAAGGGATACCTTTCTTTTGGGAAGCTGAGAACCTTATCTGTGCACTGATAAGAGGGCATGGATGAAAAAAAAATTGACTTTCCATCACTGGTATTCTCAGGTCAGTTTCAAAAGAGAGTGGATGCAAATTGAACATATTGATGGAAATGGATTCCCTTTTATTATTTATTTATTTATTGAGATGGAGTCTTGCTGTCACCCAGGCTGGAATGCAGTGGCGTGATCTCAGCTCACTGCCAACCTCTGCGCTGGGTTCAAGCAAATCTTGTGCCTCAGCCTCCGGAGTATCTGGGATTACAGGCGCACAACACCATGCCTGGCTATTTTTTTTGTATTTTTAGTAGAGACAGAGGTTTCTCCATGTTGTCCAGGCTGGCCTCAAACTCCTGACCTCAGGTGATCTGCCTGCCTTGGCCTCCCAAAGTGCTGGGATTACAGGCGTGAGCCACTGCGCCCAGCCACCTAGGGGTGCATACACCCCATTGTGAAGCCTGCAGTATTAAAATTTAATACCTGAGCCCATGAGAGGACAGATTTCAGAAATTTCTCTCTCATAGTTCTGGAGAGTAGGAAGTCTGAGATCATGGGTCCAGCTGATTTGATTTTTGGAGAGGGTTCTCTTCCTGGATTCCAGACAGATGCCTTCTTGCTGTGTCCCCACAGAGTAGGGAGAGAGAGAGGAAGAGAGAGTCAGAGAAACAGAGAGAGAGAGAAAGAGATAGATAGAGGGAGATAGAGGAGACAAAGAAAGAGAGCTCATGCTAGCTCTCTGGTGTCTCTTAAAAGGGCTAGGCTGGGCATGGTGGCTCACACATGTAATCCCAGCACTTTGAGAGGCCAAGGAGGGCCGATCACTTGAGGTTAGGAGTTCGAGACCAGCCTGGCCAACATGGTGAAACCCCATCTCTACTAAAAATACAAAAATTAGCTGGGCGTGGTGGCACGTGTCTGTAATCCTAGCTATTTGCAAGGCTGAGGCAGGAGAATCACTTGAACCTGTGAGGCGGAGGTTGCAGTGAGCTGAGATCAGGCCACTGCACTCCACTCCAGCCTGGGCAACAGAGCAAGACTCCATCTCAAAAAAAAAAATAAACAAGAAGATTAAACAAGATAATGGATGTATATCAGGGGTCCCCAATCCCTGGGCTGTGGACTGGTACCTGTCCACGGCCTGTCAGGAACTGGGCCACATAGCAGGAAATAAGTGGACGAAGGAGCATTACCACCTGAACTCAGCCTTCTGTCAGGTCAGTGGCAGCATTAGATTCTCCGGAGCACAAACCCTATTGTGAACTAGGTTTTGTGCTCCTTATGAGAATCTAATGCCTGATGATCTGTCACTGTCTCCCATCACCCCTAAATGGGACCCTCTAATTGCAGGAAAACAAGCTCAGGGATCCCACTGATTCTACATTATGATCAGTTGTATAGTTATTTCATTATGTATTACAATATAATAATAACAGAAATAAAGTGCACAATAAATGTAAGGCTCTTGAATCATCCCCAAACCATCCCCCATTCCTCTCAGTGGAAAAGTCGTCTTCCGTGAAACTGGTCCCTGGTGCCAAAAAGGTTGGGGACTGCTAATGTCATAGCCTTTATGACTATGCCCAGCACATAGCATTTAATAAGTGGAAGCTGTAATATAATAATATATCATTATTATTTTATATGAAAATAAACTCAGATGTATGAACGAGTATTGTGAAAATGCGCATACGTGTTAAAGATAAAACACGGACTTCATTCAGATTCCACGGTCCCCATCTTGGGCTTCTTCCACCGAGACCCCTGGAAGAAGCAGCGTTTGCCATCCTTGGGGAAGTTCTAGTATAAGCCTTTTCCTTATGTTAAAATGCCAAAACCTCTGTGAAAAGTAAGGATATTTATTTAGTGTGTCTCTGATCTTTACCTGAGCTGAAATTTTGTCGGACACAGAAGAGAGAAAGCAAGCATGAAGGTTCTGTGAGCTGGGGCAGGGATTGGGGAACCCACGGGTAGAGAAGGCAATTTGCAGCATGAAATAGAGAAACTCCAAGACTTACATCCCACTTTTCCCATTTCTCAGTTTGACCCAGGGTCTTGTCTCTACCTCTGTGTTCTCTCACCTCTTTTGTTGCATTAGTCAAATGCTGTGTCCTTTAAATCCACGGCATGTCTTCCTCCCTTGTTGCCCTGGAAATGGCTTCTGTTATCCAGCCAGACAGTTTTATTGATTTCTCTGCCTTCTTTCAACCCCTCCTTAAAAACAAGCACAATGTCATCAAATGAAATTCTTGTGTTTTAAGAAGTCTTCCTTGAGAAACTTGAACACTTACAAATAAGCTTATTTACTCGCTTTCCCTTTAGTAATAAAACAACTCTTTCTTTGTTGCACATTGCTTCCTCTATCTATAATCAAATGTAAGACGCTTTTACTTTTTTTGTAGCATCTAGTACTATATTTGATTGAATGTATTTGTTTAATACATTTATGTTAATGTTAAAACACATCCTGGCATCTGTCCTGCCTCTGGTGGATAGTTTCATACAGAGATTTTTTTTTTTTTTTTTTTTGAGACAAGGTCTCGCTCTGTTGTCCAGGCTGGAGTGCAGTAGTGCAATCAGAGCTCACTGCAGCCTTGGACTCCTGGGCTTAAGGGATCCTCCCAAGTTAGCCTCTTGAGTACCTGGAACTACAGGTGCATGCCACCATGCCCAGGTAATTTGTTAATTTTGGGGGGGTTGGAGGGAAAGGATCTCACTGCATTGCCCAGGCTGGAGTGCAGTGCACAATTACAGCTCACTGCAACCTCAAACTTCCATACTGAAACGATCCTCGTGCCTCAGCCTCCCTAGTAGCTGGGACTACAGGCATATGCCCCCTGCCTGGCAATTTTTTGTACTTTTTGTAGAGACAAGGTTTTGCCATGTAGCAGCCCAGGCTGGTCTCGAACTCCTGGGCTCAAGCAATCCTCCCACTTCAGCACTTCCCAAAGTGCTGGGATTACAGGCATGAGCCAGCACAGGTGGCCTGAGAGATGTAATGCAAAACCCTGACTACACACAGTGCTGCCATATCAAAGAAGGAATTCCATGTTTTAGGTGGCGAGTTACTCATTTAAAGTAATGTTTCACATAATAGAATTCTGGTACAGTGAAGCCTAACATTAGACCCAACATACAATAACCTGAGCTTTGAAATGTCTTAGAATAACTATATTTCACATTTGGAAGAATTCTCAGAGATCACTGAAGCCTTCAGTTCTTAGGGATAATTAATTTAATCAAGAGAGGAAACAATTTCAACAACCAAAAGCTACTTCCTGTCTTAAAAAGGAAATAGCAAATTATGCTAACACCTGATTGATTGATAAAAACGGATGTACACATATCTCTATTCCTAATATTAGTATTATTAAGTCCACCTGCACACTAAAGTTCCGGGATCCGTGAGTACCAGTGGCAGTGCCCTGCCCTCCCTGTGGTGGAGATGCTCCCAACTTGTTCTCTTTAGTGCTTCTGTAATCAGTGGAAAGGAGCTAAAATAAATGCTTCTTCATGTCCCCACTCCTCCAGGAGGCGTGCACGTCCTCCCCTCTATTCAGGAGAGATACTTGTCCCCAGGGCTGGGCTGGAGCGGTGAGCTGGTGTGTGGACACACATGGAAGCTTGTCCTTTTGAGGCTCTTCCTTCCCACTTCTCTCTGAGACCTCCTACCTCTACCTATCCCGGCCCTTTTTCTCATTTGAGTAATTCACCTCTCTAACTCCTCTTTCTCCTTTCCCCAGCCCTGGTATTTCCTAGATTCATGGACAGCAAAAGCATGTTCCATGGGCTGATTCTCATCTTTCTCACCCTTAGTTCGACTAGTTCTTTGACTACTTTTTTTTTTTTTTTTAAACAGAGTCTCGCTCTGTTGCCCAGGCTGGAGTGCATCCAGCGGCACGATCTCAGCTCACTGCAACCTCCGCCTCCTGGGTTCAAGCGATTCTCGTGCCTCAGCCTCCCAACAGGGGTGCGCCACCACGTCCAGCTATTTTTTTGTGTGTTTTTAGTAGAGATGGGGTTTGACATATTGGCCAGGCTAATCTTGAACTCCTGGCCCAAGCAACCCACCAGCCTCGGCCTCTCAAAGTGCTGGGATTGAGCCACTGCGCCCATCCTGAATCTTGGTTTTTATTTAGTAGTGGACTAAGGGAGGGTACCCTGGGGTTAATTAAGGAAATACACACAAATCCCCAAAAGATATTATTTCAAAATATAACTCTCCTAAGAGTTTTTATAAGTTAGATAATTTTATTATTATTTATTTATTTATTTGAGATGAAGTCTTGCTCTGTTGCCAGGCTGGAGTGCAGTGGTGCAATCTTGGCTCACTGCAACCTCCGCCTCCCGGGTTCAAGCGATTCTCCTGCCTCAGCCTCCCGAGTAGCTGGGACTACAGGTGCACGCCACCACACCTGGCTAATTTTTGTATTTTTAGTAGAGATGGGGTTTCACTAAGTTGGCCAGGCTGGTCTCAAAGTCCTGACCTCAGGTGATCCACCCACGTTAGCCTCCCAAAGTGCTGGGATTATAGGCATGAGCCACTGTGCCTGGCCAAATTAGATCATTTTAGAGCTGAAAAAGCTTAGAAATTATTAGTCCAATTCTTTCATTTGTTAATGGGAAAATGGAGGTCAGAGATGTTGAAGGACTTGCCCGAAGTCACCTAGTTAGTGGCAGAGGCTGTGTCACGGAGTCCATATCTCCAAGCTTTCAGGCCAGCATTATTTCCTGAGCATTGCACTGTCTCTTATGTCAGGACTCAATTATTATATTAAAAGTTCCCAATCAACTGTAATTTATACGGGCTTTTAGAATACTTATAAAAACTGTATAGTCTTAATACGTATGTCAAAAGAACTTGAATATTCTAAATTAAGCCCCACATTTTTCAAGGAATTCGGAAGGGAATATTTCTTGCTCATTCCAGATAGTTGGTTACTTGTCACCAAATTGAAGAAGTGGCTTAGCAGAGATGGTTGCTCTAGGTTACCGTGTAATAAAGCAATAAATCATTAACCAATCAAATTATGTCACTTCTGGATGAAAAATTGCTACCAGAACTCAATTTCGGGGGGGCAGACTGGCAAGAAATGTGAAGGATTCTTATCCATAGCACTCAATGAAAGTGGATCCGTACTCATTATTTCTTCCTGGCCTTAGATGTCAGCAGCCTATTTTAATTCACTTAAACCTTCATGTGTCACGTCCTGTCTGGACCTCAGGGTTTCTGGAAGAAACAGAAAATAGGATTCAAATAGCCAGGCTTCCGGTCTGGAATAAGCATGCTGTGGTGTAGTGTGCTGTGTTTACCACTAGAGGGCACCTTTTTCCCTTGCTTTGGAATCGAGTTTTTCAGAAACTGGAGTTTGCAATCCTCTGTATCTGTCCCTGTGTCCACACGTTAGTAAATTTTTGGTGGCTCAAATGAAATGCTCTTCCCGTACAACAATGGCACTCTGCAATCCTTAACAGATGTGATTGCTGATGGGGATAGTTACAATTCATTCTAGTCAATTCAGAGGAAATTGATGAGAGTGATACTGCCCAGGGGTGAGCCGAAAGAAGTCTAAATGTTTGGATTGGAAAAGGACTAAGAAGAGCTAATACCCTATGCTTTGGTTGTCTGCTTTAGAAGGAAAGCATTCAGAATAATAATATGATTTAACAAGACAAATAGGGCAGACATATAGGATAAGCCTCATCCTACACAGGTGTGTAGCTAGCAGCCACCTGGTACATTCAAATTCTACTGAGGAAGAAAGGCAGACAAATACTGGGTTTAAAATATCTATCTGGCCAGATGCAGTAACTCAGACCTGTAATTCCAACACTTTGGGACACCAAGGTGGGCGGATCACTTGAGCCCAGGAGTTCAAGACCAGCCTCGATAACATGGCGAGACTTCATCTCTACAAAAAGTACAAAAATTAGCCAGGTGTAGTGGCACACACCTGTAGTTTCCACTCTTTGGGAGGCCGAAGCAGGAGGATTGCTGGAGCGTGGGAGGTGGAGGCTGCAGTGAGATGTGTCACATCACTGCACTCCTGAGGCACTGGGCAGGGCTCAGCAGCTTGTTACAATGTTTATTTTAATTAGATTCTAGCAATTGCAGCCTGTGCAGTGTGGATGTCCTAGGGCTGCCATTGTCTGCCATTCAGGGAACTTGGAATTAGAGCTCTTTGCAGAGATCCTGTGGGCATTAGGGAGAGGAGAAGAGGGGATGGAGTTATGTTTGAAAGTATGAGGAGCCAGTGGAAAAGCTAGGTTCTTGACTATGCCTGATTGGCCAATGACATGGCCACAGTTTGGTAACTGGCTGTGCAGATCCAGATTCTGGGTAGCAACAGTCCTGTATATCTGGCAACACTATGGCGTGTCTCTGTGGCAGCTTATTTTGAGCGTCACGGCTATTACCCAGAGTCAGAAGTAATGTCTTTCATTCTGAGACATCTAAACCCCCAACCACAGGCATGTTTTCTTCCAGGGCAGAGGGCAAATGCAATTACATCTGTGACCAATTTGCACAGCTGGGAGCTCAGCCTCCTGACAGAAACATTTATTTGAGATTCAAGTCTCTAGGGAGCTGGGTCACCAGACAGGAAGTAAGGTCCAGCAAGCATGTGTTGTCTACTATGTGAATGCTTGTTAGGCTGGGCCAGGAGAACAAAACAAAACAACACAAAATGTCAACTTAAGCTTTTAGAAGCAAAAAATCAGCCTTTTCTGTCTACAAACCAGGTTTCTCAGGGCATAGAGGAAAATAAGAATATCCAAATAAGACGGTTGCCATTGATTGACCCCAGTACAAACATAGCATGCACATGGGACATGGAACTCGTGGAAGGGGCAGCTGCCTGGGAGTCAAAGTTCTGGTTTCCAGTTGTGGTTCTACCACTGTGAACTGTGGCATCCTGGGCAAGTCACTTTGCTCAGGCTTTTTTTTTTTTTTTTTTTTTTTTTTGCAGAATTTTTGTGTCATTCTTGCTCAGAGGCCATGGTAGTCTTCTCCGTATCATTCCAATTTTAGTATATGTGCTGCTGAAGCGAGCACTTTTTTCTTTCTTGCTTGCTTTTCTTTTTTTTTTTTTTTTTTTTTTTGAGACTGGGTCTCACTCTGTCACCCAGGCTGGAGTGCAGTGGTGCGATCACAGCTCACTGCAGCTTTGACCTCCCAGGCTCATGCAATCCTTCCGTCAGCCTCCCCAGTAGCTGGAACTACAGGCCTTTTCTGGAGCTGGAAGATAAAGAAAACCAACATGAAAGCATTGAATAGACAAATCCAGAGACCAGCCTAATGACTCTATTTAGTATTTACCCACAGGACAATGTCTCTGGATTTTATTTATTTATATTGTCTCCCAATGGCTTTATTGAGACATAATTCACAGATCATACAATTCACCAATTTAGTATGTACAAGTCAATGGCTTTTCATATATTCATAGAGTTGTGCAGCCATCATCACACCAATTTTAAAACATTTTTATAACCCAAAAAAGAAACCTGCCACACTCCTTATTTATCAGCCATCACTCCTCAGGGCCTTCCCTGATTCCTTCCAGCCTTAGGCAACCAATGATCTACTCTCTGTTTCTACAGATTTGCCTATTCTGGACATTTCTTATAAATGGAATAATACAATATGTTGTCTTTAGTGATTGGCTTCCTTCACTTAGTGACTGATTTCCTTCATTTAGCATAATCTTTTCAAAGTTCATCCATACCGTAGCATGTATCAGTACTTCATTTCTTTCTACTTCCAAAAAGTATACAATTATATGGAAATACCATACTGTGTTTATTCATTTGTCCATTGATGGACATTTGGGCCGTTTCTACCTTTTAGCTCTTACGAACAATATTCTGTGAACACTGGTGGACAAGTTTATGTGTGAACATATGTTTTCATTTCTTTTGGGTATATACCTAAGAATAGAGTTGCTGGCTCATACAGTAACTTTGTGTTTAACCTTTCGTGTAACTGCCAGACTGCTTTCCAAGGCAGCTGCACCACTTTATTTTATTTTAAAAAATATTTTTATTTTAGATTCAGGGAGTACATGTACAGGTTTGTTACATGTATATATTGCATGATGCTGATTTGGGTTTCTGCTGAACCCATCACCTAAATACTGAACATAGTACCTAACAGGTACATTTTTCAACCCTTGCCTCCCATCCTCATTCACCTCTTTGGAGTTCCCAGTGCCTATTGTTCCCATCTTTATGTCCATGTGTACCCAATGTTTAGCTCTGACTTATAAGTGAGAACATGTAGTATTTGGGTTTTTGTTTCTGTGTTTAATTCACTTAGAATAATAGCCTCCAGCTGCATCCATGTTGCTGCAAAGGACATGATCTCATTCTTTTTTATGGCTATATAGTATTCCATGGAGGTGCACAATTAATTATATATTCCAATGAGCAGTGTATGAGAGTTCTAATTTTGCCACTTCCTTGTCAATACTTATTTCTGTTTCATAAAAATTTTAGCCATCTTAATGGGTGTGAGATGACATTTAATTATGGTTTTGATTTGCATTCCCTGATGGCTAATGATGTTGAGCATCTTTTCATGCACTTATTGGCCATGCATTTATCTTCCTTAGAGAAATGTCTATTTAGATTTTTGCCCATTTTTTAGTTATTTGGTGTTTTGGTGTTGAGCTGTGATACGTGTAATATTATCTGCACATTTTTTCTCTTATTCATTGTAGGCTTGTCTCTTCATTTTCTTGATGGTGTCTTTGGAAGGACAAAAGATTTTTAGCTGAATTGTGTGCAATTAATCTATTTTTTTCTTTAATTGCTCATGCTTTTGGTGTCATATCCAAGAAACCATTGTCAAATCCAAGGTCACGAAAATTTACACCCCTGTTTTCTTCTAAGAGTTTTATTGGATTAACTCTTACGTTTTGGTCTTTTCTCTATTCTGAATTTGTACACAGTGTGAGACGGGTCCAACTTCATTTTTTTTTTTTTTTACATGTGTATACCCAGTTGTCCCAGGATCATTTGTTGAAAAGACTATTCTTTCTCCACTGAATGGTCTTGACACCCTCGTTGAAAGTCAATTAACTGTAAATGTGAAAGTTTATTTCTGGACTCTCAATTCTACTACACTGATCTATATACATCTACCCTATGCCAGGACCACACTATTTTGATTACTATGGCTTTGTACACATGTTGAAGTTGGGAAGTGTGACTCCTCCAATTTTGTTCTTTGTTGAAGATTATTTTGTTTTTTCTGGGTTTCTTGAATTTTGATATAAATTTTACAATTAACTTGTCAATTTCTGCAAAGAAATCAGCTGGGATTTTGATAAGACTTGCATTGAACCTATTGAATAACTTGAGGGTGTATTGCCATTTTAACAACAATAAGTCTTTTTTTTTTTTTTTTTTTTTTTGATTCAGAGTCTTGCTGTGTCATCCAGGCTGGAGTGCAGTGGCACAATCTTGGCTCACAGCAACCTCGGCCTCCTGGGTTCAAGCGATTCTCCTGCCTCAGCCTCCTGAGTAGCTGGGATTACAGGCACCCGCCACCACACCCAGCTAATTTTTTGTATTTTTAGTAGAGACGGGGTTTCACCATGTTGGCCAGCGTGGTCTCGAACTCCTGACCTTAGGTGATCCACCCGCCTCAGCCTCACAAAGTCCTGGGATTACAGGCATGAGCACTAAGCCTGTGTATTGATCTTTTATCCTAAAACCTTGCTTAAAAATTTATTCATTTGAGCAGTTTTAAAATGAATTCCTTAGGTTTTATTTTTTCTTGTTATTTTTTTCTTTTTAAAATGAGATGAGGTCTTCTTATGTTGCCCAGGCTGGTCTTGAACTCCTGAGCTCAAGCGATCCATCTACCTTGGTGCTGGGATTATAGGAGTGACACACCTTGCCCAGTCCCCTTAGGGTTTTTTAATATCCAAGATTATGTCATCTGAAAGTAGAGATAGTTTAACTTCTTCCTTTCCAATATAGATTCCTTTTTATTTCATTCTTGCCTAATTGCCCTGGGGAAGGCCTAGATTTGTATCTCAGCTGTCTATGGAACTGAATATCTGTTATCAGCCCTCACTGAAGTTTGAATTAGGTGCTTCAGCTCCTTTAACCAGGCAGTTAATGTTTAACATTCAGCCCCCAATGTACATCGAGGGAAATGTACTACCCAGTGTGTATTTCCGTAGAGCAATACAGCTCTAAGGCACTGGGGATGAATCAGGAGTGTGCTTGGGTAGGTCACAGCACTGTTTCCAGATGGAGCGTTAGGATGGCAGGAAAGGATGAGAAGCAGCAGAGCTTTAGACAAGGAATCTTTTCTGCCAGAGTTAATGCCTTTCAGGGCCTCTGCCACAGATAAGGATGAAAGAGGTCAACAAGGAAGATGGAGAATCACATACAGACAGAACTGCAGCTGTGACCTGGACAAACCACCCAGCTCCCTCCACCCTCCACACTGCCAACTGCGAAGTGAGATGGAAAAGAAGAGAAAGTCGGGACTGGGTGCCGTGGCTCATGCCTGTAATCCCAGCACTTTGGGAGGCCGAGGCAGGCGGATCACGAGGTCAGGAGTTCGAGACCAGCCTGACTAATATGGTGAAACCCCGTTTCTACTACAAATACAAAAAGTTAGCTGGGCGTGGTGGCGGGTGCCTGTAATCCCAGCTACTTGGGAGGCTGAGGCAGGATAATTGCTTGAACCCGGAGGTGGGGGTTGCAGTGAGGCGAGATGGCGCCACTGCACTCCAGCCTGGGCTACAGAGCAAGACTCTGTCTCACAAAAAAAAAAAAAAAAAGAAGAAGAGAAAGTCGGCCAGTTTTTCAGTCTACCAATGAAGTAAGCTGTTTTCTTTTCAAACTTGGAGTGAGCAAATTCTGTAAGCACCCTAATTAATGAGGAAAGCTCCAAGTCAGGCATGTTTTCTTGAAAGCACTCTGTGCCTGTAGCCCTTCTCTGACCAGCCTGTATAGGCAAGACATCCAACGTGATTTCTGAGTTTGTACATATTTGTGGTGGCTATTTGCTGTGAGGTGGAAACAGATCCTGCTCCCGCTTTGGGAGCAATGTCAAGACATCCATGACTTCAGAAACAAGATGAAATAAATATCTTTGTTCATGGGCAAACTGCGCAGAGCAGGCTTTGTGTGGGAGCCCCCAAAGGTGGAAGAGCTATTCAAAGGCTGCCAGAGCCTGAGAATAAACTGGCCCTGACGAGACTTATGGACACGATCCAGTTCCGAGCAAAATCCGTGCCCAACCTCCCTGAAGTGCACCATTGAGAAAACGGCTTGAGAATAGATCGAATGACATGAGGAGCAACATCGGCGGAATGGCTTTAATGAGCCAAAAAATGTGGTTTCAAATGCCCCTGTCTCCGAGTGCCACTGCCTGCCTTTGCCAGCAGATATAAAATCTGTTCACTGAAGCAAACTTAGAGACATGAAGCGGAGCTTATGCAAATTCCAGGTCAGCATGTCGCATTCACATTCAAGTCCAGAAAATTCGCTCCACTTGAGGAAAGATATGTCCGAGCTGAAGGGGAATTGTTTGTGGTCTTGAATGCAGGGCAGGATTGGGGGCGTTGCCGGCAGAAGGAAAACTCTTGCATCTCCAGCAGGGAGAGTTTATGGCTGGGCCTGCTGTTGACTGCCGGGGAGGGGGGTGTTGTTTACTGTACAGTCTGGTCCTAATTATTCAGGGGCCGATTATCCAATTCATGGATTCACTGGCCTAGTGCCTCTCCTCTTTTTAAAGATTTCCAGACTTTTGGTGATGTTACTGCTCAGCTGATGCCAAATGGTCGAAAGAAAGAATGAAAAGAGGGTAAAAATAATCTTGCCCCATGTTAGCAATTCCTGTAAACTAGCTGATCAGGGAAAAGGAGCAAACTGCTTGGTTAAAATAGAATCTAGGAATTGTTGGGGATAAGGGGTTTCTTTCTTGGTACCCTATACACGGTGTCCTGGGCCCCTATTGCCACAGGGACTTCCGTGGCAGATTTGCTGGTGATGGCTCCATAAGGCAATGCTCACTAAGTGCAGACAGTGCAGCAGAGCAGCCAGCTGGGCTCACAGTGAGGCTGCTGACTGCACAGTCAAGCACAGAAGCGGACCCCGAAGAAACCTCTGGGCTCTGAGTAGGCTTGGCCTATAGCTGCTTGTGTGTTGTGCAAAAGGATACAAGCTCCATCCAGCTCCTAGACCACCAAAAATCATCACACACTTTGCAGTGATGATTTGAGGGGGTCAGTAATAAATGCCCAGAGGAAAGAAGCCAAAATACAGAGCTGTGAGAGCATTTGGTGAAGCCAGACCTCAAGGAGCCATGGAAATGGGAAATGAATACATTACGGCACGAAAAAATGTATTAAGCTTTGGGGAGGAAAGTGGGGTGACCTCTCAGAAAGTTAGTGGCAGGAGGATCTTGTGACTTAAAAAATGTTCCTTTAATGAACATTCTTCCAAATGAACTAACTCTTTTGTATTAATATATTGAAGGCTTAGGACTGATTAATATCATTACTTTGAAGTATAATCTCTTCATTAACTTCTCTCACTTTCCATTATTAGTGAACATTTATATTTTTAACTATACAATGCACGTAATAAAATGATTGTGCAGTAATACTTTAAATTTGAAATTAGGATTTTTAACTAGCTTGAACTGAGCTTTCCAAAGATAAGCCTTCCCTACCCCATTGTACTTGTTCTTTCCTCTAAACCCACCACTTAATTCAAAATCAAGGAGTTTCTTATTGCAATTGAAACAGAACAGGAATGTATTTCAGTCTTAAGTCTTCAACCTTGCTCTTGGTCTTTTTTCCTTGCTATTAAATTTACAAAAGTTCAAGGCTTTTGGTTTAAATATCCAGATGAGTTTGACAGAAACTCGCCAAAGACAAGGCATGATCTAAATTAGAACTGGTCCTGAAAGCCTTCTCCACCCCACACTTTCAGGATGCTGCAGAAAAACAAATGAACAAACACATACACACCTAGTTTGACCACAATAATTGTTTTTAAATTTATTTGGTCCCAAATGACTTAAAGAATCTAACAAAATGTATGAAACTTCTTCCCAGAAAAATGTATACAAACACAATAGCACAGATTCCCTAAAGCCATCCTACCCTGATTATTGTCCCTTAAAGCAAAAACTGATCTGGCCTGGTGCAGTGGCTCGTGCTTATAATCCCGGCACTTTGGGAGGCTGAGGAAGGTGGATCGCTTGAGCTCAGGAGTTCAAGACCAGCTTAGGCAACATGGCAGAACCCCGTCTTTATAAAACGTGCAAAAATTAGCCTGGTGTGGTGGCATGCACTTGCAGTCCCAGCTACTTGGAAGGCTGAGGTGGGAGGACGGCTTGACCCCAGGAGGTAGAGGTTGTAGTGAGCTGAGATGGTACTGAGAAGTGACAGCATGCTAGCAGCCCTCACAGCCCTCGCTCACGCTTGGCGCCCACTCTGGCCGCCGCTTGAGGAGCCCTTCAGCCCGCCGCTGCGCTGTGGGAACCCTTTCCTGGGATAGCCGAGGCCGGAGCCGGCTCCCTCAGCCTGTGGGGAGGTGTGGGGAGACAGGCAAGGGCGGGAACCGGGGCTGCGCAGGGCGCTTGCGGGCCAGCTAGAGTTCCGGGTGGGCGTGGGCTTGGCGGGCCCGCACTGGGAGCAGCCGGCCCGCCCCGCCAGCCCCGGGCAGTGAGGGGCTTAGCACCCGAGCCAACAGCTGCGGGGAGTGCACTGGGTTCCCCAGCAGTGCTGGCCCGCTGGCGCTGTGCTCGATTTTTCGCCGAGCCTTAACTGCCTCCCCGCGGGGTAGGGCTCGGGACTTACACCCCGCCATGCCTGAGTCTCCGACCCCCGCCTTGGGCTCCTGTGCGGCCTGAACCTCCCCGACGAGCGCCGCCTCCTGCTCCACGGCGCCCGGTCCCATCGACCGCCCAAAGGCTGAAAAGTACGGGCCTAGGGCGCAGGACTAGCAGGCAGCTCCACCAGGGGCCCCGGTGCGAGATCCACTGGGTGAAGCCAGCTGGGCTCCTCAGTCCGGTGGGGATTTGGAGAACCTTTATGTCTAGCTAAGGGATCATAAATACACCAATCAGCACTCTGTATCTAGCTCAAGGTTTGTAAACACACCAATCAGCACCCTGTGTCCAGCTCAGGGTTTGTGGATACACCAATTGGCACTCTGTATCTAGCTAATCTGGTGGGGACTTGGAGAATCTTTATGTCTAGCTAAGGGATTGTGAATACACCAATCAGCGCTCTGTATCTAGCTCAAAGTTTGTAAACACACCAGTCAGCACCCTGTGTCTAGCTCAGGGTTTATGGATGCACCAATTGGCACTCTGTATCTAGTTAATCTGGTAGGGACTTGGAGAATCTTTATGTCTAGCTAAGGGATTGTGAATACACCAATCAGCACTCTGTATCTAGCTAATCTAGTGGGGATGTGGAGAACTTTTGTGTCTAGCTCAGGGATTGTAAACTCACCAATCAGCACCCTGTCAAAACAGACCAATCAGCTCTCTGTAAAACAGACCAATCGACTCTCTGTAAAGTGGACCAATCAGCTAGAGTTCCAGGTGGGCGTGGGCCCCCCGCCCCCCCGCGCCCCCCCTCCCCGCACTGGGAGCAGCCTGCCTGCTCTGCCACCCCCGGCAGTGAGGGGCTTAGCACCAGGCTTAGCTCCCTCTCTTATGTGGGTGGGGCCAGATAAGAGAATAAAAGCAGGCTGCCAGAAACAGAAGTGGCAACGTGTTTGGGTTCCTTTCCTCAGAGTGGGGAGTTTGTTTTTTCACTCTTTGCAATAAATTTTGCTACTGCTCAATGTTTGGGTCTACGCTGCGTTTATGAGTCCTAACGTAGGGCTCACCATGAAGGTCTGTAGCTTCTTTGTTGAAGCCAATATCACGAACCCACGGGTAGAAACAAACAACTCCAGCCGCGCCACCTTATGAGCTCTAACACTCACCGTGAAGGTCTGCGGGTTCACTCCTGAGCCAGCGAGACCTAGAACCTCTCCCCGCCCCCGAAAACTGCACGCATCTGAACATCAGAAGGAACATACTCCAGACACACCACCTTTAAGAATTTTAGTACTCACCACGGAGATCTGCGGCTTTTTCCTTGAAGTCAGTGAGACAACCCACCAATTCCGGGCACATCAGAACTCAATTCTGAACTGCTGGGATGGGCGATTCTGATTTCCCTTTGGCTAGGGGTGGTCTAAATGCTTTCTCTGTGGAGCGGCCTCGGCTTGGTTCAGCCCGCTTTTGTTGTGACAGGGCAGCACTGAGTTCAATGCAAAGTGTAACAATCGCTGTGCTCTCTCTCTCTCTTCCTGAGCACATAGATTCTCTCCATGGGCTACACAACTACTACGGTATGAGGGAGAGGTATCAGCAATTCAAGACTCTTCAGTAACTCTTTCATAAGTTAAAACCACATACTGGGGGTGCTTTTCTGATTTTTGGTTATTATGAAGTTTTTTTGTGTGTAGTTATTAAGTTTGATCTTGTGGGGAGACAATTGGTGAAAATTTTTTTTGAGACAGTTTCTGTTGCCCAGGCTGGAGTGCAATGATGCAATCTCGGCTCACCACAACTTCCACCTCCGGGGTTCAAGCTATTCTGCCTCAGCCTACCAAGTAGCTGGGATTGCAGGCATGCACCACCATGCCTGGCTAATTTTGTATTTTTAGTAGAGATGGGGTTTCTCCATGTTGGTCAGGCTGGTCTCAAACTCCCAACCTCAGGTGATCTGGCTGCCTCAGCCTCCCAAAGTGTTGGGATTACAGACGTGAGCCAGTGCACCTGGCCCAGAACCTTCTGTTCAGCCGTTTTGCTGCCTACTTCAGCATTTTCTACTCTAATCTCAGAATCTGTTATATGAAGGAAATCTATTAATGGGAACCAGTCTGTTATTTGGAACTAATGTTCCAAAGAATGTATTTTAAGAAACATTGCATTATATCATACAGCCACAAATAAACTTGCATTTCTGGATGTGTGAACCATATTAAAACATTTTTTATATAGAATATTTCAAATATATGTGAAAGTGGAGAGAATAATATAATGAACTCCACATACTTATCATCCAGCTCAATAATGGTTATTAGTTATTTTTTTCTTTATATCCCCATGCATTTCCCCAGTCACTCCCAATTATTTTTATTTTTATTTTTTTTTTAGAGGCATGGTTTCACTAAGTTGCCTAGGCTGTACTTAAACTCCTGGGCTCAAGCAGTCTTCCCTGCTTCAGCCTCCTGAGTAGTTGAAACTTCAAGCTTGGGCCACTGTACCTGGCTTCTCCCAATTATTTTGAAGCAACCCTTAGACACCATTAATTTTATTTGAAATATTTTAGTATGTATCTCTGAAGACTCTATTTTAGATATAATTACATCATCATCTCCCAAATTGTAATTCTAATTCTTTAATATCCATGTTCCTATTTTCCTGATTATCTATAAATGTTCTGGTTCTAATTTGCTTTGTTTTTTGTTTTAAAGTGCATTTGAAATAGGATCCACAAAGCTCTATATATTACTGTTGGCTAATAATAAGTTCTTAAGTTTCTCTCTCTTTTAAAAATATTTAAATAGGGTCACGCTATGTTCCCCAGGCTGGTCTTGAACTCCTGGGCTCAAGAGATCCTCCCACCTCAGCCTCCCAAAGTGTCAGGATTACAGGTGTGAGCCATCGTGCCCAATCCTCAAGTCTCTTTTAATGTAAATATTCTCCCTCCTTACATTTGTCTTTCATTCTTGTGATTGTTGTTGTATAGAAGAAATAGACCCTTTGTCCTGAGTTTCTCATAGTGTGGATTTTTCTGATTTCATCCCCACAGTGTTGCTTAACATGCTCCTCTGTCCTCTGTATTTTCTGTTAGATACAGGTGCTTGAACAGATTTTTTTTTTTTTTTTGCAAGACTATTACATAGGTAGTGTGGAATACTTCCATCAAGAGTCATAAAATGTCACTTTCTAAATGTTACCAGCCATTGTTGATCATTGCTGAGAAACATTAATTCCTTAATGATTCAAATAGTGATATTTTAATTATTTCTTCATTTGTTGGGTAGATTACTTATGTAAAAAGAAACTTGCCCTTGTTAAATATTTGGTTACACTGAGATACAGTTCATATAAAAAATGAAAGAAAAAATGCTTGATTCTTTCTCCCTATTGATCAGTTTTCAAAATAGTGCATTGGTTCCCTAGAGCCTCTAAAGAATACCAAATGTGTTTCTGTTTCAGTGGTATTATAAACCAATGGATTTAAATACAGTCCAAGTGTTTCAACAAATATTTTGTATTTGTTTACATCCATTTTAATTCTTCTCTTTATTGATGCTCAAATTTGTTCCTCTTTGCTCAATAAGAGCTCTTCAGCCTTAAAAAACAATCCCAGTCATTTTCCTGCCATGTGGTATGACAAGATGTTCTATGCTCATCTTGTACATTTCCAGCTCCAGATATCAAATCAGCCATTTCTCCAAAGTGCCCTGGTTTCTTTTAGTGGGAAATGGTATTTAGAAACCACAATCTAAATATGACATTTCTGAGTTTAATATAGACAAAATCTCCTCAGGCTTCACTTATTTCATATGACAAAAAGCAAAAACCAAAACACCTTATTTGAACTTGGTCAATTTATTTTCTTACTTTCAATTTTCTCATTTGTAAAATGCAGATGATAATAATCCTTGCTTATAGGTTTTGGTGCAGATTAAACAAGTCAATACACGTAAAGCATTTAGAATAGCACCTGTGCAAGCGAGCGCTTAATAAATGTTAATGATGATGGTGATTGAACACAGCATTAGCTTTATAATCAGATCTCGATATATGGTGATTTATTTTAAGATCAAAATATTCTTCTTTGTCAACTAACAACTCTCCTTGATTATCCATCCAGACATCCCAAATTCACTTGACCTGCTTTCAGCATTCACATTATTGCAGCGGGGTTCAATGGAAGAAGTCAAGGAGAAAGAGCAACCAACTTCAAAGTTATTTTTTGCTTCTTGGAAGACCATCTGCTGTCATGACCCATTTCACGACATGCAAATTCATCAGCTGAGCTCAATTTCCCTTGAATCAGTGGCCCAGTAAATATAATTACTCTGCTAATTTTAAATTCCAAATGGTCAGCTCAGGTTAAAGAATGCTCATTCAGCAGTTGAAATTCTATAACGAATTGAGAAAACAGAGGGTCTACATGCCAGGATTTTGACAGAGAAGCAGGGAACAATTTTGTTTCTCGTCACCTCCTAGGCCACGGGCACACAACAAATAGGAACATTTCCAAATATTTTCCTCTGAATTTTTTTTGTGTGTATGTGTTGGAAATAGGAACTTGACACTTCAGAGAATGGGTAAGGAAATGTGTCTTCCCAAACCTGGACTTTTCAAGACTAGGCTGATCTCTTTAAGAGGAATGGGGTGGTTGGTTCTAGAATAAACTATTCAAAGCCCACATTAAAAATAAATTAATTTGTGACAATGAAATGTTTTTGAAATAATGCATTTGTTCCCTAGAGCCTCTAAGGAACATCAGTGTGTTATTGGACTGGATAATGTACCAAAAACTGCTTTAAAGGATATTATTAGGACAATTGGTAAATTTGGCATAAGATTATAGATTAAGATATTATGTCAATATTAAGTTATCTGAATTTTATTACTGTCTTGTTCTTAGAAAATATACACTGAAAAAATATACGCTGAGGAGTAAAGGGTCATGATGTCTGCAAAGTACTTTTAAATGACCCAGAAAAAATTAATGTGTGTGTCTGTGCAGACAGAGAGAGTGAGGAGACAGTGCATGCACACACAAGAGCTCAAGTGTGTCAAAATGTTAAAAATGGATATGGTGAATTTGGGTAAAGGGAATAGGGGAGTTCTCTATAGAATTCTTGACAGTCTGTTATAAATTTAAAATTATTTCTAAATAAAATGTTTGTTTTTGCTTGTTTTTTTTGAGACAGAGTCTCGTTCTGTCGCCCAGGCTGGAGTGCAGTGGCGCGATCTTGGCTTACTGCAAGCTCTGCCATCCGGGTTCACACCATTTTCCTGCCTCAGCCTCCCGAGTAGCTGGGACTACAGGCACCTACCACCATGCCCGGCTAATTTTTTTGTATTTTTAGTAGACACAGGGTTTCACCATGTTAGCCAGGATAGTCTCGATCTCCTGACCTCGTGATCCGCCCGCCTCGGCCTCCCAAAGTGCTGGGATTACAGACGTGAGCCACTGCACCCAGCCAATTTTTTGTATTTTTAGTAGAGACGGGGTTTCACCTTGTTAGCCAGGATGGTCTCGCTCTCCTGACCTCGTGATTGGCCTGCCTCGGCCTCCCAAAGTGCTGAGATTACAGGCATGAACCACCGCGCCCAGCCAGAAAGGATTTTTAAACCTAGTGTTATCCCAGCAGCTGAGTGCACTGGCTCATGCTCGTAATCCCAGCTACTCAGGAGGCTGGGGAGGGAGGATCACTTGAGCCCAAGTGTTCAAGATCAGCCTGGGCAACATAGTGGGATCTTCTCTCTTCAAAAAATAAATAAAATGAAATATATTATTACCCCATTAAAACACACTTTCTCCAGCTGGGTGTGGTAGCTTATCCCTATAATCCTAGCACTTTAGGAAGCCGAGGTGGGTGGATTGCCTGAGCTCAGCAGTTCAAGACCAGCCTGGGCAACATGGTGAGATCTCCCGTCTCTATTAAAAATACAAAAAATTAGCCAGGCATGGTGGTGCACGCCTGTGGTCCTAGCTACCTGTGAGGCTGAGACAGGAGAATTGCTTGAACTCAGGAGGCGGAGGTTGCAGTGAGCTGAGATTGCACCACTGCACTCCAGCCTGGGTGACAGTGAGACCCTGTCTCCAAAAAAACAAAACAAAACAAAAAAACACGCTTTCTCCAAGATTGTTCCTGTGTGTGTCCCTGATGAAACTGCCTTGCCTGCTTACAGGTCAGGGGTGTGTAGGGCAGGATTCCTCCACTGAGTTAGAGATGGTCTCGGATAAGAGGTAGCAAAACCAGGCTATGCCCAATAATCAATTTAGAAACCTTAAAATTCAGATTCCCAGTGTCCTGCCTTTAAGCTTTTGTAAAGAAGGCCCAGAGAGGGCCCCAGGAGTCTGTATTTGGAAATCACTAACCAAATGATTCTCATGTAGCCTGTGTACAGACCAACACTTGAGGAATACCAGACTAGACAACTTCTAGAATCCCTTTGAGTTTTAAAGCGTCAGATTTTATCAGCTGCTAGGTTAGTGTTGTTTAACACAAAATGTGATAAGTTCAGATAAAAAAGGACTGTACACAGGAAGGGGAACATCACACACTGGGGACTGTTGTGGGGTAGGGGGAGGGGGGAGGGATAGCATTAGGAGATATACCTCATGCTAAATGACGAGTTAATGGGTGCAGCGCACCAGCATGTCACATGTATACATATGTAACAAACCTGCACGTTGTGCACATGTATCCTAAAACTTAAAGTATAATAATAATAATAAATAAATAAATAAATAAATAAATAAAAGGACTGTAAACAGCCCATCCACAGTTCCACAACCCTCTGACTATACCTCCCTAAAAAATACGAGGAATATATTTTTCTCCTACAAATTAATGTGTCCTAACTATAATCCTCATACAAATAAAACTACCTGTGAAATTGTGAGTTACAGGTTAATAATTTGTAGACAAAGCATCTTTGGAATTCTGCAAAGGTAGGGGATAGTCATGATTTCACACATGAATTCTATAAGGAGACAAATAAATACCCTGTTGAAAATGAACCATCGTTAAAGAGAACAAGCTTTGCAGTCACAGGTTTGGTTCCACTCTTCACTTCCATCTCCTTATCTGTAAAGTGGGAACAAAAATACAATATCTACTTTAAGGAGATTTTCCCCAGGGATATGTGGATAATGGGATAATAGGACACCACATAAAATGACCAGTATAGCACTTGGTACATAGGAATACTTAATAACTATTAACTCCCTTTCATATTTTCCCTTACGGAGTCAGCACAAGCCACTCTATTTTTAATATAGCTAGTTCTCTTTTTCGACAATTCAATAAGTCAGAAAATAGATTTGATCTTGATATGGCTGTATAAAAGTATTACAAGCATTTCAAAATATTTGGCTCCTTCTTTGATAATTAATGAAAGTACATAGTGTTTTAACTCTAGATGTTCATCAGACGTTTCAAGGATATTTAAAGGAAGGTATTTATATTCGAGGAAGAGAAATATTTGGTCTTAACAAGAACATTTCCAAATGTTATAAAAGGAAGGCTATTTTCAGAGTGTCCTCATCTATTCCAAAATGACTGGATAAATTAACCCATTCTTTATCCTTCGGCTAGTTACTCTGGCTTTCAGCTATTTCTTTTGGTCTGCCATTCAGTTAGTCTTAAGTTTAATTGTATTACTAATTCCCTCTGCTAATCTAAGAAACTGAAACCACAGCCTGGCCAAGTTTCTATTAAAATTATAGGAATTTGTACCTTGGTCACTGAGTCTCAGGTTGTTGTAAGGGGCAGCTTCCTCTTAGCATAACAGGTAACACCTAGAACTATTTCCCTTGGAGCAGCTGAGCAAATAGGTAAGTCAGACTTAATTTTAACCAGGTCCCTGAATACAAGAGATTTGTCTTAATTGTTTTTTGTAAAATAAGTTCATGGTCCATAGTATAATAGGTTCTCAGATAAATGAAAGAATGAATGCATGAGATCTAGGAGCTAAGAATTGGAAACCAGGAATACTGAGGTGAAAAAGCTAAAAAGATTAATACTCGGTACAGTCTGGCTCTAGGAATGTGGAAAACCAGAGAGTCCCTAAATGGGCTTCTTATATTATGGTTCAATACAATGGCAGATTGTCAGGCAAAGAAGGGAGCAAATATGTTCCAGAATTCTTGAGCAGATATTGTCTGGGTCTGGAAGAAATACTTTAATAAGCCATTTGAAGCAGTAGATGTAAATCCCAAGGGACCTGGTATGGCATGGGCATAGTTGCCTGTATAAGGCAGGGAGAAGAGACTTATTTAGAACTCTGGAATAATGAGGGGAGGGGAAGAGTGAGTGGTAGAGGCGCCTGAACCTACCCGAACACTCCTGTGCTACCACAGGGATCAAGTCTACAAAACAATCAGAGATGCTTGCTGTGGTTGAACTTCTGCTAAAACAAGAGAAGAGGCAGCTTGGCATGTGTTTGTTGTTGTTGTTATTTGTTTGTTTGTTTTTGGAGACAGGGTCTCACTCTGTCATCCAGGCTGGAGTGCAGCAGTGGAGTAATCTTGGCTCACTGCAACCTCCACCTCCTAGGCTCAAAACATCCTCCCACCTTAGCCTCCTGAGTAGCTGGGACCACAGGCACGCACCACCATGCCTGGGTAATTTTTTTGTTCGTTTGTTTGGAGAGATGGGATTTCACCATGTTTCCCAGCCTGGTCTCAAATTCCTAGGCTCAAGGGATCCGCCTGCCTTGACCTCTCAAAGTGCTGGAATTCCAGCACTTTGGGAGCCACCATGCCTGGCCAGCAAGCCGTTTAAGGCGATGCAACACAGTGGCAGCTGGGAGCTGAGAGTGCTGAGGCTGAGACAGGCAGGAGGAAACAAGGTGTGTGCAAGAGTTTTACAGAAATCATGGGAAAGGCATCAGCTTATCCTAGCCAGACAATTAGAGTTTAGGCCAAGTTGATCAAACCTCTGAGGGCAGGAAGACCCTGCTGACATCTTGATTACATGAGTAGGTGACCAAAAAGTTCTTAGAGGAAAGGTGAATGAGCCCTTCTATAGGGCATTTTTCTGTGCCAAGTGTTGGCACTTAGTTTACTGAACTAATGTCCATTGACATCCATTGTGTTCCTGAGACTGTAGCAGGCCAGGGAGATTAGAATCACTATAATATTACTACTACTAAATGTAATATATACACTAAATTACATACATCATATGATAAATATGTATATATATACATATACCATATACATTATATGATATATGTGTATATATACATATATACCATATACATCATATGACATGTGTATATACATATATACCATATACATCATATGACGTGTATATATACATGTATACCATATACATCATATTACATGTGTATATACATGTATACCATATACATCATATGATGTATCTGTATATATACATACATACCATATATATAACGTCTGTGTGTATATACTGTGTGTGTATGTATCTAGTGTGTATATGTATGCATGTGTATTAGTATTACAAATACTAGTACTTTTTTCTCCAGAAGCTTATAATCCCTCTAGTAGGATGGATAAGACAAGCTTACTAATAATATTGTTGCAAAGAATTACCTAAGTACCCTGAGATACAAAGGCACTACAGAGGCTCAAAAGAAGGAGAAATTACTTCAGACTGAAAAGGGCTCATGAAGGAGGTACCTTCTGAGTTCAGCTGGACGAGGAAGCACAAGCCGGGTTTCAACAGGTGGGGGTTTTATATGAGGGCATTTCAAGAGTTTGGGATAGCAAGAGTGAAGAAATCAAGATGAGAAGAGGCACATTGTTGCTGGAGGAAGCAGTGCAAATGTGTTTGGTTGAGCAGAGGGAACATGGCTTCCTTCTCCTGGTTCTTGGCCCCAGGAGTCTGGTCATTAAACTATCTCTGTTTCTCAGAAGAGCTCAACCATGTTGCCAAACTTTGACCAACACTTAATAGTGGCTGGGCTCTTTATTCACTTTGTAGCTGATCTAGACCTGGCACTCCTACTTTTGGCTCATTTCACTGCTGTCCTGGGATAAGACAAGTTCAGCTAAGATTTGTTATCTACGATGCTTAAAGAAGAAAAAAGGACCAAAACATGCCCTGAAAGACCCATTGAGAGCTTATGATGTTGACTGATTTCTCTCAAATAAAGTCCGAGTATTCATTCATTCATCACATATCTACTGAGTTTGTTCGTTGGGTCTGAATGTTCCTAGTTTATACAGAGGGCAGTGTATTAACTGCCGTTCACTGTCTCTATAAAGAGCCGAAGTGATTTCCAGACCCTAGGATTCAATGCCCAAGAACTTTAGGGCTTAATTTGTCTCTATCCTTGAGTTTCCAGACATTCTAAGATTATACAGGGACACTTCTCCCACTTTTCCATATTAAGTAAATAACTCAGACCCACAGAAACTGACATTACTCAAACCAAGCAAAAAGGAAGGTGTTTTGTCTCAAATGCCGCAGAAATTCTGCTGGAGAAAATCAGTGGAGCATCAAAGCAGGTCTCCCATCCGATCTTTCTTTCTGCCATCTGTACCAAGTGAGCAGTTGTTCCTTTGGGCTTCTTGATGGTGCCAGGATTCAGTACATCTTGCCAAAGGCCCCTAATCAAGCTGACGGGTTGAGGACAGAAGGACAGCTAATTCCTCTTTGGGAAGGTGTACAAAATACTTCTGGCTAGGCTACCCCAGTTTCCCACCCAGACTTTTCTGAGCACCAGTGGCCTGTCCCTGGAAAGCTTTGAGTTGGACATAGAGCCTTGTTTGTTTCCTTTCAAGTTTATGTTCTGGTCTGAGTAGTGAAATCTGCTCAAAGTCCATACTGTTGGAACTGGAGCTTTTGTTTTATGAACTCAGCCGATCTGTGTTCCTGGAAATAATTCCACCCCAAACCAAAATGAACAGCCTACTCTGCAACACATGCTTTGATTCCAAAATCTTCATTATGTTTAAGCATGTCCCTAAGATCCCTCCGATGTGTCCCTTTTTTGAAATCTTTTAGTTGCACAGAAATGTAAGCCTCCGTAAATAAAACCTAAAAAATTTCAAGTTGCCATATTTTAGGTGTAATTTTTTCATTGCTTCTAATATACTTCCTCCTCTATTGCTATGATAAGGTTGACCTTGTCGTATTTATTTGGCAAGTATGGGCTCTACATTTTTTAGATTTCCTAATGCTTTTCTCCATCCCCACTGTGCCCTTGGGAATCTTTTCTGAAAGACATTTGTTTGACCATGAGCTTCATGATGGCAGGATTTTCTTGCATGAATAAATGAATAAACATTTGTTACCCAAGCACGAATCAGCCATCATTCAAGACATTTCAATTTAGTGCAATTCAACTCAATTCAATTCAATTTTTAATTGTTATTAGCTAGCAAATGCATGGGGAGCTGGCAGAGTAGTCGCACTTTTTTTTTGAGGTGCAGTCTCGCTCTTTTGCCAGACCGGAGTGCAGTGGCACGATCTCAGCTGACTGCAACCTCCACCTCCTGGGTTCAAGCAATTCTCCTGCCTCAGCCTCCTGAGTAGCTAGGACTACAGGTGCGCTCCACCACGCCCAGGTAATTTTTGTATTTTTAGTAGAGACGGGGTGTCAGCATGTTGTCCAGGATGGTCTCGATCTCTTGACCTCGTGGTCACCTGCCTAGGCCTCCCAAAGTGCTGGGATTACAGGCATGTGCCACTGCACCAGGCCATCACTTTTCTTTGACTTCACAGGTTTTAGTACCTGTTGGGAAAATTCTACCACAACAGTGGCCAGTGGGTCACCTTTGCTGGCCAAGAGTATACACTTTGGGCTACAGGGAAGATAGGACAGCCTTCAAGCTGAGAACTTTAATTCTAAAACAAGGACTTGTTCTTTAATATCAACTTTTTAAACTTAAAGAATTTATAACTCTTTGCAGTTTCTGTGGTGGGAAGGTGAAAGGTGATCTTTTAGAAAGGACAGTTAAATGCTATGAATGGAAGAACTGTTAGGGAATCTAGTCTTTTCAACGATAGAGGAACATGTAGATACAGATTGTGCTTCCCTCTACCCAGTGATGTCACTGCCTCCTACAAGATCAAGACCAGGCCATTTCACTAACGTGAGGGTAGTGGAGGCCCAAGCAAGCATGATTAAAATTGCACAGGAAAGCTAGGTGCCATTAACAGGCAACCGCAGGAAGGGGCAGGGTGGGGAGACTATCTTTATTCAGTGGTGACTATAACAGGACAAGAGTCAGGAGACAATGTCCCTGGTCAAACGACACCCTGGATGCCCCGAGATCTCTCATATAACAATGGATGTTTTGGTTTCCGCACATATAAATAGTATTTTTGACTGCATATTTTTAAGGAGTGTCTGGGAATTGGTACTGTGAGAGCATAAGATGAAAAAACCAAATTCTTTAGAAAAGGCGATACCACAAAACCCATGAATCCAATGCTTTATGATGTGCTTAACATTCCCTACAAATGGTTGTAATTAGTTGTAATAATCTTGACCACACCAATCACCATCATCATAGAAGACTAAACACTCCATTTGAAACTCTACAGAAATACCAGGTCTTCATATCAGAAAATCTAAAATACATTTAAAGAGTTTTTATTTCTGCTTCTTCCTATCCTCAAATCTAAACAAATAAACAAACAAAAGTCACATTTCTCAGCCATTTCTGATGGAAACCACCTTACTAGATCTAAGCCTCTCAAATTCACATTTTAGTCCTGGGGCCTCACTTTTGCATTGTAATTTAAATAGATTGTGAGTTGCAGTTTTCTTAACGGAAAACATACAGTCTAGATGGCCCTTTTTAGTAGGAGGATGCATCTTGAAATTGGTACCGGGGCAGTAGATTCTTGGGGGCCCAGCTCTCTCCTCCTTTTCCCCTTCTGACTTCCCCTAGGGGTTGCAAAGTTTGGTCAGACAACCCGCTCTTGGTTTAACTCGTGACTTTCAGTGCTCTTCTTGGCTTATCCATGGTTTAGGAGACATCTCTGAGTATGAGTCTTTGCATAGCACTCTTTTGATTATTGTCCCTATCTAGGTGTAAAACCACCAAGTGGAACTCCAGAGACTCTCACCTTAGCACGATTCCAACTCAGTCAGTGCAATTCTCATCCAATGGAGATCCCAGTGACACTGTCTTTTCCCCCGTTATCGTGGGTGTTACTGAAAGAGGCTTTATGGCAAATATATAATATAACACGTCCACAACTCTTCCATTGCTTTTTTCTTGCCATTCTCATTTCAATTAATTTAAAAGAGATGCCTCAAGCCCACTCATCTGTTGCTTTGGGCTTTTGTTTCTAAAGCACACCAATTCTTTCCATGGAGAACTCTCATTGCTTTCATCCAAGGAGGTCTAAAAGGCCTCCCTTAAATGAAAGAAGGTTGCTGAACCCTGATCTAAATACCCTGGGCCCCAAGGCAGTTAATTATTAGCAGAATGTCTCAGTAAACTTTATTGTCGTTGAGTTTCAAATAAGTAAGTTGGGTGTGGGGCAATTTTCTTGAGCAGAAAGCTGAAATGATCCGAGATCTCTGGAGCCAACTATGCTCCTGGCATTGCTATAAAAGGAGAGAGCTTCTAGCCACAGAAGACTATTCGATACCCTACCACAGTCCCAGACACAAAAGTGGGCAAACCTGGTAAACATGCACACTTTCCCATTGCATGCAGTGAAAGCCACCTGTAGAAAGTTCATTTTGACATCATTCAATTGGGAAGAAGGCTAGTTCTTGACATCTACTTGTTAATTTTGCTCACAAGCCTCAAATGACACTGGCTGTAGAGCAGTCATTTCATGACTTCACACACAGGGCCCTCCCCTTCCTCATTCTCGGCAGTGGCCCATGGGCACACCATTGTACTCACAGTGGCCTGTTACCTGTCAAGAGGCTGGACCGCGAGGTGGCACTGTAATGATTTAGCCCTGTGAGGATCGTTTATTAAGTAGCTGTGGATTGGTGAGATTCCCTACAGACTAGATAACAGTTGGCTGCATTGGCCATGGGCTCTAAAACCCAAGGCAGAAAGAGATCAATTCCAAAACCAGAAAGTCCATTTGATTGTGGGAGGGCTCTTGGTATCCAATGGCTCATAACTAACCTTTTTTCTCCAAGTTTCATGGAATAGAAGGCCACAGAAATCCAGTGTAGACCCAAGGTGGTTTCAGAGTCACTAGCAACCCTAGTCAAAACGGACAACTTTGCAGACACAAAACAGACTGAGATTCTTACTCAGAGGCAAAGTCTAAATCTAATTCTCTAAAAGAACACATGGAAGAAAAAGAGATCTTTTGTTCATTTTTT
Source organism: Gorilla gorilla gorilla (assembly GCF_029281585.2). NCBI lineage: Eukaryota > Metazoa > Chordata > Mammalia > Primates > Hominidae > Gorilla > Gorilla gorilla. The sequence continues at coordinate 33,883,611 of NC_073229.2, read as the reverse complement.
TTCCTTTTTATTTTTCTCTCAAAGTCTCCGATGGAAAGTTTTTGATATGTTTTCTAAGTTTTTTTTTTCCATAGGGAATGAAATCATGGGAGACATTAACTTTGCATCTTCTGACTCACTCTGGTCTTACCTAAATATATCAAGGATGAGCCAGGATTCTAGGTTCAAGATAAAAAGAATGGTGCGCCAAAATTCTACAGCCATTGAAAGGTTGGATCGCGACATATTCACTTCTGTTTGTCTCCCAAGCCATTCTCCCCTAGAAAGCAAGATGGCGGCATTGATGGCTGCCTCTCTGGAGCAGGTGTTGAACGTGCATCTTCGAAATCTAGTTGCTGGTACAGGAAGCGGCAGTTTTAGCTCAAGGAAGGGATATTCTTGGAACAACCTGTTTTCCCAGCTGTTCTTTCCCATTCCTTGACTTACTCTATGTTTGGGAGTTTAAAAAGTGCCTCTTTTATGAAGATCATTTACTTCTCCCAAGGATCCAGTATTATGTCAGTTTGGTGTGGTAATGGAAAAACCATAAAATGCCTGAGAATTTACAGCGCCACTTTAGTAACATTTTTTCTTGTTTTTGCAGTACAGTTCAATGACCTCTAGGTGGTGGTAAAGGTTTCAATCAGTTTTCATGAATGGCATGAACAGCTAGTCCTCAAATTGCTCTGTAGGATTTTAAAGAGTTAATTGATAAGACCAACAAGGCTGACTAATTTTCTTGTGGCTTCAGTATTATCTTTTGTTCCTGATGCTCAGTATATGGCTTGTATATAACAAGGAGCTCTAAAAGCCAAGCATGAGATTGAAAGCATGGCTTAGGAAATGCTTATTTTAGTTTGGATAGCTCTTGAAGTTTAGCTGGGTGCCTGTAATCCCAGCACTTTGGGAAGCCGAAGCGTGGGGATCACTTGAAGTCAGGAGTTAGAGACCAGCCTGGCCAACATGGTGAAACCCCGTCTCTACTAAAAATGCAAAAATTAGCCTGGTGTGGTGGCGCATGCCTGTAATCCCAGCTACTAGGTAGGCTGAGGCAGGAGAATCGCTTGAGCCCCAGGAGGCAGAGGTTGCAGTGAGCCGAGATGGCGCCATTGCACTCCAGCCTGTGGGACAAGAGTGAGACTTCGTCTCAAAAAAAAAAAAAAAAAAAAAGAAGAAGAAGAAGAAGCTTAAGGGCAGCACACTTCAAAGGAGATTCAAACATCTCGAGTTTTAATTTGTTTACGGTGAACAAAAAATAATTTCCTGTTTTAATGGAAAAGTATTTGGTCATGAACTCCCATTAACCAGGCATCAGTTTAATGACTACAGGAAACAAACATATGGATTAGATTTCCTACGGAATTTTTTTTTTTTTTTAATTTAAAAGGAAAAACATGCCTGGGAAGAATCTCTTGGGCTCAAAAAATAAGTTTTGCAAAAAGACGGGTGACAGTAGTGGTTCACAATCACTTGTGTTCCAATTTGTTCATAAGCTTTGACTTAGAAAAGGAGTGGACATAAGAAACCTTGTCTTTTTACAGGTCAGCCTCTTCTACGTCAGTTCCCAGATCCAAGCCCTAGAGACATTGTGATGATCTACAGATTATTTTTCACATTCACCTCCCTTCTTCAGCGGGTTGAGTAACAAGACTCTGAATAACACTTCAGTAAGTCCCAGACTATCTTCTGCAGGGGGTCTGCCCCAGGAATGCCCCACATTTTGACTGACAGGTTTAGCCTGCTATTTTGATTGGTTGACTTATTTAGGCCACAGCAGTATGTAATGTGCCACAAAACAGTGACTCAGTGAATGATGGACCATGTTTGTAGCAGTAGTCCCATTGTTAGTGAATAGATTCGTTCTGCCTGCATGCTAGGAGCCAATCAATGTGGCCACGGTGAGAGGTGAAGGCAGCTGGACTTCCTGGGTCGAGTGGGGACTTGGAGAACTTTTCTGTCTTACAAGAGGATTGTAAAACGCACCAATCAACACCCTGTACCTAGGATTGTAAAACGCACCAATCAGCACTCTGTAACTAGCAAGGGCGTTGCAAAATGCACCAATCAGTGCTCTGTAAAAAGCACCAATCAACGCTCTATAAAATGCACCAATCAGCAAGCGTCTAAAAGTAGCCAATCGCGGGGAGGATTAAAAAAGGGCACTCTGATAGGACATAAGTGGAACATGGGAGAGGACAAATAAGATAATTAAATCTGGCCACTCCCAGCCAACAGGGACAACCTGCTCAGCTCGCTTTCCACCGCAGCTGTGGTAACTTTGTTCTTTCACTCTTCACAATAAATCTTGCTCTTGCTCACTCTTTGGGTCCCTGTCACTTTTTCAAGAGCTGTAACACTCACTGTGAAGGTCCGCAGCTTTTTTTTAAGTTAGAGAAAGGACGAACCCGCCGGCAGTTACACAACGGGCTTTCGCGAAAAAGAAAAGATGTTGTAAGACTGCTGTGCGGAGATGGAAGAACAAAATTAAACTCTACTAACCTAAAATGGGCTTGAGAGTGCTTATGGCACAGGAAGTAGTCTGAGGTGTGGGGAAAAGTGAATGCAGTCAGGATTTCTACCCAAGCGAAATCACGGTGCAGGGTTTATCATAGAAGCTGAAAGGTGACAGCATGCTGGCAGTCCTCAGCCCTCGCTCGCTCTTGGCGCCTCCTCGGCCTCAGCGCCCACTTTGGCTGCGCTTGAGCCCTTCAGCCCACCACCGCACTGCGGCAGCTCCTTCCTCCGGGATGGCTGAGGCTGGAGCCGGCTCCCTCAGCCTGCAGGGCAGTGTGGCGGGAACCGGGGTTGCGCGCTGCGCTTGTGGGCCAGCTAAAGTTCCCGGTGTGCGTGGGCTTGGCGGGCCCCACAGGGAGCTGCTGGCCGGCCCTGCCCACTGGCTCTGCCGTCCCCAGGCAGTGAGGAGCTTAGCACCTGAGCCAACAGCTACGGAGGGGGCTTTGGGTCCCACAGCAGTACCAGCCCAAAAGCGCTACGCTCGATTTCTCAGGGGGCCTTAGCTGCTCCCCTGGGGACTAGGGCTCGGGACCCGCAGCCCGCCATGCCTGCATCCCAGCCCGCCCCCTACCATGGGCTACTAGGCGGCCGGAGCCTCCCGAACGAGCGCCACCTCCTACTCTACGGTGCCCGGTCCCATCCACCGCCCAAGGGCTGAACAGTGCAGGCGCACACCGCGGGAGTAGCAGGCAGCTCCACCTGTGGCCCCCTGTGGGAGCCACTTTATGTCTAGCTAAGGGATTGTGAATACACCAATCGGCACTCTGTATCTAGCTCAAGCTTTGTAAATGCACCAATCAGCACTCTGTATCTAGCTAATCTAGTGGGGATGTGGAGAACTTTTGTGTCTAGCTCAGGGATTGTAAATGCACCAATCAGCACCCTGTCAAAAATGGACCAATCAGCTCTCTGTAAAACAAGACCAATCGGCTGTCCGTAAAATGGACCCATCAGCAGGATGTGAGCGGGCAGGATAAGAGAATAAAAGCAGGCTGCGCGCGGCGGGTGGGAGTGGCTAGCAGTGGCAACTTGTTCTGGTTGTGTTTTGTTCTGTGGTAGCTTTGTGGTAACTTTGTTCTTTTTTTTTTGTAATAAATAGTATTGCTGTTCATTGTTCGGGTCCACAGTGTCTTTACGAGCTATTAACGCTCACCACGAAAATCTGCAGCTTCCCTCCTGAGCCAGCGAGACCACAAGCCAACCAGAAGGAAGAAGCAGTGAACACATCCAAACATCAGAAACAACAAACTGCAAACATGTTGCTTTTAAAAACTGTAACACTCACGCGAGGGTTTGTGGCTTAATTCCTAAAGTCAGGGAGACCGAGAACCAACCAATGCCAGATACAGAGCTATGTGCAGAATAAAATGGCATTATCATGGTCTAAGCGTGGAAGTTTTGGCTCTCTGATGTCACGAGATTACCCACCGGTAGGGATCCAGTTCGTCTCTGTAGACTTGAATTGGACAAGAGCTGTTTCTTTAAGCAATTGTTACTATAGTGAGCTATGGTCAGGGCTGTGTTATCTGCAAAGAAGCCACTGGGAATTTTAAGATCAATTAGAAGTAAGCAACTAAAAGCATGCAAGCAGGTTCAATTTGGTGAGCTTAATCAGGTTAGCTCTCAGTTTAATCGTAAGATGATAGTACAGTATTGTGGCAGTACTTTTTCTGTGTTTAGTTTTGTGAGTTGTGGTCTGGCTCTGTCACCCAGGCTGGAGTGCAGTGGCGCGACCACAGCTCACTGCAACCTCAACCTCCCAGGCGCAACCAATCCTCCCACCTCAGCCTCTTAAGTAGGGGGGACCATAGGCATGTGTCACCAGGCCTGGCTAATTTTTACTTTTTGTAGAGATGAGGCCTTATACTATGTTGGTAGGGCTGGTCTCAAATTCCTTGCTTCAAGCAATCCTCCCACCTCTGCCTCCCAAAATGCTGGGATTACAGGCATGAGTGACCATGCCTGGCCACACTTTCTATGTTTAGATATGTTTCAGTACACAAATACCAATGTGTTACAATTGTTTACAGTATTCAGTACAGCAGCAGGCTATACAAGTTTGTACCCTGGGAGCGGTAGGCTGTACCATGTAGCCTAGGTGTGTAGTAGACTGTACCATCTAAGTTTGTGTAGTACACTCCACAGTGTTCACACAAATTGCCTAATGACACATTTCTCAGAACATCTCTGTTGTTAACTGACACATGACTGTATTCATTTTAGCCAACTTTATTATTAAAAAGCAACTGTATCCAAATTAATTGTAGGCATGGCAAGCTATAATAACTACTAGAATGGCCAACTTGAATAAGTCATTCTACAGATATTTGTTAAGCACCTATTATGTGCAAGGCACTCTGCTGACATATGTTAGCCAGGCTGCTGTTTTCTGCAAATAGAACAACTCTTTCAAATTGTATCTCTTCCTTCCAAACACTTTTCTGCCTCCATAATTTCAGTTTTCTAACTACATCTGCTCACTATTTGGTAAGGGGCAGCTATAATATTTTCAATTCCTTTAGCATCAACATTACTTTCCCATTTAGCCTTTAATCTGATCTTGTGTGCTATTTATTGTTTGTGTATTTATGTTTGTGACTGTGTGTGTTACACTCAGAAACTGCCTTGCCTTTCTTCAACTCTGTACCCTTGCAGGGGAGGCCCTTAGAACCCCCTTGCTCTTTACGTTGCGGTGGGGCCAGTTTTGAAGAAGAAAATGGAAGACTTAGGGACGTGGTGCCTACTAAGTACTTTCTCTTTCCCATATGTTGTTTCATTTGTTGTCACAGCGAAGCAGATAACTTCAATGAAAAGATCACGAACTTTGGAATCAGCATACTAGAGCTGGAATCCTGATTATGCTACCTTACTAACCTATTGACCTTGGGCAAGTTACTTATGGACGTAAGATTTCTCGGCTGAAAATGGGTTCTTCATAACAGCCCAATTTCAGGTTGCTCTATGAAGGGTCCGGTGAGGCACCATTCATCAGCGCTTAGGAGGCACTTCATTTTGTTCTTACTCCCTTATTCTGATGAGGAAAAGTGGAGAACATGAAATAGCGCAATATGTGTGTTTTATAAAACTAATCTACGGCTCTAATGAGACTATATAAACTACATGGGTGTATTTCAACCATTTCGAATCAACTTTATTGCTCCTGGAAATAAATTTAGGTTAATTGTGGTTTTCTGTAGTTGCCTGAGGGAGTGCAACTTCACATATCCACAGTATAAAATGACTTACTCTCAAAAGATGTTTGGCTGTGTCCTTCGAACAGATGAACGAACGTATGTTTTCTCCAGAGAAAACCAGATATAGATATTCCGATTCAACCTATAAGATTTAGATGTTGCCATTTACTATATAAAATTGCATTGGCCTAGGAAAACTAACTGAAAGCTTATTAAATTGTCTTAAAAATGCCAATAATATTTCCACCAGAGTATTTTTTCTTTCTCATGCATCTGTACTTTTGAAAGTCTCCAAGGAGGTAGACATGAGTATGAAATCACACTCCTAGCATGGGATGTGGCGTGGGGAATCGGGAGATGTTGATCAAAGAGTACAAAGATCCAGTTACAAAGGAGGAATATGTTTTTGGGATCTATTGTACAGCATGGTGACTACAGTTATGATAATGATTGTATATTTCAAAATTGCTAAAAATGTATTTGAAATATTCTTACTACAAAAAAATGACAAGTATGTGAAGAATGGTAATTGGCTTGATATCATCATTCTACAGTGTATACATATATCAAAGCTTCATCTTGTACCCCATAAATATATACAATTATTATTTGTCAATTAAAAATAAAAATTTTAAAAAGGAATTGGCAAATGCGGCAAAAATGGCCAACACAGAGGACATTTACCTTTGGGGTGCTCCCGTCTTACCTTCTATACCTTTCTCTTTGCTCTTACATTTTCCAGTCCCATCTTGTCATCCGTTAGTTCTCTGATCCCCTATTCTAAAAATCCCTGTAGACCCAGGGATTGCCCAAGCTGCAGGGCTATGTCATTTGCCTTTTCCCCGACAAAACCTATTACTTATTTCATTTTGACTCTGCCACAGTTGGGAAAGCAATGGCAGACTAATTCATCTTATTGTCTCATAAACAATTTACTTTATTATTCTTTGGGAGTGGGAGAAGAAAGGAAAGGTTGGGATATAACATTCTTTTTTTAAAATTTAATTTAATGTACTTTAAGTTCTGAGATACATGTACAGAATACGCAGGTTTGTTTCATAGTTATACGTGTGCCATGGTGGCTTGCTGCACCTATCAACCCATCATCTAGGTTTTAAGCCTTGCATGCATTAGGTGTTTGTCCTAATGTTCTCCCTCCTCTTGCCCCCCACCGCCTGACAGGTCCTGGTGTGTGATGTTCCCTTCCCTGCGTCCATGTGTTCTCATTGTTCAACTCCCACTTATGAGTGAGAACATGCGGTGTTTGGTTTTCTGTCCCTGTGTTAGTTTGCTGAGAATGATGGCTTTCAGATTCATCCATGTCCCTGCGAAGGACATGAACTCATTCTTTTTTGTGGCTGCATAGTATTCCATGGTGTATATGTCACATTTTCTTTATCCAGTCTATCACTGATGGACATTTAGGTTGGTTCCAAGTCTTTGCTATTGTAAATAGTGCTGCAGTAAACATATGTGTGCATGTGTCTTTATAGTAGAATGATTTATAATCCTTTGTGTATATACCCAGTTATGGGATTGCTGGGTCAAATGGTATTTCTGGTTCTGGGATCTAACAGTCTTAATGTAGGCTGGTTGTGCTACCTTATTTTATCCTGACAACTGTATTAGCCCATTCTCACACTGCTATGAAGTACTACCTGAGACTGGGTAATTTATAAAGAAAAGAGGTTTAGTTGGCTCATGGTTCTGCAGGCTGTACAGGAAGCATGGCTGGAGAGGCTTCAGGAAACTTACAATCATGGCAGAAGGCGAAGAGGGAGGAGGAACGTCTTATATGGCCGAAGCAGGAGAAAGAGAACAAAGGGGGAGGTGCTATGCACCTTTAAACAACCAGATCTCATGGAACTCACTGTCACAAGAACAGCAAGGGAGATGTCTACCATCATGTGGGTAGACTCCCAGTCACCTCCCAACAGGCCCCTTCTCCAACATTGGGGATTACAATTCAACGTGAGATTTGGACAGGGACACAAATCCAAACCATATCAACAACCATATGCATTATATATTTTAATTCCCTTATTACAGATGAGAAACCTGATACTTTGAGAAGTAAAGTGTCCTAAATAAGAAACTCATAAATGGCAGAAGTAAAATTTGATTTCAGGTTTTTAAGACCCCAGAGCACGTAGGCTGTCTACAGGTGTACTAACGGAGGGGTTTACATTCACCTGAAGACACAGCCTGGGCCACAGAGGTCGTGGAATCCCCACCGCAATGGCAGGCCATGGCTGGGTCTTACTCCTTATAGAGCCAACTCCAGATATTAGTAGAAACCCTTTTATTCCAGTCCCCCACACCCCATTTTAATTCAATATATGTCCTTTGTTTAGAAATAACACAATGGGGGCAGGTTCCTTGACCTGCTATTGCTTTTCCTTGACTAACCAAGAATCTTTAACACATGGGCAACCCAGTGGGAGCACCCAAAACAGAGTAGAGACATGGGGTGTTGAGAATGCTGCTGAGGAAAGAGCAAAGTCTCCTGCAGTACAATACAGAAGCCTCAGCCTGCTTTGCAGTGGGCATCACAAAAGGCTCTGAGGTGCTCTCAGAGAAGCTGCTCTTTCAGTTGCTGCTTAAGGGTCTCAATGGCCAGACCTAGCTTAAGAAGAAAGAAAACAATAACTCTAGGCCAGTGCAGTGCCTCAAGCCTGTAATCCCAGTACTTTGGGAGGCCAAGGCGGGTGGATTGCTTGAGGTCCGGAGTTTGTGACCAGCCTGGCCAACATGGCGAGACCCTGTCTCTACCAAAAATACAAAAATTAGCCAGGCATGTTGGCCACACTTATAATCCTAGCTGAGTAGCTAGGATTATAAGTGTGGCCAACATGCCTGGCTAATTTGGAGGCTGGGACATAAGAATTCATTTGAACCCGGGAGGCAGAGGTTGCAGTGAGCTGAGATTGCCCCACTGCACTCCAGCTTGGGTGACAGAGCAAGACTGTCTCAAAACAAACAAATAAATAAACAAACACTCTAGCGTTTTAGAAAAATGAGCTGATTATAGATTCATAATGGGATAGGGAAAATGAGGGTGTTTGGAAAACAGTACAAATTTTTTGAGGTCAATGTCGGAGGTCACTGTCAGAGTGTAGACCATTCATGTAGACCGTGAATCTGAACCAAATCCCAGAGTGAGAAACCCTCGGCCTATCCTTCTCCACAATGCTCGCCTTAAATGACTTTTTAGTTAAACCATCTGGGGGTTGGGGGCTGAGTGGGACAAGAAGGGAAAAGAAAAGACGGGGATGGGGTTGTGAAGTAGCCTGCTGTGCCATTTTAGTGTCAACATCTCAACTCTGCAGGTTGTTCGTGTTAAGATTCTGTGAAGCTACTCAAACAGATTCACGTGGCAATAAATTAAATATTTCAACTTTCTTTGTCTTTGGTTTTTTTCTTGTGGCTGAACTGATGGCAAGCTGGGGTGGGGTGTGTGACTGAGTAAAAATAGGCTGCTAGAAAAGCCCAGATATCTGTTGTAAACCAGAGTACACTTTGTATCAACAAATGCTGATTTCTGGGGAGGCAAGGCCTGGGTGTTAATGTTTAACACTCCGGGAATTAAATAGGCAGTTTGGTTGTGACCTGGAATTTACTGCTGTCCTTTCAACCCTCAAGCAAATTAAGGAGAAACCTGCTGGACTTGCATCATCAGTAGGAAAAAAGTAAAACACTGTCCAATGCCAGAGGGAGTCACCTTTTCAAAAGAAAGGGAAAATATCCCATCTACTGGTTGGTTGGTTGTCCTCTTTGAGTTCCATTTTTAAATGTTTACTTCACTTTATTCATGTTAAAAAAGAAACAAACAAAAGCCTCAAAAAAGGGGAGTGGGGAGGAAGGATGTGGTATAGGAAGATAAAAGGGAAACTTTATGGAGATATATCAACCAATTGCAATATGTAAGTCTTATTTTAATCTACATTGAAATGACATATAAAAATAAATGAGGAAATAATACAAAGAAAAACTGTTTTTGAGGCAATGGGCAAATTTGGACACTGATGATATTTGAACATATCAGGAATTAATGTTGGGTTGTTTGTTGTGATAACAGATAATAGTTATGTTTTCAGAAAGAGTCCAAATCTTTTAGAGATGCATAGAAAATAGTTTTAGATGAAATTATATAATATCCTGGATTTGCTTCAGGGTAACCCAGGGAAGAAGGGTGGTCAGGGAATGGCCGGAAATACACATCCAATGAGATTGGCCATAAGGGGATAATTGTTCAAGCTGGGGGTTCATTATACTATTCTTTCTCCTTTTGTATGAGAAATATTTTGAAATATTCCATAGTTTGAAATATTCCATATTAAAAAGTTAAAGGGAAAGCCCCGTGAGATCAGGCTGTGATCTGAAACAGCAGAGCTGCCTTGACTAGAAGCCTGCCATCACTGGAGAAGTATCCCCAAAAGCCTGAGAAAACTTCCTCCTTTTAAAATTGCTTTTGTGTTATTCCCATGCACTCACTGTCTTGGACCAGAAGCAAACCATGAACAGTCCTTTTTTCAATCAATTCAAAGAAAATATGGTAGGAAGGAACTGAGCAGAAGATGAATGCAAATGAAAGGGAACTAAAGCATGACAAAGGCAATCTATAGCTAAGATGAAGATATTAAGTGCACTAGACTGCACAGCCAGCCATGTGCAGCCTGCTATGCCCAAGACCCCAGCAGCTGTCTCAACAAGAGCCACTGTTCATGATATCTAGGCCAGGCCTTTGTGATGTTTGTGTCTTTGGACTGGTGTACCTTGCTACGTCATAAAAATCCGGATGTTTTTGCTTCCTGATTGAAATAATTCTTTTGCAACGGATTTTGTGGCAAGTTTTCTGAACAAGTACTATATATTTAAATGGTTTACTGGAAAACAGCAAATGTGTCCTTCATGTCTTTGAAATACATAGGAAGCATTGGGTCAGGCCCCTTTTTATAGAATGACATCTTGAGGAAGATTCAGTTACATCTTTGGGCGATGACTCCAGGCTGCTTACAAAGGAGTGAGAGGGTTTTATCTCTATGTCAGGTAAGCAGAATAACAAGACAATAAAAGCTCAGGAAAGCCAAGGCTCCTGGGAGATACTGAACTTAAAGACCAGATTTGAAGAGCTAATGCTAAACAGAAACCGAGGAGCGTGTCACAACCTGGAGCACCAAGGACTGCTGCTAAAGAAGTTTCGAAGTAGTATTGTTTCTGTCTTAATTTGCAGGCTTGATCTCCTCAAAATGAAAAAGGAAAGATGGAGAGACAGAAAAGAAGAGAAAAGGAAAGACGGCTGTTGACTCGTGAATGCCTGTGAGAGGAAGGCAGTATGTCCCATCAAAGGCTTTGATGCTGCATCTTGACTTTTCTCCAAATCACTTCTCCAGTTCACTCCATCTACCACTTTCCTTCACCAAAATAAGCCTAAATATACTTCTTCTTCTACTATTTTTTTTTTTTTTTTTTTGACACAGAGTCACACTCTGTTACCCAGGCTGGAGTGCAATGGCGTGATCTCAGCTCACTGCAACCTCTGCCTCCCAAGTTCAAGTGATTCTCCTGCCTCAGTCTCCTGAGTAGCTGGGATTACAAGCACCCGCTATCATGCCCGGCTAATTTTTGTATTTTTGTAGAGATGGGGTTTCACCATGTTGGCCAGGGTGGTCTCAAACTCTTGACCTCAGGTGATCCACCCACCTTGGCCTCCCAAACTGGTAGGATTACAGGTGTGAGCCACCGTGCCCGGCCTCCAAATATACTTCTAAATGAAAAAAGCAAACTGCTCCTTGAGCTGGCACTAGTGGGTAGTTTGAAAAAAACGGATGGGGAATTCAAGAATATAATTCTACTTCTCTTGGCATCTGGAGAAAAGATGTACCTGTGTTATTTTTTAAGGTTCTTTAATTTTAAAAATAAACTTTTAATCTTACAGTTGTTTCGCATTTACAGAAAAATTATGATAGTGCAGACAGTCCTCATATGCCCCACACCTACTTCCCCCTATTATTTTTCTAATATGAAAAGACATTCATTATTCTGACTTTACTATATAACATGTTAGTGAACACCCCGGATTGCATTTTCTCAAATGACAAATGAAGAACATTTCTCTTTGATTCCCCCGAGTACCTCAGTCATCTGCCTTTTAGAAGATCTAGTTTCTTGCAACACCTTTAATACTGTCCATGAGAATACCAACAACAACATGTAATACTAAAGAACATTTTGCTAAGTTGTTCTATCATGCGTCTTTGCTCAAGGTGTTCACCTTTTTCTTCCAGTCTGGTTTTCAGCACTTGATCTTGTATTTCTTCATTATTGTGCCCAGGATCTGGCTGAAGGATGGGTTTTGTGTGTTCATAGGGAATGTCCACAGGAGAGTGGTAGCAGGCTCACTTCCTGCCATTGGAAGTCACAGCAAGCTCTATTTTGCAATTATAGTCACCAGGTAGAGAAGAATACATAGATTTATAACACACACGGTATAAAGCTCCATTTTGCATTGGAAATAAATGTTTCAAGACAATTTGCTTTACTGTCCTCTATTTTACTGCTGCTACAGCCATGGGGTATTGAGATGCTTATCAGGTAGTATAAACATCTTCGAAAAAGATGTTTTGAAGAGAGAATGCTTTGAAAATCTGCTTCTAGGCACACCAGTTTTCATCACTTGACAGCTCCTCACCTCAAGTCCACCCACTTGTTGCCCCCAATATTAACATCTTACATTTGTGCGGTGCATTTGTTACAATTAATGAACCAACATTGTTACTATTCACTAAAGCCCATAATGGATTCACATTTTCTCCGTTTTTACCCAACGTACTTTTTCTGTTCCAGTAACCCATCTAGGATCTTACACTACATTTAGTTGTCATTTGTTCTTAGGTGCCCCTTGGCTATGACAGTGTCCCTGACTTTCCTTGTTTTTGATGACCTTGATGGTTTTGAGGAGTCCTGGTCAGGAATTTTGTGGAACTTCCCTTAATTAGAATTCAACGGATGTTTCTCTCACGATTAGGCTAGGGTTATGGGTTTTTGGGAAGAAGCCCTTTAACTCTTTCATCTTAGTGTCTGAACATCAGATGTTTGTTCCTTTGAATCTCTTCAAAGCCAAATGGCTTTGGGCAGCACAAAATACTCTGGGCACGTGTTGCTCTGTCTCCCTGCACATTTATTTGCCTTCTAGCACCTTTTGCTGTTTACTCTGCTAAAGAATAGAAACATATTTAAAAACTGGGAATGTACTTGGCAATAGCATCTGAAAGGTGTATATGAAACTCAAGTCTAATTATAGTTGTTATACAGGGAGATTTAAAAAATTAAACATCAGTAGTTGATTATTTTAGTCACACGCATGTATGGTAATAAATTCTCTTTCCCTATCAAATAGGAGATCTAGATTTTTTTTTCTGAGATAATTTGTAGCCTTTTCCATTTATAATTCTAGTTGCTACAAGAATCAGCATCATCTTTAACAAGAGGGATTCATTATTAGAAAATTTAATAACATAATCCTTCATATTAAGACAATTAAAGAGAAAAAGGTCATATAATCATCTTCACAGAGGTAGATAAGGCACCTGATAAACTTAACACTTATAAAATATACATTGATGACTATTTTGTTTTTTAAATACATATGATTATATATAATTACATATATCATTATATATGGTTATATATGGTACATCATTTATTGAAATATATAATGTATACTTTATATTCATATGTGATTTTTAATATGTTATATATGTGATTACGTGTGTGTGTGTGTGTATACTTTAGCTCAAAAGCTGGCATCTTATTTAACGTGATTACACTGGAGACTTTCCATTAAAGTGAGGAACAAGAAAAAGGATAGCCATGATCTCCACTGCTATTTAATACTGGGCTGGAGGTCCTAGTCTATACAATTAGATAAAAACAAGCAATTAGAAGAATAAAAATTGGAAAGAAAGAGGTATAACTATCTCTGTCAAATCAATGTCAATATGTAGATGAGGGGTGTCCAATCTTTTGGTTTCCCTGGGTCACACTGGAAGAAGAAGAATTATCTTGGGCCATATATAAAATACACTAACACTAACAATAGCTGATGAGCTAAGAGGAAAAAAATTGCAAAAAAACTCATACTGTTTTAAAAAAGTTTACAAATTTGTGTTGGGCTGCATTCAAAGCTGTCCAGGGCCCTGTGTGGCCTGCAGGCTGCAGGTTGGCTTTAAGCTTGGTTTAGACCTTATCTGAATCCTGATTCAAACACAAAAATTGAAAAAAAATTATTTTTACAATGAAAAAATTTGAACATTGACTGGATTTTGGCTAATAGCAGACACTAGTGAATCATCGCTACATTTAAGTATGTTAATGGCATTGCAGTTACTTTTTTTAACATTCTTCTCTTTAAGAGATACATGACAAAATGTGTATAGATAAATAACATATGGGAGAATGTAGAATCTATATTATCTATAACTACCCCACAGATAAAACAAGATTGTCCATGAGTGGACAATTGTTGAAGCTGGGTGATGGGTTCATGGAGCTCATTATACTATTCTTCCTACTCTTGTATGTGTCTGAAATTTTCCACAATAAAAATTTAGAACAAGGTTAAAACAAATAAGGCAAAATAGTATCATGCGTGTAATCTCAATGGTGGGTATATAGTCATTGTATTATTTTCTATTCTTTTTTATCTTTGAATTGCTCATAATTAAAATCAAAACAATTTACAAATATACAAATTATTTTGATTTTAATTATGAGCAATTCAAAGATAAAAAAGAATAGAAAGAATAGCTGTGCAGATTCTTAAATTGAGGGAGGATTTTTTTTTAACTCTATAAAATCTTATTTCTTAAAAAAAAAAAAAAGAAAGAAAAAGAAAGGCCTAAAGTAAGTAAGTGTATTAGTTCGGCTTCACACTGCTATAAGTGCCCCAGACTGGATAATTTATAAAGAAAAGAGGTTTAATTGACTCACAGCTGCAAATGGCTGGGGAGGCATCAGGAAACTTATATAATAATGGCAGAAGGGAAAGCAAACCCATCCTTCTTCACAAGGTGGCAGGAGAGAGAAGCACAGAGCAAAGGGGGAACAGATCCTTATAAAACCATCAGATATTGCTGAGAACTCACTATCACAAGAGAACAGCATAGGATAACCGCCCCCATGATCCAATCACCTCCCAAGAGTTCCCTCCTCCAACACCTGGGGATTACAGTTCGGATTACAACTCAAGATGAGATTTGGGTGGGAACACACAGCCAGACCATATCAATAAGCAAAATGTTCAAGTCTGTTTACTCCTGGTAGTGGGCACATAGAGTCTGCTTATTATTCTGTCTTTTGTTTGCTTAAATTGTTCCTTAATTTAAATAGCATCCTTTATTTTTTAAAAATGCCTGTGTGTAATGCTGAGGTCATATCTGCCTTCTACGGAAGCTGCTTGCAGCTGGGCACAGAGGTCACCAAGAAATTTTGCACCTGGAGATTTTGTATCAGCAAGAAGTGGGTAGAAAAGGAGAGGGTCGCTGGAAGGAAGGTAACACTCCCAAATCCCTGTCCACTACACACTTTCCCACACTCTGAGGGGCTCTCCAGAAAAACTAAAAAATCAGGAGGAAGATACCTCCAGAGTTAGATCTTTCTTCTACTTCCTCAGCGGTGCCTAAGGCATCACCCTCCACCCATGGCGCCATTGTGGTCAGCACCTCCCGACCTTAATCTAGAAACTGCACGCTCAGAGTTACCCTCTCTCTGGGGTCAGGCAATTCCAGCACTGCACTTTCAGCGTTGGCTGAAAGTCTTGAACAGTTTACTTAGACCTTCTCCATTTGTTTGGCTAACCCCAGAGAACACCTCAAAGTAAGATCTGGTAAACTGTGCAGTGTTTAAACATTTTTTCTTCAAGTGGTAAGACCAAGTACACATCCCATTTCGACAAGAAGAATTTGAGATAAGCCTCTGTGGTTGCTGAGGGCTAGCGAGGAGAGTAATTTACCCTGAGGGCTGCCAAAACAAGTCCAGTCATTAGGGAAAGATTCTGCATGGAGACTAGAGTGTGGACCCCATAGCCATGAAAACTATGGCCTTTTTTTTCTGAATTTGAGGCAGTTTTAGAAAAGCAAAAACCAAAAACTCCAGCAGATACTTTTCTCCCAAGTGGCTTTGTTCTCTCGCCTCTGGAGAGCCATAAACCATGATATTTATTTGGGAAGGGGGTGCAGCATTAACAAAGACATAGTGTCAGTTGCTTTCTATTAATTACTCTTCAATATTAGTATACTTTTGAAATATGCTTCAAAAAATGATGACTAAATGGCTGAATTTCTGAAAGGAAAAAAATTGTTTTAGGATCAGATCAAGCACATTTATTAAGCATTCACTCATTCATTCATTAATCTACTAACTATTTATAAAGCACCTACTATGTTCCTGATATTGTTGCCAGGTTCTCAAGTTACCCAGAAGACACAGTGGCCACTTACAAGGAGAGGCATTGGGTAAGGATGTGCTAAGTTTTGTCTCCATCAAATTAAATTGAAAATCAGTTATTATCTAAACATTTACATAATTACAGGCAGTCATTATCCAGGTTGTTTTCCAAAGGCCAAATTTGACTCAGTGTGTCTTTGATTACTGAGACAAGGCACCAGTCGCATGAAACATCTCTTCAGAACAAAGCATTCCAAAGAAATTATTACACAGGAGGTTTAGCTCAAGAAAAAAGGAACAGAGAAATAGCTTGGGGTACAAAGCTCTTTATCTTGCTTTCTAAAGTGCAGTGGTTTAACATTTAAAAGGTTACTTTCTGGAACATTTTTCCCTTGAAAGTTTCTTTCACACATTTGCAGACAGAAATTACAATAGAGCCATGAACAGCTTCCACTCTCTGGAGGGGATTTTCTTGCTTTTACTTATGTATTAGATAAAAATAGCATTTTACTTGTCTTCAAGCCTAAAGACAGGATTACATTTAAATCTGGTTCTTTCATTTTAAAATGTGAATTGTTAACTAGGGAGTAATGAGACCCAACCCTTAAACAGGCAGCCCTGGACTTATCCTTATGTCCATAAAGTTCCCAAGTTAAAATGAGCTTCAAAGGTCTGTAAATGTGAGGAATGTTACCTCCTTCCCCCTGGCACTTGTGAACATTTTAGTGGTTGTTTTCTCTGGTCAGATCCTACTGCCTCCAGAGATTTTTTTTTTTTTTTAACTTATTTCTCTGCTGTGTTTCCTGAACTTTTTCTAATAAGCAAGATCAGAACTCCTTTAGATACCTCCTTGATTTCGTTTATTGACAATCTAAACCCTACTGAGATATGTCCCTCAGTTATTCTGGACCTCATCAACAAGTCTGAATCATGTTCTCCAATTCACAGAAATGCTAAGATTGCAGCAACTTCTCTATAATAAATTTATAAAATGAGGTAATCTGATAGACAAACTCATTTAAGAAGAGTATTGACCACTTAGATTTCTGATATTTAAAAAAACACATTAACTGCTAGAAAAGTCAAATAAAAAAAGCTAGAGGATTTCTTATATGTGTTCCATAAAATCACAGTGTTAATATTTCAGAGCTACAGAGAGCCTTGTTGATTATCTAATTTCCTTATTTTGTTATAATGGAAAGTGAGGCTGTCATATTGTGAAATATATACAGTACCTGGTTATCCTCCAGTTTCCTGGCATACAACTCCTAAAATCCTTGGACTCTTCAAAGTAATAAATGGCTTTGTATGTGCTATTGAGTTGACTGATAGGGGCGGTTCCTAGGTAGCTTCAGGATGGGGTTGGTCACCAGAAAGACCAAGGCAAGATTAGAGGGTTGGGACTTTTAGCCCCACCCCGAAACCTTGGGAAGGGGAGAAGGGCTGAAGATTATGTTGGTCACCAATGACCAATGACTTAATCAATCATGCCTCCCTAATGAAGCTTTCCTAAAAATCAAAAAGGACTATGTTCTGGAATCTTCCAGGTAGCTGAACCTCCAGACAGTGGAGGTTCCTGGAAGGTGGTGTGCCCAGGGAGGGCACGAAAGCTCTGTGCCCCTTCCTGCATGCCTTGCCCTACACATCTCTTCATCTGTATCCTTTGTAACATGCCTTATAATAAACAGGAAAACTTAAGTGTTTCCCTGAGGTCTGTGAGCTGCCCTAACAAATTAAGTGAACCCGGCAGGGTTGTGGGAACCCCAGTGTATAGCCAGTTGGTCAGAAGCACAGATAATACAACCTGGGGCTTGCGATCTGCATGGGAAGGTGTGTGTGTTGGGGGTAGGGCAGTCTTATGGGTCTGAGCCCTCAATCTCTGGGATCTGACACTCTCTCCAGGTAGATAGCATCAGAATTGAATTGAATTGGAGGACACCCAGCTGGTGTCCACTGAGGAATTGTTTGCTTGCTTGATGGATGGAAAAAACACCTCCTCAATTGGGTCACAGGAGTCTTCTGTGTTGATTGTTTAAGTGAGAGAATAGAGGGAATGCTTTGGGTGTGTTTTTCCCCCTCACTTGGCAGGGGGGAATTAAGGTTCCATATAGAATTAAGGTTGCTAATCAATGGACCCTGAAAAAACACCTCCTCAATTGGGTCACAGGAGTCTTCTGTGTTGATTGTTTAAGTGAGAGAATAGAGGGAATGCTTTGGGTGTGTTTTTCCCCCTCACTTGGCAGGGGGGAATTAAGGTTCCATATAGAATTAAGGTTGCTAATCAATGGACCCTAAAAAAAGGAGAGGATCCTGGGGCGGTGGAGGGCAGTTTTGTGGGACTGAGCCCTCAACCTGTGGGATCTGATGCTGTCTCCAGGTAGATAGCATCAGAATTGAATTGAATAAGAGGACACCCAGCTAGTGTCCTCTGCTGGATTGATTGATTGGCTGCTGGTTGGGAGAAATCTCCACAAACTTCTTCATGCCCAGAGGTCACAGAAGTCTTCTGTGTTGATTGTTGTTGAGTGAGAGCATAGGAAAAGCACTTTGTTTTTTATTCTTTCATTCACAGAAGTCCACACAGGGGCCCAGAGAAGCAAAAGACAGGACTTTCCTAATATCACATCAATTGGCTTCAGTCTTTCTATTCCTTGCTGCAAGATACTTCTACTAGAGAACAGAAAAAGTCAATATCTAAAGAATGTCCAAAAATAAAAAGTCTTCTTTTAAAATGAGGTCTTGGTACCTCTTCAGGGAATCCGTCCCTTCACAGTTCACAGTTCATAGTCAGGCCTTATTGATCTAAAAAGAACTAAGTTCTTCCTGAGTTTATGGATTTATTATATTCCCATGTTGCCTGCACTAGAATGTAAACTCCAAGAGGGCAGGGCTTTGTCTGTTCTGTTCACTGGTGCACCCCGAGTACCCACCACAGTGCTTGGCCCCCAGATGATGGTCAGAATGAATAAATGAATGAATGAATGAATGAATGAAATGAAATCTGGCTGTCACCATAGGCAAACACTCAGGACTAACAATAGAAGGAACAAAAATAAGATCTGAAAAGGCCGTATGTTTATTACGATAAAAAATAATGTATTAAATGGGCATTTTGAGAAACCTCATTTTGTTTCTTTATGTCCTGGTAATGAGGCCTAAGAAGATCCCAGATATTACCATCTCCCTGGCGTCCCCAAACCTTTACTTATTAGGGTCAAACATCTGCCATTTAACTCATTCATTAATCCATACCTACTAGATATTTTATAATGATATTTTCAATATTAGAATCAAAGGTGCTTAGCCGGGTGTGGTGGGCATGCCTCTAGTCCCAGCTATTTGGTCAGCTGAGGTGGGAGGATCACTTGAGTTCATGAGCGAGGCTGCAGTGAGCTATGATTATGCCACTGTACTCCAGCCTCTAAAAAAAGAAAAAGAAGAAAAAGGATGAAATGTGCCAGAGGTGTCAGCCAGTAGAAAGTGAAGCAATGGACTAGTATGAGATAATCCACATCATAAATAGTAAATTTTGACTGTCGTGTGTAGGCTGGGTCTAGCCACTGGGATCTTGAGATGCTACTAGTATTGATGTTCTTTTCCATGTGCTCCAAAACAGTGAAAATTCATACATGTTGCCTGTTCTCCCTCCAGTAGTGACTGTAAGACTTTAATTTGATTTAATTCAAAACAATTTAAGTTATTGAGCATGTACTCAACAAATTATTCTCTAGGCATTTTAGGAAGAGATATATGACAAGGGCTGAGTTCTGATCAATGTCAGCTGTTTGATGCATTGCCTGTCTGACACATTGCCTGCAAGATGCCTGTAGCAGGAAATTTTTTATCTTACAGTCATGGGGCTGGAAGGATAGGGGAGGAGCTTTTTGTGCTGGATTAAAAAAGAGATACTCAAAGTTGAGTTAATAGAGGACAAAGATGTCAAACCTGAAAAAGAGTTTAATGGGAATGAAGAGACTTCCAATGACCTGAATGGTAAGCAGTTTCAATCCAGAGAAAAATATATTTGAAAAAACAACAAAGTTATGAATACAGTGGTTTTTAACAAGGTACAAGGGACTTCATGATAGTTTTGTTAACACTGCTTCTTAAACATAACTTTCAATGGACAATGTTGATTTTATGTAAGATCAAGACAAGAGGAAAAGGAAGATTATAGAATTTCCAGATGAAGATAAATGTCAAAGGAAGATGAGGCTTCAGACAGATAAAGACAACAAACAAGTCATGGGAAGGCCCCAGTGAGAGCTGACTCAGCAAGGGAGACTACGCACATGAGGAAGTGATAATTGAGTGTTCCGCATCCAGCAGGAAAGAACCTAGAAAAAGAGGAGAAAAAAGGAAATGTATTATAAAATCTCAACAAGTTGTCTAACCCAAGAGCCCAAGACAAATTTTGACAGCTTTGTTGGCTTCAGTTTCTAGCATTATTTTTATTGGTTGAATTAGGTACAAGTAGCTCTATGGGTAGCAAAAGCCCACAGGTGTAGAGATAATTTCTGCAAAACAAACACATTGTATCTTGTGGATGGTATAACAGATACCTGCCATGTGTCTGTTGTTGGATACAACCCTACAGGAGGCATGATTCATTTCTAGCAGCACGAGACCAGTGTATTAATCACAATGCTTTTGGCTGCAGGTAATAGGAAAATCAAATAAAGCAGCTTCGACAATAAGCAAAAAGTGTATTACCTCCCATGGCAGTAGGACAGGAGATGGTAAGGGCTGGGTGGGGTGGCCTGAGGTTCTGGGATCAGTGAGTTCAGCTGCTTAATGTTGTCAGGATGACCTAGATCTTTCCACCTATCAGGTCTGCCATCCTCGTCATATGCGCTAGCACCCCTCATCTTCGCAAGCTTGCATTAGCAGCTCCATGCATTACATCCTCACACAATACCAAAAGCCAGAAAAGCAGAGGGCGTGTAATCTTTCTGAATCCCTGCCCTCTAGCTCTTTTTAAAAATTAGAATACCTGGTTACTGGGGAAAAATCATAATGAAAACTGCAATTGCTTATTTCACAACTTACAAAATAATGATTCAATATATAAAATGAATTTCTTTTTTTTTTTTTTTTTAGAGTTGAGGTCACACTGTGTTACCCAGGCTGGTCTAGAACTCCTGGACTCAAGCAATCCTCCCACCTCGGCCTTCCAAAGTGCTGGGATTATAGGCATGAGCCACCATGCCCGGCAGTAAAATGAATTCATTATATAAGTACAAACAATATAAAAATCCTCTGGATATATCATATATATGCCATTGAGAGAAACTCACATTCCTTCAATCTGCTGCTGCATGTTTTACATTAGACATTTTGGATCTATTTACCAAGGAAGACCACATTTTTAACTATATGTTGGTTTTTGCTTACAGTTGCAATCTATCAGAAGCTGTATTTATATAATTAGAGCCTAGTTAAACCTGAGATGAAAACAAAAGTCAAGCCATTTCTTACTCCTAGGCTGCTGGAATGGCGTTTTTTGTGATAGGAATGGCCCTTCTAATGCTTCACTACACAATCTAATCAAATCTATCATCATGATGAATTAGACCCAGTCCATCTTTCAGTCTGGTCTGCTCTGGGCCTGAACATATAGACATAAAACAGTA
The DNA here is from genome assembly GCF_029281585.2 of Gorilla gorilla gorilla. Lineage (NCBI taxonomy): Eukaryota > Metazoa > Chordata > Mammalia > Primates > Hominidae > Gorilla > Gorilla gorilla. The sequence goes on along the minus strand of NC_073229.2, from coordinate 33,861,845 downwards.
CGAGTTTATTAATATAGCATTTTTCCCACATCCTAACCCCATAAACCACTTCAAAAGAGAAAATTTCATTTTCACATTTTACTTCTTAAGGAGGCCTCACTACCACACAGGCCTTGGCCATGAAAGAATACGTTCCTAGGTGATGCCTCAAGTTAATGTGAAGCTTAGCAAAAAATCAATTATTCAGGATAGTCATTACAAATTCTCACAAATATTATGCCTCTAGGAAACTATTTTGCTTCTTTAAATATCTGAAGGCTTGCAAAAATGTTTATCTTCTTGCATTTTTTTGGAATGTTTGGTAACTGACAATTTTTACCAATATCTCCCTTTTCTTAGCCCTTAATAGACAGTCCATTCCATCTAGTAAAAACAAAAATTTGATCAGATTATGAAGTCTTGAAAGCCTTCTCATTTTTACTATATAAAGGGTAAGTTTCATATTCATATTCTTTTACAAATGTGGTATAAATGCTACAGATAATATAAGGAAATATTGTCAAATATAGGTAATGAGTAGTGTTTAACTTCACAAAACGTATATCAAAAATGAACATGAAACTCTAACAGTATTTAAGAAATATTTTCTCCCAAATTGTGCTAGCATTTTCAACTAGTTTAGTAATATCAACTGCCAAAAAATAGGTTCAAAGCAGCCTGGAGAAAACAGCCTGAGGATTAAAAACGGCTTGATATTTTCATCTCAAGTTTAACTGGGCTCTAATCGTACAGCATGGCTTCTGATGGATTGCAGCTAGTTCCTTCCTCCAAATCCATCTTCCCACCAGCAATTTTCCTCGTCTCTCATTCCCCACTTGAGGTGATGTATGTAAGTACTTGGTCTGAGGTTGCCCGGGAGGTCATCTTCGCAGTTTGGGAGGCAGCAGCAGGAGAAGGCACAGCGGATCAGGATAATTGTGGGCACCCATCTGAAGCTGTAGGTCCAGTAATAGATGTGACAGCAGGCTTGGCATGAAGGCTGAAGGTCTGGGTGTACTTCACGGGTGTATTACCAGAAGGATGATTCGGAACACAGCAACCAGAGCGAGAGGCTCCAGTCACTCCTACGAAGACAAGTGCTTGGGATCCATAGAGGGCAAAGAAGCAGAGGATGGAATAGATCTTGAGGGTGATAGAGCCACAGAGGAGCATAGCAGCTGCTCTTCACCATGTCTTCCCCCATGAGACCCTGGTGGCCACACTTGTGGGAGCGTCTCCACTCCGGCGAGGATGTGTGGATGTGGTCACTCGCCTGCAACCAGCCCCTGCCAGCCGGTGTGATGATGATGTCAAAGGCCATGGCGCAGAGCAGGAGCCCCACCAGGCCCTGGTCCATAATCGGCTCGGGTGACAGCAGAGAGCCGGGTGAAGCCCCTTTGTAAAGAGAACCTGAGCAGAAGCTTCCAGACCCTCACATCTTATTTAAAAAATGTTTTAAGTTTTTTCTAAGTTTCGCTCTGTTGCCCAGACTGGAGTGCAGTGGCATGATCTCGGTTCAAGGCAACCTCCGCCTCCCGGGTTCAAGCAATTCTCCCACCTCAGCCTCCTGAGTAAGTGAGATTTCAGGCACCCGCCACCACGTCTGACTAATTTTTGTATTTTTTGTAGAGACGGGGTTTCACCATGTTGGCCAGGCTGGTCTCAAACTCCTGGCCTCAAGAGATCTGCCTGCCTTAGCCTCCCAAAGTGCTGGGATTACAGGCGTGAGCCATCGCACCCGGCCCAGACCTTCACACCTTAGATTGGCAAGAATCCTATCAAATGCCATTTCCAAACCAATACGTGACAGGAGGAATCAAATTCCCGATTGGTTTAGATTAATCAAGATGTATCCCTATGAGGCTGGGAAGGTTCAGCCTCCCCTAAAGGAGGCTGAATAAAATAAAATCAGGATTTTGTGAGAAAAGAAGCAGAGTCAGGGAGAAGAGCTGTTGTGCAGGCAATCAACAGTGTCTGCCATGACCCCCCTCTCTTAATTTGCGCACAGTAATATTCACTCTTTGTGGTATATATATGGCTCTAGGGTTTTGACAAATTCATAGAGTTGTGTGACCACCACCACTACAATGAAGACAGAGAAAGGTATAGGATGAAAGAGAGAGGATAGGTTTATGCTCAACCAGCATGGATTTACTATTGTGGTAGAAACAAGTAAGAAGGAGGGCAGAGTCATGGTTCTTACACGTTTGTATGAACAAACTTCCAGGAGGGTGAGCAGGCAATGCCTGAGTCTAATGTAGGGAGCTAGGGACAGCATATTGTCAGGGTTTGAAGAAGGGAGAGGTTCCCACTCTGGAGCTGTGTCCTGCTGTGTCCTTACGACTATTTGTATCTCCCAGGACCCCTTGCTCAGGTGACCATTCCAGACGCCCATCTCTGGTTGCTGCGTGGTGGTAGCCCTGATGGTTTCTTTCGATCCCCTGGGCTCACATTCCTTGCTTTATTCTGCCCATCCTTCTTGCTGACCCTCAGCTAGTCAGCCTGGGGGTATTCAGGTCTTCTGTCCACATTCAGGACATGTTCCTATTCCAAAGAGGAAGGCTGAGTTTGCAGACAGCCTTATTCCAGGCAGGACTGGCTGGATTCAGGATGGTGTGCTGGGAGCTTGGGTGGCCTTTTGGTCATTATTATGGCAGATGGACAGTGCTGATGAACAGATATGGTCACTGTGTTTGAACACAACAGACTGCTTGGACATAACAAAGAATCTAGTAAAATAAGATAATAATTATGAGAAGGACAGCAAACACAGTTAGCTAACTTTTACAAACCAAAAAGACCGTCCAGCGAGAGCAGCTTTTGAGCCCTGTTCCACAATACTTACAGTGTTTAGAGTCCCATGAATGGGCCCAACTGTGGCTAAAACAACAGTCATCTAACTCGAGTTGCTTTCTTCCAGGGAGCTGGCGCCAATGCTTGTCTTTACTGCCCAGGACCAGGGCTTGTTTGTAGAGTGCCTTTGTGCAAAGTGGAGAAGGTCTCCCCACTCCTCACGATGCTTTATTTCCATCTCTTGGGAAATTGTTATAATATGCTGTAAAATGGTAATAATAGTCAATATCTAGATCCTTGAGGCATAAACTTTGAATGATGCTTCTTAGGGTTGTACAGGGTGCAACCAGCACAGCTGTAAACATAGTCTCAGGACCCAGTTGTTTTGAGGATGAGAATAAGCCCCATTGTCTCAGAAATGTAGCCAGTCTGGGTCAGTGGTTGGAGGATGCCTGGCAGCCCATTAATGTATTCAGTCAACATTTACGGAGTGGTTACTATATTCTGGGCACAGTGTTAAGTGCTTTACGGCATTATCTCATTTAATCTTCAAAAAATGACCATGACCAGGTATTATCTTTGTTTTGTTTTGTTTTGTTTTGTTTTGAGACGGAGTCTTGCTCTGCGGCCCAGGCTGGAGTGCAGTGGCGCGATCTCGGCTCGCTGCAAGCTCCGCCTCCCGGGTTCACGCCATCCTCCTGCCTCAGCCTCCTCAGTAGCTGGGACTACAGGTGCCCGCCACCACGCACGGCTTTTTGTATTTTTTAGTAGAGACGCGGTTGAACATGTATTATCTTTATTCCTATTTTACAGTTGAGGAAGTCAAAGTTTAGAGAGCTTATTCGACTTGTCCCAATTCACAAGGTGTGTGAAAGAGCTGACCTAGAATCTTCATGGAGCTGATGCTAAAGTGACCACTCTGCTTCCTGAATATATGCCTTGAATATACTGTATAGATGTACATATAGTTTTTCACATATATCAGTCCTGTTGCTATCGATGTTAATTCTTAGGGATGTTCATATTATCGTATCTCTTTGTTTTCATATATATCTGATGGGTTTCTCAGGAAAAAAATAAAGCAGCAGCTCTGTGATACTTAAGGTGCTGCAGAAGATGATGATGCAAACACGTTAAAGTCGCAAATACTGAGAAAAATATCTGTCTTTCGGACCAAATGACTGAAGACCACACAAGTAACTGCTTCAGCAGCAGAGGTGAATTGCACGGTGCCTCTGCGTCGCTTGCTTCAGTGGCGGGGACGGTGTGCTTTTGCTCAATTAAGAGGATCAGCCCTTCACATTGCAAGCCTGTTGGCAACGATTCAAACCTGAGAGCCCGAGCTTTCACAGCGGTAATCCGTAGGCTCTTTGGAGAGGTGACACAGCAGCTTCCTCCAGAGCACATGTCAAAGAGGATCCTAGTGGCCAAAGACCATGTTGTTCTTTCTTTTTGGGGTTCTGTAGTCATGGGAGCATGACTTTTGGCCCAATAAAACACTCCTGCTGAAATCCTGCTATCTTGCCTTATTCTTCAAGGAAGCTGATTAAAGCGAATGAAGAATGAAAAATTTTGCCCAACAGCTTTTTGTTTGGTTTTCTTACATGAAGGATTCTTAATTTAACTGATTTCCTTCCTAATTAGATTTAGCAGTTAGGGCTGCCCATTAACCTAGGAGTTTCATGTACGAGTCTCAGCCCCCATCATGTCTGCCTGGCTTGCAACACCACGACTGTGTAACTGGCAGTTAAATCCATATCTTCTGTTCAAAGCAGAGGAGATGTACATAGCCAAACCCAGGTGGCCGGCTCTTCAATCCAGTCAGATTCAAGAAGCATGTGCAAAGCACTTTGCCAGCCACTCTGGGGTGATGGAGAGATGAGCAAGACAGTCTGGGATCTCTAGGCTCCTATGAGTCATTCATCTATTGAGCCTTTACTATCTGCTAGGCAATGTTCTAGGCATTGGGGATGCAGTAATAAACAAAACATACAAAATTTTTGTACTTTCTGGAAGAGGAGACAGACAATAAAAAATACATAAGTAAATGTATAGTATGCCAGATAGTGATAAATGCTATGAAGGAACTATTGTAATCTAGGCATATGCATGAAACACACATACACACCTCTGATGGTATGTGTTGGTGCAAAGTGCCATGGTATTACAATGGAGGAAGAAATTGATTTTGCATGGAATAATTTGGCAAGTAGTGAGATTTAAGCTGGCCCCTGAAGAATGTTTGGGTCAGGTGAATATCGCTGCTGTGAAGGGAAGCAAGGGAAAAGCGCTCCCTAAGCATCTGAAACATTTCAGCAATGGTCCAGGAGTGAGGAGAGAGGGGGATGCAAAGCACATTCAGGGAGCTGAGTAGCTGATGCCAGCCTCAACAGTGGGTGGGATGGCAGGTGGGACAGGGACCTGAGATGGAAAGTTATGTAGATGTTAAGTGATGAAAGATTTTTACTGCCAGGCTGAGGAGTATGGGTTGAACTCTGCATGCAGTGGGGAGTTAGTGTTTTGCACAGGGAGTGCCCTGAGCAGATGTGTTTGCAGATGCAAGACTGGAAGAAGAAAGGCTTGTCCATATGCAGGAAGATACCTGGAATGATACTGGCCCTTGTGGCTGGCACCTAGGGCATTGTGGTAAGGACAGTCTTTGGTTTTCATTAGGTAACAGGTGGCATTGTCATATTACTCAGATTATTCAAGATAACAAGCTATATCTGCTTTCCCTAGACATTTGCATTCAAATATGATCATTCCTTTATTCCCAAGCCACAGATATTCAAGTTCTAGGACAGTAAACTGAGGCTCTGCCAGATAGACTTATCCTCCTTTCATAGCTGTAGTTGAGCAACTTGGGTGCCCCAAAGCTTTATGGATAACTTGTAATTGATTTCCTCCATAAAGCCTCAGTAAGGCCTGCAGTAAGAGGTGCAGCTTGTGTCTTCCTTCTCTTGGCAAATTGCATAGAGATGGTCAGAGAAATTTTGGAAAGAAGTCCACCACCTTCACTCTCCTGCCATTGAAATTTACCTTCATGGTTCATAAATAATGCAGAGCCATAAAGAGAAGAGAAGCAGCAAATATGTTCACATGTTTATTTTACCGTTGATAGGGACAGGAGGGTGAGAAATTCTGGGCAGATGAGGTCAGGTCCCTGGTGAGGGCTCCACCCTCAAGCCAAAAAGCCCAATCCTGTGGCTCAAAGTGAGAGTTTACATCTCTGTTTTCTGTCTGGAATGTTGACTTTTCCAAAACCACCCATGGCCCACCCTGCCTCCAGTCTTGTGCCCATAAAAACCCCAGGCTCAGCTGTCAGAGGGAGGAGAAGCAGCTGGATGTTGGAGAGAAGCACCTTGACATCAGAGGGATAGGCTTGACTTCAGAGGGATGGCTTGAAAGCATAGCTTCCCACTCCATCCCCTTTTCAGCTTCCCTTCACCACTTTCATTGGCAATAAAATCCTCCACATTCACCACTCTTCAATTTGTTCGTGCTACCCGATTTTTCCTGGACACCAAACAAGAGCTCAGTGCCACAGGTGCAGAAAACTAAAGGCTGTCACACTGACCTTCTGCCCTTGCTGGTGGAAAGCAACTATCTCACGCAAAAAGGCAGAGGGCCCACTGAGCTGTTTAATACTTAAGCTGTCCATGGACAGCATCACAGGTTCTCCCCACTAGATGCTGCCACGGGGCCCACACAAAGTTTTGCTCCTGCTGGTACCTGAAAGCACTCACCCCAGTTCCTGCATCCACTCACCTGTGCATTCCCTCCCATGAGGAGCTGAGAGCAATGGGTTCGAGTGAGTGGAGTTCGCCCCTGCCAGTGCCGAAGCAGCCGGCTAACTCCAGTGCCTGCACTCCAGTTCCCATCTGCAAAGGGGTCAGGGAAATTTCCTGCTTCACTGTCATCTCCCCATAGAATTCCCCTTTGCTAACTCAGCCAGCGAAGATACTTGGTTCACCTACATTCACAGAAAAGTATTTTTCATTCCCTTGTTCTTTCTCTTCTTCCACTTTGTCCTTCCTTTAGTCGTTCATTCCCTTGCCCCTCCCTTTGTTGCTGTTTATTGTGTCTGGAAGGGAGAAACAGAGATGCTTAAGTAGGGGGTTTTGGATATTTTTTGCCACATGTCCTGTATAATGAGAATCTTTCCTCAAAGCCTTGAGTGAAATATCCATTTCTCAGAAATGCTTTGTGGAGTTGGCTCTGGTCTTTTGGCCGGATTCCCGGTGGGTGTGGGCCTGGAACAGGAGCTGCCCTTGGGGGTCTGCTGCACAGCTGAAGGATGTGCTTGAATTCTCTGCCTCCTCACTAAGGCCTGACTGGCCCACAGCTCTTGTTCTTTCCCTAGAGCTTAGTGGTGGAAATTCAAAGCTGGGAGGAGAAGGGCCAGCAAGGAGATGAGTAATAACATGGAAACTCTGAAACTGTGAAGGCTTGCCAGGAGTGAAGTCCTCCAGTTGTTTTCCACAGTCCTTTCAGTGAGTCAAATAGAGCACTGGAGATCCCAGAATTGTTATCCTGTTTGATTTTACCTGTCTGCCTTCTCACTGTTTATTTAAGGTGTTTTCCCCATAAAAATGCGTGGTAATTAATATATACACATATATTGCTGTAAAATGGCTTCCTGGGCTGGGATGGGGCTGTGCAAAGGGGGAAGCCTAAGAGCCCTCGCTAATGAGGACTGACTGGTGCAATCAAAGGTTGTACCCTCAAACTCCAGGGCACTAGTGGAGAGGGTTTGGGCTGTTAGTCACACTCCTTAAAAGCAAAGCAAAACAAAAACAAAGAGAACAAGTGTACTGGCCATTTTGTCCCTTCAGATGGTCTGTGGTAAGGTCAACCTTTTGGAGCATCCTGGGCCATGTGTAAGGCTGCCCCTCAGAAGCAGTGCTGTGGGTGGGTTGGGGGGAACACTTGGAGCCCTGCGTGTGACTCCTGGCTCTCCTCTTTCCAGCTCTGTGACCTTGAGCAAGTCACTCCAGCTCTCTGTGCCTGAGGTCCTCATCTGTAAAATGAGGCCAAGGAGAATCTCTGCTTCACGGGCATGTTGTGAGAATGAAATGAACCAATTCCCATCAAGCCTTTAGAACCACCCGCTCAGGGACTCCACCAAAGATCCTTAAGTACAGCATGTAAATTTAGGTTAAATACCAGAGGGGAGAGGGGAGGCATGGCTTCTTCTTAAAAGGAGAAAGATGGCATGTTCCTGTAGTCGCAACTATTCGAGAGGCTGAGGTCTGGGAGTTTGAGGCCAGCTTGGACAACATAGCAAGACTCCTCCATCTCCTTAAAAAAAAGAAAAATTAATTTTTTTAAAAGGAGAAAGAGCTTTCAAACATAGAGGTGATATGAAGAGGGAAAAGCTCTTTAGCATCTATTACTGAAGTAGAGGTGGGGTTCATGGCTCCTACAGATAAAAGCATAGGGGTATGGCTTACCCTTTGTCCTGCAGCAAGGGAGGAGAAGAGAGGGTGCTGGGAGGGATTTATAAGCTGCTTTAATAGTTTCCTTTTCCAGTATAATTGTTCATTTGTGTAAGTTACACTTGCATTTAGAAGAGCCTATATAATATCTAAAGACCAGGAAAGTCATGGCTATACATTTGTAGGGACTTCGGCTTGAACAGGAGCAGGTAACCCGAGTCCCATTTCAAAACGTGCTGCCTGAGTCTAGGGGTGTCATACCTCGTGTGTAGGGATGACCTTCTGAGAAGTTTAGACACAGCAGCTTTGCCTGGCTCTCGCGCTCTCTCCCCTAACTCTGGCACACACACTCTCCTGGCCCGCATCAGCAGCAGCCTCCAGTGTTGAACACAAAGGACTTTTGTTGTGTGTAATTATTTATAAAGCTGGCCCATGTCTATTATGAATAATCATGATAGTGGGGATGAAGGAGAAAGGTAACTCCACATTTGAAACTACTACAAGGCTATGATTCATTTTTCGTCTCTTTATTAAGAAGACTATCTCAGATAATTTGCAGCAAAGTTTTACCCTGGAGCAAGTTTCCTCAGTCATGTTAAATTCATGGGGAAAATCCTCCTAGGATTTAGAACTGAAAAATAGCTTTAATAACGGAAACGCTGATGTAAAGAGCAGGGAAAGGCAGCATGTTCTAACCATTTAGGGAAAAAATGGGTAAGATGTTACTAATAAGCTGTGCTATATTTTTATCCTACCGTTTTCTTCATCTGAAGGAATGTGGAGATGAGCTTTTAAATTCTAAATGATTACCTGACAGCTCCCATCTCTAGGGCACATTACTAGCAATGGTTTTATTTTGCTATTACCTTTACTAAAAACTCAGAGGACACATGCTCGGCAGAGCCCAGGCTAGGAAGTAAGATCTATGGACAAGAGAAAAGAGTGCAGTGAACAGAACTGAGGAACCCAGCACTTCTTGATTCCCTTTTATGATCTTTGTGGACAATGACCTTATCAGTAGGGCTGGGAGTAGGGGTTACCAGGGCCTCTAGCACCTTCCTGGATAAGATTCCAACCTAACTCCCCAACCCCATCTCCCATTATTTCATCCCAACCCATCCAACCACATACCCTGTATTTCAGTCATGCCAAACTGCCCACTGGTCCCCAAATATGCTACATTTTTGAACTGGCTCCTTCCACCCACCTTCCCTACCTGGCAAGCTCTGGCTCACCTTCCAAGACTCCTCTCCAATGCAACCTTCCTCCAGGAAACCTTCCAACCTGAAGCAAAGTGAGTGGCATCTTCTGCTCTTCCACAGCACCTGATACCTGCTTTGATTGTAGAACTTAGTAGAGTGGAATTATTAGTTTACAGCTTCCACTGCCCTTGGAATCCCAGAGCAGGCAAGAACTACATCTCAGATATCTGTACCATGCAGCCCAGGGTTTCTCAACAGCAGCAATACTGACGTTTTGGGCCAGAAATGTCAATATTCTTTGCTGTAGGGGGTGTTATACTGCACATTTTAGGAGGTTTGGCAGCATTTGGGCCCTCTACCCACTAAATGCCAGTAGTCACCTACCCGCATTGTGACCCTTGAAGAACATCTCCAGACATTGCTCAGTGCTTCCTGGGGGCCAATATTGCCCCTGATCCAGAACCACTGCCCTAGCCCTAACGGAGAGCCTGATATATTCTAGGTATGTAATGTGCACTTGCTGAATTAATAAATCAATGCCCAAGTTAAGGAATAAAAGGCCAAATGAATCAAACGTATAAACTCCTTACTGTAGCTTTCACATACGTATCAAAGCAAAGCTGAAATTTTTATTCCAGCAGTCATGTCTCTTCATGAACTGGCTCTACTTCTGTCCTCTCTTGTACCCTTTGCTCCGCATCTGTGGGCTCTTTTGCATTCTCATGCTTTCCCTTTCCATCAATCCAAATCCTGTACTTACTTCAAGACCAAGAACAACTTACCCACTTTAAGAAGTCCTCCCCCATTCACTGGCATCCATTCATACAAGAATACATATATAATATACATATATCTACATATTCGTTATTTTTGGTTTTAGAACTGCTTATCTTTTTGTTTCGCATAGATACCTTCTTCCCAACTAGAAGAATCACTCCTTGATAGAAAAAAGAGCTTCCCCCTTTAAGTTTTTCTTGCCCTTAGCACTATGGCAAGCTTTATGAACAACAGATGTTTAGCTTTTGCTTAAAGTGTATTTTTTCTTTAAGCAACCGGCAGGTCTGTTCAATCTGTATCATTTGTGTGGTCCTGACATAGTTTTGTTTTTAAGAGGCATAGAGCTAACTCTTTAATATCCTGCAGTTTTTGAATAAACGAATTTCAAGAAGACTCTACAGATATGAATAAAAGTAATCTGCAATGTTTTGGAATTTCTATGAGAAGACACTAAATGTGAAAAGCAGTGAAAAAGACAGGAATGATTGTGTTTTTGTCTGAAATTCAGATGGTGCTCAAACTCCACTTAGGTACTTTTCCCCATTGCTTGGTCAGATGGTATTAAAAACTTCAACCTTCCTAATTTATTTTAGGCTCTCCAAACACACAAACATCCCTTGGACCCCTCCTTCAGGCGCACATGCAAACGTGGTGACATGTGCATGCACTTTTTCTTTTTCTTTTTTCTTTTTTTTCTTTTTTTTTTTTGAGATGGAGTCTCACTCTGTCGCCCAGTCCAAAGTGCAGTGGCGCGATCTCGGCTCACTGCAAGCTCTGCCTCCTGGGTTCACACCATTCTCCTGCCTCAGCCTCCTGAGTAGCTGGGACTGCAGACACCCGCTACCATGCCTGGCTGATTTTTTGTATTTTTTTTTTTTTAGCAGAGATGGGGTTTCACTGTGTTAGCCAGGATGGTCTTGATCTCCCGACCTCGTGATCCACCCGCCTCGGCCTCCCAAAGTGCTGGGATTACAGGCGTGAGCCACCGCTGCACTTTTTCTAATGCATGTGTTTGGAAATTTCCCCACACCTCTGTTCTACAGGGCATACCTTTTTTCTCATATTGTTCTTGGAAGAGCTAATGCTTTTACCCATGCGTGCTCTCCTGTGGGGCGTCTGATCCTTGGTGTTCAATGGCAGAGTTAAGGGGACACTTCCCCCCAGAACTTCCCAGCATTGCATTTGAGCTCATCCTGTGACAAGATAAATATACAATAAACATACTGGAATGGGGTAGGATGGGAATAACTCCCTTTTTCACTGATTTTTGAAACCCTTAATAAAAAGACCAAAGAATGATTTTGTTCAAGTCTCGTAAATTTTATCTTTGGCAGATCAGCCTGTTGAGTCTTCAGTTTCTCCAGTGTTCCAAAGATCCAGGCTCTCCATTTATTCCTCTTTTGGCCCCTTAGCTGAATCTTCGTTCACCCTCTCTTCTCGAACTCCTGGTCTTAAGCAATCCTCTCGCCTCCCAGCCTCCGAGTAGCTGGAACTACAAGCATGCACCACTGTAGTGCATAGGAGAGGCCCTCCTCTCCTCTACGCCTACCCGGGGCCTCCCATTTAAAACCCAAAGTCAAAACACTTCTCGTGGCCCTGACTTCTCCTATGGTACCATCTCCTTGACTTACCACTTCCGCATCCTCGCTTCACATTTGTACTCAGCTCAGTACAATCTGGTAACCTCTTAGTATCCCCTCACTTCTGAAAATGCACCCACTCTTTCTTAAGCCCTGACACTTCCTCATACTGCCACATGTTATGGCTTTCTTGATACTCCCCTCCTTGACCCTGCAGCAGTCCTAACACAGCTGACCGCCTCTTTGCAGCTGTCTCCTGGCTTAGCTTTCTGCCCCTCGTTATCCCTATCCTGTTGTCGGTTCTTTCTCAAATACCTTCATAGTCTCACTGTTCACTTTAGATGTGGGTCCTTTCAGGGACGCATGCTCAGCTTCATTCTTTCCCTCTTTTCACACTCCTATAGATGACTTCTAAGTTGTCATGTCTTCAAATATCAATGAAATGTAATGGCCACCAAATGTTTATCTTCATCATCCTCTGGAAGTTCCAACTCAAGCTTTCAACTGCCTCCAGGTTTGCCCATCACCAAGCATCTCAAATGTGTGTCCAAACCCTGTTGTAATTTCCTTTCTACCTTCAGGACTTGCTCCCTTTTTTGTCCCTCCATTAAAGGCTATCTATTCCAAGCCAGAAACAGGATTTTCATATGACTTGTCTCTCTCAGTAATGCTGACCATATTTCTAAAGTATTTTGACTCTGTCTCATTCTTTTCATGTTGACAGATGGTCAAAATTGAGTTCTCTGCCACTGTTCTCTTTCTGCTCTTGGACCTCTTCTCTGTGCAAGAACCAGATCTGATTGCTACCCTGTTCCAAAAGTTCCTTGTTCTGAAGGCAGTGGAGAACCATGTCCATGTTAAACCTGGAATTCAAGATTCCCCACCACTGTGACTCTACATCACATGTTCCTTCAGAGCCCGATTTCTTACCAGTTCACTGACATGCAGCGGGTGGGCCAGCCCCAGCAGACTGTGCTCCAGCCCTGGCATGGGCTATGCACTTTCTTTTTCCAACTAGAATGTCAAGGATCTGCTCAGATCTTTTATGAAGCACCTTTATCCTTGGCTCCTAAGCACAATGAATCCCTGCCTCCTGTGCCTCCACCGTTCTTCCCTTCTAATTCTATGATGCCACCATGTAATATAGTGGTTTTCATGTTAGTCACTGAGCTTAACGCATCCATATGGTCTAGTGGGGTGAATAATATGTAATCTTATCTGTCAGCCTGTCATCCATCCATCCCTCCATCAACCTGGTTAGCATTTTGATACTGGTATGCCCAAGACTCCCTCTGATGCTAGTATTCGTGGATTCTGAATATTATCTAACTTCCGCGCAGAGACAAAAGTACACGTTACAGGCTAAGTACATGATACAGGCATCCAGAATCATTTATGTCTTGATGACTGCTAAATTTCCAGGGCTCAATAACTTAGTAGGTTTCAATAAATGTGTTGAATGAACAAATTAGTTAATTCCTAGAAATTGATGGAAGATTGACTTAGGTTATAGGTACAGTAAAAACAAATCCCCCTGCCTCTAATTAAAAAAAATAAATTTACTCCTTCCAATTGCTACAGATAATTATCACTTATATATATTATGTACAATATTCTCTATTCCAAAATGTATTTCTGGAGAAACACAGATGAGCACACACTGGCAAGCATAGAGCAGTTAGGACCTAGCAGGAGTAGACCAGCAGTCCTGCAGGAATACAGCCCAAGCTTCTGTAGCCCAAGGCCCTTACTGCTATGACCCAGGCCACTCCCCTGTCTTGAGCAGGCCACACACCAGCAGCACCAGCTGGGTTGTTAATTGTTAACTTCCAACTTTGCCACTTCCTTCCTTCTCCAATAGCTTCCAGTACTTGTCCTAATTTTTTCTTTTCATCTGCTTATGTTCATGACCCCATTTTCCCCTACATACCAACCTAACCACCCAAAAACATAAAGAGAATAACTACGTGAAGTGATCTCCATTAGAACCAATACCACAAATATTTTCAAGTTTTCTTGAAAAAAAAAAAAAAAGACTATACTCTCAAGGATCATTTCTATAGTTTGTTACTAAAGAAGTTTCTCTGAATTTGTAGAGCACCGAAATTATTAAAAAAAAAAAATTAAATTCCAGGTAGGAGCAAAGTAGATACTAACTGTGATGTTACCCCTTGCTTATTTCTTTGAAATGAAATAAAACTGGCTTAAATGACAAAACACACATCCATGTTTGCTTTAAAGTCTTTATTATCCCGAATATAAAAGACAGAGTCCTCTAGGATATAACAGAGTTCTTTACGTGGAAACATTATTTTTTTACAAGTGAAAAAATAAATACCTCTTGGAATAAAGGCTTATATGCTAATATGTGCCATAAAAAAGTAGAGTTTTAATATTTGACAAAATGTCTGTGCAAAGAAACAAATGCATAAACACATTACTGCTACATTAAGGCAATATGAAAAGTATACTCAGAAATCTCAGTAAAGTGACAGTGTAGGTTTCTAGCTTTACCTTAGCTAGTATTGCACCCGATAAGGTCATCTAGGTCTCCCGACATCCCAGAAAACCTGCTAGCTGACCAGCTTCCAAAATGCCCAAGTGGGAGTGGAAAACATGTTTAAGAAAACAGAAGCAAAAAGAACCAAAACCCCTTCGAAACATACAGAGGGGACAACCCAAAGTTAATACTTAAGCACTTACTTTAAAAAAACACAACAAAACTCCCCCCACCCCCCCAAAACAGAAAAGGACACAATATCTAAATACTTATGGTAAGGCTATAAAAGGCTTGAACAGTTCAAGCAAAGCAACACCAGTGGGTGAAGCTGGGATCGAGTGCTTGGGAGAAGTGATGAGTTAACTACCCTCAGTTGTACACCATGAGGCTCCATCTCTCACTCAGCAAGCTCCGCTTTCCCTTCCCAAGGAGAGTGCTCTCTGTTTTCAGTCTGAAATAAAATATTCCACCAGCTCAGAAGGCCCGGGGAGTACTTGATTACTCCACAGTAATCTTATAACAAGATTGGTAGTATTTTACAATCGAAAGGCTTGTTGGGTAGGGATAGGGGGAGCGTAAAGGAATAGGGAGCCACCCACATTGAGTGAGCTGCTTTTTACTAGCCACACTGGTTTAAATCTGCCAACATTGTCAACTTTTTAAAAGTCACAGAATTGATTTGTAAACCTGTTTGCCTTCCAATCATTCTTGATCAAGTTATAAAGACAGAAATGACATTAAAACGACAACAATTTACGAAAGACTTTCCTATTAAAGATGGTTGGAGCTCCATGACCATACAAAAAGAACGAAATTCTTGAAAGTAATTCTTACAAAATCTGCTGCCAGTAGGAAACTTACCTCGGGATACATTAAGGAGACTTACAACATCATTTCCTAAAAGGTACCCAACTTTTTGGCTATGTTGCCACTTCACTGACATCAAAGACTTTACCTATTCCTTTACTTGATCATAAAAAAAATCAACATCCAAGGAATGTGTCTGCGTCCCAGAGCTCCTCCTGGTCCCACGACTGGAGTTGTTGATTCTACGCACGGATATGTTTTTGCAGTGAGGAGTAGCTGTGTTATTTTTCTTCCTTTTTTTTTTTTTTTTTTTTAACATCGCATGGCAGATGGGTGTTGGAATAATTACTTTCTCCACAATCTATCATTTTAATAGTTTATAATAGTGCAGTTCATGGAAACATGGCAAGTCCAACAAAAGCACAACAGATTAGATTACAGTCAGATTGAGAAGACTGGTGTGCGTTGGCAGATAGACATGCTGGACATGCTCCACACGTGACCTGCAGACGGGACATGACTGGGAAAGAAAAGCCAACAGTCTCTGTTAGCATGCAAGCCTTGGTGGGGGGCCTGTGTCTCTGTGCACACCCCGGTCTCTAGTGCATTTAATTTTCTAAATCAATTGTGATCACAGTGATTTCTAGCTTTCAATTCGTAGAGATCTTTGCCGTCTCACAGGTTGAAAGTTTATACTTTACAAGGGCTTAAAAATAAATATTATGACATAGTATAAACTGAAGGAAATTAATTTTTAGTGAAACGCTAAACAAGGTACATTGAATAAAGCAATTACTGAAGACGTCTTTCTGTGCAGAATGTGGTCTCTACGTGAGTAGACTATAACACTTCAGGCAGCAATGCAGGAGACCCTTCTTGAAATTGTGTGTCCTTAGCTCAGCTGACTGACTCAGGCCAACATTTCTGGGCTGATGCCTGCACGGCCAGGGAGGGTGGCTCTGCTTCTAGCCGTAGGTGGCAGCTCCACATTCCTGGCTGACTTCTCAGAAAGCCCGTGCCCATCATCAGCCCTCGGGAGAGACTTAGGGATGAGAGTCGGAATAGGTGGGCAGAAAAAGACAAGCCTATGACTGCTTCTGGGGAAAGGACACAGGGGTCATTTGCTCTTATTAGCTCTGAAATTAGCAGCTTCTGAAGGACTAAGTATTATCTAGAACCAGTTTTACATAAAACCACAGTGACATTTGGCAAACACATCTGAGAAATAAAAACAAATTGAAAAAACTTATAACAGGAAATTTAAAATTCTTCATGCAAGAAAGGAAGAAAACTATATGTGAGTTCTCTTTTTCGTGTTAATATTAAAATTAGTTTGACTTGCTAATAAATAATAGCCAACCCATATGCCCTCGAGGCATTTGCAATCATAAAAGGAAATTAATCACCAATATCACAGAGTCAACAACCCATCCATGGATAATTGAGAAGTATTCTTTCCCAAATATCTTAAGTAATAAAGACCATCCTCCTAAGTGTCAGAAAAAGGGAGGCAACTTGAAATAGAGGAAGCAGCCCTGGGCCAGGCCTCAGGAGGCCTGGATTCTTGTCCTCAGGTAAGCCGCTAACTAGATATGTTACCCAGGAATCTCAGCCTCATTTTCAGAACTTGAAAACACTGTATAATTTGGAGTAATTATGTTGTTGAAAATAGTATGCTAATCTAAAATGTTTCTAAAGGGCAATACCTTTTAGGTCACCAAATACAAAGACCTTTTCCGGGTGAAGATGGGCATTCCCCGTCTGTGCATTAGCGAGCCAGTACCTGGCTCCTACTCCCCATTAAGAGGAGGGATAGGTGAGGCTGCAGGCAAAAGTGGGCAGCTGACTCCCCTACCTGTAGCTGGGTGGCGCAGCTCTCACAGCACACAGTGTGGCCACAGGGACAGAAGGTGGAGTTGATCTCCTCCTCGCAGCACACCATGCACAGCATGGCTTCCTTCAGCTTGCGTAGCTTCTCCTGCAGCACCCGGGTCTGCTGGCAGCTGAGGCCCTCGCAGCTGCTGCAGTTCATGCTGCTTTCTGAGGACTTCAGAGGTGAGTGTGAAGGGCTCTGGTTGCTTCTTGAGACGAGGTCCACAACGCCAGCATTGTACAGAGCCCTCCTGGCATGGTCATACACCTCCTTTGATGTTCTTTTAATATCAAAGACATATTTCTTGCCAAGGTTAATGTTTTCATTCAGAAACAGAGATGCCAAGTGGCCCTTCAAGTCACGGCTATACTGCATCATCACGGCGCTGGTCACTGTGTCACACCTGCAAGGCAAGATTGAACATCTACTTTAACACCAAAGAGCCTGGCAGCCCCCTTATTCGCTGTTGTCAATAAGAACAGAAATGTCAGCAGATGTTTCATAGTCTCGTCTGCATGTATGAAAGTAAGTCCTTCCAGTTTTATGTCTGGTAAATATTCTCAGTGATTACACCTCTGTTTCTCTAACGTCTCCTGACATTACGGCTTCTGTAAAGCAGTAAATACAGAGGGCAGTGAGCACGTACCTCCTCCCCAGGACAGACGCTACTGAGTGAAGTTGCTTATGGAAGAAGGGCATCTGCCTGAAGTCTTGGCTTTTATGTTAGAAATGTCTAAAAATTTCCCATCCTGTTTCACAATTTGTGTATCTATTTTAACATAAAAAAGTTTAAAGTTGTCTACGACTTAAATTTCTTAGCTTTAATTGTCCAAATACCTGAGTCCAATCACAACTTGGCTTTAAAGTACCCTCTGAAATGAGGGAATCAATATTGTTATTAAAAAATCCTTCCGTACACAGTGACGACTCAGGATAGCAGCTCTGCCAGAAAGAAAAGATGATCTGTGCTATCCTTCTCCTGAGCAGTGGAGCAGGCCCAATCCCTCAGGGTTACCTTTAGGGTAATCAAACTTGGCTTTGAAGCTGAGTCCTAGGCTAAGTAAATAATTATCCTCCCAGTTCCCTCATCTTTAACATTAGGGTAATAATACTTAACCCCTTAGGGTTGTTGTATTGATTAAATAGGCATAGAAATCTCCTAACACACTTTGTGTCTAGAATAATGGCATAAGAGAATACGGTAGGAGGTAAGCAGAGAATGTGTTTGTGCAGCTCACACACATGCACCTTCTGTGGGTAAAACAAGACTACATTAATAAGGACTCCACCGCTACTACGGAAACAAAATGTACAGAATTTCTTAAATTCTGTACTAGACTCATTGACACAACAATCCAAGGATCCGTAGAAACCTGGTTGTCACCTAAAAACCTTAGAGCTGTGGTGCTGAGGTGACCAAGCACACGAGATACGTGCCTGTAGAATGCGTGCGTCTCTGTTATCGCTCGGTAGAGCCCGCTGGCCGCCCTGGTGCTGATCATTTTAAACAAGAGCACGATGCTGTTCCCAGATTCCTTGGTGACCGTCAAATATACATTCTTTCCTGACTGGGTGGCCATCTGCACCACAGGATAAGCTATCCTAAGAGACGGGAAGAGAAAAGAAAGCAGATCTAGAAGGAGTGATTCTTCACCATGCGTGTGCCTTTGTGGGATCCCCATTTGCTCATGACCTAGCAGAAAAATCAGACGCTTCCTCTGGGGCTATCACATCGCCATAATGCTGCCTTATCGTAAAGATACAGTGAAAAGCAGTTGGGCATATGTGGGGGGAAGTGTGGGAACAAGTGCTGGGTGTGCGCACATGCATGTCTACAGCTGAAAACAAGTTTTTTATGGCAGTGAATGGGTTATTTGGAAAACGTTAACTCTGCCACGTTGCATACCTTGAATAACATTTAAAATGGTGATTTAGGCCTGAATAAAATTAACGTACATACCAAAATGAAATCTTTCATTCCTAAGAGCTGACTGTCGAGTAAATCCCTTCCTACTTTCTATTACATTGACAGCTACAGATGTATACACATGCTTAGGTCAAAAAAAGTTAAGTCTTGGCTTACCTATTAATTGGGCTAAAGTCATCTTTACAAATTGAGATTCCTTCAGGTCCAACCCCAATGAGCAGTTTCTGCCCTTCGCTATCCCGCACAGAATGCCATTCTATGCCATAGTTTTCCATTGCCGACACAATCTGCAAAACTTGGTATTCAGCTGAAGCCTGGCTGGTCCCCTCCAACTCCTTATGTTTTGCAACAATGCTGGAGGACACCAAGAGGACAGAGAATTAAGTATACAGACATTAACTTTAGAGATAAACCTATGTAGTCTTCACGAGTGAAATATACTAACACTGATGAATCACAACAACTTAAAACTTATGTATTACTGATGTTTCATGTATTTAGCGAACTTACTATAAAAACGTCTAAGACACTGGGATCTCAACTATTAAATACTTGGTAAAAACACTTTGGGGATGCTGGATGGGTGATGAATTGGAAGAATTATGGAAAGTCTCTAAAAATATACATAAGTCAAATTTACATATTGGAAAGTCTCATGCATTTGTTCACATATAGTTTATAAGCATAAAGTTGACCCCTAAGCCCCTGTGGCCAGGGAAGGAGGTAGGCCAACAAACCACGGGAGTCAACCTGGCATGGAGGCCACCCTCAGTCGAGCCTTCAGATGAGACAGAGTTCCACCTGCAGCTTGACTACAGTCTCATGAGCCAGAGGACCCAGCCAAGACATGGCCAGATTCCTGACCTACAGAACTGTGAGACAATTTTTGTTGTTTTAAGTCACTAAGTTTTGGGGTAACTTGTTATGCAGGAATAGATAACTAAAATGCCTATGTTAGATCTCCTGGTTTAATTCTTGCTGGGATGAAGAAAACACCAATATACATAATAGATTTTTTATTTTAGGAGATTTGTACTTAAAGGCAGAGATTTTAAAAAATTCCCATTATATATAGCATTTCATATTGTGTTTACATATTTTTCAAATAAAAGGCTAACAAATTTTTTGAAAATATTTGGTTAAATTGGGCAATGGCACAGTCTTAACTTCACAAATTATGTGTATGTACCACAGATTCATCTTCTTTTGGAAATGCTTATACATTTGATAGCTCTATGAATATAAGCAGTAGCCCTGATGCTGCCATGTTCATGCTCTGGTGTCTCTGGTCTTGCTGCTCCCTCTGTCCTGATGGCCATTCTTTCTGTCCCCTTGCTTGGATACCCTTTGGTCTATATCACATGCAAATCCTCTATTCCTCTAATACAGTATTTGACATAACATGTGTATTATGTGTGACTTAAGTGCCTCGAACGTCAGACAGCTCCAAAAATGTACATAAAACTGCATATTATGTGTGATTAGTTTACCTTCCAACCTTAGTTTCATCCTGTTTAAGCCTATTCTAGTTGTATACAATACTATATTCAACAGCCTCACCTGTTCAAGGTGGCAGAGGAGAGCTCCTTGGCACAGAGCTCCTCATAGTTATACTTGGCAGTGTTCTGGTTGTAGTCTCCAAACTTGGTCTGGGCCAGGAGGGCACTGAGTTCCACTGCCTGCTCTGGGGAACACAAGAGGTGGCCTGCCAAGAGGGCCTCCTTGATGTGCAAGAAAAAGATATGCCTGCAAAGCAAGGTGAGAGTGAGGTTATGCTTGGGGATAACCTGACATCAATCTCAGCCTACTTAGCAATTTCACAGTCACTTTTAAGGAAAGCAATTTTAAAAGTCACACTGAAAATGCTTAACATTAAAGAACTTTAAAAAAAACCATCAGTATTAAGACAAAATCAAAATAAGAACTGCGTTTCTCTGGAATAAAAATTGTGACCCAAACAAGATAAACTTATTTAACACAAGCTTGGTAACATTAAGGCTACAAAACATAAAATAATTACACATAAGTTTCTGCATTATAGTGTTTTAAAAGAAATTATTTTAATCAGAAAAATTGTATCTTGACATGGATTCTGATAGAATCTTAAGGAACTCTATACATAAAGACAAAATTCTCACCTTTATTCAAATGATACCCCAATCTCTAGTCTCAGTGCCAGCTTCTGTCCTAAGAATCACATGAAAAATGTCCAATCTCCTATAGGCTTCGCCACCTGGATGTTCTTCGATACCTCAATTTTGGCTCATTCAAAACCAAACTCCATATATTCTTTCCCAAGCCCTTTTTCTCCGAATGGAGACCACAGACTGACTTTGGACTCTTTGTCCTATTTCACTTGACTTTCTTCTCTCTGAAAACTATTTAAATCCAGTTCTATCCTCCCGTTTGTACCTCCTCAATACTACTTGCAGGAAGAATTTACACTATTCTCTGCGCTGCTCTCCTCCTCCAGACTCCATGCAGGCAGCCTACCTTCCATGCTGCTTGTTTCTAGTATAAACTTGTCATTTCTCTGCTCAAAATCCTTCAAAGGATCTGTACGGCTTGCCAAGGGAGCACGTTATTAACGCGGAGCTGAGGAGTCTCCACCATCTGGCCCCAGCTTTCCAGCCACGTCTCCTGTCATTCCCTGCAGCTGCTATGCCCCAGGATAGGGAACAATTCCTCTCCCTGGGAAACCCAGAAAGCATGTTCATGCTCTGGTGTCTCTGGTCTTGCTGCTCCCTCTGTCCTGATGGCTATTCTTTCTGTCCCCTTGCTTGGATACCCTTTGGTCTATATCACATGCAAATCCTCTATTCCTCTAGTACAGTATTTGACATAACATGTGTATTATGTATGACTTCTTAAGTGCCTCGAACGTCAGAGAGCTCCAAAAATGTACATAAAACTGCATATTATGTGTGATTAGTTTACCTTCCAACCTTAGTTTCATCCTGTTTAAGCCCATCCTAGTTGTATACAATACTATATTCTACATTTACTAAAAGGTGTGTCGCACTTAAAAACTCCTGTAAAATTCAGATACTGGTCACACTGCCCAAAACTCTGAAGAGCATCTAAACTGCTGTAGACAGATTGGCCTCAGTTATAACAAGTGTCCCTGGCAAAAGTGAAGTTTTAACCTTCCTTTGATGACTTGTCATAACCTCTCAAACAAGGCTAATTGCCACATTATTCGTCCCATTAACAAATGAATTGTAACTTTGGCCAGGTGCGATGTCCTCAACACTGTTTCTGTTTAATAATATATCTGTGTCTGACATTCCAGCTAGAGGAACATGAGCAAGGTAAGAATCGACTAAGGAGGAGACAGCGAGGCTACAAATATAAGGAGGTGCTATACGGAGAGTCTAAAATGTCTGGCTGACAAGAGCCATTAATCTTATTTTCACTAAGAAGTATTTAAATTCAATGTTTTGTGCATTCTATAATGATAAAGAAATATTTGAAATGATGAAACTCTGCCAAATACTGCAGTTTTTTCTTTTTTTCAAAGCCCCTGTAAAGAAATCATAGTAAGAATGTGAAATAGCCTCAAAGAAGATAAAGATGGTTTTTATTAACCCAAACATCTGCTAATCTTTAAAGTATTTCTGACATACTGCTAAACTGAGAAGGGAGCCCCCACTGGGGCAAAGGAATCACCACGAAAATAATTTGCTGTAAAATAGCTATCTGAGGACTGAGATCCAGCATTCTCAGCAAGCCGTGGTTTACTACACTGTTGCAGGCCTCAAAAGGCTTCTTAGATGACCATTTGATAAACTTCATCTTGGTGAATGTACCCATCTCTGTATTCAACTGGGGTGGAGGCGTGCTGTTAGGAAACTAAAATCTGCATCTATGCTTTCGTTAAAGAAGAAATTACGCTCTGAAAGACTTGAAGAATATTGCCACAAACGAAGTCTTCTTAGTTTAATTACTGCTTATGTAAAAGTGGCCTTTTTTTTTTTTTTTTTTTTTTTTGAGACGGAGTCTTGCTCTGTCGCCCAGGCTGGAGTGCTATGGCACGATCTGGGCTCACTGCAAGCTCCGCCTCCTGGGTTCAAGCGATTCTCCTGCCTCAGCCTCCCGAGTAGCTACATTAGACCATGCCTGTCTAATTTTTGTATTTTTATTAGAGACGGGGTTTCACCGTGTTAGCCAGGATGGTCTCAATCTCCTGACCTCATGATCTGCCTGCCTTGGCCTCCCAAAGTGCTGGGATTACAGGCAAAAGTGGCTTTTAACTTATTTTTCAGGTGTAAAGTTAGAGACTAGTTCCTGCTTTATTAAATAGTAAGAAGAGTTTTGAATCAATTCCGTGTCTTTTTGCAACCTATCCATGCCTACACTTCCGGAGAGACAGTGGCCAAAATCAAAGGCAAAGAAGCAGTAACAGAATGTAAACAGGTGGCAGGCAGCCTGAGAGCATCACTGATCCTTCTCAGCATATGGGCCAGAATTTAAGAAAAGATCTAGCAAGGGCGATGATTGACCTTTTCGACATACTCCACATTCTAGCCTGGACTGCAGAGGATGCCTGGTAAGCATGAAAAATCCTTCTCCTTACTGTCAACATCAGCTTTCTGATAGTCCCTTCCTACATTTTGCAGTTTCATGGCTATAAAGCAACCTTTTCATTTCAAGCCAATAAATATTTGTCTTGCACCGCCTCTGTGCCCAGCCCTAAGCTGGGGTTTTAGGGTAAACATGTCTGAGAGTTCCTTTTTAGATGGACTTACAGCCTTTTACAATAAAGGGACATATCCCGTCAAAATAACTCCAGCCACAATCTAGCTTTTGGGTGACAAGTTTATGCTCTCCAGGAGAACAGTACAACAGAGTACTAGTAGCAAAGATCAGCACTCTAATAGGCTCTTTCCAAGACAGAGGATAGCAGAGCTCAGAGACATGTTTCCAACAAGAACTTCAGTGATGGCTCAATATTTATGGGTGGTTTTGAATCAAGTATTTTCTCTTAGTATTTTCCCCTCAAACCATCTGGATTGTAACTATCTGGCTCCTGGGTTTTGCCCCCTCCTTTTTTTTTTTTTGTAAAGTAGGCAAAAGGTTACCAATAATATCAAAACAAGCAGATATGGTCAAATAAGTTATGCCTGCAGTGAATGCTTTTGCACTAAAGATCAAAAGTAGATGACATATTCAATTCAATAGAGGCTACATCCTAGAATCACAAACAGAAAGAAAGCCTTTGGAAAAAAACTGTTTTCTCTGTCTTAAGCAAATGTCCATGAATATATCCTATGAGCATAAATAAGCTCAAACTGCACCTTTTAAACATTCTTCGGGTTATACCTTCTAATTCATGACTCTTCTTTAAGTTTTACCCAGTTACTAAGAAAACTGATATTTTCAATATATGGATCACATTTTGGGGCCCAAGGCGTAACATTCTGGCTAAACTCATGTCCTGGCATCATGGGCACAGATGAGTTAACATTTACTGAGCATTATAGAAGATTTTTTTTTTTAATGGAGTGAATATAAGGATATGCCAAATTTTAATTTTAAAAATGAATCACATATTCTTACTATATTTTTCTTTCAAAGTACTTCAAATTTTCTCTCTTTTAAAAATTAATTCCTTCTTACAATGTTAAGGAATGAAGTTAGATCATTTATCTTTTAAGAGTTGTAATCAGAGAACTTTCCTCTAAACACTGGCTTGTCTCATAAAGCAATTATCTAGGAATCAAAGCAGAACTTCCTGCAAACCAGTTGGAAGTTGTTCATTTGCTCATCATAGAGGGTTCCTCTCAGTTACTGCCCTCCAGTTACCTCACCAGTTACACCATTTTTAAGAGCTTTTAATGACAAATGTAAAATAACTATATCCAGATTCATTATTGAACTCAAAATTTAAGAACTAACCTACATCTTTAAACCAGCTAAGTAGCTATTTTTTTCAAATTCTCAATTACCAATAATTGAATTATATTTCTCCTGGAAAGCCATGACTGACTCTAGCCATAGTGAGTAATGGCTGGTTCTGCTCTCACCTTGTCAGAACCCACGGTGATCATCAGTCAGCCTGCCTCAGTCCAATGAGTCACTTAACCACAGTTTATTTTAAACCAAACTTTGACTGCCAAGTTATATTTAAAAACTATCAAATCACAACAGAATTGCTATAAGACTTTTCTGTTTTGTATCTTTAATTTCAGTAAAACACAAATCAGTTCAAGCTGGATCACGGGTCTAAATGTAAAAGCTAAAACCGTAACGTTTTAGAAACAAAACATAAGAGTATCTTCGTGACTTCCAGGTAGCAAAGGTTTCTCAGGACATAGCAAAAACCACAAAAGAACAAAGTGGATAAATTAGGCTTCACCAAAATTAAAAACTTCTGCTCATAAAAGGCATCAGAAAAACAGGTAAGCCACAGGAGGAAATACATTTACAAAACGTATCTGACAAAGGACTGGTATCTAGGGTACATGAAGAATTTGTACAACTCAAAAATAAAGGCAAACAACAAAAATGAGTAAACGACTTGGACACTTTGAAAAAGATACATGAAAGGCCAATAAACACATGAACAAGTGTTTAATATTAATTGTCAGAGAAATGCAAATTAAAACCACAACACTCTACCACTACACACCCACCAGAAAGCTGGCAGGGATGTGGAGGAACTAGACTCTCACATTCTTGCTGGGAGTACAGAATAGCACAGTTGCCAAATAGCTTTGGGAAAAGGTCCGGCAGTTAGTTATAAAATGAAATGATTACTTACTCCATGACCCAGCTATTCCACTCTTAGGTATTTATTTATTCAAGAGAAATGAAAATATGTGTCTACAAAAAAAAGGTACATACTAGAATGTTTATGGCAGCTTTATTCATAATAGCTGGAAAACAGGTGTTCATTATTAGGAGTACGGATAAACAAACACTAGATTCATTCAATGGAATACTATCCAGCAATATAAAAGAACCAACCACTGATATATAGGACAATATGGATGGATCTCAAAAAATCTGTGATGAACAAAAGAAGCCAGACATCAAAGAGTGCATACCACAAGATTCCATATAGATAAAGCCGCACAGGCATAGCTCATCTCTGGTAGAAGAACACGTGACAGAGGTGTGGCGTGCGGTGGGTGGGGGTGGGAAAGAAGGGGAGGGGTTGACTGCAGAAGGGCTTGAGGGAACTTTCTGGAGTGTTGATAATGTTCTAAATTTTGATAGCAGTTTTATTTAAACAAGCACAGCTGTTTGTCAAAAATCATTAAATGGTATAATTAGGATTTATGTAAATTTTACATCAAAAGAAAAAACTGCAAACATTGAGTTCTAGTTAATGTTATGCATGCTGAAGTATTTAGGGGGAAACATACTTATATACAACTTATTTTGAAATGCATCTAAAAATAAGACAGATTGATGGGTGGATAGAGGACTGATAAATGGATGAATATGTAATAAAGCATGTAAACTATTAATATTAGAATTTCGTATATATAGTATATACTTAGTATACATACTATAGAGTAGAATATATAGTGTACATATATATATATATGTATACACACACACATAATGTGTGTATATATACATAGGTGTTCCCTGTAAAAAATCTCCAATTTTCCTGTATGTTTGAAAATTTTCATAAGTTAACGAAGTAATACTAGTAAAAATCCCTTAGGGTCAAGGATTCAAGTAACTAGCCATATCTAACATGAACCACCACATCTATCTACTTCATGGAGGGCTTGCCACTGAGAAACTTGTCACAGCCAAATAATTACCAAGTTAGGTCTCTATGTAGGCTTAAGGAGATCCTTTTCAAAGCCCAAAGTACAAAATGAGAATCACTGATGAAAGTGTTCCTGCTCTAAAGCAGTTAAAAGATGTGGAGGGCAGCAGCTGGGAAAATTTCCAACTTCAAAAGTGATCACAACCCACACCAGAAGAACACTTCTAATTGAAAGCAGAAAATCTGCACTTTTAAAAAATGTGCTTATTCACTCACAGTAGATCCCCATCCTAGGCAAACACCAATCTAGGCAGTCCTGAAATCTGAAAGTGCTAACTACAATCTCTTTCCCAACAATATAGATCAGCCAAGGAGTGCTTTTTGGTACATTCATTCCATGAGGCCAGGAAGGTTCAGGAATTTTCAGACCTCATCATCTTTTTAACTGCCTTCACATTCTGAGTTACTTGCTAGGTCCTGCTGCTGGTACAGAAGAGGGCTGGGAACAGGCCACAGTGGGACTCCATTCAGAGGAAACACACCTAGTGTTCCTACAGCTGCTCAACACTGGTCACCTTGAGTCTGACCCTAGGTGCCTTCTAAATGCTCAGATTTAATTTTACATGTCATTTTAAAAACCTTCCTTGAATATTTCATACAAATATATAAGTACCAGAAATTCAAAAAGGGCCTAAAGATACCCAGACAGGCGTTCCTTGGCTGAAATAAACACATATAATAACACAAACATCCTATAGCCTTAACAAAAGAAAAAATTATATCAGAAATTTAAAATTTGATTAAATACTTTCTTTGGAAATAACCACATGCCTGCTTTTACTGTTTTTACTTTCCAGGGCCTATTTTGTGTTTGGGCATGCAAACTTTCCCAGATTTCCACATGTCTAAAAGTGATTTTTGTTGGAAGACAGGGAAATACCTAGTTAATATGTACTTAGGACTATAAATGAGTTGCAGTTAAAGTGATGCTATAACTTGAAAACTATCTGACTTTCATAGACGGCCCAGATAAGTGGTAGTTTCTTTTAGGAAAGAACTAATAGCCACAATAAACACATGGTCTAGGATGGTGTAGAGGGGGTGAAGGAAAGGAAGCAAAAGAATGTGAGGAAGCTCTAAGTTAAGTTCAAACAGAAAATAATCACTACAAAACATTTTTGAAATGGTGAGATTTCTTTTGGATACTCTCAACTTTTCAGTTTATAAAAGCAAAGTGAAAAACATCTCAAAGTCTATTAGGAAAGCTTATATTAGTAGTTATCAGTTAACCCCATTTTTGTTTACTTCCAAGTTCTTAAGTCTATGATTCAACAAATATGCAACAGACACTTATTAGACTCTGGGGATACAATGTTGATAAGCTCCCTGTTTAATGGAGTTTAGGTTATTAGAGTGACTGATAATAAACAAATTACCACGTAAGTATATGTAGTATTATAAGCTCATTAAATGCTATAAAGGAAAGATACATGATGTCTTGGGGGAGTTTAGTCTCCCAAGCAAGGCTAGGGAAACTTTCCTGAGGGCTGAGGTCAGAAAGGTAGGACAGATTTAACAAGGGACGAGTCAGAGTCAAACTCATCACTGCCAGCATCACTGAAATCTGGATGAAATTTAACATCCAGGATTATAGCATTTCTGTGAACATTTAGTCTGGGACTCACGGAGCTCTTGGAATGGGGTTGTTTTCTGCAAAAGAGAATCCATGTGTTGGTGAGCCTTACCTAAGCAAAACGTCTCCTAGCAAAGACTTCAGAGCTCTGCTAAAACGTGGCTAAGTCAGAAACAAAATATAGATTTTATTGGCAGTGGATGGTATAATTACCATTGTGAAGATGAAGCATATACTTCTCTAATCTCTGGTTTTGGAAATGTTGACAAAATCCAGTCAGAATTGCAGTAAACTCAAAGCCTTTGAAAGGCAAGAATTTCCAAGATGATTATTATTTCAGATCTACTTCCAGAATACATTAATTTGTTTCACTATTCATTTTATTCCATGGCATCACAAACATCTGCTGAAAATAACCTGCTGTCTC
The DNA here is from genome assembly GCF_029281585.2 of Gorilla gorilla gorilla. NCBI lineage: Eukaryota > Metazoa > Chordata > Mammalia > Primates > Hominidae > Gorilla > Gorilla gorilla. Next base: position 33,833,180 of record NC_073229.2, on the reverse strand, counting down.
CATCTCTGAAATATGCCAGCTGAAAAGTAAAAGACTCTCCTTTTACATTTGAGGCTCATATTCAAGAGCAAAGCATAATCTAGATAGAAGAATCAAACCTAAAATTAGGCCAAATCAGAACTCTACCTACCAATCTAAGCAAACACTTGATGTGCTTTTTCTGTTTCAGAGACACATATTTAGGAAAACATTAAGGAAAATAATATAAAGAGGACACAAAAGCAATGAAAAAAGTTATTGCTAAGAGAAATTTAGAAACCATCTCTTCAGAGGCTTTCAAGTAGGATGTAGAGCTGGGCCCATAGCAGTCTGGATGGCTGGTAGTTGGTGGCAGAGCTGAAACTACAATACAGGGCTTCTGCCTGGTTCCCTGGTGCTGTCCTATGACAAACAGGCCTTCCTGCCCATCATTCTCACAAGGGCCTCCCTAATCTGATATGAACTAATATGTTAACTGCCCTTCCCAACTTGGCTACCTTAATTGTCCCCAGAGGACAACTCTACCAGGATATTTCAGCACCATTTAATAAACTGTCTAGATACTTTCAGTATACTACACTACATGCACCCTCATGATTTAGAAAAGAATAAAAAAATCACCTTTCATAACTGGATTGTCAAAGCTAAATTTACTCACTACATAAACAGACCTATTTTATATTCATGGCATTTTATATAAGTATTTTACAACAAATAATTAAACATCAAAGAAGTTTACGAACCAGCTTCATTTGCTAGCATTTGTAAACATACATATTTTTGTTCTATAGTTTCATGCATGTAAAAACAATGCTAATTGTAAACTGGACCCAGTACAGCTTCTGATGTCCTAATTAAGAGGTACAAATGCTAATTACAAATCACTTTATCTAGTTATTAAAACTTAAGTGTCAGTTATGTATTTCAGCCAACCCCACGAAACCAAGTAAAATTCACCAATATGTTAAAAGCAAGTTAAAAGTTAAGGTCACACTAACTTTTCCATACAATTTCAAAAAGGAATTAAAATCAATTAAAATTACCTAGTTGAACTAGGTATGTACATTCTTTGAGTACTATTACGAATCTCAAGAGTCCAAGTCAATTGAATCAATAAAGGAGAGACCAAGACAGGAAATTTGATTCAAGTTCTAATTCATAAAATGTCTCTATTTCTTACATGAATAAAATTGATTTGATAATAGTTACTAACCCAATTACAGGAAAGCACAGGTAGAGGCCATCTACTAGTCAATTATAAAGTCTGAATACATTCATAAAACAAATGTATTATGCTATTATCACTGCAGCCATTGTTTAAATGCAGTTATTTGGTACTCCAAGCTTCTGAAGATTTAAAAAATAAATTTGTGCCATCAAAACTGGGTTGCATCTAGAGATCTTGAAATAATTACAAAATCATAATAGGACTACACAATGAAAATTCCAGTATGTTGTGTTATGTCTTGTATTCGACTGCAAGTTATGACAGTGAAGCGCGAAGCTTTCACAAATCGGCTTTAAATAATAATTTTAAAAAGTCTATTCTGATTAATACAGACAGCTAAAACATCCTTAAGCATGCAATCACTTGAATATTTTGCAAGATATTTTCAGGAGTACCAAGAACTCAACATACCATCTTCATTCAGAAACAAAATTAAACATCTGCCTCAACCTTTAAAGCTCGATTACAAGGCAAAGTGGAAATTTCAAATTCAAATGAAAAGTATTTCAAAATGAGTTTTTATCAGTCCTTTGGTAAAACAAACAAGCAAATGTCATGTAAAAAACTCTTAAAGGATAATGCTCATTCATCATTACTTAAAATTTTTAGAATCACATTTTTCATATGCATGGCAAATTTCTCAGCCAAAGAATTATGAAAAACATTAGAACTTAGATCCAAAGCTTGCTATGTCTTCAAAGTAGCTGTTTTCCTTTTTAATTTTTTGATATGCCACTGTAAGATTGAAGTCTCCTGCCTTTCAATAAATATTAAATATCAATTTCCTAGTTTGGCTCATTCTGAGAATCAAGTATTAGAGTCAGTCCAGGGGAGAACATATTTTGTTTGAAAAATGAGACCACATGCTTCAGTTGTCTACCACTGTTGGTGGTGTTTTACAACGTAGAGAGATAAATTCAATCTAAACTCACCAATCGTGTGTAACATATCTGTGGGTTGGAATTCAGTTACAGTAGCCTTAGAAGAGTTCATGAAATTACATTTTCAAGAAACTTAAAAACTTTAAAAATTCTGCATGAAGTCAAACAGAGCTCTTGGCTGCACACTGTAATCTGACACTAGGCTGAAGAAACTGACCAAGTTTAAGTAACCCAAGAGGAACTGTTTCCTGCTTTCTGTTAGAACAGTCTGCAATGACCTATAGTAACACTGCTGAGGCAGAGGTTACTATCGGGCATTAGATGCTGCTATCAGGAAGTCAGTCAGTCGGGTAGGGTGGTTTCTTTTTTTTTTTTTTTTTTTTTCCCCTGGGGTAGCACTTATCTCAAGTGTTTGCAAGAATTCAACCCTGTTCACCCGTCGAGTTTATAAAGACAAGAAAAACTAAAAGAAGAATTGGAAAATGCACTCGGACCAAGTAGGTAGCTCCCCCTTCACCTCAACAAAAGGACCTGCATGGAAAACCTAAGTTAAGATGGAACTCCGCATCAAAACAAACTTGCCTGTGAGTATCTCTCGGAAGGTGCAGCGGCCCTTCTAAAGGGAACCAAAGGTCTATTTGACATTGGTTTATTTTAGCTCACTTTACCTAGTCTGCTCCTGTAAGATGAGATGAGGCTCCACGAAGAACTTGACTCTCAGTTTAAGCCTGTAAGGGGCTAGCCCATCCATCTGCTGGGAGATCCGATTTCTCAGGTTTAGCCATAAACTTTCACCTTTGCTACCCGTAAACTGCAGTCCAAAATAGTCAACTTCTATGATTCCCAGTCGCCTGCACACCTAAAACAAAAAGGAATGCAGCCTGGATGAGCAAATGGTACGTATCAAAGCAAACCCAACGGCTCCCTGAGGCTAAGATTACTGGTACTTTTTACAAAGTTCAATGGTGTTACAATTCCTGATCTAAACTGGAAAAACAAAGTTCCACGGCTCCAATGATACCAAACCACGAGCTCTAGTATGGAGGCTCATAATTCCTTTTAACGTCTAGGGCATGACCAATTGCAATAGCGAAAAAAGGAGTCCTCAAAAGTAGCCTTCCAAAAGATGAGGAGGGGAAACTACAGGGTATTTTCCTTCGTATTCCAATCACCGGAATTCCCTCCACCAGCATACTCTGCACAGCTGATTTTTGGCGACTTATTATCTGGGCAATTTTAACCATTTGGACTCCAAAAATCAAACACATTGAGGGAACACGCCACAAGTATCAGCTAAGCTTCACAAGCGGTTTCCCAAACATCTCAGAGCTAGAGGGGTTGAGGGCACAGCGTTTTCTTGGGATCACATGTGCTGTCTGCCATATCACCTATGCACTATTTGGCACCGATCTCCCTCACTGTTAAGGAAACACATGCTTAAAAACAACCGAGCAGTAGATGACCCAAACCTATTCCTCCCGTCCCCCGCAAACCCGGAGATGCAGGTGAACGGTGCATTTGAGAGCAGCAGCCTGAGAAGCAGCGTGAGACAAGGGCCCGGCTTGTCTGCCAAGAACCCCTGGGGCCCGAGACTGCTTCGAGCCACTCCATCCCATCCTGGCACGCGGGTGGCACTGCCAGGCGCCGCGGGGACCCGACAGGCGGCATCACGCACATACCTGCGGCAGGTGTGCGGAGCCGCCTTCTTCCGGGAAAGTGCTGGGTTGGGGGGATGATGGGGCGCTGGGGGGTGGATCCCGGCTGCGGGCTGCGCCTGGCCCTCAGCGCTGGGGACCCCCGCTGCGCGCTTTCTCCGCGCACCCCACGCGCGCCAGGAGGAGACCGCGCGCCCCACGCCCGTGGAGAGGAGGGGACGCGCTCCCCCCGGCTGCCGCCGCAGTGCCTCCCGGCCCCTAGTAGGCGGCGCGCCAGAGTGCCAGGCGTCGCTGCGAGGCCCCTCGGCCTCGCGGGACCCGCCGGGGCCCCTTCTTGCCCCTCGCCCTCACCTGGTTGAGGCAGTCCTCGCCGTTGGCTTTCGCCTCCACCTCCACCTCCATCAGCACCGCGTCCGGCCTCGTCACATAACACAGCATGGCTGGGGCTGCCGCTGCCGCCACAGCCGCCTTCTCTTTGGTGTGCGCAGGGCTGCCGCCTTGTCACTGCTGGGACCCAGCCCCGGACTCGGAGAGGGCTGGCCCTCGAAGGCTGCAGCTCTGCGGACCCTTGTCCGGAGCCCCGCGGCCGCCACTCGCGTCCCCGCCACCCCCTCACCCGCTGCCCACCAGCTCCCCCTGTCCTCCGCGCTGGCGCCGCACTCCAGCAGCCCAACTGCCTGCGCCGCGACAGGGACTCTGCTGATATAGCCGCCCCGCCCCCTTCAGCTCGGGTCCCCGCCAATCACGGCCTCCCTGCCCCTCCTCCCCCGCCCGGTCAGCCAATAGCGGCGCCCCTCGACCGCGGCCCCCGCCTCCCAGAGCCGGCTGAGTTTCCCTGGCCGCCTCGGGAGGTGGCAGCTTGCGGGCGCCGGGTGCTGCGGGAAGGGAGGGAGACCCCGGAACACACCAGCCGCCTCTGCCCGCTGGGCGACGCTGCTAAGAGTGAGCGATCGCCCGGGGCTCCAGGCGGGGACGCCTTTCTGCCTTCTCGAATTTACGGTGATTAAACACCTCCAAGCTGCCACTGTTCTTCAAATATCTTGGATCACTCTGAGCACGCATTTCGGTTGTGAAAGCAAAAAGGAAAAGGAGCAACCCAAAGCCTAAAGAAAACTGTTCTCGTCCGGGCATGGTGGCTCACGCCTGTAATCCCAGCACTTTGGGAGGCCGAGGTGGGTGGATCACCTGAGGTCAGGAGTTCGAGACCAGCCTGGCAAACATGGTGAAACCCCCGTCTCTACTAAAAATACAAAAAAAAAAAAAAAAAAAAAAAGTAGCCAGGCGTGGTGGCGGGCACCTGTAATCCCAGCTACCTGGGAGGCTGAGGCAGGAGAATCGCTTGAACCCAGGAGGCGGAGGTTGCAGTGAGCTGAGATTGTGTCACTGCACTGTAGCTTGGGCAAGAAGAGCAAAAAACCCTGTCTCAAAAAAAAAAAAAAAAAGAAAAAGAAAAAGAAAAAAGAAAAAAAAGAGAAAAAGAAAACTCTTTTCCACCAGGATTAGCCACAGTGGGTTGCTGGGAGGCAGAATTGTTGTTCCTTATTAAGACCTCATCATTGAGAAAAACAAAATCTGAGTATGAAAGTTTTTGCAGCTGACCAGTGAGCCAGGTGTCTTGGTCTAGTGCTGGTGTGTTACACTCCGGAAGGGCTTCTCCTTACTCGTTCTGCTGAATCAAAACACCTTACAGGGCACCAGGCCCTCTCTCAGGTTGCTCATTCTATCTCCTGTCTTATCTCACTCATTCATTAAACATTCATGCAGCACCTGATACCCTGCCTGTCCCTTCTCACAGGCAACCAGATGTTGTCCTCGTCTTAAGGTAAAGTGCTCAGCTCCTGACCTAACAGGTGGCATTACTGCAATATTAGCTATTAAAGGTCTACAACCCTTCACTCATTTACCGCTTGTTCCTCTTTGCCAATATATTACATAGCCTACATTTCGGATTTCTTTATAGGAGCCAGATGATGTGGGTTTCAGCCGTGGAAACTTAGAAAACTTACTTCAGGCCAGCTCGATGGCTCACACCTGTAATCCCAGCACTTTGGGAGGCCGAGGCAGGAGGACCGCCTGAGCCCAGCAGTTTGAGACCAGCCCGGTTTCGCAACATAGCGAAACCCCATCTCTACACAAAATACAAAAAATTAGCCAGGCGTGGTGGCGCCTGCCTGTAGTCTCAGCTACACGGGAGGCTGAGGTGGGAGGATCACTTGAGCCTGGGGGTTCGAGGCTGCAGTGTGCTGTGATCCCCCTACTGCACTCCAGCCTAGGCGACAGAGCAAAAGACCCTGTCTCTAAACAACAACAACAACAAAAAGAAAACAACGAAAGAAAAAAAAAAGAGAAAACTTACTTCATCTGTCTGAAGCTTGGTGTTGTCAACAGTAAAATGGAGAATGGAGACGGCAATATCTGCTCTGTCTCCACCCAGCATTGTTGGGAAGCGCAGCAAAGATAATAATGTTCACAAAAGCATTTGAATGTCCCTGTGTATGTAAGGGGAGCTATAAGGTCAGTGCCTTCACTGCTTAATGATGACTTTTCCTGTCCCTACCCCCCTTCACGAGTCCCAAGGATCTGTTAGTGGCCTTTATTTCTGAACAACCAGGTACGATATCAGAGCCCAAGGCTAAAAAAAAGGAGGGATCCTCCCACACACAGTTCTTTGCTAAAGCTGACCAAGTAAAACTGTAAACTGTCCAAGTCCTAACCCCCACTGTTGCAGAGGAACAGGTGCACTCTCACATCTTTCTGTCTTATAAATACACCTCATGCTATTGTGGGCTGAAACAGTCCCTTCTTGTATTAACTGCAGTGCCTATTCCCTGAATTCCAGTTTACTAATAATCTGGGGAATTTATTTGGAAGATAGCGTTTGGTTCATTCCTTGTCTACTTTATGCTTAATTGGTAGAAGTTTCAGAACAGGAAGAAGAGGCGAGGGGCAATAGGGAGACCAGTTATATTGGTTAGTATTTTTGTTTATGAACAATAGAAACTAAAGCTGGCTAACTGGAAACTCATAGAATCAATGGGACCAGGTGTGGAAATGAGTAGAATGGGAAAATATTGGTTGGCCAAGAAAAAAAAATAAACAAAAATAAAACAAGCAAACACACAAACCAAATACCCACTTTGTGGACTACTTTAAAAATAACTTATATTTTTGGTTTTAGCAGGGATTTTTCTTTTGCAAGTATGATTTCATTGTTTTTTAAAAAAATCTAAGCTTGTAAAATAGTTTGTAGAAGCATAGGTAAAATCTGACATGTTCATTTTATTTAAAACTTTTTGGCCAGGCGTGGTGGCTCATGCCTGTAATCCCAGAGCTCTGGGAGGCCGAGGCAGGCAGATCCCTTGAGCCCAGGAGTTTGAGATCAGCCTGAGCAAAATGGCAAAACCCCGTCTCTACTAAAAATATAAGAAATTAGCCAGGCATGATGGCATGTGTCTGTAGTCCCAGCTACTCAGGGTGCTGAGGTGGGAGGATGGCTTGAGCCCGGAAAGTCCAGGCTTCAGTCAGTCGTGATCTCACCACTGCACTCCAGCTTGGCCGAAGGGAGTGAGACCCTTTCTCAAACAAAACAAAAAACAAACAAAACCCCACATTTTTCATAGTTTTGTTGTTGTTGTTGTTTAGACAGAGTTTTGTTCTTGTTGCCCAGGCTGGAGTGCAATGTCATGATCTTGGCTCACTGTAGCCTCTGACTCCCTGGTTCAAGCAATTCTCCTACCTTAGCCTCCCGAGTAGCTGGGATTATAGGCACGCGCCCCCACACCCGGCTAATTTTTTGCTTTTTTAGTAGAGACAGGGTTTTGCCATGTTGGTCAGGCTGGTCTCGAACTCCTGACCTCAAGTGATCTGCCCGCCTTGGCCTCCCAAAGTGCTGGGATTATAAGTGTGAGCCACTGCCCCGACCTATTTTTAACAATTGTCATTTGCAAAATAGTTGGAAGTAGAAGATTTACAAGAATTTTTTTTTTTAATTTTTTTTCAGAGACAGAGTCTTGCTCTGTTGCCAGACTAGAGGGCAGGCAGTGATGTGAAAATAGCTCACTGCAGCCTTGAACTCCTGGGCTCAAGCAGTCTTCCCGCATCAGCCTCCAGCGTAGCTGGGACCACAAGCAGGTGCCACGACACCCAGTTAATTTTTGTATTTTTTTGTAGAGATGGGGGTCTCGCTATGTTGCTCAGGTTGGTCTCAAACTCCCGGGCTCAAGCGACCCTCCTGCCTCTGCCTCCCAAAGAGTTGGGATTACAGGTGTGAGCCACTGTGCTCGTGACAGGGATAATTCTAATCCAAACCCAGATAGTGCTTCTGCTATAGGATGGTTGGTGAAGATTTCAATTGTTTTGAAATTAAGAATCCCCAGATAAGACTGAAGAGAAGGATTTCTTAAAACAAAAACAAAGCTAAAAATAGGAAAATGGCACTTGGGGGTGGGAGGGGCGGGCAGTAAGAAATCCTTATGACTGGGAAGCAAAAAAAAAAAAAAAAAAAATACTGGCTTCCCACTAGCATGTATGGAATATACTGGACCATGACCCCTCTCTCTCCTCGCTTTCTCTCTCTGTCTTTTCTCTCCATCTCTGTTTTGTAATTTATTCCTTGAGTAGAGCTAAGGAGAGACTGGTTAGTTACAGAATGAGGAGGCTGAGTGAGCTGGTGAGAAAGCACATTATGCTCAAAAGACCTGGTTAGGGAATAGAAAACCCGCAGTAGAATTACTTCCTCGAGGATTCCACCATCTGCTAATGCTGCTGAATGTCTGGAGCCAGTTTCAAGCCCCAGCTGGGTCTAACTCCAAATAAGAGACTCTGAACACCCAGGGTGGGAACTATATTGGATTGAGCCGTGATTGAAGCCAGAGAGATGCCCAAGTTATCTGTGTCTGCTCTCTTTTTCTCTCAATTAGCTCTCATCTTTTAAAGATAGCATTAAAATTAACCAGCATAGTGGAAAAAAAAAGGTCAGCTGTATGAATATAGAATTTAAAAATAGAAACCATAACTAGGCGGTAGAGTTGGCTAACCCAGTAGAGTCCTAGCTGTTCAGACACACCCAAGCACCACAGATTTTCTCTGTCTCACATACTAGGGCTCAAGACTGAGCACTAGATGGTATTTGTGTGGATGTGATGATCATTTGGCTGCAAAATCTTCCTTCTAATTGAGCACTGGGTCTGATCTGGATGGCTGGGTACCTATCTCTGTGGATTGCATTCTCAACACTGCGTGCACTGCTGCAGAAACCCTATGCTGGGTCTCCAGAGAAGGACAGCCTTCATCACCTGCCACACCCTTCTCTCTGCCTCTCAACGTTCATTTGTAGAAGCACTGAGGGAAGAACAATTAGTGACTGCCTAAGAAAACCGTCGTTTTGCTTTCACACATTATTCAAGCTAATGGTTCACATAAGTAACGCTTCATCAAGCACAAGTATGTTAGAATATGTCAAATGAGCTGAAATCTCTCATTTGAAATATTAGGCTTGTGAAATTCAGGAGTAGTTTAATTTGATCCTGGCCTACCATCAAACCAGAACATCTCATTTCTGAAACTGGCTGTTTGAAGAGAAAAAGAAGGAATGAAGCAGGAATAGGCAGCACTCATGTTAAAAACTCTGGGAGATCTGAAACGGCATTGTTTTAATTAGCAGGCAGTTAAAAAAATTCTAGTTATGAGAGTTACTGTTTATTGCAGAATACTTGGAAAAGACAGAAAAGTATAAGGCAAAAAATGAAGTACCTATAATTTTATCAGACATTTCTATTTAGTATTGATGTTTCACTGTTGTATTTTGCATATGATGGGCTCTAAATATTGATCATGTTATAATCAAATACTGCATGTTAATTTCCAGAAACATACTAAGAGAGCAAGACAGACTTGGATGCAGAGTTCCAAATCTAAACCTGGTATTATGACTATTAGGAAAGTTATAACCAGAAAGAACAACAACCACACAAAAATAATTCCAACTGTTACTGTTTCTCAGTTCTCTTCTTTTCTTCTCTGGACTACTAACCTTTCTTACGTTTGTCTTCTTTCTCACTACTAAGATGCCCCGAAAGGTCACATTTTGTGATATACTTACTTGTTTAGCATATGTCACTTCATTGAGAGATGCTCAGAGCTAGGAGAAAATTTCCAACTTGGTACATTTTGTTTAAGAACAATGTTTTTGATGCCTATCTTTTACTTATGGAAATGATCAATAGGCATGTGTTTTTGAGTTACTTATCAAGGGTAGTGATACATAGGTGCTGATCCACGCACAGCAGAGTTCACCATCATTCTAGTTTTGAATGAGGTTGGGGACTCACTGATGCTAGGGATGCAGTTGGAAGCCACAGAATAGAGAACAGACAACCAACCTGCCTGAGGCTCCAACTCAAGCCCGAACCTCAGTTGATGAGTTAACAGGTTTTTCCAAGGTTAACATTAATAGATATGCATTTGAACTTGCCCACGATATAGAAAATGCATTGAGATGTGAAACGTGTGAGAGTACACAAAAATTTCTGTCTTCCTGAATGAAATTAAAAACTAGATCTTCCAAGGTGGGAGATAAGAGGTAAACATTCCATGTAGTTTGGGCAGCTGGACATTTCACCTTTCTCTAGAATTACTCTCTTGGAATTACTATTTAATACTATTGCCTCTGCACTGGCCTTGTGGGGTGGGTGGGGAGGGTAGTTTCTACTTTCTTTAAAACTCAGACCCAAGTGAGATACCTGAGGTCTTTCCCACCTTACTCTGTCAAGAGCTAAGACTAAGGAATTACCAAGGGCAACTACACAAAAACTAGGTAGGTCAATGAGAGATTTGGTTCGTTCTCTGGGCTTCAAGGTTCGTTCTCTGGGCTTCAATCTGGCTCAACTCCTAGTGGGCACCGGCTTTACACCAACCACTGAGGAGCACATGCTTGGACTCCTGTTCTCCAGCAAATCTGAACCCAAGAAAGAGCAGAATCTCTTGCTTTTGGCAACCTGAGAAATATCCACAGCCTGTACCTAATCTTTGCTGTGTTCCTGAGCTCTGAGAACAGAAATGTCTGTTTTAGAGGGAAGCATAGTACTGAGGTCCGGACATCAGTGTAGGTAGGGAGGAACCAGTCTGCTTCTCCTTACCCTGGAATGCCTATGGCTTCCCATGCAATCTTGTCCATGAATTCTGAACCAGGTGAGAGAAGAGGGGAGGAGTGGAGAAACAGAGGAAAACATTTGATAGAGGGTGCTAGATATGAATAGCCATTGAGAGATTGCCAGGAAGATAGGAGACCTTCATTTTCAAATCATTTTTAAATAATCACTATTTCAGAGAACACAGCAAGGACACAACATTGAATAACTGAAGGAGGGTAAGGTTTGCATACCAAGTGCTATAAACTATGCAAATATCAGTAGCAGTAAAAAAGCTGGGCAGAGACTGTGTAACTGAACTTTAATGAGAAGGTGCCTCATCCTAAAACACTCATAGTTTTTATCTTGTTTTCTATCTTGATCAAAAGCTTGTCACTTTCACAACATACATCACTGGTTGATTTAGCATACCCTTGGTATATCTATAACATTTCTAACAGTTGTTGCTTTTTCTCTGGAAAGTTGGGGCTACCAATGGCAGATGTAAGGAAGACCAACACCAAATCTCTTGATCTTGGGGTCTAATTTAGATGGAAGGACTTGTAATACAAAGTTTTAATTCACTTTTTCGTAATAAATTATGTCAAATACATACTCATGAAATCAAGATTCCACCCGGGTGGATATCACTGTTCTTGTCATGATAAAGATATTTTGATTTATCATAGATGTCCAAGGAAGGTCTTAGATACAGGATTGTGATGGATTAAAAATAAGCATCACTTATATTTCTAGGCATTTGGAGAAAAACCAAATCCTCCTCTCCCTTTTTAAGCTCCACTTTAGTCAATAAGAGGTCTTTCTCAGATTGTAGTTGTTTTTAACCAGCTTCAAATATATATTTTAAAAATCTCATCTAGCTGTGAAAATGTTTTCTTGAAAAATGGCAAGCCAAAAATGGTATATATATAAAAAGTATAAAAAGAGATAACGAGGCAAAAATACTTAGAAAAGTGATATTCAAATGTACAGTGGAAAAATGATATGATTCCTTTAAATTGCTTGCCTATGTTACCTGCTTTTGTCATCCATTTGACATCCTGCTGTGTAAATCAATTTTCTTAGGAGACAATTCTTGCTAGCAGATGACTGATGGGATGTGCTGCTCCAGGTCATATTCATATTGTAAGGCCAGTTAGATTGTTCCTTATTATAACTGAAAAATTATATTTTGCCATTAGAATGTTAGTGTATGTCATGAAAAGTAAAACACATGTTATCAATAATTGAAACTATCCTAGGTATTTACAGTGGTGCCTTGTAATATTTTGTGTGTGTGTGTGTGTTTTTCTTTTTGAGCCAGGGTCTCCATCTGTCACACAGCCTGGAGTGCTGTGGTGCAATCACGGCTCACTGCAACCTTGACCTCCCAAGGCTCAAGGAATACTCCCACCTCTCAGCCTCCTGAGTAGCTGGGACTACAGGCATGTGCCACCACACCCGGCTAATTTTTATAGTTTTTGTAGAGACAGGGTTTTGCCATGTTGCCCAGGCTGGTCTTGAACTCCTGAACTCACGAGCTCCACCCACCTTGGCCTCCCAAAGTGCTAGCATGACAGGAGTGAGCCACTGCATCTGGCCTATATGATGTTCATAAAACCATCTTAGACTTTTTTTTTTTAACAATTAAAAGCTTTTATTACTTATATTTTTTTATCTGAAAGAATTTTGGACTTCAGAAAATAATAGTACAAACACTTTTCATATAGTTTCATATGAGTCCTTAGATGTTAACATTTTATCACATTACTGTACTATTATCTAATATCTGGACCGTATTCATATTATACCAATTGTTCCATTAACGTCTTTTATAGTAAAAGAAAACCTCCTGGATTATGTGTTGCATTCAGATTGTCAGTCTCCTTATCCTCCCTTAATCTGGAACAATTCGTCAGTCTTTTCTTGTCTTTTATGACATTGGCATTTTGAAGAGTACAGATCTCGTACGATATCCCTCAATTTGCGAATAATCATTTTTAAGGTAAAAGCAAAGATAGCAGAATGTAACATGCACTGAGAAGTTGAACAAAAGATTTATTAAAAGCCAGACCTCCTCTTTAATGTCCCTCATGCACTCTTGCTGTTTTCTAGGCAAGATCTAAATTCATGGTCATATAAGAGGCTTTTAGATCTGGAATCCTATTTGAAGATCATAAGGACAAGAGGTTAGAGACTTATGCTTTGATTTGTTGTGCCACGCTTTCCCCCCATCAAATTCCAATTACACGGGTTGCAAGTCAACTTTGTTAAGAGTCGGCCATTTTGCCTTGGCCTAATCTTCACATTGCAGGTTTCTCAGAGCTATGCAAGCCTTCAGTGGATGCTGTCCCCAAAAGAAGTAAACTACAAAAGGAGCTCACAAGTCACTATTCCATCCCTCATCCACTGGGACTATTTGATTCCTCTGGCTTAAATAACCTTTCTATCTTCTTTAATAATGAGACTGTGGTCAGTTGAGGACATTGCCTGGCTGCCTCTCAGCTCTCCCATTTGTGTTTCTGTTTGCAGCTCTCCTGCCCGACTACTGTGGCAATGAAGTGTCACACTGACTCAATGGCAGGAAAAATATGTAAGCAGCACGTAAGCCAGTCCTGTGTAGATGTTTTCAAATACTCCAGCCCTAAGGGAGTAGGCACCTACTTCAAAGCACTGTCAGCCTTTGTCCCCATGTTTTACCCAAGAGCAAGCAGGCCTCTGAGGAAACAGCAGCTGGGGGCTCAACAACCCCCTCACTCATCAAAAATCATCTAAGAAAAGAACGGATTGCAGACAGAACCTGCCCGAGGTGCTGATGGAGCTGGCAGAGACTTTAGGGTCATGTCTTATCTCCTCCTCTCCCTCATTGCTTCACTGCTGAATAAAGTTTTAACAACCAGCAGAATATTATTACAAGAATATTAAATGCACACCAAATCTATACAGAAAAATAACGCAGAAGGACATACACTCATGTTGGCCGTGATTGTTTTGGCTGGTAGGTATTTACAAAAAGAAATTTTGAAGAAAAGAACTATCTGGGCCAGGCGCGGTGGCTCATGTCTGTAATCCCAGCACTTTGGGAGGCCAAGGTGGGCGGATCACGAGGTCAGGAGGAAACCCCATCTTTACTAAAAACACAAAAAATTAGCCTGGCATGGTGGCACACGCCTGTAGTCCCAGCTACTCGGGAGACTGAGGCAGGAGAATCACTTGAACCTGGGAGGTGGAGGTTGCAGTGAGTCGAGATCACACCACTGTATTTCAGCCTGGGCAACAGAGCAAGACCCTGTCTCAAAACAAAACAAAACAAAACAAAAAAAACTATCTGACTTTACTTAATTTTAGAACTTTATTTTAATGAGTGGCCATGGCTTTTGTTATCTAAAAATAATACCTAAAAATATTCAAGTGTGGCAGTTTTTTAGAATTAGTTAAAATATTAATGAGATATTTTAAACTAACCAAGAAAATTAAACTTTGATATGAACCTCCAATATGAATAGACCAAGACTCCATTAGTTGCACTTCAAAGGATAAATATTAATATTATTCTGCCTACTTTGTCAATTCAAGATACTAATTAACTATTCAGGTTATTTCCCCAAATGATGTTTAGCAGGTATTTTTATTTGGACAAGTAGGTTACTGGAAAGATATTAGGAAGTTCTGCCTCTCTTTAAATTCTACTAAATCCTTTCTTCTTATTTTTTTTATTTTTATTTGTATTTTTGAGGCGGAGTCTCGCTCTGTTGCCCAGGCTGGAGTGCAGTGGTGCGATCTTGGCTCACTGCAAGCTCCGCCTCCCGTGTTCATGCCATTCCCCTGCCTCAGCCTCCCGAGCAGCTGGGACTACAGGCGCCCGCCACCGAGCCCGGCTAATTTTTTTTGTATTTTCAGTAGAGACGGGGTTTCACCATGTTAGCCAGGATGATGTCTATCTCCTGACCTCGTGATTGGCCAGCCTCGGCCTCCCAAAGTGCTGGGATTACAGGCGTGAGCCACCGCGCCCGGCCGCTTCTTATTTTTTAAAACACTATATGCTCTAATTACCTGAAATCCTTTGAATCTTGCTAATTATAATAATACCATCTCAATGTCCCAGGACAAATATTAAGGCAGAACGCTCCTCAAGGTTCTTGTAAAGTAACACGTAATTTCAGATACAAAGGAAGGAAAGTGTTTAACTTGAGTAACAAGCTGTATCATGCCACAGAGATTTTCATACAGAAGGATGCGTATATATTGTATTTTAAATAAGCCAAGTATATGTTTTAATATGACAATGTTTCAGATATTTTGAGAGAGAAGTGAAACAATGCTTTCTCTGAAAGCTTATGAACCAAATTAATCAGTAGTTCATTTGTTTTCAGCCTCCAAGTTTTCGCATTCCATTGCAAGATCATCCTACAAGTTCTTGTTCAAAGTTCTTTATGCAGCGTCCACACAGGCAAAATGCAAATGTGATTGGTGAATGTTGCCAACCTTCGGCTTCATAGGCCAGAGAAGTGCACTTGTGTGGATTTTAATGCTGACCCTGCAAGTCATATGAAGGCCAAGTCACAACCAGAGACTCAATTTTCTGAGCTGTAAAATGGAGTAATACCTGTTCTCTGATTTAAGTGAGACGGGTCACATAAAAGCATCAGCAAAATATTGGGAGAAATACTTAAACTTCTGTTTCTTAAAGTTCAGAAGATCAACATACCTAACATAATGAAAGTAAAATAATGTCAAGTGTGAAAATAATGCGCTGTGCAGTGCAATGATAGAATCAACACATGTTCTAAGATAGGGATCCTCAACACCAACCCCCCACTGCACAGCAGTAGATGAGCAGCAGGCTAGCAAGTGCGAAGCGTCATCTGTATTTACAGCCTCTCCTCATCGCTGGCATTACTGCTTGAGCTCTGCCTCCTGTGAGATCAGCAGTGGCATTAGATTCTTATAGGAGCATGAACCCTATTGTGAACTGTGCATTCGAGGGATCTAGGTTGTGTGCTCTTTATGAGAATCTAATGCCTGATGACCTGTCACTGTCTCTCATCACCCCCCAATGGGACTGTCTAGTTGCAGGAAAAAAGCTTAGGGCTCCTACTGATTCTACATTATGGCAAGTTGTATAATTACTTCATTATATATTACAATGTAATAAGAATAGACATAAAATACACAAAAAATGTAATGCACTTGAATCATCCCTAAACCATCCTTACCCCCGCCCTGCAGCCAGAGAAAAACTGTCTTCCATGAAACTGGTCTCTGGCGCCAAAAAGGCTGGGGACCACTGTTCTAAGAGTCACACGGAAAATGGGGTGCTTTCTGCCCATTCCATGTGACTGCTGTGGAAATGTCATTGGCTATTAAAGGAAGCTTTGCTGCCTCCTTTGCTGGCCTGGGCAAAGGAAAAGAGAAAAGATTACAGACATTGCACTAGGCATAGAAATCATTAAAAATGAAAATTTAAAGCAAATACAAACAGTCCTACTGTTCTTTTCTGTGTTGCTGGATTTGATCTAATACTACATAAGACACATTTGCGTCTATGTTCATGAATGATATTTGTGTAGAGTTCTCTTCTTGTAATGGCTTTGTCTGGTTTTGGTATCGGGATACTAGTGATGGCCTCACTGAATGAGCTGGGAAGTGTTCTCACATTTTCTGGAAGAATTTGTATAGCATTGGCGTTGATTGTTCCCTAAGTGTTTGATAGATGTCGACAGTGAAAACCGAATTTCTTTCCTGACTGATGCCAAATTCCCAAGTTTTCCCACCGTTTCCTGACAGCCAGGCCTGCTCAGAGAGAGAGGTGACCACAGAGCCCCAATTTTCTATTCCAGAATGGGGCGACTCCAGAGCAGAGCAGGTCTCTAGATGCTTCTCCCCTTCCTGATGCTGAGCAGCTCAACTGCAATTCCTCCATCTTACTTCCCCCCTTCCCTCCCTTGAACTCTAAATTGGAGTTTGGAGAGAACTAAATATTGAATTAATAATATTTTAGATATTAAAATGATTTCAGTTAAATTGAAGAAAACTTAAGACTTTGTAACAAAGCTGTTACGTAGTTTTCCAGAAAATTAGCCATGCTCCTAGGTCCTGTAGTTAAAGGAATGAGTCCTGCCTCTGCCATTTTATGATTTTGTGTAAGTTACTCCCCTGGCTTAACCTTGGTTTCCTAATCTTTGAGGAATTTGCTTGCTTGTTTGATTTTGGTGAGGATTAAATGAAATTATGCAGAGTCCTTGACACCCAGAAAGCCTACAATAAATACTGGCTATTATTACAACTCGTTAGGCCTCAGTTTCCTCAAAAAGGGGAGATTAATTTAAAAACATGAAAAGAGGCCGGGCACAGTGGCTCATGCCTGTAATCCCAGCACTTTGGGAGGCCGAGGCCGGCAGATCACCTGAGGTCAAGAGTTTGACACCAGCCTGGCCAACATGGAAAAACCCCATCTCTACCAAAAATACAAAAAATTTAGCCAGGCATGGCGGCGGGCACCTGTAATCTCAGCTACTCGGGAGGCTGAGGCAGGAGAATCGCTTGAACCCAGGAGGAGGAAGTTGCGGTGAGCCGAGATCACGCTACTGCACTCCAGCTTGGGGTGACAGAGACCAGCCAGGAGGCTGTTAGATTATGTTATATACAAAATCATTTTCACAATTTCTTTCTGCTACCTAAGAAAGAATTTGCCCCTAGTATATTCATCTTTAGTGAAGCATGCTTGATGATTGGTCAAAGTCATTTGTGGCTAGTGTATGTATTCTGAAACTTCATTATCAAAACTGGAATTATTCTATTTCATTTGGAGTTTAATTCTATTGGTTTCAAATTTATAGTTTTCCCTTTATTTTTTGTTGAATATATGAGAAAATATTTACCCTGGGCCATGTTTTCATCATCGTTGTTGGACCTGATTTATTTTTGTAGTGAATTGGGTACAACTGTCCTAAATAACCCTCTATCTTGGTCTCTCACAGGGTAAGCCTGTCTCACAAGGTAGCCACATATTTAGCAGAGTCCTGGCTACTAATATAATCCAAGTAGGTAATATAGTAGCTGAACAGCAGAAGAAAATTTCTAGATTATGAATGGAACATGTAACTCAATGTAGATAGCTGTAGATGATCAAGTATAGGCTACAGGTCTAAATAGGAGGTTATTTCTACATGATATTTCATTTTACTGTCTAACCACTAAAAAGTCACTAAACATACTGTGGCAATTTCATTATTGGTGGGCTTAGTTAGACGTTTACCTTAAAAACAACAACAAAAGTATTCTCAGGTATTAGCAAAATTGGCTTATGGTAAATGATTTCTTTGAGCTAAAAATATTGGCTTTTTTTTTTTTTTTTCTCTTGAGGCAGAATCTCGCTCTGTCACTCAGGCTGGAATACAGTGGCGTGATCTCGGCTCACTGCAACCTCCATCTCCTGGATTCAAGCAATCCTCCTGCCTCAGCCTCCCAAGTAGCTGGGATTACAGGCGCCTGCCACCACGCCTGGCTAATTTTTGTATTTTTAGTAGAGACGGGGTTTCACCATATTGGTCAGGCTGGTCTCGAACTCCTGACCTCAGGTGATCTACCCACCTTGGCCTCCCAAAGTGCTGTGATTACAGGCATGAGCCACTGCAGCCGACCCCCAAAAATACTGATCTTAAGATTAAGCGCAGAGTTTTAAAAGTATGTACTTCTAATTATGCCAGTCCTGGAATTTTCTTCTCCTATTTTATCACTTTATTTCAGTAAAAGAATGTCTTTCCTTTTTCAGTCTCCGCCTTCCTGATTGTGACTTAAAGTGTACATTATATAGCTTTTCTAAATACAATTTAAAGTTATACAGATAAGAGGAAGTAAAGGATTTTATCTTTGTGATTGTTATATGTGGCCCTAAATAGTGTAGCCTTTTTTCCTCAATCAGAGGTTATTTTCCAGGTCATCAGTCCAACTTCTTAATAGTTAATATTCTTCAAAACTCCATGTTTGAATGGACTCGTCACTGATAGTTATTTTATGTCTGTAGTTTCATTATCTGGTTTCTTCCACTTCCAACAAAAGCTTTCAAAAATTTTCTCCCCTCTGGTCTTGAAAGTAGAAAATGGGATGCCATCTGGGCTAATAATAAGCTGAGTGCTTCTATTTAATAATGTATTCAGTGGGCTAACTTAGTCCTTTCTGAACTGACACATAGCAGAGAGGCACTTTAAATATTTTTGAGTGAATAAGTGTTCAACTTTCAAAGCAAGTTAGATTTTAGCAATCTTATGGATAAATTTATATTAATAGAATCTGTTAAAGTAAACTTTTTATTTTAGAATAATTTGTAAATTTAGTATAGTACAGAGTTTTCATATACCCTTCACCCAGTTTCCTCTAAATTTAACATCTTATAACTGCCATACATTTGTCAAAACTAAGAAACTGACATTGTATATTACTATTAAGGAAGCTATAGACATCTTTCGGATTTCACTAGTTTCCCTGCTAATGTTATTTTTCTCTTCCAGGATTCCCTCCAAGATACTATGTTAGTTGTCTGTTATCCTTAGTGGCTCCAGATCTGTGACAGTTTCTCAGACTTTCCCCCTTTTTCATGTCCTCGACAGTTTTGAAGAGTTCTGATGAGGTATTTTTGTAGACTGTCCCTCAGTTTGAATTTGTCTGATGTTTTCTCATGAAACATTCAATAATAAGTTTTGGGTAAGATTCCCACAGAGCTGAAGTGACATTCTCATTGCGTCGTATAAAGGGATACAAGATGGAAACATGACACTGACAACCTTAATTGCTTGGTTAAGGTAGTTTCTCCCAGGTTAATGTAATCATTTCTAAAAATAAAACTATCAATGCAGCCTCCAGATGCAGCAAAGTCAGAGATTTACAAACATGAAAGACACATAGAAAGTATTAAATTTCGATGACAACTGCACAAAACTTATTCAAATAATGACTCTAGTAATATTTCCTTCCTGCTTTTAAATGAATTGTTAAATGTATCACTTATCTTAAAATATCTATGCAGTGACTGCATGGAAATGTGTATTAAAATCATTTCTGCATTTCCTTTGCCATGTTAAAATAAAAGGTATTCTAAAAAGCTACATAAAATACTAAATCATCTTTATAATTATTTTGAAAAATACATCAACATTTCTAAACTATGGCAAGTCACCTTCAGTTGTAATCATTTGGTAGGTATAACTATCTTCTACTTTTCCAATTACAATATTTAAAAATATTTTTGATATTGCACCAGAGCCTATATAACATATACTCTGAAATAGCATCTATGTATAGCAGTAGAATACTGAAAATTTGGTCTAGCATACTTATTTAGTTTTCTGATTCAGCTTGTTTAAATTTTTCATCTTAGTGAATATACATCCCCAAACTTTTAAACATTTTTTTCTCTAGCACTTTATTTTTTCCCTAGTGGTGAATATCTTCAATTTTGTAGACAATCAAGTAAGATATTCAAAGGGGGTGAATGCAACCCAGATGCCCATCTACAGGTGAATGGAGAAAGAAAGTGCAGTCTACAATGGAATATTATTCAGCCTTAAAAATGAAGGAAATCTCATCACATGCTACAACATGGATGAATCCTGAGGACTTTTGTTAAATGAAATAAGCCAGTCACAAAAAGAAAGATACTGTACAATTCCACTTACATGATGTATCTAGAGTACTCAAATGTACAGAAACAAAAAGTAGAATGATGGTTGCCAGGGGCTGGAGGAGGGGAATAGGGAGTTGTCGTTTAATGGGCACACAGTTTTAGTTTTGCAAGATGAAAAAGTTCTGGAGATCTGTTTCACAACAATGTGAAATATGCTTAACCTTACTGAGCTGTACACCAAAAAATGGTTAAGATGGTAACGTTTGTTCCTACCAGAATAAAAAATAATTGCCTCTATACGTTTTAAACATTTATTTATTTTGAAATAATTCAGACATGCAGAAAGTTGCAAGAATAATACAAAGAGTTCTTTGTACAGCGGTTATTCTCTATTCCCTTCATCCAGATTCCACAACAGTTAACATTTTACCATATTTGCTTTATTCTTCTGTGTGCATGTGATACTTTTATATAATATTTGAGAGTAGACTGAAGACATGATTACCTCTTATTCCTAAATACTTCAGTATGTATTTCCTAAGAACAAGGACATTCTCTTAAAATAACCACAGTATAATTTATTAAAACAGGAAATGAACACTAATAAAATATTATTTTCTGATCTACAGACTTTATTCAAATTTTGTTAATTGTCCCAATAATGTCCTGTATAGTGAAAATAAGATAAAATAGACAAAGAAAAAAATCCAGTCCAGAGTCCACTCCAGGATCACACATGGCCAAATCTCTTTAGTTGCCTTTAATCTGGAATGGTTCCTCAGTCTGTCCTTGATAACCTTGATATTTTTGACAAATACAGGCCAGTTATTTTGTAGAATGTCTCTCAGTTGGGTGTTCTTAATGTTTCCTCAGATTAGATTGAGGTAATACATTTTTGGCAGGAATACCACAAAAGAGATGTTGTATTCTCAGTGCATGAGATCAGGAGGCAGTATGTAAATTTATTCCATTATGGGTGATGTTAACTTTGATCACTAAGTTAAGATGCTGTCTACCCAGTTTCCCTGCAGTAAGGGTATTATTCCCCTCTGCATTTCCCCTCACCCCTTGTAACTGATAAGTACTTTGTGGGGAGATACCTTGAGATTACGTAGTATAGATTATATTCCATTCCTCACCAAAACTCTCACCCAGTAGTTTTTAACATCCATTGATAATTCTTGTCCAAGTCAACCATGATGATGAGGTTTGTCGAGTGGTGACTATCACTTCATTTCTTCTAGATTTTTTGCTGGTGTTCTACTACAGTGAAGAGCTTCTCCTTCTCATTGATTTATTCGTTTATTTATTCATTTATTTACTTATCACAGTATAGACTCATGGATTCTTATTTTATTCAGTGAGCTATAATTTGTTACTGTCATTATTTTGACACTCAAATTGCACAAGATTTGGCCAGTGAGAACTCTTCAAGCTATTTCCTGTGTTCTTTTGACATGGCCCCATCCTTCTTTGAACACTTCTTTACTTTCTGGTTCAAGATGTTTCAGGATCATTTTTTATTTTCTCTTTTCCGACTCTGGAATCAGCCATTTCTCCAAGAACCCCTTGTTCCTTTTAGTGGAGAATAATTGTTGTTTTGTTTTGCTTTTGAGACAGGGTCTCTCACCCTGTTGCCCAGGCTGGACTGCAGCCATGTGAACTCGGCCCACTGCAGCCTCAACCTCCCAGGCTCAAGTGGTTCTACCACCTCAGCCCTCTGAGTGGCCGTGACAACAGGTGTGTGCCACCATACCCTGCTAATTGGGAATAATGTTTAGAAACTAATATTTGAGCACTAGGAGTACTCATTGCTACAGGAGTGTCATTGCTTCTAGGCCCTTTCAGCAGAGAGCTAGGATGTGAGTGTGTGTGCACTCACACATGCAGTTTACAGGAAGGCTTCCCTGAGAACTGAATGCAGACAGAAATTAGTGAGCAGAACGTTTGTTAGGGAGCGCTCTAGGGATGAACTACTATGGAATGCAAGGGAAGGAAGCAGGATTGGGCACAGGGAGAAGATAGGCTGTGATGCGGTCTCCACAAAGACCTCAGTTGACCCCATGGGAGCTCTGATGCTGGATGTTTCTTTAGAGTTCTGAGTTGGGATGATGGATTCAGGCCTTCATACCCCTGAGTCAATCAGTCATTGAATATGAGCCTCCCCAGGAAGGGTTCATGAAGTCGGGCAAGGTGGCTCTCTTTAGCTAAGGCAATTCCAAAAAGGGCTGGCAGCTGAGACCTGTTAGTCAACAATGTTTCCAGCATTTTTGGTAATAAATCCTTCAGTCATGAAAAGACTGGACAGCAGGGATTACTCATGACACATCCACACACATGCTTATCTCTATCAATATCTGCCTGCCATCCATCGATCCATCCACCCATCCATCCATGAACCTATCTATCTGTCTTAAAAACCAGGAGTTTGGCCAGGCACGGTGGCTCACACCTGTCATCCCAGCACTTTGGGAGGCTGACGCAGGTGGATCACCTGAGGTCGGGAGTTCGAGACCAGCCTGACCAACATGGAGAAATCCCATCTCTACTAAAAATACAAATATTAGCTGGGCATGGTGGTGCATGCCTGTCATCCCAGCTACTTAGGAGGCTGAGGCAGGAGAATCGCTTGAACCCAGGAGGCGGAGGTTGCAATGAGACGAGATCATGCCATTGCACTCCAGCCTGGGCAACAAGGAGTGAACCTCCGTCTCAAAATAATAATAATAATAATATTTACAAATAAGTATTTGTTATTTATTATATTGTATTAATCTTATTTGAATAACATTTACATATTTGTTATTAATGTATATCTATTATTGCATCATGGGAAGTCATTTTAGCTTAGAAGATTGCAAGTCCAGTGTAGTGGAGGGGTTGAGAGAATACATGCTGGAACCAGACTGAGGATGTGAAACCTTCTCAGATGTGTGGCCCTGAGCAAATCATTTAACCTCTCTGTGCCTCAGTTTCCTCATCTACAAAATAGAAATATCAACTGTACGGTTTTACTAGACTGTTAAGCATCTCAGAGTTAACACATCTAAAATCCAAATTTCCATGCTGGGAGCAGTGGCTCATGCCTGTAATCCTAGCACTTTGGAAGGCTGAGGCGGGAAGATTGCTGGAGCCCAGTAGTTCAAGACCAGCCTGGGCAACATAAGGAGACCTTGTTTCTACAGAAAATACAAAAATTAGCCAGGTGTGGTGGTGCGTGCATGTAGTCCCAGATACTTGGGAGGCTCAGGTGGGAGGATTGCTTGAGTCCAAGTGGTGTTTGAGGCTGCAATAAACCGAGATTATGCCACAGCACTCCAGCAGGGTGACAGCATGAGACTCCATCTCTTAAAAAAAAAAAAAGAAAATCCAAAATCCAATTTCTGTTTTCCCCTTCCCCTTCAAAACTGCTGCTTCCTCAGTTTCCCCAAAGTAAACTGCAACTTCATCAAGTGCTCAGGCTCAAAGCCCTGGAATCATTATCGACTCCCCTCTTTTTCCCCCATCACATATCTAATTCACCCATGAGTCCCAGGTTATTACAATAATCCCCTGACTGTCCTTCCTATTTCTGCTTTTGCCACCCTAGAATGTATTCTCCACCAATAGCCACAGTGATACTTTTAAAAACAAATCTTTTAATGTCACTTCTCTGCTCACAGCCCTCTAATGACTTCCTGCCTCACTCAGAATAAAAGCCAGAAACCTGGCAATGGCCCACCTGATCCAGCCCTCTGTACTCTTGGGTCTCATATTCTATCCCTCTGGCCTGTGGCTCCCTGCCCTGCAGCCACACTGGCCTCCTTGCTGTCCCTGAACTGAACATGCTTGCAGCTCAGGGCCTGTAGCACCAGCTGTTCCCTTTGCTTAGAAAGCCTTGTTCCCAGATATTCCTACCCCTTCTCCTACTGATCTTAACTCAAAACCTTCTATGACTCCCCTCTTTAAAGTGGCAGGCCTCAAATCCAGCATTGCCTACCTCCTTTCCGGCTTTATTTTCCTCCACAGCACTTCTCATCGTCAGGCACATTACACAATTTACTTGTCTATTTCATATGGGCTGTCTCCTTCCTCTCCTCCTCCACCCTCTCACCCCCGAGGCATGTAAAATCCATGGGGCAGGGACTTTTGTTTTGCTCACTGCTATATCCTCAGCTCCTAGAAAAGTGCCTGGTGCATAGGACACCTCAATAATTAATAGTGTCCAGGGCTCCCAAGACCACCTCCAGGTTCAGGGATTTACCAGGGGGACTCACAGGACTCAACATAGAGTCATACCCATGGCTAAGATTTATTACAGCAGGAGGATGCCAGGCACAAACAGCAAAGGGAAAAGACGCATGGGGCGAAGTCCAGGGAAGTCAGACACAAGCTTCTGAGGAGCCTTTCCCACCAGAATCACACAGGACACACTTAATTCCTCCAGCAGTAAGTTGTGACCTCAGGTCTGAAGTGTTGTTTACTAGGGAAGCTCATTAGAGGATTAGGACCTATGGTTTTTATTTGGGACTGGTCTCTAGGCACCGCTGCCCGGCACATACCCAAATTCCAGACGCCCAGAAGGAAAGAGGTTGTTTGGCAGAAACCATGTTGTTTGTACAGTTTAGGCACAGTGAGTCCTTCTTATCAGTTCTGGGAATGGTGGGAACCCTCCCCAAGTCCAAATTCCTGGACACCAGCCAAGGGCCAACCTCACAAGCAGGTCTTTCTAAAGATAGCAATCTCAGGCCTGCCATGTTAACTCTGCACAGTGTGTTAAAAAAATTTGTTACTTTTCAGTTGACAAAAATAAAGCATTTTAGAAAACAAGAGCAAGATAAGGTCAATTAAAGAAAATCTTTCATTTTTTTGCACATTGGAATCATGGTGATAAATTTTGATCTTACTTATGCACACACAAACACTGTGCATATTTTTAAAGTAGCTTGGCCTGGTAAGAAGATGTGGATGGAACCTCACACATTGCTTGGATTCTATACATTTTAGGATCTATTTCTGAAGGGAAAGAGAAGAAGCAAAATCTAGATGGAACGAGTGTCTATCAGAGAGAGTGGAACCTGTGACTGCCTTTATTGTTTTTTATTTGAATATATATTTTTATTTAGAATGCAGGATTAATGGCATGATAATAAACTGTCACTCACAAGTCTGTACTGAGAAGCACATAATCTTCAAAACACGTTGTTTTTCATGAGTAATTTACACATAGCAGTATTATTATTTAGTACTAGTGTCAAAGACGACATTTAGATTCTTCAGCTTTAGGGCATTTAGCAACATCAAAATGATTTATAGTCAGACAGAGGAAAGCAATTCTAAAGCAGTTTCTTTTTCTTCCCTGCCAGTTCCTTTGCAGTAAGATCCATCTTCTTACATGAGGAATCATTAATGGAGAGAGCTTCAGCAAATTTCCAGGTCTTATTCTTGAATACAACAGAGAATGAGTAGAACAATGACTGGGAATACCATAGGAGTTACTATTAGAGATAACCCCACTGGACACAGACTCTCCCTATGGGGTTCCAAGCCAGATGTCTCTGAGGTGGTTGGAGATGGCTCTCGTAGTGGACGTTGCCCTGGATGGTTTTTGAGCCTCGATGACAGCAGCACCATGTTGCTGCACAGCCATGAATTCTCCCTGGGGCCAGCTGTCATGTTTCAGAGCTTCATAAACAACTTCCTTTCCTTGCAATTTCACCTTGGCTTGGTTGACATCTGGATACTGAGTGAAGGAATGGTTTCCCCAGATATGTAATATTCTTTACATTGTCAGCAGTCACACCAAGTTTAAGAGTAATTCGAACTTGAGTTTGGTTGTGATCCAAACAAGTCAAGCAACTGAAGTTCTCATTGAAGATGGATGGAGCCAACTTGGAGGCAGTCAGGCAGTTGATATTGGCTGGGTTTCCCATAACAATAACCTTAACGAACTTCTTGTCATATTTCTCCAAGGCTGCACCCTGCCATTTGATGACTTTTACATTTTCAGTAAATCTTTCCTCTCTTGGCACAGAGCCCAAGAGAATGGCCACATCCAGGTCTTTGAAGGCAACTTCTTTGTTTGTTTGGATGACATCTGTCAGGAGGGGAAGGGCACAGTCTTGCTGTTCCATTAGGACACTGTTCAGGACAACAAGCATGGGGGTGATATCCAATGGCACAAGAATGATAGGCTAGTCTTTACCAAAGACAGATGCATTTCTAATACTGTAGAGCAGTGAATATACGATTTGACCAGCTGCCCTAGTCACAAGTACTGGGATTGGTTCAGACATAACGGGGAACTGTGTGACAATTTTAGCACTTGCCAAGTAAGCCTCAGGGAGTCAGGTTACCTCTACTGCACAACTGACTTGTGACAACCTTTAGCACAATATATTTATATTTGGTTTTGGTTTTGCTTTTAGAATACTAAGTGCTCAGAAAAGTAGCTGGCACATACAAAAAGCTGCAAAAATATTTGTACAGCAGGTAAATGATACACTATAAATGCTAAAAATGATTCCATTTCATAGACACATGAGTAAATTCAAGCTATATCAAAAACAAATGTGACTTGTGGCAGATGCTGAATATAACTTGAAGATTGGTATTAGAGCTACTGTGAGAAAACAGGTTAAAATATTTTTATTGTACCATACTTAGGTATGTTGGAATGGTAAGTAAATAGTTGGCATTGCTGCTTTTGTTTGGTTAAGCTAAAACAAGAGAGGGAAAACACGCACGCACGCATGCACACACGCACACACGCACACACACCCCTGAAAAACATCTGGTGTTGTGTGGAATTGGGGAAGGAGAATCCCTAGTTCTCTGAATCGAGACTTGCTTAGAGCAGTCTTCTTCAATGCGAGACTGTCATCATGATATTGAGACTGTAGGGAAACTTCTCAGGACAGAAGCTCCCAGAAAACTTAAGCCAAAATCATTTTTCAAGCTATAAGACCAGTAAAAGAAAAGCTGGCTTACAGCTGGGTGTGGTGGCTCACACCTGTAATCCCAGCACTTTGGGAGGCCGAGGCAGGTGGATCACCTGAGATTGGGAGTTCGAGACCAATCTGGCCAACATGGAGAAACCCCATGTCTACTAAAAAAAAAAATACAAAATTTTCCACGCTTGGTGGCGCATGCCTGTAATCCCAGCTACTCAGGAGTCTGAGGCAGGAGAATTGCCTGAACCCGGGAGGTGGAGGTTGCAGTGAGCTGAGATCGTGCCATTGCACTCCATCCAGACTGGGCAATAGGAGCAAAACTCTGTCTCAAAACAAAACAAAAAAAAAAAAAAAAGGAGCTGGTTTACTGAAGTCTGAAATGAGATAGGCAGGAGAGATTTAAGAAAAGCATGTAGTCTTGAATATATCTTGTGGTTTTAGAACTGTTTCCCATTAAAGCTTTTTTTAAATAAATATTACATTTTGCCTTATATTTTTAAAGCATTATTGAGGTGGAATATGGTACTTTAACTTGTGATGATAATTAGCATGGCCTTTATATATACATATATATTTGCATATGTGCATAAACATACACACGTACACTTTTACTCCCATTACTGGTTAAAAATGGTTACTTTCTACTAGCTTAGGTAAAATACAAAATTTATTTGTAAATTGTGGAGAGATTAAAACAACCCACTTTAGAGGGGTGACATTAACCCATTCTCATGCAGGCACACTCAACTCCGCTATCATACTTGTGGCCTCGTGGCTGACACAATCTTTAACAACATTTTAATGTTCAAGAGTAAAAGTAAGAAGAAGAAACAGTCTTGTGAAAGACAACAGTAATGTGATGAAACACTTAAGAGTTCTACATTTCCGCGTTAAATCACTATCCCTCTAAAATATTACTGTGGAACTTCTCCTAGGCAAATATTGACTCAACACATAAAGGGGCCTCAAGCATGTTTCTAGATATAGGATTTGAAAACGAATGCTAAACAATTTTTCTGGGCTATAGTACAATGAGATATTCCTAGAGTTTTAGAGATGAGTCAGTTCTTAAGAGACCCAGATGTAATTTTTCACTGTGCAGACTGAGAAAGTAGGCCCAGAGATTTTAAGGCATTTGCCTAAGATCATATGACAAGTTCTGGGCCAGTGGAAGAACCCATATCTGCTACTGCTAGAATTCTCTCCAGGTTATCCTACTGCTTCCTTCAGTCTCCAGAGAAGGGATTCAGGCATTAAGCACCCACTATATATATGTAGATATATTTTTTATATATATATATTATTCATATAATTTTTATATATATATATAAATATATAAAAATACAGCAGGCATGTCCAGCCTTTTTGCTTCCCTGGTCCACATTGGAAGAAGAATTGTCTTGGGCCACACATAAAACACAGCAACACTAACAATAGCTGATGAGCTAAAAAAAAAATTGCAAAAAACATCCATACTGTTTTAAGAAAGTTTACGAATTTGTGTTTGGCCACATTCAAAACCATCCTTAGCAGCATGTGGCCTGTGGGCCGTGGGTTGGACAAGCTTGATATTCAATAATCTAGAAGCTTCTGAATTAATACAGGTTTGATCAGGAAGTGACTTTATGCCTCTCAGGCTGAAGTGGGCGAGGCTTGGCTGTAAGACGCCATTTTTAGGTTGTACTCAAGAATGAACAGCTGGGGAAAGTATACCCCATTTGGTTTTGCCATGAAACCCAGGAATCTTGGAATGTCCATTGAAACTCTGGAAACTTTGGATATTAACTCTATGAGAATCCTAGCACTTTGGGGGTCTGTTTTTTTTCTCAAATAATGCTGCTTTGTAACAAGCCTGCCTTCCTCTGGTTTGCAGACTACCCTGAGCCAGCTGGTGAGCCTAAAATATCACGCTGGCCCATCCAACTCGAATTTAGGGCAGCAGTTTGAATTTAGTTGCAAGTAATACATTAAAACCTGAAGAATGTTTTTGGTGTGTAGCTATATATTTTGAAAAAACTAGGGGATTGCTCGTGCTTGGGGATTCTCAATGACACGTGACTCCAAAAATAGAACATGGTGGCCATCTCTCCAGGGCTGACTGAGGTGACAACATAGTCGCCCAGCTGGAGTTGCTGCTGAGAGGTACCCGCCCAGATTTGTGGTAGTGCAGCTTGTCCCCTAGATCTGCCTGCAGGCTTTGTGGATATGCCCCCAACCTCTCGCATGCTCAGTACTCCCCCGGGAGCAGTGAAACACAGAATCTCTAGTCATTTTTTGCTAGCAGTCTAATGGAAAGTGGCATTTAAGTTTACCGTGTTTCACTCGTACCTCATGATTACAAACCCACTCTGAGCATAACCTTAGCAGCATAGCAGAAGGTATACCTACTCCTGGCTCTACCCCCAAAATGAGAAAATCTGTCTTTAATTAGACAGGTACAGTCTAAGTGGTTCATAAATGAACCTCTGGCATCATATTGGGATCAACATCCTGTTCCTGCCCTCACTCCTCCTACCTCCACCAAATCAGACTGGTACTTTTCCAACAAATGATTGCCATCATACAATACTTCATTAACCCGATGTTCTTAACCTGAGGAAGCAGTAAGACAGAAATTAGCATGAAGGGTCTTGTTTCTTTAGGGAGCATGATACCTAATCAGTTTTCAGGACACAATAAGAGTGTGTTCTTACTGGGTTTTCTTACCAGGACTCAAAGAAGTCAACAAAATTCTATCATTGTTGCTGCCCCCCCACCCCACCATCCCCCTTGCCACCCTGCATAACTAAATATTCTAATTAATTTAAGGAAATTAATGTCTACAGACGCTAGAATTAACAGTGGCCAGAATGAAGGAGAAAATCTCTTGTTAGCTCTTATTGTGTCAATCACTGTTTTTAATTTAGCAGTAATAAAACTCAGCCCCAGTTGGAGAACCGTGACCCTCACCATCTGGTATGGTAATTCACAAAACTTCTAGCTGGGACACTCCCAGCATCCAGGGGTTGAAATAGGATCGTGCTGGGATCAGATCCCTTGGCCCACGCTCCAGAGACCCAGGGCCAAAAGCAAAGGAAAACACCGAACATCAGAATGATGCCATCCCCGGGGTAGCAAGTAGTTTATCATGCGCTTTCCCAGACATCTGGCAGAGCATCTGTGGGGTGGAGGTCAGCGGAATCATGGACCATCAAGTCTGTAATTTTCCATTTACAAAACAGAAAAGAAAAATGGAAATGACCATGCAGTATGCTTCTGTGATCTGGATACTTTTACCACAAGTACTATTTGGCATTTTATGGCTGCCAAAGAAAGATAATCTACCACCCATTCAGTCCCACAGTGGAAAGCATTCTCTTGGTGAATAAAATAAATGGAAAGAATTCATCCTTATATATCACATGTTAGGTTGAAGTCAATGATGAATTAACATAGCTAAAACTCACCTTAGAAGGCTTCCCCCTCATTAGCTACCACTTAACTATCTATCTATATGTATTTGTTACAACAAATATATATGTTTTGGTAAACTTCTCAGTGCCTAGGTTTTATTTATTTATTTATTTAGAGATGGAGTCTTGCTCTGTCACCCAGGCTGAAGTGCAGTGGCACCGTCTCGGCTCACTGCAACCTCCATCTCCAGGGTTCAAGTGATTCTCCTGCCTCAGCCTCCTGTGTAGCTGAGATTACAGGCACACACCACCACGCCCTGCTAATTTTTGTATTTTTAGTAGAGACGGGGTTTCTCCATGTTGGCCAGGCTGGTCTCGAACCCCTGACCTCAAGTGATCCACCTGACTTGGCCTCCCAAAGTGCTGAGATTATAGGCGTGAGCCACCATGCGTGGTTGTGCCTAGATTTTAAATGTTTATTTAAAGATCTTTATACTTTCTCTACATGCTAAATTTTAGTCCATTCCACCTTAGGATAAAGCTGTACATTTCAGTAATATATCAGACCAAACAAGGAAACAACTCAGTTTAAAGACAACAGTTCCAGTCTTTTACTTTCAAATAATACTTTTTAAAGGGGAAATATTTTGTGCTTCTAGAGGTTTTATTATTCGTTCTTATAAAAATCATAGTTTCATTTTCTTATAAGTTTTATCATACAAAAACAATAACAGCAACAACAGACTAGCTTCCTGTATAACTAAAATAACATAGATTTTGTATTCTTCCTTTGGGCATTTCATATTGGCATAAAAATAGAATATATCTAACAATCTAAAGTAAGTTAGAATTGCTATATTTTCCACTGATATAATTTCTTTTTGCTTGGAATCCATGTTGGTACCTGCCTTTTAAGATAATAGCCTTATTACTATTATCTTAAACATCTCTGAGTGGTAGAGAAAACTAAGTAAGACACTTCTTTGAATAAGCTAAGTATAGCAACATCCAAACTCGACTTTTAACTCTTATTGTTGCAGTTAACAAGTCTCAACAAAACCTTTGGCTCTCTTATTCCCCCATGCTATATCTACGGCAAGCAAGACCTTTAACCTACCAGACTTTACACACCTGTTGATCTTTTGTTGGTCTTTGAGTCTGACCTTTGAAGCGAGCTTGACCTGCAGCTGTGCTGCCTGGCAGCTTAAATCCTCTGCAGGCTGACTTCATTCCTGTGCTTTACATCAGATGTTGTCTAACTGGGTTCAACGATTAGAGAAAGTGCATTGTTTATGTCTTCATTTGGTCGGAATGTTTTTGTGTGAATGTGGCCCCTCTTGAGGGCTCTGAACAATTTAAAAGAGCCCAGTAAGATATGAATGGGAAATATAAGTGCATTGCTGTTTCCAGAAAAACCTGTGCTTTATCACCTTTTATTCTCACCTCATAATTACAAAGAAAGGCTGAATAAACCAGTAATAGTTCAACAAGTCACTAATGCAGACACCATGGCCTACTTCCTTTTGATTATCTGTAAGAAAACATCATGTTAACAACAATGAAAATGGGTATCTAAGATGAATTTGGGAAGGTGAGCCCCTTATTTTCATATCTTTTAAGACAACTTGTCAGGGAGGATAATTGCCACAGGCTTTGGGGTCATTGCTAATTCTGACAAAATTTAAACAGCTGCTGCAAGCACCTGTTCTTTATCCCAGGCCCTCACAATTGCTCGCAATGTGCTCACAATTCAGAATCAAAAAACTTTATTAAAGCAATTTGATTACTTTTAAATGATGTTTTATTCATGCATGCAAATAATTTTGTTTCATGTCATGTATGTCTTTCTTTCCACATAGGCGAGTCTAACGACCAAAAAGAAAATATAGGAATTGAATTGTGGCAATGTGTACTAACCTTGGAGTGTTGATGACCACCACCAACTCTTACCCATTCTGATCTCAAGCCAGATTATTAATGCGGATAGTTAAACAGGTTTCAAGAAAGATCCGTATTATTGAGTCCTAGAACTTCTTGCTAGCTGCATGAGGCAGTGTTGGAAGTAGAGAGTATATTTCTTGGAGAAAAATTTCTACATCCCTGCCACTATCCCTCAATGCAGGAGGTGAGACAGAACACAAAGAGAAGAAGATATGGAGACAGCCGTGGACAACACTAGGTTCCTCTCTGAAACTTGTCAAGGGAAAAAGAGGGAAATGAGCTTTCATCCAAGATGCTTCCAGGCACTGCTCTGATTTCAATGGGGAAGTGGCCCAAGTGATGCTTAGTGCAGATTAACTGACCTTAGATTCTCTCTGGGAAACGCTTTCTTGTCCCTGCTACACCTTTGCCAAGGCAATGGGTGAAAGGGATTCCAGGGCACTGTGGAAGTCAAACACCACAAAGAGAAAGAATGGCTGCTTCTTTGCTGTCCTTTGTGTTATGGTTTGAATGATGGTCCCCAAAGATATGTTGAAGTACTGACTCCCAGACCCATGAGTGTGACCTTATTTGGAAAGTCTTTGCAGATGTAATCAGGTTAAGATGAATTCATGTATTAGTCCATTCTCACGCTGCTAACAAAGGCATACCTGAGACTGGGTAACTTATAAAGGAAAGAGGTTTAATTGACTCACAGTTCTTCATGGCTGGGGAAGCCTCAGGAAACTTACAATCACTGCAGAAGGGGAAACAAACATGTCCCTCTTCACATGACAGCAGCAAGGAGAAGTGCAGAGCAAAGTAGGGGAAAGCCCCAAATAAAACCATTAGATCTCGTGAGAACTCACACACTACCATGAATACAGCATGGAGGTAACTGCCCCCATGATTCAATCACCTCCCACTGGGCCTCTGCCACAACATATGGGGATTATGGGAACTACAGCTCAACATGAGATTTGGGTGGAGACACAGCCAAACCATATCAATTCACAACAGATTAGAATGTGAGATTGAATTCAATGACATGTTCTTAAAAGAAGAGAAAGCAGACACAGTCATGCACAAGGAAGAAGACCATGTGAAGACAGATGCAGAGATTGGGGTGATGCAGCTACATACCTACCAAGGAATGCCATGGACTGCCAGCAACCCCCAGAAGGTGGGTGAGAAGGAAGCAGATTCTCCCTCACAGTCTCTAGTAGGAACCAACCCTGCCAACAGCTTCATTTCAGACTTCTTGCCCCCAGGACTGTGAGAGACTGTTTCTGTTGTTTTAAGCCACCCAGTTTGTAGTGCTTTGCTATTGCATCCCCAGCAAATGGATTCACCCTGCCATGCAGCAAGGCAGTAACCATGCTCTGCTTCCTCCCTGTCATTCCCAGAATAGAGGCTGGGAGACAGTGGACAATGGCAGATCCCTGTGATGCTTACTGATTGAAGAGTGGAGTTTGGCCTCTAAAGTCTCTCTCTGATGGGCACAAACCACCACCACAATAGTAGACCGACCCACCATTCATTGAGTGTGTGCTACATGCCTGGCTCTGGTGTCACATGTGACTGAAGATAACAACCCTGTGGGGTTGACCAAATCTCACAGAAGAGGAAGCCCCGGCTCAGATTCAGTCAGTTGCCCAGGTCACAGAGCTCGAAGATGGAGAAGCTCAGATAGGGATTCCAACTCCACACCGCCACAACAGACTACTGTCTTCTTCTTCTTCTTCTTCTTCTTCTTTTTTTTTTTGAGGCAGGGTCTGGCTCTCTCACCCAGGCTGGAGTGCAGTGGCACAATCTTGGTTCACTGCAACCTCTGCCTCCCGGGCTTAAGCCATCCTCCCACATTAGCCTCCTGAGTTGCTGGGATTTCAGGCATGCACCACCATGCCTGGCTAATTGTTTTGTTTTTTTTTTGTAGAGGTGGGGTTTCACTTTTTTGCCCAGGCTGGTCTCAAACTCCTGAGCTCAAGTGATGCACCCACCTCGGCCTCCCAAAATGCTGGGATTACAGGCATGAGCCACTGTGCCAGGCCCAAGACTACTGTCTTCTTAGCAATTGTATTAAAATATTTGATGCCTTGTCACATAGTGGCACAAGGAGGTGTCTTCTGAAGAGGGTGGCAACCTTTTCCTTAAGTGTATGGAATTTAACCCAATGATCCTTAAAAATGTTTGCCTCAATTCCATTTTTTAGGGAAATGCAGAGAAAGTGGAAAGGTAGTAAACTAGTAGTTGAATTGGGGAAAGCAATAAAGAGGACTCAGAGAGTGGTGGTGATATTTTTACATTTCTTTATTTGGGTGACATTTTAAATCATACTCATTACATTTTCTGTGAAATGTGAATGATTTAGCTGTAGCACTTAAAACTAATGAACCAAGAGGCTACTTAGTCAGTGAATAAGTGGGGAACAAATAAGTCTAAGTCCACATTGAACGTTTTAGAGGCTCAGCCTTTGCTGTAAGTGATCTTGTTTCTCTCCCCAAGCCCCTAGTCTGTCTTGTAAGAACAATCAACTTGATCTACCCCAAAAGGTATGCTTTTGACTCACAAGACTGCCAAATGAAGCCAAGATAAAAGCCATATGTAGAGATATGAAGATTGTAAATATTTGGGCTTAAAGGGCATCTATTCCTGCACAGTGTGAACCAGTCCATTCACAATATGCCAGCCTCAAACATATATTTTGAAATCAAAGGTAATAAACAACCTCTGAGTGTCCATGCATATGCATGTGGCACCCCTTGCATATTTAATTAACTGTGCACGTATGCCTTGCGCAGAAGCCATAGATGTGCCTCTGCTGGTATCTGAACTGTCCCTAATCCAAACAAAGCTGTGAGATAGGTTGAAGCTCAGGACTGTGGGGAAGCCTTAAGCTCCTCTGAGGAGTCTGTCTTTGTCTTCACCACACCCCAAGCTGAGCATATTTTCTGGAAGGCATTATGTGGTTTGTTAGCAGCATCATTCTGAGTATCATCTAGAATATTAACGTGTCAGAGTCTGTGGACTGTCTCCCAACCCCCCAGTTCACTTCATCTTCGTCCTGGGTATAATACTGGACTACCTTTCCCAGTCTCCTTTGCAATTAGGTGTGGCCATGCAACTGAGTTCTAACCCACGGAGTGTGAGTGGAAGTGGTATGAGCCATTCTGGGCCACAGTTTTTAAGAAGTGGATGTTTCTCCTCCATGTTGTTTTCTTTTTTGGCAGATGGATCTAGTCCGAGAGAAGGCCCTAGAGGATGGTGGACCAGAATGTGCAAGGAGCATGGGTCTCTGAGTCACCATGTGGAGGAGAACCACTTATCAACCAGGTGCGGACAGTTAAGTGAACAGTGAGCGAGGAACAGACTTCCCTTGTGTTAAGCCATTGAGATTTGGGGACAATTTTAAGTGGATTTTTAAATCATAATCTAGCTACTCAAAGTGTAGTTCATGAATTGGTGCTGATTCATGAACAATTTATTACTAGTCCACAACAAGAGAAGCATAGTAATTTGAGAGTAAGCATTAAGAAGCTTTTATAATAATTTGATACTACCATTATACCTAAGTATCATGAATGGATTCATCTTGTTGAGCAGGGTATAACCGGGTTGGGTACTGGTGAACTCCTGTAGTGAGTTGCATATGGCACAAGTGACATACACATGGGCAGTGACTGTGATCAGAAATTGAAAGTAAAAGCTCCCTACAACTGTGTGAGAAGCACTAGTCTGGCCTACTACAATGAATATAAGCCAGCAACTGAGACTGCTACAGGTACCCCAACTTTCTGCCTTTACCTGTGTTACCATCCATTTGCTGCTAGAAACCGCTGATGCTACCCCCAAATATTTACTGAATACATATTCTCCCCATCCCCACTGCCCCAGCCTTAGCTTGGGCCCCACCCTCTCTCACAGGGATTATTGCTGATTAACTCTCTGCTGCTTCTCCTTCTCATCCAACCCCAAGATTGTCACCGGACTGATCCCTGTAAATGAAAATCTGACCGGAGCATACCCTACTTGAAACCCTTCCACAGCTTCCATTGCTTCAAAAATAACTTTGACTTCCATTTGGATATTATCTGAAATTTTAGCCTCATCTATTACTGCTTTCTGCCTTCCAAACTGTGCTCCAGTGACAGTTGAAATTTCATAAATGTGCCGTGTTGAATCATGTCTCTGTGCACTTAGGCTTGCTCTCGTCTCTGCCTAGAATCGTCCTTCCTTCCCTCTAAAACCCAATGAAAAACATCTTCATTCTTTAATACCAGCTGAAGTTCCAAGAGATCTCCTTTGAGTAACTTCTCCCAAGTAGAATTAAGCCATCTTTTCTCTGTACTTCTCTTACATCTCCTTCCATTATTTTGCTTGTCATATAGTACTTATTTTAATTTTTCCTTTTAATAAGGAAAAATTATGGCACTGGGCATGGGGTCTGGCCCAACAAAAGGTAATCTTTCAGTGTTGAATAAATGAATGATTGAATGAGTAAATGCAGGCAATAATAAACAACTTAACTCATCAACTGGCTTTGCTCTTGCCCTTACTCTTGCCATTTAAGCAAGCAAGGGTCTGTCTCATATTAACTTTCTTCTAATTTGTAATGTAAATGGAACAACACAGGTAACTTGTTAACATAAGAGACTTGAAAAAAGAATGGTAGCTGGAACCAGCAGCTCTTCATAAAACTTTTGTTCATACTTCCATGCTTTGGATTTATGAAGACGTTAAGTAAGCTTTTTAAATCTTCTGAAGATCTATGTTAGCACACACTCCTGCTACTAGCGAATTTCTTTCTAATATGGCTTTTGCCATTCCCTAAAAAAAAAAAAAATCTACAATCAGGAAGAAATGAGTTGGACATCCACCAGCCTTGTGACAGCTCCCTCTGAATTCATAACATACCATTTTTCACAAGTGTTCTATTTTGAGTACAACCTAAGCCCACCTCCTCACCACCTTTCTGGAAATTGTTTTGCAGTCTACAAAGAAAAGAATCCTTGGACTCAAAAGTTAATAAACATACAATACAAACTCTAGTACACATTTTGAGACCAGATTCAAACATACTTTTTTTTTTTTTTTTGAGATGGAGTCTCGCTCTATCGCCCAGGCTGGAATGCAGTTGTGTCATCTTGGCTCACTGTAACCTCCACCTCCTGAGTTCAAGAGATTCTTGTGCCTCGGCCTCCCGAGTAGACGGGACTACAGGTGTGCACCCCCATGCCTGTCTAATTTTTGTATTTTTAGTAGAGATGGAGTTTCACCATGTTGGCCAGGCTGGTCTCGAACTCCTGACCTCAAGTGATCCACCCACCTCAGTTCCCAAAGTGCTGGGATTACAGGTGTGAGCCACTGCGCCGGTCTCAAATGTACATTTTGAAATCAAAGGTAATAAACAAAGTGAGGTGCGTGTCTGAAAAGAGATTCAGATATACATTTTAGAAGAAAGACAGTCATGGTATTTGTTGAATAAAGGGCCTATGCCCTTGAGGGAGCAAAATATCAGAAATATTTTTGTTAACTGTTTTAAATATTTATAATATATGATATGTGTTATCAAGTTATTTTGATTACAGAGGGGCTGGTTTCCCTCATCATCGCCCTGACCCTCGGATGTACAAATGCACATACTTAGTGTAGTCATCAGGCATGATTATACCTTGCCAAGGATTTTCATTATTTACCATCAATGTAAGAGACACCTAAGGGGGGTGGACAAGGAGAGAAGAGGGGAAGGAGGGACTTCCTCATAGGAAGCAGCAAACTACAGCTGTAAGCAAAGGAAAGACTATCGCACACTGCAACAGGAACCAGTCTGGTGGTTTTCAAGTTCCTGCCAATACTCCTGACGCTGTCCGCCCAGTTCTTCCATACTTTGTTGTGGTCTTGATTCTGTCACTTGTGCATGCCACTTGCTCTCTTAGGCTGACGCTGCCAGCAGGCTTTGGAAACTATGGTTCGCTCCAGACTTTCTGAGGTCTTAAACGGTATCCAAAATTTGCAGAAGAGTCAGCCCCTTCTTGTTTTTGTTTTTAAGGGTACAATGAAAAAACATTTTAATAGTTATTTTTCACTCATTCCAACGTCAATATCTGAAGTGTGGAACATTATAAATCCAGTTGATATTGACCTCACAGATGAAAGCAAAACGTTCTAAGTACATATACTATATTTTTAGTAGTTTGTCAACCTTTTAATGGAAGCATATGTGTCAGTTTATCTTCCCGACTTGAGAGTAAAAGCCTGTTTATACCAAGGGCTGGATTATCTGGGTTTCTTTTTTTGAACATTTTAGAATACCAGCCTCATTATATTTTGATGGCAGCTTTGATGTGCTGTGGCTTGGTATCTGAAGGTCTTTGGAAGTAGTACAGGGCCAAATTACACTGAGACGCATCTTTCTCTGAGGATGGTCAAGAGAGTTTCGTAGGGCACAGTCCACTGGGACCAAGGTGGTTTTTCTGGAGAATCCATGCAGCCACTCATCTGGCTGGTATAGATATGTTTATGACAGTCCAGTTTTGGTCTGGCATCCCAGACTTTTGCCAAGAAGGGACTTGGAATAGAAGTGATTGATGATGACAGCAACCTCTGCTCTAGGTGATGGAAGAAGACAGCTGGAAAGAGTTGAAACCTCCTTGAATTTTTTTCAAATTTTG
Source organism: Gorilla gorilla gorilla (assembly GCF_029281585.2). NCBI lineage: Eukaryota > Metazoa > Chordata > Mammalia > Primates > Hominidae > Gorilla > Gorilla gorilla. Next base: position 33,793,773 of record NC_073229.2, on the reverse strand, counting down.
GAATATTTGTATGATATATAATTAGATATCTTGGGGTTGGGACCCAAATCTAAACACAAAACTTATTTATGTTTCATACACACCTCATACACATAGCCTGAAGGTAGTTTTATATAACATCATTCATGATTTTGCATATGAAAGAAGCTTGTGTTTTGACTGCAACCTGTCCCAGGAGGTCAGGTGTGGAATTTCCCACTTGTGGTGTCATGTCATTGCTCACAAAGCTTCAGATTTTGGAGGATTTTGGATTTCAGATTTTTGGATTAGGGATGTTCAATCTATAATGGCCTGTTTTTCTTACAATCGACTAATAGAGATTTAGGTGGGACGATGCCTGGAGTCTCTTCTGTGACTCCAAGGTGGGTGTTTAACATATTAACAGTTGTTTTATCAATGGCTCCTTAAATTCAAGAGAGGAATGGTCACCTGCCCTATCACCAAGATTCAAGTTGAACACACGACCTGGTCTTCTGTCTACCACCAGGAGCCTGCAGCTCCTGCTCAAGTTGGTAAGTCCCTGAGACATATACCTGTCATCTTCTAACTCTACACTTTTGAACTTGATGGGATTCTAAGAAATGTCATTTTAAAGATCTTTTGGGGCCGGGCGTGGTGGCTCACACCTGTAATCCCAGCACTTTGGGAGGCCGAGGCAGGTGGATCACCTTAGGTCAGGAGTTCGAGACCAGCCTGGCCAACATGGTGAAACTGTCTCTACTAAAAATACAAAAAAAAAAAAAACTTAGCTGGGTGTGGTGATGGATACCTGTAATCCCAGCTACTCGGGAAGCTAAGGCAGGAGAATTGCTTGAACCTGGGAATTGGAGGTTGCAGTGAGCCAAGATCATGCCACTGCACTCCAGCCTGGGCAACAAGAGCGAAACTTCATCTCAAAAAAAAAAAAAAAATAACTTTGGGGGGTAATTCAAGAATTTTTCTTAAAGTAAACCATATCTCTGTCTTTTAACTCTCTCTCTCTCTTTTTTTTTTTTGAGACAGAGTCTTGCTCTGTCACCCAGGCTGGAGTGCAATGGCGTGGTCTCGGCTCACTGCAACCTCTGCCTCCTGGGTTCAAGCAATTCTCCTGCCTCAGCCTCCTGAGTAGCTGGGATTACAGGCATGCACCACCACGCCTGGCTAATTTTTGTTTTTTTTAGTAGAGATGGGGTTTCACCATGTTGGTCAGGCTGGTCTCAAACTTCTGACTTCAGGTGATCCACCCACCTCGGCCTCCCAGAGTGCTGGGATTACAGGTGTGAGCCACTGCACCCGGCCCTTAACTCTCTATCTTTTTATATTCAGAGCTCCACATCTTTCAGTAATATACAATACTGCTCATTCCGCATCAGGGCTCACTTCCCTTCCTTCTCCTTCGAGGTTTTAGGGTTATCTTTGAGTCATCTGTGGTCAGCTGAGAAGAAATGAACAATTTATCCTATTTTGAAACAGCAACATATGTTGAAATTCTGAACCCCACAACTGACATTTTGCAGCTTCTTCTCCCAATCCTAAGCTCAGAAACAGCTTCCCATCGAGCTCATACAGACCTTTTCTCCTACTGTAAGAGGGCAGGAGTAGGGGTGGGGGTGTTGGTAAATAGTGACTCTTCTCACCGAGGTGCCAGGCGCTGTCGTTTATTAATAGCTATGTGGTGAAAAAGCATGACTTAAAAGCTAGGAGAACAAGAACAAAAATTTCTCTGCTCAATCAGAGTGTGTTACTGTACAGCCAGTGTAGCTGCAAATAGTCCCTAATTCATAAAATGATTGTGTTTTAGAAAACTCAACATATACACATGTGTCAGTAAATTGGTGTGTCTGGGGCTAACAGTGGCTTTCTCTCATGAAAAAGGATGAAAGGGAACATATGGAAGCTTACTGAATCCATAATAATGTCAGCTAGCAATAGTTAACACTTATTAATCTCTTACACCCAGCAAGGTACAACAACTATTATTATTAGCTATTATTATCACCCCTATATTGCAGAGATAGAAACAGGGTTCAAGGCGTTAGGTAAGTCAAGGTCACAGAGCCAGTAAGTGGTAGAGACTTAAATCTGGTAGCCTCTTTGCCATTCTTCTCTACTTACTGCTGGCATAAAAGGGTGAACAGGACAAGGAACACTGGCCTGAAACTGGCTTCAAACCTTGGTTTCCTGCAGGAGGGAGACTGACCGCTTTGGAAAAACAAAGCAAGAGAGGAAGTGATTTTTATTTCCTGCCCTTATGTGTACAGTAGGCATTCAGCAAATATCTGAAGAAGTCAACTCCAGTTTTGTGCCTCTTCCTCTCTCCCAGGCAATCTCTAGCGTCAGCAAACCTAGATGACTTCTAGTCCCTGCCACAAGCAGCTCAACCACCCCAATCGCCAGGCTGCCTGCCTCACCATCAAGTCCCGCTCCTAATCCTATGGAAATAACCAGGCCATTAATTCACTCAGCTCATATTTATTATACTACATGTCTACTATGTGCATTGTTAATTCCTGGGAATGCAGCAGTAAACAAGAGACCTTGTTTCTACCCTCACTAAGCAAGAAAACAAAGATATACATAGGAATTACCATCTGTATTTTGTTCAAGAAGAGAAAGCAAACCTGAACGTTCAATAAAAAGATTAAAATTTAAGATCGGCTAAACGATGAGAGATTCATATTATAGAATATAATGCACCCATTGAAATGATTATATGGGTTGTACGGAAAAACTTACTGCCGTGGAAATACATCCACATTCTGTGAACTGAAAATAGTTAATACAAATAGTGTATTTGGGGTAAAAATATAACAAGACATAGATAAGCACTAACAACAACAACAACAACAACAAAATAAACTAAAACGGGTCTCACTATGCTGCCCAGGCTGGTCTTGAACTCCTGGCTTCAAGCAATCCTCTTGCTTTGGTCTCCCAGAGTGCTGGGATTATAGGCATGAACCACCATGCCTGGCTGAATTTTTTCCTTACATGGCTTTGCCTTACTTGAGGTGAAAACTTTATGGGGTCATTCTACCGATAAGTCCCTTGAGTTAGCAGCACCATTTCACTGATAGGTTTACACTTACCAATTTTTCTTTCTTTCATTAGTATAATAAGCAGGTCAATAATTTCAATGTAATTAAATAACAATATTCAACAGGAATATTAGTTTGAGTGACATGTGATAACAACATTCAACAGGAATATTAGTTTGAGTGACATGTGATAACAACATTCAACAGGAATATTAGTTTGAGTGACGTGTAATGTTTTAGGTCACCAACAGTTATTAATGACAATTTCTTTTTCTTCTTTTTCTTTTAGGCTTTAGGATTCAAATAAGAAAGTCTACCTTTGCCAGAAAGCAGGGACGACGCATCCTTCTTCAAGGCCAGCCCCAAGCAGACTCTTTAGACCTGAGGTCAAACTGTAAAATGAACAATTATCTTTCCTGCTAGACAGGCTCCCCCTGAAGTCCTGCCCTACCCTGATCTCTGAGCATCTCACCTGCCCTGGACACACTGCTTTGGTAGAAGGAGCACCTCATTGTTATCAACACCCACCAGACAGCACTGCAATCTAGTTTTCCATTCATTTCAGCCTACTCTCCATATCTGTCCCATTGAGGTAGACTTATTTCTGTTCTAATGAAATTGATTCAGAAATGAATTTTTAAAATCCTGGGGGGATTAATAACTTATTTCTCTTGAACAAAGTTTTAATCCCAGTTTTTATTTATCTGTGTAAAACAAATAATTGCAATACAGATCTGTAGAACTGCTTCTGTGTGCTCCAAATATCTGGCCAGAGTTTGTCTAGTCCCTGTTAAGTTGCCAAGGAGGGAAATCTTCCCAAGCAGGTAGGCATAGAAGCCAGCTGAAATGACCGAGGAATGCTCTACTAAATCCATGCAGGGCCCTTTGTGCCAGGCCCTTGGTCACTCATCTGGTGTCCATCTCAGCCTCACACCTGCCTGTGGCATCTCCAAAGTCTCTGATGGGACTTTGGGTGCCTCCTTGCCGGGTCAGTCAGAGCGATCATGTTGCCTGCTCATGACATTGCCTCCAGGTTCTCAAACAACCTAGGATCCCAGTTAGTGAGCCAGCACATCCAGGATTGGCCTCTCCCAATTCCCAACATCCCAGGATCCAATATAGTTAGATAGTTATTACACCTTTATGATGTTATTTTCACTTGAGTTATCTTGAACATTGGTTTGCTCATGAGTTATTTCGCAAATGCAGAATGAACCTCAGTGTACATATCAATGTGCATGATAGGAAAGCAATACAGTATAGTTCAGAAACAACCACCATACAAAGATACTCGCATCAAGCTGTCTTCTTCTCTGATTATATAGTGATTGAATGGCTCCTAAGATCAATAGACCCAATTTGTCTCATAAAAATTACACACACACACACACACACATCCTATCTGGTTTTACTTGTTCGTCTAGTTTTGGGAAGAATTTTTAATAAAGGAAAACTTTATTCTAACAGTCCACATTTGCCCATATAAGTTTCTATTTCTTATTTGGGAAAAATTGCCATTTCCAAAAATAAGTACAAAGGAGACTGACATAGATTTCCAAATACCTCCATGAATATCTTATATTCCATGTAAGGTAATTTTGAGCTCTTCCCCAGCAACAAGTTATTATGTATAAGAAGAAGACACACTGTTTATAATGTATTTTCCACGAAAGAGCTGAAAGCAGTTTACAGACATGACCTCATTTGGCTTTATAACAGTCTATAAGACTGAAACAGACTGTATTTTTTTGATATGTTTAGGTAACAGATATTGAAGTCATCAAATTGACACCCCCACACCAAATCACTATATTACATACTATATTGGAAACAAGAATCTCTGTATGACTCCAAACTTCTGAGTTTATGTTAGCTAGCCAAGACTGCAAGTGGCTGAACATCAAACTATAGCAACAGCCAACTTAAATTACAACACACCAGTGTAAATAAAGAGGCCATGAGTAATATGCTTTGTATGGCAGCAGACACTTATACTCAGTTCGAGAGTATCACTGCATTCTGCTGCATTCAAGGATAGTGATCTCACTTGGATGTCCCCCCAAAATCTCATGTTGAATTGTAACCCCCAGTGTTGGAGGTGGGGCCTGGTGGGAGGTGTTTGGGTCATCAGGGTGGATCTTCATGGCTTGGTGCTGTTCTCTTGATAGTGAGTGAATCCTTGCGAGATCTGGTTGTTGTGAAGTGTGGCACCTCCTACCGCTGGCTCTCTTCTCCTTGCTCTTGCTTTAGCCATGTGAAGTCCCTGCTCCCCTTTACCTTCCAGCATGATTTTAAGCTTCCTGAGGCCTCCCTAGAAGCAGACGCTGGTGCCACGCTTCCTGTACACCCTGCAGACTCGTGAGCCAATCAAACCTCTTTTTTTTTTCTTTTGAAACAGTTTCGCTCTTGTTGCCCAGGCTGGAGTGCAATGGCGTGATCCCGGCTCACCACAACCTCCACCTCCTGGGTTCAAACGATTCTCCTGCCTCAGCCTCCCAAGTAGCTGGGATTACAGGCATGTGCCACTACTTAGTAGAGATGGGGTTTCTCCATTTTTGTCAGGCTGGTCTTGAACTCCGGACCTCAGGCCCGTCTCAGCCTCCCAAAGTGCTGGGATTACAGGTGTGAGCCACCGCACCTGGCCTAAACGTCTTTCTTATAAGTTAGCCAGCTCAGGTATTTATAGCAATGCAAGAATAGCCCAACATAGATACATAGAAAAACAACATTGACATCATAAAGTAATTCCTTATCTCATAAAAGGGAAGCCTACTGATTACAACCACAGAGGTGAAGTTATTAATATCTGCTTTTCTTGTTTAATGATCCTTCATATTTTGTAAGTACTTACTAAGTATCCACAACTGTATCTCCTCCTGTGCCTGAATACAGAGCTGACATTATGCTGGATGGCAGTATAGCAAAAATGTGAACTCCCTTCGGGTGTTACAGATTGACTAGATGATACAGAGTCCTGGTAGTATTCAAAGGGTTTCCCCACTAGCATATGCAAACCTTATCTGCATGTGGATTACATTCAAATGTGTCCAATGCACCATCTTCATTGTACCCTGTGACTGTAGATCATGGTGGTCATGGGCACTGATTCTGATGACAGTCTGCCTGGGTTCAAATTCCAGCTCTACGGCTTACCAGATGTGGGGTTTGAGCAAGTTACTTAATCTCAACTTTTTCGTCTGCAAAGTGGGGCTTCGCAGATGCAAAAACTACCTACCTACCTTTGTTTTTTCTTAACCTACCTCAGAAGGTAAATATGAGCTATTAAGTGTGAAGTGCTTACAATATAATACCTCGCACACAGTAAGTGCTACGTGAGTGTTGGCCATATTGTTCTACTCCCCCAGAGGGAGCAATGCAAAAACAGGGTGGAGTTCAAGAGGCTGTTGAGAGATGCATAGCGAGACTGCAGAGAAGACAATAAATGCATGTGACAAAAAATGTGGTAAAAATAATGAAGAAGTTTTTATCATTTTTTAAGACAATGAAAATTAGGAATGAGTTCTTCAAAGCAATGAAAATCTCAACTGAAGCTGATGAGTTTTTCCTCATAACCTAAGTAGAAAAGAGAGTCTGAACCTGGTGTGAAAATGTACATATACATAGATAGATAATAGTGTTTTGTACTGAAAGACATTTTAATAGCTTAATTACCTTACACAGGTCATTTAAAAATTTATGTTTCTTTTTCCTCATCAGCTCAACAGAAGTTTTCTTCATATTTGAAGCTGAGGAGAGAGCTTAGAGATCTTTCACACAAGAAATAACCAATATAAATTTAATGCATGCATGAATGCATAGATTCAACTATACTCTTATTTAAAAGAAACAACCTTCTGGTATGTACTACATTCATTTTATTTCATTTCAACATACACTTATGAAACAGCTGTACATCCCCAGGTGTTGGGTAAGATGGCGGGAAGACAAAGATGAGCTTGTCAAACTCTGTGACCTTACGGAATTCACAGTCCAAAGGAAAAGGTAAGACCTGCAGTACATTAATCCTTGTGCACTAATCAGGACAAAGTACAGGATTGCTAGAGATAGGGCTTTTGTTAAAAGACATGGCCCAAACTGAATCAAAATTCAGTAGTTTGATTTTCCTCATGGTAGAGTGCAGAGGGCTGGGACAAGGGCCAGAGGAACAGGATGCAGAGAAGCCCCACTAGGTGGGCACTCCCTGAGCCTGAAGCAGGTTAAATGAATTCTCTCAGCAGGCCCCCTACACCCACTCAGTGACCACTGTACTTACCACTGTCTGCAGTTCACAGTGGAGAAATTGTCAGCTCAGAAAGGGAAAAATCTCTTGGCCCTGGCCAAGTAGCTAGTGACAGGCATATCCAGTTTCCACTTGTTTCTAGCTTACCCCAGAGCCCTTGACATCATCCCACAGTGTCACATCCATGCAGGGCAAAATCCTTTCCAGCCACACCAGGTCATCTGGACAGCCAGGCTCCAACGGGTTTGAGCTAAGTCTTAAAGCTGTCACCTGACCAATCATTCAGCGAGAAATATTCAGGGGGAGGAATGGAAGATGATCAAAGGCTGGAAACTGACAACTGTTTCCCAATAAATGCTTATTTGTATTCAACTCTTCTTTATTTTTATTTCTATTTTTTTAGAGACAGGGTTTCTCCCTGTTGCCCAAGATGGAGTGCAGTGGCATGAGAGTAGCTCACTATAGCCTTGAACTCCTGGGCTCAAGCAATCCTCCCATGTCAGCCTCCCAAATAGCTAGGACTATAGACATGCTCCACCATGCCTGGCCAATTTTTTAAAAAAGCTTTTTTAAGAGATGGGGTGTTCCTTTATTGCCCAGGCTGGTCTCAAACTCCTAGGCTCGAGTAATCCTCCTGTCTCAGGCTCCCAATGTGTTGGGTTTATAGGCGTGAACCACCATGCCTGGCCCTCAGTGGTTTTTGTAAACACATGTGAGCAAAGAGGTAAAACCCAGCCACCCAATTTCAATAATACACAATTCTTGGTTAAAAAGTAGATAGGATGTTTGAGTTGTGCAAATGTCAACTCAAAAAAATACTAAGGCGATGTCTTAGTATTTTTGTCTTGATACTTACAAGTTAGGCTTAAGTGAAATATTCACTATTTTTTTTAACAGGAAGAGAAGAAATCAATGAGTTAGTGGCAGTTTTTCCTGCCAAAACATAGTCATTCTGAATAGAAGGAGAGAATTCCTGTTTTCTGGGTTGAACACACGCTCAGTGCCAGGAGGGTGAAATCTAACCTTCCTTTCAATCTCTTGCCCTACTGTTTTTCCTAAGTTATATTTATTTATTTATTGTTTTCAGTGCATACCAAAGTAATTCAGAAAGCCAACCATCTTAATAGACGAAATACAACCTAATACAACCATCCTAAATAGTTTTAATAAAGAAATGTTTATCAGAGTAATAACTTATTTATAATAATAAAAATCATAAGCATTCAAAGTGGAGCTATGATGGAGGTACAGAGAATAATGAAAATACCTAGGCAAAATTGAAGTGTGTGTCTTCATAACACTAAATCACATAGGCATTTATACTGCTAATGTGATAATAATTGCTATTCATTTGATTCATCTATTAGAACGCGAAGGTGGTAAAACATTTCTTTCCAGAGTTAGAATAACTTTGGTTGGCTATCTTCATCAATTTAATCACCTGGTTAATTGATCAGATCTTCATTTCACACAGGGTTGTTGATCAGATCTTCATTTCACATAGGGCTGGTGGAAGGTGAAGGAAGAACAAAGGCATGTCTTACATGGCAGCAGGCAAGAGAGGTTGTGCAGGGGAACTGCCCTTTATAAAACCATCAGATCTTGTGAGACTTATTCACTATCATGAGAACGGCACAAGAAAAACCGGCCCCCATGATTCAATTACGTCCCACGGGGTCCCTCGCATGGCACATGGAGATTATGGGAGCTACAATTCAAGATGAGATTTGGGCGGGGACACAACCAAACCATATCAGAGCTTTTTATCCAATGCAGCCAGGTTAGTGGGAGTTGGAAAGAGGCGCTTCTGTCCACAACACAGCATTGCTAGAGCTGCCTGATACCTAAAGGAGTGAGTCAAGGCCAATGTTGACTTAGATTTCTTTAACATCCTTCTTCCTAGGACCTTAGGAGTGCAAACCAACTCACATAAATTAAATTAGATTCTCCCAGTATTTAAGCTTTGCTTTAAGAGTACTACAAGGCACATTCAGATTTTTAAGGTACCCCAGTGACCAGAACAGTGGCAAACACACAGCTGGCATTGAGTAAATAGTGGCCGAATACACAGATAAATGAATGAATGAATTTATAAGCATTTAAAACCACAGCATTAAATATTTATTAGAAATACAAAAGCACTTAGCATACTTTTTCTGAAGTTTTTGTTAAACAGAGAAACTGAATTCATTAGATCCATTATGTTTAAAAAATCCTAGTGTAATATAAAGAAATAAATAGATTCATTCTTTTCATTTTTCAAACTTCCCACAGTGACTGGCCAGAGTAATTCCAGAGTAAACAGAAACAGAACTGAGACTCCTGCCTGTGATGACAGATTTCACAGTCTACTTCTGCATGGTTCATTAACTTATAATTTGTGAAATTAGCAAGAGAAGAGCCTAAAGAAAATACAAAAAGAAAATGAATGATTTATTTATTTTGGGTTCCCAACTCTCTCTCTATTATTGATTCTTGATTATCTAAGTTAAAATGAGCAAGGAATAAACAAATCCCAGGTAATATTATATTCATTTTAGTCAACTAATTAAACTACTCATCAACCATTTGTCAGAGCTGCAATGCAAGGAAAAGCTACTCGTCAACCTTTTATTAATTTAATTGTTAAATTGACTCTTTGAGTTTCATCTCTCTACTCTTAGACAATGTGGCCCAGAAAGGCCAGAGAATAACAAAATAGAAAAGCAAAATGTCCAAATAGTCTACACACTGGATAATTGTCCTGTTAATAATTAAAGTTTAGGGGAACTCTAGAGTTGGTATAAGAACATCTCTGTGGTAGGATGAAAAGTGGCCTCCAAAAAATATCTACATCCTAATCCTTGGAACCTGTGAATGTTACCTGATGTGGTAAGAAAAAGGGGGCTTTGCAGATGTGATTAAGGATCTTGAGATCATGAGATGGTCCCGGGCTATGCAGGTGGCTCTAAGTGCAATGACCTGTATCCTCATAAGAGGTAAGCAGAAAGAAATCTGACACAAGAAAAGAAGGAAATGTGAAGATGGAGCAGAGAGAGACTCGATAATGCTGATCTGGATGATGGGAGTGATGCAGCCACAAGCCAAGGAATACCAGAGCCACCAAAAGCTGAAAGATGCCAGGAATGGATCCTGCCTTAGAGCCTCTGGATGGAGCGTAGCCCTGCAAACACCCTGATTTTGGCCCAGTGATACTGATTTTGGACTTCTGGAGTCCAAAATTGTGAGAAAATAAATTTCTGTTGTTTTAAGCCACTAAGTTTGCAGTAATGTTACAACAAATTTATTTCTATCCATAGGAAACTAATACAACGTCTATTTAGAATTCTAGTTGATGTGCGTGTGTGTGCGTGTGTGTGTGTGTGTGTGTGTGTATTCTAGTTGGTGTGTGCTTTCGTAGAGAAGAAGGGGATCTTATAGACTGGCTTTAAATCATAATGATAATGAAGACTTATCCAACTTATTGTTCCTCCTGACTCTCAACTACAGCAACCTTTGGAAATGTGGTTTCAAGGGACCATAGTCTTCTATATCTGATACCTTTTCTATTGGGTAAATTACCCTATGAAGGTCACTCAGCAAATTAGAACATTTTGCAGTAATAATAAGCGCCACTTTCTCCATCACCTAAAGCTAAAATGGAAATAACATCTAAAATGAGAAACTCTTCTGTGACTTTGAGATCCTTATTTATTTATTGATGTGTGCTCTAAGGAGTGTGTGTGTGTACATCTGTGTGTGTGTTGAGACATGGTTGGAAATGCCATATTCACAAGAAGCCATAGACTGCTTTCCACATAGAGTCAGCCCTGGGTAGCATGCTTGGAAGGCTCGGAGAACATTCATTTCTTGTCACTCAACAAAAATTCATCAGTGTTTTCTCTAATCATACAACTTGCCTGAGTGCCACAGGGGATGAAAAGATGTAAAGCATATTTATTGGCCTCAAGGTATGTATGATACAGTTGGGTTGAAAATTCATTCAAATAAAAGGGGAAGTAACAGCAAAATACAGCCATATGAGAAAAGCTATAAGCCATGTGGCTAATTTCTTTCCTGAGATACTGTTACCTTGAGCTTAGTTTCCTGTATTTCCACTCTTCCAACCATTTCAAACAAACAGCTGGGCTGTTCCTATTCCTTGCATTGCAGAGCTGACAGCATTCCTGCAGTTTACAAAAACCTAAGCTCATTGCACATATTATTGTTATGGACTGAGTGTTTGTGTCTCCCTGAAATTCATGTGTTGAATCTGTAACCCCATATGATGATATTTAGAAGGGGAGCCTTTGGCAGATAAGTAGGTTTAGATGTGGTCATGAGAATGGGATCCTTATGCTGGTATTAGTGCCCTGAGAAGAAGAGGAAGAGAGCTCTCTTTGCCACCCAGGTCAGGCCAGGTAAGCACAGAGCGAGAAGGTGGTTTTCTCCAAGCCAGGACGAAGGCCCTTGCAAAGAACTGAATAAGCCAGCACCTTGATCTTGGACTTTCTAGCTTCCAAAACTGTGAGAAAGAGATGTCTATTCTTGAAGCCACCCAGTCTATGGGACTCTGTTATAGCAGCCTAGACGGACTCATACAACTATAGCAATCCCTGAGGTGGGAAGAAGATGAAAGCATTGTCTTAGAAATTAGAAGAGGGGAAAGGCAGTGATTTTCCCCAAGTGGAGAAGAGATAGAAGTCCTGGGAGTGGCTGCCTCTTGGGTAAAGTCCCAGGAAGGTGAGGGGCCTAAGAGGGAAATGGCTGCATGTTGGGTCTAGAGAGGCTGAATTGCAGCCCTGGGATGCCAGCCAAGGCAAAGATGCCTTTTCCTCACTCTGCATCTGAAAGGAGCAAGCGTTCATGTGATCTCCCAGGCTTTGGCTCTGAAGACCTCAGTGCTGACTGTGGTGGATTGGAGCATAGAGGCTTCTGCCCCTTTTTTCTGTGGTCCCTACAAGCACTGTATACTCCCAGGGACAGAGAGTATGGCTCTCTGTAAGCTGTCATGGCAGAGATGGGACTTCCACCCGCTTGGTGACATAGAAGCTCAGAGTCTAGGTTAAGTTGATTCAAGCAGAGTAAAGAATGGTAATACTTGGCACACTTTGGTTTAGGGATGCAGGTGTCTACCTGCATCAACAGGCCATCCCATTAGACGCTCCATGATCCAGCTTCCTTCCTTTCCCCAGTGTTCTGCAATCCCACCCCAGATCCAGCAGCTTGGATCTAACCACAGATCTAACTTCTTCCCCAGATTGAATACACCTTTCAAGACTCAGCTAGAATCCCCTCTCCTTAAGAAGGCTTCCTAGACGCTCTCAGTCACAATGAATCTCTTCTTTCTGTACACTCAACATTTTATATTTCTATTTTGCATTTACCACTACTTGCCTCATATGGTATAAATGTCCGACGTTTGCCCTTCAGTAGATTATGAATTCTGGGGCCTGGAGAGGTTCTCCGTTGGATTTGTCCTTTGGCCCTCTCTTCACATTTGATCCCATGACCTTCTCACTCCTCACAGCCTACCCCAGCACCCAGGATGGTGTCTTAACCTTAGAGCGTTTTCAGTACAAATGTTCCTCTACTTAACCATGTCCTGATAAACCCATCTGAAGTTGAAATCATTGTAGGTCGAAAATGCATTTAGTACACCTAACCAACTGAACATCATAGCTTAGCCCAGCCTCCCTGAAATGTGCTCAGGACACTTACATTAGCCTAAAGCTGGGCAAAATCTTGGGCAACACAGCCTGCTGTAGAGTATCAGGTGTTTACCCTCGTGATTGAGTGACTGATTGGGAGCTGCCACTGCCTAGCTACATGAGACAGTGTCGTACCGCATATTGCTAGCCTGGGAAAAGATCAAAATTCAAAATTCAAAGTATGGCTTCTACTGAATGCATATTGTTTTTGCACCATCATAAAGTTGAAAAGTTGTTAAGTCAATACTGTCTGTGTTTGTTAAATTTCATCCAATCGCGGGGTGTAGTCAATCAGAGGAGGCAGAGAAAGAGCTGAAATGAAGTAATCACAGCACACTTCTTGGGGAAGGCAGACCTTAATTTGGATCCCCAAAAAGAGGTTTGTTTTTCTGAACCATGGGTAATACTTTGCAAACAGCGTAGCGCTCTAAAGGCCTGAGAAAGATAGGGGAATTACCAATAACCTTCCTTAGTGAAAAGGAATGATTCATCATAGAAAAATATCTGACTGAACAAGTTTTTTTCATACATAAAAGTCATTAACTTGGGCTTCATTAATCCAGAGTTTAAAGTATTACTAATAATAATATCCAACATTTGAATAGTGCTTCTCTGTCAACAGAGCAGTAAGCAAAATACTCATATACATCAATCCTATTTCATCCTAACACCATCTTTTGAGGTATCTTGCAATCCCAATCTGAGGAAGAAATAAAATCAGGGAGGGTAAATAATTTGATTTCTACTCAGGTCTTCTTTTCATTTTTTCCCACCACTAAACCACATTGATTGAAAAAAATCATCAAATTAGAGATAAAAATCATTTAGTTAAAGACCCATTGTCTCCCTCTAAACCTTGACTATAAAGTAGTAAATCAACCTTTGAAATCAACCTTTGCTGGGCAAATTAAAAGTGTAAAAAAGATTAAACGGAAAATTTTACAATCACTGAAATGAACAAACTGGAGAGTTTTGCTATAGAAGCAGGATTGTTATGGAATAAAAATAAATCAGGAGTATTGGTGAGCTGATAATAAACCACTGGCATTAGTGTAATAATAACAAACCCATGTAATGGAGAATATTAATTAGTTAGTGAACTGTGATCATTACACTTCTTCCTTGTTTATTTGCTAAAGAAAATCCTCAAAAGACCTTTATCTGACACTGCTTGATTGGCCTAATTTGAATTTTCTATATACTTGAAAGCAATAAAATTGTATTTCTTTAAAGTGGAGTCCATAACTCAAACATTTTATTGCTTTACTCTGGTCTCATCCCCAGTTAGTTAAACAAAATAGTGACACTTGGTTATATTCCTTTGTTTGACTTTGCTCTGAGACAGCAGTATACAGGCACCTGACTTTATCAGGAAAAGTCTAAATCCTTGACTTTCATAGAAAAATAAAGACTCTCTGCCCCATGCAACAGAACTGAACTATGTAATCACTTTTTTTTTCTAAAGAAATTTCAAGGTCCAAGAACATCACATGCCATGAATTATAAAAGAGCCAAATCTTGGTTTTATAAGATTTCAGGACAAAGCACAGAAGGGCAAAGAGTATTGTAAAAGCTGAAATAAAAGCCTTGATTATGTGAAAGGGCTTTTTATGGAGGGGGATATTTTGGCTTTTAGAAATCTGTCTTTTCTGAGCATTTTTGTGAAGCATAAAAATGAAACACAATTCCTTGTGTGAACTTAGAGAAGGTAATTGAGCAGAAATGCTGACTCTCTTTAGCATTTGGTCCTCTGGTATATGCTGGGTCCCTCCCTGACCTCAGATGGCTATTCCAGCCTTAAAGAGCAGTTATTAAAATCCAATTTTCTTGGAAGACTTGATTTCTATGATTATTATTATCATCCCTTTGCATGCTTTGCACACTGTGGACTTCTTGGGATAACTTTTCTTGAAAAGAGATTTAAGTGTATTCATCTTGCCTCGGGAAATGGTGAAGCTAGGTCATAACTGCTACCACTTCTGTAGGAGGAAGTATTCTTTTTTTAAAAAAAATTTGGATTCGGGGGTACATGTGCAAGTTTGTTACATGAGCTTATTGTGCAATGCTGAAGTTTGGGGTGTGACTAACCCTGTCACTCAAGTAAGGAGCATAGTACCTAATAGGTAGTTTTGCAATCCCTGCTCCCCTCCCCACCTCCCTTCTTTTGGAGTCCCCAGTGTATACTGTTTCCATCTTTATGTCCATGTGTACCCAATGTTTAGCTCCCTTATAAGTGAGAGCATGTGGTATTTGGTTTTCTGTTTCTGTATTTAATTCACTTAGGATAGTGACCTCCAGTTGCATCCACATTGCTGCAAAGGACATGATTTCATTCTTTGTATGGCTGAGTAGTATTCCATGCTGTATATGTACCGCAATTTCTTTATCCAGTCCACTGTTGATAGGCACCTAGGTTGATCCCATGACTTTGCCATTGTGAATAGTGCTGTGAGGAACATGCACGTGCATGTGTCTTTTGGTGGAATGATTTATTTTCTTTTGGGTATATACCCATTAATGAGATTGATTCCTGGGTCAAATGGTAATTCTATGTTTAGTTCTTTGAGAAATCTGCAAACTTCTTTCCATAGGGCCTGAACTAATTTACAATCTGCAGGAGGAAATACTCTTGCCTCTCCTTTTATATAAGAGAGAAAAGAGAAAATATAAAAATCTCCTTACCTGCTGCCTGGAGAGTTTGACCTGCAGTTTGCAAAGATTTTTGCAATCATGGTAACAGACTTTGCATGAGCAAAGGTGAAGACCAAGATGTAGCTGAATAACTGCCTTGCCAACCTTGCATCAACAAAAATATGTCCAGAGTCTCTCCCGTGGAGTGTTTTATCAGTCTGGGCAGCACTGAAATTCCCTGAACACAGAGGCAGAAGCTAGTGTAGGAGACCTTAGTCTGTGCTGTATGACTGTCTAGTGCCCATCATTGACTCCCCAGAAAGCATCCTGCCACCCCTGAATCCTCAAGTCCATCCATTCAGTGTCCTTGCAGTATACCCTGTCCTTTGGGTCTCCCACTTCCTGATCTCCAGTAGAAGATAAAATGCCCCAGACAGTATGCCATCTCTTCTAGACCCTTCTAGATACATACTTCCCACACTTTAATGTGCTTTCAGATCCTCTAGGTAATACTAAACTAAAATACTTACTAAACTATAATACTTACTAAAATTCAGATTCTAATGGACCAGGTCTGGGCTGGGGCCTGAAATTCTGCATTTCTAACAAGGTCTCAGGTGTGATGCTGGTGCCGTTGGTCCCTGGAGCTCACTTTGAGGAGCGAGTTTCTAGACAAGCTGACCCTTGTTGTTCACTTCCTCCCTTTGCAATTATTAAACAAATTATTCTAAATTTAGATAGTTTGGTTTCCTTTTTCAGAGCTTAGTGTCCCACGAGCACATGCTGTGGAATTGATAAAATCTGGTTAGTCTTGAATCTCAGTCTCTTCATCTGTAAAATGGGCAGTAGTTGTCACTGTGCACAGAATAAGGGAGAAGAAAAACTCAGAAAGTGCTTGTGAATATAAACTGTGAAGTGCTTTGTAGATATCAGTTAATCGGTAATATCTCCTAGCTGTATGAGAGGGGAACGTCTAATACCAGGACTTCGTTTGTGCCCCCACAAGGGAGGAGAAGTTGGTAATATTATTGTGTGTATTTGGGCTTCATTGGGCTGTATTTTACTAATGGGTGGGATTAGTGTGACTCAAAGACAGATGCACAAACGCTATCTTCTTACTCTGTGTTTCTTGTCTTAGACCCAGGCAAGAACTGACTCCTGGGGGGCAACCAGCCCTGTCCATTCATTCCATTTATGTTGTCTGTCCTCCTTGCAAGCAGCAGTGAGTAATTTTCTCTGCAGAACTGGCTTGTTCTGTTGAGCTTTCTCCCTGTACTTCTCATCTGAGTATGCTTTGCCCAGGATTTAAAATCTAGAGGGACTTAGAAGAGCCGTTGAAGCAGAGATATCCATTTTCTCGGAGTCTTGTCTTAGGCTCAAGCTCTTCTGAATCGATTAATAAAGGAACACTTAGTGTCTGGGTCCCCAGCCATAATAACAATAGTAACAAAACGATAGCCATAATTTAAACCCCAGACTTGCTCATCTGTTGTGTGGCATTGAAGAGCACTCTAGGTATCCATAGCATAGACCTTTGATGGCGACTTTTTTTCTTTTTTTTTTTGAGATGGAGTCTCGCTTTTGTCGCCCAGCCCAGGCTGGAGTACAGTGGCACGATCTTGGCTCACTGCAACCTCCTCCTCCTGGGTTCAAGCAATTCTCCTGCCTCAGCCTCCTGAGTAGCTGGGATTACAGGTGCCCGCCTTCACGCCTGGCTAATTTTTGTATTTTTAGTAGAGACGGGGTTTCACCATGTTGGCCAGGCTGGTCTTGAACCCCCGAACTCAGGTGATCTGCCCACCTTGGCCTCTCAAAGTGCTGGGATTACAGGCGTGAGCCACCGCGCCTGGCTGGAGATATTTTTCATATTTGTAAAGAGACACTACTAATTCCAGCACTGATTGGAAAAATGTGACAACCATCACTTTATTTGGATGTGAACAATCTATCTAAATCTCTAGTGGCACCTCTTCCTCTAGGTAGACATTGCAGTTGATTCCCCAACTCCATCCCCTTTCTCAACCATTGCAGAAGAGCAATAAGTTGTGCAGAAGAGATCTGTTTCAGAGTAGATGCTGATCAGGTTGAATCAGTCATGTTAATCCTGTACCCCCGATGTGTGGCTGTGTCAGGGACCCAGACCTGAGTGGTCAGATAATGATTAAGAAAGGGGCAGGTGACCTGATTCGGCTCAATTTGGCTGAAAGGAAGAACTCTTGGCAGCTTCTTTCTCTCCAAACACAAATAGGGAATCCTGTAGCTGCATTTCCTCAAAGAAGTCACCCTGAAATCTAGAAGATAATCAGGATGAAGTCAACATTCTGGAGGGCAGCGTGAGAAATGAGGAAACCCCAGGCCTTGATGGTATCATGGGATTTCTCTGTTGACCAGCTCTGAAGTTACTTTGAGTTTTCTATTACCTGCAGCTGAAAACACCCTAAGGGACAGATTTCCTGCATCGGTAGATTTCCAGTCTTTCGATTCTATGAAAATCTATTTATTCTTTTATTTAACAAAGACTTTTAGATCATCTGTTGTGTACATGGTTCCATACTAAGTATTAAGGATACAACAAAGCAGACACAATTCTTGAGCAGATATTCTATAATAGGCAGAAGCATGTCAGCTATGATGGAATTGTTGTGATTAAGCAGATAGGCCTTAAATTGAGGGATGCTGGGTGTACAGCTGACCCTTGAACAACATGGGAGTTAGGGGCGCCCCCAGATGGAATTTCACACACAGTTGGCATCCATGTATAACTTTTATTCCCCCAAAACTTAACTACTAATAACCTACTGTTGACCAGAAGCCTTGCCTATTATATATGTGTCAATTAACATATATTTTGTATGTTATATGTATTATATACTTTATTCTTACAACCAAGTAAGCTGGAGAAAAGAATGTTATTAAAAAAATTATAAGGAAGGGAAGCTATATTTACTATTCATTAGGTGGAAGTGGACTATCATAAAGGTCTTCATTCTCATGGTCTTCGCCTTGAGTAGGCTGAAGAGGAGGAGGGGTTGGTCTTGTTGTCTCAGAGTAGCAGAGGCAGAAGGGGTGGAGGAGGTGGAACGGGAAGCACGAGGGACAGGTACGTGGTGTAACTTTGATTGAAAAAATTTCACATATAAGTGGGCCACTGCAATTCAAGCCCATGTTGCTCAAGGGTCAACTGTGTTTGGCTCTAGAAATATAAGATTGAGAGTAATTTATTTTCCTCCCAATGGTGTTTAGGAAAGGTTTACCCACCATAGCATCAGTCAGTCCCCATTTCTTTCCAGCTTTTGCAGTAGAGGGAAAAGGCAGAGGCTCGTGGAAAATCCATCGAAGTTCCAGCCTATGTAGGCAGTCCCCCAACCCCTGTTGTCCCATCATCCTGTGTCCCCTGAGTCACATTTTGGTCCTAAATTCAGCAATAGGATTTAAATAGAATTAATCAATGCCCATTAGACCTTTGTCACATGAACACATTGATTTTCATTTCACATGGATGTTCTTTAATTCCTAACAAGAAAATGTCTTAAGCAGGGAATGTATAGTTTTAAGGGGTCATGTGAAGATAGAAGAGACATGCTTTGAACGTCTAACAAGCTTCATAAACATAAAGGATGTTTCTTTTCACTAGCACTTGTTAATTCTTTATCATGCCATATGTGGGAGACATTTGAAATCATAACCACTGAAAAGACATAGATTCAGGCACACAGCTACATATACTGCAATTACAATGTGAATATTAAATACTAAATATTCACATTCAACACAAAAATATGCAGTGTAGTAAGGAAAGGCTTATGACTAACTTATTTTTCTGATGTCATGAAACATAGAAAATAATCTCTCTCTAGTAACAATGAGGTGAGCCCTTCCTGAACCCAGAGGGCTACACTGACTTTGTTAACTGTCAGTATCTGAGCCCCTGAGCCAATAAGAGCTTTATTATCTCACTTGACTTTCCTTAACTTTCCACAGCTTTTGGGCAAGAAATGAGGCCAACAAAGCTTCCTGCAACACATATCTTCAGTTCTGAAAAGTCTGATTCTAGAATTACTGTTTTAGTGACTTAAATTTTTGCTTCTAAGAGATTTCATAAAGAGATAAATTTTATCTGTTTCAAAACATTTTCATATCGTATCTTTCCTTATACTTGGGATCTGTGGAACATGAAAATCAAACATACACATACACACACACACACACACACACACACACACACACACACACACTCTTTTGTCAGCCATACGGTATCATTCAGTGTAGGATATTTGCCTTGTGTAGACACAGCTGGAATTACTCAACATCATTCCTTGCCACAAGTAAACAAAAATATATATAAGATTATGAATTGTAAAAATATCTTTGACTCACAGCTGAATTCACATCACTGTTGACTAGAGCCTGGCAATCCTATATGACTGTAAAAGAAATAAGACGCTGTAATGCCAAGTAGTTACTCTTAATGTGAGCACAGGCCTTCCTCTCTCCTCTAATCTTGAGTTAATACACCTACATTTCTATGTCCCAGTTTTTTACATATAATATAGCATCAGGAATATTTATGACCAGAATGAAGGTTTTGACAGAGATTTTGATTTTCAGCATCAAGATTTTGGTTTTCGGGCCATGATGAACTCATTTATCTTTTAAAAAATACCAATTTTTTTTAAGTTCACTTGCTTACATGGCTAGAAGATTCTGGGGAGAATGTCCTTTGTTCTCATACATGAATGAATAGTGTGAGGCAAAAAGAATGAGAATGAGTGACAAGAAAGGAACAGAGAATATGTTCTCTTCTGTGACTGGTGAACTCAGTTTCTTCTCCGTCCTCAGCCTTCTAAAGCACCCTAAGCTACATGTGGAGGGTTGATGTAGAGTTTAAAGGTACCAGATGTTAGCTCAGAAAATAGGGCATGGTGACAAGGAAGGTGACGAGGAGGCTGGTGTGACACCCCTGGGGGTGGAAGTGACAAGAGTGAGCTCCCTGCTCCTGTATCTTCACCTACTGATCAAGCATCCTTGGCTAAGTCACACACATTCTGTGTTTCCGTAACAATTGCTTTGCTTTTAAATTTAAAAGCACCTTGATGTTGTAAGACAACACCTGTAAAAGGGGATGTGAACAGGGAGAAAAGAGTTTCCATGCTTTCCATCCCCAGTGAGATAGAGAGCCCTGTCTCTGATCCAGGGAGGAAGATGAGAGTTGGAAACATCAAGAAAACTTAGACATGGGTCTTCTTGTCCTGCCAGGGCAAATCTGAGAGGGAAAGAAAAGGTCCTAGCAGCCTCCTCAGTGTGAAGTTTGGAGGATGTGAGAGAAGTCTCCTCTCCCACAGGCCCATTGAGACATCCTAGAGTCGCTTGTCCTAAGGATGGTGAAGACCAGGGTGAGTGATCACTGGCTGCCCTAGGACTCCTGTATCTCCCAAATGAGAGAGTGGCGGCTGCTGCAAGTCTCAAAGTTCCCAAGGTCCTCAACGGGAGGAAGAAGTCACAGAGTGTGAGAGAGAGACAACAGCAGTGAGGGGCCCCTGGGCCTGCAGGGGTCTTAGAGTGGCAGCTGTCATCTGAGCAGATCCCCAGAACCAGGGAGCCCAGGGGAAGCAGTGTCAGCATCGGTAGATTTCCTAGGCCATCTTCTACAGCAGACGTTCTCCATCATGGGAGCTTCGGCAATTCTCAGTGCTGAGCCACGCTCTGGTCTCATCATTCAGAATCTCTGACCATGCTATGCAGGCATTACGGTTGACCCATGAACAACCTAAATTTGAACTGCATGGTTCCACTTATACATGGATTTTTTTCAACCAAGTAGATGGAAAATACGGTATTCCCGGGATGGAAAACTCGAGAATAGGGAGTTTTCATATATGCGGGTTCCTCAGGGCTGACTATGGAACCTGAGCATGCGTGGATTTTGGTTATGTGGTGGTGGAGGGGCATTCTGGAACTGATCCCCCGCATATACCAAGGCATGATTGTACTATATTTTAAAGCTCCTTACCATGGACTCCCCAGATTTATATGTTGAAACCCTAATCCTGATGTAATGGTGTTTAGCCTTTGGGAGGTGATTAGACTATGAGAGTGGAGCCCTCAAAATGGGACTGGTGCCCTAATAAGAAAATACCAGAGAAGCCAGGCACAGTGGCTCACACCTGTAATCCCAGCACTTTGGGAGTTCAAGGCGGGCAGATCACTTGAGGTCAGGAGTTCAAGACCAGCCTGGCCAACATAGTGAAACCCTGTCTCTACTAAAAACACAAAAAGTTAGCTGGGTGTGGGGGCACACACCTGTAACCCTAGCTACTCAGGCAGCTGATGCAGGAGAATCGCTTGGACCGAGGAGGCGAGGCTGCTGTGAGCCGTTATCACACCACTGCACTCCAGCCTGGGCGACAGAGTGAGAACCTAGAGACCCTGTCTCAAAAAAAAAAAAAGGAAAGAAAGACCAAGAGCTAGCCAGCTCTCTTTCTGCCATGTGAAGATACAAGGAGAAGTCTGCAATGGAAGAGGGCCCTCACCAGAACCCCACCATGTGGGTGCCCCAATCTCGGACTCCCAGCCTCCAAAACAGTGGGAAATAAATTTCTGTTGTTTATAAGCCACTCAGTCTACAGTACTTTGTTATGGCACCCCAAGGGAAGACATCCCCATGTAATTGCAATGTGGAGTCAAGGTTGGGAACCACGGATCCAGTTTGTTCTGTGCACCCTTGCTACTTACCTAAAGTGTGGTGCTCAAAGACTGGCAGCATCAGCATCACCTGGGCATGTGTTAGAAATGCAGAATTGCAGGTCCTACCCCAGAGCTTCTGTCTCAGAATTTACAGTTTAAAAAGATCGGAGGGAGCTCATGTGCGTGTTAAAGTTGAGAAGGCTGCTGCTCACCGGCTGGGCAAGAACCAGACGAGGTCAGGTGGACCTGTGGTAGTGAGCCCATCTCATGCTTAGATGAGGGATTTTCAGCCTTGCAGAATGTTCCACCCCAGACCTTTGAGATCAAAATATCTACACGGGGAGACTGGTCTTTGGTATTTTTCAAAAGCATCTCGGCTGATTTTAATAGGCAGCCAGGGTTGAAAACTACTGACTTAGGTACAAAGCGGACAACTCCACACTTTGTGGGGACAAAGGCTGGGGAACAAGCAAGAGGGAAATTTCAACCTGAAAGTGACTGAGTTGCAAGTCTGAATTGAGCGAGAATTCACTCACTCAAATGGACTGAGTTCCCATGGACGCAACTGAATTAAGTATCTCCAGCAGACAGAATACAGCTTGGAGACAGAACATAGCCTTGAGTTTTTCAAAGATAAAGACACATTTTTGCATGCCTGAGTCTGACTACGAAGTCACTCCATATATAAAATACTGTGATAATGCCTGGCACATAGTACTCTATCAATAAATGGTTATTATATTTAAGCAGAGAATGACATGACTCTAATATATATGTCCACTATATTTTGTTTGGATTTTAAAATCTGAAGATTGATATCTTGCAACAATTTTGGAACCTCTATCTCTTTAAACATCTCCTCTCTCTCTCATTGTCTCTATTCTATTAATAAATTGCAGCTGGGTGTATACGAGCTCTGTTCTTTCTAGTCTCTGAGACCCTTATTAATTGTTTACATTTTTTCATTTCTTTGTCACTCCATGTTGCATTTTGAGTAATTTCTTCAAATCAGTTTTCCAGTTCACTAATCTCTTTTCTTTCTTCTTTTTTTTTTTGTGCTGGGGAGAGGGGATGGAGTCTCGCTCTGTTGCCCAGGCTGGAGTGCAGTGGCACAATCTTGGCTCACTGCAACCTCCACTGCCCAGGTTCAAGAGATTCTTCTGCCTCAGCCTCCCAAGTAGCTGGGACCACAGGCATCTGCCACCATGCTGGCTAATTTTTGTATTTTTAGTACAGACGGGGTTTCACCATGTTGGCCAGGCTGGTCTTGAACTCCTGACCTCAGGTGATCCGCCTGCCTTGGTCTCCCAAAGTGCTGGGATTACAGGCATGAGCCACCACACTAATTTCTTTTTTGAACTGGGTCTAATCCACTATTAGTGAGTCCTTCAGGCTTTACATGTTAATTTATATTTTATAAATAAACATATTTATATTTATATTATTTATAAATATGTATTTAATTATATATTTATAAATATATTTATACTTATTTATATATAAATATTTATTTATAAATATATTTATATTTTATAAATAAATAGATATGGGGCATATAAATATATCGTTATATTTTATAAATAACATGAATATTTCCTTCCTTTCCCTAGCTCTATTTGTTTTACTGTCTCTTATTCATGCTTTGATCACTTTTATATTTTCAAATAGTTAAATCATGCTTAATTTTTAGTCTATGCCCGTATCTAAATCTAAAATTATCCAAAATCTAAAGTTATCCTGAGTTTGATTTTGCTATGTGTTGTTTCTGCTGGCTCTTGCATGTGGTGGCTTATTTCTTTGTTGGGTGTGTGTGTATGTTTGTGTGTGTGTGACTGTAAGTTCATGTTTTATTAGTAATTTTTTTTTTGAGGATTGATAGATAATTCCTTCTGGTTCATTCAGCAAGTATTTGTGTTGGCTTCTTCTAGGCTACTGGGGGGTATTACCAACCCATGATGCTTTAAAATAATTAGCTTGAAGTTTGTAGGACAATTCATGTAGGGTGAATTTGGGCAGCAAATCTGCAAGAGTTAGCTTTCGATTTTAATTGGAGCAGAATTTTCCTCCCTTCCACCCAAACCCATGCTGGAAGCAGCATTTTTCCTCGCGGTTTCCATCTGTAAGGCAGGTTTATTTCTGAAAGGCCCTTACAATGAGAATAGTCCTGTGGCATCCCGGCTTTATTAGGGTCTCTTATCAGGATGCCACCTTGGGTGGGCAGGTGTCTTTGCTTTTCTGTCCCTGTATCCCCATGCCTCTGTCAAAACCGAAGCTTCAGGTTGCTGGGGCTTGGCCCTGCTGCCAGGGTGAGAGCCAGCTTGGCTGCTTGCTGACATCTCTGCATTCCTTTTTTCACTTTATGTTTGGCTTCTCTGGATTTCTTACTTTATTGCCAGCTCAGTGATGCACTTTCAGTGATTTTTCAAAAGCTTATCCAGCATTTCGAGTTATTTCAGAAGGCAGGTTGTCCAGAGTAGCTTATCCACAATATTTCCAGAAATGGAAGACCTCAGTAGTTTCTATTCTAGTGAGAGGTGACAGCGTGCTGGCAGTCCTCACAGCCCTCGCTCGCTCTCGGCGCGTCCTCTGGCTGGGCTCCCACTTTGGTGGCACTTGAGGAGCTCTTCAGCCCAGCACTGCACTGTGGGAGCCCCTTTCTGGGCAGGCCAAGGCCGGAGCCGGCTTTCTCAACTTGCAGGGAGGTGTGAAGGGAAAGGCGCGAGCGGGAACCGGGGCTGCGCGCGGCGATTGAGGGCCCGCTGGAGTTCCGGGTGGGCGTGGGCTTGGCGGCCCCGCACTCTGAGGAGCCAGCCGGCCCTGCCGGCTCTGGGCAATGAGGGGCTTAGCACCTGGGCCAGCGGCTGCGGAGGGTGTACTGGGTCCCCCAGCAGTGCCGGCCCACCGGCGCTGCGCTCGGTTTCTCACCGCTTGATTTTTCACCGGGCCTTAGCTGCCTTCCCGCGGGGCAGGGCTCGGGACCTGCAGCCCGCCATGCCTGAGCCTCCCACCCGCTCCGTGGGCTCTTGTGCGGCCCGAGCCTCCCCGACGAGCGCCATCCCCTGCTCCACAGTGCCCAGTCCAATCGACCACCCAAGGACTGAGGAGTGTGGGTGCACGGCGCGGGAGTGGCAGGCAGCTCCACTTGCAGCCCCTGTGCGGGATCCACTGGGTGAAGCCAGCTGGGCTCCTGAGTCTGGTGGGAACGTGGAGAACCTTTATGTCTAGCTCAGGGATTGTAAATACACTAATAGGCACTCTGTATCTAGCTCAAGGTTTGTAAACACACCAATCAGCACCCTGTGTCTAGCTCAGGGTTTGTGAATGCACCAATCGACACTCTGTATCTAGCTACTCTGGTGGGGCCTTGGAGAACCTTTGTGTCCACACTCTGTATCTAGCTAATCTGGTGGGGACGTGGAGAACCTTTGTGTCTAGCTCAGGGATTGTAAACGCACCAGTCAGCACCCTGTCAAAACAGACCACTTGGCTCTACCAATCAGCAGGATGTGGGTGGGGCCCGATAAGAGAATAAAAGCAGGCTGCCCGAGCCAGCAGTGGCAGCGCACTTCAGTGCTCCTGTGCACTGTGGGGGTTTTATTCTTTTGCTGTTTGTAGTGAATTGTGCTGCTGTTAACTGGGTTCACACTGTCTTTATAAACCGTAACATTCATCGCAAAGGTCTGCAGCTTCACTCCTGAAGCAAGCAAGACCACGAACCCACCGGGAAGAACAAACAACTCCAGACACCCCGTCTTAAGAACCGTAACCCTCACTGCGATGGTCTGCAACTTCATTCTAGAAGTCAGTGAAATGAAGAACCCACCAATTCTAGACACTAGGAAATTCTTTGTGGGCTTTCAAGGCTCAGGAAGGGAATTTGCACAATGGAAATAACTGGACAGTGAAAGTTAACAAGTATTTTAAACTTATACCCTGTCACCAGTATTTGAAGTGTTGTTTTAAAGAGAACAAAAAATTTGTGAAGTTCTTTGCTTTCTAGGGAATGTTGGTCATTCAAATTTCTGCAAAAACAGCAGAAATGTCTGAGCTAGAGGACCAACAGAAAGCAGAAGCGATAATCCTATCTTCATGCTGATTTAGATGTTGACAGAAAGCTGAGTGTGAAATTCTGCACATCATGAAGATGAAAAATCATTTAAGTTTGCTGAACCCTAATAATGAAAACTTGGAAAGCAACCCAATAGAGGACAGTGATACTACTCACCAAAAATAATTGCTCCAATTTTATCAAGCTGCTGTCATGCCAATATATATATTTTTAATTCCCTTAGTTTCTTAGGTCCAAACATGACAATTTGAAGACTTTCCATCTCAATTGTACAGACAACCATAGAGAGGTCTGTGATTGTATATGAAATGGTTCATGATTTTACATCGTGAGATTAGAACTATATGTTCTTCAAACAGGATGAAACGTGTTCTAGACCTATTATGTAACATGCTACAGTTATATGCATAAAATAAATGAATCATCCTACTTCAAAGCTTTCTCTTTCTGACTAATGTTACTATGGAAGTTTTTCAACGACAGAAGTTTTTGACAAGAGTTGTTACTGCAGGTTTAATTTTCTTTCATAGTTTTAAAAATCATAATTATAGAAAAGAGATAAATTTACTTTAACTTCATTTGACAAACACTAACTGGACTGGCCTTTGTAAAATGGACAATAGGGCCAGAGGTGGTGGCTGACACCTGTAATCCCAGCAATTTGGGAGGCCGAGGTGGGAGGATTCCTTAAGTTCAGGAGTTTGAGACCACCCTGGGCAACATGGTGAAACCTCATCTCCACAAACAATGCAAAAAATAGCCAGACATAGTGGCGTATGCCTGCAGCCCCAGCACTCGGAAGGCTGAGGCAGGAGGATGGCTTGAGCTCAGGAGGCAGAGATTGCAGTAAGCTAAGATGCACCACTGCACTCCAGCCTGGGTGACACAGTGAGACTCTGTCTCAAAAAATAAAATAAATAAAATAAAATGAAATATAAAAATAAAATGGACAAGAGGCAGCCACAAAGAAGGCAGGGCATAACTAGTTAAAAATAACAAGCCCAGCCCCAAGGTGCTCACCAAAGAAGGCTGAACTTAGCCCAGATACACCTTGACCCTGGCACGGCCCTGTTCTCTTTGCCTTCTCTTGGCATCAGTGGTGGCATGTTCTGTGTTGGCTCATCCTCTCTGCTTTGTGCCTCTGGCAGTGGTTCACCATCATGAAGCCTTGACATCTAGCATCCAAGGTGTTCCTTCCCTGCACCCACCTTTCTCAGGGAAAGAGTTGATATGGACTATGAAAATAGAAGGAAAACATTCTATCTAGCTGACCTGTAAAATTGTCTGATTTCATTTAATGTTCTGGATTTCTAAACATTCTTATCTGATTTTATGATAAGATTCAATCCACCAAATACTCTGTGAAAGATTTTTCAACCGGTAAGAATGAAGGGCAAGTTCCATTTTGACTTTGTAAGGAATAGGCAAAAGCAATTTCTAGTGTAAGTTTCCCTTTTGCGAAAGAAATGAGTCTTACTGAAGCCCTCTGCCCTGTTGCTCATATTTCTTCTTCATGTTTTGTGTGTGTATGTGTGTGTGTGGTAAAATACACATATAAAATGTGCCATTTTAACGATTTTCAAGTGTACAGTTCACTGGCATTAAGTATTTCAAAATTGTTCTGCAAGGCCGGGCACAGTGGCTCA
This sequence comes from Gorilla gorilla gorilla, assembly GCF_029281585.2. Lineage (NCBI taxonomy): Eukaryota > Metazoa > Chordata > Mammalia > Primates > Hominidae > Gorilla > Gorilla gorilla. Next base: position 33,765,796 of record NC_073229.2, on the reverse strand, counting down.
CACCTGTAATCCCAGCACTTTGGGAGGCTGAGGTGGGTGGATCACCTGAGGTCAGGAGTTCGAGACCAGCCTGACCAATATGATGAAACCCCATCTCCACTAAAAATACAAAGAATTAGCCAGGCATGGTGGCAGGTGCCTGTAATCCCAGCTACTCAGGACGCTGAGGCAGGAGAATCGCTTGCACCTGGGAGGCGGAGGTTGCAGTGAGCTGAGATTGCACCACTGCACTCCAGCCTGGCTGACAGAGCAAGACTCAAAAAAAAAAAAAAAAATTGTTCTGAAAGCATCACCACGATCCACCTCTAAATTACTCTTCATTATCTCAAACTCTGTACCCTTTAAACAAGGACTCCCATTTCCCCCCACCAACACCTCCCGGAAACCACTACTTTCTGTCCCTATGAATTTGATTATTCTAGGTATCTCATATGAGCAGAATCATACAGTATTTGCCCTTTTGTGACTGGCTTATTTCACAGAGCATAATGTCCTCAAGGTACATACATGTTGTAGCATGCATCACACTTCCATTCCTTTTTGTAGCTGAATATATTATTCCATTGTGTGGATGTACCGTATTTTTGTTTATCTAGTCATCAGCTGAACATAGTTCATTGTTTCTATCTTTTGGCTATGGTGTGTAATGGTGCTATGACCATGAGTATACAACTATCTATTGGGATGCTGCCTTCAATGCTTTTGAGTTTATACCTAGAAGTGGAATTTAATTTTTGAGGAACTGCCATCCTCTTTTCCACAGTGGCTGCTCCATTTTTCATTCCTACCAGCAATGAAAAAGGGCTCCAATTTCAGCCAGGCGCGGTGGTTCATGCCTGTAATCCCAGCACTTTGGGAGGCTGAGGTGGGTGGATCACGAGGTCAGGAGATCGAGACCAACCTGGCTAACCCGGTGAAGCCCCATCTCTACTAAAAATACAAAAAATTAGCCGGGTGTGGTGGCAGGCGCCTGTAGTCCCAGCTACTGGGGAGGCTGAGGCAGAAGAATGGCGTGAACCCGGGAGACGGAGCTTGCAGTCAGGCGAGATCGCACCACTGCACTCCAAACTGGGTGACAGAGCAAGACTCCGTCTCAAAAAAAAAAAAGGCTCCAATTTCTCTACATCCTCACCAATTATTATCATCTTTTTTTTTATAGTCATCATCCTATGGGTATGAAACGGTATCTCACTGTGGTTTTCATTTGCAGTTCTCTGATGATTAGTGATATTGTCGCTCTGTATGTTTTCGGACTTGATGTGTTCTTATGTGTGTGTTTGTTATGGGAGAGACTATCTTGCTAGGGATGCCTTTGACTTGGGGAACAGGTAAAGCTCAACACTCTCCCATGTCTTTTCAGAAGGATTTAATGCACCTGAATTATCCTTGAACAGATTCGAGGAAGTGGCTAAGCTTGTGGCTACATCATCCACTTCCTTTCATTCCCAAAGAAAATGAAGTGCCAGCCATTTCCTTCCCTTTGTTCTTTCCCTTTGAGCACTGCCCTTAGGGTAGTCGTCCCCTGGGTTCAGCCAGCATGAAAGACGTTTGAGAAGGGCTGAGGACAGGTGGGCAATTAACCCCAGTGCTCAGCTCAAACAAACCCTGTGGCTGAGCATGGTGAATGAGGGTATTACTGCAGAGGGAAGGCACCTAATGTGTCACAGACAGTATCACGCAGGAGACCAAACGGCACAGCGGATTTATGACAAGAACAACTGCCTGCATGTGGACTGTGCTTAGGAAAGCAGATGAGTCGCGGCACAACGCTGGAGCTGGAGAAATCATTTGTTAGTGAAAAATGTGCAAACTGGTTAAAAATAGTTTCCATGACCAGGGAACTAGAATTCAGGTGGGAGCCTGACAGCTGCCACATGTCAGCCTTTTAGAGGCTGTTTTCAAAGACGTGTTCGAAAACAGAGACTCCATTCTCACGGCAAGTTAGCTTGAGAAGAAATTACTAGACAGAATCATTGTTTGTATTAACTTGAGGATGACTCTCACTAAGCAATTTGATGTTCTTTCCTATGGGCCTTAGCCAGACCTAGAATCTGCCTAAAAGGATATAAAGTTCACTAATTTAAAATAAAGAAGTGTGACCTAAATTACTCAATACTGTATTTAAAATAAGTGAAGTTTTAGCCAGTAATATACGCCGACGCAATTTTCCAATTTTTACCGTAATTAATACATTAAATGTGAGTGGCGCTGCTAACGAGTGTTTTGCTTTCTTGGTAAGTTAAATAACCCATCTAAATCCTTATTCATATTTAATTTGCTAAGCAATCTGTTTCCTCATAGATGGTACAAAGGTAAAGTTTAGCTCAGTTCTTGTGTGCATTAGTGGGATTTAAACTATTAAGATTTTACTGCAGAGACTGAACCGCTATGCCAGGTTGAAAATTCTATTGTGAACATCTAATTATCCCATACATCAGTTGCAGGAATATTGTCTTTGGAATGTCAAATTATACTCACTTCATGGTTTCTTTTACTTTTGTTCAGTAAAAGATTTAAAATTGACTCCATTATATTTAGGTTTTGGACTTATATTTTAAACACTCTATAAGTTGACAATTTGTCTGTGTCTCATCTTCTTTACATCAAAGTAGGAGGTTTCCCTAACAGCACACACAAGCCTCAAATGGTATGAATAGGAATTCAACATTTTTATGTGGCTTTTTTCCTCCCTCTCTTCCTCTTCCTTCCCTCCCTCCCTTCCTCTTCCTCCCCTCCCTCCCTCCTTCTTTCTTTCCTTCCTTCCTTTCTTCCTTCTTTCCTTCCTTCTTTCATTCCCCTCCTCCTCCTCCTCCTCCTCCTAGCCCTCCTTGCCTTCCTCCTCCTCTTCTGGTTGACTTGGTAATTTGGCACTCTCTCATAACAGCAGATCTTGTTTAGGATCTATTCTATAAAGGAGGTTGCTTCGTTATTCTTTTCAGCCCAGATACCAGTATTATGGTGGTAATTGCCAATTGGTCATCTACTTAATTATACCTTAAGCAGAGCAGATCCCATATTCTGGAATAACATATTAATAGAATATTCTAAACTGTTTACTATGCAAAACCTACCACCAATAGCACACAGGATGGATACAGAGTGGCTCTGGTGCTTTCTAACAATTCCTCCCCATGACAAAGCTGTGCCAGGTGTGGCTGAGAGGAGCACTATGGTCCTGGCTTGGTCTTGGTCTTCTCTCTTTGTTAATGCCTACTTGGCCTTTGATCTTTCATGATCCATGCTGGCCCAGTTGTTCACATCCTGGACTTGTCAGTTCAGAAGAAAGTGTTCTCTTGGTTATTTTAAATACTTGTATGAATGGTGGCTCATGCCTGTAATCCCAGCACTTTGGGAGGCTGAGGCGGGTGGATCATGAGGTCAGGAGTTCAAGACTAGCCTGGTCAACACGGTGAAACCCCATCTCTACTAAAAATACAGAAATTAGCTGGGCTTGGTGGTGGGTGCCTGTAATCCCAGCTACTTGGGAGGCTGAGGCAAGAGAATCGCTTGAAACTGGAAGGTGAAGGTTGCAGTGAGCCGAGATCGCCCCACTGCACTCCAGCCTGGGTGAAAGAGCGAAACTCCGTCTCAAAAAAAATAAAAAATAAAAATAACGAATGTTCTGTGTCTGTTTTTATTCCTCAAAACTACACGTTAATAAAATGAACTGTTTCCCTAATTGGGTGTTATAAATGTATGCAAATGCTGAGTTGCAACCTCCAACTCTATAAAATGGTTTAGCAATGACTAATTACAATGTATTTCCTCTGCGCTGTGGAGAGGGATTGCTGGTGGATGGACTTATCTGGCCTTTACTTTTAGTGGAGGCTCTGTAAGCATTGCCCTCCATTACTGAGGAAACTTCTTCTAGAATACTTTTCTCCTAGATGAGTTCTCTGACCTCCTTTAAGTCTTTTCATTGAAGCTCCTCATTTGATGCTGCAAACTGTCCTCCCCAATTCCCTTACCCTGTTTATCCTGCTTGTTTTTTCTTTACCCATAGCATTTACCTCTTACTCACCTCCAATTGCATTTATTTATATTCATTGGGCTTATTGTGAAGGTCCTCTCCCAGGCCTGTAAAACATAAGCTCTGTAAGGGTGGAAATCTTGGTCTATTTTATTCACAGACTTATCCCAAGTGTCTACGACAGTGCCTGGCATACAGTAGGTGCTCAATAAATATTTTGCTGAATAAATTTAATATACGAAATATAGCACATCATAATTGCTGTTATTTATTGTGTACCTCCTATGTTTCAGGTGCTGTACTCAGTATTTTTTTAAACACATTATCATGTTTGATTCTTCCAACAACCTTGTGATGTTGGTACAATTATCATTATCATTACTTTACATGTGGTAAAACTGAGGTTGAGAGGTGAAATCATTTGTGAAAATTGCTCAGCTAGTAGAAATTAGACCAGAGATTTGGGCTAGACATGCCTACTCCATGCCTGACTTCTTAGTCACTCTCCTATAATAGCAGCTATAATAGCAGCTACATAATGTGTGGGCCCAATGACAAAGGAAAACGCAGGTTTCCTTGTCAAAAAACTCTTCAAGTTTCAAGATGGTGGCAACAGAGCATTAAACGAAGTTCAGGGCCCTGTGTAACTGCACAGGATGTATTCATGAAGCCAGTACTGAGCTAATCAATGTACATCCCCAGCCATAGCAAATGAGGGGCAGACACTGCAATTTCTTTCATCCTCATTTCAGGATGACTGACATCCACTCTAGTTTTGAGTTAGAAAGAAAAGCTGAGATTAGTTCATTGGACTCATTTGACAGAGAAACAAGTCTTAGTGAGGTGCTACTTATAAAGGGAAACATTTTCTTTATGCTACCATAAAGCTTAAGCATATCCAAGAGGCAGTCCCCTTGGTATTGAAAGGGACCATAACAACTAGAAGTAGACATTTTTTACTGTAATCAACAGAACAGGAGTCATCAGTGGTACTTAAAATACAGATACTTCACTTTGGGAGCCCAAGGCGGGTGGTTCACGAGGTCAAGACATCGAGACCATCCTGGCCAACATGGTGAAACCCTGTCTCTACTAAAAATACAAAAATTAGCTGGGCGTGGTGGTGCACACCTGTAGTCCCAGCTACTCGGGAGGCTGAGGCAGGAGAATCGCTTGAACCCGGGAGGTGGAGGTTGCAGTGAGCCAAGATCGTGCCACTGCACTCCAGCCTGGGTGACAGAGCGAGACTCGGTCTCAAAAAAAAAAAAAAAAAATACAGATATCTGTCAGGGTCTTAAAGCAAAGAGAATTCCAGGGTTTCCTTGTGATGTTACTTTCATTTGCCTTCATATGCACTTTCTTAAAAATGGGTGACGTGCATCACACTTAAATATATCATTTGTCTAGTGTGTTTGGTAGAAAAAAACTTGAGCCCACAGCTTCAGATGATTGTCTCAGGTTGAAATATCCTTCTCTATTCCTCCCCACCTACATTTCTCTTAGATTTCAGGGTCTGATTGAAATTATGGCTCCTCTGTCTGACCTGTTTGAATTTAACCTAAATCAACACACATTTGTTAAGTAACACTTTGTCCATTGTATAATAGAAAGGTGTAAGACACATCTTCTCATATAGATGACACCCTGCACCACCCCTCGCATTTGACAACTGCTCAGGAAACATTCTTGATTAATTCATTGCTTACCCAATGTCAACTCCTTTTTTACAAAGAGAAGGTAAATTCATTCAGGATGACGATGAGCTCAGTTAGAAATGCTTACTCCCTTGGGCCCTCTTATGGGTAGGAGTAGCCATGTGACCCGGATTGGTGACAAAATTGAAGTCTATAGGGAGGGGCTTCTGGCAATCTATTGTTTATCTCATGAAAAGAGACTGGCTCAGCTACACACTCCCTTTCCTTCTTCTCTTCCCCCTTCTTCCTACACCATTTCTGTACCTGTGTTGCAGGACTTTTCCTCAGCTCAGCTAAAGACGGCATCCTTGTCTGTCCCACGGCCATGAAAATTTAGGTTCACAGACAGTTTGGAGGGTGAGTAAAACAGGGTTTTATTGGATAAAAAGGAAGAAAAGGGGGAACAGGGACTCTCCACAAGGCCAGAGTCTCCTGTTAGATGTCGTTTGAATCTCAGGTTCCACACAGGAAGAGGAGGGGCCAGGCTCCTCCCTGCTGCAAATGTTGTGAACTTCTTGTGGCTCCACCTCAGAGGGCAGGCTGGTTGGAGTTTCCCCAAGGACCCCCTCCCACCTGGCTGTCTCACCTGCAGTACCCAGCCTGCAACCACGAAGACAAAAACCACAGTCAGGACAGCAGAGCAGGAAACTAGAAGGACCCTGGTTGAAGGACCGTCCATGGCTTCCTCAAGTCTCTGCCCTGCTCTGCGAACATGTGGACTTTTTATTCAGCTAGAAAAACTAAAGCCCCATTTGGTGAAGCCTCTGCAGTTGGCTTTTTGTTACATGTAGCCCAAAGTGATCCTAACTGGTACATCGTGGACACCATAAAAAGCCCTGTCAGAGGGGAATCTAGAGCCAACGGAACCTAAGGAGAGAAAAGGAGGCGGAGAAGACGAGAAATTGGCTGTGTCACAGAGGCAACTGCATGGCAAAACATCTCTGTAAATAAAATGCTGGGCAGAGCCGCCTCTCCTGTCCCTTCTCATTTTTTGTTTACTCACGAGCAGCTGAGCAGCCCAAGCTTTCCCCTACACCGACAGGCACGTCCAAGCCTCTTCCCCCTTCCCTCGGAGGCCTGGAGCACCTGCTTGAAGAGTCAGCCTTCCTTTGAGTATAGTTTAACATATGAATTTGAAACTAGTTGAAGAAGAAACTCAATCCCTGAATCATTAGCCTAAGTATCTGGCATGACAGAATGGGTCTGTTCTAGCAGTGAGAAATGACCTTGACTGTCCTTGGATGGTAAGGGCAGAAAATTGAAAATAAAACTCTTTTGATTTTTAAAAATATAATAAAGTCCTCAAAATAGCTATATCCTTTAAGTCTCTTGATTTATTGAATAATAAAATAAATAGGAAGTACAAGGACTTTACTTTCATAAAAAAAATCTATTCTTCTAAGTATGTAGACCCATATAGCAAACTGGAGCTTGCTTTACTCATTAATTCTATGGTGTGTATGAGTGTTTCCAGGTATTTGCTTTCTTCTCAGGTCATTTAAGATTATTGATTCTTCCTTCTCTAGTGTAGAGCTCAATTCTCCAAAGACTGGTTAGCAAAACATTTTCCAGCTCACATTGCCATTTAAAAATGATTATGCTCAGTGTCTTCAGCTTAAAGTTTCCCTTCTTGGCTTCCATATGCTAACAGTTTGTACACTTCTCTTTTTTGCTTTCTTTTTTAGGGTGGATTCTACAGTCTTCAGCCCTTTTGCTAACATTCCCTACTGCTTTCTCCTGGTGGCTCAAACAGCAACAGAGACAACGGCTAAACCAGATAAGCTGCAGAGATTTGTTTTTTTTTCGTAACCAAAAGTTTCTGGGGACATAAAATCATTGCAAGTAGTCATGTGTAGTCTTTTGGCTCAAAAGTAAAATGCTAAGTTACGCATTAGTTGTTGCATAAATTTGCATATTGATATATACAATCCCAACGACTTTAATAGCATCACAGATTAGCAGAGACAGATGCACACAGACACACACAGCCTGACATTCAGAGACTCCCAGGCAGAGACAAACAGCCCAAGGAAAAAGTGAGGATGGCTCACCAGGAGCAAGGACGATTGGAAGGAACACAGGTTTTTAAGGGAAAGATGGAGGGCCTGGGTGGGCAGAGGGTTCTCCCCAGCTCTTGCTTTATGTAACCTTCTGGTCCTAGGCCCCCACTCCCATGCTCTGTCCTTGGAACTTTCCACTTGATCCTGAGCAGAGGGCAGGAGAGATGATTTACATTGGTCTGGCATGAATCAGAAGATCCTGAAGTACTAGAGTCCCAGAGGAGCATTTAGGCTTGTTTTAAGAAAAGGAGAGGAAGATTCTTAAAGGATGATATTTCTGCTTGTTTTTTTTTTTGTTTTGGTCTTTCACTCTTCTATGGCATCCAAATATAGAACTAAGGTCTTGGCTGTCTGCACACCTAGAAGCCTTTGGCACTCTGCCAGCAAGGATCAGGCCCTGAAAGAAGATTCCACACTGGTCTGATTTGCAAACCAAAGCCCCAGTTGATTAATTTACTGACGAAAATAAGCACTTCAGGGTGCCACCACCAGAGAGTCTACGCCCTTCTAGGAACACAGGTGCCTGGGAAAAGTCATTCATAATCAGGACAAACAGCAAGGGATTCTTTAAGGAATATCTTCTATCTGCTTTGAGAGGCTACGTGACACTATCACCACAATAATTATGTATTATACATGCCAAGTAGGCGCAGCTCAGTGCTGGAAACATATTCTTGAATTCTTAGTCTTGGCCTCTCGTGTCTTAAGACTTTATTCCCACCATCTTTTGTTTTTGTGTTTACATTGGATATTGAAACATCAACATTTTTAATATCAATGAACATCTTTCACTCAATAAACACGTATTGAGTTCTCAATCTAGGCTAAATTCTACAACAGCACTTAGGGACTGCAGTGGAGACAAAGATGGATAAGACACAGGGCCAGGACCTAGAAAACTCACAATGGTGAGGGGAAGATTACACAAATACACGTGGCTGTACCACAGAGGGAAAATTACTTTATATAAATATCCAGAATGTGCTGTAGGGATTCAAAGGATGAGAAATGGAATCTGTTTGACGAGATGGAAGGAGGCTGATTCATAGAGGCAGCATTTAAACTCAGACATAAAGAATAGCTATAATTGTAGTGAGCAGAAATGTTCAGGTGAGTCAGTAGCAAGGAAGTGAAGGAGAGGGAAGAGGAGGAGGGAGAGGGAGGTAGCCCGTGTGGAAGAAGGGGATGGTGTGGAGGCACACCCGATGTTCTGTTCAAATGCATGCCTCATGCCTTGGGCTGGAGGTACAGAGGATGTTCAGGAGAATCATGGGAGTCAGAACCTATTGGGCCTACGGTGGACAGCCTTGATGCCAGGAGCTTCATTCTAGGGACACTGGGCACTCACAGGGTTTTGCCCAAGAGAAGGCTGTGATCTGAACTCCAGTTCTAGGATATTAATTTAGTCTCAGTATACAGAATGGACTGGAGAGAGAAAAAATAAAGGATGAGGAGGCCAATGTGGAAGGTGCTATAGGAATTCAAATCAGAAATAATGAGTATCTGCCTGAAGCAGGATAGCACAGTAGGAATTAAAAAAAAAAAAGTGGGCCGGGCGTGGTGGCTCATGCCTGTAATCCCAGCACTTTGGGAGGCCGAGGCGGGCGGATCACCTGAGGTTGGAGTTCGAGACCAGTCTGACCAACATGGAGAAACCCCGTCTCTACTAAAAATACAAAATTAGCCGGGCGTGGTGGCGCATGTGTGTAATCCCAGCTACTTGGGAGGCTGAGGCAGGAGAATCATTTGAACCTGGGAGGTGGAGGTTGCGGTGAGCCGAGATTGCGCCATTGCACTGCAGCCTGGGCAACAAGAGCGAAACTCCATGTCAAAAACAAAAACAAAAACAAAAACCAACAGTGGAGGTGATATAAGAGATAGAGATAGAATCAGTAAGTCTTGGCAATGAGCTGGATGCAGGAGGTACAAGAATGAGTCAAAGACGACTAATAGAAGCTAAGATTTACTGAGGGCTGTGCTAAGTGCTCTTGAATTAATGCATGTAATACTCTTGAATTAAGCGCTTACATGCGTTAATTCATTTGATTCTTCTAATGACTCCATGAAGTAGATACTATTTGTGTCCCCATTTTATAGATGAGCAAACTGAGGCACAGAGATTACATAAATTTTTCAGGTTGGCATAGCTAACGGGAGTCAGAATTTCAACCCAGGTCTTTCTCGAGTCATCTGTCATACTGATTTCCCCACGACTGTGTTCATTCCTACTCCAAGCCTTGCATCATGAAGTTCCTTGGCTGGAATGGATCTTGTCTCTGAATTTATGCTTTCTGGTCTTGACTCACAGAAGCAAAGTGAAAGTAACCATGGTCCTGAAGACAAATCTAAGCACTCAATCGATGTGGGTAGTGTTTTGGAACAAATAGCAGAAAACTCTACCATTTTATTCACAAGGGCAATTTTTAAAAAATTCTGTAATGGCAGTTGGTATCATGATTAAGGTTTTCATTTTATTTATTACTTTGTTATGGTGAAACAAAACAAAACAAATCCTGCCTGAATCATCTTCCATGTGTCAGTAGAAAGGCTTTTTCCTATCAGTACCCTCGGTGCTTTGTAGATCTTTTCATAATCAACCTTGTCTTAACTCAATGGCATTGTTCCGTTGGGCTCTGGACTGGGTCTGAGCTGATCTAGGATGATCCAGGATGATTAGAGACCATCTTCATTCCTCCAGCACTGGCCCACGGACTCTCACCAGCTCTAGCCAGTTCTCAGGGTTAGACTCTTGATTTGCCTTTTGTCTTTCTGCTTTCTTTTTCATATGGAAACTACAGCACTAAACATTCTTTATTAGAATTCAGGTGTTATGAGAAAAATCATAGTGTCGCTTTCTTAAACACATGGTATGCCAGCAGCTTTCAGAGTGACAAAATGCAGCTTTATTGAGTAATTACAGTCTGTCCTCTGCAAGTAAGGAACTAATCTCACCAAAAAACAAAATGCTGGCATTTTCTTTAAACTAAGGAGCTTTTTATGGCTTGCTGGCAACCTATTTCATTGCCCTAATAATTGGAATAGTCACTGCAGTAACAGTCAACTGCTCCCATATTATGAACAAGAGCAGAACAAGCAGGATCAGCTGAAAGAAATCATATGAGTGAATGCCTGTGCGTGCATGTGTGTATGCCTCTGAATATGTCCCAGAAACTGTGTGTGTGCATGTGTGCATATTGCGTGTGTGTGTGTGTGTGTGTGTGCATGTATGCTTGTTTCTAAATTTAAGCCCCAAATACTTCAGTAGTGAAAAATGCCCCACACTGACTGGGCTCACACCTGTAATCCCGGCACTTTGGGAGGCCGAGGCAGGCGGATCACCTGAGGTCAGGAGTTCGAGACCAGCCTGGCCAACATGGTGAAACCCTGTCTGTACTAAAAATACAAAAATTAGCTGGACGTGTTGGCATGCGCCTGTAATCCCAGCTACCCGAGAGGCTGAGACAGGAGAGTCTCTTGAACCCAGGAGGTGGTGGTTGCAGTAAGCTGCGATCATGCCACTGCACTCCAGCCTGGGCAACAGAGCAAGGCTCTGTCTCAAAAAAAAAAAAAAAAAGAAAAAAAGAAGAAAGAAAATGGCCCACACTACAGAGTAGTAAATTATGAGGTGGCTTTCTTGCTGTGGAACAATGGGCCTCATGATTTTACACCAGACCAATTTTTTTTTTTTTTTTTTTTGGCAAGAGGAAGTGGTTGTTTAATAAATAACTGTGTATGTAGGGGGTACTACCATCCAGAACAACCTGAAAGGCCACCAGCTTGCCTGCACAGAATGTTTCAGAACAGGAAAGGATTGGGGACATCTTGGCCACCTACCACCTCTGACAGGACACCATTGTCCCATTCTACTTGGTCCCTCGTGTTCCTGATGGTCCCTAAAAATGGGTCAGGCTGTGTATCTTTCTTTCTCTTGGAAGCTGAATTATACCAGATTAACATTGAAAAGACCTCTGTTCTTCTAAGTTGGTTTTCTTTTCCTTTTCCCTCATACGACTTTAAATTAGAGTTTCTATGAGTTACCACTTCAAATTGCTTTTCATAAGAAACCAGTCTGAAAGCACGAATTCTTCAAGCACAATAAGAGTTGCATTGGAAGTTTGCTTTCATCCTAATCATCTTGCTTCTTTTTTGTCTAGAGGGTAGGATCAACCTTGGATAGCTCTTACTATCGTTTTCATTCATTTAGCATAGAAATAAAATGTTGATAAGTACCTTTTGAGAGGGAGACATCTTGGAATTAGTTACTTAGTACCATTACGAAGCAGTCTATATGGCTTCTTAATAGATTGATCTCGTCTTTTAGGTCCTGGTATATTTCTCTTCTAGAGCCAGCGGTTTTTAAACTTCATCTTGCATCAGAATCACCTGGGAAACTTTACAAAAACTTGTAATGTCCAGTGATTCAAATTAAATGGGGTAAGGTGGAGCCAGTACATCTGTACTGTTTAAAAGCTCCTAGGATGATTCCGATGAATCAGAGGAAGACTACAAATCACCATTCCAGACCCTAAACCATTGATTTTAAAATCACTTTAGATCACCTGCAGCACTTTTTAAAAGTACTATGCTGAGGCCCTACTTCAGACCAAATATATCAGAACATCTGGGAGCAGAGCCAACACATTGAATATTTATTGGAAGTTCTTCAGGTGATTATAACATACAGCCAAAGCCAAAAATCACTGATCAGTCTAGATTTATGAGTTTATGCCAAACTGCACAACATGGATTTTACTGAAACATCAGTGGCACAAAAGTGGTATAAAAGTTTCCATTACACACCACACAGCAAAGCTTCTTAAATATTCCTTTTTTAACATCTCTGCTTTTTCCAAATTTCCTTTTACTAAAGATGTATATCTATTCTGTCTCTTTCCCAGAAACTCCTTTTTATTTCAGTGTCATCTCAAGCCACGTTTCCCCATAGTGGGGCCCTTTTTCCCCATACTGCTTCTCAAATCAAACTCAGCAAAACATTGTTCATTCCTCACTCATACATCAAGAGCCTCAAGGTATCCTTTCAAAATTAGGGATAAATTATTGATGCATTAAGTTTTGGAAATATATAAGACTAGAAGGAAGATGGAATCTCTAGACCAAAACAGAGATAACTTTCAGACAGAGCTAAGAATACCTTGTGACGGAAGAGAATCTCTCATCTATGAAAACTGACAGATTACACAAGGGTGGATTGGCTGTCTAAAAGATGCTCCTTGCATCTGCTTTGTCCTCTCTATTTCCACGGTAATCCCCACATCAGACCCTCTTAATCCTTCCATGGACAACTCTTAACAGCTTTGTAGCTAGATTCCCATTACCATACATTTTGGGGTCCTACTCCTATCATTGTGTTAGGCAAGTACAAATCCAAGAGGTTTTTCAGGTTTTATTAAACTTTAATAGAAGTTCCCAAACTTTTTGTGGTCATGGGTCCATTTGAGGGTTTGATAAGAAGTACAGATCCTTTTTTTTATTTTTTATTTTTTTGAGACAGCATCTCACTCCCATCACCCAGGCTGGAGGGCAGAGGCAGGATCAGGGCTCACTGCAGACTCAACTTTCCTGGCTCAGGTGATCCTCCTGTTTCATCCTCCCATCTCAGCCTCCTGAGTAGCTGGGACTACAGGTGTGTGTCACCACACCCAGCTAATTTTTTTTTTTTTTTTTTTTTGAGACAGAGTCTCACTCTGTCACCCAGACTGGAGTGCAGTGGCGCAATCTCGGCTCACTACAAATTCTGCCTCCCAGGTTCATGCCATTCTCCTGCCTCAGCCTCCCAGCTACTCGGGCGCCCACCACCATGCCTGGCTAATTTTTTATATTTTTAGTGGAGAAGGGGTTTCACCGTGTTAGCCAGGATGGTCTTGATCTCCTGACTTCGTGATCCACTCACCTCGGCCTCCCAAAGTGCTGGGATTACAGGCGTGAGCCACTACACCCGGCCCACACCCAGCTAATTTTTTTACTATTTGTAGAGACAAGGTCTTGCTGTGTTTCCCAGGCTGGTCTCAAACTCCTGGACTCAAGTTGTCTGCCCACCTTGGCCTCCCAAATTCCTGGGATTATAGATGTGAGCAACTGCACCCAGCCTCAGATCCTTTTTTTGAACACAGATTCATAAAATTTTGCATAAAATTACAGAGGCTTCTTGGAGCCTACTAAAGTACATTGACAACCCTGTGGTCCATGGACTCCACACTGAGAGCCCCTGCAATAAAGCTTGGTTAGAGCAATTGATGTGTAATAAATTTTGACTGTGTTTAAATACTTGGATTAAAAAAAATTCACAGAAAAGGAAGGTTAGGCAATGTCATCACATTGAGAAACACCAATTGCCTGTAGCTTTGACTTAATTTGTAAATGTCTACAAAGCTTGAATAAAATCAAGGTAGTTAAACAGTTGAGTTACTTGGGTTACCTTTTATTTGGACTATAGAATTTTCCACTTACTTCTTGACAGTCGTGTGAAGAATGATGATAGTGACATAAAATGATGATAGTGATATAAAATTTGATGTCAGTTTACAAAGCACATTCACACACACATATATTTTATGTTTCATTTAATTTACACAAGAAAAGTGAGCATTAAAGAAATTAAATGACTTACTCAAGGTGACACAGTAAGGAAATGTTTGAGAGGGGCTAGAACCGTGGAATTCTGGCTCCTAGGCCAGTGCTAATTTTTCCTATCCAGTTGTTTATTCTCTTCTCACTTCCCAGTGTCTCAAGTTTGTAAACTCCTGATCCAGTCAGACTTTCACTGTTATAATTCAGGTATTCATTCATTCGTTCATTTATTCATTCCATAACCATTACCATTCATTCATTGAATCATTCAATAACCTTTAATGTGTCACTTGGGCAAGGCAGGCAGTGTGAATCAATTTAAGGAACTAGGTAATATGTAATAATAAATTGCCACAGGGTTTTAAGGCAGGCCTGCCTACATCCAGCAAAAAGGCTCAGGGAAATCTTTATGGAGGAGGTGACATTCTATCTTACATGCAAATAAGTGGAAAGATGTTAATAGATAAACCTAGGAAAGAAGGTAGCAGTGCAGACAATGAGGAAAATGTGAGAAAAGGCACAGGGGTGAGTATCACAGGGGAATGGGTCATGTCCTTTTTGACGGGCGTGGTCTTTAGGGAGTCCTGGGCAACAGGCCGGAGTGGAGGTGAGGCTGGCAGGCCACATGGGGGCCTGTGCTCTCACTTCGAGGGGTAATGGGGTCACAGAGGGCTAGAAACAGGGAGAAATGCCCCTGTGCTAAGCTTTGAGATATTTTGATGGTAGTGTAAAATATGAGTTAGGTAGGGAAGATTCTTTTTTGCAGTCTTAACCTTGTTTTATATTCATTCAACATCTTGTCTGAGTTTACTTCTTAAGGCTAGACATTAAAAGTAAATATTTATCCAGAGTTTTAAAAACTGAGGTCTACGGTTCTTTGCAAAGTCCATTTACAGGGTTGAAGAGGTCAATAGCTCTCCTAAAATTATAATACTATGTTGTGTATGGATTTCTGTCTTTTTCTCAAATTGAGGAGAAGGGCCATAGCTTCCATCAGCTTCTCTAAAGGGTCTGTGATCCACAAAAGAATTGCTGCTTAAAGCTTAATGGAAGTAGGAGAACAATTTTGAAATTGCCCTATGTAAGGGTGGCGCTATGGGTTAAGATGTGTGTAACAGTCATTGGAATAGGCTTGTATTACTAATCCTACTAAATTTTTTTCTTTTTTTTTTTTGTCAGAGATCATGGAGTATTAAGATGAATGGATCTAGAAATATTGCTTCTCTTATTTAACAGAAGTTGAAACCAGGGATTCTATTACATAGTGTGCTGTTCAAGATCACCTGGATGGTTCTGGAACTAAGGAAAATCCTTACAGAAATACACAAACCATATCTTGTCTTGTATTGCCATCATTAAAAAAAACCCACAAAATTCACAATTAAAAATTACTGATAGAGAACAGTAATAGTTGGTAATTAGTGTTATCGAGTTACTATTAGTTATATTGTTGGATATTTTTTAAAGCATCAAGCTATTAGTTTCTGTATCTGATTATAAAAACATAAGTTTCCAAAGTTTTTAAATCTCTTTAAAATTATTTCCATAACTCACATCAATAAATTTTTTTTCTGTAATTAGTTTGCTGTTAAAATAACCATTGGGTCATCAGCCTTTTCTGTCTCTACTCATAACTACACTATTGTTGAATGACATTTAAAACTTTTTTTTCTTTAAAAATAAACATATCATGGCTGGACACAGTGGCTCATGTCTGTAATCCCAGCACTTTGGGAGGCCGAGGCAGGAGGATCACTTGAGCCTCAGGAGTCAAGACCAGCCTGGGAAATATAATGAGATCTTGTCTCTATTAAAAAAAAAATCAGCTAGGCATGTGCACCTGTAGCCCCAGCTACTCAGTGGTCTGAGGCCACAGGATCTCTTGAGTCCAGTAGTTTAAGGTTATAGTGAGCTATAATTGCACCACTGCACTCCAGCCTGGGCGACAGAGTGAGACCCTGACTCATAAATAAATAAGTAAGTGAAAAATAAACATGCCCATCTAATCTCGTTCCAGCTGAAACAAGGGCTGGGTTCTGCCATTGACCCACTCACTTAGGATGCATGTAAAGTTTCAGATTCTGAAGTTAAAAATTGAAAACTTCAAAGCTACCATCAACAGAAATTGGAAGATGCTAACTGTGGCCAAGGACAAACAGAGTCTGTTTCCTTGTCTAAGAAGAGATTTCACAAGGAAGCAACCTAATCTTATCAAGGAGCTCCTGGGGAAACAGGCAGGGCCAGTGAATATTGTCATATAATCCATTAACTCAAACTCAATGAAAGATTGATTCTGGTTCCAAGTTTCTGGATATTTTGAGGTTAATAAGAAAAGGTGCTACGGCCTGGCCAACATGGTGAAGCTCCATCTCTACCAAAAAATACAAAAAAAAATTAGCTGGTGTGGTGGCATGCACCTGTAATCCCAGCTACTCAGGAGGCTGAGGCATGAGAATCTTTTGAACCCAGGAGGCGGAGGTTGCAGTGAGCCAAGATCATGCCATTGCATTCCAGCCTGTATGTGAGTGAGACTTTGTCTCAAAAAAGAAAAAGAAAAAAGAAAAGGTGCTCTCTCCCCCATACCCTTTTCCTTTCTTTCTCCAAACTGCCACCCAAAACTGGCCTTTCTAGTAATAAACCTGCCCTGGCAAGACACCTAGCTGGAGGGAGGAGGAGTGCTGAGATCTGGCAACAACACAAAGCTAACTAACCCTCAGGAGGACTGAACCAGAGACACTGGCCTCACTAGCAATTTACTGTAATGACTCTGCTCAACTATTCTCACAGGAGGAAAAGATAAAAAAAATCATGGTGGTCAGATTGTGACTAATATCAAAGCAATTTCAAAAGACCCAACTTATGCCACAGGGAAAAAAAATGTGAAAGGGCTGGTAACAGAATTTTTTTCTTGAAGGAGAAACATCTCTATATTTAAAAATCCATTGGTGGTTCATTCTAGTTGGTGAGGTTGATCTCTAGACATAGTTGGGATGTGCTTAGAGTGACATATAGGAAGAGTTCAACTGCTCTGCAGAAGCAATGCCCAGGAAGTTGGGGGTTCTCAGTGAGTAAGTGTGGAGCAGAGGAAGAAAGCTAAGTAGAGGAGCCAGGGTCAGATGAAGGGAGGCTGGACTTGAATAGACGAGGAGGTGAGGAGGGGATCATGATTGGAGGACTTTTGAGAGTAAGTCTGCTTAACATTCAGCTTTAAGCCATCAGTTCCATAGCAACCCGGCATACTGCTCTTACTTCCTATCCCCTAATTAGTCTTGAAGCTTCCATCAAGGTTGACTACCAGATAACCTTTTTATGAATAATGTTTTGGAAAAATTATATGGACATGGAAATATTAATATGTTTATTCCTGTATTTTCTCCTTTTCTTCATGGAAACTGGTAGCAGTCATTGCAATGACTGAACTCGGAGATTTGGGAAGTACTGAATGTTATGTGGTCAGTGGCTCTTCCTATCTTTGGGTGAGATTCAGCCATTAGAAATAAGTAGGGGAGGGAAAGAGAAAGCAGAGGCCAACAAAGGCAGAAAATAGGTAGGAGCTCACAATTATTGAGGACCTGGATTCAGCCTTGTGGCAGAGTCTGAAGAGATGGCAGGACCACAATGGACATGTAGGAAAAGACAGTGGATTTGGGGGTGGGTGGATAAGAGCATGATGAATTTAAAGTGACAGGATTTCTCCAAATGTATCGAGCAGTTGAGATTTTAGGCCTCGAGCCCAGGAGAAAGATCTGGACTGGAGACTCACTTTGAGAATCATTACCATATTGTTCAGTGTTTCTCAAAGACCATCTGTGTACATTGCACCCACCCCCAAAACCCTGGCAGCCAACTCCTCTGGGAATGGGCCCCAGATCGTCATTTTAATCCTACTTTTCAGATGACTCTTAAGCACACTGGAGTCTGATCACTAAAACTAGATGCTAATTGATGCAATGGGAGAGGGTGATAGAGTTCTGAGAAAATATATAGTGAGAAGACGGCCAAAGGAAAAGAAAAAGGAGAGATTACATAGGAAAATGAATGAAATTATTCATTGGATTGGCATTGAGGGTGATCATTGAAGATCTCAAGAAGGACATTTTCAATAAGGTGAACACTGGAATGTGAAGTTTATGTGGTTTACATAGGTTTACATGTGTGTGTGTGTGTTTGTGTGTGAATCAGCCAGGCCATCTTACTAAGTTGAAACACCTGGCCTTCAGTCCTAGAGTTTCACTAGTTGGCCATGTGACCCTCATCCACAAGACATTCCATATCTGCCCCATCCTGACTCCCTACACCAACCTGGAGTAGTTGTGCAAGCCATCACTGGAGTCTCAGAAAAGCAGGCACTGGCTCTTAGATTTAGTCTCTGTCTTCTGGCCCTTCAAGGACAACGTGGTTTGTACCTTTGCCTTTTCTCTCTCACAGTCCTGTGGGACATGATTTTCTTCTCTACCTTTGACTTTGTGTCTTGCAATGATGATAAGAGTCACCTGGCCCTGGACTGCTGAGAGGTAGCATGGGGCCTCCTCTTATCTGACCCTGGATTAGAGGAGAGGAGGATTAGCCCCTTCCATCTGGGGATCTGTTCATCTGGAAAGTCATGGGTTGGACTAGGTCAGTGGATTCCAAATAGGTTACTATAGAGTTCAAGCATACTGCTGGAGGGTTTGGTTTCAAATGAAGCAGTTTTACTTGTTTGAGTTCATCTACATTTTCCTGTAAAGGCAACAGGGGTTTCTATTATTAAAATCAAGTATGAAAAGCCAGCGAACTTGTTGATGTCCAGAGCTTGGTTTTACTTCCAGAATTTTTTATCAAACTCACATTGAGGATTTTGGGAATACAACTTTTTTCTTCTAACCCTGAGTCTAGCTCTTATGATGTTTCCTTCTGCATACTGTATTAGATACACATTTTAGAGATTTTGAATGATGATAACACTAGTATTTTTAGACCTTAATTAGAACACATTTGATATGGCTTGGCTCTGTGTCCTCACCCGAATCTCATCTCAGATTGTAATCCCCATGTACCTAGGGAGGGACCTTGTGGGAGGTGATTGGATTATGGGGGCGGTTTCCCCCGTGATGTTCTTGTCATAGTGAGGGAGTGCCCATGAGATCTGATGGTTTAAAAGTGGCAGTTTCCCTTGCGCTTTCTCTCTCACCTGCTGCCCTGGAAGACGTGTCTTGCTTTCCCTTCATCTTCCACCATGATTGTAAGTTTTTCTGAGGCCTCCCCAGCCATGTGGAACTGTGAGTCAATTGAACCTCCTTTCTTTATAAATTACCCAGTCTCAGGTAGCATCTTTATAGCAGCATGAGAATGGACTAATGCAACATTCATTAACTATTACATTTTCTTTTGTATAATATTTTATTAAAATAATGCTAACCTTTAACATGCAAGTAATTGCAAAAATTTTGAAAAACAAGAGAAAGAAAAAACCTATATTGTTTATGGTCCTACAGCTTTTAACAGTTTGAAATGCTTCCTTCCATTATATGTGTGTGTACACATGCACACAAGCTGAAAATACTGTACGTATATTAGTTCATTTTCATGCTGCCGATAAAGACATACCCGAAACTTGGTAATTTATAAAGGAAAAGAGGTTTAATGGACTCACAGTTCCACGTGGCTCTGGAGACCTCATGATCATGGCTGAAGGCAAAAGGCACATCTTACATGGTGACAGGCAAAGAGAGAATAAGAATCAAGTGAAGGGGTTTCCTCTTATAAAATCATCAGATTTCGTGAGACTTATTCACTACCACAAGGACAGTATGGGGGAAACTGCCCCCATGATTCAATGGTCTCCCACCAGGTCCCTCCCACAACATGTGGGAATTGTGGGAGCTATAATTCAAGATGATATTTGGGTGGGGACACGACCAAACCAAATCATTCTGCCTCTGACCCCTCCTAAATGTTATGTTCTCACATTTCAAAGCCAATCATGCCTTCCCAACAGTCCCCCAAAGTCTTAACTCATTTCAGCATTAACTCAAAAGTCCATAGTCCAAAGTCTTATCTGAGACAAGGCAAGTCCTTCTGCCTATGAGTCTGTAACATCAAAAGCAAGTTAGTTACTTCCTAGATACAATGGGGGTACAGGTATTGAGTAAATACAGTTATTCCAAATTGGAGAAAGTGGCCAAAACATAGGGGCTCCAGGTCACACGCAAGTGGAATATATAGACTAGGCTCTTTGGCTCCTAACTTTGCCATTCTCTGCCAAACACCATTCTATTTGAAAGCTCTCTCTCTCTCGCTCTCTCTGCCATGATTTTCCATATCTTTTCTGTAAATAATTAAGGTTCGAGAAATTCTAAAATGTATGCAGACAGAAGACCCTATAAAAGAGGGGAAGAGGTAGTGACTCTATTCATCACCACTTGGTTGGTCTTTCTCTTCTCCTTATTATTTATATCTATTGACTGGAGGTAATAGTAAAAATATCTATAGAGTTATTGTGAAGTTAAATGAGGTGGCATCAATTAAGTGAGCACAGAGTCTGTGGGGAGATAGTATTCGGGGCCTAATTCTTTATTTCTTCAAGTGTTCATGTTCTTTATTCTGTAACTGTGTGGTGCCCTCCCTCTCTGCTTCTGGGCTCAGCCATGCAACTTACTTTGCCCAGTGGGCTGTTAGCAAACATGATGCAAATAGAGGCTTGTAAAGGACCTGCATATTGAGACTTGTTCTTGCTCTTGCCTTCTGACACTGCCATGAACGCCTGCCTAGGCTAGCCTGCTGGAAGATGAGAATCATGTGACCCAGCTAACAGCTGACAGCTAACTCATCTCCAGAAGTGTGAGCCGGCCAAGCCGAGATGAGAAAAATCCTGCAACTGAACCCAATCTAAATCACTAATCTACAGAGTGTTGAGAGCTAAATACATGTTTATTGTTTTAAGCCACTGAGTTTTGGGGTAGTTGGATTCTCAGCATCATTGTGTCAGTAAATAACTTATACAAAATGACATGTAAGAAGTGCTTAAAAATTGTTTATATGGCAGCCCTTTGGTGATTCAACTTTATTTTTTATTTAAATAACAGAGACAGTTCCCTATTTATCCACTCTTCCCTTCCTTTGTAGCTTACTCTTTAAAGTGTCCAATCGAGGCACACTGTTACGTTTAATATGCTTATTTGTCAGTATAACATATCTCAAATTGCTTCTCTCCTGTTTCTTGTCTCTTTAATGGCAAAAAAATTTTAGTCACATTTAGTCTATTGGCTGTTAGCATTTTATTTGGATCTCAGAGGGGATATAAGAGAAATAGGAGACAGAACCTTCCTTCAATAACACAAATCCAAAGGATAAGAGCTAATTTCAGTGCTATATGGTATATGTAGAAGTGTTAAGAGACAACCAGGGAATTCAATGAGTTAAAGTCAAGTAGGTTCAGTTGGTGATATTTTAAACACAGTATTAAGACTTTCCTATGGAAAAAATAGAATGATAGAATAAATGACCAATCTATGTCATTATGTCTGGGCTGTGAAATGGGAATGTGACAAATGAAAGCTCCATCTTGACACTGTTTTTCAATTCCTACTTTGGCAAATAGTTCCATGGCCACTGGATGCCACTCATGATGCAGACAGTGGTGTTAGAGATGAGTTCACTATGACATATTTAGTGTCTTGAGAGGATGGCATGGAGGCCAAAGCAACTCCATCTTAGATTTCTAATCTGGCATGTTGGCTTCTCATTAACTCCAGTTCTGGGAAAGCCTCTAAAATTTCCAGTTTATCTACTGTTCCTTGTGAGAGCAGGTACTTACCATAAATCTTGCCCTTAGGTCCAACAACGTTGATGTTATCATACTTCAATTGTCCCACACATCCCTTCTGAATCACTCCTCCCCTATGGTGCATAAGCCCTTGGTCTGCGGGATAATGGCACAGGACCCACCATCTTGTTTTCCCACCACCCGAGACACAGACATGGCTTCTGTTCCTAAGTCGCTACTAAATGTTTCTTTCTGAGAAACTGGATATGTCAGCCTCTTTCTTTGGCCTCTTGGCTCCCTGGGAGGCCAAATTATTAAATTATACACAATTTACTGGGCTGAATGGTGCTGCCCCTGAAGCACTGAATTTCAATGGCTCTGAAAGTGAAGATAAGGCCTTGGCCCTCTCCCTTTCAGCTGTTGGTTAAGAGCTGGTTCTAGTTTCTGGTGTGACCTTTAACAGTAAGTCATGAATTACAATTCCCTAGTGAATGTATTCTCAAGGCATTCTGCCAACTATTATTTCTGAACAGAGCATGTTCGTAGACAACAAGCAAAATCATTATGCCAAGACTAATGCCAACTGGCTCAGTGGTCATTTGAAGAAAGGGCAGATCAAGAATTCCTTGTTTCCCCAGCAGCCCTCTTTGCCTCTTGTGTTGTGACACATGCACTTTGTTTCTTCTCATTCATCTCCATTACAGCCTCAACAGCCCAACTTTACATTCTGGAAAAAAATAAAGAAGGTCTATGCTTCTGGCCTGATGTATGAGGAAGACAGGCAGCTTCCTAGCTGGAGTAAACTTAAGGGTTGACTGCCTCCCCTAATCAGCACTTGGGTTTTAGAGATGCAAGAAGTATTGGTTCTAGAAGAAGCCTTAAAATAATCTCTTCCGAATATTTTCAGATGACTGTTGCTCAGAATCAGACAAAATCATCGGTGGATATGAAAATGAATAAAACAGAGAGAACCAGAGCAGCTCTGCTTGAAAAGCAGGGTGGTGGGTGGTAGGTGCTTGTGGAGAAGAGTTCCTTGTGTCTGCAGGGAGCAGAGTTAGAAAATCAGTCATCTTACCAATGTCCATTTTTAGAGATTCAGAGAAGTGAAAGTACTGATCTGCAAACAGACAGGTCAACAGAAACTCGAACTCACACATCCTGACTTTCAGTGTAGTGCTCTTTCCAGATTTTCAAATAACTGGCGGGAAATACTGGTAAATGTGCATTATCAATGGAGGCATTTGAAGAGACAGATGAATTCTTTTAGAATGCAGTAGCACTATAATGGAATCTGGGTAATTTGCATACTATTTTATAAGAAAATGTTAAAACTTTTCTTCTCTTCTTTTTTTTTTAGTATGTTAATAATGAAAGATTTTTTTTAATGCAAGTTAGAAATTAAAATAAAAATTTAAAATATTTCCTTGTTCCAATCCCAAGCTCCTCCCTAGAGGTCACTGCCAGTAGTTTGAGTCACCCATTTTTCTATGAACACATACCCACACCTACATCTAGATATATGATTATGTTGTTTGTTGCTAATTACAAAAGTGTATAATGTATCTATTGTCCTGGAACTGTAAAAAATAAAGAAAGTGACATCCTTGCATAGGAGTACACTCTTACTCATTTTTTAGCTGCTTGCATGTGCGGTGTGAATGTATTTTATTTCATTTTTTATTATTATTATTTTTTGAGATGGAGTCTCACTCTGTCACCCAGGCTGGAGTGCAGTGGTGCGGTCTCAGCTCACTGCAACCTCTGCCTCCCAGGTTCATGCAATCCTCCCACCTCAGCCTCCCAAGTAGCTGGGATTACAGGCGTGTGCTACCATGTCCAGCTAAATTTTGTATTTTTAGTAGAGACGGAAGTCTCACCACGTTGGCCAGGCTGGTCTCAAACTCCTGACCTTGAGTGATCTGCCCACATCGGCCTCTCAAAATGCTGAGATTACAGGCACGAACCATCGCGCCTCGCCTGTGAATGTATTTTAATGTGTTTATCCACTCCTCTGTTGGCCAATGTTGAAATGGTTCTCATGACTTCATTATTACAAGGCTACAATCAAGATTTTTGAACATGCATATTCATCCACTTTTGCAAACATTTATCCCATAAAGATCCTTGGAAGATTTGCTGAGTAAAAAAGACATTTATTTATATTTTTGATAAATGTTGCTGTGTTGCTCTACAGAGAAGTGAGACCAGTTAATGCTCCCACTCAGCACTGTTTGCCAACATTAACACTAAATATTAATCTTTTCCAGCCTCGTCAGTCTGATAAGCAGAGACCTCGCACATCTTTAATTCATCAGATTAAGCTTCCTTTCAAGCATTTTTTTGTATCTATGTATCTATGTAAATACTTTCTTCTATTTCCAAATAGGATATTAAAATTTACATGTTATTTTAAAGACAACTAATATACAGCTAAACTAACTGAAATAATATATACAAGAAGTTTATGGGGTCTAAGCTACAGATGGGAAAATCTTAAATAAGTTTTTAACTTCCTTTACCCTATTAGGAACATCAGGACTTCTAGAATTGATACTGGCCCTGTGTGTCAAGTACATTTTTCCCCTCATAAAACTTGTTTACTTTTCCAGAGAGTATATCATGCTATTGTGTCTAGGAAATCAGTGAGTAACTAGGTTATCCATCTTACCATTACTTCAAAACATTACTTCAAAATGCTGGATGCAGATGGTGATTAGATGGTTGAGAAAAAAAAGAAGATTTTTAAGCTTAAGTAAGAAAGCCAGGGGATTCCACAGGATTGAAGTTGCTGCTGGATAGATGAGGTTTCACTGTGCTGCTGACAGAAAAGCTGTAGAAGATC
Organism: Gorilla gorilla gorilla; assembly: GCF_029281585.2. NCBI lineage: Eukaryota > Metazoa > Chordata > Mammalia > Primates > Hominidae > Gorilla > Gorilla gorilla. Next base: position 33,740,898 of record NC_073229.2, on the reverse strand, counting down.
TGAAGTAAACAAGATGACTTCAAGACAATGAAGACTAATGAAGTAGAATGTCAGAAACCCACTGTGAAGGAAACTGAAATTAACACAGCCCTTCCCACGCATTTCTTTGAGAAAAGAGAAGAAAAACTTCCTTACAAATCATTTTGAGGATTTATGAAAAATTTACAAATAGAGGTTCAAGAAATGGACTTCCTTCAGTCTTCTAAAGGTTTGAATCTCGTGCACTTTTTAATCATTTGTGGTTTTCTCTTAGTCTTTATTTTTTTCTTCATATAAATTAGGTTGCCTGCCTTTCGCTTATTGAGTGCGAGGAACTTCTCACAGGGTCTTAATGCTAAATAACCCTTTGATTATGTATGTTGCAAGTATTTTCTCCAGGTCTGCTGTTTGTCATGTAATTTTGTTTATGGAACCTTTTCTCGTACAGAGGTTTTAAATTATGAAGTCAAGTGTGCCAATCTTTTCCTTCATAGGGATGCTCATATTTCTAATATTCTTTCACTATCAATCTTGAATCCCTATCAGCTAGACTAACTGCAGCAGCGACACTTTTCATTAAAAATAAATCATTCTAAATTTAAAATGCAAATTTACACTCACTGCTGATGCCTTTGACAAAAATATCAATCATTATGGAGGAAAATAAAATTCTTCTCTTAAACTGTATACAGATCAGGGAAGACCTTGGAAGGCCCAGATAAATAACGGGTATTTCAATGGTGGCAATGAGAGGTGACAACGTGCTAGCAGCCCTCGCTCCCTCTCGGAACCTCTTCAGGCCATGGCATCCACTCTGGCCACGCTTGAGGAGCCCTTCAGCCTACTGCTGCACTGTGGGAGCCCCTCTCTGGGCTGGCCCAGGCAGGAGCTGACTCCCTCTGCTTGCGGGGGAGGTGTGGAGGGAGAGGCGCAGGTGGGAACCAGAGCTGCGCATGGGCTCGCGGGCCAGCGCGAGCTCTGGGTGGGCGTGGGCTTGGCGGACCCGCACTCAGAGCAGGCGGCCGCAGTGAGGGGCTTACCACCCGGGCCAGCAGCTGCAGAGGGGGCACCAGGTCCCCCAGCACTGCCGGCCCGCCTGTGCCATGCTGGAATTCTCGCTGGACCTCAGCTGTGCCCCCATGGGCTCTTGCGCCGCTGAAGCCTCCCCAACGGGTGCTGCCCCCTGCTCTGCGGCACCCGGTCCCATCGACTGCTCAAGGGCTGAGGAGTGTGGGCACATGGTGCAGGACTGGCGGGCAGCTCCAACCATGGCCCCCGCACGGGATCCACTAGGCGAAGCCAGCTGGGCTCCTCAGTCAGGTGGAGACTTGGAGAACTTTTATATCTAGCTGGAATATTGTATATGCACCAGTCAGCACTCTGTGTCTATCTCAGGGATTGTAAATGCACCAATCAGCACTCTGTGTCTAGCTCAAGGTTTGTAAATGCACCAATCAGTGCTCTGTGTCTAGCTAATCTAGTGGGGACTTGGAGAACTTTTTTGTCTAGCTAAAGGATTGTAAACGCACAAATCAGCACTCTGTGTCTAACTCAGGGATTATAAATACGCCAATCAGCACCCTGTCAAAATGGACCAATCAGCTCTCTGTAAAATGGACCAATTAGCAGGATGTGGGTGGGGCCAGATAAGGGAATGAAAGCAGGATGCCCGAGCCAGCAGCGGTAACGTGCTGCAGTCCCCCTCCACACTGTGGAAGCTTTGTTCTTTCGCTCTTTGCAATAAATCTTGCTGCTGCTCACTTTTTGGGTCCGCACTGCTTTTATGAGCTGTAACACTCACTGTGAAGGTCTGCAGCTTCACTCCTGAGGCCAGTGAGACCACGAACCCACTGGGAGGAATGAACAACTCTGGACAGGAGGGACAAGCAACTCCAGAGGCACCACCTTAAGAGGTGTAACACTCACTGCAAAGGTCTGCAGCTTCACTCCTGAAGCCAGCGAGACCACGAACCTACCAGAAGGAAGAAACTCCAAACACATCCGAACATCAGAAGGAACAAACTCCGGACACACCATCTTTAAGAACTGTAACACTCACTGCAAGGGTCCACGGCTTCATTCTTGAAGTCAGTGAGACCAAGAACCCACCAATTCTGATCACAGCATGATGGAAAACCTCATGTTAAAAAGCCCAAGCAGAAAAAATTTTACAAATTTTAGCGTCTTAACAATATGTTTATGTCTATTAATATGTCTTGTCTTTTCAGTTCTTGCTCAAAGTCTTACCCCTAGGGGTCAAGGTATACAGACTGTTGTTTTAACATATAAATGACTGTCAAATCTTTATTAGTAATTGACATCTTTGGATGAGTCTATTCATTGTTTTGAGGAAGTAGAACACAGTAAGATTAAGTTTTGATGTGTGAGATAAGGCTGACATAGGTCAGAAACTTTGCTGTTAGGGAAAAATTTAGGTCTTCATAAGAAGTCACAGTGGGTGGCCCAGAGAAGCCAGCAGTGAGGGGCATCATATGGTGTGGGAGTGTAGGTGGTAGGGGGAAAGGGAAGAAAAAAGGAACTGAAATATTGAGAAAAAATTTTTGAGAATTTCTTTTGCACTTATCATTTTATATATGTATAACATATAATTATTGTCTCATTTCTCTGTTACATCATGAAGGTCAATATCCCATCCATATCTACATCCCTATTGAGTGACACATAGTAGGCATTTTGAGACCACTTGCTGTATACTTTCACATAAATTTTGTTTACATCCACCCTGCATTACCCTGTGACTGAAATAATGAGACCTACTGAGTATCACTGAGAGTATTATGAAGGCTAATTTCAGGTTTGCGTATTACTATGCTGTGGTACTATACAATTGTTTCATCCAAAAACAGACTAGAAGGAAGATTTGTTGTTTGTGCTTGGAACCCCATGCTCTTTTTAAAACCTAATTCAGAGGTTTGAGAAACCAGCGAGGGCTTTCTGTCCCAGTGGAGCTTAACAGTTATGACAGGGATCGGCGGGGAGTCTCTTTCTCCATCTCATTGCTTCAGACAGGTAGAAATGAAGACTGTATCAGGACTAAAAATAGTACCCCAAATCAGGGGTCACAAATAGGCAAACAAATGAGCAGCACCTGTTACCATTCCTTTGCAATGCACTCTAGAAGGATACAAGGAGATACAGGTATAGATATATATATGCCGAGACCAGCTCGGTGAGGGAGACCCTAACCCAGTGGCGCTAGAGGAATTAAAGACACACACACAGAAATATAGAGGTGTGAAGTGGGAAATCAGGGGTCTCACAGCCTTCAGAGCTGAGATCCCCAAACAGAGATTTACCTATGTATTTATTAACAGCAAACCTATCATTAGCATTGTTTCTATAGATGCTAAATTAACTAAAAGTATCCCTTATGGGAAACGAAGGGATGGGCCGAATTAAAGGAATAGGTTGGGCTAGTTAACTGCAGCAGGAGCATGTCCTTAAGGCACAGATTGCTCCTGCTATTGTTTGAGGCTCAAGAATGCCTTTAGGCCGGGTGTGGTGGCTCATGCCTGTAATCCCAGCACTTTGGGAGGCCAAGGTGGGCGGATCACAAGGTCAGGAGATCGAGACCATCCTGGCTAACACGGTGAAACCCCGTCTCTACTAAAAATACAAAAAATTAGCCAGGCGTGGTGGCGGGCGCCTGTAGTCCCAGCTACTGGGGAGGCTGAGGCAGGACAATGGCGTCAACCCGGGAGGCAGAGCTTGTAGTGAGCGGAGATCCCGCCACTGCACTCCAGCCTGGGTGACAGAGCAAGACTCTGTCTCAAAAAAAAAAAAAAAAAGAAAAGAAAAAACGAATGCCTTTAAGTGGTTTTCTGCCCTGGGTGGGCCAGGTGTTCTTTGCCCTCATTCCTGTAAACCCACAACCTTCCAGCTTGGGTGTTAGGGCCATTACGAACATGTTACAGTGCTGCAGAGATTTTGTTTCTGGCCAGTTTGGGGGTCAGTATTTATGGCCAGATTTTGGGGGGCTTGCTCCCAACATATATATATATATACATACAGAAAATCAGCAAGCCTAGGGTCCTTATGTAAAAAGGACCCAGAAAGCTGAAAAAGGATTCAATAGGAAATAACAGCTCAGTGCTAAGATGAAATGGAGATGGCAGCTCTTCACTGGATGTGGCCAGTAAAGTTACAACATTTTAGGGCATTGACTCTGGAACGTGACCTCCTAGGTTAAAATTCGAATGTTGCCACTTGCTAGCTGTGACTGTGCAAGTAGTTTAACCTCTGAGACCCTCAGCTTCCTTGTTTGTAATAAGGAGATATAAATAACATCTGCCCACAGTGATATTCCGTGGGCTAAGGGAGGTAATCCAGGTTACACAGCACAGTCCCAGACTTGTAGGCCCTCCATAATTACTTATTTACTTTGAAAAGCTCAAGCCATGCAGGATTTGGGTTTGCACTTGGGTGCCCTGTTCCTGGATTTCTGAAAAGAGTTGACCTTATTGTAAGATATGTGCTTTAGAGCCCAAGGTGTCTTGGCTGTCAAACAATCCACACTCTCCAGTAAGGTTCCCAGGGAAGAAACATTTCTGGGTTCTTTAACCTGAAGCCCTGAAATAAACACAACTTCATTCATACGTTGAAAGACGCAGGAAGAAGAGAGGAGTCAATGATTCATGCCTGCCTGGCAGGGGTGACTGCCTTCCACACCTCACAGCTCTGGGCATGAATGTTCAGGTGGCCTTCTATCTGTACCTCTCCGGCAGAGGGAACTGGTGGAATATAATGGAGCCCCATGTGGTTATAGCTAAATACAAAAAAAAAAAATTCCTTGATTTGCAGTCATGCCGCTGTGTCATCATGGCTAAATAAGCCCGGGGACAATGGACAAAGAAGCAACAACCACAACCAAAAATACAGTATCTTTTATCTTACTCAGTGGACACAATTTTCAGAATAATTCAGATCCTAAAACAGTTTAAAATGCAGAGAAACATATGGGATGTTTTTTCATACTGCAAAAATGTCCATCGTAGAATTCCTTTAAATATCAAGTGATTCTAGCGTATCAAAATATGACTAGCTTACTCAAATTTATTATTTATAGCTTTCCTTAGCATTTCTGGGTTTATGTGAAAAATTTCTTTTTTTAAAAATTACTATCAAATAACTCAAATTCCAGATCTTTTAACCTACAATAAAATATGGCAAAGTTCATCTATATTATGTATCTACAAAGTTTTATACCCTCCTTTTTAAGCCTGTGGACTAATTTCCAGACAAATGATGTGACATCAAGGTGAGATTTCTAGCTACCTCTTTGACCCAAACCATTTGTGCTCTCTGCTTGACTGATGGATTCATTGCCAAGGCTCTCCAGCCCCTTGTGGATATGTCAAGAGAGTTGGCTGTGATCATCTAATTAGAGTAGAACCAAAGAGACAAAGCCCATGCCGGTCATCCAGGATTCCTGTGATCAGCTATTACCAAAGTCCCCAGGCTTTCTCTACGGATGAAAATGTGAATGTCAGGAAACATGTCTGCCACAGCTTCTTGAAACACAGAGGACAAAGGAAGTTGAAGGAAGATTTTTTAAAAATCAAAATTATTTTTAGATAATTGATTATGAGCATTAGTAAAGAACTTGCAAAGGTCTGGGGACTGTTATAACACTTGTTCTCTCACCTATCTCCCCTCTTCACTCTCAGAGGTCACACCAATCAAGTTATCACCAGCTTCTTTTCTGTTCCTGCCATGTTCTCTCTATCAAAAGTGTGCATAATGTGAACAGAATTCATATTCCAAAGTATGGCTGTCTTGCTTTTTCCCACCACTGGTGTCATTAGCCTTCCTTAGCAGACACTGTCCAACTCAGTTCGTTCTTTCTTTCTTTCTTTCTTTCTTCTTTCTTCCTCTCTCCTTCCTTCGTTCCTTCCTTCTTTTTCTTTTTTCTTTTTTTCCTCTTTCTCTCTCTTTTCCTTCCTTCCTTCTTTTTCTTTCTGTTTTCTCTTCTTTCTCTCCCTCTCTTTCTTTTCCTTTCTTCTCTCCCCTTCCTTCCTTCCTTCATTACTTTTTCTTTCAGACAGGGTCTTGCTCTGTCACCCAGACTGCAGTGCAGTGGCACGATCTTGGCTCACTGCAGCCTTGATCTCCTGGGTTCAAGTGATCCTTCCACCTTAGCCTTCTGAGTAGCTGGGACTATAGGCAGGTACCACCATGCCCAGCTAATTTTTTTATTTTTTGTAGAGATGGGGTCTCGCTGTGATGCCCAGGCTGGACTTGCACTCCTGGGCTTAAACCATCCACCTACCTTTGCCTGCCAAAGTGCTGGGATTACAGGCATAAGCCACCACTCCTGCCTGCTCTTTTCTTTCTTATTTGAGCCATTCTCTACTACCTGTGTGTGCAGACAGGTGACCCACATGCTGGCATATATTCAACTTGCCTTTGAGGGAGATGTTGAATGAAACTGCAGCATCCTTTTCGCCTGGGAGGAAAGTGTTCTGAATATACTATACCAGGTAAGTATGACAGGCAACAGGGAAGTAGGCTTGCTTGGCAAACAATTTGGTGAGAAGAATTTGTGTCCAAGAAGTGTCTCTTTGGAGCTAAGTGAGCGAAGAGGTATCCAAGCATTAAAACACTCAGGCACTCATTAAATTCTATTTTAATCATGTATGTTAAATATTTTTCCAAGCAAAGCCCATCTTTGCCAGAGTGGGTGTTACAGTTTAAGGTAAATGCATCTCAATACAGATTCAGCCATTATGCACTGGAAAATAGAAAACACATGTATCCCCTGGCCATTTCATTTCATTGTTCATTTCACTTATTCCATTCATTCATTTTTTAAAAATATCTGATATTCACAGGTCTGCTTTATTACAGCAAATGACACAGAAGAAAGGTAACAAGAGAAAGATATGCACTGGTACATTCCAGAAAGCCCAGACACAGACTTTCATGTCATTTCCCTTCTAAGACTACATTGAAATGTTCTCTCTAGCAATGAAATACAGGGACATATGTGGTGTATCTCCACCCAGGGAAGCCTCCGTGAGTCTGGGTGGGGATGTCGTGGGTAGGAGACTGGTCACGTAGGCATCTCCTAGTATGTATGCAGCCATGGCAACAGAAACTCAAGACTCCAACAGTAAAAGCAGCTACACATTATCAATCTTGATGTTTGTGTGAAGCAACCTGACAAGTTGGTGTGGCATGGTTCATTGATCCAGGTATTTCTAACAAAATCATCTGTCACTAGCACAAAGAATTCTTTGAGGGCCACATTCCCAGAGGATGGTAAATCATGGGTTCCAGGTGCCTTTGGAGATGGCAAAACTAAGCAAGCAGACCTGCTGTGTTAACTCTTTCCTCACACTCTCCCTACCCCCAATTGATTTGAGGGACTTTTAAAAAGTTGCTGTTATTGTGTTCATTCATTGTTTTATTCTATAAATTTTCACCAACCACCTACAAGATCTTTTGCCCTGAGGGAATGTTCAAGAATTGAGTTGGAGAGAAGAGACATACATGCAAGCAAAAATAAATAAGAATATAAAAGACCAATCATAATACAAGTCACCATTATGACTTACCATAAAGTTGTATTTTTGGAAAATGAAGTGTTTAGAAAGTCAGAAAGGAGGGTCATGATAGGCTGGAGGACCTGAGAGGAGTTGAGCCTTGGTGAAGGACTTGAGTTGAGCCTTGGTGAAGGACTTGGAGAGCAGGCAGATTTGGACAAACAGACATAGCAGACCAGAGTGAGGGGCATTCTAGGCGGGATTCTGTTATGACCCTTAGCTCAGAAGTGGGGCCTCTTTAGGTACATGCAAGGTCACTGAGATAGGTTATGAGATCCATGTCAGGACCAGATTCTGGAGGATTCTGAATACCAAATTAAGGAGTTTGGATTCTGTTAGGTAGGTCAATAATTCTCAACCCTGCTACACATTAAAATAACTTTAGGAGATATATAAAAAAAATTCTGAGATGCTGATTCAAGTGGTCTGTGTTGCAGGTAGTGACTATCTGGAGCCGGTGGTGCAGGCAGTTAAAGAATTTACCAAGACAGTCATAGGTAAAGAAAGGCAGAATTATTAGAAAAGGAATGATAATACATGGTAAGGTTGCAACAGGCAGGACAGCAGAGAAGGGGCTGTCTGCAAAAAGGCACAGGCTGGAGGGAAGTTTTATAAGGTCATGCTGGTGGGGGCTGCATGCAGAACAAGGTCATTGTGACCACCGAAGTCTTTGTGCCTGCAAGTTGTTTGTGATTAGCCATCTCTCAGAACAATTATTCATTGTTCTTCCCCACCTGGGGCCTTTCCCTGGCCTGGGGCCTCTTTCTCATTGTTGCTTACTTGTCATGTCAGAACTCCACAGTATTTTTTTTAACTTTTATTTTAGATTCAGGGGCTACATGTGAATGTTTGTTACAAGGATATATTTTGTGATGCTGAGGTTTGGGCTTCTATCAGTCTCATCATCCATATAGTGAACATGGGTCATTGATATTTTTTAAATCTCCTCAGGTGACTCTAACATGCCGGTAGAGCTGAGATCTACTATTCCCGATGCTGAGGAACCACTTGATACTTTTTGAAGTAGAATAAAACTGATGCTCTAGGGAGCTGACCCCTCAAAGTTGGGGTGGTCTTGAGACAGGACACCAGTTAGGACTGTCCCTTAACTGTATAGTAATGGCAGTGTGATGAGGGTCTGCCCTGGAGTTTGTGCTCAATTGAAGCCTAGAAATTTGGTGAAGAACAAAATATTATGTGACTGTGCTCACTGCATACCCTAGAGGTCCTGCACCCCTGCGTCCTGAACAGAGACCTGCCTCCCAAAGCTTCAGGGCACAGAAAACCAGGAGGCTGGGAAACAACAAGCCTCACAAACAATCCTTTCTCTACTCAGCAATGTGATATTTTCAGCAGCTACTAGTGATGCTTCAGGAAGAACAACTCATCCAATGTACTGAACATTTCCAGCACAGACACAGCCTAATCACTAGTTTCTGTCCTCCAAATTCACTGTAAACATGAGTGGCTAGGAGGAAAATGCCCAGCTGAGTGAAACAGAGATAATCCCAAAGCTCAGCCTCCACCTGGCTCATTCTTTGTGCCATTCATCAGCTCAGAGGGTGACACAGGATCTTCTAGCGACTAAAATTCATCAAGCAGCTTTCTAATGACAGCCCCAGAGGACTCCAGTGAGATTGACATGGAATTGTCACCAATTGAGAGACCCATCGGTTGAGATTCTGTTCCTCTGAAACCACTTCCAGTACCAGAGGTAGCCTCGGTTCACATGCTGAAAGCACTCCCATGGCTTCCTATCACAAGGAGAATCAATCCCAAAGATTTCAACTCAGCTTACAAAATCCTACATATTCTGTCCTTCAAAATCTCACCTTTGGTGTGCTGCTCTTACACCATGTCTCCCCTGATAGCCACATTCCTGTTGAAGTAGCTAATATTCTCTTTTTGGTTCTAGGCCTTTGAACAGATAGATCCCTTTGGTCACCTTGTTTTGCCTGCTTAATTAACTTAGTTTTTTGAGACAGGGTCTCCTTCTGTCACCCATGCTGGAGTGCAGTGGTCCAGTCTTGGCTCACTGCAGCCTCCACCTCCTGGGCTCAAGCCATCCTCCCATCCCAGCCTCCCAAGTAGCTAGGACTACAGGCGGTGCCACCATGCCTGGTTAATTTTTGTATTTTTTGTAGAGATGGGGTGAAGTAGTCTAGGGTCACTGAAGCAGTCTTATTGTCTGAGGTGTTACCTGGAGTTCTTTGTCTCACAACCAAGAAAATTAAGGAGTGTGGACACCAAGGGTGAGGTTGGAGTGAAAGTTTACTAAGTGAAAGAGGAAAGCTCTCTGCAGCAGAGAGGGGGCCTGAGAGGGTTGCCATTTCACAGTTGAATGCAGAGGCTTTTATGAACAAGCTACTGGAGCAGGCTGTTTCATTTGCATAAGACAGGAAGAAACGGTGCAAATTCTTATTAGCTCCACTCCGTCCCTCTAGTGTGCATGCAGGTCTTTAGCCTGAATTACTCCATGTTGTTTTATTTTCCTTACTGTGCATGTGTCAGGAGATGGAATTTTCCACTGCAGACGTGTCTGGTTCTGTGTAACTTTCCTTATCTATACAACTGCAGGTCTGTCTTAAGCAAGCCCCCTATGCAAGTTCCCTTATCTGCGTATGCCCAAAAAGGAAAGGAATGTGCTCACTGAAGCCCACCGTGTGTAGGCAGAGCACACTGGTTGCATAAGAGACAAAGCTGTTGGATCTTGCTTCCTTATCTGTGCTTGCAGCTTGATTTCTTCCAGGCTGCTCTTTTGTCGGAAGGACTTCTACCAAGAACCTTGTCCTAACTATCTGCCTAACCGGTTCCTTCCTCTCATCTCCCTCAGGGGTTTTGCCATGTTTCCCAGGCTGGCCTAAAACTCCTTGGCTCAAGCAATCTGCCCTCCTTGACTTCCCAAAGTGCTGGGATTACAAGCATGAGCCATCGCGCCTGGCCATTGCCTGCTTAACTTCTATTCATGTTTACATCTTTATTTAGCTATTAACTTCTTTCAGGAAGCCTTCTTAGATTCCCTAACTCTGGATCCAGTAACCCTCCTGGTGCTCCAATAATATCCTATATTTCCACATTTATCATGCCCTTGAGATGTTGTATGAACTTTTCTGGGTCTGAAACAAGCTGGTTGTCCTCCGAGGGCAGGGACCATGTCTATCTTTTCCACATTGTATCCTTGGTAACCAGCCCAGTGCCTGCAAAATGGTAGGTAACAATAAATAGTTGAGGAATCAATGAATAAATCAATAAAATATACCCTTGCTAGTTATGTTACAGCATCCTTAAGCACTCTGCTAGCATCACTGACTGAATTTAGAAGGAAAGTAATTAAGTGGTGCCATATCAATTCAGTTCACAACTTTAGTCTTCATTCCAATGGAAACAGATTATAGGAATGGAGAAATGGACACTCGTTGATGAAATTAGCAATGTTCAAGATAAGTAGGTTGGCCAAAGTACGGAGGAGACCCTCCTTTTAGGCATAAACAAACAAGGCCCAAGGTAGTTGACGTGAGAGACATGGGCAGTGCTATGTAGTTCCCCACTTGAAATCCAGGAGCAAAAGGACATTAGGCTAAATTTCATCAATATTTTTGCTATAGCAACAGCCCAGAAATCTTGGGGAAAAAAAAGGCACACCTAATAACATGAAAAGGCAATGGGCTGGGTTTTTTAAAGAAATGACGGAAAAATAATAGAGATGAAAAATGACCCCTCTACACCAAATCCTTGGAGAACAGCGTTTATCATTTCTTACAACTGCTGTGGGGCTCACACACATAGTTTTTAAACCTGACTAAAATATTTAGCTTTCCAGGGAGAAAGATTCTTTCATTTTTTCCCTATAGAGAGCTTGTGTCAACTGAAAACTGGATTAAAACAAAACATCAAACAATGAGTTGTATGTGACTAGAACACTGTCGTCATTTGTCATTTATAAAAACTAAACATTGACAATTTCAGGACTTTAAAGTACCTGTTTTGGAATCAGTCATTCTATCCATACTGAGGAAGTGATTTTCAGGTGGAAATTAAAAATGAAGGCTACTTTATTTTTAATTTATAGGGAAAAGCAAAGATTTCCAATAAAATAAACTAAAAACTGATATGGAGTATTTAAGATGTTTTATATAGGCTTTTATTGAAGCATGCACATTTTTAGACAGAGATATTGCTTCCACTACCTCTTCTTGAGCATAAGTAATAACAGTAGATCATATACTTAATGAATACTAAATAAAACCTGTTTATACACTCAACTGCTAGAAATAAGAATTAATCTCCAAAATGCTTTAGCAATGGGATTTGACTACTTTTAAATAAAATGTTTGCTTTGTTTAAATTTGTGAGCTAATAGGTTTAAAGAACACCTAGTCAAGACCAGAATGTCCATTAGACTAGAATACTTCCATCTTGTGCATAATTCATATATGATGTTAGACCTATATATCTAAAACATCTGTGCTGTTACAAGGTTTCAATCCCATTGAGCACAATTTCCACACTTCTCTTTGGTGGGTAGTATAAACATTTCCACCTAAGATAGAGAGCACTGGGAGGGCTCACAAGCAGAACTGTCATATGAGAGAGGACTCAGAGCCAAAGAGTAGATAGACAGCTCAAAACCATTGCCTGTCTAAAGGTCTGGGTGGAAAATAACCAATCTATAAGTCCAATATGGGCAGAGAAACCAAGAGAGATGGGGAATGAGGAGCAGAGAGAGAACAAGCCTGGCCTGGAAGAATTCTGGAGAGGATGTAGTGGTGGTGAGCAGTGTTTGAAGGATTGTTACATGATAGATAATTTACCTGAAAACACATCACCATAGGAGGGGTAATATTTTTCACTATCATACTATTGATATCTACCAAAAAAGAACCACATATGACTAAACGGGCCTACAACAGGGCATTGGCATAAGTTTCCGTGGGATGGCTGATTCATTCAGGGGGCTATGGCAGACTCTTTAGCCCAGTTTCTTGAAAGGGAAATCTGGATAGACTCACTTTCACCCCTTTATTATCTTCTATGAATGCAAAAAAAGTTATGACTGTGAACACAGAACAAGAGGAGTGTATAGATATGTGCAGTTCAATAAATTATCACAAAGCACACACCAATACAACCACCACGGAGGTCAGGAATAGATGGTTGCCAGCTCCCAGAAGCCCAAAGACATCAGCTCTCTGACTCCTAGAGTAACTGCTTCCTTCCTTTTCTTTATGGTTTTACCACTTAAGAAGGCATCCCTAAAAAACTAGAGTTTACATTTGCTTCTATTTTTATACTTCATATAAATGGAATCATGCAGTGTGTATTATTTTGTGTCTGGCTTTTTGGATTCTTTTGTTCAACATTTTGTTTCTTGATTTATTATTATATTCTGGTTATGAGTTAGTTGTCAATTATACATGTTTCAAATATTTGTCTAATTCTATGGCTTATCTTTTAAATTTCTTAGTAGTGACTTTTGGTAAACACGTACTCTTAATTTTAAAGTATTGAAATTTATTTATATTCTTTTATGTTTCATTAAAAACAGAGAGATTTTTTTGACTTTACAAATTGACTTGGGAAGAATTAATATATTTATAATAATTGCCTTTCACTTCTTTAACTTCCACTTGTCTAGGTCTTTAATATCTCAATAACATTTTATAATTTTTTTAGAAGTCTTTTGATACCAAGGCAATAGAATACCTAGAATATCTGACACTTAGAAAGGATCATATGACACTTTATGTGACAAAATGAGTTTCAGAAGTAATTGCATAATTATCAATAATTTTCTTGATTTGTCCTTTAGTTTTAAAATAAACTAACAATTAAAATAGTATTAAAATTCAGTAAAAATCATTTGTACAGAGGTAAAATTTACACTTACCAAGCAAAATTACACTCCATAGTTTGCACTCTTTCATTATTTTAAATTTTAATCACAAAGAATAACTCTAATAGAGTTATTCTATTAGATAATAGGGATAATAGAACATAAGTGACTTGAGCTTCTATTTATTTGTCTTTACTATCACTGTGCTATCAAATTCTGTATTTCGAAGCTACTGGTAGAATTCAGGAGTAGGGAATGTCCTTCGGGTAGGAAACACAAACTGTGACCAGGAAGCTCAAATGATTCTGAGCAGGTGTGGATTTATTCTCAAAATGAAACACAGATAGCTAAATATGTATGCACAATTGTTTCTTTCTTCCTTATTGAGTTGTAGAAATTCTGTGTTTATTCTAAATGAAGAACCTATTTCCTTCTACTTTGTCACATGCCTTGCCACTCTCAGTTGTATCGTTTGATGAACGTAAGTTCCTCTTTGTGAAGTAGTCCAGTTTGTCCAGCTTTTTGTTTACAGTTATGCTATTTGCATTCTGTTTAAGAAACCTCTCCATGCAGCACTTCATTTTCTAAAAGCTTTATTAGATTAGTTTTGCTTCTATCAAAAGAAAAATTATAACAAATTTAGCTATGCAATCTAATAAGGGAATTTCAAAAGCATACAAATGTGGACAAAATAATATAATGAGTACCATATAGTCATCATCTAATTTTAACAGTTATCAACTCACAACTAAACTTTCTACATCTATATCCCATCCTTTTCCCTGTTTTTATAAAACATATAATTTCTTCTATAAATATTTCAATATTTATCTTTAAAAGGTATGATTCTTTTTGAAAACATAATTATAATACCATTTGTACATAAAAAATTTTAATGACTCATTAATATCAAATAACTAGTATTTATTCAAATTTTCAATTGTCTTATAAATGTTATTTATAAATTATTTTCATTTTGTTTTGTTTTTACATTTTGTCTTTTTTATTCAGAGATTCAGATGAGGTCTACACACTAGGATTGTTTGATAGGCCTTTTAAATCGCTTTTAATCTATAGGTCAGTCTTCATCTTTCTAAGAAATGTTTTTGTAATTTATTTGTTTTAAAAACCCCAAATATCCTGTTGCATTATCCACAATCTGGATTTTCTGATTGCATCCCCTTAATGTCATTTAACATGCTTCTTAGTTCCTCTGTATTTCTTAATTAGTAGCTGAATCTAGAGGCTTGATTTGATTCCGCTTTGATTTTTAAAAATTTTTTGACATGGATGTGCCATCAGTGGTGTGGTGCTCTTCCACTGGGAAGCATCCGATGTCTAATTTTCTTTCTTTTTTTGTGTTGGCAAGCATTGATAAAGTCTAGAGCCATTAGGTAATCAATTTTGATATTAATCAAACATGCAATTCTGGAATCATTCCAACTTCGGTCATAATTGCTTTTTATTTTTGTATGTTAATGTTTTAATATATTGATTAGGATGTTTGTATCTGTGTTTAATGATAAGATGATTTAATAATTAATTGGTTTTGTTTCCTTTGGGGGTCTCTAGAGAGCACCTTCCACCTTGGACATGAGCTTAGGTCTATCTGCGGCTCTTGTGTATAGAAATGCTGAGCTTTAGAAGCCGGGCCTTTTAGTTCCACTCTCTTACACCTCCTTCCATGGTACCTGGGGCATTGGCATTCCCACAGAATCTCTCATGATACCACTTCTTGGTCAACAGACTCCCTGTTGATCAATGCCAGCTTCTTCAAGTTCTCAAATAGGATGAACATTATGATGGGAATAAGAAAGAGTGGTGGAGTAGTGGGAGGACAACATCCCAACTACTCACCCCAAAAATGCTCTAGGTGTCCTGGAGTTGGAGGTTAGTGAAGCAATGATGTCTATCAAAAAGAGCCTTGAATTAGCAGTAGGCAGACTAGGTTTGGAGGAACCACAGATTTGGGGTCTCCTGTTAGTTCATCTTTAGGTTACAGAGGTTAAATCAGATAGTTTGAACATCCCTTTCAGCTCTAGAATTCAAGACTTAAACTCCAAAAGTCAAGTTAACTATTTCCTTTAATGCATCATCCCCTTGAAATTCTAGCCAAGGGATAGCCATAGAATTATTAAAAAGAAGAAGAAAAAACCCACAGAACTCAGAAAGACTATAAAAACATCTAGCGCAGGTTCCTATTTTACAAATGGGGACCATGAAACTAGGCAGGCTTCCTCAATGGGGAGTTTGACAGGAATCTGTATGTAGGTCCTCCTCGAAGTTTCTGCAATCTTGGCAGCTCCTGTTTTGTTTTTGTTTTTTAAATAATAAAGATAGAACTAATATCTTTGTTCTATCTTCCAATTTCCCAGCTGCCCTCAGACAGACTTGCTTTCAGACAGCCCCATTCTTGAAAGCAATGGGCGACTGGGAGACAGAATCATAAAATTTGAGAGCTGGGATACAAATGGCAGATCATTCAGTCTGCCCCTTCCTGTAGATCATTGCAGCCTGTGGTCCACGGAAGGTGTTTACCCAGGCTTAGTAGGTGGGTAGTGTGGGAACTGGGACCAGAACTGAGCTCTCCAGACCTGAGGGTCCTGTCCCTCATCTGCAATGAACCTCCATTTCTTGTCTCTGCAGCCCCTGACGCTATTTCCTCTAAAGGGAATCACGCTGTGGTTCCTCAAGCTAATGCCAGCCAGGCTCCACGTTCAGCCCTTCTGTTCCCTCCCCTCACCCCAGGGGTATCATCCTCTATTTGTCCCTCACTAAATTGTCTCTCATAGGAGAGGGGAAGTGGGGGGATTGATCAAAACTTTTAAAGGACCTTGTAACTTTCATAAAAATTGCAAGTGAAATTTTATCTCCAGATTTTGGGAGAAAGATATATTTTCCTTTTCCAGAGTCCTGAGAACCATACTGCAGTGATAAATGGAAATCCAGCAATTTTTTATTTTAAATATTTATTCTTCAACAAACTATTTACATCGATGATATCCCAGTTTTGAAAAGGTTTCTAGTGAGCTATTTAATTTTTTTTTCTTAAAAAAATAAGGTGCTTTATTATTCTAAGCAGTGGGACTTTTCCTATTGCTTTGAACCTGGGGAGAAAACCAACAACTCAGGCCCCATTCAGTCAAGTCTGATTTCTGGGCGGAGGAAAGACACTTTGTGTAATAATACATTTTTTAGTTTTTATCTTTGTCAAAAGTGTATAAGGCAAATCATATCATCAAATAAGTACTACTTATAATAAATTTGTTTATATTTATTAAATAATGTTTATATGAGAAATTATTGTATTATATAATTATGGCACATGAAATTATTAAATTGTCAGAAGAATTCGAGACAAGGTAGTACTTCTGGCACATCATGAACAGCTTCCTGGACCCAGTTTCTTACTTGTAAAGTGAGAGGGTTGAGATGATCTCTGAAGTCCAGAGCCAACATCCTATACTACAATACATTTCCCTTCATAGTGCAAAAAATGGCAACACTATTATTATGTCATGGGTATTTTTAACATTCAACTTCTAATTTTTTGTTATTTCAAGAAAATTTCAATGTTTTGTATATTAAAAAATCTGCAAGGGATCATCAAAATAGCTTTTACCAACATAGAAAAATCCACATACCATAAATCATGGAGAATGTAGCATAATGTTGATGCTGAATAGATGGCATTTTTTTTTTTTTTGAGATGGAGTCTTGCACTGTTGCCCAAGCTACAGTGCAGTGGTGCGATCTCTGCTCAGTGCAACCTCTGCCTCCCAGGTTCAAGAGATTCTCGTGCCTTAGCCTCCCAAGTAGCTGGAATTACAGACACACGCCACCATGCCTGGCTAATTTTTGTATTTTTAGTAGACGAGGTTTCACCATATTGGCCAGGCTGGTCTCAAACCCCTGACCTCAACTGATCTGCCCATCTTGGCCTCCCAAAGTGCTGAGATTACAGGTATGAGCCACCATGCCTGGCCCAATAGATGGCTTTTATATAATGGGATGTGTAGTCTCGAGGATCACTGGGATAGAAAGAAAGATCGGTGAAGACAGGAGACATCCATGCTCAGTGAAACCTAAGCACATTGTTCAGCGAGAAAGAAGGACCCCTGAAGCCTTGCCCTCCAACTCACCTTCCAACTGAGAAACAGCAGATATATTTCATAAGACCCAGCCCATTCCCCCAAGTCATCTCTAATTCTAGCTTTCTGTAGGTACCTGAACATGAATTCTACATGCCTTCAGCTTTTAATATTTTCCCCCAAGACTGCTAATAGATTAGTTATGACTATGGCAAAAATCTATACCTCCCAGCTAAATTAACCCCTCATTATGCAGGTCTCTGAGTACAAGGTCAAAAACAGGATCACTAATTCCATTGAAATTAAAATGCTAATCGAGTTACAGTTCTGCGCTTAGCATAGAAAGATAGTAGAAGGCTAAACAACCTTCCTTAGGCTGTGAGACAACCAAGGAACTCTACTATGTGGATTTCCGCTCATGTAAATGACAGCTTGCTAATTAAAAGACCCATTCTCCTGGCCTTCCAGATGCTAGTCTTAGAAAAAGTCATGGGGGCCGGGTGCGGTGGCTCACGCCTGCAATCCCAGCACTTTGGGAGGCCGAGGCTGGTGGATTACCTGAGGTCGGGAGTTTGAGACGAGTCTGACCAACATGGAGAAACCTCCTCTCCAATAAAAATACAACAAACTAGCTGGGCGTGGTGATGCATGCCTGTAATCCCAGCTACTCGCCGAGGCAGGAGAATCACTTGAACCCGGGAGGCGGAGGTTGCGGTGAGCCGAGATCGTGCCATTGCACTCCAGCCTGGGCAAGAAGAGCGAAACTCCGTCTCAAAAGAAAGAAAGAAAGAGAGAGAGAGAAGAGAGAGAGAGAAGAGAGAGAGAGAGAGAGAGAAAGGGAAGGAAAGGAAGGAAAGGAAGGAAAGGAAGAAAGAAGTCATGAGAGGTTGCTCCAATGTGAGCTGGCCAGGGACCTAGGGGTATTTTGCTCCTAGGAAGCCAAAGAGACCTCAGCAAGGGAGAGAGTGGGTGGGGTCCACCCGAATGGAGCCGCTGAGCGTGTTTTCCCCTTCCACCTAATTTTATGGCCAAATCACCAATTCTGAGTTGAGATTCTTTCTCTGAGAACTCTAATCAAATATATATAATTAACTCTCGGATCTTGGGGTTCAATATTTTTAAAACTGAGAGAAGAAACGTATGACTTGTCTATCAGACTATAAGACTAGAGGTGGCAGAAAGGGTGAACTTTATGTCAAATCGATTTTACTTCCATGGGATATTCAAGAGAAAAAACCAAAACAAAAGAAAATAGATGTTTGTGCTCACTCTTAAAGTTTGAGAAAAAAAAAAATACTTGTGAATGAAGTTCAGTTTATAATGTGATTACCAAAAAACAAACCAAAACACGTGTTGATCTTTTCACAATTTTAAATTTATTTGAATGAAATCTGCTTTAATAATAATCTGTTGATTGACCTGACTGGAAGAAATTCAGGGGCAGGAATCACTTCTAGTTGCAGAATTTTTCTAGTTGCATTAGTTTAAAAAAATTTTTTAAAGGGTTTTATTATATGTAAGAATTGAGGCTGGGCAAGGTGGCTCATGACTGTAATCCCAGCACTTTGGGAGGCCGAGGCGGGCAGATCACATGGTCAAGAGATGGAGACCATCCTGGCCAACATGGTGAAACCCCGTCTCTACTAAAAATACAAAAAAAATTAGCTGGGCATGGTGGCGCGTGCTTGTAGTCCCAGCTACTCAGGAGGCTGAGGCAGGAGAATCTCTTCAACCCGGGAGGCAGAGGTTGCAGTGAGCCAAGATCAAGCCACTGCACTCCAGCCTGGCAACAAACCAAGACCCTGTCTCAAAAAAAAAAAAAAAAAAAAAAAAAAGATCTGAATAGTCCTAACAGCATATTCCCAGTTTCTCATTTCAGGGCTATTTAGCTTCTAGTAATAAAATGGACAATTTTTGTTAAAATAAATGCTATTTATTTTGCAAACTTACAAAATACAAGCAATTATTAGACTGTGGACTTAGACCCTTAGAGAAATCTGTGTAAGAAATGGGTAGTGTGTGTATATGTAGACACACACACACACTGCTCTTATAGATTATATATTATAATAGTAAAATATAGTAAATAGCAAAAATATGTTATAGTAAAATGCTATATACTATATAGTATATATTTTATTATAATTTATATATTTTTATACTTAAAATATGTAGTATACTGTATATTATATACGTGTGTGTGTGTGTGTGTGTGTGTGTGTGTGTGTGTGTGTACGTACACATGTTGGCTTAGAGATGACAAAGGACTTTCACAAATAATACATCACCTGTGCCAGGGAATATTCAAGTACTCGTAGACATAGTATCTCATGGCTGGACACAATGGCTCACACCTATAAAAAGTGCTGGGATTCCAGCACTTTGGGAGGCCGAGGTGGGTGGATCACTTGAGCCCAAGAGTTTGAGAACAGCCTGGGCAACGTGGCAAAACCCCATCCCTACCAAAAAAAATGCAAAAATTAGTCAGATGTGGTGGTGCATGCCTGTGGTCCCAGCTACTCGGGAGGCTGAGGTGGGAGGATCACCTGAGCCCGGGAGGTTGAGGCTGCAGTGAGCTGAGATCGTGTTACTGCACTCCAGCTCGGATGACAGAGTGTGACTCTGTCTGAAGGAAAAAAAAAAAAGAAAAACAAATATATTTCATTTTTCCTTTCCCAAACCTTGTCAAGTAGATATTATTAACCCTCTTTGCTGGATGAATACATTGAGGCTCAGAGAGATTATGCATATTTTCCAAATCTCCCAACTAGTCCGTAGCAGATCTGGGTCCAGAACCTAAGACTTCAAATTCTAAATGGCATAACTTAAATAAAATCAGCTTCATTTGGCTGGGCACTGTGGCTCATGCCTGTAATCCCAGCACTTTGGGAGGCTAAGGAAGGTGGATCACCTGAGGTCAGGAGTTCGAGACCAGCCTGGCCAACATGGTGAAACCTTGTCTCTGCTAAAAATACAAAAATTAGCCAGGCGTGGTGGCACATGCCTGTAATCCCAGCTACTTGGGAGGCGGAGGCAGAAGAATCACTTGAACTGGGGAGACGGAGGTTGCAGTGAGCTGAGATCACACCATTGCATTCCAGCCTGGGTGACAGAGCTAGACTCCATCTCAAAAAATAAATAAATAAATAAATAATCAACTGCATTTCTTCCTAGTTTTCTCCTGCCTACTTTTGT
This sequence comes from Gorilla gorilla gorilla, assembly GCF_029281585.2. Taxonomy (NCBI): domain Eukaryota; kingdom Metazoa; phylum Chordata; class Mammalia; order Primates; family Hominidae; genus Gorilla; species Gorilla gorilla. The sequence goes on along the minus strand of NC_073229.2, from coordinate 33,720,235 downwards.
GGAAATGATGGAAGAACTTGAGACAAATGACCTGTAGACGGATAGTAGTGTTGTTTCTGCCCAGTGGATGGTGGAACAGAACAGAAGCCAGAGAGAGAGGAGGGGTCGGGAGGAGGCCTGGAAATGTGGAAGGGAAAATACTCTGTAATGGAACATTGTTCTCAATATCATGGGGCCCTTTGTAGCTTGGAGCTAGCCTTTTAAGGGAAACACATTTGTCTTATATTTGATCATGAGATTGATTCTTTTTCTTTTAAGTTCTGATGTAAAGTTTGAAAATCGGGATTTGAAACCAGGAAAAAAAACTACATTACTGTTATTTATGAGCTTTCTGAAGCATTATGTTCAAATTTCCATGGTTGACTGGTAATAATAAAAGGGAGGTCAACGTTATCAGTGAAAGGCAATTCGTGTGTGTGTGAGAGTGTGTGTGTATGCTGTGGTGTGTGTGTGCGCATGTGTGTGTGTCTGTGTTTGAGGGTGGTATGTGTTTGTGTATGCATAAGTGCATGTGTGTGTGTCTAGGTGTGAAGGTGGTATGTGTATGCCTATGATATGGTATGTGTGTGTCTTGTGAACCCAAAAGTATCTGAGACAGATCTCAAACAATTTAGAAAGTTTATTTTGCCAAGGCTAAGGACACACTGGTGACACAGCCTCAGGGGGTCCTGATGACAGGTGCACAAGGTGGTCAGGGAACAACTTGGTTTTATACATTTTAGGGAGATATGACACATCAATCAATACATGTAAGATGTACATTGGTTTGGTCGGGAAAGGCAGGACAACTCAAGGCAGGAGAGGGAGCTTCCAGGTCATAGGTAGATAAGAGAAAAAGGGTTGCATTCTTTTGAGTCTCTGATTAGCCTTTCACTGAATACACAAGATATAGGAATAGTCACTTATGTCTTAGTCTGGCTTAGTGAAATGATAGGACAGAAAAGCCACTGGGTATGCATTTGTCCCAGGTGAGCAGAGGGGTGACTTTGAGTTCTGTCTGTCCTTTGTTCACAAGGAATTTTCTTGTGGGGAAATTGTAAGGGAGGTATGTGACTTTTTTACCTTTGTAGATATCTTATTTAGGAATAAAATGAGAGGCAGGTTTGCCTGACATAGTTTCCAGCTTGACTTTTCCATTTGGCTTCACGATTTGGGGGTCCCAAGATTTACTCTCCTTTCACAGCCTGGGCATGAGTGCATGTGTGTTTCTGTGGGTGAGGGTGGTGTGAGTATAGTGTGAGTGTGCCTGTGTGTGAAGGTAGTGTGTGTCTGTGTGTGAAGGTGGTGTGTGTGTTGTAGTGTGTGTCTATGTATGAGGACGGTGTACTGGGAACACTTGGGCCGGAAGGGAGGAGGTAGTTGGATCATGCCTGTAAGATGTGAACAGTGGCAGCTCCAGTTTTCAAAGGCAGGCAGTTGAATCAGGGAGGACAGATGGCACGCGGGGGAGGGCACAACAAGATCAGGAGGAGATTGCCTGGGCAAGGTCCCCCATTTCTTTCATTGCCTTCTTTTCTCAGGCAGGAATGGTCTCATGGGGAGCACAAGAAGGAAGCCAGCCAGATCAGCCCCATTCATGCTGGTGATCAGTGGAGTTACTAGAAGTCACTCTCAGATTGTCTTCACAGCCTACGTCCTGCAGCCCGCAGAAATCCACATGCTCTTGATAGTAAAAAGGGCCTTCGAATAGCTTCCTAGAGCCTAGTCAAATAAAGTCCATTGAAAATGTATTCAAGGTAAAAATCATGACCACACTAGCAAGCTAATGTGCCCATTCTCAGCCAGGTCCTTTGCTTATCCATATACCCACGCTGCAAGGTAGAAGTCACTGTTCTTTACTATAAATGGGAAAACAAGTCTCAAAGCAGTAAGCGACTTGGCCATAGCCAAGCTTTGGTAGCTCTCTGACAGTGTATACCCTTTCCACCTGGCTCTGGCCCCCTAGGGGCTCTGGCATTGGTGGTGAAGGATCTGGTCAGCAGGGGCTGCAGGGCCTTTGGGCACAGTGGAACCCAAAAAAAGTGACAGCCATGCCCAACATGGGCAACTCTCCCTAGAAATGATGCATCTACCCAGAAGAGGCCATGATGTCATCCAGATGCCACACAGTAATTGTTTGGGAGCACATGTATAAGTCACTTGCAGAACCCCCCCAAATAGTCTTGGGGGAGCCATTGCAGGGGGCTTGGGTCTTGCACCTACAGGCCGCAGTGAGAGTCAGCAAAATATGAGCACTTAGTGCCAAACTACCATTTTTAAACAAAGCTAAGTTACTCTCAGAAAACTCGAAAGAAAAGTCATTGTGCCTCATAACAACATAAAATAGCACACGCCAAGTCAATGCACTTTTAGAAAAGTCCAGAGAATGGTGCAAAGTGTTATTTATCTCATGGGTCACCAATCAGTGCATTCAGAGCCAGCATCAGTGTGCACCTGAGAGGCCCATCTACATTTGTCTCCCTCCATTTCTCTTTCCTCCCTGCTTCTCTCATCCCAGTGTCCTGGCTCCATCTAGCAGGTGCCTCATGTCGTGAAGGTTGTGAAGACTTCACTCCTGGCTCTATCCTAGAAGAGATAGTGGCTTCTGAGAGCCACAGAAGGTGCTTCATTTTTTTTTTTTTTTTTTTAAGACAGAGTCTCACTCTATCACCCAGGCTGGAGTGCAGTGGTGCAATCTCGGCTCACTGCAACCTCCACCTCCTGGGTTCAAGTGATTCTCCTGCCTCAGCCTCCTGAGTAGCTGGGATTACAGGCATGCACCACCATGCCCGGTTAATTTTTTGTATTTTTTTCTTAGTAGAGATGGGGTTTCACCATGCTGGCCAGGCTTGTCTCGAACTCCTGACCTTGTGATCCACCCACCTCGCCCCACCCAAGTTCTGAGATTACAGGCGTGAGCCACCGTGCCCGGCCCATATTCTATAGAGTGGCCTATCCACAGCATAGGAATCACTTGGGATCTTGTTAAGATACAGACTTTGATTCAGTAGGTTTGGGGTGGGACCCAAGGGCCTACATTTCTATCAAGCACCCATGTGATGCCAATGTTGCTGGTCTGTTGTCCACACTTTGAGCAAAAGTCATCAAAAAGACAAGGAAAATTGTCTCTTGCTGATGCTGATTGCCATTTATTGCATAACTTTAGATCACCAGCGTATGGAAAGAAACAAAAGGAAGGAAGAAGAATGAGAATGGCATCCTGCCACACACAGCGAGACACATGGCACACTTGAAATAATGTTCAAGTACAATGATAGTGTTGTTCTACCATGATTAATGTGCCTCTGTCCCTCCCCAACCAGTGGGATGATGGTGGAACTCATTCCTAGAAGTGGTGGGTGAAAGCTCATTCTGGCTTTGGTCCGGGCCCCGGGCTTCTGCATCCCCTCCAGTGCGTGTCTCATGGTGGCTCCTGTTGGCCTAATCAAGCTTGCATGACTCGATATACAAGTCACAAATGTTTCTCTTTTCATGCTTGCAATCATTGAGATTGCATTCTCTGAAATAAAGGTTTCACCAACTTTATTTCTATTGACTTACTATTTCTGTTCATAATTGTTCACTGCACAATTTATTCCATTGAGAAAGGTACACCTCTCCTTTAGTATGAAAATACTCACAAAAAGAATGGAATAAGCCTGACAGAAAATGACTGCAACAAAAAGCCTATTATTGACCATTTAAGCCCTCCTGTTTTTATGCAATTAGGATGGTGTCTGCACTTTTCTTAGAAGCCTTTATTTGGTGATTGTTTCTTATGCCTCACCATTAAAACGCTCCTCTCCCAAAGCAATTATAGTTTCAGAATCTATCTGCTTGCCACCTTATTAGGCTATTGCTATTTGAGCACACAGTACTTCACTTGTTTGATTCATTCACGTGTAGGTTATTTCAACATGGAGTGTGTGGAGTGATGGGAGGCACCCCATGTCCCGGGAAGAACAACTGTGGATTTTTGCCTTTTAATTTGCATTTAATCACTTGAGCATGAGGTGAAGAACAGTCAATGATATTTCAATGATAATACACATTTAGAGGCTAAAAGAGTGAGAAGAGAAAAGAAAATTGGCTTAACTCTGTAACAGTACTATTGATTATGGTTATTGAAGCTCAATTACCGTGCAGCTCAACAGTAAATAGGCTTATGCTTATATACATGTCCACGTATTGTTAAATATTAGATGCCAGTGTACATTTTATTTGGCTCACACAGTGAACTATGTCCAAGTGCAAATTACGAGCCTCAAGTAGTGAGATTAATGCCCCAAAGCACATGAGATGCATTTTGTATGCTCAATGTCTTCCTTCTTTTGGCAGACTTTTCAATTATTTACATCACTTAGAATAACGGTTGAAGGGGGAGCCAAGATGGCCGAATAGGAAGCATTCCAGTCTACAGCTCCCAGCATGAGTGACGCATAAGACGGGTGATTTCTGCATTTCCATCTGAGGTACCAGGTTCATCTCACTAGGTAGTGCCAGGCAGTGGGCGCAGGTCAGTGGGTGCACGCACTGTGCGCGAGCCGAAGCAGGGCAAGGCATTGCCTCACTCAGGAAGCGCAAGGGCTCAGGGAGTTCCCTTTCCTAGTCAAAGAAAGGGGTGACAGATGGCACCTGGAAAATCGGGTCACTCCCAGCCGAATACTGTGCTTTTCCGATGGGCTTAAAAAATGGCGCACCAGGAGATTATATCCCGCACGTGGCTCAGAGGGTCCTACGCCGACGGAGTCTCGCTGATTGCCAGCGCAACAGTCTGAGATCAAACTGCAAGGCGGCAGCAAGGCTGGGGGAGGGGCACCCGCCATTGCCCAGGCTTGCTTAGGTAAACAAAGCAGCCGGGAAGCTTGAACTGGGTGGAGCCCACCACAGCTCAAGGAGGCCTGCCTGCCTCTGTAGGCTCCACCTCTGGGGGCAGGGCACAGACAAATAAGAAGACAGCAGTAACCTCTGCAGACTTAAATGTCCCTGTCTGACAGCTTTGAAGAGAGCAGTGGTTCTCCCGGCACGCAGCTGGAGATCTGAGAATGGGCAGACTGCCTCCTCAAGTGGGTCCCTGACCCTGACCCCCGAGCAGCCTAACTGGGAGGCACCCCCCAGCAGGGGCAGACTGACACCTCACACGGTCGGGTACTCCAACAGACCTGCAGCTGAGGGTCCTGTCTGTTAGAAGGAAAACTACAAACAGAAAGGACATCCACACCAAAAACCCATCTGTACATCACCATCATCAAACACCAAAAGTAGATAAAACCACAAAGATGGGGAAAAAACAGAACAGAAAAACTGGAAACTCTGAAAAGCAGAGCACCTCTCCTCCTCCAAAGGAATGCAGTTCCTCACCAGCAACGGAACAAAGCTGAATGGAGAATGACTTTGACGAGCTGAGAGAAGAAGGCTTCAGACGATCAAATTACTCTGAGCTAGGGGAGGACATTCAAACCAAAGGCAAAGAAGTTGAAAACTTTGAAAAAAATTTAGACGAATGTATAACTAGAATAACCAATACAGAGAAGTGCTTAAAGGAGCTGATGGAGCTGAAAACCAAGGCTCGAGAACTACGTGAAGAATGCAGAAGCCTCAGGAGCCGATGCGATCAACTGGAAGAAAGGGTATCAGTGATGGAAGATGAAATGAATGAAATGAAGCGAGAAGGGAAGTTTAGAGAAAAAAGAATAAAAAGAAACAAGCAAAGCCTCCAAGAAATATGGGACTATGTGAAAAGACCAAATCTACTTCTAATTGGTGTACCTGAAAGTGATGGGGAGAATGGAACCAAGTTGGAAAACACTCTGCAGGATATTATCCAGGAGAACTTCCCCAATCTAGCAAGGCAGGACAATATTCAGATTCAGGAAATACAGAGAACGCCGCAAAGATACTCCTCGAGAAGAGCAACTCCAAGACACATAATTGTCAGATTCACCAAAGTTGAAATGAAGGAAAAAATGTTAAGGGCAGTCAGAGAGAAAGGTCAGGTTACCCTCAAAGGGAAGCCCATCAGACTAACAGCGGATCTCTCGGCAGAAACCCTACAAGCCAGAAGAGAGTAGGGGCCAATATTCAACATTTTTAAAGAAAAGAATTTTCAACCCAGAATTTCAAATCCAGCCAAACTAAGCTTCACAAGTGAAGGAGAAATAAAATACCTTACAGACAAGCAAATGCTGAGAGATTTTGTCACCACCAGGCTTGCCCTAAAAGAGCTCCTGAAGGAAGCACTAAACATGGAAAGGAAAAACCAGTACCAGCCGCTGCAAAATCATGCCAAAATGTAAAGACTATCGAGACTAGGAAAGAAACTGCACCCACTAACGAGCAAAATAACCAGCTAACATCATAATAACAGGATCAAATTCACACATAACAATATTAACTTTAAATGTAAATGGACTAAATGCTCCAATTAAAAGACACAGACTGGCAAATTGGATAAAGAGTCAAGATCCATTAGTGTGCTGTATTCAGGAAACCCATCTCACATGCAGAGACACACATAGGCTCAAAATAAAAGGATGGAGGAAGATCTACCAAGCAAATGGAAAACAAAAAAAGGCAGGGGTTGCAATACTAGTCTCTGATAAAACAGACTTTAAACCAACAAAGATCAAAAGAGACAAAGAAGGCCATTACATAATGGTAAAGGGATCAATTCAACAAGAAGAGCTAACTATCCTAAATATATATGCACCCAATACAGGAGCACCCAGATTCATAAAGCAAGTCCTGAGTGACCTACAAAGAGACTTAGACTCCCACACATTAATAATGGGAGACTTTAACACCCCACTGTCAACATTAGACAGATCAACGATACAGAAAGTCAACAAGGATACCCAGGAATTGAACTTAGCTCTGCACCAAACGGACCTAATAGACATCTACAGAACTCTCCACCCCAAATCAACAGAATATACATTTTTTTCATCACCACACCACACCTATTCCAAAATTGACCACATACTTGGAAGTAAAGCTCTCCTCAGCAAATGTAAAAGAACAGAAATTATAACTATCTCTCAGACCACAGTGCAATCAAACTAGAACTCAGGATTAAGAATCTCACTCAAAACCGCTCAACTACATGGAAACTGAACAACCTGCTCCTGAATGACTACTGGGTACATAATGAAATGAAGGCAGAAATAAAGATGTTCTTTGAAACCAACGAGAACAAAGACACAACATACCAGAATCTCTGGGATGCACTCAAAGCAGTGTGTAGAGGGAAATTTATAGCACTAAATGCCCACAAGAGAAAGCAGGACAGATCCAAAATTGACACCCTAACATCACAATTAAAAGAACGAGAAAAGCAAGATTAAACACATTCAAAAGCTAGCAGAAGGCAAGAAATAACTAAAATCAGAGCAGAACTGAAGGAAATAGAGACACAAAAAACCCTTCAAAAAATTAATGAATCCAGGAGCTGGTTTTTTGAAAGGATCAACAAAATTAATAGACCGCTAGCAAGACTAATAAAGAAAAAAAGAGAGAAGAATCAAATAGACGCAATAAAAAATGGTAAAGGGGATATCACCACTGATCCCACAGAAATACAAACTACCATCAGAGAATACTACAAACACCTCTATGCAAAGAAACTAGAAAATCTAGAAGAAATGGATAAATTCCTCGACACATACACCCTCCCAAGACTAAACCAGGAAGAAGCTGAATCTCTGAATAGACCAATAACAGGATCTGAAATTGTGGCAATAATCAATACCTTACCAACCAAAAAGAGTCCAGGACCAGATGGATTCACAGCCGAATTCTACCAGAGGTACAAGGAGGAACTGGTACCATTCCTTCTGAAACTATTCCAATCAATAGAAAAAGAGGGAATCCTCCCTAACGCATTTTATGAGGCCAGCATCATCCTGATACCAAAGCCGGGCAGAGACACAACCAAAAAAGAGAATTTTAGACCAATATCCTTGATGAACATTGATGCAAAAATCCTCAATCAAATACTGCCAAACTGAATCCAGCATCACATCAAAAAGCTTATCCACCATGATCAAGTGGGCTTCATCCCTGGGATGCAAGGCTGGTTCAATATATGCAAATCAATAAATGTAATCCAGCATATAAACAGAACCAAAGACAAAAACCACATGATTATCTCCATAGATGCAGAAAAGGCCTTTGACAAAATTCAACAACCCTTCATGCTAAAAACTCTCAATAAATTAGGTATTGATGGGACGTATTTCAAAATAATAAGAGCTATCTATGACAAACCCACAGCCAATATCATACTGAATGGGCAAAAACTGGAAGCATTCCCTTTGAAAACTGGCACAAGACAGGGATGCCCTCTCTCACCACTCCTATTCAACATAGTGTTGGAAGTTCTGGCCAGGACAATCAGGCAGGAGAAGGAAATAAAGGGTATTCAATTAGGAAAAGAGGAAGTCAAATTGTCCCTGTTTGCAGATGACATGATTGTATATCTAGAAAATCCCATTGTCTCAGCCCAAAATCTCCTTAAGCTGATAAGCAACTTCAGAAAAGTCTCAGGATATAAAATCAATGTACAAAAACCACAAGCATTCTTATACACCAATAACAGAAAAACAGAGAGCCAAATCATGAGTGAACTCTCATTCACAATTACTTCAAAGAGAATAAAATACCTAGGAATCCAACTTACAAGGGATGTGAAGGACCTCTTCAAGGAGGACTACAAACCACTGCTCAAGGAAATAAAAGAGGATACAAACAAATGGAAGAACATTCCATGCTCATGGGTAGGAAGAATCAATATTATGAAAATGGCCATACTGCCCAAGGTAATTTACAGATTCAATGCCATCCCCATCAAGCTACCAATGACTTTCTTCACAGAATTGGAAAAAACTACTTTAAAGTTCATATGGAACCAAAAAAGAGCCCGCATCGCCAAGTCAATCCTAAGCCAAAAGAACAAAGCTGGAGGCATCACACTACCTGACTTCAAACTATACTACAAGGCTACAGTCACCAAAACAGCATGGTACTGGTACCAAAACAGAGATATAGATCAATGGAACAGAACAGAGCCCTCAGAAATAACACTGCATATCTACAACTATCTGATCTTTGACAAACCTGACAAAAACAAGCAATGGGGAAAGGATTCCCTATTTAATAAATGGTGCTGGGAAAACTGGCTAGCCATATGTAGAAAGCTAAAATTGGATCCTGTACTTACACCTTATACAAAAATCAATTCAAGATGGATTAAAGACTTAAATGTTAGACCTAAAACCATAAAAACCCTAGAAGAAAACCTAGGCATTACCATTCAGGACATAGGCATGGGCAAGGACTTCAAGTCTAAAACACCAAAAGCAATGGCAACAAAAGCCAAGATTGACAAATGGGATCTAATTAAACTAAAGAGCTTCTGCACAGCAAAAGAAACTACCATCAGAGTGAACAGGCAACCTACAAAATGGGAGAAAATTTTCGCAACCTACTCATCTGACAAAGGGCTAATATCCACAATCTACAATGAACTCAAACAAATTTACAAGAAAAAAACAAACAACCCCATCAAAAACTGGGCAAAGGACATGAACAGATACTTCTCAAAAGAAGACATTTATGCAGCCAAAAAACACATGAAAAAATGCTCACCATCAATGGCCATCAGAGAAATGCAAATCAAAACCACAATGAGATACCATCTCACACCAGTTAGAAAGGTAATCATTAAAAAGTCAGGAAACAACAGGTGCTGGAGAGGATGTGGAGAAATAGGAACACTTTTACACTGTTGGTGGGACTGTAAACTAGTTCAACCATTGTGGAAGTCAGTGTGGCGATTCCTCAGGGATCTAGAACTAGAAATACCATTTGACCCAGCCATCCCATTACTGGGTATATACCCAAAGGACTATAAATCATGCTGCTGTAAAGACACATGCACACGTATGTTTATTGCGGCACTATTCACAATAACAAAGACTTGGAACCAACCCAAATGTCCAACAATGATAGACTGGATTAAGAAAATGTGGCACACATACACCATGGAATACTATGCAGCCATAAAAAGTGATGAGTTCATGTCCTTTGTAGGGACATGGATGAAATTGGAAATCATCATTCTCAGTAAACTATGGCAAGAACGAAAAACCAAACACTGCATATTCTCACTCATAGGTGGGAATTGAACAATGAGAACACATGGACACAGGAAGGGGAACATCACACTCTGGGGACTGTTGTGGGGTGGGGGGAGGGGGGAGGGATGGCATTGGGAGATATACCTAATGCGAGATGATGAGTTAGTGGGTGCAGCGCACCAGCATGGCACACGTATACATATGTAACTAACCTGCACATTGTGCACATGTACCCTAAAACTTAAAGCATAATAATAATAAATTTTTTAAAAAAAGCTTAAGAATATAAACTTGTAGTTTTTAAATCACAAAAAAAAAAAAAAAAAGAATAATGGTTATTGTCCTATTGCCCTTAGGAACATGGTCTGAATGCCCAGAGCAACATCCCATTTCCCAGCGTGACTCCACCATTGTTTTCATTCCTCCCTGGCTACAGCCCTGAACTTGGGGCCTTGCACAATAGTTCCTTCCCTCTCTCTGAAACGTTTCTGCCCCGATCTTTGCTTTCTACTGCTCTTCCAGGTCTTTGCTTTAGATGGCCCTCTTCTTCTTCTTCCTTTCCTCCCTGGATGGACTACATGCTCCTTTATATGCTTCTTATGCTTGATACTTTCCCTCTCTTAAAATGTTCATATTCTATTGACCTTGACATTACATTATTCCCTTCCAGACAATGACTTACTTAGGCATAGGGAGTTCATTTCATTCATTGTCATATCCTCCATGTTTAGCCCAGTGCACGGCACTTAATAAGACCCAATAAATATTTGTTAAGGAATACATGAGACAGCAAGTCCTGTTCTGCTGTTTGGCCCACAGCACATTGCTTCTTCCTGCCACAGAAGAGAAGGACAGTCTGGTTGGAATAAGTCATTTTCAAGAATATTGTGATTAGGCCGGACACAGTGGCTCACACCTGTAATCCCAGCACTTTGGGAGGCCGAGGTGGGTGGATCACCTAAGGTTGGGAGTTTGAGACCAACCTGACCAACATGGAGAAACCCCGTCTCTATTAAAAACACAAAATTAGCTGGGCGTGGTGGTGCATGCCTGTAATCCCAGCTACTTGGGAGGCTGAGGCAAGAGAATCACTTGAACCCAGGAGGCGGAGGTTGCAGTGAGCTGAGATCATTCCATGGCACTCCAGCCTGGGCAACAAGAGTGAAACTCTGTCTCAAAAAGAAAAAAAAAAAAAGAATATTGTGATTAATGTCCACAACTGTACTAAACTTTGGCCAATTTTCTTTTCTTTATAAATCAACATCAATTCTGATTATATCCACAGTCTTCTTTTTTTTTTTTTTTGGCATAATAAAATCCTTTACTATTGTTTCATCATCAGTTTTTGAGTATAAGAGCAAATTAAAATGGCTTCACTTTATTTTGAAATGCCAGAGTAGATTGAATACTATGAAGACATATTATAAATTAATTTCATTTTTTTTCTTTTATTATTATACTTTAAGTTTTAGGGTACATGTGCACATTGTGCAGGTTAGTTACATATGTATACGTGTGCCATGCTGGTGCGCTGCACCCACTAACTCATCATCTCGCATTAGGTATATCTCCCAATGCCATCCCTCCCCCCTCCCCCCACCCCACAACAGTCCCCAGAGTGTGATGTTCCCCTTCCTGTGTCCATGTGGTCTCATTGTTCAATTCCCACCTATGAGTGAGAATATGCAGTGTTTGGTTTTTCGTTCTTGCCATAGTTTACTGAGAATGATGATTTCCAATTTCATCCATGTCCCTACAAAGGATATGAACTCATCATTTTTTATGGCTGCATTGTATTCCATGGTGAATATGTGCCACATTTTCTTAGTCCAGTCTATCATTGTTGGACATTTGGGTTGGTTCCAAGTCTTTGCTATTGTGAATAGTGCCGCAATAAACATACGTGTGCATGTGTCTTTATAGCAGCATGATTTATAGTCCTTTGGGTATATACCCAGTAATGGGATGGCTGGGTCAAATGGTATTTCTAGTTCTAGATCCCTGAGGAATCGCCACACTGACTTCCACAATGGTTGAACTAGTTTACAGTCCCACCAACAGTGTAAAAGTGTTCCTATTTCTCCACATCCTCTCCAGCACCTGTTGTTTCCTCACTTTTAATTAAATAGCAGAGTTAGTTTCAAGCTCCCGAGTCCAGAGTTTCCTTTCATTCATCATGATAGTATTTGGTCTATAGTAAGTTCCTAGTAAATTCAAGTTGTTAGCTTTATAACCTCATCCTTGATCTTTTTCCCCAATCCACTCCTTCCTCTTCAAACACTGACCTTAGGAAAATTGACTTCAAACTCAAAAGGGGCTAGAAGACAGAGCACTGAGATTTCATTCATTTCTAAGAACCAGTTAGGTGCTCCTCCCCTCCCACGTGCACAGGCTTCAGCCTTTCTTCTTAAGCTTCAAGTCAGCTCAACAAGTGGTTGTTGTCCACCCTCTGTGTACTTGGAACTGTATTAGGCTCATCTACAGCTTCTCAGGTGATTACAAAAGATCTGTGACACTGCCAGTTATTAAGCAGCTTCAAAGTCTATCTGTAATTACTCCCTTAGGGGCTGGTATGCAGTGTTTCCATAAACTCATGTTCTTACCACTGGTTTCTAGGCCCTTACATATATATGCATTACCACCACATCGCTGATCAACTTGTTCTCTCTTTGGTTGCAGAATAGAAAGCATGAACCACTGGGAATAGACATTGACAGCTTATACAGTCATCTCCACAATGGAGTAAAGAAGAACCTGCAACGTATATACAATACACATATACACTAATTAAAGAAAATTTGCAAAATATAACCCAACCTCATGAATCAACAGAAATGACAGCAGATTCAGAGGAGCCTGAGACAGTCTTTCACACTACAGTGAAGCAGTTACATTAAGTTTGTTCTTCTGCAGCCTATTCTGAAAATCAAATATATATCAAAAGTTAAGGATTTAGCTTAAAACTCACACAGCAAATAAATCATAATGCATGCCTGGAATTCATTTCTTTAACTTCTCCTGTTGTGGTTAGCGATTGTGGAGGTGGTCAGATGCGGATTAACTTCACCAAATATTTGGCAATACTTTTGCACAGTGAGGTGAACTAAGGATACAACTTTAATTTGGGTGTCAGAGTCCTTTGTGGACTTTATAAGCCCTTTAAAGTTGTCTAAATATCAGCATCATTTGCATGGGTACAAACTAGGATCAACTGTAGAAGGGGAAAGAACATTAGATTTCTTCTTCTGAAAGCACTTATTGAATTTATGCATGTTGCAGCCTCCTAGTTTATATGCACTGAAGAGTGTGATGGGATGGGTGCAGGGGGATCGTGTACAACTGCCCATTTGTATGAGGCATTTGGAAATCCAGGACTGCCTCTTTTGTGTTTGTTCCCCTTTTTGTGGACACATAATTCATCTTTTGCATGTTGATGGAAATGGGAGCTTGGTGGCTGCTCCTGTATAATAGATAAGATGGTGATTGGCAGAAATAGAACAGTGGGGACTATGGGTCTCAGGGGAGGAGAAGATTGTTGGGGAAAATAGGAAAACATGAACCTAACAAAAAAGGTATCAGAGGAAATGACAAATGCAGCCAAGACAAAAACCACAGTGGTATTACAGTAGTTAATAGATGTTAAAATAACCGATAGACTGGCATTTAGTTAAAGATAAAGCAGAGGAGTGTCTTCTGGAGCTTGAAGCTGGCTGGGGACCTAAAAGGGAGAAGAATTGAGAGGCAATAACTAAAAATGCAGGAGAGAAGCAGTAACTCAAGATGTAAGGGGCAGGAATATGTGTGGGGAGAGGGTGATTAGATTTGGACAAGCTCTTGCTCATCAGGAACTGGGAGCAAGAAAAGGTACCTAATCAGCTGGAACCATCTGACCAGCATGAGCCAGACTTATGTATGTCTGGGTTACATGACGGAGCTGAGCGTTTCTCATCACAGTTCCTACCAAGGTGAGCATGAGTGAAGCTTGGCAGGACGGGAAATATGTGCTGGTCTGCCCTGGTTTCAGGGATGTGATGAAGAATAGTGTAGTCCCCTGCCCATCAAGGACTCAGAGAGTGGTAGGGGTGACATATATATGTAAATAACCACAATAGATGGTAAATACTACAATAAATTTGTATACAAAGGGTTATGCCAACCTCTTGAGGTACCAAGTACCTTTCTAATTTCTAGTACTCTTCCTCTTTCCAAAGAAGAAAAGACTGCATGTTAGACTTTTCCAATTAAGGGGAAACTCATCCAACTCACACTCTTCCTACCCACATTCATACTTCAGTGTTTTTCTTTTTTTTTTTTTTCTTTTTTTTTTTTTTGAGACAGAGTCTCTCTCTGTCACCCAGGCTGGGGTGCAGTGGCACGTTGTCGGCTCACAGCAAGCTCTGCCTCCCGGGTTCACACCATTCTCCTGCCTCAGCCTCCCGAGCAGCTGGGACTACAGGTGCCCACCACCATGCTAGGCTAATTTTTTGTATTTTCAGTAGAGACGGGGTTTCACTGCGCTAGCCAGGATGGTCTCGATCTCCGCCCGCCTTGGTCTCCCAAAGTGCTGGGATTACAGGCGTGAGCCACCACGCCCGACTTTAGTGCTTTTCATTTGAAATTGTGGCATCAAAGAGCTCTTATTTTTTCAAAGGAGCTTTAGCCATTTGCTAATAAGTAGGAAAGGCTGGGAAAAAGAAACAGTATCAGTGGGGCTCCAGGACATCTTCACAACCCTACTGTTGGTAGTCAGCCAACATTCAATCCACCCCCTTCTTTGTTGGCAGAGTTCCAAAGTTGCTTTGGAACCTATTCCTCCCTGATGTGACTCAAGGGAGTCACCAGCTCCAGCCTAGCTCCGGCAGTCAATTCTTATCCATCTGAGCCAGCCATGATGGTCCTGCTCTTGCCCATGGCTTGTTTAGGACTGACCTTGCAGTCTATTGTGACCAAAGAGTTCTGGCAGAAAGTCTGCTGGGTGACTTCTGGGAAAGCTTTCCTCACTCCTAAAAGAGGCACACACGAAGACGGTTTCTTCTTCCTCTGGATGTGGTTGTGTTTGTTGTGATACACGGAGAGGCAGTAGCCACCTTCAACCGCGGGGAGAGCCAGCCCGAGGACAAGGATGACACATGAAGGTTGGCAGAATAGAGTTTGGATCCTGGATTACATTTTTTGAACCAATGAATTTAGCAATCTTGGACATTTTCTTTTGTGTAATACGAAATTTCCTTATACCTTAAGCCGCTTTCAGTTGGTTTTGTTTCTGTTTCTTGCAGCCAAAAGTATTTGACTGTGACACATGCTGGAAGCGTCTCTGAAGACTATTCTATTTCAGTAACACAAGAGCCTGGCAAGGTTGGATAGGAGGCATGGCTGTTTCCTCCTCTTCCCACTCAAGATTATTCCCCTGGTTCTTGAAAGTGGTTGTAGGTTTATTCTTTGACCCATGCCAAAGATTGTTGTCTAGGCTTTTGCAGTGAAATCCTGGAAACAAGAACCAACTTTCTTGAGCACTTTCTTCTCACAGCCTTATTTCTCATTAAGTCCAACCCTTCACTTTACATCTACCTGGAACTGCTAGACACAAAAGAGCCAGGGCTCATATCTACTGTGCTCCTCCTATCGCCTCCTGAGTCAGGGATCTCTCTCTCTCTCTCATCTCTGCCACAATATGGTACTAAGATAAGAGCACCCTTCCCCACACAGAGTCTGCCACCAGCCAGACCACTCAGGAAAAGAGGAGGGGAAATACATGCATATGCCTTAAAATCACATGAAAAACAGGGGAGGGATGGGGGCATGTGGGAGAGACCCGACAGGGTGAGAATGAATGGAATTGAGAGTCAGGAAGGTTGTAAACAAAAGGCCAGAGTATGTGGGTTACATTTCTACACTTTCATTCATGCACACAGGTGGTTGAAAGGATTAAACTGTATTAGGAAAAATGGACAATCTTTTCCTAATTTTAGGTACTGAAGGACTAACCAAATAAGAAAATCTTTTAATGGGGCCGGGTGCAGTGGCTCATGCCTGTATTTTCTGCACTTTGGGAGGCTGTGGTGGGTGGATCACCTGAGGTCAGGAGTTCGAGACCAGCCTGGCCAATATGGCGAAACCCCATCTCTACTAAAAATACAAAAGTAAGTCAGGCATGGTGGCACACACCTATAATCCCAGCTACTTGGGTGGCTGAGGCAGAAGAATTGCTTGAACCCGCGAGGTGGAGGTTGCAGTGAGTCGAGATCCTGCCACTGCACTCCAGCCTGGGCAAAGAGCAAGACTGTCTCCAAAAAAAGAAAAACCTTTTATAGGGTTGCATAAAAGTAATTCAAATTATAATAATTCATGTAAAGAACATGTCATTTGTGCCTAATTACAGTGCCAAATTATAACAACTAGGCATAGGTTAAATATGGCATACATTTTATTTGTTTTCCTGTGTCCCCAGCTTTCCTAGGGTCACTCCGGATCACTGTCATCAGCTAATGTAGTACATGGTATTGACTGACAACTTTACAGAGTTGAAGAGGCCACTGCTTATAATCTACCTACATGTTTCCTGGCATTTCTAGTGTTCCTTCATAATCTATTGTGGAACTTGTTTCAATGTTCCACCCATATTACCTTTACAGATATGAAATTTCAACAATTTAATCTTTGTTATGCCTAATATTCTTTCCTACTGCTTCAAAGGATACCCACTCTTTATTTGGCAATCACTTAAATGACATTTCCTAAAGACCAGACATTTTTTCCCCATGTGCTTTGCAAATACAAATTCATGTCATCTTTATAACAGCCCTGTGAAATCGTGTGGCAGACACTACTGCCCATCCATGTGCCCTCGGTCCACTTCCTGATTATACCTGCAGTCACAGTGGACAGTTTGACATGGAATGACAGTGAGGAACATGTGTGCACAGGTAAACATCCCATTTCCCTGTCCTCTACAATACTGTGAAGGTCCTCAACATGATGGTGCCTCCATTGCCCTCAAGAATGACTGCTCCTTTACGCCCCCTTCAAGATCTTCTCTCCCCGTGCTCTCACTCACCCTTATTCCTTCACTTGTACTTCCTGGGATCACCTCTCAAAAAATCACTTCTATCTAAGTCCTTTTATCTGGGTCCACTTTGGGATGAACCCAAATTACAACACTAAGTTCTATTATTATCCTCATTTCATAGATGATTAAAACTTCATTGTATAGATAAAAGTATGTGCCTCATATAGATGAAGCACAGAGTGGTATAATAATTTGCTCAAGGTTATCCAGCTCGTGGAGTAAGGATCTGAATTCAGGCTTCAGAGTCCATATTCTTTACCACTACCCTATACTGGCCTCTAAAAGTCATACTCTATAATTTGGTGAACACGTCCATCTTCCACCTACACAGATCATTCTCAATAATGTAAATAGGGAGAGGAGTTTGGCAAACTACGGCCCTCAGCCAAACCTGGCACATGGCCTGTCTCTGTAAATAAAGTTTTTTTAGACTACAGCCACATCCATTCATTTCCACATAGTCTGTGGCTGCTTTTGCATTGCAATAGTAGAATTGAGTAGTTGTGATAGAGACCATGTGGCCTGCAAAACCTAAAATGTTCACTATCAGCCGGGTGCAGTGGTTCATGCCTGTAATCCCAGCACTTTGGGAGGCTGAGGTGGGCGGATCATGAGGTCAGGAGATCGAGACCAACCTGGCTAACACGGTGAAACCCTATTCTCTACTAAAAATACAAAAAATTAGCTGGGTGTGATGGTGGGCACCTGCAGTCCCAGCTATTCAGGAGGCTGAGGCAGGAGAATCACTTGAACTCGGGAGGCAGAGGATGCAGTGAGCTGAGATTGCGACTTCCATGCTCTGCCACAATATGGTACTAAGATCGCGCCACTGCACAGAGCAGTCTCCATCTCAAAAAAAGAAAAAAGTTTACTATCTGGCCCTTATTCACAAAAAGTTTGCCAACTCATACTATTTCTCGGTAGGGCATGATCTTTCCCAGCTGGAATCTATTTAAAATATATCAGCGAGACTCCCAGAACATGGCTTGACTTTGGGCTGGGTAGCTTTGGGGATTCTGAATATCTGCTCAACAAGCATGTTTCTCTGTGCTATTCTAGCTGAGCCCAGGGATTGGTCAAACATCCAAATGCTGAGCCTGTGGCTCGTTCTTCTCCTGGCCACCAATCAAATGGTCTGTGACTATTTCTCCTTTTCACCACCTGATTGTATTTCTAAGAGATAAAAGGTGTCCCTTTCCCACTAACAAATGTACAACACAAGCCATGCTTTAAAAAGTGGGTTAGGCCTGAAGGAAGCTTCTGCCAGAGATGTAATCATATGGGAGAGGAACTTGACTAATTCCATGAAGGCAAGAGAGGTCTCATCTTATTTTAGATGATTCAATGGGAACATTTTGGTTAGTTTGATAGCGTTGTTACGTTACATGTTTGTTTGGGAGTTTCTGAGTCTATGGCCACTTCTGCTGGGCCTGCACCATGTGGTGTGAAAGCTTTGGCTTTCCACATTTACACACAGGTATCAAAAGCACCTTTGCAGCCATTCACATTAAAGGCAACCATTGGTTGTCCTAGGCCATCAAAAAAATATTATTATGCACCATTTATACCAGTTTGCCAATTTGGATTTTTTTTTCTTTCTTACAAGAAACCATAGTGACACTGTAAATCATTGAGGGTGTTGATATCTTTTAAGACACACTTTGATAACATTCTGGAATATGCCATTTTATAAAGCAAAGGGAAAGGTGCCACTTGGAGTGTATCCAGGAGGCAGGAAGGCCCTGCAAGGTCAACTTTTCCTTTTCAGCTATGTTCATAGTAACTGTTTATATATTCTAGATTTACAGACAAGGTCTTCAGATAGTGTAATGAGTACTTGTTAATCAAAACTCCCATACCTCAAGAAGGTTTTTGCAGGTCAAATAGGTTGGGGTAAAAATATACATATACGTAACTCTTTACAATACCTGAGAACAAAATTCATCCAAATATGCTCCTAACTGTCTTGCCCCAGCTCAACTACAATTTCATAGAGGTCATTTAGGAAACTCAGTGCCTTCCAATTGTCCCCCAAATATCTGGCAATTGTATGTGCCTTCTCAACTTTCAACCGTAATAAATTGATGACGAAGAATCACCAGTTCAAACAAACAAATCATTCATGGGGAGGTCTCTATTTAGTGGACTGTGTCTAAGAAAGAATGTGTTATCCGAAGACCCAAAACTTGGTTACCATTTGATAAAATATTTGGGTTTATAAAATTTTGTCATCTATTGCTTGAGCTTGCTGGGAATTGGTTGGAAGCAAATCTTCCTAGAGAATATACTATTGGTCAATCAAAGGACCCGGACGTCCCTCCTTTGGGGAAGTTTTGGTGGTAACCATGACTAAGACTAATGTCAATCATTGAGTGACAGGTTCTGGGAATCATTACCTGCCACTCTTCCCAGTGGGAGTGTGTTCCTTCAGAAGCTGCCTGGAAGGTGCAAATGATATGCTAGTCACAAAGTTTTGGATTGTTTTAGACCTGCAGGAGAGCTGGTCACACGGGTGAGCCCTTGTGGAGACAGTAATTCTCAGTGTAGGGGTGAAGGAGAAAAGGGAAGGCAGAGGGAAGGAGTATGACCAAATCACAGGGGCTTTTTCAAACAAAACAAGGCCCCTTCCTCCTCATCATCTCCCCTGGATTCCAATACAAAGGCCTGGGGCTTACGTGACACAATTCTTTTTTTTTTTTTTTTTTTTTGACACCTATATGGGTGTGCGGTCTTTCTTTTTTTTTTCTTTTGAGATCTGTTGCCCAGGCTGGAGTGCAGTTGTACCATCTCGGCTCACCACAACCCCTGCCTCCCGGATTCAAGCAATTCTCCTGCCTCAGCCTCCCGAGTAGCTGGGACTACAGGCATGCACCACCATGTCCGACTAATTTTTGTATTTTTAGTAGAGACGGGATTTCACTATGTTGGCCAGGCTGGTCTCAAACTCCTGAGCTCGTGATCTGCCTGCCTCGGCCTCCCAAAGTGCTGGGATTACAGGAGTGAGCCACCATGCCTGGCCATGTGACTGCAATTCTACTGCTCTTCACTGTGCCCTGCTCAGTCTAGAACACGCTGTACAGACCTGGGCGTGGCTGCTCTTTCTGGGGGATGCTGGCAGCCCGTGGCTGGAGCTTGTCAATCATCTGCAAGAACTGAAATCCCTCAGGTATCCTAGATACTTACTGGGCCCGAGTATCAAAAAGACAGGATTTACACATCAGCTTTCCTTCCTCCATTTGTATTCCAGCTCCACAGAGGCTTCCCCAGTGACCCTCTTCTTATTTTCTCTGCTTTGCTTTCTGCCCTAGTTCTTCCAGCTCTTCCCCTTGTTACATTATTCATGGCTTTTATTTCTCACTTAGTAATTTATTTTAATTTTTATTCATGTTTTTATGCTCACTTAACCCAGGTCCTTATCTTGAAAAATGACTACTCTGGAGTGACCAGAGAAGGAAGAAATAGCAAGCTATTAGTCCTTTTTAAAACAAGAGAATTCCAAGATTATTGCATTTAAAAAATTTTTCAACAGCTGCAACTGAGTTTGCCATTAAACAGTGGTTCTTAATCTGGGCTACACATTGGAAACATTTGGGCAGTTTTGGAAAAAAATCCCGATGCCTGGGTCTCCCCTCCAGAGATTCTGTTTTAATTGGCCCGAGGTAAGTTTTAAAAGCTGCCCAGGTGATTCTAATGCGCAGCCAGGGTGGTGTGTCCTTACCACAGACAACGCTGCAGAAGCAAAGCTGCCTCAGAAGGTCAGACCCCTCCCACTCCTCTTTCAGCACAATGATCGTCCTTGCAGATTTCCTCTAAGTGAGAGAAGCTGGGCTCATGTCCTTGCCCCACCACTGTGTAACCCTGGGTCGGGGCCTTTATCCTTCTGAGTCTCAGTTTCTTCATCAATAAGAGTAACAAACTCAACCCTGATGAGGCTGCAAGGTGGGCCCACCCATGATGCTGCGGGTTAGAATTCCTGGTCAGCAGTGCGTAGGGTCAGGGTGAGCACAGGAGAAATGGAAGAAAACTGAACCAATTAATGGTGCATGTAGCCACGCAGAGACCCTGTTTCTATCACCAATATGCCCCTGATGTTGGCACTGAAGAGAAGATACCTTTTAGGACCCCAGACTGACTCTTTCCAGCTTCCAGCTCTCAGAGCCTCTGTGGGCACCAGGTAAGTGTTCAGAAGGCCTTCCTTGACCACCAACATATACATCAGCAAAGCTTTCAACTCCATCACACAGAGCTTGAGGTGGTCCAGCTGAATTCTTTCCTCCCCTGGTCATGATGTGCACCACAGAATTGGAGGGAAACCAGCATGGGCCAGGGAAGCCAGCTAGGGAGGGGACAGAGGCTCCCCTTCCTTCGCTGCTTAGGGGCCTTCAAGTCAGTGCCCTTCTGCCATGAAGCAGAGGGTCTATGAACATGGACAAGGCACTAATGCAGATTTCCTATAAAGACCTTCATTGGAGAAAATAGAGCCGGACCTTCTAACCAGACCCCAGTGATGTCTCCCCTTGCAGTAAGATGATGCCTTGCTTTACACAGATCCTTTGCCGAGAAGCAGATGTGTTTAATATAAAAGAAAGAAGAGGAGAGAGAAGACATTGTCATGCATGAATTTACCATTCCATGACACTCAAAATTCAGTTCCTCTCAGGGCATTTGTCCTTGCTTTTCTCCTCCTGGGATATTCATAGTTCATTCCTTCTGTGCTCAAGTATCATCTCCTTACTATCCCCCACCCACCCCCCGTCCCTTATCTCCTTCCTCTATTTTTCTCTATCACAATGACCACTACCACTACTTATCATGATATTATTTATTTGTTACTTGCTTACTAGACCCTGAGCTCCATGAGGAATAGATTTTGCTCATCTTGTTTATAGCTCTGCCCCAGTGCCTGGCAAAAAAAATATAAGCAAAGAGCATGAATGAATGAATGAATGAGCATGTGCATGAAACCTTGGGAGGCAGAGTGTCTGCTTTCACAGTCCCAGACAACACGGCTTCTGTGCCACTGCTGGTACCCTTGCTCCCCGGCTGAGCTGTATTCTTCTCCATAGGATTTACCACTTTCTGACTGACTTTGTTATTTGTTTACTTCCTATCTTCCCCACTGAAATGTAAACTCCACGAAGGAAGGGAATTTTGTTTTCATCTTTACTAGCCTTTGTTTTATTCCCAAAGTCAGGATGGCACCTGGCAATGTAGTGGGAATTTAATAAATATCTATTGTCAAAGAAATGATTACTTCACTCAGGAGAAGGTGATGCCAATCAATCCCTGGCAAAAGTGGTGTTTTTCAAGTGCCTCCTTTGTCATCAGCCTCTGTTTTTGTTTTGTTTAGTTTTTGTTTGTTTGTTTGTTTTTACTGTTTTACTCTTCTTGAGAACACTGCCTCCATCCATAGTTCCCAGTGGCTGTTAGCCCCTCCCTCTCCTCCCAACTACATGCAGCAGGTCTCCACATCAGTTTTTGACAACACCTCTGCGTTCCCTATGTACTTTGCTCTCGCTGTTTCATCTCTGAATGCTTTTCTTTCCCCATCCACTAAAAGCCTCCTTATCCCTCCGAGCCAGCTCTTTCCTGGAGCCTTTTCCTGACCCACAGCCAGAAGTGCACTTTTCCTCCTCTGAATACAGGACTTGGTACCTCTCAAGCGGTTCTTAGGACACATTAGAAGACATGATCAGATCTTTGGAGATTATGTCAGTGACACCATAACCCAAGACTGTAACCCTAAGACAAGAAGGGGCAGGCTCAGTGGCAGGGAATTAGCTGCCAGCTTACTCTCATGCTCACACAAGAACCTTCAGGCATCACCAACATATTTCTGCCTACATAGCTGAGGCCACTTCAGACTCTGGGCCGCACTGTCTCATCTATCCTGAAGCTTTGGAAAATCCCAATGGCTTGCTATGTGCAGGGATAGAAGCAGAAGATCCCAGAACTTCCCCAAACTGCAGCTCTCACTTCTCCCTCCAGCCCCTAACCTCTACCCCAGCCTCTCAATCCCTGGCGGAAGGTCTCAGGACCAGAGGACTTTGTTTTTCTCTTTCAGACTGCTCCAATCTTCTCTCCCTCCTCCAGAAGCCCAAATTCTGGCACTCTCTCACAACCTGCAGACAACTCTATGAGCAAACATCCTCCCTCCTCTACTCATCAAATTAGTATTTCATCACTTCATTTCCTGGTAGCCAACAGCTTACATTGTGAGCTGCAGATTTCTACAGATTAAAAAGCCTAAGCCTTCTGAAGACAGAGTTGCCCGCGTAAAACTGACTGTGGAATTAGGGGTCACTAATGTGAGTTATTTCAACACCTCCCTGATGCTTTTTCTCCCGTCTGTCCACCCGCCCGCAATGTTTGCAGGAAGCGTGATGCAGTCAAGAATGTGGGTGCACATTTCTATCTTCTCAAGAAAAGTGTTATTGGGAGTGGGAACTAGTGACAAGTGACAGGATTTTGATAGATGAAGTGTTTTCAGACTTGAAGATTATTCAGGGCAAGCAGATTTCCTTTATGCTTCTTCAGAGGCAAATTTCATGTCTGTATATTGTTATTTCTACTTTTTATGCCCTAGCCCTTTTTAACCCTTTTATGTAGTCTCTTGCCCACTCACAAGTTGCATTCTCAGGGGGCATATTTTTCAGAGAAACAACAGTAATAAGGTTTGTGTGCTGTCCTGTAATATCCCATTTTGCTAATATCGCTAAATTCATATTATTCATTTATTCACGAATTCACTTACTCATTCATTCATTCACTTAATAAATATGCATTGAGCCAGTGCAATGGCTCATGTCTATAATCCCAGTACTTTGGGAGGCTGAGTTGGGAGGATCCCTTGAGACCTGGAGTTCAAGACTAGCCTGGGCATCACAGCGAGACCCTGTCTCTACAAATAAATAATAATAATAATTATAATAAGCCGGGTGTGGCAGTGCACATCTGTAGTCTCAGCTATTCAGGAGGCTGAGGCAAGAGGATTTGTTGAGCCCAGGAGGTCAAGGCTGCAGTGAGCTATGATCATGCCACTTCACTCCAGCCAGGGCAACAGAGTGAGATGCTGTCTCTAAATATATATATATATATATATATAAAATGTAATATATATGTATATGTGTGTGTGTATATATACACACACACACATACATACACACACACGTGCATTGAGCAACAACTGTATGTCAAGTGGACCCCACTGGTGAACAAGAGGGACACAGGGCCTGCTGTCATGGATCTTACATGGAGGTGAAGGGAGCCAGATAATAATGACCTGCAATAACATACAATTGTAGACTAGAATAGATGCCCTAACTTGAGAAAGTCTACTTTAGATAAGACAGTCAGGGGAAAAAATCTTGATTTTTGAGCTAAGAAAAAAAAAGAGCTGAGTTCAAGGAGCCTTCCAGGCAGAATGTACATAGATACAAAGGCCCCAATGCAAAAGATGAGTCATGTGTTGGACGAACAGAAAGAGGCCAGCGTGACAGAAGCTTGGTGAGCTGGCTGCCCTGGGAAGAGGAAGGGGTCTGCAATTGCCTTCTGGTCTCCAGGCCCATGAGAAGCCTTCCCATTTGCAACACAACTCCCTGACTTGCTTGAATGGGTGGTATATTCATTAATTCCAGAATGCCTGTACTTCAGATATTCCAAGCATTGATATGAACCTCTCGTGGAAAAAAAAAACAAAACACAAAATTTTGCTCAGGGAGACTAAAAATCTTTGCCTCATGAAACCTCCTTACAGCCAAAGTCACATTTTTCTCAACATAGGAGACTCGAGTTTCTTGCTGGTACATTATTGGGGTCCACAAAGTACAAAGTAGAATCTGAATTGATAACAAACACAGCTGCTGTCCTTGGATCATGCGGACTCTAAATGTGGTCTTGGAGGAGTAATGAGCATGTTCTCAAAAGTGATCTTGCCCTTCACATAATCACCAGTAGAACAGTGATGCCACATGCTGTATTCAGAGATAACCTTATTTTTCTTTCTTTTATATCTCTTGAATCTTTTATCATACAACAAAAGCAACATAAAATTTGGCTCACCACTACTGTGCTGTGTTTCTGATTAGTAAGAGATAATTCATTGGCACAGTCCTTGGCAAATGCTCAGTTAACATTAGTTGTAGTCATTATCAGACAAAAAAGACAAATCACAACTTAACTCTGAAGATTTTAGGTGCTCAAAGGACAAAGCTCTCTTAAATTTTACCCGAGTGAAATCTCCAATCATTTTTCTTTGAGACGGAAACTACAACCTTCAAATTGTGCGTAAGCACGTTTCCTTTTGAAGCTCAAAATAATCCTGTATTTTCAAAACAAAGCAATTAGGCCTCCATCATTAAATGTGGCTTTGTTTACTTGTGTAGTTTCCTTTCATTCTTGTAGGTCAAATGTTATTATCATCATGGTTGACTCAACTTTTTTTTCAAGCTTAATTCAGTTTTAAAAACCTAATCTGTTCCATTCCAGATCTTTCTCAACGAAAGTCTCAACCTCATTTACAGTGGAAAGTTTGTAGGTTTAACAAACCTTTTGTTTGGTGGAAGGAAAAACAAAAATACCACGGCCACCTCTGAGGTCTGGCTCAGAGGAAAACTGCTCTGCCCTGCTTCCTCTTTGACCTCTTGTGTGTAACGAGGATGTGGCATGAGTCGGCATTAGCTTGCTCTGTGCTAAGATGCATCAGATATCGTGGGGCCCTTGGGAGCCTTGGACTAGAGGCTGCAGATAGGATATGAGGATAAGCAATGTAATGAACCCATGAGTCTTCAATCATGCAATAAGCTGTTATACCACAAAGAACTATGACATAGGAGGTCAAACATACCATGAGGTGTTTAGCGAGATTGAGAATCTTGTCATGCTATGTTCATGTCGTGTTTGGAACAGGAGAGAAAGGGCAGGGTAAGTGTCCCCTTATGAAGGCCAGAATTGTGCGGGGCTTTCATCACATCAGATGGTGATTTTTTGTGTACCCAGCCATCTCCCTCCCAAGCCCACTGGAGGAAGAGTCTTATGTTATTCAACCTGTGTCTCCAGAGTTTATTACAGTGTCTGTGCTCAGGAAATACGTGTCCAGTGAATGAATTTAACTTTTTTTTTTTTTTGAGACAGAGTCTCTCTGTCACCCAGGCTGGAGTGCAGTGGGGTGATCTTGGCTAACTGCAGCCTCCGCCTCCTGGGCTCAAGCTCAGGCTCCTGCCTCAGCCTACCTCTTGCCTCAGCGTCTCAAGTAGCTGGGATTACAGGCATGCGCCACCACAGCTGGCTAATTTTTGTATTTTTAGTAAAGACAGGGTTTCACCATGTTGGCCAGGCTAGTCTTGAACTCCTGACCTCAGGTGATTTGCCCACCTCCGTCTCCGAAAGTGCTGGGATTACAGGCATTAACCACTATGCCCAGCCTGAATGAATTTAACTATTAAAACACTTTCATATATTAGGACCAGCCCGGTGTTCTCACAGAGAACTAAATCAGTAGCTTAGTGAGAGTGAACTCTCAAATATAGATGTCTCTGTTTACTGTGACAAGGACAAAAAATGCATTTGCAGCAAAGCCTGCCAAGCAGGGTAGAGGACACACCATCCATACCCTTCAATGCAACAACTTGCAACTCAGTATAACCACCTAACATCCAGCCTTCTCAGCATTTTTCACACCATGACATACACAGCAAATGAAATCTGTACAGCAAACTGAGATAAACACTAAGGCTGCTCTCAGCAGGAAGACGCTGCCCTGAGGGTTCCAGGTGCCCCAGGCCCCACCAGCCTCCAGGGAAATTACAGAGTTCCACCTGGACACCCGCCCCAATGCTTCCAGCAAGCCTGGGGCCTGGAATAGCATAGTGGCCAGGATGCTCAGTTGAACTTGTTGCAAAAGTGAGCCAACTGTGACTCCTGAACATAAAATCCAAGATCCTGGTACAATCTATTTCTACACTACTGGCACCATCTCAATCTATTTGCCCAGTCACTTAATAAAGATAACCAGTAGGTGGATAAGTGCCTTCAGTTCAGGGCCTAGAAGGGGTGGGCATGGCTGGCTAGCTGGGAAATGCAGGTTGCACAAAAATCAGTAAAGATACTCACACTACTTTATAGCTGTATTAATGCTTTATGGTTTATAAAAAGCTTTTATTGTATTATACATCAATTGATAATAAGATATAATCTGGAACAGGCAGAGCGAAAAATAAAAAATAAAAAGGCTCATATCCATTCCTCTTAAACTGTCAGATGTTCACCAGAATGAATATATTTTTAGTTAACAAATAAAAAATTTTCACCAACTTGGACCCAACTTTCCAATCACTAACAGAGATAAGGAGTATGAAAGGTAGACATATGGCTGCAGGGAGAAGTCACAGCCAGGCAAAGAGAGAAGATGCAGACAAACACGCAGAAATCTGGGACTAAAAAAGAGGCAAGCACCTGTGGTCCCAGCCACTTGAGGGGCTGAGGCAGGAGGATCGCTGGAGCCCAGGAGGTGGAGGCTGTAGTAAGCTATGATCACACCATTGCACTCCGGATTAGACAACTGAGTGAGACCCTGTCTCCAAAAAAAGAGAAAAGAAAAGAAATAGAGACAAACAGCTCCATGTACTTAAGCTGATATTGAGGACATTGTTGAATTAACACAGGACTCTAGAATAATAGAGATTAATATGAATTAATTGAGACCCTGTGGTAGTCTGTTTTGCATTGCTATAAAGGAATACCAGAGACTGGATAATTTATAAAGGAAAGAGGTTTATTTAGCACACAGTTCTGCAGGCTCTACAAGCATGGCACCAGTATCTTGCTGCGCTTCTGGTGAAGGCTTAGGGAAGGTAGTCCTGGTGGAAGGTGAAGGGGAGCCAGCATGTCACATGGCAAGAGAGGAAGCAAGAGACGGGAGGAGGTCCCAGGCTCTTTTAAACAGCCGGCTCTGGCATGAATTAATAGCGTGAGAGCTCACTCATTATTGCAAGGACAGCACCAAGCTATTCATGAGAGATCTTCCCCTTTCACTCAGACACCTCTCACTAGGCCCATCTCTCTCACATTGGAGGTCACATTTCAAGATGAGATTTGGAGGAGCACACATCCAAACCATATCAGGAAGAGGTTAGATTGTGTTCTTCATACTATGTTTAAGAATGCTTGGAAGCATGGGGTCCATTTTAGAGAGCTTTCCATTTGAAGTCTTTAAAAAAATCACTTCTTGAAGATATAAACCCTGAGCCATATAGAAAAGTCAATGATCAGCTCCTTTCTAAAGAGCTCCAGATAATCAAAATTTTGCAGTATATGGTTTTATTTTTCACTGTATTTGTTTAGTAGAGTTTTATGTTCTGTTGTTTATCTTAATAGCCAATATAGAACACGATTTCTATTTTTCCTCTATTTTTGTATAAATGCTCTACATTTAATTGCTATTTATTTAAATAAACCTTGATTGACTATGAATGGCCCTTAACTAGATATTTTTAAAGTCTCCTCACCCCTGTTCAGATAATGAAACCACAGTACCCTACCTATTTTTAGCATCCACTGGGAACTTAGCAACAGTTCTCAGGTCTTTGTCTAACATAATTAAATACTTACCATAGAAAGAGTGGGCTCATGTATGTCAGTTAGATTTCCTATTGCTTGGACACACTTATCCAACTGACAAAATCACTTTTCCCTTTGAGAAAATCAAGTTTTCCCAGTATTCCTACTAAATAGATGTTCAGATCTGTTAAAAATAAAGAGCGAAGTATGAGTACACAGTTTTGTAGATGGCCTCAAAATGTGGCACTGGTTACGGAAGACGTTCAGCAAATTCTAATCAAACATTCCAATGCAAGCTGAGTGTGAAGAAATGCTCAGACATTCTTCACTCCAGAAAAGGTATCAAGAAAGGGAAGAACCTGGATGCAGCAGCTCACTCCTATAATCCCAGCACTTTGGGAGGCTGAGGAGGGAGGATCACTTGAGCCTAGGAGTTCAAGACCAGCCTGGGCAACATGGTAAGATGCTGTCTCTACGAAAAATAAAAAAGAAGATGTAGACAAACACACAGAAATCTGGAAATCATAAGGAGGTGACTACTTGTCATTCTAGCTACTCAGGAGGCTGAGGCAGGAGGATCACTTGAGGCCAAGAGTTCAAGGCTACAGTGAGCTACGATCATGCCACTGCACTCCAGCCTAGGTGACAGAGTGAGACCCTGTTTCAGAAAAAAAGAAAGGAAAGAAACACTAATGAGCACCCACTATGTGCCAGGCAAAGAGATTGATATTGATTCCTAAACATTTCTGTGTAGAAAGTGAATATCCAAGTTATATGCATGAGAAAGTCGAAGTTAAGAGAGGTGATAAAATGAGCCCAAACTTGACAGCCAGAAAATGGAGGGAATCATTCCCAATGAAGTGACCAGAGACAGGAACCTAACAGACCCAGGGGAGACCATCTGGTCATGTCCACTGAAGGCATTCACAGATAGCTTCTTTTTCATGGCTAAAGAATGAAATTCAGTGAAGGGAGGAGGTGATAAAACACACATGTAAGAGCACCACTGCTAAGACTCTCCATCCAGTACTTTGCCCGTAATTATCCTAGAGCAACGGCACCCAGCTTCCCCAGAGAATGTCATGAAGGGCGAGGCAGAATAAAATTGTGGGAGCTTCTGGGAGATGCCGAGCGGAGAAGAAGCAGAGCAGAATCTATCTTGGAGAACAACCCGTGAGATTTTAGGGTTTGCTGGAAGATAGTGAAGGTCTAGCAGTGAGGGACCTCTCCTCTTGGGCAGTCCTTGATAAGTCAACTATTTCCTCCTTAGAGGATCCTTGTTTCATTAGGTTTTTATGCAATTGTTTATTTGTAAATATGAATAATACCTGACTGAATGGTGTTTGACCCTGTCAGAAATAATAGCATCTTCCTTTTACTGTTTCATTCAGATAGATGTAAAGCCCAGTGTTTTTTAATAAGCTGGATGATATACAATTCTGTAGCAAATTCAAATTTCTCGTGCTCTTAACTCAGGAGTGCCAAATATGGGGCATTCTTTGTTTTGTCCTGAATTGAGTGTTTGTCTTGAGCCTGTATGTTTTCTGATGGCAGAAATGACTCGATCTGATTAATTCAGTATTCTTAGCCCTTTTAGCTTTAAACTCTGTCCATTCAGAAATTGTTCCTCCCACTCTTCAGGGTGCCATCTAAATTCTGAGAAGTTGATGAAAAATCAAGGCAGTGTGGGCTTGTGTAAATGCCATCGTGTGCTAGTCTACCCACATTTGCTGACTGTGATGTGTCCCTTTGCCCCGCTGCACTGTGCTCACACACTCTGTCACTCAACCTTTTGCTTTTACCAATCTCTAGGACCCTTGAGAAAACACTGCTGCCCTTGTTCCTATAGGGGAGGGGAAACCTGTTTCCTTTACCCTCTTATGTTCAGTGACTGGGGCCCTGCAAATTAAACTGGCAAAAGACAGATTAACAGAAAAAAAAGCATACATATTTAATTTGACATTAGTATTTTAATTTTTGTTGTGTGTGCATAGCACTCTCACAGAAAAGAAAGTGAAAACCCAAAGAAGCTGTGAGGCCTCAGAGCTTATAGACCATTTTAACAAAGAGCAGTACATTTGTGGAGAAGTGACAAGACAAAGGGAGAGGTTTGGGGCTTCTAGGGTGACAAATTGTGGGAAGGCAAACATATGAGAGGAAACAAATGGAAGATCCGGGTTATTTCAGTAAGGTTTGTTTATGCAGATTTGAGCTGGCACCATCCCCTGTGATAAGAGTTCTCTTTCTTTATGGGAGAGCAGAGTGGCGACACCTTGACAGAGGGAAATTTATGCTCTGCTTTTAGGCAGAAAGGGGAAGGGTAGAGAGCTTTTCCTGCATCTGCCATTTTTCATTTTCCTTCAACTCAAAATAATCCTTATGCCAACATGGCATATTTTTGGGTGGCATATTCTGATCTCCATCAGCACAATTGGTGGTTTGCATAGGGTTCATGTAATACCACCTCAAACCCATCTCCCATGCTGTCATCTCTTCTTTCTTTGCCTATGTCACAGTGGAGCAGGAGACATTAGGGGTTCTTAGTTCCACTCAGAGCCCCAAGGGAAATACAGAGCACAAAATCCCCAACCAGTCTGGGGCTTCCCTGACACCTTTCCTTCCAGACTGAGACTGAGGCAGCAGAATACAGATCCCCATCACTGTGTTTCTCTGTTGTTCTCTTCCCTGACTCTTCTTCCTGTCCCCAGATAGACTCAAAACTTATGGGCTGAGACAAATTGGCTCTTACATCCTTATAATCAAGGATTTTCCCCAAATCTGTCACTTATGGCAGAAATATTTGCTTTTAATACCCAAGAGCCAGGCCTTCAGACACAAAATCCCTTTCTGACAACTCATTATATCTTCTGGGAGTTTGAAAGTTTCTTTTGAACCTCAGAAGTGAAAAAGTGATATTCTGAATCTAAGTTGTTCTGTTATGGCCTTCCTTCATTGAAGCAATAAGTCCAGGCTCCCTGAAAATATGACCCTCTATAATCCTGGAAAGAGACAAGTAAGGTTTTCCCATAAATAACTCAGCAGAAAACGCTATGCCTGAATCCAACCTCTCATGCACCTGAGGCTCTGTGGCTGCTGAGGCCCCCAGGTGCTGGCTCCAGCTTTCTCAGCCTCCCTCCACCCCATAGCTGGCACCCAAGCTTGGACTTTTAGCAGTCATTGTGTCCACAAGGGTGGAGATGACATCTCTCTGCTTCATATTATGTCCAGTTATTCCCCAGACTGACCATGCTTCTCTTCAAAATGCTGAGCTCAGGAGCCCACATCCTCCAGGGAACATGTCCCCCCACAAGGTCCAGCCAGCACCAAGCCAGGCCATAGAGGCCCCCATATCCCTCTGCCTGATAACTTCGTTATACAACTTCTTCTACACCAAGGGGTAACACCTCCACAAATATTGCAACCTTAGGATCATTGGCCCATAATTACAACAAGACCATTTCAACCAATGGGCTTATGGACTAGAGCTGGGAGCCAAAATTGAGCTATAGTTTGAACCAAGAGGCATCAAGGGGTTAGTTCAGGTCTTCAAGGGTACTAGGACTGTGGGCTACCTAAGTATCTATGTATCTATGCCCCCTTCCATCCTTCCATCCTTACAATAGAACCCCTGCTTTTTAAAGAACCACAAGACTATCAGGAATAAAAACTGTATTTCTCTACTTCTTCCGAAACCATGTATAACAAAGTAATTTAAGTACTCGTCAATGAGCTGTATGGCAACTTCAGTAAAACCTCTTTAAAAGAGAGCATACACACATTGCTCCTTCTTCGTCATCCCTCCCTTCTCTGCTACCTAAAATGAGGCTGTGATGGCTCTGGGACCATGAGGAAGAGAGTGGAGTAGTTTCCTGGAAGGAATCTTGTTTTTTTAAAGGCTTTGTTGAAAGCCATAGGTGCACTGGGCTGCCTTCCTGTCGACTTTCTGTGTGAAGGAATACAACCTTGTAGGTTTCAGCCACTGTTCATTTAGCTCGTCTGTCTTATGCAGCCAAATCAATTTCTCATATATGTAAATTATAACTAGGTCCAACTCTGCAAGTGTTTGGGGTCAGGGTAGTTGAGGAGACTATCAGAGAGCAAGTTGAAGTTGTCACTTGTTAAGTAGCGATATTCATGAATGACTCTTGAACTCAGCAACAGCTTAAACAATCAGGCTGGGTGCAGAAAGGTTTTGATTCTGCAGCTCTGGAATGCGTGTTTGATGGTGGCTTCTCCCTTTATTCTACCTTCTAGCAGTGAGAGGAATGGCTATGATATAAAGGGTCTGTCTGTTGTGCTTCAAGATGTCAAGTGCCCTTTTCCTGTGACTTGCGGGGATTTGCTGTGGTTGCCATAGAGACAAAGTGAATCCAAGTTCAGCCGCGATAGCGAGGCCTTTTTATTCAAAGGCACATATTTTGAAGAGCAAACCAGTATGTAAGATAGTAAGGTGACTCATCCTCCATTAGCACAGC
The DNA here is from genome assembly GCF_029281585.2 of Gorilla gorilla gorilla. Taxonomy (NCBI): domain Eukaryota; kingdom Metazoa; phylum Chordata; class Mammalia; order Primates; family Hominidae; genus Gorilla; species Gorilla gorilla. The sequence continues at coordinate 33,687,023 of NC_073229.2, read as the reverse complement.
GAAGCCTTCCTTCAGGATCTTAATGGATGTTATCCCAAGAAGCCCATAATTGTGAGTGTATTATGAAACGATTAATTAAATACATTTTCCCTACCTGCCCAGCACCCGCCCTCCAGGAATTCTCTTCCAGAATTTTGAGGAGGAAAATTAAGTCATCAACTCACCAAATAAATAAATAAATAAATAAATATTTTACCAACTAAATATTTTCTAGGCTTTTTTTCTCTCTTTCATGCACTTGCTAGTTGTTCTCTGAACCAGCAGCTTGTGATGAAGATTGTGCTGGACTTGGAGTTAGGAGATTCTGCCCTTAATTAACTGGATGGTTTTGGGTGGGACTGCCCTGGGTCCCAGTTTCTTGATCTGCAACCTGAAGGGTAATGTGAGATGACCTCTAAGATTCCTTCCAAACCCAAGAACCCACCCTGATTTTTGTTTTAGTTCTCCTCTCAACCACAGCAGCTATCTTAATCAGGTTTCGTGGGCTCTACCTTCCCCAGCTAGAATGCATGCTGGTGTAACAGGTACTCAATATATGTTTATATAACAAATAGAATGAATGAATGAATGAATGAATGAATATGATTTTAAGACTGGTTTACCTAAACATTATAGTTTCGTTATTTTTTCACCTTAATCAGTCAGACTTAGAAATAAAGTGTCACACACCCAGATCAGTATCTATTGGAAGTGAGTTTGGAACCCAGACCCAAGGGCTACCTCTTGCTTCCTGCCGTGTCCCCGCCCATTCCTTGTTGTACCTCAATTGCAGACATCTTTGACAGTCTCAGGAACCCAGAGGTGCCTCTGTGTCTCTGCTTCTTCCGGAGACAAAATTACATTAATGAAAAAAATAATTCCAGTTCTGGTCCCCAATAACAGCCACACTGAGCTCAAATATTTAACAATCTCCTGCAGGCATTTTTCAAAGCTCATTTCTTCACGGAATCATTTTTCTTTGACAAAAATAAAAAGAAAACAAAGTAATTTAAATTCCTTCACAGCAGTTTCTAGAGAATTCTGGAGAAGAAGGGAAACCATACTGAAAAGGAAAAGGAAGCAGACAGTGGTTTAAATTCTGGGTCCTAGGCAAATGTTTGTGGGGCCCACTGCACAGCACACCCCTTGGAAATGCCCGTCCATGCCCTCTCTGGGACCTCTCTGTTTCTACTGCCCTCAAGTCTAGGAGAACCTAAAGAGCTAGATACGCCACAAAGAAAAGTGTGCTTCCTGCCTGAGCCCCTCTCCTTCCCGAAGTCTAGGTCACCTGACATCATGGTCACCTCTTGTTCCTGGAATTGGTAGGTCCTTCTACAACAAGGTTGGATGAGACTAATTTTCCACAGGCCAGGTACTAGACTATGCACTATTTCATTTCAGCTTTATAGTACCTAGCATGGAAGGTGTTACTGTGCTCCTTTACAGAGGAGGAAACAGGCCCAGAGAGGTCTAGTCGCTTTCTTAAGCTCACCTCTCAGGGAGGTGAGTGGCCAGTTTAACCCAAGTTGCATGTCTCTGGAGCCTGCAATCCTTACCATCTTGCTTCTCAGGCGATCCCCAGAGCTGGCTGTGAGCCTGTCGTTGGGCACCCAGGCTTAGCTCTCATTCTCCATTTTTATCAATCTTTCCAGAGTTTGCTGGGTGCCACAGGGGTTGGGTGGTGGTAATAAGTTTTTGGAGACAAGTTTGACTCAGAAATCTCCCTGATTTCTGATGGTTGTCTAAAGATCTAGTTAGCATGGTCATTTTCTTCTTCTTTTATGCTTCATTATTTTTTAAGGTATAGTACATTTTTGTGGTTCAAAATCAAAACTATATAAAAAAGTTTTCTCAGAGATGTCTCACTTTTGTTCCTATTTCCTCAGCCCCACATCTCCCACGTCTGTTATAGGTGACTACAGTTTCTGGTTTATTCTTCCGGTGTTTCTTTCTACAAAAGAACCACAACATATACATAGAAACATATTCATATATGCATGCATAAGTAATATATTTATATGTGCATATTTACATGCTTATTTTCTCTGCTTTCATATGCAAATACAGCACACCGTATCACTGTTTCCCACCTTTTTCCACTTAGAGGTGTATCCTGGAGGACACTCTGTTTACCCAACTCTTCCTCATTCTTTTCATGTGGCTGAGGACTCCATTGTGTACTAGTGCCTTAGTATTCGCTTATGCCTCACTGATAGGCATTTGTATTTCCAATCCTTTGCTATTTCAAATAATTCTGCAATTAATGGAGTTGAGCAAACTTGTTTTGTACTGGCAGAGACGTATTTTAGGGGGCTTCCTAGAAGCTGCATCAAAGGATAAATATGTATGTAATTCTGGTAATTGTTGCTAAATTCCCCTCCACAGAGGTTGCAGCATTTTGCTCTCCCACCTGCAATGCGTGAAGTGCCAGAGGCTCCAAGTCCAGCCAGCAGAACGCATTGTTCAACTCTTGCAGTATTCACCAATCTGTAGGTGAATAATACGTCAGTATATTTTAGTCTGAATCTCTCTTGTAAGCCTGGTTGATTATTTTTTTCATGTTTAAAAGCCATTTCCTTTTTTATCCTGTGAATTCTCTATTCATGCATTTTGCCCGTATTTTTTTATTAGTTTTGTTGTTCTTCTTGATTTTTTTAGAGTGCTTCAACTATTAGGGAGCTTAGTCCTTACTGATATAAGTGCAAAAATTTCTCCCAGTCTTTCATTTCTCTTTTGATTCTGCTTGTGGTCTATTTTGTCACAAAAAAGGTTTTATTTATACTTGGACAGGTATATTGATTTTTTTCTTTATTTCTTCTGAATACTGAGTCACAGAAAGGCTTTCCAACTTCTAGGTTGGAAATTCACCCAAGTTTTCTTGGAAAAATGAACAGGTTCAATTGTACATCAAGACTGCTAATCCATTTGGGGTTTTTCTTGGTATTCTGTGAAGTTTGGATACAATTTTATATTTTTCCAAATGACTTTTTAGTTGTCCCAATACATTTTGTTAAGAAGTCTAACTTTCCCCAGTTATTTGAGATATCATCTTTATTGTGCAAAGGTGTTCTTGTGTCACTTTGTGGACTTTTAATTTTGTTCTATTTGTCTTCCTATTCATTCTTATGACATTCTTAATGTAACGTCAATAATTATTATTAATGTAAGGTCAATAGCACCAGTCTTCATCCACATAGATAATCCAATATCCACATAGATAATCCAATATGTATCCAATATCTATCTTCATCCACATAGATAATCCAATAACTATCTATGTTTGTGGATGAAGCACCAGGCATAGTGTTTTCTGCTGAGTAAAAAATTAGTAAACTAATTTTTCTTATTTTGTTGCCTTTCTGCATACACTCTGCTTTATTTTTATTGAAGTTAGAGTTCATGTATTTGACAAGCAATAAGGACCTATCATGCTCCAAATACCATGGCAGGCAAAGCAGAGATGCTTGAGGAGCTCAGTGCCCAGGGGCTGAGACATACAGGTTGTCTTTCACAGGCTCATTTCTGCATAGCAATTATGGGACCTTCCCACAAAGACCCTCTAATATTTCTAAAAACTATTATTGTATGCCTTAAGTGAGTTCATGTTTTTTATCCACTAGAAATTTTTGACCAGGACGCATATCTGCAGATGTTCAGGATAATTTTCTTACTAAGCTCTTTTGATGAACACCCTGATAATAAGGCATCGTTCTGTCAGGACTGATTTTGCTTCTTTCCCTTTGGATTCAAGTTGACCCAGCTTCAGAAAATGTCATCTAGTATTGTGGCAGAAGTCTGTTACTCTTACTCCAAGTGAAAGTGAAATTTTTTCAAATATTCTCCTTCTTATGAATTGAATTGTGTACTCTTTCCAGCTTCTTCCCAATTTCCTGGGCCAGATCTTATGAGGCTTCAAGTGATATGGGATTGGAGTCTGCCTAAAGTCTCCATCTTGCTCTGTGGCCACAGAGTCCTACTAGTGACACTCTTGAGTATCCTCCAAACAAGCGCTCCTAGCTTCTTGGAAGTTGCTTCTCTCCTCTTCTCTCCCTTCTCCCTTCCTCTCTTTCTCCCAGCTTTTATGCTTCATTCATTGACTCATGACTCCAAAGTTTCACAGAAATTTGTGAGGAAATCATTCATAGTTTCACTTGAAAAACACTCTTCAAGAGGTCAAACAGAAGTTCATAGGGGCAAGAGGGGGCATCCAGAAGACCAGTCTCTAAGGTAGATGCTAACTGGTCTTCAAAATCTCACTGCCCTCTCCTCCCCAGCCAAAACCCTCCTCCTCAGGTCCTGTAATCATCCTATTTATTCCTGTGATGGGTTGACTAGCATCCCCCTGTATTAGTCCATTTTGAGTTGCTATAAAGAAACACCTGAGGCTGGGTAACTTATAAAGAAAAGGTATTATTTGGCTAACGGTTCTGCAGACTGTACAGGAAGCATGGTGCCTCATTTGCTTCTGGTGAGGCCTCAGGAAGCTTACACTTGTGGCACAAGGTAAAGGAGAAGCAGGCATGTCACATGATGAAAGAGGGAGCAAGAGAGAGAGATGCTGTGCTCCTTTAAACATCCCACTCTCACATGAACTAACAGAGTGAGAACTCACGCATTGCTGCAAGAACAGCACCAAATCATTCATGAGGGATCTACCTTCATCACCCAAATGCCTCCCACTGGGCTGACCTTCAACAATGCAGATCACATGTTAACATGAGATTTGGAGGTGACAAATACTCAAACTATATCACCGTACAAAAGATGCGTTGAAGTCCTAATGCTCTGTACCTCAGAACGTGACCTCATTTGGAAGCAGGGTCATTGCAGACGTAACTAGCTGGGTCCATCCTGGAGCAGGGTAGACTCCTAATCCAATGGGACTGGTGTTATTATAAGAAGTGGAGAGAGACTGGCTGGGCGCGGTGGTTCACGCCTGTAATCCTAGCACTTTGGGAGGCCGAGGCAGGTGGATCGACTGAGCTCAGGAGTTCAAGACCAGCCTGGGCAACATGGCAAAACCCCGTCTCTACAAAAAAAAAAAAATCAGCCAGGCATGGTGGTTCATGTCTGTAATCCCAGCTACTCAGGAGGCTGAGACATGAGAATCGCTTGAACCCAGGAGGCGGAGGTTGCAGTGAGCCAGGATTGCACCACTGTACTCCAGCCTGGGTGATAGAGCAAGACTCTGTCTCAAAAAAAAAAAAAAAAAAAAAAAAAGAAGAAGTGGAGAGAGACACACAGGGAGAGGACAGCCATGGGTCCACAAAGGCAGCAATTGGAGTGCTGTAGATGCAAAGACAAGGAATGCCAAGGTCTGCCAGTAAGACACCAGAGCCAGAGGACACAAGGAAGGATTCTCCCCTGCCGGTGACAGAGGGAGTGTGGCCCTGCCAATACCCTGATTTCAAACATCTAGACTCCAGACTGTGAGAGAATAAATGTCTGTTGTTTTAAGCCACCCAGTTTGTGGTACTTTGCTATGACCACCCTAGAAAACTAATACAATCCTGACCCAGAGTTTTATTTCATACGGATTTAGATCTACAGAATTCCTGCCCCAAGGTGCTGACACAAGGGAAGACATATGTAGAAGTGATATCTTCTCCCTTTTGATGAGACACTATTTTTATTTTTTCAGACTCAGGATTGGCTCATATGGAGTAAGTTGCTTTTACTGGACCTATTTTCCTGTGGTGAAGTGGGGTGGACAGAAAGACTCTTCGGTATTGCTAATAGATAACGGTGCTGGCAGACGTAAGCCCTCTTCTCCAGCCAAATCATTCTACCCATTGCCTGTTTCTCTACCTGGAATTAACCTCACCTCTCCTCTCTTACTTGAAGTTCCATCTATCCTGGAGCCTCAGTTCAAGCTCTTTTTCCTCCCCAAACAAAGCCTTTCCTAACTGGACAAGAGCACAGTGACCACTCCCACCTCTGCATTCGAGAATACTCTTTTCTGTGATTCTCACTGATATGTGCAGTATGACTTCCTTGTTATCTTCCCAAATATGTCTCTCTTGTTCTAACCTGTGTATACCTGCCTTAAGGGCGGGGATTCTGCCTCTGGCACTTAGTGTAGTGCGATGCACGTAGTGAGAGACCAGGAAATTCAGCAACAGAATCACTGACAGAACAGGTCTAGAAGGAGATCATCACAAACTAAACAGGACCCCAATGGCCATGAACAGCAAAGTAAGTAACCAGGGTTTCTATTGAGAATGATGGAACCAAGCAAAACTACCTGGGAGGGAAGCATCTAAAAAAAAATTTCTCTCTACAATAAATTTAGAAAGAGCCAATGACTTTAGAAAATGGACTAGTCAAAATCCATCCCTGGCTACACTCAAATTTTCTTTCTCTCTCCCTTTTTTTTTTTGTTAGTAGATTCCCTTCTCTATCTCAGTTTTGGCTCAGTGTGTATGGTTTTTATTTTGTTTTGTTTTGTTTTTGAGATGGAGTCTCACTCTGTCGCCCAGGCTGGAGTGCAATAGTATGATCTTGGCTCACTGTAACTCTCTGTCTCCCAGGTTCAAGCAATTCTCCCTGCCTCAGCCCCCTGAGTAGCTGGGATTACCAGCACCTGCCACCACACCCGCTAGCTTTTGTATTTTTAGTAGAGATGGGGTTTCACCATGTTGGCCAGGCTGGTCTTGTACTCCTGACCTCAGGTGATCCTCCCACCTCAGCCTCCCAAAGTGCTGGGATTACAGGCATGAGCTGCTGCGTCTGGAAGTGTGTATGTTTTGATCAATGCTTTATACTCCTCTCTTTAAAAAGTACTTTGAAATTGTAGAACTGTATTGCCAGAAAGGAGCTTAGAGATTTTCTCATTCATTTTGAGGCAATAGAAAGACAAAGAATTTGGAGTCAGACATCTGTGAGTGAAAAGCCCAATCCTCTGTTTATGAGCTGTGGGACTTTGGGTAAGATACCCACCTCTTTGAACTATGGTTTCTTTAATTATAGTAAACAGAATAGTAATGTCTTCCAGGAGTGGTAATTAGGAAAATTAAAGCTATTGTAGGGCCGGGTGCAGTGGCTCACACCTGTAATCCCAGCACTTTGAGAGGCCAAGGCAGGCGGATCACGAGGTCAGGAGATCAAGACCATCCTGGCCAACATGGTGAAGCCCCATCTCTACTAAAAATACAAAAATTAGCCAGGTATGGTGGCGCATGCCTGTAGTCCCAGCTACTCAGGAGGCTGAGGCAAGAGAATCACTTGAACCTGGTAGACAAAGATTGCAGTGAACCGAGATTGTGCCACTGCACTCCAGCCTGGCCACAGGATGAGATTCCGTCTCAAAAAAAAAAAAAAAAAGAAAACTGTTGTAGACATTCATCTGGCACATAAAGAAGACACTTCAATCTAGTAGCTTTTTGATGGAAACTGGAGAACTCGTCCTTGGAATAAGTCAGATCAATGGTTTTCAAATGCTGCTCCTCAGAACTCTAGAGCAGTGGTCCCCAACTTTTTTGTCCCTAGGCGCCAGTTTCATGGAAGACAATTTTTCCATATGGGGGGTGGTTTGGGGATGAAACTGTTCCACCTATGATCATAAGCCATTATTAGTTAGATTCTCATAAGGAGAGCACAGCCTATATCCCTTAAATGCAGAGTTCACAATACGGTTTGCGCTCCTATGAGAATCTAATGCCGCCACTGATCTGACAGGAGGCAGAGCTCAGGGAGTAATGCCCACCCGTGTGCCACTCACCTCCTGCTGTGAGGCCCGGTTCTGGTCCATGGCCGGGGTTTGGGGATCACTGCTCTAGAGGGATAAAGATGTGGTTCTGCAGCCTTCCCATTGGCAGCTGCTGAAGGGAAAGGGGATACCCAGTGGGCAGAGTTCCAGGTCCCCAAACCCCCTTCTCAACCAGAGCAGCCCCTCCTTTGTCTATTTTATATATCGAAATTCTGTGTTGGACTGCCCCATTTTTAAAAGAAAGAGATTTTTGAAAAGAAACTCTTAGCGTAGGGCAGTGCTTTTCAACTCTCCGGTTTCCAAGGCACACCTTCCAGTTATTAAAACTGAGTATCTCTATCATTTAGAACATGGGCCCCTGTATTGTCAGAAATATATTTGATTTAAATGTGTCTTTTAAAAATCCTGCATTAATTGGGAAAACAATTGCTCTCCCCTACAACAGGTGCCCAGAAAGTTAACTTGCTCAAAAGAGTTTATTGGATAAATGTCCGATAAATACCTAAACTACATACATCATAATATTTTGCAAGAACAAGTGAGAAAAATGCTGGAAAATCTTTGCTGTTTAACACTGGGCATTATTATTATATTTATGCTGTTCCATCATCTGCATTGAATTTGTACTCCTTTATCTTTGCCATACTTTCTGCAATCTGGAAATTAAAGCAGAGGCTGGGATTGAAGGTCATCCAAACAAAACTGAAACCCATAAAGCTCTTATAGCTCTGGTGAATTAGAACAATAATATCAAGGAGAAGGTAGAATAATTACAGGGAGAATGTCTCATAACTGGGGTGATAGTGCTAGTATTGCAGCAGCTGCTGCTACTGCTACTATTAGATTATTTCATGCCAGGTACTCTGTTGAGTACTCTGATCTTTATAACACCCTGCAAGGAAGGTATCATAATCTCTATTTTACATATGAGAAAACTGAGGCCAAGAGAGTTCAAGTAATTGCCCATTGTCACCTAGCTAGTAAGTAAAGTAACCAAGAATCTATTCTAGGTTGTCTGACTCAAAGACCAAGCCTTAAATAACTATGCTACTCTAATTGTTAGAAAGATGATTGTTGTAATAGTTCGTTCTCTCATTGCTGTAAAGAACTACCTGAGACTGGTTAATTTATCAAGGAAAAAAAAGGGGTTTAACTGACTCACAGTTCTGTAGGCTGTACAGGAAGCATGGCTGGGGAGGCCTCGGGAACCTTACAATCATGATGGAAGACAAAAGGGAAGCAGGCACATCCTATATGTCTGAAGCAGGAGGAAGAGAGCAAAGAGGGAGGTGCCACACACTTTTAAAGAACCAGATTTTGTAAGAACTCACTCACTATCATGAGAACAGCAAGGGGGAAATCCACCTCCCTGATCCAATCACGTCCCACCGGGCCCCTCCTGCAACATTGGGGAATTACAATTCGACATGAGATTTGGATGGGGACACAAGTCCAAACCATATCAATAGTGGACAAGATGATTCTTCTGACTTTTTGAATCCACAATTTTTCCATTAGAAACAGTAACATAATTCTGTCTTCTCTGATTTAGGGAAATGTAGAAATGCTTTATTGCCTAAATAAAATATTTTTAGGTAATTTAAAAATTGAGGAATTTTTTGGACTATCCCAGCTCAACAAGGCACACAGAGCATGCGTATTTGCCTACTCTTTCTTCCAAGATCCTATTGAAATGAGAATAAAGATATCTAAAGGATGAATAAGTCTATTAGAATGCTGAAACAGAGTGTCATCAGCAGAAATTTTAATAACTTGGATAAATTTCTGGGAGTCAGAAAGCATATGATCCATATCGATATACCAAAGCAGAGTGATATACAAGCCATCAACATGCAAGTGAGGTGGCTTCACTCATAGTCCTTGCCTAGAGAGGCTCGAAGCTTGGAGCCAATGAGTAAAAAAGAACAAACATGGACCTGGAGCAGTGATCAGGGTAGGTAACCACAGAAGAGATAAACCACAGAACAGCTGGGCCAGCCAGGCCCACCCTCGCCACTCCATGTATAGAGAAGCTATTTACCCACAGCTGGAGCACCAATGAGTATATTCTGTAGAAAGTAGACTCTGTATAAGAGGGACTTGGGGCTTGAGTGGCGACAGAAGTATTGTCCAGCCTGAAAGGCTTTAGAGCCTCTACAATAAACAGAAACCCAGCTCCAGTCCAAAGTGTAGTTCTACCCTGCATATAGATAAAGTCCTTCCCCTTTGGGCAATTGTAATAGCACTGAACTTGCTGGCTAGATAAAGCTTGACTGTGGCAGAGCCATCCACTTACACAGAATCATGATCAGCCTTCCCATTCAGAAAATGGCCTTTCAAATAAACACAGCTCTTCATGAAATACATCTTATATGACCTATGTAATCAACAGAATTCTTCAATTATACATATGAATGATTGAAAAGGATCTCCAGGCATTTGATGAATGAGAGACAAGAGAAATATGGAGCTGAATACCGATCATTTCTGAAGAAACAGAAAAAACAATAATATTAAACTGATGTTTATCCTCAGAGAGATTTGAGAGGCTATTGCATCTATAAAACAAGCACTGGCTGCTTTGAAGGCAAAGGGGATCAATTAGAGAACAAGAAAAATTTATTTCAAATTTAAAATGATGGTCAATTTTTTTGTAAAATCAATGATAAATCTAAATAGAATGAAAGCTGAAGACCAAATTAGGGACATGGTTGATAAAAGGCATTTCCCAGAAGGCCAGATATAAAAAGAAAAAGATAAGAAAAATATAAAAGAAAAATTACATCAGTGAAAATAGATACAGAGGCCCAGTGTTTATCTTAAGGGAGTTCTAGAAGCAATGCAAGGGAGAATGTAATCCAAGACACAATAAAGAAAATTGCTTTGCTCTGAAAAAAGACTCAGGTCTTCAGATTGAAAAAGCCCAACAAATGTCAAGCATTTGAATAAAATGACAGTCGCCCATACTTAGATATGTCTGTATAAATTTTAGAACACTAAGGCTAAAGAGAAAATCCCAGAGTTTTTCAGAGAGAAAAATAAATTACCTCCAAAGAACAAATATAAGATAGACAATAGACCTTGCCCTGCAACACTGAAAGCTAGTAGACGGTGGAGTCATGTCTTTAAAATATTGAGGGAGAATGACTGGGGACTAGATGATTGGAGGCTAAGCAATGAAAACTGAGGGCAAAATTGAGAAGATTACAAGATATGCAATGATTCAGAAACTTTATGATTCATGCACCTTAAAAATTAGTGTGATTTTTTATTTATTTTTATTTTTAAATTTAAAAAATTATTTTTAGAAATAAGGTCTTGTTCTGTTGCTCAGGCTGGAGTGCACTGGTGCAATGATGGCTCCCTGCAGCCTCCAATTTTTGGGCACAAGTGATCCTCTCACCTCAGCCTCCTGAGTAGCTAGGACAAGTGTGCACCACTATACCCAGCGAATTTTATTTTATTTTTTTACAGACAGGGTCTTGCTGTGTTGCCCAGGCTGGTCTCAAACTCCTGGCCTCAAGAAATCCTCCAGCCTCAGCCTCCCAAGGTGCTGAGATTACAGGCATGAGCCACCAAGCCCAGCCCTTAGTGTATGTTCTAATAGAACAAAGGAATCCAAGAAAGAGACCCAAAAATACTAGGTGCTAATCTAGAGAGTACTGAAATGAAATCCCAGTTTGATAGCAGCTATGTAGCAGTCAGTATGAATAGGTCAGAGAACTCCGTGAAGAATGCCTTCAAGAAGAAGGTAGAATCCAATACAAAATATAAAGCAACTATCTTTCCTGTTTACAAAGAAAAAGAAAGCCAGATAAAAACTGAAAAAAAAAATTTTTTAAGCTGTACAAAGCAGTTGTTTTCGGATATGAAATAAATGAAAATGTGGCATAGTTTTGAGTAGAGTAAGAAGAGAGCATTAATTTGATTTTGATGTTTAAAATATTTTTCTGTGAGTGGCACAAGTTTAATAAAATAGAACAATATTCATTTTCCTCTATGGGTTCAACCATGCTAACTGGTTTTACAGTAAGTGATTGTTCTAGTTATCTACTGCTACCTAACACATTGCCTCAGAACTTAATGGCTTAAGGCAAAAATCATTTATTCTCTCTCATGGTTTCTGTGGGCAAGAAATTTGGGAGTAGCTCAACTGGGTGATGGTTCTGGCTGAAAGTTTCTTGTGAGGTTGCAGTTCAATGGAGGCTGGTCCTAGAGTCATCTTGAAGGCTTCTGTGTGCACATGTCTAGTGCCTGTACTGGGAAGAAGAAGAGAGGTAGACAGCTGAGGGCTGGGACAGCTGGGAATTCTTTGGCATCTCTCTATGACCATGTGGCCTTTCCAGCATGCAGCTTCAGTGTAGCCAGACATGGCTCAGCTCTCCAAGAAAGAATCAGGCTGAAGCTATGTTGCCTGTTATATCTGGACTAAGTCACAAAGCATCACCGGTACTGGACTTTATTAAGCCAGGTAGTCAACTGAAACCCACCAAGGCTCAAAGAAAGGGGAGATAGATTCCAGCTCTTGATGGGAGAGTGGCAAGGCTTTGGAAGCTCATGTGGGACTGAAAATACTGCTGTAGCCATTTTGGGGGACACAATATGTCAATGTGATCACATGATCATATACTGTTCATTAGTTTGAATTTTTTAAACCAGCCTATAGATAAAACGTGGAAGGAAACCATAATATAGATCAAAATGTAAATTTTACAAACCTTCAAAATATAAACAAAATTATATTACTGACATAAATGCATAGGAACGGGGGAGAAAAATACGGATGTACTCCTCCTTTCTACTCTCTTATCCTTTATCTTCCTCTCTTTTTTCAGCAAGTATTTGCTGAAGCCCTGCTATGTGCCAAGGACTTTTCTAGGTGACTTATTTTTTATAGTGAAGAATCAACAGATTCTACATTTGATCACAAAACAAAAGTTTAAGTGTATTACTTAAAATTTTAAGACAAAATCTGGAATAATTATAACTAACACAAATTTTGAGGTAGAGGAAGAGAATTCTGGAGATAGAATAGGTGAGATAAAATTTTCATCTTTGATAATGAGTAGACAAAAACACTACCTTTAACAAGTGAAGAATTTAAAAAATTTAAAGAAGAGGAAATCATAAGTGGTTTTTAAAATTTATTATACATATCGAGGTAAAGATAATCCAACAGAAAATGAGATTTGAACAGACACTTCACAGGAGATAGACAAATGTCTCAACCTCATTAGTCACCAGACAAATGCAAATTAAACTCAAAATGCAATACCTGTACACACCTCACAGAATGGATAAAACTTGAAAGACTGACAAACCAAACCAACACAAAGCCGGTCGGAATGTGGAGCAAGGAAGACACTCGTACTCTCCTGGTGAGCAAGGTAGAGATGGTAAAAGAGCTGGTGTAACCACTTTGGAAAACTGTTAGTATCTATTAAAGTCAAACTTATGCTTACCTTTTAACCTAGATATTTCCCTCCTAGATATATAGCTAAGAAAAATGCCTCAAATACACCAAAAGACAGGTTCAAAAATGCTCACGGGGCTGGACATGGTGGCTCACACCTGTAATCCCAGCACTCTGGGAGGCCAAGTTGGGTGGATCATCTGAGGTCAGGAGTCTGAGACCAACCTGGCCAACCTGGTGAAAAACGATTTCTGCTAAAAATATAAAAATTAGCCAGGTGTGCTGGCATGCACCTGTAGTCCCAGCTACTCAGGAGGCTGAGGTAGGAGGATTGCTTGAACCCGGGAAGCAGAGGTTGCAGTGAGCCAAGACCACACCATTGTACTCCAGCCTATGCAACAAAGTGAGACTCTGTCTGGAAAAAAAAAAATGCTCACAATACTATTATTAATAAGAGCCCTGAATTAGTCAGAGTTCCCCAGAGAAATAGAACCAATAGGATTTATATATATAGAAGGAGTTTTATTATAAGAAATTGGCTTATGCAATTATGGAGGCTGACAAGTCCTAAATCTGCCCTAGGCAAGCTGGAGACTCAGGAGAGCCAATGGTGCAAGTTCCAGTCTGAGTCTGAAGGCCTGAGACCCAGAGAGCCAATGGTGCAGTTCCACTTAAAAGGTTGGCAGACTCAAGACCCAGGAAGAGTTGATGTTTCAGTTCAAGTCCAAAGGCAGGAAAAAGCCAACGTCTCAATTTGAAGACCAGTAGGCAGGAGGAATTATCGCTTAGCCAGGGGAGGATCAGCCTTTTTTTCTATTCAGGCCTTCAACTGATTACATGAGGGCCACCCACATTAGGGAGGGCAATCTGCTTTACTCAGTCTAATGATGCAATGTAAATCTCATCCAGGAATGCCCAGAATAGTGTTTAACAAAATATCTGGGTATTCTATAGCTCAGTCAAGTTGACACATAAAATTAACCATCACAAGCCCCAACCTGAAAATAACCAAAACGTCTATCAATAGTAGAATAGATAGCTTACTTGTGGTACAGTCATACAATGAAATTAAAATAAAGATAATAAGTGCAATTACCTACACTCGTGATACAAATGCATTTTACAAACATTAGGTCCAATGAAGAAGTCAGGCATGAAAGAGATTATATAGTATGATTCCATTCATATAAAATACAGACAGAAAAAACTAAAGTGTTACAAGCAGGACAGTTGTGGGTTTTTGTTGTTGTTGTTTTGTTTTGTTTTTTGAGAAGAGGGGAAGTTTTGAGGAAAGAGAATGTAGTCACTGGAATGGGCACGATGAGAAATTTGGGTGTGCTGGTAATATTTTTTACCTTGACCTTCATGGTTGTTCATTGGGGCATTCAATTTGTTATAATTCACTGAGCTGTACTCTTACGATTTGTGCATTTTCTGTATGGACCATACTTTAATAAAAACAGCTTTTAAAAACTTTATTAAAACAGAGTGATTCAGGGGCAGTTTAAAACTTTTTGAAAACATAAGCAAATATTTTCTAATTCAAGAAATAATCAGAAAAGCAAAGCCTCATCAAGTCATTATCATGACAATATTGCAAAATGCAACTCAACATAAGCAAAACTATTCTTCAGTTGAATTCGCCTTTAATAAAATAGTTATTTAAAAGTTTCATTATGATAAACACTCCGAAGGCACAAAAAATTTTCGAGTGTGTAAAGAATCATTTATCAAAGTATTACTGCTTTGCATAAACTCATGAACAAGTGATAGTGAAAAGATTACAACAATCTGAAAATTAGATGAAACATTTATTATAACATAGAGTGGCATGTACGTAAGTTTTACTAAAATATGTTCTTTCATTGTTATTTTATCTACAGCAAATGTTCTTTCTCCAAATTAAACCAATTTAGAAACTACAAAAAAAAAACCTATAGGATAATAACCGTTAACAGAATTAACTTTAGTCAGCAGATACAGTCAAGCGGCAGAAATACTGGAAAATGTAGTAAACCAGTTGCGCTAATCAGAATGAAAAACACCTTCATTTAAAAGATGTAATATGTGTTATTTGGATCAAACATTGTCTTTGCTTATCGTTATTATATTTTTGTCTTCAACTTTAAAGTTTTAAGGATATTTAATGTTGGAAATGTGTTTGTATTATATAAAAACATTTTTTCAAAGATTGGAAGGAAAAAGAAAATAAACAAGTTAGGGTATATATGTAATTCATTTAAAAATCATTTGAAATCTTTTTTTTAATTTGTATAAATGTAAAAGGTACAAGTGTAGTTTTGTTACATGGATATATTATGTAGTGATGAAGTCTGGGCTTTCAGTGTAACCTTCACCTGAATAATGTACACTGTACCCATTAAGTAATTTCTCTTCCCTCACCCCCCGACCCTCCCACCTTTCAGAGTCTCCAGTAACTATTATTCTGTACTCTATGTTCATCTGTAAACATTATTTAGCTCCTATTTATAAGTAAGAACACACGGTGTTTGACTTTCTGTTTCTGAGTCATTTCACTTAAGATAATGTCCTCCAGTTCTACCTGTGTTACTGCAAAAGGCATGATTTCATTCTTTTTTATGGCTGAGTAGTACTCCACGGTTTGTTTGTGTGAGTGTGTGTGTGTATGCATAACAAGGACATTGAAAGTCAAATATACATATATTTATATATATACATATATATATCACATTTTCTTTATCCAATCATCTGTTGAGGGACACTTAGGTTGAGAGAGAAGGTATTATGCAGACCAAATTAATTTTTGTCTTTGTTATAATATTTAATGTAAAGAATATTGTATAGCAAAATGAAGGGACAGTACAAGAGCTTCTTAAGCATATAACAGAAAATTGAAAGAAAAGAATAAGATATTAGCACATTCCAAAACAAAGACCATCTTTTTTCCCACTTTTAACTTTTGAAAGTGGCAGTATATTGATTGGTTCATGTGGAGTAGTAATATTGCAATTTTGCATAAATACTCCTTGAACAACAGACAATAAACTAAAACCAAGTTCTTCATTTTTTAACAACTTAGTCTCTGATGGAATAGATTTTATAATAGTGTCAGGAGACCCACAGGGTAAGTCAACATTTGCTCATTGGGGAATCCTATAGCTGTCCATGGCGTTCTGGAGTGCTTGACCAGATGCAGAGTCAATAGGTCAAAGTGATTGACCCATACTTGTGGAAGATAAGACTGTGCAGGCTTTGGCGTCCAGGGTTCAGGTTAAAACAATAAAAGACCTGTACTCTGACCCTCTTTATTCTGTGTCACGTTGGAGAAGGGAGCAGGGTGAGCTTCTCTGGATTCAGCCTTCATTCTGGAACAGAGTGAAAGGTGAGTCTTGGACATATTTTCCAAAGGCATCAATTACACAAATTTCCAAGGAGTATAAGTCATAATCTTAGGAGAACACCTTGAGCAAATTAATCCAAGGTGGAGGAGCTTCCATCTTGTTTCCTTCTCAAAGTTCTGAGAGGGGCTGAGCAGCTGATGGGAACTCTAGGTTTGTCTCTTGGGTGCCTCAGTGTCTCCATTACTCCCAGCATGGCAGGCACAGTAAGAATGAAGAATTTTCTCTTTCCCTCTCCATATCTCCTCCTTTAAGTTCTCTGGTTAAATAGAGGTAGGGGAAGAATAAGCAGAGCTGGTATTCAACCAATAAGCCCCTTACCAATTATTTACCTCCCACTGGTGGTCAGATTGGTCAATGCCCTGCTTGTTATGCATTTTTTAATATTATCCCTGGAAATAAACAACCTTTTACAGTGGCCACTCTTCTCTGCCTTCTGTTTTTTGGTTTTAGGTTTTGTTTTATTCTGAGACAGGGTCTTACTCTGTTGCCCACGCTGGAGTGCAGTGGAACGATCACAGCTCACTGTAGCTTCGACCTCCTGGGCTCAAGTGATCCTCCCACCTCAGCCTCCTGGGTAGCTGAGACTATAGGTGCCTGCCACCACACTGGGCTAATGTTTTTTTTTTTCATCTTTGTATAGACAGGGTTTCACCATATTACCTCGGCTGGTCTGGAACTCCTGGGCTCAAGCAATCTCCCTCCCTCTGCTTCCCAAAGTGCTAGGATCACAGGCATGCGCCACCATGCCAAGCCTCCCTTCTGTTCTTGAGTAGCTGTGAGATAAAACTGTTTGCAAGAAATAAAGGAGAGAACTCTTTACTGAAGTTTTTGAAATGAAAAATCACCTAGCTTACCAAAGTAGGAGTATAAAGCAGAACTGGAGTGAGTGGGGCTGGTAGGAAGTCCCGGAAACACAGAGGACAGCCATGGGGGAGGAGCACACAGCAGTGGTTCTCCACCTGGGTTGCACATTGGATCACCTGAAGCTGGCTGGGGCCTGGGCAACAGGATTTGTAAAACTTTCCCAGTTGTTTCTATGTGCTGCCCAGGTGGAGAACTACTCCGCAGAGCTATCTTGGCAGAGGGAAGGCTGAGAACCATAAATTAGAATAGACGTATAAAGACATGTCTGGCCAAAGAAATCTCAAACATGTAGGCAGCAATGCCTTAGAGGCACAGACTCATGACAAGGGCATGGGTGCCTTTTCAACAATTATACTGTAGCCTGTGGTTAAGGCTATGATAAAAGGAAGCCAAGAAAGTCCAGTGAAAGCAAAGATAAATCCTTTCAACACAAGGTGGAACGATCAGTGCTTAGAGAAAATAATCAAAGGGTACTTTTAAAATTATATTCTTAAAACCTCTTTCATCTTAAAAGGATTTTAGATTTACAGCAAAATTGGGGAGCTAGAGCTTGCACATATTCCTTTCCCAGTTCCCTGTTATTAACATATCACTGTGGTCCATTTGCTACACTCCATGAACCGGTATTGGTGCATTCATATTAACTAAAGTCCATACTTTATTCAGATTTCCTTAGTTTACAGTTAATGTCTATTTTCTGTTCCAGGGTCCTCTCCAGAATGCCACGTTACGTTTAGTCATCGTGTCTCCTTAGGCTCTTCATGGCTATGGCACCTTCTGTGACCCTTCTTGTGTTTGGCGGCCTTGATGGTTTTGAGGAGTGCTAGGTATTTTGTAGGCCGTCCCTCAGTTGGGACATGTCTGATCTTTCTCCTCATGGTTATATGTGGTTGTGAATTTTGGGGAGGAAGATCACAGAGGTGAAGTGTCATTTTCATTGCATCATATCAAGGCTACGCACTATCGACATAACTTATCACTCTTGACCTTGACCTTGATCTCCTGGCTGAGGGGATGTTTGTCAGGTTTCTCTGCTGCAAAATGACTCTTTTTTTTCCCCCTTTCCACACTTTGGAAGGAAATTATATGCATAGCTTCTACTTAAGGAGTGAGGAGTTAAGTTCCCTGGTCTTGAGGGAGGAGTATCTACATCAATTAAAGAATGATACATAGTTGTGTTTGTAGCCACCAGCAAAATGCACAGAACATTTTCCCAATCCAGCCAGGCACCATCGTTGAGGTTGGGCTTTTCAATATTCTCACTCCTCTGACAACTAGAACCTGACCGCCTCTGACTCAGACCTGCTGCTGTGGGTCCCATTTTTTCTGCCATCTTCCTTCTGCAGCCCCAGCATTCTTACCACAGGGCAAGGTGGAGAATCTGGGATTCAGAACCCAAAAATGAAAACACCATAGAAAATGGTGGGAGGCGCCATGTCACGGATTGAATTATGTCCTTACCAAAATTTATGTGTTGAAGTTTTTACCTCCCAGTACCTCCGAATGTGATCTTATTTGGAAGTAGGTTTGTTGAAGATGTAATTAGTTAAGATGAGGTCATACTAGAGTAGGATGGGACCTCATTCCAATATAACAGCGTCCTTATAAAAAGGGGAAATTTGGCCATAGAGACACGCGCATAGGGAGAATGCCGTGGGAACATGAAGACAGAGCTCAGCATGATGCATCTACAAGCTAAGGAATGCTAAAGAGGGCTAGCAAACCACCAAAGCAGGGAAGAGGCCCGGACAGACCCTTCCCTGGAGTCTTCAGAGGGAGCAAGGCCTGGGCCACCTTGATTTTGGACTCTGGCCTCCAGAGCTGTGAGAGAATGAATTTCTCTTGTCTTTATTTTGGCCTTAATAATAATATAGCCATAGGAAACTAATACGGACTCCAAAGACCTTCCTCCCCATTACAAAGGGATATAAAACCTTTTTTGTTTGTTTGTTTTTGAGATAGAGTCTTGCCCTTTCACCCACGATGGAGTGCAGTGGCACAATCTCAGTTCACTGCAACCTCCGCCTCCTGGGTTCAAGTGATTTTCATGCCTCAGCCTCCTGAGTAGCTAGGATTATAGGCGCACTCTACCACACCTGGCTTTTTTGGTTTTTTTTTTTGCTTGTTTGATTGTTTTGTTTTGTTTTGTTTTTAAGTAGAGACAGGGTTTCACCATGTTGACCAGGCGGGTCTTGAACTCCTGACATCAAGTGATCTGCCCACCTCGGCCTCCCAAAGTGCTGGGATTACAGGTGTGAGCCATTGTGCCCAGCCTCAAAGGGATAGAAAACCTTTTTAAAAGCCCATTTAGTTGATTCCAGGGCCAAAGTAAATTCCTGAACACTTGTCCATTACTTTATTCAACAGATGCCTACTGAGAGCTGCGCTGTGCTCAGAACCCATGAGAACCCTGATGAGCTGTAGACCCTTAAAGGCCCAGCCATTAGTCTGGGGACAGAGACACTGCAGAGACAGGGTGACATTTTATTTTACTTCCTGTAGCTCTTACATTTCAGATTCTGTACCTACTAAGTGCAGTTAGTGTATTTCTCACTTACATAGGATCAAGTAGAAGGATCTTTTAGATCAGTGTCCCCGGAAAACAGACCTGGAGACTGAGATTTGTGTGAGGGAGTGAGTGCGCACTGAGGAGTGACTGTTCTTAGGAAAAAGACCTGCAGGAAAGCAAGGGAAGGAGAATTGGGCAGAAATCAAACTGTGATGTAGCTGCAATAAAGATCTCAGCCCATCCTGTGGGGAGCTCTGGAGGAGGGATGACCCTTGAGAGAGGTCTTACTTGAGGCAAGGGGACTGGGCCTTTATACTCCTGCATTGGCTAGTCATTAAATGGAGAAAGTGCCCAGCAAAGGACATAACTTTGGGCCAGGCAGCCTGCTTCAGGCAAACCTTAAGGAGAGACTTGCCCATGAGCTCTCAGCAGCCAACACTCCCAACAGCTGGAAAAGTAAGTGCTTCAGTCCTGAGCAGAATTCTGGATAATGCACCACAGTGTTCATGCCATTGGTTTTCTGGATACAAAAATAAACATTTATTGGCCAATATTTATTAAGCACCTAGTGGAATTAGCAGACGAAAGGTAACTAAATCGGCTCCCTGAACTGTCTTGCTGGCAGGCCATAAACACAGAGACAGGGAATGCTTAGGTTGGAAAAATCAGAATGGGCAATGTCAGTTAACCCTAAGAAAGGTGGCGCAGAATCAAACAGGCCAGGAACAAGCACCGGGTACGTTAACTCCTAGATTTCACAGAAGCAAGTTGATGTGTTCTGTCTTTTTTCAGGGAAACTGGCCCTGAGCACAGCTGCGAAACAGACATTGTTGGGAAAACTCTTCTTTCTTCTGGCACCCACCCGAGCACCTGATCCTTTGCAAACTGTGCTGTGCTGCTCAGTTAGCCTGGGTTCCTCCTGAAGGCAACAGCCCAGAGCCTTAGCAGAACTGTGGTTGGCTTGCAGGAGCTTCTCCCACATGGAATGAACCCCAGGCCTGAAAAATTACCCATACAGAGCTGCTGGTGGCTCCTGCCTCTAACTTACAGCCATCAAGGAAGACAGTGCCTGCTTTCTAATTCCATGGAAACCCATAACCCCTACACCAGGGCCAGCCTCTCCTTGCTGTCTGTAGGAGCTTCCTAGAGGTGCCATAGCAAATTACCCCAAACCAGATGGCTTCAAACAACAGCAATGTACTCTCTCACAATCCTGGAGGCCATAAGTCCAAAATCAAAGTGACAGGAGGGGCCATGCTCTCTTCAAAGGCTCTAGGGGAGAATCTTTTCCATGCTTTTCTCTTAGCTGCTGGCTTTGTTGGCAGTCCTTGGCATTCCTTGGCTTGTGAACGTGGCACCCCGATGCCTGCGTTCATTGTCGCAAGGCATTCTCCCTGTCTCCATGTCTTTTCTCCTTTTCTAAAGACAATGATTATATTAATTAAGACCCACCCTACTTCAGAATGACCTTGTCTTAACTTGGTGATATCTGCAAAGATCCTATTTCCAAATTAGGTCACATTCACAAGTACTAGGGATTAGGACTTCAACATACCTTTTGGGGGGACATACTTTAACTCATACATTATCTAAGGCTACGCTGCCTACTCTAATTCGCTAACATGTACTAGTAGAAGAAATCTTGAAAATTTCTTCAGAGCTTCTCAGCATAATGTCTTCATTCTTACACTTTAGCAAAAAATCAAAATCCTGTGGCTCAGCTTCTGAGATCTGTTGTATAAATAGTATCTTGCTTGGTGCCCAATAAATAAACACCTTTCTTTCTCCTGCTGCAAAACTTGGTGTGTATATCTAGCCTTACTGCACCGGGCAAACAGACCCTAGTTTAGTCTGGGATATTGGGAATAATCTTATTGCAGGTAATAGGACCAAGATGAGCCAAGGTGAAACAAAAGGAAAGGTATTTTGAGATATCTGGGGTCTCAGTGGAGTCTCTCCAATAAAAGGTACCAGCTTCACCTATTCTTGGGCAAATTCCATGTATTAATTTTACTGGTTGAACAGATTATATCACTAATTAGATCAAGATTTGATCTTGATTCAGAACTACCATTCCTAGACTACAAGCCTAACCCTCACTGGCCTTGTCACAAAGAGGAAACTGCTTAAAGAGGCCAGTGCAAAACCCATCCCGGCCACTGAATCAACCAAGCCAAGGATCTTCTGATGAGATTAGGTCACAGAAGCCTCCATATTGATGAAGGATCCCATCCTCTCCTCAGCAGTCTAACTTTAAAACTATCACATTTTTATGTTTTTAAATAGAAATGATGATGAGCTACTCCAGCCAACCATGCCTTAATATGAACCACTGTGAAACTGACACTAGAGGTTGATGAGAGGTGCTGTAGATTTCAGAAAAAATGAAAACGTGAAACAGAGCAGGGACTCCCCTCTTAGGGACCTGTGCCCACCCTCCAAGAATAGAAATGAAGGAAAATCTTGAGTTTCTTCAAGTGGAATTCTAGGTACCTAGCTAGCCCAGAAAAGTAAATAAGCAACTTGATAAGCAAGAAGGTAATTGTAGCCTAAAACGATAGCCACGGAAGCTAGAATCATGGGATGTTTGGTTCCCCTATAGAAATTAAGATAATATCTTAACACATGTTTCCAGAGTTGCTTTTCAGAAACTTGACCCCCACCAAAGGGATCTGCCCACCATAGACCTCAGATAAGGGGGACCTAGGGACTGAACTCTGAGCCCCATTCTTTGTTCTAAATTTCTTCCTGAGGGGCCTGGAGAAAGTCACACCCACGAGCTAGAATCAACATTCTTTACTGCTGACCCTAAATTTTTAAATAAAGCTTTTGCAAATCAGAAAATCCTTGAATCTACCTATGACTTATAGCCACTCTCCAAAATATCCCACCCCTTTAGTACAAAACCAAGGAGTAAGTGCCATGTATTGATTTATAATTGTGCCTGTAACTTCTGCTTTCCTGAAATGTGCCCCTAACCTACAAGCCATCAAGGAGGTCAGGATTTAAGCATTGACTGCATAGTCCTCCTTGCTTGGTGCCCGATAAATAAACACCTTTCTTTCTCCTGATGCAAAACTTGGTGTGGATATCTGGTCTTACTGCACTTGGCAAACAGACCCTAGTTTAGTTCTAAAACAAAAAAAAAAGGGACTCACATTTATATTTTATAGATGAAAGACTGAGGAAGAGAAAAGAATCAGTTGTTTTTAAATTTGATTTCACATGTAATTTCAGACCTGCTTAACTGCTGCCTGAAACGTATTCAAAGAGATGAAAGTACAGAAGAGTTCTAGCCTAAAGCCCAACAGCAACCATGGAGAGTCCAGAAACCAACTCATCAGCCCTGTCAGAGCCCATCAAAGATGAGATGTCTTCCAATTGTGGTGAGGTTCATGATTGTCTTGAAAACCAAAACACAGCAAAAAACAAAGACCACAGAGAAAAGTATGGCAGCTGAGCAAGCTGTGAACTGTTCCTGTTCGGAAATCTCCTGCAGGTTAACCAGAGTTGGAGCCTAATTCCATCACTTATAAAGTGGAGCTGCTTCAGACCTTTCCGAGGAGCAGGAAGTGTAATGGCCAGGTCAAAAATCCCAGTTCAAAAACTGCCCAGACCTTGGGCAAAGAAATTACTTAATATCTCAGAACCTAGTTCTCTCATCTATAAGATGAAATTATTAATGTAACAATATGTATTCTTGTAGGATTGCTGTAAGAATTAAATAGGGGTACAATATGCTAAATGTTTGCTATTATGTATATACCATGTGCTAGATATGCAGTTGCTGTTCCCGCCATGTACAAGATAAAGCACCTCTGAATTAGAGATGTTTGTATCTGTTGCATCTTTAATCCATCTCATAGACATGTCTACCACCTGGACACACACTTGCCTTGTCCAGTACAATTAACTCAAGCACTGTGGATCGAGATTGTTGCATGGTATTAGGTTAAATCTAGAAGTAAATGGAGGCTCATCACCAATGGGTGTCGGAATTCTCATATTCCTCAGGTTAAGAATAAAAATGTAGCACAGCTCCAGAAGACTTAACCTCATTCCAGATATGAATGCATGCCACGTGACAAGGTCAGAGCAATATGGTTTCACATAGGTAAATATAAATACCAATTAAAACAAATAAATAAAGAAAGAGGAGAAAATACCCTTTGTTCTTATTGTTTTCCCTTTTGTGTTTTAGTTCAAAAATTTTCGAGGGTCTTCTGACTCTGGTGACTTAGGGTAGAAGGGACAATTCAGAGAGCTCCAAGAGGACATAGAAGAGCCTTGTCCCCTTGTGAGGCAATGGCTACCAAAATACTTAGTAACTAACTAGGTGCTTTTAGGGGGAAATTTGGGATTATGTCTGAAGAAAGCAGCAGAGGAGATCTACATTAAATAGGATGCTGGCACTGAAATTTGGGGACTCTCCTTCAGTTCTTAAGGTTTAGAATTACCCAATAGGGCTTTCCTTCTCACCTAACTAAAAAGACTCATTTCACAGCCTGATATTTAAAATTCTTTCACATTTAATCACCTAGGAGTCAGGGCCTCTACAGCAGATCAGAACATTTGCAGGATGTTAATGACCATTTCCTGTTCATTTTTTGACTCTGCAGTGAAGGCTTTTGTTTCTGTAGCTTTTCCTGCTGTTGGCAGCCCTTACACACACACATACACACACACACACACACACACACACACACACACTCTCTCTCTCTCTCTCTCTCTTTCTCAGGGATTAAAGTCAGCCTCTACTCTTTGTTGAGGGAAAGAATACAACTCTCTCTCTCTCTCTGTCATTCTCTTTTTAGAGGTTTTGGACAATTCTGCTCTTCACCTCCATACTCCCTACAGACTGCTCCAAGCCACCCCCAGGAGATGCAGTGTTTGTGAAGTCAAACTACTGGGTAGGCCCGCCTTACCAGGGCAAATTATATCCTGTAGACACACACATGTTTGCATACACATACACAGTTTTGTCCAAATTATTTTTTTAATTGCATAAAGGGCAGTCTCAAAGGGAAAAATGATCACAGAAGGGCAGCAGGTAGCCAGAAGGGTATGTCTGTTCTGTTACATGGCCTTGGTGGTGTGGTGCCCCATAGTTGAGAAAGAAGGGGAATCCCTACATTAGACTTACTTTTGACTCTAAAGCAAGAGAAGTGTGAATGTATAAGCCTTGAGACAATGAGCCCACACCCTCTTAGATTTTAGCACAGACAAAAGAAGGGAAACAATGAATTTCATTCAGAACAACAATGGATCTGATCCAATAGCTTGAGAAGGGGACATTTCAGAAGAGCAGGAGCTCATGGGACCTACCAAGGACAGACAGGACACTTTAGCTCTCATCAGAGTCACAGGGAGCAAGAGGGGGAGTAGCCCACTGCTGGGTGCATACAACACAACGCTAGCGAATAACGGAGAGAAAGCAGGATTACTCTATTCACTTTCTATTTTCTCTACCAAGGGAAATAAACTTCAAAGTAGAAAGGATAAGATGAACATTATTAAGAAAAAATAGGTCACAAGATAGTAGGAGGATTTCAGCCTTGAAGACTTCAAATTGACAGCTTCGTGGGGCCTTTTAGCTCAGCTGGAACTACATTTCCCAGAATCCCCTACCCTGCATGGTTCCCGGCAAGGGCCCAGCAAAGAGACATTTGCACCACAGTTGGAAGCCAAAAGGGAAGCGGCAGCCTTGTTCTTTCCCCGCTCTGAAGGTGGGAGGAGGATCACCAGGGCATCTGAGTTATGCCGCTGGTCTGCTGGCTCATGTTGTGGGCCTGCAGAAGCAGCCAGATGATCCACTCCTTCAGCTCTCAGACCCAGGCAGGACATGTTTAGGTCCTTGAGCCAAAGGGGCCAGACTTGGAGACAGCACAAGGCAGAAGACAGCTCCAGTCTGTCCTCACTTCCCTGCTCTGCATCTGACCTGCTGCCACCCTGACCTGCTGCCCTGCAGAATTCAGACTCCAACACGAGATGTAAGACAAGCGTCCGCAAGTGCCTGAAGTCAAATCCCTAGAATGAATTCTTGATTCCACCTAGTATTTGTGTTTCAGTTTGAATCCCAATGGATATAGATTATAACCCAAGGAACTAGAGAAGTTGCAATTGTAATGATGAACTTCTTTTGATTTTATTTCAGAAATCAGCTCAGCACAGAAGAGATGAGCATGTGTACTACTTTCCAAAAGAGGAAGTGGATTCCGAAAACTACTTATTTTGATGGGTCAGTGAGAAAACAACAAAAACAACAACTCTGTAAACTACTTAGAGGTTTATTCTGGGTGAATATGAGTGACCATGGCATGGAGAACAGTATCAACAGGTTCTGAGAAAGTATGCCTGAAGTGGTCAGGTTACAGTTTGGTTTTTATGTTTTAGGGATACAGGAACTGTAAGTAAAATCATAAATAAGTGCATTAAAAATGTACATTGGTTCAGCCTAAAGAGGCTGGATGTTTTGAAGGTGAAGTGAGGCTGACAGGTCATAAGTGGATTCAAAGATTTTCTGATTGTCACTTGGTTAAGAGTTAAGCTTTGTAAAGCCTTGAAGTCAGTAAAAAAGAATGCTTGAGTTCTAAGGGGAGCTGTGGAGACCAGGGTTCTTGTTACATAGGTGAAGCCTCCGGGTAACTGCTTTCAGAGAGAATAGGTGGTAAATGTCTCCTTTTGGACCCTTAAAGAGGTCAGAGTCTTAATCTCCTCTAGATCTGGGAAAGGCTGAACCGTATTAAGCGAGATTCTCTGCAGTTCTCTGCAGTTCCCCCCAAAAGATGGCTTCACAGTGCCATTTCAAAATATGTCAAAGAAATATATTTGGTAGTAAAATATTTTTATTTCCTTCAGTCTTCCATGTGATGCTACACCAGAGTCAGGTTGGAATTTGGAATTTTATTGCCACAAAGAGTCTGTTGTGTCAGTCTTATGATGTCTGTTTTAATGTTAATGCTGGTCAGTGGTGCCTGAACTCCTAAAGGCGGGGAGTACGATGAGGTGTGTCCAACCTCCTTTTCCATCATGGCCAGGAATTTGGTTTTCAGACTTCTCTGGGATCCCCTTGGCCCAGAGGGGGATTCATAATCGGTTAGGGGGCTTAGGATTTTATTTTTGTTTTACAGATTTTAGTCCCCCCAAATTCTCAAATAGAATTTAAACCTATGGATTATGAACAATCAAAGGAAAAAATGAACATGGTGATAACTAGACACAAACATGGATTTATTACAGATAAATTTTGTCTAACTCATTTGATTTGGGGTAAGAGTGTTAAGTTAGTATATCAGAAGAATTAGATAGTTATTACTATAACCATAATACTCACAAGGAATTTAACAAAAATTTTCTCACATTCTTCTTAAATATAGACTAGATTCTAGTTAAGTAAAATGTATAGCATGGGCTGGGCATGGTGGCTCACGCCTGTAATCCCAGCACTTTGGGAAGCCAAGGCAGGTGGATCACAAGGTCAGGAGTTCAAGACCAGCCTGGCCAACATGGTGAAACCCCATCTCTACTAAAAATACAAAAATTAGCCGGGCGTGGTGGCACACGCCTGTAGTCCCAGCTATTGAGGAGGCTGAGGCAGGAGAATTGCTTGAACCTGGGAGGCAGAGGTGGCAGTGAGCCAAGATCACACCACTGCACTCCAGTCTGGGTGACAGAATCTCAATGTTTTCAAGTCTTCCTAAAAGGAAGGGGTCCTATTAAAACCACCTTTGCAAAAATTGTAACAGTGAGAAAGTTATGGCAGTCGGGGAGATCTGACCTAGCCAACCCTATCTTGCCTTTTGCCTTCAAGCTGCCCTTAGTTATTCCTGGGCTTAGGCCAAACTAACTTTGGGCGACATTTAGTTTACAGTTTAAATGATAATAGCCCTTCCCCAAAATTCAACTGCCTTTGTAAAGCTAATGAGAGACCACCAGTGTAGGAGGATAGAGGAGCCTGAATCCTGCTAAGGTGTAGACATGAATGATTGCCAGCCATTATTCTGGAGGTCACAGGCTATGCAACTTCCCCTATTACTCCTGCAGATAACATCACTATTGTAGAACCTAAGATTGGCCCTTTAAGATATCTTTTCAGGTTTTTTGCAGGTCTGACAATCGTTGGCTCCACCTGGACCCACTAACCACTCCTGTGGCCCCACCACAATGACTGAGTGCATAGGAGGACCATTTCCCACACCCCTGTGATTGCACCCCCAAACAATCAGAGCAAGCACCAACTGCCTCGCCATCCCCACCCCTTAGCCCAAACTACCTTTGAAAAATCCTGGCCCCTAAATTTTCAGAGAGATTGATTTGAGTAATAACTCTGTCTCCCATGTGGTGTGGCCAGCTTCATATCTATTAAACACTTTCTTTATTGCAATGCCATGGTCTGATTTTATCTGTACACTAGGCAGGAAGAATCCATTGAGTAGTTACACCCTTTGCCTCTATCCTTCTCCTTCCTATTGGTTAGATTAGGAATGTAATGGCTGGAGCTCCAGCAGCTATCTTAACCCATTGGGTGGTCTTAAGATCGTGTTATGAAGCCGAAAGAAAGTAAACCCTTGGGTCCTTAGTACCTGTCACAGTTGCTATACTAGCTGTGTACTGCTGGTTTGCAGGTTTACTTTAAGTGAGAAAGCACTAAACTTTTATCTTATTTATTTATTTATTTTCTGTTACATGCAGCTGAACTTAACCCTAAATGATACTGAATATAAATGATGCCATTGTGTCAAAAAGTATGTCTCAGACTAGAGGAGGATTTCCAACGGCTTTGCATTTGGCCAATATTTTTATTAGTTCACTTAATAAACACATGAAAGATCTTGCTATATTTTCAGAGGAAAAATCTTGGAGGCACAATTATATTTTAAATAATAGATAAGTATTAAAAAGAGATCACAAGAGAGGGGAACCATGGGTCAAAACTAAAAAGATAAAATTTCATAAGGATAAATATGAAGTCTGGCTTAGGGCTAAAAAATGACTACAGCTTGTTTGCAAGTTGAGAGAACCTGCCTGAGAACTCTTAATATTCAAAATAAGCAATATAAATACAGAGTTCCACTATCCTTGTGCTAGTATTATGTTAACACAGTCCTGGATATTACATTTTCTAAAAGGTCATTGTTGGTTCAGAGTGATAATTTGAATGCACATGTTTATCTCTTCTCCCCCATGGACCTTGGTGTATCAAGCAGAGCTGTGCATGCATTTTTTTTTTTTTTTGTCCTTTTTAATGGTATACGCTGGTGTTTTCTGATCTTTTGTCAACTGGAACACACCTATTGCTGAGTTCCAGTCATCCATTTACTCATAAATTCATTCATTCACTTAACACTTGTTGAGCACCTATTTTGTGTTCTGCCTTGAGACTGTATTGATATATTAGCACATGGCCACATAGGGCATCAAGGATGAATAACAACAGTATTTATGAAGGAAGACTCTTCCTTCCCCTCTAATCACGCCTTTAACAACCCTAATCCTGGAGGCATCAGAAATAGTGGAGAGGAGATAGAGGCACAGGGAAGTAACAAACTACATTCCACTTCTTTGCTGCTGGTGCCTGGTCTGAAGGTCCAGTCTGAGCTGCAGGGGAGAGAGAAGCATTGTGTCAAGTGTAAGACTAAAACTTAAATCTCATACTAAAACAGGCATTTGAATGCTTAAAAGATTTTGGCTGATATGCTGGAAAAAAGAAAAAAACAAAAAGCAAAAACCGTCTGCTGAGTTTAAAGATAGTAATGAGGAAAAAAAACAACCCAAAGCTGTTTTCTGGTTGTGCCCTATATGTTCAGCCTATTCAATGAACCTTGACTATATACAGAATAGGAGGAAGAGTAAGACAATAAGACACCAGTAAGAGTGATTGGAGGAGGGGAGTGGGTGGCTGGAGTTTGACAGGGAAGGAAACACACTTGTATCTTTTGAATTCTGTACTGCATGCAGGTATTGCCTATTCAAGAACCAAATGATTTTTTTTTTAAAGGACTTAGATGAAAAGGTGGACAAAATAGAGCCTCTTCAGAGGAGAAAGCCTGGAAGGGCGCAGGGTCTATTCCTCATGTTAAGAAGGAGTGGTTGATAGATTGGAAAATGTTTGCCTAGACTTGGGGGTGTGGGGATGGGAAAAATGGGTGGTAGATGGAAGGTATTTGAAGATCCACCTTAGTCTATGTTTATTTAGAAGACAGGACTGTCACAGTAGGTAGTTAGGCAGACATGAGCAGGGCAGGAGAGGGTCCCCTGAACCAGGATTGTCAGGCGACCATCAGGTGATGGTCAGGCGGTTGTTAAACTGCCTCTCTAAAATAATAATGGGTTGCAGCCAGCATCAGGGAAAGGCAGTCTCCCAATACACAGAAAACACCCGAAACTGGTGATCAGCAGCTTCCCAATAAGATCTCAGGAGTTGAGCAAGTGGGCTTAAGCATGCACACTAAGAGGCAAAATGGAGGCGTTTACCTGGTGTATGACCGCTAGTGTTCCTCTAGGAACACTCTGCTGGTAACAGAAGAACCTCAAGTGATCATGAGCACAGCTTCAGTAAACACACTGCACGTGCAGCCCCTCCCAGGTGCTGGCAGGCCACCGGGCACACGGACAGCCCACCCCAAGGGAAGAATCAGGAGAGAAGTAATGCAACCCCCTGGAAGCATGCCAATGTATACAACCCCAAGTCAAAGGTCAAATCGTCAAGCACATGAATCTCTCAAGTCGCCCACTTGGCTCTCTTCCAAGTGTACTTTACTTCGTTTTGTTTCTGCTCTAAACTTTTTAGTAAACTTCCACTCCTGCTCTCAAACTTGCCTCCATCTCTCCCTCTGCCTTATGGCCCTCGTTGAATTATTTCTTCTGAAGAGGCAAGAATTGAGGTTGCTGCATACTCATATTATTTGCTGCTGCTAACAGGACTAAGATCAAAGAGAAGATACCATAGAGAGGTAAATATTGAGTCAATTTCACTTTCCTTTTTAGGTATGAGCTTCCATCATGGAGAGATTAATGACAAGAGGCTCTATTAAGTTTGCCCCTTTGAGTGGAAAGTAGCCTAAACTACTAAAGTCACTTTCAACCTCATTCAATGACAGTGGGGTTTCAACTTGGTATACACATGAGCCTCACGTCTTTTTGATGTTAACATCTGCTTAACGCTGTCTTCCTAAATCCCCACTGTCTATTCTAGTGACTGCTCAGGTTCAGTAATCGCAGCAAAAGGGACAGAGGAAGAAAGGGAATAGTGGGACGATTCTAACACACCAACTCCAGTCAGCTAGCTGCGCTCACTCAGAACCAAGGAAGTCTGAAGGAATTCCATGTGCTGCTACATACACTAAGGAGGAGGAATCCATGTCTATCAAGGACCGTGAAGGGTCTGAGATTTTACCCTGTTTGCAAGCTAACAAGTGAGCCTGCCGCAGTTTCATTGATGCTGGCAGAAGACATGAGACTCCTAGGTTAGAGATAAAGGACTTTATCACTCATGGCCACAGTGCTTTCCCTTGCTTCTTAAGTCCCGTGAGGGCAATGCGGAGGCAGGCCCAGGTGGATGGGTGTTGTACACATAGTGGGTCTGAGAAAACTCAAGCAGAAGTCCCCAAACTTATAAGGGGGAGGCCGTAGTAAACTTACCCAACCTTTGTCCCAGAGAGATATGTTATCTTTTTTATCGTAGTCAGAAAACCAATCTGTCCTCTTCCCTGGAGAGACTTATATCTTCTGTGGCTCTTTGCTTTATAAACATCCTTGGAAAGATAGTCTGGGATAGAATCTATCACAAGATACATAGAAGCACCATAGAGAATTGCCCCAACAATGTCTCCTTATATGGGTGAAGTTCTGGACTAATCTATTTGTGTCGTGGTTGGATGTAGAACTGCCAGCTGGCTACACAAGTCTAAGCTCCAGTTAATATTTTTTGGACCAAGGAAGCAAAGAAAGGCCTTAGGTTTGGACAAACCTGGATTAGAATCTTAGCTCTGTCATTTAACAGATAAGTTATTTGCTTAGTGTCTCTGATCCTCGGTGTTCTAATTTGTAAAATCAAGCCAATGATACTTACCTCATAGTGTTGCCATAAGGATTAAAATATATTATATGCGCAACTGAATACATGTTAGTTCACCACCTAATATTCTTTGATTTTTTACTTTGAAAAAATAACGTTTTGGGGCCTGGGCATGGTGGCTCATGCCTGTAATCCCAGCACTTTGGGAGGCTGAGGCAGGCAGAGCACTTGAGGCGAGTAGTTCAAGACTGGTCTGCGCAACATGGTGAAAATCTGTCTCTACAAAAAAAACACAAAAATTAGCTGGGTGTGGTGGTGTGTACCTGTAGTCCCAGCTACTCAGGAGGCTGAAGCACTCCAGCCTGAGTAACAGAGCAAGACTCTGCTTCAAAAAAAAATTAAAAAATAAAAAATAACATTTTGGATCCCCAAATTGTAAGAGACTCATAAAGACATGTACAAAGTCAGCTGTCTTTTCCTGTGATTTGGTCCTGTATATTGAAGGAAAGAACAGGAGATGACAATCTTTGAGCTTCCCTAATACAAAAATACTCATTTGTGTCTCTCAGTAACTCTTGGGTCAAAAGATTTTAGATCCTCAAATTTAAGTAACTCTCCAGATGGGAGAACACGTCATCTTTGCTTTCACTTCTCTTGGCTCAGATTGCTGCTGATCACCCTCTTCTCTCTGCCTGGCTTCCCATCCTCCAGTGTTTACACAAACCCTGCTTAATTAGAGTAAATTTAGGTTCTCTACCCCCAATTCTACACAATAAACACCCCAACCTATGGTATCATAGATTTTCCTCGGGAACTTTAACTCAGTATCTCTCTAATTAAACCTGTTTGGGCCACATTTTTTTTTTTCTGGCAGCTCTGAGCTTTATAGATGAAGAGACAGCAGAAGACTAGAAAGTTGTACCCTATAAGACAATGCTAAAGCAGATGACTTAATTAGAGGAAACCAAATAATTTGCCTCCACTGCTTCATATGACTATTCATAAGATTGCTTTGTTGGTTCCCAGACCAGAAATAAGCATAGAGACCCAGGTGTGTCGTCTGTGTTTTTTCATCCCAGGTGAGCCAGGAATAACCATGTTATTTCTGACAGTCATCAAAAGAGAAATTTGGGTTT
Organism: Gorilla gorilla gorilla; assembly: GCF_029281585.2. NCBI lineage: Eukaryota > Metazoa > Chordata > Mammalia > Primates > Hominidae > Gorilla > Gorilla gorilla. The sequence goes on along the minus strand of NC_073229.2, from coordinate 33,654,015 downwards.
TGCTGCAGATAAGAAAATAAGAGGCAACAGCTCACAGTGGAAGTATCCCAGCAGATTAAAAAAATAATGTTACAGCCTTGTCATCCAGACTGGTTCTCAACTTTATCATGCCTGAGAATTACCTAAGACTTGTTAAAATCAATTGCCGGGGACTATCCTCACAGTCTCTGATTCAGTAGGTCCAGGATGGGCCCTGAGAATGTGCATTTCTAACAAGTTGCCAGGTGATGCTGATGCAGCTAGTTCCGAGTCCACACCTTGAGAATCAGTACTCTAAAGCAGTGATTCTCAGCCCTGGCTATATATTATAATCCCCTGGGGGAGATTTCAGAAAGCATTTCCTGGTTCCCACCCCCAGAGATCCTGACCTAATTGAATGGGGGATGGGCCTGAGCATCTGGATTCTTAAAAGCTTCCCAGCTGATTTAATATGATACCAGGGTTGAGAGCCACAGTATGTCTAGAAGTTTCCCAGGTATACATGCTCTTCTTCCATTCCCAGCTTGGCAACTCAGGAGGAAGATGATGGATATAAACAAGGCATTATTACAAGCCTTGCTGGATGTAAACAAGTCATGTGAAAGTCAACTGGAAAGTAAAGAAAGAATATCTGCTCTGCTTGGTATTTCCTGCTGGTTAGGGCTGATGACAACTCCAGCTCACAGTGACCCAGTTTGGAATGCTGGGCTCCTGAGCAAAACATCTCCCCCAGAGTCTTCTTTAATTATAAAATAATCAACTCCGTAGTCCCTCCTCACTTTAACAGAGGGGCTCATTGTGTGGATTTCTGCCCAGTGAGGGGAGGAAATAGCAAGCTGCTCCCAGGAACAGTGACTCTTTTGGGGCCCTTGAAGGGAAGGCAAGGCACCAGTTGGCCAGGACTCATTTACAGAGGGTCTCTTTATTAGTAGTAGTATGAAAAAAGAAATCCTCTACAAAAGAACAATATTTTCTCAAGTCTTAAGTTACTTGTCCTCAGTATGTGGGTTAAAGTTGAGAAAGTTTAGCCCAATGGTTCTCAACCCTTACTGCAGAATAGAATCACCAGGGACATTTACAAAGACAGCCTGTCTCCACCAGGGTGACTAGCTAGTCCCGGATTCCTGGAATCTTCTGTGTTTTAGCACCGAAAGTCCTACATCCTGGAAACTTCTCAGTCCTGGGCATGTAGGGACAGTTGGTCACCATGCCCTATCCAAAACAATTAAATCACAACCTCTGGGTTGTCAGTCCTGGACATCAGAATGTTCAAAAGGTACCCATGCTCCCCAGGGGATTGTAATGTGCAGCCGAGGTTGAGAACTAGAGGTTTTTTAATTAAATGAAGTGGTGTGCAGTGCAGTGTTTTGGTGCTTTCTGGAGTTCTGATAACATCTGTATATGTTGGAGGGGTGTGTGTGTGTGTGTGTGTGTGTGTGTACCACAGTGCTTTCAAGTGGAGGGCGAATGGGCTTCGCCCAGGTGCATGTGATTTCAGGGTCATTTTCTCAGGACTGTTTAAACAATTGTGACATTTCAAGTCTCACAGAGGCTGTGTCTTTAGCAACCACATTATGATCATTTGAAAATGTTTGACCCTCGTGGAGTGTGGCGCTAACAGGTTCACAGGTGTAACTCACTAAGCACTTCAAAAGTGGTCAGCAGTGGGAGTGGCCAGTAAACTCAGTCCTGTTTGAAGGCAGAGTAGAGGTTACCCTGATACTCACAGTCTTTTATAAGGAAAAACCATTTTCCACTTTCATGCAGATTTAAAAAGTGGTAATAAGCTGTGTTTAAAAAAAAATCTAAACTAAAAACAAATAAAACTACAGAGACAGTCAAGTGGGAAAAAAAAATGTAGCCCACAAGATGGTAGATGGTGCTCTTTCAGGGATAATTGCAGAAATGTTCTCTTACAAACCAATAATTTCATTCCCACTGGAGCAAACCAGGAGGCCTCAGCCAGGACAACTTTTCCTCAATGTAAGAAATGTCTAATTCCCACAAAAGTAGACTATTTGCCTAATTGGTGTGTGGGCAACTTGTGTAATAGTGTGTTGCATCCTCTTGTCCAGAATAGGCTGGACATACCCCACATCAGCTCCCCTCTGGAAACTCAAGTCAACACGACCGTGGGGCAGCAAAAGTGCAGGCAGTCAGCACCTAGACAGGAGAGCTTGGAAAAGCAGACTCTGCCTCCAGGAGTTTAACACACAAATGTCCAAAGAACAGCTGGCCAACCAGAAAGCCCAAGCAAATGAAAGCTTCTGGTGGTTTCTTCCTCTCTGATTAATTACAAAAGTAAGCATTTTTATGGAGGAAAGTGAAAAATGAATTTTAATTGGCGGGGGTGGGGGCGCTATCCAACTCCCAAGAGCTTAATTTAAAAAAATAGTTGACACCTGCCTCTTATGCTTTGGTATCTCAGTTTGGGATGCTAAAACTTGGCAGGTGTATTAGTCTGTTCTCACACTGCTATCAGGAACTACCTGAGACTTGGTAATTTATGAAGAAAAAATATTTAATTGACTCACAGTTCCACAGGCTTAACAGGAAGCATGACGGGAAGGCCTCAGGTAACTTGCAATCATGGCAGAAGGTGAAAAGGAAGCAAGCACCTTTTTCACGTGGTGGCAGGAGACAGAGCAAAGGGGGAAGTGCCACACACTTTCAAACCATCATATCTCATGAGAATTCACTCACTGTCAGGAGAACAGAAAAGGGGAAATCCATCCTCATGATCCAATCACCTCCTAGTAGGCCCCTCCCCTAATTCAACATGAGATTTGGGCAGTGACACAAATCCAAACCATATCAGGAGGACAGCATGGCATAGTAAAATTAGCAATGAACTTGGACATTGAAGATTGAGAAGGGACTTCCTCAGAAGGTCACGTGACCTCTTTGAGCCTTCATTGTTTCATCTAGAGCAAAGAGGTGTCAACGGGGCTCCCTGACCCCATGTTTCTCAAGTTAGGTCCAATCTTGGCAGAGACGGATGCCACGGTCTACCAGCCATGAAACACAGCGTGGTGATTAAGAACACAGACACTAGAGCCAGACCATGTGAGCTAGAGTCCCAGCACACCACTTAATAGGTGTGTGACCGCAGGCACATTGCTTAACCTCTTTGTGCCTCAGTTTCCTGATCTGGAAATAGAGACAATAACTCTACCCACCTCTTGGTGCTGTTGTGAGGATTAAATGAGAGAAAGCCTTGAAACTGCTTACAACAAAGCCTAGCATATAGGCATGCCCCATTAGTGTTGTGTTATTATCAATTATAGTTATTTGGCTTATTCAGAATACTACAGAAAAGGAGCTAGATCTGGAACCTCTTGGAAGCCATGGAAAGGATGATGGAGAGAATTGAAGTTAGTTGTAGGGAGCAAGGTTTTTCCTAGGAGAAACTGTCCAAAAATGTGCCACCCTGAGTACTTCTGTCTTAATCAGTTTTATATTGCTATAAAGGAATACCTGAGACTGGGGAATTTGTGAAAAAGAGATTGACTTGGTTTACAGTTCTGTGGGCTGTACAAGAAACAGGTGCCAGCATCTGCTCCTGGTGAAGGCCCCAGGCTGCTTTCATTCATGGTGGAAGGTGAACAGGAGCCAGAGCTGGCTTGTGCAGAGATCATATGGTGAGAGAGGAAGCAAGGGAGAGCCAGGGGCTGGGGCAGGCTTTTTTTTTTTTTTTTTTTTTTTTTTTTTAAATAACCAGCTGCCGAGGGAACTAATAGAGCAAGAACTCACTACCTTGAGAACAGCACCAAGTCATTCATAAGGGATCCACCCCTTGACCCAAACACCTCCTCTTAGGCCCCACCTCCAACAATGGGGATCAAATTTCAACATGAGGTTTGGAGGGGAAAAATATTCCAAGTATAGCATCCTCCCAGCAAGCACATAAAATTCAATATGTGCAAAGCAAATGCAGGATCTTTTTTATTCTTTTGGTGTCTGTTCCCACTGATCATCCTACTTGTAATGTACTTAAAACAGTGCGTGGAACATAGAAAGCTGTCAGTAAATCAGCTGCTATGGTTGGGGTGGTGGTTGCTTTTAATATTAATATTAATAACTAGGATCATCCCTAGTCTGGCTAAGAAATAACACCCAACAATAAAGAGCAAATTAGATGATATGGGTGAAAGTGCTTTGCAAATAGGAAGCATTTTACAAAGATAAGGTATTATTATCTCCCTGCCTCAGTGAAAGTGATTAATTAGACAAATATTTTTAAAGTACAAACCACATGCTCTATTTTGTGCAGAAGAAATTGATGTGATCAGTGTTACCTTATCTGAACTTGATTCTAACAGACTCTTGCAGTCTAGAGAAGAATGACTGGCAGCAGCTTTCCTCAAGGCTGAGAGATTTTAACCTGCCTGGAGTTTGTGATGTCTGTTGTGATCCCGACAATTAACCATTGTAATGTTCACTGAATCAGGCAGTTGACATGGCCCTCTTCTTAACAGCCTGTTTAAATATTTAGAAAGGAGAACAATGAAACCTGAGAAGTGTGAGGACCTGCTTGGTTTATGATCAGCCCAATGTAAACATGAGTCTGGTGCAGGAGAGCCCCAGGAGGCAGGTCTCCAAGGGCCCCCAGCCTATGGGACGACTCCAGGCTCAGCTTTGCACCAAGCAGACACTTGACACTATGCCAGACGCTATCTAGGCAGCTCCTTAAGCTGAGTAATGAGACTTGGTTTTTTGGGGACCTTTAATTACCAGTTTAATGTACAAACACATTTCTCTCTAGAGATGTTCATTCAGGCACAGGCTTTGTTCAAAAGGAAAAGCAAGTTGCTTCCTTTCCCTGGCTGAGAAGACACGGATCCAGGGTGATATTTATCTAGGATTGATGAAACCCACCCTCCTCCAGCTCTGACACACTCACAGAGTACTCACATTCTTACTCTCTCACCCAAGAACTCATTAAGTCTCTGATAATGTCTGCGGGGTGACTCTCCCCTTGTTTCACCTTTATTCTACCTATATGATGTAAATAATAACTGTGTTTAGAACATTGTTCGGGGCACTATGATGATTTACAAAGCAAGAAAACATGGATTCATCACTTTCCAGGAGCACGGGGTCTAATATAGAAAGTGAAAAAAAGTCTAATATAGGAAGAAGTAACATAGTCCAACTGCTTGAACATGTTTCTATTTGTTCTTAAAAGGTTTTCTTGCAAAAGATAATGGAAAGGGGCAGAAATAATCATACTACTAGTAGTTATCATTGATTGCATACCATCTTCCAGATACTGTGCTGGGCCTTCTTCCTAAAGTGTCTCTTTAAATCCTCACAAAGACCCACAGAGTAGGAGCTCTTTATCACCATTCCCATTCAGTGATAGTTTTCCTAAGATGAGTTAGCAAGTGGTGGAGCTGGACTGTAACCCTGATGGGAAGACTTTATCTCTATGCTCTACTACTCTCAGTTTCTTGACATATATTCATCAGTTCATTCGACAAACTTTTGAATGGAAGTTTGAATGTGTCAAGGCATTAGGGCTAAAATATGAGAAAAGGCAAAATTTAAAAAATACACGGGCTGTGGTGGCACACACCTGTAATCCCAGCACTTTGGGAGGCCAACGTGGGTGGATCATCTGAAGTCAGGAGTTCAACACCAGCCTGGCCAACATGGTGAAACCCTGTTTCTACCAAAAATATGAAAATTAGCCGAGTGGTAGTAGTGCCTACCTGTAATCCTAGCTACTCGGGAGGCTGAGGCAGGAGAATCGCTTGAGCCTGGGAGGTGGAGGTTGCAGTGAGCCGAGATCATGCTGCTGCACTTCAGTCTGGGTGACAGAGTGAGACTCTGTCTCAAAAAAAAAAAAAAAAAGAAAAGAAAAAAAAAGCTAGTCCTGCTCTTTTGGAGCTTCCGTTACCCACACACTACATCTGCTACCCCCATGTGGTGGCCCTGGTGGTGCATTGCTCAGTCTCACTTCAGAACAATCTGCTTGGTGGAGGCGGCTGGTGGACAGCCTCCATCAGCTGCATCTTCAGATTGGCTGCAGTTTTGTGCAAGGCCATGATGAACACTGCAGTGTACCAGAGGGCCAACCATTCCTGCCCTCCTTGGGACCCCCAGTGGGCCGCCTTTCCTCTGGAGCTCCCCCATCAGTCTGGGGCTGCTCTCTGAAGCTTCTCCCACCCAACCCTCCTTCCTGTGCCTCTCCTGTCACAGGTGTCAGCCCTGCATCCTGGTCTGAAGACTTTCCCCACCCACTCCTGCTACTCTCCCCTTTACCCTCTACAATGTTACCCCAATAAATCTCTTGCACATCAAACTCTATCTTGACATTTGCTTTTCAAGACTCAAACTGGAGTCCTCTTTCATGCTGCATCACTGGAAACTGCCTGCTTCTGAAATCAGGGATTCAGACACCCACCGTCTGACCACAGACACTAATCCTGCTGGCTTGCATGCTCAGCCTTTCCTGATTTGGTCTGATCTTCACCTGCTCAGGTCTTCCTACTTTTAACCTACCTCCACCTTTCTTTACCTCTCTATTTGTCTGGCTTAGTTAGCTAAGCCCACAGTCCCTTAGTTTCATCATTTATCATTGGGTATGATTGGCAATTTGCGGGGGATGATTATTTGTTGTTAGGTACCCTCTTCCACATTGAGGGCATTTAGCATCCCTGGGTCCTGCCCACTAAATTCCAATATGCTCCCCTTCATTGTGAGAACCCGAAACAGCCTTGGCTACTTCCAGACACCACAGCAGGGTGCTACCATCCCTTCTGTCACTGAGAACCTCTGATTTATTCTCTTGTCCGTTTCCCTTGCCTATTGTCCTTCCATCATAGCGACCTGAAAACACCCCAAGCCTGCATGACTAGAGCTGACCACCTGTTCCCTGGCTGTGAGCAAGTGCCCAAGTACTGCCAAGCACAATCTTGCAGTTGTACAGATTGATCCCACTGTCAGTTCCTGGTCACTAATCCCAAGCAGGGCCCCAGTGCTGATGGCAATCTAGCGAGCTTGCCCTTTCATTCTCCAGGATGACCATTAAGACCTTCTCCACTCTCCCAAAATCTCCAACCCTCACCCCCTACAAACCTAGAAAGAGAATTGTGTCTGTTACTGCACAGACTAAATACCACAGTCCATCTGTCCTCCCATTCCTGCCCACAACAGCTAATCCCTAATGCATCTGCTCTCTCTGCCTCATCCTTCCCTCCCGGGGCAGTGGAAGAAGAGGTGTTCTCTCTTCTCTCTAGAACCATCTCCCCCATCTGGAGCCCACTACCTCCTACATTTGCACAACCATTGAGGTGTGTAAGCATTCCCTCTCCCCCGAGTCTTCCAATTTCACCTCCTGACCATTCAAACATGTGCTTCTTTCTCCCATATAAAAAAAAAGTAACCAAGCATGGTGCCTCACCCCTATCATCCCAGCACTTTGGGAGGCTGAGGCAGGTGGATCACTTGAGTCCAAGAGTTTGAAACAAGGCTGGGCAACATAGTGAAACCCCATCTCTACAAAAAAACACAAAAGTTAGCTGGGTATGGTGGCACGTACCTGTGGTCCCAACTACTTGGGGGGCTGAGGTGCTAGGATCACTTGAGCCCAGAGGCAGAGGTGCCAGTGAATCGTGATAGCACCACTGCACTCCAGCCTGGATGACCTGGATGACAGAGCGAGAATCTGTCTAGAAAAAAAAAAAAATGCAAAAATTCATCATTCAGTTAAAATATGCAATACTACCTCACATAACACCTCACTAATGTTTCATGATGAGGAGTGGCTTAGCTTGACTAAAGATTTTTTATAAACTCCCCTCCTTAATCCTTCGTCACTTCCGGAGATGGTTAAGCCTCTTTTAAGACTGCCTCCTCTCATGGTATCTATTTTCTTATCTCTCCCTCACCCCTGGATCTCCCTAATCTGACCCTGTTGTCATCACTGCAACCAAACCTGCTCTTTCCAAGGTTACCAAAGACCAGACTCCACAGGCATATTCAGTCCTCAGTTTGCCTGACCTCCTAGCAGCACTTGCCAGGTTAATCCATTCTTAAAGGACCACTTTCTACCTCTGGTTTCTATAACACCAGCACCTCGTGGTTTCTTCCTACCTTCTGTCCATCTTCCTATGGTGGCCAGCTTGCATTTCTAGCCAGTTCTCAAAAACTGGTGTTTCCAAAGCTTTGGTCCCAGGGCCTCCTTTCCTCTCAACCTTCAAATTCTTTCTTGGCAATATCTCCCAGGATGATCTCATCCTATAACCGCATGCTAACATTACTCATAAATTGCCAGCCCAGTCCTCTCTCCTTAACCCCAGAGGTCTGGGGTTATAGGTCAGATGATATAGGTTATCATCTGAGTGCCATATGTGTATTTGCACCTGCATTTCTTGCAGGCTCTACAAACTCACTACTTTCATATTGGTTAATTTTCTGTTGCTGAGAGCATAATGCATTCTAGACATTGTAAGCAGAAAGGGGCTTCTACAGGAAATTGTGTGCTTAGAAGTTGTAGGAAGGACTGAAGAAGGCCCTAGGCTTCCAGGAATGGCACCCAGAATACCACTGCAGAATTAACCCTCTAGGGGAAGTTCTAGCTTTGCCACAGGCAGGAAGCTAAGGAATTAGAAACCTGCTGTTCCAAATGTGGGCCTAGCTCTGATGCAGATGTCAGGCAGCTATAGCCTGAAGTGTTGGACCCAGAGTCATTTAACTCACTAGATTTGCATCAGCAGAATGGACGCTCCAGGCTCTGCTGCCTCTTTCTCCACCTGACTCGCTTCTGGATTCAAGACTCATGCAAGTGTAGCTGATTGATGACCTGAACCACATTTGAATCCTGAATTATAAGAGAGTGTGGGGAATGTTGTTTTGGCTTTCTAGACTCTATAATATGAGATGGACCATGAGAAGGAGCATAGAATAGAGGTCAAGTGAGCCAATCTGCAGTGTCCCTCACAACATCTAAGAACTCATGGTTTCCCCAACAGACACCTTCTCTCCTAACATCCTCTATTTCTGTAGAGTGCACCCCTCCACCAGTTGGTCAAGTCTGAAACTGGAAGTGATGCCCCTGCTCTATTCTCAGATGCATACCCAGGTCACGCCAGTTCCATGCCTAAATATCTTTTGATTCTTTATCATTTATCTCTTCCACACCTCCATCATCTCTCACCTGAATGACAATAACAGCCTCTTAAGCAGTCTTTCTGTATCCATCTTTGCCCTTTTCTAATGCATTCTCCACAACATAGCCAGAGAAATCTTAGGAAAAATAAATATGAATATAACACTTCTCTGAGGTTTTGAACCTCAAGGACTTGTTTAACATGTGTCCTCCATGCAGACAGGGACTAAGTCTCACTGATAGCCACGTGCAACCCCAGAGCCTAACGTGGTACCTGGCACAGAGTAAATATTATTGTTATTGTGGCAAAAGATTTTGCCCTTTTCTAGCCAAACAACTCCATCTACATCTGGTAATCTGCAAGGTTTCTTTCCGTGTGTAAGCAGTAGCTTAGCAAGAGAAGTGCAGCATTTAACACTGTGAGTCTGACTGCATCCTTGTTGTGTGAAGTTAATTTACCAAGATAAAGTTGCCTCTTAGAAATGCACATATTTTCTTTCTTTCTCCCTTCCTTTCCTTCCTTCCTTTCTTTGGTCTCACTCCGTCACCCAGGCTGGAGTACGGTGGCATGATCACAGCTCATTGGAGCCTCAACCTCCTGGGCTCAAGCAGTCCTCCCATCTCAGCCTCCCGAGTAGCTGGGACCACAGGCATATGCCACTATGCTTGGATAAATTTTATACAGAAGGGGTTTCGCCGTGTTGCCCAGGCTGTTCTCAAACTCCTGAGCTCAAGTGATCCACCCAACTTGGCCTCCCAAAGTGCTGGGATTATAGGCGGGAGCCACCAAACCCGGCCCTTATGCTCTTTCCTTTTGTACTCTACTTGGCCTCTTTTCTCTCCCCAACTCCCACCCCTTCTTATATAATATCCATTTCCTTGCAGCCTAGTGGAAACCTATAGAGCCCTCCTATTGGCCCTGCTCCCCTGGAAACCAGGGATTTTTGTGTCAAAATTTGCACTGTATGAGTGAGGATTAATTTAATGCTTCTGCTATAAAATGCTCTCCTTCCTCCCAGAAGCTGTTTTCATCTGAAACTTGTGCTCCATATCCCAAGATTTTGCTTAGAGCCAGGATTCCTCCAGCCCCAGACAGCTATGTACTATGGTGGCAGTTTCTCTCTGACAGTGTTTTTTGGAAAGTCTTTTAATAATCTCAAAGCATATTGTTGGAATCAGACTCAGAATGTCCCTGGAGGAATAAACAGGCTGTGAACAGGCTTCAGAAGAAAATGACAACTTTATTCCAAGCATTCTTACTTTTACATCATGATCAAAACAGTACCTCATCAGCACCAGACACACACAGATGTGTGGGCCACGGGATGCCTGGAGGGAGGGATCCTGAGATGTCCTCATGGTGTTCATCAGCCTCCTGCATGGAATCACTGCCTATTGCTTGTTAATCGCTTCTTAATCCAATCTTTTGGGTTGGATGTTGCTCCAGGAGGTGAAAGCAAGCACAGGAGCTAAAGGATTCCAAAGGAGCAATTCTCCTCTCCTGCTTTTATGCTTATTAATATGATCTACAATGGATGCTCCTCATGGCTAAGAGGGCTGCTTCCTGCAGCTAGGAAGGGACTTCTTGATCCTTAATGACTTCCCTGCTCCACTTCTTATAGCAGGGAACTTTGTGCCATAAGCAGAACTGTCATGCATTTCTTCTAAACACCTTGAGTTAAAAGGTGTGTCCTTTTAAGGTTAGGTGCTATTTTATGAGCCTTTAGTTTTCTGGGACTCACCTATTAATTTGCTAAGGTAAGGTCATTTACTCATGCATTTACTCTTAATTTCATCAATTCATTTACAAACAGTTACTGATTATTTACTCTAAACTCTACTGTAAGTATCCATTGATAAATAGAACATGATCTAGGCTTAAAGGTGAGATACAGACCCTGAATCCAGGAGTTATAATACCGTATGAAAAGGGGTCCCCTTGGAATGAGTATGGAAGGTGATCAGTGTAAGTGCACATGGGCAGGACACCTAACCTAGTGTTGGGAAGGGAAGGGAAGGCTTCAGAGAGGATGTATCCTTGAAACCAGGAGCTAAAGCACTTGATCAGAGAGACCCTACTCAGAAGTCCAGGACAGGTTTGGAGTCAGATGGGTTGTGGGTTTGAAACGCAGTTATATGGTTTGGATGCCTGTCCCCTCCAAATCTCGTGTTGAAATGTGATTTCCAGTGTTGCAAGAGGGCCCTGGTGGGAAGTGATTGGATCACGGGGGCGGATTTGTCCCTCGCTGTTCTCATGATATTGAGAGAGTTCTCACAAGACCTGGTTATTTAAAAGTGTGTGGCAGCTCCTCCCTCATGCTCTTGCACCTGCTCCTGCTTCACCTTCTGCCATGATTGTGAGCTCCCTGAGGCCCTCACCAGAAGCAGATGCTGGAGCCATGTTGGTACAGCCTGCAGAACTGTAAGGCCGTTAAACCTCTTTTCTTTTTTTTCTTTTTAAACTTTATCCTTTCTTTTAAAATTTTACAATAAGTTCTGGGATACATGTGCTGAATGTGCATGTTTGTTACACACGTATACAGGTGCCATGGTGGTTTACTGCACCTATCAACCCGTCATAGGTTTTAAGCCTCACATCCGTTAGGTATTTGCCCTAATGCTCTCCCTTCCCTTGCCCCCAACCCCATGACAGGCCCTGGTATGTGTTGTTCCCCTCCCTGTGTCCATGTGTTCTCATTATTCAACTCCCACTTATGAGTGAGAACATGCGGTGTTTGGTTTCTGTTCCTGTGTTAGTTTGCTGAGGATGATGGCTTCCAGCTTCATCCATGTCCCCGCAAAGGACATGAACTCATCTTTTTTTATGGCTGCATAGTATTCCAGGGTGTATATGTGCCACATTTTCTTTATCCAGTCTATCACTGATGGGCATTTGGGTTGGTTCCAAGTCTTTGCTATTGTACATAGTGCTGCAATAAACATATGTGTGCACGTGTCTTTAGAGTAGACTGATTTATAATCCTTTGGGTATACACCACATAATGGGGTTGCTGGGTCAAATGGTATTTCTGGATCTAGATCCCTGAGGAGTCACTACATTGTCTTCCACAGTGTAAACCTCTTTTCTTTACAAATTACCCAGTCTCAGGTATTTCTTTCTTTTTTTGGAGACAAAGTCTCGCTCTGTCAGGCTGGAGTGCAGTGGCATGATCTTGGCTCACTGCAACCTCCGCTTCCCGGGTTCAAGCAATTCTCCTGCTTCGACCTCCTGAGTAGCTGGGATTACAGGTTCATGCCGCCACACCCAGCTAACTTTTTGTATTTTAGTAGAGACGGGGTTTCACCGTGTTGTCCAGGCTGGTCTTGAACTCCTGAGCTCAGGCAATCTGCCCACCTCGGCCTTGCAAAGTCCTGGGATTATAGGCATAAACCACCGTGCCTGGCCTCAGGTGGTTCTTTATAGTGACACAAGAATGGCCAAAAACACCCAGCTCTATCCCTTAATGCCTGGGTAGGTGAGGCAAGGCCTCAGGCCTTACTCAGCAAGCATAAACTGAGGATGTCACACCACTGTGAAAACCAAATGAGACCATAGTCTGTTTCAGTCTTTCACAAACAGGGTGGGGTTGGCAGAGAAGATCTCAAAGTGACCTGTAAGGGCCTGTGGAATTTGGTCCCCCTTTACCTCTGACCTCAGCACCTGCTACTCTCCCCTCCTCCCTCCTCTGCAGCTCATCAGGCCCTTTCTGTTCCTCAAACACTCCAGACCTGCCTCTCGTCTGTGGCCTGGTGTGCTCTTCCCTAGCTAACTGCATGGCATACATCCTTGCTTCTCTCAGTGTCACCTTCTCACTGGGGTCTTTTCTGACTATCTTGGTAGGTGGAATAATGGCCTTCCAATGATATCCATGTCCTAATTCCCAGAACCTGCTACCTTACATGGCAGAGACACTTTACAGTCATAATTAAGCTGAGGATCTTGAGATGAGAGATGATCCTGGATAATCCAGGTGTGCCCATTGTACTCATGAGTCTTTACAGGAGGAAGGCAGGAGACAGAGTCAGAGAAGGAGATATGATGGTGGAAAGAGCATCAGAGAGAAATACGAATCTGCCACACTGCTGGCTTGGAAGATACAGGAAGGGGCTATGAGCCAAGGGATGGGGGTGGCCTCACAAGCTGAAAAAGTCAAGGAAGTGGATTCTCCCCTAAACCTTCCAAAAGGAACACAGTCCTGCCGACACCTTTATTTTAGGACTTCTGACCTCTAGAACAGAAAGATAAAAATAAATTTTTGCTGTTTAAGGACTATGTTTATGGTCATTTGTTTTAGCAGCACTGGGGAACTTACCACTCTATTTAAAACCATCTCATTCTTACCCTCTCCTCATTCCTCATTTATCTATTTTATTTTTCTCCATAGCCCATGTCATTATCTGACTGTAATTTTTTTTTTTTTTTTTTTTTTTTTTGAGACGGAATCTTGCTCTGTCACCAGGCTGGAGTGCAGTGGCGTGATCTCGGCTCACTACAACCTCTGCCTCCTGGGTTCAAGTGATTCTCCTGGCTCAGCCTCCCGAGTAGCTGGGATTACAGGTGCGCACCACCACACCTGGCTAATTTTTGTATTTTTAGTAGAGACGGGATTTCACCATGTTGGCCAGGATGGTCTTGCTCTCCTGACCTTGTGATCCGCCTGCCTCAGCCTCCCAAAGTGCTGGGATTACAGGCGTGAGCCACTGCGCCCAGCCCTGACTATTATATTTACGTTTCACATGTTTATTTGTTTATTGTCTCTCTCTTATCACTATAATAGAAGCCATGAATCCAGGACTTTTCTTCATTTACTCTCATGTCTCCAGGGGCTGGAATAGTGCCTGGCACACAGCAGAACTCAATGAACACGTGTTGAATTAATGAATCAATGACCCTCCCCTCCTTCCCTGCATTTCCAAGATATTAGAAATGAAGGGATCAGACTCTTTCCTGATGCTGTATTAATAAGTTTAATTAGCATAACAGTAATTCACTCACTTGTACCATACATGAAGCTGCCAAAGCGCCTTTGCTGTGCTGCCAGATGCCCATGCTGCACCAAGTCCGTTATTGGCTGAAATGATGGCTTCCTCCTGCAAACACCTGCAACTCCCTTTTCCCCCACCCTCCTGAGGCCTTGAGTTTGTACTGGTTATCTCAACAGTGGGTCAGACCAGACATTTAAATGCTGCTGAATTTTACCCACAGTCATCTAGAGAAAGAGAGTTTATATCTGCATCTATAGGCAACTTCTTTTTCTCCCTTTCTCTCAACTATTTTTCTAGAGAATAATAGCTCACATCTATTGGGGGCTTATTATGTGCCTCCGTGTAAGCTGTCCTAAGTGCTTTATATGCATATATTTATTTAATCCATATATTTATTTAATCTAGGAGAGAGGGGCTCCTATTTGGCCCTATTTTACAGATGGGAAAACCGAGTAGGGGAGAAAAAATTGATTTGCTCACAGTCATGCAGCTGGGAAGATCTGAGCTCAGATCTGAATCCAGGCAGTCTTGTGTCAGAACTTGCCTTATTAATTTCTTTTCTTTTCTTTTTTCTTTTTAAACAAAAGAAGGAGGTTTATTGGACTTATACTTCCATGTGGCTGGGGAGGCCTCACAGTCATGGTGGAAGGGGAAAGGCACATCTCACATGGCAGCAGACAATAGAAGAAAGCTTGTGCAGGAAAACTCACCCTTATAATCACCATCGGATCTCGTGATACTTACTATCATGAGAACAGCATGGGAAAGACCTGCCCCCATGATTCAATTACCTCCCACCAGGTCCCTTCCACAACACGTGGGAATTCCAGGTGAGATCTGGGTGGGGACATAGCCAAACCATATCATTCTGCCAACCTCATGTCCTCACGTTTTAAAAACCAGTCCTGCCTTCCCAACAGTCCCCCAAAGGCTTAACTCATTTCAGCATTAACTCAGAAGTCCACAGTCCAAAGTCTCATCTGAGACAAGGCAAGTCCCTTCCACTTATGAGCCTATAAAATCAAAAGTAAGCTAGTTACTTCCTGGACACAATGGGGGTAAAGGCATTGGGTAAATACAGCCATTCCATATGGGAGAAATTGGCCAAAACAAAGGGCCTATAGGCACCATGCAAGTCCAAATCCAGCAGGGTGGTCAAATCTTAAAGCTCCAAAATCTTCTTTGATTCCATGTTTCTTCTTTGATCTTCTTTGATTCCATGTTTCGCATCCAGGTCACGCTGATGCAAGAAGTAGGTTCCCATGGTCTTGGGAAGCTCTGACCCTGGTTTGCCTTACTAATTTCCACCCCGACTTTTCTTTCAGGAGGATCCTGACAGATCACATCCTGTTTACAAGTTTCTTTTTTTCTCTCCAACCAGTCCACAGATATATTTCCCATGCATTCTCTTGGGGTTTTAAGGGGATTAATAAATAACACCCCTCTCTTCAGAATCCCAATTCAGAACTGTCTTAGTCTGCTTGTGCTGCTCTAACAAAATACCATACACCAAGTAGCTTGCAAACAACAGAAATTGATTTCTCACAGTTTTGGAGGCTGGGAAGTCCAAGAGCAAGGCAGATGCGTTACATGGTAAGGGCCACTTCTTGGTTCATTGATGGCCATTTTCTCACTATGAACTAACATGGTGGAAAGGGCAAGGGATGTCTCTGGCACCTTTTTTATAAGGGCACGAGTCCCATTCATGAGTAATCTTCCTCCCTGACCTAATCACTTCCCAAGAGCCCCACCTCCTAAAGCATGACACTGGGGATTATGATTTGACCTATGAACTTGGAGGGGAGGGACACAAACATTCAGACCATAGCAAGAACTGATAGAGAGATAGAGAGGATCCGACAGGTGGAGATCAAAATTTGAGCTTCATCCTAATGAATTCCAGGTTAGAGGATATGGCTATGGTATAAGTGACCAAGCAGGCCTGTGAATACTTCAGCCATAATGCTGCCTGACTGTGCTCCACAGTCTAGACTCTGGGACACTCCACATGAAAGAAAACTCTGGTCTGCAGAGCTGACACTTTTACCCAGCATTACTGCTTCATCCTGGACAGAGACAGAGAGAGACAGGAAAAAGTCAAAGCTCCAGGTGTTAGGTTTCAGTCTTTGAACAGCACCATTCAATTGTGTTCATTTTGGGGGGCTGCTGTAACAAAACTGGGTGCCTGATAGAAAGAGGAACTTATTCCCTCATAGCTCTGATAGCCAGAAGTCCAAAATCAAGATGTTAGCAGGACCACACTTCCTTGTTCAGCATCTAGTGGCTGTCAGCATTCTTTGGCTTATGTTTACATCACCCCAGTCCCTGCCTGTGTAGCCATACTGCCTTCTGTGTGTCTTCTGTCTGCATGTGTCTCAAATCTCCCTCTGCCTCTCTTTTATAAGGGTGCTTGCAATGAGGTTTAGGGCCCACCTGGATGATCCAAAGTAACCTGTTACAGAGTGAATTCTGTCCCCCAAAATTCATGTGAAAGCCCTGACCACCCCCAACCCACCGTCTGACTATATTTGGAGATAAAGCATTTTAAAAGGTAACTAAGGTTAAATGAGGTTATGTGGGTGGGGCCCTACTTCAACAGGACTGGTATTCTTATAAGAAGAAGAGACAGTAGGGGTGCCCATACACAGAGGAATGGTCATGTGAGGACACACCAAGAATGCAGCTATCTGCAAGTCAAAGAGAGGTCTTCAGAGAAACCAGCCTTGTCAGCCCCTTGATCTTGGACATCCAGCCTCTAGAACTATGAGAAAATAAATTTCTGTTGTTTAAGTCCCACAGTCTGTGGTATTTTGTTACAGAAGTCCTAACAGACAAATAATACCTCTTTATCTCGGAATCCTTAATCACACTGCAAAGAGCTCTTTCCCAAATAAGGTAACATTTATAAATGCCAACGATTAGGACTTAATATGTTTGAGTTGCTGTTATTCAACATACACTGAAAATCATGGACACAAGCCGTTAACTCATTTCTCCTCCTGGGGAGAAATGGATAAGGAGAGAGACAAGAAGTGAGGGCTGTAGTAACTTGCTGATCTAGTCGTAGTCCTGGGAATATGAGGAGCAGGCAGTGAATGCTCCCCCAAATGTCTCCCACACACCACTGGTGCACCAAAAGTTTTCTGTTTCTTTATATCCATTTGGAGAACTCCTAACCTGATGCCTGACATAGTAAGTACTTAGTAAATAATAGGTGCCCTCCCTGATTAAGCCCATTCCTAAAAATCTGCTGAAGCAGGTCCTCTTTCTCCAGCACACTCACAACCACTTCCCCTTTTCAGCACACAGGCTCTGCCCACCAAATAACAAAAATGAAGGTGAGAAGACCTAGTAGAGCATGATATACGAATCTTGCCACAGAGTCAGAAATCAAGGTGGTGAATGACCAAGGCTAGAATCTACCTCCAACAGGATCAACAACTGCTGAATCAGCAAATAAACATTTTTTGAACCTGGTACTTGGTACTTGGCATTGTGCCATTGATAGTAAGTCAAACAGACATGGTCCCCAGCCTGTAGCAATCAGAAGTCCAAGACAGACAGGATTCATCTGCATAGGCATGGTAAGAACAGGGCAATAGCTGTCATGTATTAACAAGGGGAGACCTGCTACAAGCTTGTGTTTGTAACACCCAAAGCACCAATTAAGTAGAAATTGCCTTTAAGTGAGTTTCTGGGAGGCTTATACATTGCACAATACTGGCATAGGGACTGACTGAAATCAGGAGTGGGATCAATTATTAGTTCTGTCTCAGCACCTAAGTACCCTTTCTCCCACACCGCCTTCCAAAGTAGCCTATACAAGAATGGTGGGAATTCTATAGATTTGAGGAAAATAAATGAACCATATTTTTTAGCATCTGCTATGAGCAAAGCACTAGGCAAGCTAGAAAACACCAAGCAATACAGACTCGGCAACAAACAAGAGCATGTTGAACCCCTAAGTCGGTGTCATAGGTGCAAATAAATAGCCAATCTGCTTGCCATGTGGCCAGAACCAAAAAAAAAAAAAAAAACCAAACCCAGGCATCCAGTCTTATGTGTAATGTTCAGTGCTTTATCTGTGTTATCTCTACCCATGAATTGGGTAGTATCATCTCCACCTTAAAAATGAGGCTGGGAGATTCAGAATGACCATCACAAGCAACTGACATTTGTTGAGCTCTTACTGCATGCTAAGCAATTTCAGTGCATTGTGTCAGGTCACTGTGTGGTAATGTGGTGGTTAAGGAAGCAGACTCAGGGAGCTAGACTGCCTGGTTCAAATCCCAGCTATACCCCCTTGACAGTGGGGTAACTGTAGGAGAGTTACCCCCATGTGCTTCAGTTGAGTTATTGGAAATGGGATAATACTACTACCTAGTTTGCAGGATTGTTAAAAGGACCAAAGGAGTGAGTACATATAAAGCACTTACAACAGTACCTATCCCATGGAGGGCACTTGGCAGACACTAGTAATCTCTGGAATAGGTATTTTTTTTTAATGTTAGAAATTTCTTTATTATTACTTATTCTTATTAAGCACCAGCTTAATACTGTAGAAAATTTCAGATCACCTTTGATACCTCACTTTCTTTTCCCCCACCCGAATTCTTGGTCAAGAGTTTTTCAAGTGAAGACATGCTCCTCTCTCTTCTGTATAAAACTTTATGAGATAAAGGCAAAAGATTGTGTACATCTTAATGGAAAATGCTGCCCAGGGCTCTGGAGATGGTGGCTGCCCAGGCTCCCTTCACTGTCCAGGTCCTGAAAGACTCTTGTTCATGAACTGTCTCTTCACAAAGCAAGCCCACCACTTGCTGGGTTTATCATTCTGAGGGTCAAAAACTTTCTCACAAAGTCTCAGTCCAGTCTTTCTCCTTAGCTGTTGTAAATAGGCTCTCATCACTTCATCTTCCTGTTTGTTCGCAGGTTTGGCATAATTGCGTTAAGTGGAAAATGAGGCTTTCCAGGAATAGGAAAATTCGTGATTCCCAATGTATACATTTCTTTCTCACCTTGGATTTTGGAATTGTACTTTTGGAGTTTCTTCAAACACTCAGAAATGTAGAGAGTTATATATATCAAGGTCCTATCAGCTTCATTCTTAATTTCATAGTTTTTGAAGAAGACATTGGCCTTGAAGTAACAGATGGCTTCATCCACAATATCTGTATCTTTTGTCTCTCTGGGGGCAGGTCCTTTGAATTGGCTTCTGATGGGTAACAGTGCCATGTTTCCAGTGAGTTTGGTGTCAGGGCCCATGAGAGAAGATAGGTAAGCCAGCATCTTGGGATCACCTGGGTTTCAACCCAGAGCAGCAGGATCACTAGAACAGGTATTTTAGGAGAGAGGTAGCTGAGGCTTTGGAGACTTATTAATGCCCAAGGTCACACAGATAATAAGAAGAGGAGGGAGCTAGGACATGAAGCTGCTGCCTCTCTCACAGCTAATACATGGGAGAGCCAAGCTTCACATTCCAACTCTACTATGCCATACAGACATGCCTTGACTGGTGTCCTGTCCCACAGATTGTTGGTGGCAGAGCTGGGATTAGAACCCAGGCTAGCTCTAAGTTTCTCTCCTCAAATTCCCCCTCTCAAATCCCCTTCTTATTTTTGGCCCACTCTGGCTTTCCCCAGATAAGACCCTCCTAGCACGGTGAGCTCTTGAGGCCCTGGTTCTAACCACATAAATAACCAGCATCCTCATGACCAAAGCTGCGATCAGAGCTGTCGGAGACCTGTTCTAACTTTCTGCAACTCAGCTTTGATGTTTTAAAATTACCAACCATTTTGAGAATTATCATATGCAAAACGTGGTGCTAAATACTGTTTAATATACAGAAAAATGACAGGTCATTGTTCTCAAAATTTTATTAGTTAGTAGAGGAGATAAGCAGGTACCCAAATAACACAGAAGCATGAATAAGGTTGGAAGGGGAATTGGAAAGGGCTGAGTATGGTGGGACAAGCCAACACTTCCATGGGCTCCTAGTTCTGCTGTGGGATGGTTGGGCTCACAGAGCCTTCAGCTCTAGGGAGAGTGGGAAACAGGCTGCTTTTCAGTTCCAGTCCTGTCCCCTGAGGAGTTAGAGCATGCTGGGACCACTAGGGACCTCCCTCTAAGACTTCCGGATGGCTTCAAGGACACTGGGGTCACAGAACAACACCATTTGGCAGATGGCAGAGGCTGCCTCGGGGAAGGAGAAAGCCTGTCTCTGATGCCAAGCCAGAGATAGAAAACATTTTCTCTGAGTTAGAGAATGGGAAGCGTGCCCTGATTTGTTTGGAAGCAGCAAATTGGCCTAATATCCCTGTACTTCCTCATCATTTGTAGGTCATAACCCCTTCTGAACTACGGACCAATGCTGCAGAAAAAAGAACCTGGACTCATACAACACATTGCATAACTCCCATAGTTTCTCAGATGCTTTGGAAGCCATCTATGGATTCCCAGTGGGTCCATAAACCCTAGGTTAAACATTGCTACATGAGGTGGTTTTTAAAAATGTCTGCAAACAGGGGAATTTTTAGGGCACTGAAACTATAATGGTGGATACACGTCATTATGCATTCCCATGAAATGTACAATGTCAACAGTGAACGCTGATGTCAACCATAGACTTTGGGTGATGATGCATCAGCGTCAGTTCATCAGTTGTAACAAATGCACCATTCTGGTGGGGGATGTTAATAATAGGGGAGGCTGTGCATTTGTAGGGGCAGGAATTATATGGGAAACCTCTGTACCTTCCTCTCAGTTTTGCTGTGCACCTAACACTGCTCTAAAAAATGAAATCAGCCAGGCATGTCGGCTCACACCTGTAATCTCAGCACTTTGGGAGGTCAAGGCAGGAGGATCACTTGAGCTCAGGAGTTTGAGACCAGCCTGGGCAACAAAGTGAGAAGGTGAGACTTTATCTCTTACAAAAAAAATTTTTTTAAACTTAGCCGGGTGTGCTGGTGCACACCTATACTATAGACCCAGCTACTTGGGAGGCTGGGGTGAGAGGATCAGGATCATTTAAGCTCAGGAGTTTAAGGCTGCAGTAAGAGTACAGTGATGGTGCCACTGTACTCTAGCCTGGGTGACAGAGTGAGACCCTGTCTCAAAAAAAAATATGTATATATATATACATATATACAAACACAAACACACACATACATATGTATATGTATAATGAAGTCTGGTTTTTGTTTTGTTTTGTTTTAAGATGCAGGGCCTCGCTATTTTGACCAGGCTGGTTTCAAACTCCTAGGCTCAAGTGATCCTCCCACCTCAGCCTCCCAAAGTGCTGGGATTACAGGGTGAGCCACTGCACCTGGCGGAAGTCCGCTTTTTAAAAACAGTGGTGGCAAATTCTTTGATACTCCTCTCATTCAAAGATAAATTCTATGCCCCTTGTCTTGAATTTGGGCAAGCTTGTGACTGCTTCTACCAATAGACCATGGCTTCCAAAGCTAGTGCATATAAGTCCATGCAGCTTCTACCTGATTCACTTAGGCTCGCTTCAGGGATACTCCCTCTCAGAACTCAGCTCCATGACAGATGGAGTGTTGCGGGAAGTCAGGAACCCCGAACAGAGGGACTGGCTGAAGCCATGGCAGAAGAACATAAATTGTGAAGATTTCATGGACATTTATTAGTTCCCCAAATTAATACTTTTATAATTTCTTATGCCTGTCTTTACTGCAATCTCCAAACAAAAATTGTGAAGATTTCATGGACACTTATCACTTCCCCAATCAATACCCTTGTGATTTCCCATGCCTGTCTTTAATCTCTTAATCCCATCATCTTCGTAAGCTGAGGAGGATGTATGTCACCTCAGGACCCTGTGATGATTGCGTTAACTACACAAATTGTTTGTACAGCATGTGTGTTTGAAAAATATGAAATCTGGGCACCTTGAAAAAAGAACAGGATAACGGCAATGTTCAGGGAACAAAAGAGATGACCTTAAACTCTGACTGCCAGTGAGCTGGACGAAACAGAGCCATATTTCTCTTCTTTCAAAAGCAAATGGGAGAAATATTGCTGAATTCTTTTTCTTAGCCAGGAACATCCCTGAGAAAGAGAACGTGTCCCTGAGGGGAGGCCTCTAAAATGGCCGCTTTGGGGGTGGCTCTCTTTTACGGTCATCGCAGTGGGATGAAATAAGCCCCGGTCTCCCATAGCGCTTCCAGGCTTATTAGGACGAGGAAATTCCTGCCTAATAAATTTTGGTCAGACCGGTTGTCTGCTCTCAAACCCTGTTTCCTGATAAGATGTTATCAGTGAAATTGCCTGCCTGAAACTTCATTAGTAATTTTAATTTCACCCCGGTCCTGTGGTCCTGTGATCTCGCCCTGCCTCCATTTACCTTGTGATATCTTATTACCTTGTGAAGCATGTGATCTCTGTGATTATAATAAGCATGCCTTATTCGTACACTCCCTCCCCTTTTGAAAATCACTAATAAAAACTTGCTGGTTTTATGGCTCAGGGGGCATCATGGAACCTGCTGATGTGTGATGTCTCCCCCAGACACCCAGCTTTAAAATTTCTCTCTTTTGTACTCTTTCCCTTTATTTCTCAGACCAGATGACACTTAAGGAAAATAGAAAAGAACCTATGTGAAATATCGGGGGTGAATTTCGCCCAATAATGGAGAGGCTACATGGAGGCACTGTGTAGGCAGTCCCAGCTGAGCCCAGCTTTTATGGGTTGAACTGCATCTCCGCAGAAATGTTAAAGACCTAATCCCCAGTATCTGTGAATGTGACCTTATTCGGAAACAGGGTTTTGCAGATGATCAGGTGAGGATAAGGTCATTAGCGTGGGCCCTAATCCAAAATGATGGGTGTCCTTATGAAAAAAGAGGATGTGGACACAGAGACAACACACACACAGAGAAAGAACATCGTGTGGAAATGAAGGCAGAGATCAGGGTGACTCCTCCATAAGCCAAGGAATGCCAAAGGTTGCCAGCCAATGACCAGGAGATAGAAAAGAGGCATGAAACAGACTGTTCCTTCCTGACCTCAGAAGAAATCAACTTTGCCAACACTTTCATCTTAGACTTCCAGCTTCCAGAACTGTGCACAGTAAATTTCTGTTGTTTTAAGCCATCCAGTTTGTGGTACTTCATTATGAAAGCCTTAGGAAACTAACTCACCATCCTAGGAGTGATTCCTACCCAGATTCCAGCGCAAATGAAGATGTTATCTCAGAAGAGCATGCTGCAGAACCCAGACATTTGAGTCCCCTGCAGCCATTCAGGTCTTCCCAGCTGAAGCCACAGACATCTTACGGTGGAGGCAAGCCATGGCTACTGTGCCCTGATTGAATTTCTCACCCACAGAATCCATAAACTTAATAAAATGGTGGTTGTTTGAGGCCACTAAGTGTAGGGTTGTTTGTTACTCAGCAATGGTTAACTGGAACACTACTTGAAACTCTGACCTCTGACCAATCTAAATTATGTCCTCTTCCTTCCTTATCTGCAAAGGGGGATGGCCTAATAAATTATTTAAACTAAATGTCCATGGTAATGGCATCATAGAACCTGAGAATTAGAAGGAAACTCGATACTCCCATTTAAGCAAAAACAAATTACCCACAATCCCAGCTTCATTCAAATCAAACAGCTTTCATTTTTCCCTTTCAATCCTTGTGCATACATAATTTGCACATAGTTTATTCAAGATTCATGCAACATAGTTAAAATCAGAGTAGACGTAATTTTGGAGTCTGCTTTTTCCACTTGCAATTTATCACAGCATTTCAATATTGCTATATAGTCTTTATATTACTTTAATTGCACAAATTTTTAGAAGTGATTGTACTTCAATTTACTCAATCATTGTCTTTTTGAACAACACAGAAGTTTTGATGTGAATCTTCTTTAACTGCAATATTTTAATTATTGTTCTAAATTAGGGGTCAGTAAACTATGAGCCTGTGAGCCAAACTACCCACCCTATTTTTCTACTGCCTGTGAACTAGTAAGTTTCTTAAGTTTTAAATGATCAAAAAGATTTAAAATAATATTTTAACACACTAAAAAATTATGTGAAATCCCTAATCCAGTATTTATAAAGTTTTGTTGGAACACAGCCATGCCCATTTAGTTACATAATGTCTGTGATTGCTTTCACAATACAATGGCAGAGTTAAGTGGTTGCAACAGAAACAATGACACACAGAGACTAATATAATTACAGTCTGGCCCTTTACAGAAAACATTTGTCAACTCCTATCCTTAATTTACATCAAACCACCTGCCTCAGAGGTTCCAACCTGTCGTTGGCTTCCTTCATGATTTTGGACTTGCCAACCCCCACAATCACATAAGCCAATTCCTTCAAATCAGTCTCTTTGTATATATGATCTCCTGGTTCTGTTTCTCTGGAGAACCCTGACCAACACAGCATCTAACATGCTTTTGTAGAATTAATAAAGCTGTACTGAAGGAGAAAGATCCTGAATGTTCAGGAGTGCTTCTGGGCTGTGAGGGATTGCCTTAGATGGGCCTAGCACACTATACACATGGAAAGAGCCTGAGCTTGCTGTCTGATTCGGTTTGATCACAAGGAAGGGAAATCCACTCAGACTAGGCAGAGTTGAAGACTTATTGGAAGGATACAGAGATGCTCCCAGAATCCAAGGGCAGGAAGCAAAGCAGGGTCTCACAGGACTCAGACATCACCAGGTGGCTTCTCTTTCATCTCTCTGATTCTGAGACTACAGAGTCCCTCTCTCTTTCCACATATCCCTTGCTCTCTCCAATGGAAGGCCAAGTTTTTCTGCTCACCCACAGACCACCATGGCCTCAGGACACTGTGGCATCACCACTGCCTTGACCTTCATTGTCTAACTGACTCCATTTCTCAGTCTTCCAATTATAAACTCCCAGGACAGAGATCTGATTGCCAGGAGCCTGCCATATACCCCTGGTCCACAGCTATAGGCAGCCAAGGGTCATGTGGCACAAACATGACCACCTTCCCCACCACCGCTAATTAAGTAGAGGATAAGAGTGTCCATTTCACAAAAAGAGTGCTCCAAAATATGTCTACCGCAGACCTGATACCACCCTATCTTAGTATGCTAAGGCTGCTATAGCAAATACCACAGTTGGGGTGGCTTAAACATAAATTTCTTTCTCACCATTCTGGAGGCTGGAAGTCCAAGATCAAAGTGCTGGAAGGGTCACATTCTCCTGAGGCCTCTCTTCTTGGCTTGCAGACAGCCACCTTCTTGCTGTGTCCTCACATGGCCTTTCTTCTATGCATGCGCATCCCTGGGGTCTCTTTCTCTCCTTGTAAGGACACTGGACTTACTGGATTAGGGCCCCACCCTAATGGCCTCATTTAATCTTCATTACCTCTTTAAAAGCCTTCCCTCCAAATACAGCCACACATCAAGTACTGGGGATCGGGGCTTCAATACATGAATTCTGGGGGGCACCTATGATGGTGAGTTTGATGTGCCACTTGGGCTAGGCTGCAGTAGGTCGTTATTCAGGCACCTTTGATAGCACACCCCTTTGGCCAGGGGATCCTCAGTAATTTACTTTTTTAAAAAGTGGGGACAATATTGCCTCATACAATTTATGTACAGACTGGAAAAGGGGATGAGTATAGAACATAAATGATAGCCATTATGATCATTATTATTTCTCCCAAACAGGCAGGCAGGGCACCCACTTCCTGTGCTTCTGAACCACTCTTGCTTTGTGTCGGATGGCTTTGCTCTTGCCCTCTTCTGTCCTGGGTTAATCGTGGCGTATTCACACCTTACATGGGATAAGTAGGGTATTTTAACCATCAATTTTATTATCCAGTTATGTTAATGGTCCGTGAAATAACATGTGAAGAGCCCATTAAACATTGTGAAAGAGTTTCCATTTCATAAAAATGAGGGAATAATAAGAGAGGCCAATGTAATTCATTGCTGAGCAGGGGAGAGGTTGACTTTCATCTTCAGATGCCCTTCTAAGAGAAACAACTTTCATAACTTAGAACTCAGCATTTCAAAAGAATTTGGGGAATGGCTGACCCTTCTAGGCATTCACCAACAGGATGTTTCTGACCAAGAAATAATTAAAAGTGTATGGAAAGAAACACAGGAAAGACATTTAATAGCTTGTAGTTGAGATGAATTTTGATCTAAAATGTTAATTTTTTTCTTTCAACACTCTATCCCACTCTCTGAGTCCTACTTAATTGCCCAACTACAGTCTGTCAGTCTTGTGTATAACCCGCTTAGAAAAGGCTGAAAGGTAATTGCATAAACAACTTCCACCTAGATCCTCCTCCTGTTCTGAGCCTAATACCAGCCCTGCCCCCAAGCTCTCAGGAACCTCAGGAACAATGGACTCTAATCCATGCCTACGCATGAATCTCTGAAGGCCATCTCTTCATTTCTTCAGACTGTTTTATGTCATAGGTTTATAGATTTCCTGGAATACTTTCCACACTTGGCTTCTGAGACATCACACTCTCCTGGATTTCCTTGTATTTCCTGGGCCAATATTTCTCAGGAACCTTTGCTGGTTTCTCCACACCTCCCCGATCCTTATCACTGGAGACCTCAGGAGCAGGGTTTGGACTTTTCTGTTTCTACAACCATCCCTTGCATCCAGTCTCACGGCTGTAAATGCCATCTATAAGCTGACATCTTCCAGATCTAGCTCTTGCCTGGACTCTAGACTCATATGTCAGCTGCCCACTGAAGTGCCTAACAGGCATCTGAAATGTAACTTTCTCAAAATCAAACTCCTGATCTTCCCCCCAAACCTGCCGCATCTACACTATTTCCCATCTTAACATCAACCGCATCCTTGCAGTTTCTGAAGCCAAAAGTTCTTCATTCATTTTTCTTTTCATTCTTATCTCCCAGTCCAACAGCAAATCCTGTCAACTCTACCTTCAACATATACCTTGAGACTTGCCACTGTTTACCACCTTCACTGCTGGGATCTTGGTCCAAGCTACCATCATTTCTCATCTTGACTATTTTTTTTTTAATAGAGATGGGTCATGTCATGCCGTGCAGGCTTGGGTGCAGCAGCTATTCACAGATGTGATCATAAGGCATTATAGCCTCGAACTCCTGGGCTTGAGTGGCCCTCTCGCCTCAGCCTTCATCTTGAGTATTGCTCTGCCTTTGTTCCATCTTAGACTATTCTTTACCCAGTAGTCAGAGAGATCTTTTAGATCATAATCAGACCATGTTGCTCCTCTACTCAACTCATCAATGGCAGCCATTTCCCGTAGAGCAAAAGCCAGGATCTGTCCAGTGACCTCCGGGCCCTGCAGGATTGGGCCTCCCTGCCATCCATTCTCTCACTTCATCTCGTCTCCCCTCCTTCACTCGCTCTAGTCACACTCACCTTTTTGCTGTTCCTCCACCCATGCCAGGCATGCCCCTCTCTCATATATTTACTGTTTCACCAGCCTGGAAGACATTTTCCCCAGGCAGCCACATGGCTGGTCTCCTTACTTCCTTTTAAGGCCTGGATGAAATGTCACCTTCTCTGTGTGGCATTCTCTGGCCATGCTATTTAAAATGACAGCCAACTTCCCAATCTGTACCAGTACTTCCTGTCCCCCTTCCCTGCTGCATTTTCTCTGTGGCCTTGATCATCATTCGACACACTAGATGTTTTCTTGCATGTTCTGTTTATCTCTGTCTCAACACTGGAACCCCAGGAGGGCAGGGCTTTGCCTATTTTGCTCACTTCTGTATCTCTAGCCCCCAAAACAATTTAATCTGTTGTACGAATATACAAATGATTGTTCCTGCTGGAAAATTTTCAAACCACCTCACATTACAGCTGAGAAAACTGAGGCAAAGCCAATGACAGTTTGCCAAATATCACATAATTTGTTAATGGCAGAGTTGAGAGTAGAGCCCAGTTTTCCTGACTCAGAGTCTAGCCTTCCATCAAGTAAAACATCCTCTATCTTCTGCCCAAATGGATTTTACAATTTTGTGGAACGCAAATCATGGTTTCAAATTTCTCTCTAATCATGATACCCAGCACAGTTCAAAGTAATTACAGATGATGTTTAAAAATATTAATTTCAGGGTCACTGAACCAGTGAAAAATCCAAATAGTTAAGAGCATTATGAAAGAACTTGTGTTTCCTTAACTTTCATTTTAAGTTCAGGGGTACATGCGCAGATTGATTATATAGGTAAATTGCATGTTGGGGGAGTTTGGTATACAGATTAGTTCATCAACCCAGGTAATAAGCATAGTACCTGATAGATAGTTTTTTGATCCTCACCCTCCTCCTACCTTCCACCCTCAAGTAAGCCCCGGTGTCTATTGTTCCCTTCTTTGTGACCACGTGTACTCAATATTTAACTCCCACTTATAAATGAAAATATGCAGTATTTGGTTTTCTGTTCCTGCATAAGTTTGCTTTGGATAATGGCCCCCAGCTGCATCTATGTTACTGCAAAGGACATGATCTCATTCTTTTCTATGGCTACATAGTATTCCATGGTGTATATGTACCACATTTTCTTTATCTAGTCTACCATTGATGGGCATTTAGGTTGATTCCATGTCTTTGCTGTTGTGAATAGTACTGCAATGAACATACATAGAATGCGTATTTAGGGTAGGATGATTTATATTCCTTTGGGTATACTCAGTAATGGGATTGCTGGGTCAAATGATAGTTCTGTTTTAAGTTCCTTGAGAAATCACCAAACTTCTTTCCACAATGGCTAAACTAATTTACATTCCCACCAGCAGTGGATAAGCTTTCCTAAAGGGACTTTTTCCCACTGAGTTTTAGAGTACAAGCCACTGATTCCTGAGCCAGTTTCTAACAGAGGAGATGATATTAATACCAATGATAGCCACCATGAGAGTGCCCACCAAATGCCAGGTCCTTTGTGTATACTACTGCATTTAATTTTTACAACAACCTCTAAGGAAGATATTATTGTTATTCCCATTTTACAGATAAATAAATTGAGGCACAGTGAGGTTAAGTAACATGTCCAACTCCACATAATGAAAAGCAGAGATGGGGTTTGAGGTCATATTTGTCTGACTTGAAGTCCATGTTCTGAACCACTGCCCTGTACTGCTTCCCATCCATATGTCCAAATGGACAAAAATTTTCAAAGGCCACTCAGCAAGGAGTACTTGATTCTGAGTTTTCTATGACAGCCTAAATCCTGTTATTTCATTCTAGGTGCAGAGCACATGGGAAACTACCATTGCCCACTGGGAGGTAGCCCTTCTGGTAATCCCTGTGCCATCTGGGAAATACCGACTGCAAAGCAAAACCTCTCACCACTAGCTTAAGCAATTAAATATTAGGAAGTCCACATGAAATACAGAGAAGAGCACAGAAATCTTCACTATTCATGGGGGAGTGCATAGACCCAGGATGGGAGAGGATTGGTGGGAAGTGAATGAACTACCATTCGTTAAGGTGTCAACAGTTGTGCTAGTCACTTAATAGGTATTATTTTGTTTATTCCTTATAACAACCTTTCAAAGTGGCTATCACTGCAGTATTCTCTTTCTACAGATGAGAAAACAGAGGTTGACAGATATATCTTGGCTGGGCGCAGTGGCTCACGCCTGTAATCCTAGCACTTTGGGAGGCCTAGACGGGCAGATCACCTGAGGTCAGAAGTTTAAGACCAGCCTGGTCAACATGGTGAAACCCTGTATCTACTAAAAATAAAAAAATTAGCTGGGCATGGTGGCGCACGCCCATAATCCCAGCTACTCGGGAGGCTGAGGCAGGAGAATCACTTGAACCTGGGAGGCAGAGGTTGGAATGAGCTGAGATGGCACCACTGTGCTCCAGCTTGGGTGACAGAGCAAGACTCCGTCTCAAAAAAAAAAAAAAAGAAAAAAAAAAGAAAGATATATCTTGAACAAGGTCATCCAGCTGTGGGAAGAGGAAGGCTTTGAACACAGATAAATATGATTTCAAAGCCAGCAGACATTCCCTCATCTCTGCTGAGCAAGCCAACTTTCTGAGCCTCAGTTTCCTTGTATGACAGGAGAAGGTTGTATCAGAGGTTCTCAAAGCTTTAACATTCTACTGCTCCAGTTTTCACCTAGCAGGCACAAAGACCTTTAAAGGCCTTTAGGTTGATGGAAAAATGAAAGTCATTGCCATTTCCTAACAGGGAAGACAGGCATGACAATAAGTAATTGGTTTAGTCTAATTGTGATGTATACACTGATAAAAGCATGTATAAAACACAAAAGGATGGAATGATTCGTACTCTCTTGGTGGGCAACACAAACCCTGCCAGACCTTTCAGTCCACAGAAGTGAAGTCACACAAACAGAGAGCCCAGCTGCCATCTTCGTTCAATTGCCAAGCCAGTGGCAACCATTCCCATCCTGCCTGTTATGGTGCCTCCTCCTTTCTCCCAGCTGCCAAGGAACAGATGTCTACAGAAATGGGTCATGGGATTGGAACATTTGGAAGGTGAGAGGAAGGAGGAATAAGAACATATTATAAAGCACCATTAATGATGCTCAAGTGCAGTGAACTTCAGGCAGGTTGCTGGTGAAGGGAAGATGGCCAGGGCAGGACCCAGGGGTACAGAAAGCATATTGGCAAGAGAGCACTAATGGGCAACTGTACACACTTCCATGCAAGCCTTGAGATGTTTGGGTGTCAGAGTCAGGGAGCTTGGTGAAGCGAAGAAGGGGAGATGGGAAAATTAACAAAGCAAAATAAGATAGCAACCACGATGCTAAACTTGTAGCAAAACATGCCTTTATGAAGATCCTAGTGGACTGTGCTAAGTCGAGGTGATGTCTAAAAGAATCAATGCTGAGTGTCTGTGGGACTATGGGCCTCTTTTACAACTGGGGATGAAAATGTTGGCAAACACACCCTTTTCTCATACCCTTTGGGATGCTTACAGAATAGTGGTGCCAACAGTCGGGTCTGTGTTGGAAGTTCAGTCAACATTTGTACAGTGGAAGAATGACAATGAAGCATCAGTTCCACGGGCTTATCTATCCAGAGGGCCATTTGTGTTCTTATCTTGGAATAGACAGCGGTGTTTGGAATTCTGTTGGTTTCCAGGACATTGCCCAGTGAGGCTTAAAGAAAGGGAAGAATTTTATTCCTGAAAGGTGTGTCCCTGGTACATGTTTTTAGAGAAGGACCTCTGAGTCTCTCCTTCCCATGGTATGGGCAGAAAGCTGGTGTGAGGAACACATGCATACAGCGGATAGAGACAAAAATCTGTTCGATTTTAAAAATAGATTTGATTGTGTGACTCACATTTAAGTTCATTCCACCACATTCCGGGCAACTTCTGTGTATCTTGGTATCAGCAGGAAACAGAAACACTTAAATGATGCAAAAAATACCTTAAGGATTAAAGAAGAAAGCCTAAGCCAGCAGGGCAGAGGAACTGATGGAAGCCAGATGACCAGGACACACAAGGAAGGAGCCCCAGCTGGCCTGCAGCCCTGCATTCTCCCAGGGAGACCTGGTACAGCTTTACATCTGTGGCTGGCAGGCCCTTCCAAGTGGTCTGGCCTCTGAGCTTGAGTTCAAGAATGAAACCTTTCTTCTCAAGAAGGCCCAAATGGCATCTCCTTTAAAGCTGGAACAACCCAGGAATATGTCAACAACTCTTTTTCAATCTACAACCCCAGGTCACAAATGCCCAACCTTCCATCTTGGTGTTACTGACATGTACCCATTGAGAAAGTCAAGATTCATCATTAGTCTACCTCGGGTCAGCCCATTTCATAACAGAACTATATGTCTTTGCTAGGGTTTCCATAGCCATGTATCACATACTGAGTGGCTTAAATCAGAAATTTATTCTCTCACAGTTCTGGAGGCTGGAAGTCTGAGCTCTAGGTGTCGTCAGGATTTTGTCCCCTCTGAAGGTGCCAGAACAGGACTGAATTTGTTCTAGACCTCTCCCAGCTTTGAGCATGTCCTCTGCGTGTGTCAGCATTACTCCAATCTTCATGTGGTGTTCCCATTTCTGTGTGTTTGTGTTCAAATTTCCCTTTTCTATTTAGGGCCCACCCTACTCCTCCAGTAGGACCTCATCTTAACTTATCCAATTACATCTGCAACAACCCTTTTTCCAAATAAGATCACAGTCTGCAGTACTGGGGGTTAGTCAGCTTTGGTTGAAAATTCAATATACGACTTTGATGTGGGGTGGAGTGGATAAATTTAACTCATAACAAAAACATTAAATTTATTTCCTGGTTTGAGAAATTATTTAAAAATTCATAAGATAAACCCACCATAACAAAAAAATTGGGGTTCTGTTTAAAAAGAGAATAAATGTGGCACAAGGTCTTGGTAATAAGAAAGATACAGGGAAAGTCACAGACCCTAGGGTATCAGTAAAAGAACAACTCAGTCCCTCCTCCTTCCACCCCTGGGTAAAGGTAACAAACGTCATCAGTGTCTTTAACAGAAAGGGAGGGTTAAACTTCACATTTTGAAATACGGGCTAAGTGTAAGAGTCAGCAAACTGTGGCCTGTGGGTCAAATCTAGCCCTCCATCTGTTTTTGTAAATAAAGTTTTATTGAAACACTGCCTCACCCATTTGTTTACATATTGTCTGTGGCTGCTTTTGCATAATAGCAGCAGAGCTGAGTTGTTGCAATAGAGACCATGTGACCCACAAAGCCTGAAACACTTACTATCCAGTCCTTTACAGAAAAACTTCACCAACATCTGGACTAGTACAAAGCAATGCTCAGAAAAACAACAGTCCTAGAGAAAAGGGAAATTCTAAGGCGGTAACACAGCATGGCTATTAGGGAGCATCTGAGGCCTGGGGACTGGCAGGAAAGGTTGGATAGAGCTCATGAGGATTGTACTGCCTTCCTCAAACAGGCAGAGGAGCAAGCTCTTCAAAGGCTAATTCTTGGGGAACAAATATTCCAGGTCAGCAGACACTAGGTTCCTCTCTTTCCAGTCATGGAAGGTGTAGCAATAGTCTATTTTCCCCAAGGCAAGGCAATTCTCTGCTAGTTACAAAATCCTTTTGCTTGGGGGATCTAATGTCTAATAAAACAACTTCACCTAATCAGGATTTGGAAAGAGGAGTCTCACCCTTTTGGCCCTGTGTCTTCCTGAAAGTTCTGAGTCCCACCACGCACTTCAGGGCAATGGTTCTGAGCCCACTGCGGTGGTTCATGGGGGCCGCTCTCAGAGGCGCTTTCCCCAGTCCTTTGGGAGACAAGAAAATAAAGTGGGGCTTTCATCACATTATTTTATTCCATTCACAATGCTATCCTTTATTCTGAACCATGCCCTCCACCTTCGGAGTTCGAGCATGGCACATCTCCTGTGAAATGGTGGTGAAAGTAGTTGATCACCGATTATTTATTTTCTCTTATCCTCATTGGACGAAATAAAAAAGTCGCCAGCCCAACTTACTTTTTGTTTTTCCTTCTGAAAATGTATAAGCCCTAAATATTCAAACGTCTGGGAAGCATGACTCTGGGCGGGGCCCATGGGCCCAGCTTTCCCTGTGTGGGGCACCAGCCTGTGGAGAATGGATGCCTCAGGTGACTTTTCTCCAGCAAATGCGCTGCTCCACAATGGCTGGAAATTCCCTTTCCCTTCTGTGTGGTCTCCCCCTTTGCCTGTAAGTCACAGACACCCAACTGGAGTTAGCTGACACCAAAAAAGGAAAATGGCTCACATAATCAAACTGCTGAAGAGACAGGGGCAGAGTGGGCTCTGGGCCCCCATGAACCCGGCTCTCCAGGCCCCCAGGACCTCCATGTCCGTGTCCTGTCTCCTGTTCTTTCTCTCCTCCATCATCATTTTCTCCTGAAGCAGAGGCATGGCTGTTAGCAGCCCCCGGCTTCCTCCCTGCAGCTCCCTGAAGGGAGAGAAAAAATGGTGGGTTCTAGTCCGCTTTGGTTGAAAAATCCCAGGGAGAGGCGTTGGTTGGCCTGGCTTGAATTACATAGCTGTTCCTGAACCAACGGACCATTATGACCCAGATAGTCTGATGCCCCTCACTCCCCCAGGGTCTTTATGTCTCCTCAGTGAGGCTTCTCTGCCCACCCACTTAAATTGTACCCCTCAACCCCCAAGAAATCGCTGTCTCTCCTTATCCTACTCTATTTTTTTCCATAGCATTTATCGTCTTCTGACATACTAATTCGCTAAGATTTCTGTCTAGCTCCTCCCACTATAATGTAAGCTCCAGAAGGCAAGGATTACTGTCTATTTTGCTTATTAATATACCCTAGTGTTGGCCGGGCGCGGTGGCTCAAGCCCGTAATCTAAACACTTTTGGAGGGTGAGGTGGGTGGATCACTTGAGGTCAGGAGTTCGAGACGAGCCTGATCAACATGGTGAAACACCATCTCTACTAAAAATATAAAAATTAGCCGGTGTGGTGGCATGTGCCTGTAATCCCAGCTATTCAGGAGGCTGAGACATGAGCACAAGAATCACTGAACCTGGAAGGCAGAGGTTACAGTGAACTGAGATCACACCACTGTATTCCAGCCTGGGAAACAGAGCGAGACTCGGTCTGAAAACAAAACAAAACAAAACAAAA
Organism: Gorilla gorilla gorilla; assembly: GCF_029281585.2. Classification (NCBI taxonomy): domain Eukaryota; kingdom Metazoa; phylum Chordata; class Mammalia; order Primates; family Hominidae; genus Gorilla; species Gorilla gorilla. The sequence continues at coordinate 33,619,375 of NC_073229.2, read as the reverse complement.
CAAAAAAAAATATATATATATATAGTGTAAATATATATATATATATACACATTCCCTAGTGCCTGGTGCACAGCAGCTTCATAAATATTTGTGGTGGAATAAAGAAATGAAGAGTCTTGATGGTCAGCCTCCTCGCACTAGAATGTAATCCTCCCATTAGAGCAGGGATTTTGATTTTTTTTTCTTTTTTGCTCAGACAGGGTCTCACTCTGTCACTCAGGCTGGAGTGCAGTGGTGCAATCACGGCTCACTGTAGCCTCAACCTCCCAGGCTCAAGCAATCCTCCCACCTCAGCCTCCTGAGTAGCTGGGACTACAGGTGCAGACCACCATGCCTGGCTAATTTGTTGTACTTTTTGTAGAGATGGGGTTTTGCCATGTTGCCCAGGCTGGTCTCAAACTCCCTGGCTCAAGCTATCCTCCCACCTTGGCCTCCCAAAGTGCTGGGATTACAGATGTGAGCCACCATGCTGGCCAGGATTTTGATTTTTGTTTGTTTGTTTTTTTCCCTAGACAACAGATACATCCTAGTGCCTAGAATAGTGCCGCAGCCAGCACCCAGAGGACTCTCAATGAATATTTGTTGACTTTGATGAATGAATGATTCCCTGTGGCTGTGGAGATGGCCCAATCAAAGCATTTTATCCCCATGGCTACAGTAACTCATTGATTCCCTTCCCAGAAGTGGAGCTCTGCTGTGGCTAATAAATATCCACTACATTTTCCTAACTTGGAGTGAACGTGGGCCCGAATGTAAAGTTCCAATACGTATAAGGTTAGATCTTGGCAGAAAGCAAGAAAACACAGCTGCCCATATGAACCACAGTAAAGTGAGGATGAGTACAATTGAGCTAGAGTTGACAGGCATACCTGACAGAAAACACCAGGCTTTAAAGCCAAACTCTGATCTTATGGGTACTTCTTTTAGCTTGCCGGGATCCTCCTGCACTTTTCTTAACCTTGCATTTCTAGAAAAATGCGGGTTTCAATTGATGAGCAAATATTAAGTGGTATACTTCTCTGGGTATGCACTAGCCTTCATACCTTCTGTCATAGACGTTACAATTTTCTTCAATTTTTAAAAATGTCCATATGCAAACCTTCTATTAAACCAAACCTTTGATCTCCCCATACTCTGAATGCCTCCATATGATGTGTTACCATGGAGATGTTCACATATACCTCATTTAATTGTGTAAACAGCATACAGCTCTGTCCATCTTAATCTCATCAATACACAGTTTCATTTTTCCCCTTTTCTGCTGTAAGTTTTGATCTTGCTTTAGGTGAATTTAGAACACCATGCTTAAGGGCTCAGGTGTTTCAAGTAAACAAAGAAATTAAATTTCTCTTGATGAATTTACTAGCCTCCTCCTGTCCAATATTCAATTAATTCAGATGTAGAAGAAACCCTTTAACATGCTGGAATGTGAATTCATAAGGAGATCAGAGTTTCAATTTCAATGTAATTATCTGAAACTTAAGAATGGTTTATTAGAGTTAAGATGACAAAAAATTAATATTTTTAAAGTAAGAGGTATTCCCTGGGGACAGAATCACAAGAATATTAGATGGCTTCCATAGCAGCTCTTAAATATAACCAAACAACTCAAACTGTTTAGTGTTCTAATTTATCTTTGAGTAAGGCTGCAAGATAAAATATAATATTGGGGACATATCCTACTAAAACTTTATTTGCAGTTTATCTGAAATTTAAATTTAAGTGGGCATCTCGTATTTTTATTTGCAAAACCTGGCAACTCTATTTTATGAGACATGATTGACCACCAAATAATTCATAAGCCATTCAACATTTTCCTAATTACCAGGAAACACTAAGGAGTCTCTATTAGGAGAAAAAAGGAGACATGCCACCCAGAAACCAATGGGTCTGCTGAGGCTTGAAAAGGCCCAGCTCAGATCTTGGGTGCTGGTTCCTCAGCACAATACAGGACTCCTAAAACTTGGCATAGCAACTGAAGACCCTATATATCCAGTTTCATGCAGCGTGGAGTGGGGAAAATAGTTGCAACCTCAAACCTGGTGGTCTTAAGGCCTAGTGGCTAAGTGGTCTTTTAATGACATGGAACTGTTTTCTGATGCATATTGTCCCTCTCTTCTAATGTTGGTTATATGAACACGAGACAGGGAAATACTGGGCAGAAGTGGGCGATTCTCCAGCAAAGCCCCCACCCTCAAGCCTGAATACCCGCAGCCCCAAATGAGGACAGGCATTCCTGCTTTTGTGCCCAAAAGCTGCCTTTTGGCCCACCATTCCCCCTATCCTGTATCTATATAAAGCCCAGACCCCAGAAGAAGAGAAAGAGACAAGCAAATGAACAGAAGAGCAGAACAGTGCAGCAGAGAGAAGAAAAGACATGTCTGAAGGCCAAGAGGAGTTTAGCTGTGGATGATTGGAGAGGAAATCAGCTGCTGGATGGCCAAACTTCAGGGGAAGATCATCTTCCCACTCCATCCCCCTTCCAGCTCCCGATCCATCCCACTGAGAGCCACCTCCACCACTCAATAAAACCCCTGCATTCATCCTTCAAGTCCTTGTGTGACCCAATTCTTCTGGGATGCTGAACAAGAGCTTGGGATACAGAAAGCTGTCACACTGGCCCTGTGCCCTTGCAAAAAGGCAGAGGGATCACTGATCTGCTTAACGCTTAAGCTGTCCGTGGACAGCAAGGCTAAAAGAGCGCACTGTAACACACTTCCATCTGGACTTTGGGAGTCACAGGCTCCCACCCCTGGATGCTGCCATGGGGCTGGAGCCCAGCACCCCGGCTCCTGCACCTGCCCATATGTATGGTCCTCCTCCCATAAGGGGTTTGAGCAGGGGCGGCAATAGAACAGATGAGCCACACCCCTGCCACATGTCCTGTGAGGGAAGTCAGGGAACTCTCCTATTTTATCGGCAAGATAAATCATGCACAGTTCTCTTAGGCTCCTGCTTCTCTTTGGCTTTGGAGTCAAGGGTTCAGAGTTGTAGCACTTACTCTGTAACTAGCTTAGTGGGTGGGCTTAGATAAGTTTCTGAAACTTTTTGACTCTAGTTGAGCCTCCCTTTCCAGTCTTTATCTATAAAATGGAAATAACACTGGCCCTATCAAACTTGTGTTGCTATTGTTCTCAAATGAGATTGTATATGAAGTAAGGTGGTACAACTGTTATACAGTATGTGCAAACATTATATGAACACAAGATGGTATTGTCGTTATTGCCTGCTGTGATTTCCATGATTTCCATGGGTCGTTCAGTCCTGTGTGTAACAAGAAAGATCAAGGGGATCAGGGCAGGGGCAAGCTGTTTATCAGAACAGAAAAGCCTCTTGTGTTAAACATTCAAATCTTTCTAACAGGAGCCTGGGGCCTACAGGTCTTAGGCCTAGTAAGGGAGAGCACAATATCACAGAAGCAACAACCCGTGACCATCTCAAAGGGCTGTCAGAGTTTGCTCTACAACAACCCTTTAAGATGGCCATGGGACTGACAGCTGCCATCCTCCCTGGAAACGCTATGAAGTCACCGAATTGCACTGAACACGGGACATGTAGAAGTAATTACAGCCACTGGAAAGAAACCAGGTCACTTTTCAAACCACTGATCAAATCAGTGGTTCCCATTTTGAGGCCAGGGAACAGTATATTATGGAAGAAAAAAAAAGGGGAAATTATCTTGGTCCATAGCACTTAAAACAGGAGGAGGGGGCAAGGAAGAGACATATTCTTGCTTCAAAGTTTTTATAAGATAAATGTTCTGTCTGCACAAAGAACCTGAAGGGAGGCCAGGAAAGATAAGGCGTTCCCAGCTAATACTTGAATGCAGAGGTCTCTGTGACCTTCCTTTATCATTTGAGGGTAGGGTGCTGGTTAAGGTGCTGGCTGAGTTCCAAACTCTGATAAGAGGTTTAAGGAACAGCTCCATCAGCCCTTCAGAACTTACCCATCCCTGTGCGTCCATGTCATCCGCCTTCAGTGTGGCCTCCCTGTTCTTCTTTCTTTCTTTATTCATCTTTACTCATAATGGTAAGCTGGAGAAAGTATGGATTTATATAGTTGCACTCATTGTGTGAAATCTTATGCTTCTTATTCTTCACTTAAAACTAAGAAATAACATTTATAGCTCCCCTTAAGAAAAATTTTTCTTAAGAAAATTGGGCTGATTTTATGTCTGTGTAGTCCTTACCTGTTTTAATTTTCCCTTGGGGGAATGTGGGCCTCAGTAAAATAATCCCCTGCTTTTTGCCTTAAATAGTATATATTTCATAATTCAAATTCAAATCTTCACATTTCTCTTTCAATAACAATTATTTTTAAAATTCTGCTTTGGCAATCACTAACAATTTAGAAAATAGTCTTTTCTCTGAAATTGTCTTTTTATTTCTACATATATGTGTAAAATATATATAGAATATGTAGACTATATATACATTTATTCTTGAAAACAAACATTAATTTCAATTCCTGATAATTTGTCTAACTTGAGCTAGATGTTCTTTTTTTTAAAAAAAAATTATTTTTATTTTTTCTTGTGGTAAAACACTTGTAAAATTTACCATCTTAACATTTAAGTGTACATTTCAGTAGTGTTAAGTGTGTTCATAATGCTATGCAAACAATCTTCAGAACTGTTTTCATCTTACAAAACTGGAATTCTAACGACTATCCATTCACCCTCCCCCAGCTTCTGGTAACCACCATTCTACCTGCTTTCTCTATGAATTTGACTATTCTAGAAACCTCATAGAAGTGGAATCATACAATATTTGTCCTTTTATGACTGGCTTACTTAACTCAGTGTAATATCTTCATGATTCATCTATTTTGTAGCATGTGTCAGAATTTCCTTTCAAGACTGAATAATAGTTGAGGGTATATACCACATTTTAAATATACATTCATCATCAATGGACATTTGGGTTGCTTCTACCATTTGGCTATTGTGAATAATTCTGCTATGAACATGGATGCACAAATATCTCTTTGACACCCTGCCTTCAATTTTTTTTTTTTTTTTTTGAGACTGTCGCCCAAGTTGGAGTGCGGTGGCATGATCTCTACTCACCGCAATCTCTACCTCCCAGATTCAAGTAATTCTCGTGCTGCAGCCTCCCGAGTAGCTGGGATCACAGGTGCCTACCACCACACCCAGTTAATTTTTGTATTTTTAGTAGAGACAGGGTTTCACCATGTTGGCCAGGCTGGTCTTGAACTCCTGACCCCAAGTGATCCACCTGCCTTGGCCTCCCAAAATGCTGGGATTACAGGCGGGAGCCACTGTGCCTTGCCCCCACTTTCAATTCTTCTGGGTGCATACCCAGAAGCAGAATGGCTGGGTGGTATGTTAATTCTATTTTTTATCTTCTTGAGGAATTGCCATACTGTTTTCCATAGAGGCTGTACCATTTTACCTTCCCACCATGTACAAGAGTTCCAATTTCTCCACATCCTCACAAGCACTTGTTTTCTGTTTGGAGTTTTTGTTTTTTATAGCAGTCATCCTAATGGATATAAGGTGGTATTTCATTGCGGCTTTTTTGAATTTCCCTAATGATTAGTGATGTTAAACATCTTTCAATGTGTTTTATGGCCATTTGCATATCTTTAGAGAAAAGTCTATTCAAGTCCTTTGCCTTTTTCTTTCTTTCTTTCTTTTCTTTCTTCCTTCCTTCCTTTTCTTTTCTTTTCCCTTTCCCTTCTCCTTTCTTCCTTCCTTTCCATCCTTCTTCCTTCCTTCCTTTTTGAGACAGGGTCTCACTTTGTCTGTCACACTCAGGCAGGAGGAGTGCAGTAGCACAATCATGGCTCCTCGCAGCCTTTACCTCCCAGGCTCAGGTGATCCTCTTACCTCAGCCTTCTAAAGTGCTGGGATTACAGGTGTGAGCTACTGCATCCAGCCTCTGCTCATTTTTAATCAGGATGTTTTGTTTTTGTTGTCGATTTGTAGGCATTCTTATATTCTAAATATTAACCTCTTAGCAGAAATATGATTTGCAAATATTTTCTCCAATTCCATAGGCTTCCTTTTCACTCTATTGGTTGTGTCCTTTTGTTCATATAAGTTATTAATTTTGATGTGCATGTATTTCTTTTCTGTTTGGTTTTTTTTTTCAGGACAGAGTCTCACCCTGTTGGCCAGGCTGGAGTGCAGCAGCACCATCTCGGCTCACTCCAACCTCTGCCTCCCGAGTTCAAGTGATCCTCCCAACCTCAGCCTCCCAAGTAGCTGAGATTACAAGTGTGCACCACCATGCCTGACTAATTTTTGTATTTTTGTAGAGACGGGGTTTCACTATGCTGGCCAGGCTAGTCTCAAACTCCTGACTTCAAGTGATCCACTGGCCTTGGCCTCCCAAAGTGCTGGAGTTATAGGCGTGAGCCACTGCAACCGGCCTGATGTGCATTTATTTCTTTTATAAGGAACTATGTATATTTAAGATACACTGAGTATATATACACATACACACACACACACACACACACACACAAACACACACACATAAGTGTAGTTTAGCATACACTGACTTAAGAAACTTCAGTCTTAGTATTTCCAAGACATTTCTAAAATGTCTTTCAACCACGAACTATCAAATCCTAGGACTATATTCATCATGGGACGTATGCACATATGTGTATTTCTTTCAAAGAGCAAATTCCAGGGAGCTAAGAAAAGCCCAACCACTTCTCCAAAGCCCTTCCCTCTACAGCTGGCAGCTTCATCCTTAAGTTCAAGATATTATTCTCAGTTAATATGAAAATATATTCAGAAGGAATAATACTAAAACTCTGTCAGAGCGAGACTCATCTCAAAAAAAAAACTCTGTCATCAGTCAGTGCAAATGAAGCATTGTAAAGGAGAATAAGGTTTTTTGCAAGAGAAAAGGAAGGAAGAAGGGCAGGAACAACCAAGGTGGGGAAGAACTAATATAAGGCCAGCAGGGTGCAAGCTAAAAGTAAGAGCTGACATTTCTATGGTATTAATACTTACAATGTATCAGGCATTGCTCCAGGTGCTCTGCATGTGTTAAGTCAGAGGTGAGGACAAGTGTTTCTATTTTATAATGAGACAGCAGAGGCACAAGGAGTTTAAGTAACTTGACTAAAGCCACACAAGTAATAAGTGACTCAGCCAAGCTTCAAAGTGATCTACCATCACTTTTTGCTCCCAAGAAGCAAAGGCCCCCCCACATCCTGGTTTTCACACCCTTGTACAGTTCCTAACCACAGTAGTTGAGCTGGTCTGTGTGACAGTAGAATACAGCAGAGGTGATGGTGTATCACTTCCAAGATTAGGTTATAAAGGCATGGTGGCTTCTGTCCTGGTGGCTGTCTCTTAGATCACCTGCTCTCGGATTAGCCAGTTGCCATGTTATGAGCAGCCCTTGGATAGGGCCATGGGGTAAGGTGGGAGAGGCATCCGGCCAACAGCCACCTGAATGAGTTTAGAAGTGGGTCTTGCAACCCCAGGCAGACCTCCAGATGTCTGTAGCTCTGGCCGACATCAACATCTCAACTACATCTCATGACACACACTGGGCCAGAACCACCCAGCTAAACCCAGACTCCTGACTTTCAAAAATTGCACAAAATAATAAACGTTTGTTGTTTTAAGCTGCTAAATGTCAGAATGAATTGTTACACAACAGTAGATAACTAATACAGTTTCTTGACCTTCTTGGCCCAATTCATAATTTTGTCCAGGGAATGTGTTTAACTGAGAATGCTGAAATACCAAACTGTTTCTCATACCTCAGTCTCATTCTCTATTAAATTAATTGTCATGCACATCCTATTATAAAGCAATGTCACTCTTCTAGTTAGCATGACCCTTGCAATTATAGAGCACAAGCTACGATTCATACAAGATGCTCCAAGCTGTTCTTTCTTTGGGAGAAAAGGTTATTTTCAAATAGCCTTTTAAAACACACCAAAATTCCCACAGTATTTGCCAATTTCAACCCCATCCCAGAAAGTCTAGTTCACTGTCTTACTTCAAAGTAGCAAATCAAAGAAATGGTTAGAGGAAACGCTGTTCTTCTTAAGAAATCTGTATTAAATATATCTTAGGTGAATGAGGGGTATTCTCATTCATGTTGTGCATAAAACATCTCAAATTGCATTACCCTAAAACCAAAGAATAATGATTCCTAAACTATTTAACACTTTTTAGACTTAGAGGAGGGGAACACAGTGGATCTTTACTTTTTATTTTATTTTATTTTTATTGTTACTTGGATATATTGCCTAGTGGTGAAGTCTGGGCTTTTAGTGTAGCCATCACCTGAATAATGTTCACTAAGTGATTTCTCATCTCTCACTGGGCTCCAGCCCTCCCTCCCTTCCAAGTTTACAATGTCTATCATTCCATACTCTATGTCCAAGTGTATGATCTTTACTTTAAAATGTATTAAAATTTAGTCTGGGCACAGTGGCTCATGCCTGTAATCCCAGCACTTTGGGAGGCCAAGGGGGGAGGATCACCTGAGGTCAGGAGTTCAAGACCAGCCTGGCCAACATGGTGAAACCCCGTCTCTACAAAAATACAAACATTAGCCAGGCATGATGGTGGGTGCCTGTAATCCCAGCTACTCAGGAGGCTGAGGCAGGAGAACCACTTGAACCTGGGAGGCGGAGGTTGCAGTGAGCCGAGATCACGCCATTGCACTCCAGCCTAGTATATAGAGTGAGACTCCATCTCGAAAAGAAAATAAATAAAAAAAATAAAATATATTAAAATTTACAATGTGCCTCTGGACTCCTACCGTCCTTTGAAATTTCTAGATATATTTAAGTTAAAGTTAATTAAAATTTATTTCTTTTGAGAATGTCTTAACCCTCATAGAGAGCACTGGAGACCACCTATGGTGCCTCTAGCGTTGTGATTCAGTTCTCTCTGAAATTGTTTTCTAACCACAAACAGAAAGCACTCAAACCAAGATATTTAGGTGCTCCTTTAAATAACAATTCATATACTGTCTCCATTTGCCTGGGTAGATTTCCTCTGTATTATTCTATCCTTAAATAAAATCTATAAGAGGCCATTGTTTTGGACTGAGCACCTGCATTAAGCCCCAACACACCAAACCAAAATGCAATCACTCATGATAAGTGCCACATAAGCAAACAGAAATTTTAAAAAACAGAAAAATACCCAAACAGGTCAGTTTTCTAAACAAACAAACAAACAACGCAACCCAGGAGATTCACAGCAACTAATCAAAAGAAGCCCAGTCAAGCTGAGCCAGTGTTAAGGAAGTCCCATCTGCTTTCACCCATACAAGGAAAATAACCCAGAGTCAGCTGATGTTGACCAATCTGCTTTTTGCTGTTTTCCTCGTTCCTGCTCAGGTGCCTTACAAAAATCCACTGTTCTGCCATTCCTGACAGTCTATTTCAGAGACTGGACACTGCCTGGATTATGAATTGCTAATAACAGCCAATTCGATCTTTAAAGCTCAATGTGTTGGAATATCATGCTTTGACACCGTATTTGATAGTGTCGGGAAAAACCACCCTCCTATGGCCCTGACTTAAGAACCTAAAGAAAGCTGCTCTACGGAGTGCCCACAAGGCACTAGGTCCACATATTTTTAGTTCGTGTTATCTTCCTAACATACCTGCAAGCCATGCCTTTACCTTTGCCTCATAGGTGAGCAAAGTGAGGCTCCGAAATGGTAAACAACTTACCCCAGGTCACATTGTCACACAGGTGGAGGGAGCAGGATTTGAATTCAAGACTGCTGCCACCAGAGCCACCTTGCCTGCTGCCCACGACCCTGGGACTTTGGGAGCTTCCCCTGAATCAGGTCTGCTGCAAGGACAGCCTCAGCATGCTCTCCCTAACTAGCCCTTTAGAACCTCGGGACCCAATAAAGGCTAAATCGTCCTCTTTAACTATCTCATTCTGCTTGTCTTTTCAGCCCTCTACTCATTTACAGAGATTACTTTAGGGCCTTCCTCCCTCCAGGTGCTCAGAGCTGTCATTATCAGAGATGAAAAATCCCTGTCTGTATCTTCCTGATACGAGTTTCACACAAAAGTTAATGTCACAGTACAGCCTGCTTCTCCACAATCAAGCTCCTGAACCCTGCTTTTTTACAACCCTTCTATTATTGATTGATTGATTGATGCATTATATTTGAATGTATTTACAGGGTACATGTGAAATTTTGTTAGATGGATAGTCGGTAATGATAAGTCAGGGCATTTAGGGTTTCCATCACCCAAATATTTATCATGTCTATGTGTTTAGCACATTTCAAGTCTTTATACTGGCTATACAGATTTGCTCATAGACTTTCTTCATAGCTACACACACACCCCCCTCTCACACCTCATATATACTCCTCGGAGACACACACATAAACAACCACACACCTAACATACTATACACAGACCTCACACACACACACACACACGCACACACACATGCATCTTCCACCACACGCATGTTCATCCCCAGTGCTTTGCCCACCAGTAACCCCTTCATCCTTTGAGATCCACCTCCCTCAGGAAGTCTTTCCTTGATACCATCACCCCACAGCTGAATGAGGAGAATCTCTTGGGATCCCATCCCACTCTCCCTGTCCTACCCATTATTTTATCATTGTCTGTTTTCCCCAGCAGCAGGTGGGCTCCCAGAGGCCAGAGCTGAGCATTATTCACATTTGGGTCCCCCATCTTCCCTCCCCAACACCCTGTACTAGGAATGGCATCCAGCGCTCAGAATCTCAGTAAATACTTCTGGAATGTATGAGTGAGCTCTATTTCGGTGATAAAGAGCCCACTGGATTAATCTGCATAGCCTCCTGACTCCAGACTATCTGGGTCCAGACACCAAACATTATAACCTGATGCTAAATCTCTCTGGACTGTGGTGTGCTCATCTGTGAAGTGGAAATGATGTCAATGGCAATTAACACCCGACTGGCTGGCGGAGGAGATTCAATGAGGTTTTACACATATGTAGACCTATGTATATTAGTATGAAGCAAATAACATGATTTTCAATCCTTACATGGGGAAAGTAAAACCACACAGCTCCCTTTGGAAAAACCACCCCTGATGCCTCATCTAACCAGGGAAACCGATGATTCTTCCGCCTTCCTGGGCCTCTCTCTTATCACAAGCAGACAGGTGGCCCAAGCACAATGGATTCAATCCATAATGGACTCTCAATCCAGTCTAACCGGTCTGGGCATCTCTGCCCCTAGGGGACTGAGCCCTTAATAAACAGATGTGTCTTCCAGCTCAGAACTGCAGATATGTGCGTGCTCATGTTTATATCGGTAGCCTTTGTTCTAAATCCATACCAATACCCGTTTAGTATTTCTAACAGATTGGTTCTTTCTGATGTGACTGTCTGAACAAATGAAAAGCATTTCCCTGTGGCCTGCCTGTCACACTTTTTTCCATCCTCTGATTGCGAACACTTTCAAACCTCTCTAACTCCTGTTTGCCTCGCAGTAAGGTGAAGATTTGATTTCTTCCCTATTACAATTTTCTTTTGAGTCAAAACGAGTATCTTGGAAAAAAACAAGTACAGCTAAGGGAGAGGGCAAGTCCAGAAAAGCATATATAAGTTTGTGAGCCAAAATAAGTGTAGTGGTTCTGAAACTGCCATTGCAAAATTGTAACTGAAACAGTGAAAGAGATCTGACCTAAGCAACTTCATCTTGCTTCTAAACGTCCAGCTGTTCTTTTTCATTCCTGGGCATAGGCTGAACTAATTTGGGGAGGAACTTAGTTTACAGTTTAAAACAAAGACGATAACAGCTCTTTCCCCAAAGAAGCCTCCTTGTTGCCTGGGGACTAGACTGCCTTTGTAGGACTAATAGATTAGCCACAGATTAGAAATTATGGTCTAGGAGTCATGCAGCTGGAGGCTACAAGATTCTGACCCTCCCTAAACTGTTCCTAAGATCAGCGCTTGAGATATTTTGCAGACCCTGCACTTGAAGGATCAGCTGGCACAGCTGGCACCACCCAGGTGGATAAACTGGCTCATATGATCTTGTGAACTGAGCACAGGGACTGACTCAGTGCAAGAGGACAGCTTCAGTTTTCTATGATTTCATCTCTGACCTGACCAATCAGCACTCCCGGTTCACTGGCTTCCTCCCACCCACCAAATTGTCTTTATGTTATTTATTTATTTTTTGAGACAGGGTCTTGCTCTGTAGCCCAGGCTGGAGTGCAGTGGTGCCATCTCAGCTCACTGCAACCTCTGCCTCCCTCGATCAAGTGATTCTCCAGTCTCAGCCTCCGAGTAGCTGGGACTGCAGGCGCAGTCACCACGCCCAGCTAATTTTTGTATTTTTAATAGAGATGGGGTTTCTCCATGTTGGCCAGGCTGGTCTCGAAGTCCTGACCTCAGGTGATCCACCCACCTTGGCCCCCCAAAGTGCTGGGATTACAGGTGTGAGCCACCACGCCCAACCATCAAGTTGTCTTTAAAAGATCCGATCCCAGAATGCTCGGGAAGACTAATTTGAGTAATAATAAAATTCTGGACTCCCACACAGCCGGCTCTGTGTGAATTACTCTTTCTCTATTGTAATTCCCCTGTCTTGATAAATTGGTTCTGTCTAGGCAGCGGGCAAGGTGAACCCATTCGGCGGTTACAGTTCCAGTCCAGCCAGATGCCAGCCATCATGTGGGAGGCCCAGGCAGAGCAGTCTCAGCTGTGGATCCCTGGCAGTGGGCAACACCCCTCCCCACAGGTTCATGGTAACCTTTTCGCAAGACATCTGCCTCCTCAGATACCAGCATCCCAAATTCCTGCATGGCAATTTCATCCACTACAAATACCATACATTAGTACACATTAGAGAGAAGGGGAAATTGCATGATTTTTCTGGTGAAAGGCTAAGTGAGAAGGTGGGGGAGGAAGGCAAGCTCAATTCTACCTTAACTTGCTGGAAACAGATTGCATTCCTCCTTTCTGTTCCTCACTGTGCTGCCTTTGGTATTTCAGGCCCACAGTGCGTGCAACGGATTCCTCATTTGATTACATTGCTTGATATTTCATAAATTCTGAAAGATTGGCCTAATAGGGATGGAAGAGAAGATAGAATCATTTCTGGGTGCTGCATGTATGCCCTCCTCTCCCCACAGCTGTACCCTTTCTGGAAAAGTTGCCTGGGGCTCAGCCTAACAAGGGGAGGGAGGAAGCCTTCATCCAGTAAGAATTGGGGTAGGGCTCCAGCCATGTACCTCAGTGCATTTCAGCTGAGCACTTGCTATGGGCATGTACTGCCCCAGGCCCTGGACATAATATTGTATGAGCTACTTGACAAATGATTGGAGGTCTGAGTATATGGGGGATGGGGGGAATTTGCATTGCCTGACATGCACAATGAAGATAGCAGCAAGTAGCCTCAGAGCAGGGAGTGGGAGTACTGTGTGGGAGACAAGCACTCAACTCTTGATCTGGAATGTTTATCCTTGTCCTGGGACCCAACCCACAGTTCATTGACCCATGATGTCCTCTACCCTCTGCTTCACCAAAGACACAGCAACAGAGAGAAACAGAAAGAGGAAGAGGAAAGTGAGTCACAGGGAATAACTGTCACATAGCTCTTTATCACTTAAATTTTTACCTTTTAAAATAGGTGCTGCATGAATACGCAACCCAATTCAATAATGTAAACAGTGAAGACTAAGTCCTCACCCACACCTGACTCCCCGCAACCAGTTCCCATCCCCAGATGAAATTGCCTTTGCAAAAATTCTAACAGTGAGAAAATTATGACAGTGAAAGATATCTGATCTAACTAACCCCCACCTTGCCTTTAACCTCCAAACTGCCCTTAATTATTCCTGGGCTTTTGCCAAGCTAACTTTGCGACACATTTGGTTTATAGTTTAAATGGTAATAGCCCTTCTCCAAAATTAAATGCCTTTGTAAAGAGAGTGAAATGCCACGGGGAGGATGTGAAGAACCTGAATTCTGCTAAGGTATAGACGTAAATGATTACCACCATTATTCTGGCGATCACAAGATTTGCAACTTCCCCAATTACTCCTGCAGGTAACATCTCTACTGTGGAACCTAAGACTGGCCTTTTGAGATGTCCTTTCAGGTTTCTGCATTTTAGCAATAGCTCCACCCGGACCCACAGGCCCCTGCCCACCAGTCTTGATCTCATCCAGAAGCAGACTCCCTGGCCCAACGAAGTATCCTTGAAAAATCCTAGCCTCTGAATCTTCTAGGAGATCAACTTGAGTAACAACTCTGTCTCCCACATGGCATGGCCAGCCTCTTGTCTACTAAACTCTTTCTTTATTACAATCCTGTGGTCTCAGTGAATTGGTTTTGTCTGTGCAGTAGGCGGGAAGAACCCACTGGGCAGTTACACAGAGACCACCTCCTCTACCAATTCCCTGTGGATGACTCCAGAGGGGTTCTGTGCATATTCAAATGCTTGCATTGCTATACTTTATGAAGTACTTTAACCAAAACAACAAAGCACACTGACAGCCAAAGATTTTGTTGTGGCAAAAGTGTTACTGAAACCACCTTTGCAAAAATTATAACTGACAAAATCATTACAGTGAAAGAGATCTGACCTAACCAACTCCATCTTGCTTCTAACCTCCAAGCTGTCCTTGTTCATTCCTAGGCATAGGCCGAACTAAGTTTGGAAGGAACATAGTTTATAGTTTAAAACAAAGACAGTAACAGCCCTTTCCCAAAACAAATCCCCCTCCTGCCCGGGGACTAGACTGCCTGTGCAGGACTAACAGATTAGCCACAAGATTAGAAATTATGGTTTAGGAGTCATGCTGCTGGAGGCTGCAAAATTCTGAACCTCTCCAAATGCTCCTGGGGATAATGTCACTAATATAAAACCTAAGTTCAGTGTTTGAAATATTTTGCAGACCCTGTACTCCATGGATCAGCTGGCACCACCCAGATCGATAAACCGGCTCATCTGGTCTTGTGGCCCCCAACCAGGAAGTGCTCAGTGCAAGAGGACAGCTTCAACTCCCTTTGATTTCCTCTCCAACCCAAACAATCAGCACTCCCAACTCACTGGCCCCTACCCACCAAATTATACTTAAAAATTCCAATTCCCAAATTCTCAGGAAGACCGATTTGAGTAATAATAAAATTTCATACAGCCAGCTCTGCATGAATTGAAATCTTTCTCTAATGCAATTCTCCTGTCTTAATAAATCAGCTCTGTCTAGGCAGAGGGTAAGGAGAACCCATGGGGCAGTTACATTATTACATTGGATTCTCATAGCAATCAATGCTATGCAGATCTCTCAGATGAGTTAGGTGAGTTATAGGTTGGTTCAAGTCACTACTTGATATGGTTTGGCTGTGTCCCCACCCAAATCTCATCTTTTTTTTTTTTTCTTTTTGAGAGATAAAGTCTCACTCTGTTGCCCACGCTGGAGTGCAGTGGCACAATGTCTACTCCCTGCAACCTCTGCCTACCAGGTTCAAGCGATTCTCCTGCCTTAGCTTCCCAAGTAGCTGGGACTACAGGTGTGTGCCACCACGCCCAGCTAATTTTTGTATTTTTAGTAGAGACATGGTTTCCTCATGTTGGCCAGGCTGGTCTCGAACTCCTGACCTCAAGTGATTTGCCCGCCTTGGCCTCCCAAAGTGCTGGGATTACAGGTGTGAGCCACTGTGCCTGGCCCCAAATCTCATCTTGAACTGTAGTTCACATAATTTCCACGTGTCATAGGAGGGACCCTGTGGGAGGTAATTGAATCATGGGGACCGTTACTCCATGCTCTTCTCATGATAGTGAGATCATGAGATCTGATGGTTTTATAAGGGGCTTTTTCCCCACTTTGATCTGCACTTCTCCTCGCTGCCACCATGTGAAGACAGATGTGTTTGCTTCCCCTTCTACCATGATTGTAAGTTTCCTGAGGTCTACCCAGCCCTGTGGCACTGTGAGTCAATTAAACTTTTTTCCTTTATAAATTACCCAGTCTTGGGTATGTCTTTATTAGCAGCGTGAGAATGGACTAATACACCACCCAAGTCAGTTTACTCAACCAAGTATCTGTGAAACTACTATATCCATCAGCTAGGGCTGCTGTAACAAGTTACCACAAACTGTGTGGCTTAAGACAACAGAAATGTATTCTCTAACAGTTCTGGAGGTTAGAAGGCCAGAATCAAGGTGTCATTGGGGTTGGTTCTTTCCGGAGGTTTAGAGAAAGGATCTGCTTCATGTCTTTCTTCTAGCTCCTGGTGGTCGCCAGCAATCCCTGGCATTCCCTGGCTTGTGGCAGCATCACTGCAACCTCTGCGTCTGTCTTCACATGGCCTCCTAACCTGTGTGCATCCTCTGTGTCTGTGTCCACATTTTCCTCTTTTTCTAAGGACACCAATTATTGACTTTAGGGCTCAACCTAATCTAGTATGACTTCATCTTAAACTTAATAAAGATCCTATTTCCAAATAAGGTCACATTCACAGGTTCTGAGTAGAAATGAATACTGGGGAGAGACTATTCAACCCTACAGCAA
This sequence comes from Gorilla gorilla gorilla, assembly GCF_029281585.2. Classification (NCBI taxonomy): domain Eukaryota; kingdom Metazoa; phylum Chordata; class Mammalia; order Primates; family Hominidae; genus Gorilla; species Gorilla gorilla. Next base: position 33,602,872 of record NC_073229.2, on the reverse strand, counting down.
CCTTAAGAAGCCGTTTAACCTCTCTTAGTCTCAGCCTCTTCATCTGTACCACAAAGCATTCTTGTGAGGATGAAATGAGAAATCCAGTGAAAACAGTTCAGCATCAGCTTTGGTAGTCCAAAATGTTAGCTGCTATTGCTGCTAACCTGTCATCATCATCATCTTTCTTCTTCATCTTCATCAGCCACTAGAATTATTATTTTTTGAGACAGAGTCTTGCTCTTTTTGCCCAGGCTGGAGTGCAGTGGCACCATCTTGGCTAACTACAACCTCTGCCTCCCAGGTTCAAGTTATTCTCCTGCCTTAGCCTCCCGAGTAGCTGGGACTACAGGCACCCACCACCATGCCCAGCTAATTTTTGCATTTTTAGTACAGATGGGTTTTCACCATTTTGGCCAGGCTGGTCTTGAACTCCTGACCTCAGGTGATCCGCCCACCTCGGCCTCCCAAAGTTCTGGGATTACAGGCATGAGACACCACACTGGCCAGTCACTGGAATTATAGGAGCTATGAGAGACAAAAAGGACAGCTCACAGTCTCCACTCCCAAGTAGGTTCTGGTTTAGCTGTGGACACTCTAACATCCCTTACATGCTAAAGTGCTGAGTGCTATGGTTAGGACTGCCAAGGAAGAGGAGGCCAGGGTGGATGTCACCTGAGTGGACAGCACAAAAGGCACCCAACACAAGTAAGTTTTTTTTTTGTTTTATTTCATTTTAGCCAGGGTCTCGCTCTGCTACCCAGGCTGGAGTGCAGTGGCACAATCATAGCTCACTGCAGCCTCAACTTCCTGGGCTCAAGCAATCCTCCCACTCAGTGTCTTGAGTAGCTACGACTCTAGGGGGGTGCCACCATGTCTGGCTAATTTTTTAGTTCTTGGAGAGATGGGGTCTCACTAATATGCCCAAGCTGGTCTTAAATTCCTGGGCTCGAGCACATCTCTTGCCTCACCCTCCCAAATTGTTGGGATTACAGGCATGAGCCACCATGCCCAGCTTTGAAAGGATTCTTAGGAGCAACATGGACCCCAACGGAGCTATGACTCACTGCCTTGAAGGGGGTGGTCTCTTCATTTCCATGCCATGAAACGTGCTCAAGGGCACACAGTCATATCACTCCTGAAGCTGAGATGCTTTCACTTCTCCTTGAAGAAGCATATCTCTAACCAAAATAACATTGCCTGTCATTTTGGTGAAACGTCTTTGAGGTTTTGAGCTCATGGGAGTCCCAGGGGAGGAGAAACGTCTGACCTTCTTTACTAACCTTAAAGTCTCAGACAAAAATCATAGGTGGAGCTCTTCCCATCTGAATTTGCAATGCCTGTACAAAGTTAGCTGCCACGTGAAAACTATAAAGTGTGTGTTAGAATGTTTCTACTGTTAGAGTAGATAGGCAGACATGAGCAGGGCAGGAGAGGGCACCCCCCGGGAGTGTCAGGTGACCATCAGGTGATGATCAGGCGGTTGTTAAACTCTCTCTGAAATGATAATTGGTCACAGCCAGCACCAGGCAAAGACAGGCTCCCAGTAGATAGAAAATACCTGGAGCTGGTGATCAGCAGCTTCTCAATAAGAGTTCAGGGGTTGGACAAGCAGGCCCAAGCATGCACACTAAGAGGCAAAGTGGCAGGTATATGACCTTCACCTGGGAACAGTCCACCGGTAAGGGAAAATTGCCCCTAGAGAGCATGCGCGCAACCGCAGTAAAATAAACTATGCACGCAGTCACCCTCCCAAGTGCTGAGCAACACTGTGCATGTGGTGGTTGAGCAACAGCCTGCCCCAAGGGAAGGATCAAGGGAGGAGAAAAGAAAGCCCCAAAATCATGCCAATGTATAAATCCCCAAGTCAAAGGCTGAATGGGGCGGTTGGCCTCTCAAGTTGCCAGCTTGGCCCTTTTCCATATGTACTTTGCTTCCTTTTGCTTCTGCTCTAAAACATTTTAATAAACTCTCATCCCTGCTCTAAAACTTGCCTCATTCTTTCCCTTTGCTTTAAACCTGTGTCTGCCCCTCAGCAGAATTTTTTCCTCCAAGGAGACGAGGATCGAGTTTGCTGCAGATTTGTGTGAATTCCACCACTGGTAACACTACCACTCCTGGAAAGCTTGAGATGTTGCGTGCAAGAGACCTAGAGTCAAAAACATCCATTGTTGGCTGGGCTCACGCCTGTAATCACAAGGTCAGGAGTTCGAGACCAGCCTGGCCAAGATGGTGAAACCCCATCTCTACTAAAAATACAAAAAAACATAGCCAGGCACGGTGGCAGGCGCCTGTAATCCCAGCTACTCAGGAGGCTGAGGCAGAAGAATAGCTTGACCTCGGGAGGCGGAGGTTGCTGTGAGCTGAGATTGCACCACTGCACTCTAGCCTGGGCGGCAGAGCAAGACTCCATCTCCAAAAATAAAAATAAAAATAAAGTACATTGCTAACTAAAAACCATACTTTGAAGCACTCAGTGGCTGTTTAATTGAGAGTGCAATTGGGATTTCCTTTCTTCTAACCTTTCCATGTGGAGAGGACTCTGGAAAAATAGTGACTGCTGGCCTGTGCATGTACACGTCTGAAGTGTACTGCTGAAGTAACTAGCTTTCTTTAATCTGCAGAAGACCTTGCCTTTCATACTGGTATTATAAATAAGATGAATTCTGTTCATCAATAAATAGGGACTTAAAGACAAAATTGTTCCTTTAATAATAGATCCGCTGGGCAAAAATAATCTGATTGGCTTCTTTGATATGAGATGAAAGATAAATTGATTCATGTAAATGTGTTTCCCTTTGGAGAGTACTCCAGTGCACTGAGTTGGGGCACAACATGATATAATTAATAGTTGTCATAGCAATGGGTTATATTGCTAAAATCCAGATGTGAGTTGGCTATTAGGATTTCACAACGTGTATGGAGGCTGGATTTATAGACCATCCCATAAAACTTCCATACATCCAATGTATCTATACTAAATAGTCTTAGCTTACATTCTTGGTCCTCTAAGCAGAAATCAAATGCATGATCATATCACTGGAATTTTCTAGAAGTGTTTGGAAATTAAATTCTTCCCACTGAATGGTCAGGTCATGTGTCCTGATGTTCCTTTTGAAACTGCAGCTGCTGTAATCCTTTGGTATGGTGAGGAAGATGAGCAGATGAAGAAGAGGGAGAGTATCTCTTTCAAAAGCCCCTGGCAAATTTTTGTTTGCTCGGTTTTTTTTGTTTGTTTGTTTTGTTTTGTTTTTAAGACAGAATCTTGCTCTGTCACCCAGGCTGGAATGCAGTAGTGTGATTTTGGCTCACTGCAGCCTCCACCTCCTAGGTTCAAGAGATTCTCATGCCTCAGCCTCCCAAGTAGCTGGGACCACAGGAATATGCCACCACACCTGGCTAATTTTTGTAATTTTAGTAGAGACGAGGTTTTGCCATGTTGGCCAGGCGGGTTTTGAACTTCTGACCTCAAGTGATCTGCCTGCCTCCATCTCCCAAAGTGGTAGGATTACAGGTGTGAGCCACTGCACCTGGCTGTTTTTTTGAGAAAGGGTCTTACTCTGTGGCCCAGGCTGGAGGCAGTAGTGTGATCAAGGTTTACTGCACAGTTGACTTCCTGGACTCAAGCAATCCTCCCACCTCAGCCTCCCCAGTAGCTGGAATTCAGGCACATACCACCATGCATGGCTAAGTTTTTGACTTTTTGTAGAGATAGGGTCTCTCTATGTTGCCCAGGCTGGTCTCTAACTCCTGGGCTTAAGTGATCCTCCTGCCTCGACTTCCCAAAGTGCTGGGATTATAGGCAAGAGCCACTGCACTCAGCCTCCATGGCAAATTTTTTAAAAGATAAAGGATCTTCTCCTGCCCTATCTTCTATATCCTTCTCCTATTTCCTAGTAAAAATAATATAACAATTAATGATGATAAGAGCACTAGTAATAATAAGAGTGATGATGATAGCTAACATTTACAGTTTCAAAGGTGTCAGGCACCATGCTAAATGCTTTACAGGTATCTTCTCATTTAACCCTGCCAACAATGTGAGGAAATCAATACTATGATTATCCCCATTTCACAGGTTAAGTAACTGAGGCCCAAGATCACACAGCTGGAGTTCAACTTCAGCACTCAGCTCAGGGGCTTACACCCTTAAGCAGTATCCCTTGCCTTTTGCGTTCTTCTCATCATGGTGAATCTCTTAAAACATTTTGACGGAAAAACATTAAACACAGTCTACAGGAGAAACTGGGAGAGGCCAGGAACAGTGAAGACTCACAGAGAAGCAAACTCAGCTGCAGGTAGAGGTGAGATGTGGCAGTTCCACACACAGGGCAATGACCTTGAGAGTGGTAGACTCCATTAGAGTACAGGGACAGAAAATGGCGACTCTCAGAATAAGCTATTTCCAGACATTCAGAAAAGCAGGAAGAACCAGAGACCTCTGTCAGCAGGCAGGAAAGGTCAGCCCCTGGACAAATATTCAGGGATCAGTTCCTAAGTGTGTGGGGAGCCCCCTGGAAACCAGTTGCTAGCAATGGTCCTCTTACTGGGAAGGGGTCCTGATCCCTAGATCCTAAGAAAGGGCTCTTGGATCTCGTGCAAGAAAGAATTTGGGGTGAGTCCATAGGGTAAAGTGAATGCAAGTTGATTAAGAAAGTAAAGGAATAAAAGAATGGCTACTCCATAGACAGAGCGGCCCCAAGGGTTGCTAGCGGGCTATTTTTATGGTTATTTTCTTGAGTATATGCTACTTAAGGGATAGATTATTCATGAGTTTTCCTGGAATGGGGCAGGGGTTTCTCCTGGAACCGAGGGTTCTTCCAGCTAACTTTTGTATTTTTAGTAGAGACAGGAGTTTTGCGATATTGACCAAGCTAGTTTTGAACTCCTGATCTCAAGTGACCCTTCCACCTTGGCCTCCCAAAGTGCTGGGATTACAGGCATGAGCCACTGCGCTGGGCTGGTTACTCCCCTTCTTAGACCATATAGGGTAACTCCCAGACATTGCCATGGCATTTGTAAACTGTTACAGTACTGATGGGTGTGTCTTTTATCATGTTAATACATTACAATTAGCCTATAGTGAGCAGTGAGGATGACCAGAGGTCACTTTTGTTACCACCTTGGTTTTGGTGGGTTTTGGCTGGCTTCTTGACCACATCCTGTTTTATCAGTGCGGTCTTTATAACCTGTATCTTATGCTGACCTCCTATCTCATCCTGTGAATAAGCCTAACCTCCTAGGAATGCAACCTAGCAGGTCTCATCCTCACTTTACCTAGCCCCTATTCAAGATGAAGTTGTTCTGGTTCGAACGCCTCTGACAGTCCCAGTGGCCAAGCCAGGCCACAGCGAGTGTGGATTATGCTGAGTCTCCTGGTTCTTGAACTAGAGTACTTGTATACCCCTTTGAATGTAGACTAATTAGTGCTTCCCAAACTTCTCCAATTATAAGACTCCCCTGGCTTTGGTGAATTTACTGACTCTCAGCACCTACTGCAAACCTCTGGATGAGAATTACCAAAAGTGCAGCCTGGGAATCTGGGTTTGGCAAGCACCCAGGTGATTCCCACAGTCAAGGAGGTTTGGAAAGCACTGAGGAGGTTATTCAGAGCCTGTGGGGCCATATCTGTAAGTAGCAGTTAAGATGGCTTAGCTGTGAGGAGAGGAGGGAAGTGAGAGCAGGAACTAGACAGGAAATCACAAACGCCGTCGGGTGATCTTAGGGTCACTGAGGGTCCCGGTTTGCCTGGTACTGAGGGCATTCCTGGGATACAAGACTTTCAGTTTTAAAACTGGGACAGTGCTCCCTCTCCCTCTCCCTCTCTTTCCACGGTCTCCCTCTGATGCCGAGCCGAAGCTGGACGGTACTGCTGCCATCTCAGCTCACTGCAACCTCCCTGCCTGATTCTCCTGCCTCAGCCTGCCGAGTGCCTGCGATTGCAGGCGCGCGCCGCCACGCCTGACTGGTTTTCGTATTTTTTTGGTGGAGACGGGGTTTCGCTGTGTCGGCGGGGCTGGTCTCCAGCTCCTAACCGCGAGTGATCTGCCAGCCTCGGCCTCCCGAGGTGCCGGGATTGCAGACAGAGTCTCGTTAACTCTGTGCTCAATGGCGCCCATGCTGGAGTGCAGTGGCGTGATCTTGGCTCGCCACAACCACCTCCCAGCCGCCTGCCTTGGCCTCCCAAAGTGCCGAGATTGCAGCCTCTGCCCAGCGGCCACCCCGTCTGGGAAGTGAGGAGCGTCTCTGCCTGGCCGCCCATCATCTGGGATGTGAGGAGCCCCTCTGCCTGGCTGCCCAGTCTGGAAAGTGAGGAGAGTCTCTGCCCGGCCGCCATCCCACCTGGGAAGTGAGGAGCGCCTCTTCCTGGCCGCCATCACATCCTGGAAGTGAGGAGCGTCTCTGCCCGGCCGCCCATAGTCTGAGATGTGGGGAGCACCTCTGCCCTGCCACCCCGTCTGGGATGTGAGGAGCGTCTCTGCCCGGCCGCCCCGTCTGAGAAGTGAGGAGACCCTCTGCCTGGCAACCGCCCCGTCTGAGAAGTGAGGAGCCCCTCCGCCCGGCAGCCGCCCCGTCTGAGAAGTGAGGAGCCCCTCCGCCTGGCAGCCGCCCCGTCTGGGAAGTGAGGAGCGTCTCCGCCCGGCAGCCACCTCGTCCGGGAGGGAGGTAGGGGGGTCAGCCGCCCGCCCGGCCAGCCGCCCCATCCGGGAGGGAGGTGGGGGGTTAGCCCCCCGCCTGGCCAGCCGCCCCGTCCGGGAGGTGAGGGGCGCCTCTGCCCGGCCGCCCCTACTGGGAAGTGAGGAGCCCCTCTGCCCGGCCAGCCGCCCCGTCCGGGAGGGAGGTGGGGGGGTCAGCCCCCTGCCCGGCCAGCCGCCCCGTCCGGGAGGGAGGTGGGGGGGTTAGCCCCCCGCCTGGCCAGCCGCCCCGTCCGCGAGGTGAGGGGCGCCTCTGCCCGGCCGCCCCTACTGGGAAGTGAGGAGCCCCTCTGCCCGGCCAGCCGCTCTGTCCGGGAGGGAGGTGGGGGGGTCAGCCCCCCGCCCGGCCAGCCGCCCCGTCCGGAAGGGAGGTGGGGGGGTCAACCCCCCACCCGGCCAGCCGCCCCGTCCGGGAGGGAGGTGGGGGGGTTAGCCCCCTGCCTGGCCAGCCGCCCCGTCTGGGAGGTGAGGGGCGCCTCTGCCCGGCCGCCCCTACTGGGAAGTGAGGAGCCCCCCCGCCCGGCCAGCCGCCCCGTCCGGGAGGGAGGTGGGGGGTCAGCCCCCCGCCTGGCCAGCCGCCCCGTCCGGGAGGGAGGTGGGGGGGTCAGCCCCCCACCTGGCCAGCCGCCCCATCCGGGAGGTGAGGGGCGCCTCTGCCCGGCCGCCCCTACTGGGAAGTGAGGAGCCCCTCTGCCTGGCCACCACCCCGTCTGGGAGGTGTACCCAACAGCTCATTGAGAACGGGCCATGATGACAATGGCGGTTTTGTGGAATAGAAAGGGGGGAAAGGTGGGGAAAAGATTGAGAAATCGGATGGTTGCCGTGTCTGTGTAGAAAGAGGTAGACATGGGAGACTTTTCATTTTGTTCTGTACTAAGAAAAATTCTTCTGCCTTGGGATCCTGTTGATCTGTGACCTTACCCCCAACCCTGTGCTCTCTGAAACGTGCTGTATCCACTCAGGGTTGAATGGATTAAGGGCGGTGCAAGATGTGCTTTGTTAAACAGATGCTTGAAGGCAGCATGCTCGTTAAGAGTCATCACCACTCCCTAATCTCAAGTACCCAGGGACACAAACACTGCGGAAGGCCGCAGGGCCCTCTGCCTAGGAAAACCAGAGACCTTTGTTCACTGCTGACCTTCCCTCCACTATTGTCCTATGACCCTGCCAAATCCCCCTCTGTGAGAAACACCCAAGAATGATCACCCAAGAATGATCAATAAAAAAATAAATAAATTAATTAATTAATTAAAAAAATAAAATAAAAAAATAAATAAATAAAACTGGGACAGTTCCAGGCAAACCCTGTTTCTGTTATGAAACTACATGCATTATCACTATAAGCCTCACATGACCCCAGAAGTTCTAAAACTTTCGTTTCCCAGCAGAATCTAGCTTCTGTGGGCATTAGAAGGAAAACATTGCTGCAAAAAGTATTGCATATTAAATTGTGTATGACTGATAGCTTCACTGGTCTCCCAGAGGTATTCGCATTTTTTGAAAAGAGGGACTATAATTTGTTTTGCCTCCTGCATTTCCTTTGCAGCTGAAATTACTTTTCAGAATATCTTCAAGAATCAGCAATAAAACTCATAGCTGCATTTTAGAAAAGTGACACAAGTACCTAATTCGTCATTTCTTTTAAGTTTGCTAGAGAAAAAAAATTCTACTTCTCTCTCAAAACTGTGATTTCAACTGAGCAAACTTAGACATGAGTTCTCGCTATCCTTTTAAAGCAATTTTAATTTCCATTTGATGGCCTTTTCTTATATTCAGTTACTGTAGCTTTAAGAAAGAAATCTTTCCACACATTATCTGAAGTCATTTTCTTGGAGCTTGCTAGAACAAATTAGAAAAGCACGATGGATAATTAAACTAAATATTGTATGTAGAGTTAATCCAAATTCTAGAGCAGTAAGCTTTACTGAAAAATAATTACGATAAAATATAAACACAGAAGTGATGGGGTGATCCAAACTTTCAACTTGACATTTGCTAGGGAGTTTGCCTCACAGTAGGGGATGAAGTCATCTCAGACATGACTTTCCCCAAAGCCACAAAGTCCACACTTGGGTTGGGAAGATAAGTTGACTGGGAAGAAACCTTGACCCTGAGGCCCAAGTCTAGTTAGAAGAGAGACAAGAGTCTTCTTCTCTCTATTGCTGTAGCTTAGTGCAGGATTAAGAGAGGAAAGCAGCCATGGAAGGGAGACGGTTACATCAGAGGCCTTTGAACCAGAGTGACTCCATCTTGAATAGGGGCTGGGTAAAATGAGGCTGAGACCTACTGGGCTGCATTCCCAGGAAGTTAGGCATTCTAAGTCACAGGATGAGATAGGAGGTCAGCTCAAGGTACAGATCATAAAGACCTTGCTGATAAAACAGCATGCAGTGAAGAAGCCAGCCAAATCTCACCAAAACCAAGACGGCAATAAAAGTGACCTCTGGTCGTCCTCAGTGCTCATTATTCACTGATTATAATACATTAGCATGCTAAAAGACACTCTCACCAGTGCCATAACGGTTTACAGGTGTCATGGCAACATCCGGAAGTTACCCTATATGGTCTAAAACAGGGAGGAACCCTCAGTTCCAGGAATTGACCACTCCTTTCCCAGAAAACTCATGAATAATCTGCCCCTTGTTTAACATATAATCAAGAAATGACTATAAATGTCCTTAGACAAGCAGCCAGTGCTGCTGCTCTGCCTATGGAGTAGCTCTTCTTTATTCCTTTACTTTCCTAATCAACTTGTTTTCACTTCACTCCATGAACTCGCCCTGAATTCTTTCTTGTACAAGAACCAAGAACCCTCTCTTGGGGTCTGGATCAAGACCCCTTTCCGATAAGTTACAGCCTAATGGGTTATGTGTACAGACTCTACCTTAGAGCTGCCTAGGTTCAAATCCCAGCTCTGCCACACCTCAGCTGTGTAACCTTGGGTGTTACTCAGCTTCTCTTTGCCCAGGGTGAAACAGTAATAGCACCTACCTTACAAGGTTGCTGTGAGGATAATTCATGAGCTAATATAGACAAAGCACTTAGAATAGTGCCTCCCACTTAATCAGTGCTATGTAAGTGTTATATGTGGGGGCCATAGGCTCTTGGCCCTCTAAAGGTTCACTAAAAAAAGTCACTGACATGAGGCAGGTTGATTAATAGCAGAAAAGGTATACAATTTAGCATGTCTATACAGGAACTTTCAGAATGAAGATCCAACCCAACAATACAGAAGCTTTTATACTATCTGGAGATTAAAGAAAGAATGACGACTCAGTGCCTGCCCCCAAACAGGTTTTGGTGGCAGGACAGTTTAAGGGCCAGAGAAAGAAATAGGCTTGGTCAGCAGAGCTGGCATTATTATGTAGATAAAGTCTCCAAAGGTAAATGTTTCTTTTTAGACTTCTAAAGGTGTAAGACTCTGAATCTCTCCTAGAGCCTGGTTGTGTTAATGGAGATTCTCTACAGATGCAAATTTTACCCCATAAAAGACAGCTTTGCAAGGCCATTTCGCTTTGCCAGCTCTGCAGCAGCCATTTCAAAATATGTCAAAGAAATATATTTTGGGGTAAAATATTTTGATTTCCTTTACTTACATGAAAGAATGATAGAAATCTCCACATCCGTCTTCAGCATATTGGTTAATTTTTTTTTCTTTTTTTTGAGACGGAGTTTTGCTCTTGTTGCCCAGGCTGGAGTGCAATGGCGTGATCTCGGTTCACTGCAGCCTCCACCTCCCGGGTACAAGCAATTCTCCTGCTTTAGCTTCCTGAGTAGCTGGGATTACAGGCACGCGCCACCGCGCCCATCCAATTTTGTATTTTTAGTAGAGACGGGGTTTCCCCTTGTTGGTCAGGCTGGTCTCGCATTCCCAACCTCAGGTGATCCGCCCACCCTGGCCTCCCAAAGTGCTGGGATTACAAGCATGAGCCACCATGCCCAGCCTGGTTAATTTTTAATTTTTAAAAGTTGCTCTGCAGCAGAAGCTGCTCAACAGGACAAATGCAGTCTGTACAGTTGCTTTCTGGGTACCCAAAGTGTGTATGGTGGTGGTGGTCGTGGTGGTGTCTGAACTAACTGCCAAAATTTTAAAATAGGGAAATATGTAAAAATATAGATTTCCATCTGTTTTTGAAAAATAGAAAGATCTGGTCATGCTAGGCTCACATTCTGCCTAGTCACTATCGGCTGGAGCTGAGTAGGGCTGGCTATTAAATAAAATATGTGCTCCCTGATTTGTCATGGTCTCTACAGAGCCTGCTTTACTGTAGGCAACTGAATTCGTAATACTTAATTTTGAGTTAGCGATCAGCAAATCATAGCCTATGGGCCAAACCCAGCCCACTGCCTGATTTTATAACTAAAGTTTTCTTGAAATAGGGTACTCATTCATTTACCTATTGCCTATGGCTGTTTTCAACTACATGGCAAAGTTGAGTGGTTACAACAGAAATCATGACTCACAAAGCCTAAAATATTTACTATACTATCTGCCTTACAAAGTTTGTTGACCCCTGTTTCTAAGGTATTGTCTTTCAGTAAATAGATGGCTTAAAAATAGCTTATTTTTATATTTTAGAAAATATATAGTGCATTCAAAATTTGAAAATGTATGCTTATTATTTAGAGGGAGAGTGAATTATCTTCAATCAAAAAAATTGACGCACTTAGGAGCTTGTATGCTCAGGAGCTTCCAATGACTGTTATTCCTTATCTCCCTCTGGTGGTAAAATGCATAAATTGGAGGCACAGTTAAGCCATGACACCGTCTTAAGGACAGGTATTTTGTTGTTGATTGCAGAATTCTTATCCTAGAGCACCATATGAAGTGGCTATTTCCTCTCACTCCATCTTGAAAAACTTGAATATTTCTTCTTACTTCCTCAATATGAAAATAAAACTGGGCCAAAACATAAAAATCAGTTGCCTGTAAATCATAATCATTAGAAAAAATTATCAAAAAATCATATGATAGTAATAAACATTTCTTCCCTCATAAAGTTTATTTTTTAAAACATGGAATATCATTATTTTACTGAAATACTTTCAGATAAATATATTTTATGCATTACTTATATGTAGACCTGTTATTAATTATGCTACTAATTCATACAGTACACCAAAACCCCATAATATGCTTGCATAAGCATTCAGGTAACTCTGCATTTGTACTTGGAATACCTATGTATTCATTCCTGGAGAATAAGGCAGCAAGGTTTATCCCACACAGATAGACCCCAGATGTTATCTGGGATGTCTGCCAAATTAAACCATTAGATTCCAGTGACGATATCTATTGACAACTCCTTTCTCAATTAGTTTTGGGAGAATTAATTAATCTATTATGACATGGTTCAGTTCCTATTATTTGTCTCTATTAAATATGGTTTAATGAGAGTTTCTCTACATTTTTTTTCAGCAGAGACCCAAGCAAGGAATTAATATTAATGTTCTATTAGATTCTTTTCATCCCTGAGGACATCTTCTGCATCATGAACATGAGGTAGAGTCTACATGGTGTAGAGTATGTTGAATATATACCCAATATACTCTTGCCTGCGGATTCTGTCTCATGAAAAGTGCTTAATTAATATTTGTGAAATGAATGAATGAATGGATAAAGTGCTAGGAACAGGAATGGGGAAGGGCTGAAAGCCAAGTCAACTCTGCAGGGAGTTCTGAACATGAGACAATCTTTCAGAACTGTCCTGGGTTGGGGCAAGAGGGCTATGCTTTTATCACTTCCCTGGCACCCTATTTCAATAAGTCATTGGATGAGAGAAACCCCAGGATGTGTTGGAGGTGTATCCTTGGGCAAATTAGCTCTCTTTATTTAAGGCATCCTCTGAAGGGGGCTGACAGCTGAAGGCTGCCTGCCAACAGCACTCCCTCCAGCTGAAATCATTCATTCAAGAAGCAGGATCTCGGAGGCACATTACAACATCCACAGCATCTACCACATGGTGATTGCTCAATAAGTGTTAACCCCTACTCCATAAATAGTTGCCCAGTGAATGAATAAAAAATGAGCTGACTCCTATATCCTTGGTAAGTGACATATCTAGTCATTTATGCTTCATTATTTTTTTTTATTTTTATTTATTTATTTTTTTTGAGACAAGGTCTAGCTCTATTGCCCAGGCTGGAGTACAGTGAGGCAATCTCAGCTCACTGCAATCTCCACCTGTTGGGCTCAGCAGTACTCCCACCTCAGCCTCCTAAGTAGCTGGGACTAAGGTGTGTGCCGCCACGCCCAGCTAATTTTTGTATTTTTTGTAGAGCCAAGATTTTGCCATGTTGCCCAAGCTGGTCTCGAACTTGTGAGCTCAAGCAATCTGCCTGCCTCACCCTCCCGAAGTGTTGAGATTACAGGCAGGAGCCACTGCGCCCTGCCTATGCTTAGCTATTCTAAAATTGTATCTCTCTGTGGACATTTAGGGAAAGAGAGAATGTTCCTTCCCCGTCTTTCATGACAGTCAGAGCCTCTATTCCAGGGTGACACAATGCAGGTGGTCAGGGAATGCTGTTCTATGGCCACAGCTTAAAGGCCCTGTGGGGTCTCTACCTAAGGGACTCCAGCCATCAGGAGCAAAGAACAATGCTATCTGTAGAGGAGGGATTTGGTAGATGGGATTTTACCAGCACTCTTAACATTGGATCACAGCCGAATCTCAGGCAGATTCTAAATATTGAAATCCTCTATTGTTACCATTTTGTTTCATTTCATTTAATTATTAATTTTTTTTTTTTTTTTGAGATGGAATTTCTCTCTTGTTGCCCAGGCTGGAGTGCAGTGGCGTGATCTCAGCTCACTACAACCTCCGCCTCCTGGGTTCACGCCATTTTCCTGCCTCAGCCTCCCGAGTAGCTGGGATTACAGGCGTGTGCCACTGTGCCCGGCTGATTTTGTATTTTTAGTGAAGACGGGGTTTCTCCATGTTGGTCAGGCTGGTCTCCCAACTCCCGACTTCAGGTGATCTGCCCGCCTCAGCCTCCCAAAGTGCTGGGATTACAGGCGTGAGCCACTGAGCCCGGCCGGTTTTATTTTAAGAAATAAAATGATGGGTTTCACTAATGATCTCTAACATTCTATGATTCAAAAATTAGGAGCCACCACTATTGAGTGTTGGTCATGTGCCAGCTCCGGTGCCAAGCACTTTGCATACACAAACTCACTGAATCCCCCGTTTCCTCCCCAGGAAAATGGAGATAAAAATAGTACCTCTCTCATAAACAAGGATTGCATGAAATAACTGACATATATAATATAGCCTGGTATTTAGTAAAGTCTAGCTATTATTATTTTTACTTTTACTTATTCCTGACTACTCAGAACTCTCCATGTGGCCTAAGATCTACTCTTCCTTGAGAGATCTAAGCTCCATCTTAAGTGCCTCTTCTTTCCTCATGATGCCCCTGAGTGATGAAAATCACCTGAGCTTCAGCACTCAGCCACCATTAGTATGTATCCATGATGGGCTAATAGTTTGGAAGGGGAACGTTTTCCAGAGTATTCAGTATATAAATTGGTTCATAAATCAATTGTGTTACATATCCGCAAAACCCCATTCTACAAGCCAACTCTTCAGTGTCTTTCATTGTTACCTGTGTTTGTCCACCTTGAACCAAATTGCCATATGATGCAACAAATGTCCAACCTGCAGCTTTCTGCAATCTACATAAACCAGAATTTTTTGTATATAATTAAACTAATTCGCATGCATTATTAGAAACACATGTTTACTGATTAGAAAGGTAAAACTATAGGCTAAGTCTCTAGCATTTATCTCGGTTTTGACAGGACAAATTTCATAAATTCACGGACAATTTTCAAGTGATGCATATCACCCATCCCAGAAACTCTTCTCAGTCCCATATCTGCTCTTTGCCATTGCATAATTATTCATACCTTTTGTTATCAACTTTGGCTGCACGTTAAAATCACCTGGAGAACTGAAAAAATACTGATACTTTGGCTACAATCCCACAGTTCTGATTGAATGGGTCTAGGGTGCAGCATGGGCATCACAAATTTTAAAGTTCCCTCTGGTGATTCTAATTGCAACAAAATTTGAGAACCACTGAGCAATAGCAGTGTCAAATGAACATGATTGTTTAATTGGCTATAATTTCATTCTTTTATATAAATACTGGGGATTGATTTATAAAATACCTAAAAATGTTCAACAACTGTAAGCCCTACTGTATACCAGGCCATGTTCAGGAAGCTAGGCATTTCCAGAACATTCTATGCACTGATATTATTTTGTCTTTTTTTGTTTGTTTGTTTATTTTGAGACAGAGTCTCACTCTGTCGCCCAGGCTGGAGTGCAATGCCACGATCTTGGCTCACTGCAACCTCTGCCTCCCAGGTTCAAGTGATTCTCCTGCCTCAGCCTCCTGAGTAGCTGGGATTACAAGCACACATGACCATGCCTAGGTAATTTTTGTACTTTCAGTAGAGACAGGCTTTCGCCATGTTGTTCAGGCTGGTCTTGAACTCCTGACCCAGGTTATCTGCCCACCTTGGCCTCCCAAAGTGCTGGGATTACAGGCATGACCCATCACGCCTGGTCTTGCTCTGATATTATTTTGGAGAGTTGCATAATTATACAATTCTATAATGGGTAAAGAAATATTCCACTAGACATGGGTAGGGTTCAGAGGAGAAAGAAAAGGAGAATCTGAACCACAAAAATAAATAAAATTAAATAGTTCTTTACTGTGGGATTCCTCAGAAACTTTATTATACTAGTGTGCATGTAAATCTTCAAGAGCATTTCTCAAGCTCATTTGATCACAGAATCCTCCCACCACCGTCTCCACATTCCATTGCCTAACATCTTCTGGAACATTCTGCTGAGTACTTTGAGAAATGCTAGTTCAAAAGGTTTCTATTTCGCAAGAGGAAAAGAGCAGGGTGCTGAAGGAAGCACAGACACAGAGCTGGCGCCCTCAAGGACTTGATTCCATATTGGGAACAAAGGCTTTGTCTTCTGGGAGGCCGACCTCAGAAGTTGATGGGTCTTTTTTATCATCGCTTGTTAAGACCAGCAGCAGAGCAGTTGGTTGATCAGCTGTGTCGTTGTCTCCCAACTGCTGTGAGCCATAAGGAGTTCCACATGTGGAAAGTATGTTAGTAGCACAGGACGTTTGGCGTCCCTGTGAAGACAGAGTGAGGATTGACAGCATGTGTTTGGTGCTCTTCTCTGGCCAGGGCAGAGAGGAAAGCAGAGGGAGATAAAGGGTCCGGTCCCACTCAGACCCAGCACTCCCTAGGACTGCTCTGCTGACTGCTTCCAAATTCTGGCAGCGTGTGCCTAAGCCAGCTTTCTCATCTATAAAATGGGGATATGTACTACCTAAGCATTCCTGTGGGGACTAAATATGAACCATAAGGACCTGTGCAAATATTGGAGGTTACTTTTTTTTTTGGAGACAGGATCTCACTCTGTTGCCCAGGCTGGGGTGCAGTGGTGCAATCATGGCTCACTGCAGGCTTAACCTTCTGGGCTCAAGCCATCCTCCTGCCTCGGCCTCCCAAGTAGCCTCCCAAGCAGATGTGAGCTACCAGGCCCAGCTAATTTTTAATTTTTTTTTAGAGATGAGGTCTCCTTATGTCACCCAGGCTGGTCTCAAACTCCTGGGCTCAAGCAATCCTCCCATCTCGGCCTCCCAAAGTGCTGGGATTACAGGTATGAGCCACCACACCCAGCCTGGAAGTTACTTTCATTATCATAATTATTATCACCAATAAGATTCTCTTGCTAAGTTTATCTGAATGATAACGCAGGGGAAACTTGATTTGAGAATCCATAACCATGCACAATTTTTGCACTAATTTTTCATAAATGTTGCAGAGCAGGAGAGAGAGAGAGATGGAGAGAGACACACACACACAGTCATTTATTCAACAGTGTGGGGGTCCTAGAGTCTTTAGAAGGAAAGTATTTGTTGTATGTGCTCTCTGAAACCTTGAAAGTGAGCTGAAAATCCACATCATTGTACTGTTTAATAGTCCATGGTCTCCTGTCATCATTCCAAATGTGTCTTATTGACAGACGGTTTCTTTGGGAGAGCACTTCAATGATTAATTGAATAGAAAACACCACTCATCTTTCTGCAGGTCGGCACTTGTTTAGTAAGGTTAAATTGAAGCAATGCACAAGCAATGGAGAGAGTAGAAGAGCAGCTTATTTTCCTTCAGGCTTTTCTCATCATCCCAATTCTATTTTTGCAGACATGACTGTGAACATGGAGACAGCTTCCACCCACCTTAACCAGACATATCTAGTCCTGCTGGCGACTCTCAAGCTGGAGCCTAGCAACCCGAAGTCATGGTTCTTTTCATTAATAATCCTTCTTGATCCACTATTTCATCCTGTTTTATTTACTAATTTGCTAGAATATGCATTGAACTTATTCTCGAATTGGCACTGTGAACTCTCTGTTCCTCCTTTTATTGTGCAATTTCATTCTGGGTGGGTTTGTTTTGTTTCCAACTAAATAGCTTCCCTCCTTTCCCCTCCACCCATCCTGTGTGAAGATCCACCCTTTCTTTTTTTGGTGCCACTTTCAGGCCCTGGACAATGTCTCCCTTTGATGGCCTCCCCCTACCCAGATAGAACTCCGTGGAGTTTTTCTGTCTGCTGAGACCATCCACGTGGTATTTGGTCTAACGGGCCCCAGCATGCCTGGAGAGATAGAAATACACATGCGCTTTGAATGGGACCTTTACTTCTAATACACAAGAGAATTATGTCTTTCTGCTTGATAAATATGACCATGCTGAGTGCCCCTGACTTTCAATCTTACAAAAACCAAAATAGCAATAAGCTTTCATGCATGTACTTGGGTTTCACAGGTGCCATCTCATTAAGTCCCCAATCACCAGCTCTCTGATGAGCTTCACTAGTGGGAGTGGGTGCTTGAGCAACCTTCTCCTCATTCGGAGTCAACAGGAAGCAGGCAAAGGTGCAGCTTGCCCCTGGGGGTCTGGAAGTCAAGAGAAATCGGTTGTTTTGAGGACCTAAGAAAACTTTTTCAATTCATAAGCTCCATAAAATGTAGGGGAATCTCTTCTAAAATGTAAACAGCCATATTATAGCTTGGGATGTGCTACAAATTAGGTGTGAATGTGCACACTGAGGCAGGTGCACCTTGCCCGGGACCCCTCTTTCCCCACCTTCTACCCCCGATATCTCCACAGATTCCCTCCCTCCTTTCACTGAGGTTTCTGTTCAAATATCATCTTATCAAAGAAAGTTGCTCTGAACTCCTCTTCTAACGAAACATCCAGACTTGTCCCTTCCCATCCCCTTACATTGCTTTGTTTTTCCTTTTAGCACTTATCATGAATAACATACTACTTTATTATACTCTTTTTAGTAAATATCCAATACCATGTAAAAAAATAGTAAAGATTATAATCTTAAAACAATAAAAATGATTTTTTTAAAGTGATAGACCAGGGTAAATTTAAAGAAAAAAATAAGGAAAATGCTTTTTAAAGGCATTGTGCTATTTCCTTAGTTATGGTGTTTGAGATGCTGTGTGATATGGGGGAAGGGGCTTGGCTTTGTGGAGACACAGACTTTGATGCCCGTTCTGGCTCTCTGATGTCCAAGCTTAGTGGCATTGGTTCAATCCCTCGACCTTTGAACCTCTGTGTCCTCATCTGAACACAGAAATAATCATTCGCATCTTTCTAGGATAATGGTAAAGATCAGCAAAAAATCTACAGTGTGCCTAGCATGAGGTCCACCCTTATTAAATTAGAGTTATTATTGTTACCTTAATCTAAATTCCATTAGTGATATGTTTCCTTATTTAATTCAAGTAGCTGATAGCATTTAATTTGTGAAATCAGTGTCACGAATGACATTTCTCGCTTTGGACAGGAACTGAAGTACTTATTACCATGGAAGAGTAAGTTTACTCACTTTGCAATTATAATATTAATATAGATTCCTGGTACTTCAGAAACTGTTCAGCCTTATTGATACACAACTGAAAAATTAAAATAAGCAATGGTACCGCCCACCAAAAAATAGAAAGAAAGAAAAAAAGAAAAGAAATGAAAAGTCATAGCAGACTACCTCACCAAAGGAGGCAGACAAGGAGGCTTAAGCTATACAACTTGATCTCTGACCTTGGAAAAATGACCCAAAGTACAGTGTGAACTGATGATAGGTTCTTAATAACTGACTTGTTTTCTGAGAGCCTGGCTATTAAAAAAAAATTCCCCTTTCTGACTATTATTATATTCAATTTAAAAATATTATTGATTGCAACTTATCACACCCTATGCTTGGCCTTGGAATACCACTATGCACAGGTCAGATCCAGACCTGTTTCCCAGGACTCAGACGCCAGTGGGAAATAGAGACAAGTATAGATTCTCTACCACCCAGTGTGGTAAGAGTAATGATGGATAGGAAAGCAGCACATATTACAGTGTTGGCAGCCATCTGTTTCTTCAGTTGCAGTTGGTAGGTGCATAGGTTTATTTTTATGATTCTGCATCATAACGTACGTGTATATTACATACTATTTTGATGTATCAAGTGTTGCATAATTTAAAAGGCGAAGTAAGGGGGCTGTGGAGGCAGCCAGTGCATCCCTGTTATAACCTGGTAGATGTCACATCTAAACCAAAAATAGAATGATAAGTATGAGCCAGAGCAGGGAAGACAGGCAGTGGAAAGTATTCTCAGCATGGGAAAGAGGTCTGGAAGGAGGTGAGGGAGAGCAGACTGAGTAGTTTAGCATGGCTGAAATGTGGAGTGTGAGGCAGCAAGAGATGAGGGATGGCAGTAGAGACCTACACAGGACCGCAAACACGAAAGGCCTTGTGAGCCAGTCAAGGAAATGGGACTCTATTTCAAGGACAGTGAGGAGCCATGGAAGCATCTTCTATAGCTGAGTTACAGGATTGGACTCACACCCTAGCTGCAGAGTGAATAGTGAATCAAAAGGAGCAAGTCTGGAAGCAAGAAAATCACTGAAGGCACATTTGTTTACTCATATGTTTTGCAAAGATCAGAAAGTTTTAAAATGCACAGCACTGGTAAGAGTGCAGAAAGGCAGGGAATATAAATCGACATGCTCTCTTTAGAGGGCAATTTGTCAATGTCTATCAAAATGAAAAATTCATATGCCTTTGATCTAACAGTTCCACTACTGTTAGGAATATATCTGGCACATAAACTTGCACACCTAAGAAATGTGTGGAAAATGTTGTTTCAGCACTGGTAGTATGAAGATTTTTAAAATAAGTTGGATCATTCTAGGTAGGGATAAAAAGAGCACTGAGGGGCCGGGCACCGTGGCTCACGCCTGTAATCCCAGCACTTTGGGGGGCCGAGGTGGGCAGATCACTTGAGGTCAGGAGTTCCAGACCAGCCTGGCCAACATGGTGAAACCCTGTCTCTGCTAAAAATATAAAAATTAGCTGGGCGTGGTGATGCATGCCTGTAATCCCAGCTACTTGGGAGGCGGAGGCTGCAGTGAACTGAGATCGCACCACCACACGCTCCAGCCTGGGTGACATGAGCAAAACTCCATCTCAAAAAAAAAAAAAGAGCATTGAGATGTGTTAAGTGATTAAAGCGAGATCACAAATATTGGGTATGGTATTCTGTCATATAAATATCAACAGATATGTTTACTGATACACGTATATCTTTGTTGATGCATAGAAAAATATGTAGAAGAATGTATTCTTGGTTTCCTCTGAAGAGAGAGCACCTGATCTGGAAGAAATGAAAGCTTACTTTTCACTGAATATAGTTTTCTCTTTTCTCCCTCTTTTTTTTTTTTTCTTGAGACAGGGTCTCACTCTGTCACCCAGGCTGGAGTGCAGTGATGTGATCTCAGCTTACTGCAGCTGCCACCACCCAGTTTCAAGCTATTCTGCCTCAGCCTCCTGAGTAGCTGGGATTACAGGCACACACCACCATGCCTGGCTAATCTTTTCTGTAATTTTTTTTTTTAGTAGATATGGGATTTCACCATGTTGGCCAGTCTGGTCTCAAACTCCTGGCCTGAAGTGATCTGCCCATCTCGGCCTCCTAAAGCACTGAGATTACAGGTTTGAGCCACAGTGCCTGGCTGTTTTCACTGAATATAGTTTTCTATGATGTGATATTTTCGTCATTTGTATGCACTTTTTTTTCTTTTTCTGAGACAGGGTCTCTGCCCGTCACCAAGGCTAGAGTACAGTGGCGTGATCATGGCTCACTGCAGCCTTGACCTCCTGGGCTTAGATGATCCTCCCACCTCAACCTCACAGGTAGCTGGAACTCACAGGCATGTGCCAGCACACTAGGCTCATTTTTTAAAATTTTTTGTGGAGCCAGGGTCTTGCTATGTTGCCCAGGCTGGTTTCGAATTCCTGGGCTCAGGCAATCCTCCCTCCTTGGCCTCTCAAAGTGCTGGGATTACAGGCATGAGTCACCATGCCCAGAGAGTATGCATTATATATATTATATATATTTTATATATAATATATACACACATGTGTATATATACCAATATATACACACGTGTGCCTATATACCAATATATACACACGTGTGCCTATATACCAATATATACACACGTGTGCCTATATACCAATATATACACACGTGTGCCTATATACCAATATATACACACACACATATATATACATATACACACACACACATATATACGTATATATATATATACACACACATATATATATTTTTTTGAGACAGAGTTTTGCTTTTGTTGCCCAGGCTGGAGTGCAATGGCGCAATCTCGCCTCACAGCAACCTCTGCCTCCCGAGTTCAAGCGATTCTCCTGCCTCAGCCTCCCGAGTAGCTGGGATTACAGGCATGTGCCACTACACCCGGCTAATTTTGTATTTTTTAGTAGAGATGGGTTTCTCCATGTTGGTCAGGCTCGTCTCGAACTCACGACCTCAGGTGATCTGCCCACCTCGGCCGCCCAAAGTGCTAGGATTACAGGCGTGAGTCACCGCACCTGGCCATATTATATTTTAATTAAATGCAATGGGGATTTTTTTGTATGTGTGTTTAGAATGAATTTTCCAGTATCTGGCAAAAGATGACATGACCTGTCATTCTTCAGTCCTGGCCTACCTAGGCAAGCCTTTATACCCCCAGAGTTCTGGGAAGAGGGCTCTTCCAGGGTGGTCTGCATGCCTTGCAGTTTTCTACGATGGGAGAGGAAGGGAAAGCAAAAATCTTCTGTTTTAGAAATTTAGGATAATCAGGGATCTAATTATAAACCTTGTGCTGTTTATCAACCCATCCCAAAGACATGATGGGTCCATCTCTTATACCTTGTCAGATTGTCTCCTAGCCTAAGCCTTGTTCCAAACAGCTGCTGAAGCCCTCTGTCCTGGATGGGCCACGGCAGAGCTGGAAATCAGGCCCTTGGAAGGCAGCCCAGAGAGGGCTTCCTGCATGCCCAAGGCCATCTCTTCCCACTCTCTGCTCCCGCTCAGGCCCACCCGTCCTCTCTGCAGCCTGAGCAGAGACAGCACACCTCCGTTAGGGGTTGATGATGCTCAGACGGTGGAAACCAGGCCTGGAGAAGAGAACTCTTCCCCTACACATACATCCACACAGACGTTCATCAGGGAACCTTTCCACTAGACCCTCAGAGACAGGGGCACTACCCCTCAGGATTCCCAGCAGGTGAACTGAGACTCGGTTGTTTTCCTGAAGGTTAGCCAGGGGCTGGAATCCAGCCCATCCACTCCATCCTTGTTCCTGCCCCTACAACCTGTTTATAAAGAGCTCTTCATTTATAATTTGATGTTTACTTCAAAATACTCCAAGGGACTTCTGCTCCATCTTCCAACCTCCAAGATTCTGAATAATTTATTTTAAAAGTTGCTCACAGCATGTTTGCTCCATGAGATGCGGTAGGGGAAAAGAGAGTGTTATTTGGAAAGGCTGTTTCAGTTCATAGAAAGACAGGTGAGCAATTGTTTTTATTTTCTAAAATCCTCATGCAAATATATCTGTACATGTAATGGCTAATGATCAGCTGGCAAATTTGGCTTGGCATTGAATGAGATCCAGCTCAAAATTAGAATAAGCCGGCGGTAAGACCAAAGGCCTCTCAGCCCAGGTTTCTCTCCGACCTTTCCTTTCATTTGCATCATCGTTTCTTAATTTTGAGAAATAAATAGCCCCCTTTTAAGGGGGGAAAAAGTGTTCGAGGAAAATGGATTTAAAAATTATATTTGCTTGTAATAATCACTGCAAAACAGAAGTTTTGATTTTATAATTGGAAGACTAATAACTTTTTAGAAGGTCTTGTAAATGAAAACACAAGATAAAAAACTCTCAGAGTGGCTGAGCACAATGGCTCATGCCTGTAATCTCAGCACTTTGCGAGGCTGAGGTGGGAGGATCACTTGCGTCCAGGAATTCAAGACTAGCCTGGGCCATATAGTGAAACCCCATTTCTGCCAAAAATTAGAAACTTAGCTGGGCGTGGTAGCATGCACCTGTAGTCCCAGCTACTCAGGAGGCTGAGGTAGGAGGATTGCTTGAGCCCAGGAGGTTGAGGCTGCAGTGAGCTGTGATTGTGCCACTGCACTCCAGCGTGGGCAACAGAGCAAGACCCTGTCTCAAGAAAAATAACTCTTAGAGAGACCTCAGATTCCAGTTTGAGAAACAGTGGAAGCCATTTTTCCTGGGAAACCTCTGGTAGATGTTATGTACAACCTGGACCCAGACCATTGACCTGTCAGCCCAGCAGCCGTGCCCTAAGATGCCACTGTTCTTAGGTAGTCCCTTCACTATTAATAACTCTAAAGACACTGAGGCATTGGAGAAGTGGACAAAGACTGGTACGTTGTGAGGGCTGGAGGGCAAAGAGAGAAAAACTTGCCACTTGGAATGCAGCTAGAGCGGAGCATGACTGTGGAACGACCGTGAGTTGGAAGACAGCTGCTGTGAGCAGAGTGGGAGAAAGAGAGGGGTACTCCTTTTTGGGGGCTGCTGCTGCAAGATACCAAGAACTAACTGGGCAACTTAAAACATCAGAAATGTATTCTCTCACAGTCCTGGAGGCTGGGAGTCTGAAATCAAGGTGTCAGCAGAGCCATCCTCTCTCTGATGGCTCTAGGAATGGAGCCTTCCATGCCTCTTCCAGTTCCTCGTGTTTGCTGGCTATCCCTGGTGTTCCTGGGCTTGTAGAGGCATCACCCCAGCCACATGGCCATCTTCTTCCTGTGTGTCATCACATCCTCTTTCCTCTGCCCATCTGCCTCTGCGTCTCTGCTCCTCTTCTTAAACCAGTCTAAATTAGTTCAACCATTGTGGAAAGTAGTGTGGTGGTTCCTCAAAGAACTAAAAACAGAACTACCATTTGACCCAGCCATCCCATTATTGGATCTATACCCGAGGGAATATAAATCATTCTACCATAAAGACACATGCACGCATGTGTTCATTGCAGCACTATTCACAATAGCAAAGATACGGAATCAACCTAAATGCCCATCAACGGTGGACTGAATAAATAAAATGTGGCACATATACACCATGGAATACTATGCAGCCATAAGAAAAGAATAATATTATGTCCTTTGCAGGAACATGGATAGAGCTGGAGGCCTTATCCTAAGGGAACTAA
Source organism: Gorilla gorilla gorilla (assembly GCF_029281585.2). NCBI lineage: Eukaryota > Metazoa > Chordata > Mammalia > Primates > Hominidae > Gorilla > Gorilla gorilla. The sequence goes on along the minus strand of NC_073229.2, from coordinate 33,578,554 downwards.
CACAGGAACAGAAAACCAAATACTTCATGTTCTCACTTATAAGTGCAAGCTAAATAATGAGGACACAGAGATACAAAGAGGGGAACAACAGACACTGAGGCCCCCTTGAGGGAGAAGGGTAGCAGGAGGGAGAGGTTCAGAAAAAAAAAAAACAGGTACTATGCTTAGTACCTGGGTGATGCAATAATATATACCAAACCCCCACGACATGAGTTTACCCATAAAACAAACCTGTATGTGTACCCCTGACCATAAAAGTTAAAAAAAAAAAAAGAACACCAGTCATATGGGATTAGGGCTCACCCATATGTCCTCATATTAACTTGATTACCCCTGTAAAGACCCTATCTCTAAATAAGGCCACATGCTAAGATTCTGAGGGTTAGAGCCTCAACTTGTACCAAGAGCAGGTTGGGAGAAACCTGGGTGGGTAAAGAGGTGGGAAAACCAAAACCAGAAGAGGGAATGGAGAGGCTGCCAAATCTCTTCAATCCACCCTACAGTGGTGTGCAGAGTCGCCTGGACTCATCTCATTAGGACAGAATGAGAATCTCACTTTATACACCACAAAACACCACAGAGCCCAATTGTTCGCCTTTAGACTGTTGTGCAGATGCAGCTCCAGCACATGGGGCACACAATTTAAAGCACAAAGCAAGACAGACTTTCTCTGTCATTAACAGAAGTCTCTGGAAAGAGCTACTCTTGATGTGATGAACTCACAGAGGTGAAAATGTCCTTCTAGGGCGATGGCTCAGCAGAGGCTGGCGATCAGCCAGGAAAGCACATCTGGTGCTGCTCAACCGGATGCCCTGGGTGGGTGATATTTACAGTAAAATACAGCAGCTCTAATGAAATTTCCACAGTGGTTACTTGGCAAATTGATGGTTTTGTTGAGATAAGGAGAAAGATGGGACGACGGGGGAAGGGGGAGAGCCAAACTGAGAAAAACACACACACACACACACAGACCATTTTAGTCATTAGGAAAGAAAGTTGTGAGCATACCAGTCAGGGCACTTGTGATTTAAGTCAGAAAACTGTTTTGATTTAAGTTGGAATTCAGCTTTGAGGGCATGGGATGACCTGGCCTTATAATCCCATAGATTTGAAAGGTGATTGCGGATTTATAGACACTCACTGCACACATAGCCTGAGAGCACAGACTCTGCTTTCAAGGGGCGTGTGATGTTTTAAAGAAAGTTCAAAGTGCTGCTAGAAATGTATCTAAAACAGACAAGTGACTCTGAGGACACATTCATTTTTTATTGAGAGTCCGGCTAAACATGTAGTTGTGACAAGATTTTAAAAACCATTATTTAATCATGTGTTCCCTCCCTTATGTTCGTGCTGGGAACATGCTTGGGTGAAATCATGCAAACACCACACCCAAGATTCTGTTGTTAAAGCACTGATGACTTCTGACCCAATCATAAAGCTGACAGCAAAACCAGCTTACTTTTCAGAGTTCAAAAGAACAATCCTGTAATCTGTAAGATGTTTGAGAAAAAGTCCTAGTCTTAATGTTCTTTTTCTTTAAGTTCTTTTTGGAAGTAAGCTGGGTATAACTAACAGAGAAATAAAGAACAACTCATAACTCTTCCCCTAAATACTGATTCCAATGACTTCCGTGCTGAAAGAGCATCCACGGGTTTAAAAACTCTGTTCAAGGAACCGTGCCAGGTACCAAGGATACAGGAGGTATAACACAGACCCTGACACAGACTCCACTTGCAAGGGATCTGCACTTCATTTATCCATTCGTCCTTCACCAATGCATTCAAACAGCCAACATGTGTTGAAGATTCGCCATGTGCCACCTTTCCTTCACCAGGGAGATGGAGGTCCAGAAGGAAAATCTTTCCCATCAAGGAGGCTCAGAGTCTATTGGGAAGAAAAACAGGTAACAATTATGCTGCTTCTTCAGAACCAGGTCTACAGGTGACCACCAAGAACTGTGGTCTGTGAGTAACTACTAAGGAAGGAGAAGGCACTTGTGGAAAAGCCAGCCTCAGTATTAAGGCAGACTCTGTGGAGGGCCAGATGAATGGCGAGGACCATAAGTGTTCTCAGAGACAGAAGAGGGGGGTATTCAGCACATCTAGAATATTAATATATTGGGCTTCCAAGTATATTGGAGAAGAAAATAGAAAATTTAAAGGAATTTTATAACTACACTTTATGGGTAAATATTCCATTTCTCTCATTTTTCCCTACAATCACAACTGTATCAAATAGAGTTCCCTAGACCGTGCATGGTGGCTCATGCCTGTAATCCCAGCACTTTGGGGGGCCGAGGCAGGTGGAATGCTTGAGCTCAGGAGTTTGAGACCTGCCTGGGCAATGTAGCGAATCCCCATCTCTACAAAAAATACAAAAATTAGCCAGGTGTGTGGCGCACGTCTGTAGTTTCAGCTACTGTGGGGGCTGAGGTGGGAGGATCACTTGAGCCTGGGAGGTGGAAGTTGCAGTGAGCCGAGATTGTGCCACTGCACTCCAACCTGGGTGACAGAGCGAGACCCTCTCTCAAAAAACAAAACCAAAAAAAACACTTTTTAAAAAATAGTTCCTATAACAAGACCTGAAACCCTTCAGTGACTTGGGATGGGAGCGTGAATGCTAGGAATGGGAAAAGGATGGATCCAGTTGAAAATAAACATGAAACAAGGCTCTCAGAGATGACTTAAGTCCATATTGGAACCCCCAGAACACTTTCTCTCCACTCCTTTCCTGATGACTGACCCTCTTGAGAGCTGTCTCCTTGTCTATTCTCCTTCCTGGACAACGATCAGCTTGGCCTGGCTTTATTAGCATTTATAGTGAATTCTTCATCTGAAAACTACCAATGAACTACCAACCCTGTCTGCCATAATAAGCCAACAGCCCTGTCTTGGTTATAGACAGCTAATATCATCTGCACTTAAAGTCTCTGCTCCAGGAGATAGCCTCAGTCTTCTCCATATCCTATGATGAGAGATGGATGAGAGCCCTTTAAAATAAATGTATCTACACACACAAAGGGCTGTTAAAATTAGTTTTAAGCCATGAGAAGAAATTACAGAGGAATATATATTCAATGAGACTGCAAGCTTAAATTACTGATAGACAGACAGAATGGAGGAGAACGCCAGATGAAACTCTCTGATTTATTGGTAATAATAATCTGACTCTATGTCAGATAGAGTATAGGAATTATAGGATAGTATAGGATAAATAAGTGCTATCAATAATGAGCACTTATTTATATATCTCATATAGGGAGATATCAGGAGAATTGTTCCAAAGATGTACATGAAAGTATAATACACCAGGAGCAGATAAGTATAACTTTATTGATTAGTCAACTGGGTTAGGACCTCACTTGTGGAAGAATGATGTGCACAACCAAGTTTTAATTGTGCTTATGTCACTGGGCAACTCTAGAGATGCCTCCTCTTTCTCTTTTCCTATGATTTCTCCCATCTCCTCCACCTCTTAGAATCCTACTTGCCCTTCAAAGCTTAGCTCACTTCTCCTCCCTGATGTGAACACTTCCTTAACTACAGTAGGCTGTATATTAGCTTCCCTTCTGATCCCCAGCTGCAGTTATTTTCTGAACAAACCATTGGCACTTTTCTTTTTTCTTTTCTTTTTTTTTTTTTAATTATACTTTAAGTTCTAGGGTACATGTGCACAACGTGCAGGTTTGTTACATAGGTATACATGTGCCATGTTGGTTTGCTGCACCCATTAACTCATCATTTACATTAGATATTTCTCCTAATGCTACCCTCCCCTAGACCCCCACCCCACGACAGGCCCTGGTGTGTGATGTTCACCGCCCTGTGTCCAAGTGTTCTCATTGTTCAATTCCTACCTATGAGTGAGATCATGAGGTGTTTGGTTTTCTGTCCTTGTCATAGTTTGCTCAGAATGATGGTTTCCAGCTGCATCCATGTCCCTGCAAAGGACATGAACTCATCCTTTTTTATGGCTGCACAATATTTCTTTTTTTTTTTTTTTTTTGAGATGGAGTCTGGCTCTGTCGCCCAGGCTGGAGTGCAGTGGCGCGATCTCAGCTCACTGCAAGCTCCGCCTCCCGGGTTCACGCCATTCTCCTGCCTCAGCCTCCCGAGTAGCTGGGACTACAGGCACCCGCCACCACGCCCGGCTAATTTTTTGTATTTTTAGTACAGACGGGGTTTCACCATGTTAGCCAGGATGGTCTCGATCTCCTGATCTCGTGATCCGCCCACCTCGGCCTCCCAAAGTGCTGGGATTACAGGCGTGAGCCACCGCACCCGGCCTGCACAATATTTCATGGTGTATATGAACCACTGGCACTTTTCATATACTACCTTACATATGTATATATCTTGTCTCCTCAATTTGAGGTAAGAACCTCAAGAAGAAGGACGTATTTTAGCAACATCTTATGAATAGCACCTTACACATTTATTTATTGAACCTACTGCATGAATGACAATAGAGGTGCAAAGGTGAACAGTATACCTGCCCTGTCTTTGAAGAGCTAGGGCCATTGACAAGTAACCTCTGGTGAGTTAGTCAGTTGAAGATTCAAGAAATGACTCAGGAACAGAGTACCAAGCAAACATTTGGCCAGAGAGAATAAGAAAGGAGAAGAGAAAAAGCTGGCAATTATGAGTCAGGGTAGACTTGATTGCTAAAACAAACAATGTAACGTAACATAAAAAAGTTCCCGGTCAAGTCACATTTCAGTGTGGTCGATGGAGAGCTCTGCTCATGCAATCGTTCAGGGATCCAGGCATCTGTCAACTTGTGACTGTATGTCAGAGTTCTCTACATTTATGAGACGTATAAAGAAAGACTGAGAGAGCATAGCAGACACACCTAGCCCTCCAAGTAACACACCTCGCCTCCCTGAGATGTGTCACGTTGATAGGAATCAGTTCTGTAGTCTCACAGAGATGCCACAGGATGGGAAATATGGTCTAATTGTGTGCCTCCAAAAGGAAAACTCAGGTATTGGTAGTTTCTGCCATAGTAGATAAGGTTGAACAAAAATTAAAAGACGAAAAAGACTATGATAAGAAACAGGGCCTCAAACTCCAGATTTTCCCTCTCCTTTTCTTCAAAGAGATGGACACCGGTATAATGGTCCCCCGTTTGAAGAAAGACCTGCATGAAGTGTATGGGCTTGGGCACAGCAGAGGAGAATAATCTTTTCTCTGTGACTAATTAGCCATATGAAGAAATGAAACAATCAATGAGGAAAGTTTTTTTTTTTAAATTTTAGGTTCAGGGTTTCATGTGCAGGTCTATTACACAGGTCTATTGTGTAATGGTGAGGTTTGGGCTTCTAGTGAACTCATCACCCAAACAGTGAACATAGTGCCTGATAAGTAATTTTTTGACCCTTGCCCCCCATCTTTCTTCCCTGCTTTGGAGTCCCCAGTGTCTATCGCTTCCATCTTTGTGTCCATGGGTACTTATTATTTAGCTTCCACTTATAAGAGAAAACATGCAGTATTTGATTTTCTGTTTCTGAGTTATTTCACTTAGGATAATGTCCTCCAGTTCCATCCATGTTGCTAAAAAGGACATTATTTCATGCTTTTTATGACTACCTAGTATTCCATTGTGTATATGTACCATATATACATACACATTTTTTGAGACTGAGTTTCGCTCTTGTTGCCCAGGCTGGAGTGCAATGGTGCAATCTTGGCTCACTGCAACCTCTACCTCCCAGGTTCAAGTGATCCTCTTGCCTTAGCCTCCCAAGTAGCTGGGATTACAGGTGCCCATCACCATGCCCAGCTAATTTTCGTATCTTTAGTAGAGATGGGGTTTCACCATGTTGGCCAGGCTGGTCTCGAACTCCTGACCTCAGGTGATCCACCCTCCTTGGCCTTCTAAAATGCTGTGATTACAGGCGTGAGCCACCACACCCGGCCACCGTATTTTCTTTATCCAATCAATCATTGATAGACACTTAGGTCGATTCCGTGACTTTGCTATTGTGAATAGTGCTGTTATAAACACTGAATGCAGGTGTCTTTTTGATAAAATGATTCTTTGTTTCCTTTGTGTAGATACACAGTAGTAGGATTGCTGGGTTGAATGTTAGTCCTATGTTTAGTTCTTTGAGAAATTTCCATACTGTTTTCCGTAGAGGCTGAACTAATTTACATTCCTACCAACAGTATATAAGCATTCTCTTTTCTCTGCATCCTCTCTAACATGTATTATTTGTTGACTTTTTAATAATAACCATTCTGACTGGTATGAGATGGTATCTCTTTGTGGTTTTAATGTGCGTTTCTCTGATGACCAGTGATGTGGAGCATTTTTTCACGTGTTTGTTGGCCATGTGTGTGTCTTCTTTTGAGAAGTGTCTGTTTATATCCTTTGCCCACTTTTTCATAGGATTCTTTGCTATTTTCTTGTTGATTTGTCTAAGTTTCTTAAAGATTTTGGATATTAGCTCTTGTCGGATGCATAGTTTGCAAATATTTTCTCCCATTCTGTAGGTTAACTGTTTACTCTGTTGATTGTGCAGAAGCTCTTTAGTGTAATGAGGAAAGGATTTGAACCAGGTAAATATTAATCTCAGTGAACTACTATGTGAAAGCAACTGGGTACTTTTCCTCTGTGTCCTCAAAGGACATGGCCAGTGATGGGGACTTCCCTAGTCAGTGTGTAGCAGAGAGCTTCTGTGGGCCCTGAGGAAAATACCTGTTTAACTATCTTGCTTCAGGGTTTCTAACTGTTCTATGAACACCCTGATAATGAGCTGACAAGCTATAAGGCCAGGAGCATTTGAGGCCACATGGGGAGAACAAAGACAGGAATATCCCATTCAGCTGAGAATCACAGTCACTCAAGAGGTCAAGCAAACTCAATTTCAAAGAGCACTGGCGGGGGATCCTCCCAGTTGTAGGGGTCAGCAAGGAGGTGAAATTGGGAAGAGGCAAAATACTATAAGACCCTACAGAGTTATTAATTGGAAGGAACGACTCAGTACTGCTGGCTGTCTTGTTTAACCCTTTCTAGCCTTGTATTTTTCAAAAGCTCTCGTAAGTCCCAGCAGCTTGGTCAGCCTAAAGGAAGCCAGCAAAGTAGAAGAAATTTTTAGATGCTTCCCACCTAACTTTTTGCACACCTTGCTGCCTCCCAAGCTTTCTCCCCTCCCTCCCAGGTGACATGTTCCCTTGCTGGCTACCCGCTGCTCACCAAAAACCACTCCATTTCCCCCACCTCTACACAGTGAACTGGAATTCTGTAACTCAGTCTAGCTTGTGAATAACTGAAGGCTGCATTAACTGTTAATGCACGAACCTTCAGAATATTTGCATTTTAAAAGAGGATCTTATAAAGACAAGTGAATCAACCATTAATGGTAGGCTTTGAGGGTTAGAGGTGGGAAGCTATTTTTATTTTGCCTATTTTATCATCAGGGTGGCCTTATACCAGCGGTCTAACATTTCTTTGAAATAATTGATCTAGTAACCGTTTGATCTAGTTAAAGGCTTAGATTTTCTTAATATCATAAATCTGGATTTAAATCAATCATGGGATTATGTGTTGAATTTTTTCAGAGCAGACTGCCACATGTTAATTCCCTTACAATTTCAGTTTAGAATAGCAGAGCCATAGGGTTTCTTTTTTTCCATGTCTTTCTTTGACATAGTTTTGACCTACGAAGTGAACAGTTTCTTTCTAAAACACCACGACTCAAGAGGTAAAGGCAGGTCAAATATGTAATCCCATGGGTATGTTTGGGAAAAATCACCTATAAAGTGAAGAGCTTTTTGATGGGCTTTTTGATGGGCTGTTTCTCACTGTGCTGGTTTCAGCATTATTGCTGTTTTAAGCTTGTGACTTAAAATGACTTCATTTTGTTCACAGTTTCTTTTTTTTTTTTTTTTTTTTTTTTGAGTCGGGAACTGGGGAAGGCCTTGGTGGGATGGCCCATCTCTGCTCCATGTGCATCAGCTGGCGGAGCTGGGCTGGGCTGGAGGATCCAGTCCAAGACCATTTACTCTCATGGCTGGCAAATCCCTGCTGGCTATCGGCTGGGACCCCAGCTGCGGCTGTCTCCCAGAGGCCATGATTCCTCTCCGTGTTGGCCTCTCCATGGCTCCCTGGGCTTCCTCACAGCACAATGGCTGGGTTTCAAGAGTGAGTGTGCCCAGAGGCCAAGGTGGAAGCCAATGGCTTCTTCTGACTTCGACGTGGAAGCCATGAAGTGTCACTTGCTCTGCATTTGATTGGTCCAGCAAGTCGCTAAGCCCAGCCCAGATTCAAGAAGAGGGGAGTTAGATTATACTGCTCAAAGGAAACAGTAGCAAAGCATCTGTGGCCATCTTTAATCTACCACAGACATTCTCAGATAAGAACTGTTACCAAAAAAGCCACAAAATATTGCTTACTGTGTTAAGACCTCCACAAAGGAAGCTGTCTTCTGAAGTTATAGTTCATTCTTCTCTGAAAATACAACCTTTCATTCACTGGCCACTGCTGACTTAATAAATGGCCTCATGTGTTACAGACTGCTTAGTCTTCAGGTTTGAGGGCTTTCTGGATGCTCCTTGGGGCCTAGGTTCCCGCAGCTGGAGTGGACTGTTTATTCATTTTCCCTACAGTCCATCTCAGAGGTGACAGATGAGGTTTAACATTTTTAACCCTTGTGAGTAGTTTTGGCTTTAAAAGAAAAGAACAGGAAAAATTCCCTAAATATATTTATTAAACAAATGCTTACTAAATTCCTATTATATGCAGAGCACTGTACCGTGTTCTGGAATGTGGAGGGAGGGAGTGGGGAAGATGAGTAAGTCACATTTGCTGTCCTCAAAGTCACTTGTTGTCTAATGGGGAGACAGATGTGTTCATAAATAACAGAAAGTAGTTAAAGAACGCGAGCCTTGAGGAGGCTGAGTGTGGGTTGAGAAAGGAAACAGTTGACTGTGAGTTTCCGAATCTTAGTGCCAGTGTTTGTGTTTAGTAGAGGGAGGTGGCATTCCCGTAGTATGGAAGGTGGTCCCCATCAGGAGAAAGTAGAGGTTAGGAACACGAGACCTAAAGTCAAGCGATGTGGCAAAGAGAACAGTAGCGTGGCATAGAAATTAAAGCTCCAGACCTACCTAAGTTTCAATCCTGGCTCTGCTAACTGTGTGACCTTGGGCAAGTTACTTAATCTCTCTGTTCCTCTGTATCATTACTTGTAAGATAGGGATAATGACCATATCTAACACATGGAATGGTAAAGAGAATTATTGAGTTGAGATTTATAAAGCCCTTAGAATAGTGCCTGGCACACTATACTAAACTCTCAATAAATGGTATCTATTATCTTATTGTGATCTGGGTCTGGAATTGGACATTAACTTAATGTGTTATTGAGACACAATATTTTCACTCATGAACAATTGTAGGCAGCTCATTCTTTACCTAACAAAAACATGTACTGTGGATGAGGAGTCAACTCCATGTTCTTGTCACTGCAAATATAGGAGCAGTATTGGACTTCTTGTAGACACTCATTGGTGGTGTAGACAGCAGTTTTGTTGCATGAATGATGGTTTATGCTGTTCTATTTCCTTGGGCAAAGGCCTTGATGTTGGGTAGAATTTGAATATCAATTATTAAATGTCACTTATCCAGTGTGTGTGGCATGTCTGACACAGTTCCAGGCATACGCTCTGAGTGATATGGCTGTGACACACCTCGTGATACAGCTGTGAGCAAAAGAGACAAAGTCGTTGCTTGTCAGCTCCTGGAGTTTACCTTCTGGTGGTGAGAGAAAGAAGTGGGGTATGCCAGATGGGGACACAGCATGCACAGAGCAAAGAGAGGAACAAGCAAGATGTGCGTGTCCAGGGAACACAGGGAGGCAAAACAGACCAGAGCAGGTGGCCCGTATGGTGCAGCACAGGAGATAGGAGCAGAAGGTCATTTTCATTCCCAGAGAGGAGGTCAAACAGAATGGCCCATGCCAGAATTTTTCACCCCCTAGAGCTCCATATAAATGGGTTGTATCTAATGCATGGGTGATTGATATTCAGGCTCCAGTTAAGACCAAACAAGTGAGGTCAGGCATAGACTGCAGCAAGAGTCTAGGTTTCATGTAACTTTCTGATTTCAAGGGTTGTCAAGCATTAAAACCAAGCCAGAGCATGCAGTAAATTTTTCTTCCCTGGAAATGTTTAAGAATAAAAGAGCATCAAATTTTAGGAATGCGTTAGGAAGAAAATAACGTTCAAGAAAAAACAATCCTTGAATAAGTTCAATCTCTTCCAAGACTCTCACGCTATAATCTGTGGAATGCCAGGTGTTCATTAGAAAGTTTTCTGGATATGGAGGGACTTACAATTCTGAATATAATGACTGTAGTTTCTTTCCATGGACTCAGATATCTGACAGGCGAGGGCTAGATGATTGTGCAAGATTGGTTACAAAACCAGCTCTTACCAACTCTCAGATTCTGGGATACCATCAGCTGATAAAGGAGAACAATAAAAATAGCCCACAGAAGAAATTTCCCAAATCTTGCACTAAAGACACACATTTTGAAAATTAACTGATGCTCCCAAATTGGAGAACTGAACACATGCTCGTGCTTGCCCCAAAATAGAAATAAGTTGGATTACAGTGAAAACTGGAAAGTCTTTAGAAAACAGAGCAGAAAGTAGGAAAGGATGGGAAAATAACAGGAAGAGTGAGTAATCCCAACTTCACACTGTGAAAAGCCAGAGGCTGTCTGCGTCTAGGTCTGCTGCTTAGATCACTTAGATCACAACAGAGCTCTTCTCCACTGAAAAGTCTGCAAATTCTCATGGGTATTTAGAAGCTCTTCCAAAGCTGCTTGATAAGTACAATACTCTTTTAAATTTTTCCATGAATACTAATTTGGGGGCCAGGCATAGTGGTTCATGCCTTGTAATCCCAGCACTTTTGGAGGCTGAAGCGGGAAGATTACTTGAGCCCAGCAGTTTGAGAACAGCCTGGGCAACATGGTGAAACCTAGGCTCTACAAAAAATTAAAAAATTAGCTGGGCATGGTGGTGCGTGCCTATAGTCCCTGGTACTTGGGAGGCTGCAATGGGAGGATTACATAAGCCCAGGAGGTCGAGACTACAGTGAGCTGTGATTGCACCATTGCACTCGAGCCTGGGCAACAGAATGAGACTCTGTCTCAAAAACAAAATTAATCTGGGGCTTCATGTGTAGCCTCCTAATTCTTCTGACATTGTGAACCAGAGTGGGAGTAATTTTTAAAAGTTTGCCTTGGAGGTTTCTCAATCCAACTTACGCCCAAATCAAGGGTAGGATTTGATATTGCACATGGAAGTTAGAACCACAGTCCTTCAATATGTAGGCAAAACAGGCTGGTTTTTCAATTCCTTTTCCAAAACCAAAGAAAATTAACCAACTACTTCTTTGACCTTCTGTTATTCAAAAGCAGCTTTCATCCTCCTTGGAGGCCCTGTATTCTAACAGTCAAGTCAAGCTTTTAGATCATATTCTGACATTCCAAATGGCAGAATTTTTATTGAAATTTTATGTTCAGCTGCTTGGAAAATGTTATCCAAACCTTTGAATTTTTCTGTCAAATCAATCCATTTTAGTTTAAAAGCTATTTATTGTACACATAGCAGATATAGTTCTTCAGAATCTGTGGGAGATTGCTTCTAGGACCCCTGCAGATACCAAATTTGAGGATGCTCAAGTCCCTTATATAAAATGGTGTAATATTTGCCTATAACCTAGTCACTTATATAAAGTCCCTTATATAAAATGGCGTTATATTTGCATATAGCCTAGGCACATCCCCCATATAATTTAAATTATCTGTGGATTACTTATAATATGTAATACAAAGTAAATGTTATGTAAATAATTGTTATACTGCATTGTTTAGAGAATAATGACAAGAAAAACAGTCTGTGAGGTACAGGTGCAACCATTCAATTCTTTTTTTTAAGAATATTTTTGATCTGTGGTTGGTTGAATCCACAGATGTGGAACCTGTGGACACAGAGGACCAACTATATACAGAACCTTGGATACTATGGTTTATTCTAGCCTCCAAGAAGCTTGTGGCCTCACTGAGTAGCTAAGACATGTGCACATGAAATGTAAAATGCCAATTAAAGGTAGCCCATGATTGAGAATGCCCTGGGTACATATCCATGGGTATGATAGGCATTCTAAGGAGCAAGAGATCATGCTAGGTTCATGTGGTTCTAGCAGGTGAAACTGGAATTGGGTCTTAAAGTATGAGTAGGAGTTGGTCAGGTAGAGAGGGCAGGAGAAAGCTCTCCTGGCAGGAACATAGGCTCAGAGATGATGACATCAGATGGAAGTATCAAACTAGCCATTTATTCCTTTTGAAAATTTCTGTGGTCACCCTACATAACAGTCTTCATGGTCACCCTCAACAAATTTAAAGGATACTTAAAAGCCTGGAAATTCAATTTATCTAGAATGTTACACTGGGCTCATCCTATATTCTGCTCCATGCCATTTTGTACCCTCCCAGGAAGAGCCCAGCATATTCTACCATGATCACTTGAAAACACCTTGAACATAAGAAGCCAGAATTATTGGCATTAAATCAATAGCCGAGTTTTGCTTTGTGAACCAAAACATTATTTTTGCCAGATGAAAGGAGAGAAAGAGACAGCAAGGCCAACAGACAATTTATAAAAATCTCATGGGATGACTTGTGTTTCCTTGGGGAAGAGTTAAAACAAATTAGATTGTGGCTGGTTCTATTTGTGTCAGAACCAAACACGCTGATTTCACAAAGCTTGTAGACCTTTGGATGCTTTGTGTAGAACTGTATTTTAGTTTTTATGCATTTGCAGTGTTTCCCCAAGCTGCTCATCTGAGCGTGTAGAAGACATGGAGCTGCATTCAAAAAATGGAAACCACAGTTATCCCACACACATGTCCATTAGAGAATAGAAACATGAACCATAAAGGATGACTCCAGGACAGCAAGAGTCAAAGGGGTATTTTTCATGTGGCTACCATCTGAGCTATCTCCTGTGCTTATGGTTTTATATCTCCACCATTGATGTTTATAGTACTTTGAGTTTATTGCATTTTTACACACCTTATTTCATTTGATCCTCATCATAACTATAGAAGGTAGATATTATTAGCCCCCATTTTATAGCTATGAAGAAACTGAAGCTCAGAGAGTTTATAAGTTATTCAGAGAGCGGCCTTTTAAAGTACATTTGAGAAATCTTTTTTTGTGATCATGATGATGATAGCATTAGAGATTTTAAAATATTGCTGTGTGTCTGAGGAATAAAAGACTACATATGGGTACAGTGTACACTGCTCAGGTGACATGTGCACCAAAATCTCACAAATTACCACTAAAGAACTTATCCAGGTAATCAAAACCACCTGTTTCCCAAAAACTATTGAAATTAAAATAAACAAATCAATAAAATATTGCTATATGTAATAATAGTATATAATAAGACCCTTGACTGGCAGTAATACTGCATATAACCATATTGCCATATTTGTTATAATATGAGAAAGAAGGAAGAAATTTAAAATAGGAAAACTCACATCTGGTATCACACTGATGGATTTAAAAGTGTTGCCAATAGTATTGATGTGGCTGACATAACAAGATAGAAAAGATGGCAAATTCTGAAGTGAACCACCAACCATTTTCAAGTCAAATAAAATAGAGTTGTCCTAAATGTTCCCAAAATACCCACAATTTGGCTATGATACAAGGAGTACAGAAACATTTGTATTTATGGTCAACCTGTGGATTATCTGTCTCAAAAATATGTAGACACTTTGTAATATGTTGATTTTTATTTTAATGGATAGGCTTGTATATTGATACACCCTATGTGTATACATACAGATTATGAAAAAGTTACCAATTACAATTCCACAATTGTATACAGGGCCCAGGCAAATTTAGTTTCAGAGGCAGTTAGTACGCAGAACAGCCATTTCTAAGATACTCTTTTCATCCTAATATTACATGTAAACATTTTTGAATGTCTCCTGTTTTTATTTTAACTTGACTCAGTTAACATCACATACCTGAACTTATGATAAAATCACTGGGGCCAGAAATCCTTCTTTCTTACTGTCCTCTACCCTCAACCAATACTCCCTGAATGTCCCTTTAATCTACTGTTTTCAGGAGGGGCTGGTGGACTTGAGATTCTAATAGAGCCTGAGCATCTTCCCTAATCTAGTCATTAATCATTAATTGCTTTAATAGTTTAAAATTTATGCAAAGACAGTTCATCCATAATTATGCATGTATTATACCTTTGGGCATATGAAATGTGAAACAATTTTCTATAATTTCTAAGGGCAAGGTAACAGACAATTTTCCAATCATTTTTCCAGAGGTTACCAACAGGATAGATTTTCTTTCTTCAAGGAAATAGTTTCCAAAATATTCTCCCCAGAGTTCTAAGGGTTCCTAGGAGGTGCCCCTGGAGCCTCAGAGGGTGTTGGGGGTGGTAAGAGCAGACACTATGCTTAATCCTGCAACTTTCCTCATACAGAGCAGCAAAATTGTTTTGAATGTTGATATTCTTAATAAAATTTGGCTTACAGCCATCAACAGCAAAAAACTGAAAACTATTGCTTTAAGGCTACTGTATAAATGGTCTCGAGATATCTAGTAAGGTCTACTGAAACTCTCTGAAGCCAGGTCAAAGCAAGTTTAAATCACTTCAACTTTTTTCTTTTAACCAAAAAACTACTATTTTAGGAGGACTATGAGAACATTCAAAAACCAAAAAGCAATAGGATTTTACATTAGTTGGGCATGATTTTAATAAGGAACTCACTTTTTTTTTTTTTCTTTGAGAAGGAGTCTCACTCTGTCACCAGGCTGGAGTGCAGTGGCGCAAGCTCAGTTCACTGCAACCTCTGCCTCCTGGGTTCAAGCGATTCTCCTGCCTCAGCCTCCCGAGTAGCTGGGACTACAGGTGCATGCCACCAGCCCGGCTAATTTTTGTATTTTTAGTAGAGACGGGGTTTCACCATATGGGCCAGGCTGGTCTCGAACTCCTGACCTCGTGATCTGCCCGCCTTGGCCTCCCAAAGTGCTGGGATTATAGACATGAGCCACTCCGCCCGGCCGGGAACTCATGTTCAAAACCATGTGTTCGGCTACCTGAGCTCCACAGCTGCTCCTTCTTTGGCCTCCGGTGAAAGTAGAGGAACCCCGAAAATGGTTTATTCCCTCTCTTTTGATGCTTCAAACAACTCTGGGATCTGCCTCCCATTTGCCATGTTGAACCTGTTGGTTTGGTCTTGCCTGACCTCAGTAGTAGATTGCTGGCTTCTCTCTGGCTGCCTGTGCTGGTCATGCTATTGCACACTGTCCTTGGATTCCCTAGCTGCTCTCATCCAACACTCTACATCTACTTCCCTTTTGCCAACCTCTCCTCAAAACCAGCCTCAATTCTCAAAATCTTATCCTATATGAGGTCATCAAGAAAAGAGCTCAGTTGGTTTACCAACACAAAATAGAAGCACCTTTCAACTCTGCATTTTAATCTGAATGTAAATTACAGAATCATGGAAAAACAGGTCTTTGAAGGGACATGAAGGAGCCGGTGATCCAATCCCATGACTATTCTTACCCTGGCCCAAAATCTTAGCTCTATTTAAAAATGAGTTCTAGAGAAGAATTCACTGCTTTCCTAAGATTCAATAATTATTCTTATACCCTGTGGTAGGAAATTCATCAAATTAGTTTGTATTTTAAAATTAGCTTTTCAGGTAGAGAACAAACCTTTTGTCACATCCTCAAAAACTCATTAAGATTATATGTAAGAAAAAAACTGAATCAACTAAAAAATAAAATTATAGGCCAGTTTTAAGCCTCAGTTGGCTCCTCTGTGGAATGGAGAAAATAACCTTACTCCCTTGTAGGGTTGTTCTGGAGTCTTAAGTGGGTCCCTGCCATGTAAAGAGATTGGCACAGCCTGATGTATAGGAAGCAGTTAAGAAAATGTACCTTGTTCTGAATGGTTGTTGGCTGTTGGTCAATAGGACCAGGCCTTTGAGTTTTCTGCTCACCCAGTATGACAACAGACATCAAATCAGTTTTATCCGGATTGCTGAATAACTGCTGGCTAGCAATGTGGTGAATCGTTTCCAGTTAGGATCTAACCCAGCATCTTTCATTTATACCCAGGACTCTATTTCCTACCACCATTCCTAAAGCCACTAGCTCTTGTTTCTTTACAAAGAAACAAGCCAAAAAGAATTCACAAATGTCTTTCTATTTCTCCATCCCCTCTCCATCCCATGAGATCCCAAACAAAATATATCACATGAATGTGACGTGGAAACTTTATTCTCCAGGAACAATTTTGGTTAAATTTTGACATTGTGTGTTACTTCCTAGAGCAAGACAAAGTCTCTTTATTTACTTAGCACTTCCTTAGAAATGTTACCAAGCCTTGTTTGGCTATGATGCCTGATCAAAGGCTCTCCTTATTGTTACTTAATCTATTTCATTTAACTTTGATATACAAGAAACTCTTTCGGTGTTTTTATTAAATACTTTTTATGAAAATGTCTAGAGTCTGTTATTGTACTTTAGCAACCAAAGAAGACATTTATCCTTATAAAATGAAGTACGTCACCCATTCACCATTAATACCCAAGCTTTTACTCCATGGCTTTAAAAAAAATTAAAACGTGGGAAGGAACTTGGCAGATATGAGTCAGTGTGATGAAGTGGAAAGAATAAGGCATTTGTAGTTAGAAGACTTGTTTTCCAATCCCAGCTCTTTTATACATTATATGCCCTTGGGCATATAAATCCTCTGACTTTTCTGAGTTTTTCTCTATTCATGAAATGAACATGACAATTTTTGCTTTTCCCTTCTTCACGGGGTTGATGTGAGGCTCAAGCCTATGTAAGAGAACTCTAGTCCATTCAAACTTGCTCTCTCAGCCCTCCTCTCACTTCAGCTCTTCCTGATTTCTCCAGTTGGTTCTGCACTGACCACCCTCATATTCCACAGCACTGCTCACCCACGTGTGTGCCACTTGTCTCAGGAGAGAAATACTTTGGCCTTTCATGGAGTTAGCACTTGTTCTTGTTCTTACTCATTGTTGATTCCAGACAAGTAAGTCTAAGAGACCTCACAGGGCTTAATAAGATCTGAAAATAGAAAAGGCTTCCAAACAGAATTATCTTCTAAACGTAATTCACTTATGAAGAACCCTCATGTTCACACTGTTTCCTGCTATCATTCAGGTCACTCTGTTATTCAACAGAACATCACTGCAAAAGTCATTTTATAGAATGTTGCACACACACACAGACATACACACACACACACACAATTTTCTTCATCCTAATGGCAACTATTAATGGTTGAATAATGAATTCCTGTTAAAATTCTTGACCATTTCTTGCACAAGATAACCTCTGGTAAAACCAAATTTTAGTAACATGAAGAGTCAGAAATTATTTGGGGAATCTGAGCAATGTGTATAAAATGTATACATGTATATAAAATGTATATAAAATACAATGTATATAAAAATACAGATTTATATATCCATATATATGACATATATAAGTGTGTATATATATATATGTATATGTATGTGTATATATATATCAACACATGTAGCTATATAGATATCTAGATATATCTATTTCTATCTATCTATGTATGCATACATACATACAATTAAGTTGATTATATTAAATGATTATGCAACTCCCCATTACTTTATGGCTTACAGGCCCAATCTAAGTCATTATTTTTATTGGGGCCTATCACCTTCTTTAAAAATTTGGTATGAATTTTAGTGTCTATAAAGTTGAAAAGATCCACACTCATGAGATATGCTATTTTCTGACAAATTAGGTGTAGCCTTATTGTAATCAATGGAAAACATATTTGGCTGTTTTTCTGCTCCCAATCAAAGGCAGTCACACTGCTGCCTAAGCAACTGCATTTTTCCACGTGCTCATCTCATGATTGACTCCCATGGTGGTTTTTCGTATTTAATGTTAAAAATGCATTCTAAAGTTCAGAACCTAGCTTGACAGTACAGTAACATGTAGCTCTAAGTACTCCTGGGGAACAGAAAGTGCCTCCAAAGATGTAGAGCTGGAACCTACACACAGAAGTGTGAGGGATCCAGCAATTCCTAAGAAAGATGAGGACCCAGATCTGAGCCCCCAACTCTACCACTCCCTCCCCTCTGGCATCACCATCTGGATGAAACTGGGCTAAGGGAAATGTCAGGGAGAGTCTAAAATGGGCTGCATGTGGAGTGGTGTCACATTCCCATGGTAATAGAAAGTCAGGGAGGGGCCTTATAAGATACTATTTTTGATTCCCAGATCTTTTTAGCACTGATTGTCAAAGCCATCTCCATGTCTCCCTCCACCTCCCTTATAGCCCTCCCAAAGTGGAGGGGCCCTTTTAACTGTTGCCAAAGGTTAGCTATCTGATCAATTCTCCATAAGCTGTCTGAAAACTGAAACATCAACCCATTCTTCCTTCTAACTCACCCCTAGCCACCAACCTGACTTGGTAGATTTTTCTTTTTTGGGTGGGGCAGGGGCATTGACAACATACATGGCAGACCCTGTTCATTTATGCTAACGGTAACAAAGTTAATTGTTTAGTAAGCAATTAGTTAAACATATAGATTGGCTGCACAATTTTGCCCAAGCAGAACATCGTTACTGTCTTTCCATCATCCATATAGACCAGCGTTCTACAAACCTCTGTATTTATACATCAGTACAAAAGCCAAATTCCTTTGATATAGGAAGTAATGGGACTGCCAGGCCTTTCCCCCTTCCTACTTCTCACCACTTTTAGAAGATGCTTTATATCATTATAAATGAGCCAGTTATCAATGTATTGCCTCTCAGATCCAATGTCACCCTTCATACCTACTCTGCCATAATCCACTGGACTCAAAGCATTTCTCCCTTAGAGTGAAAGTGATAGAAGCTTTGTCAGTAGAGGGTGCTGCATAGACATTCCAGGAAGAAGGAGGCTTCTCTTCCTGGCTCTAGTTGCCACATTTTGCTTTTCTTATCCCTACCACAGTCTGTCAATGGGGCATGGGTGCAGAGATACCTGGTGGTGTTCTGCCCCAGCCACACATTTGCAGTCCCTCAGTGACCAGTGCAGTCCTGCTTGGGTCTGGTGACCACCTTCCCATGGCCCTTCCCATGTGGACACCAAGCGATACAGGCCTTCCACCCACTATGGAGCCCTGACTCCCTCTGTGCCCCTGTCCACCTGTCCACTCGCTTGTATCTCAGAGGGCTGTCTCTTGCTGCTCAGCACCAGTGGATGAGCTAGAACTGGAAACCCAGCAAAATTATCTGCTACCACTGGGCTGCAACCATCCCTTCTCCAGCAAGGTCTGAACCCCAGGCTTGGTGGGTGGGGGCCCTCCCAAGTTTGTCCCTCCTTAGATACTCTCCCTCAGCCCTATGGTATCTTTTAGGGTTATCTTTACATCCTGATGGTTACTCTTCTATCAAAACTCAGTAATTTTTTATATTAAACTTCCCTGTGTAAATGACTGTGTATTTTCTGTCTCCTGATGGGACCCATGTGGATTCACCGTCTGCCTATACGGGAGTGACTTGGGTATCTAGCAGTCTCCCAGCTGACCATTAATTTGACCACCACTTGAAGCCTCACTCTTTGTTTCCTGGACTTTTTCTGTATTCAGCAAGGCTCCAGTGAATTAGTTAGAAAGAACTTGGTTGATCAATGAATGTTTCTGCTTAATGGTTTTGCGAACTTTCACCCAATGATACCCATTCTCTCTTTGTAAATAGTGATTTCTTCAGGTAAAATGGATAAAAACGTGGGTTAAAAAAGCCCATCCTTTCTTAAAAGAGACTCTATTCAGCCCCTAAGAAACTCTTCATTATCTGGAAGGATATAGAGAGCCAACTTGTGCTGTTTTCTGCTATTGTAATATTCATGAACTCCAGCAGAACACACAGGCTCCACCAGTCTAAAGTAACTAAGTGATCACTACATTCTTTTAATAAGAAGGGTTTTGAGAATGGCAGGTGAGTAATTCTGGCCTCCGTCAGCTGAAGGCACTGTAAGCATGGAGGCTGAAAGATGAAATGGTAACTCTGTTATCTTGCTTATTGTAATCCTTTCCATAACACTGGGGAGTGTGACAGCTGCCACTCCTGACTGATTATCATACATTTATGGATTGAAACACAGAAGGTATTGATCAGCTTTCCAGGTAGCAATCTCTTTCCAATGCAACTCCCAGTTCAAAGAATTCATTTTCTTTTGTACTGCTGAAAGCTACTTGATTTTCAGAGCATGTTCTTACCTAATGGCATAAAGATTGAAGTTATATTTTTTTTAAATAATGAGCCTTTAATTAGAAGAATTTTTTTAGTAAATTGGATGATAAGAGCTTTTTACAGAAAGGAAAATCAATTTGAAAATAACTTGTTTTCATCAGGTCTTGTTGTGAATGGTTTGTTGCTCTTGGGAACAGAGTGAGATCTATTCATGGGACAAGCACATGGGAATTACGAAGGACACATAAGTAACATACTGTTAGCAACAGTTGTCTTGGAAAACACATTCAATGAAAGTGTCTTCCTTATAAAATGGCCTCTTCTAAAAATCTGAAAATTAAAAAAAAATCGTATTAGATTTAGACTTGGAATCTCACCCTAGAGACATATAGTTTTATAAGTAATGGCATCAATGGCCACTTACGCAGAAAATAAAATCCCAGGAAGAAAACCTCCTCTGTACCTGTCTTGTCATTGTGAACAAAGCATTTTCATTAAAGACCATTTCTTTAGGGCTTTCAGGGCTTGGGAGCTTCAAGAGTTGCTTATTGAAATGCAGATATTCCTAGTAGGAATCACCATTTAAGTCTTCAGGAATTAACTTTATCAAGGTTAAGTCTATCAAGTTGCTTTGCAATCATGACAGTTCCACAAACAGAGACACAAGTAGTATTTCTTGGGCTAGAGGTACTGGGAGAGTGACTATCCCTTGTTCTATAGCATCTTGTTGCTTATAGGTTCATCTCTTGCTTAGTACATGAAGAATTGCTTGAAGCATACATGGTCCATGTATCCTCCTAGACAGGCAAGCCAAGTCACCAGGATGCAATATACCTAGAAACACATTCTAAGCAACTTCTACGTGTTCTAGTATTCTTTGGTCATATTTTACTTTTGGGTAATGTCATAAAAAATCCATATAATAAACAGCCTTATGAAGTGCATCATTGCATTTACTGTAAGATCATTGCCAAAGACTTTGTCCATTGCCTCATATACTGTCTTCTGGAAATGGAAGAATTCCCTGCTTAGTCCCGGAAACAATGACATTTACTAGTTCTCCGGGACGACTGGTTCCTTTTATATTATGGATACTGTGAAATGTTCTATAGACTAGGCTTCCTTTTTTTATTTTTAGTTTTTGTTATTTGCTGTAAATATTACAATCAAATTTGTATCTCATTCATATTTTTATTCTCACTTCTGACTTCACTATATGTTCCCACTTTTGTTTTCCTTTCATCTTTTATGTATATTTTAAATTTATGCTACATTAGTGTATAGTGTGTATATATGTCATGTGAGTCTGTGTGTGACATACGTGTGTGTTTAAAAGTTGTGTGTTTACTAGAGCCTTATCTATAAAGCTGCCTTAAATCCCTTCCAGAACAAAGAAAATTCTAAACACATGACAGTTTTATTGAATTCTCACAACAACCCTATGAGATGGATTTAGTCATATGGTTATAGTTATACAGTTATATATCTATCTTACAGGGTTGTTGTGAGAGTGGATATAGTTATCTATCCAATTTTAAAAATGAATAAACCTCAAAACTGTAAAATTCCTCATCAAAGTAACAAAACTAGTAACAGAGCTAATCTGAAACCCAATTTCTTTTTAGTTTTTAATTCAAAACCCCATGCTTTTTCTCCCATCCTTTTACCATGTTAAAGAAGAAAAAGACACTAAAGGGGATAATGGAAAGTCATGATTTGAGCTAGGAAGAGTCATTTCCCATTTTTGCTGTACAAATGGAATGTTTAAATGAAATTAAACCATCTTAGCTCCTAGAGTAAAATATCCTAAAATCAGGCATCCGACAGAACCTATCCTAAATGGACAGAAAAGCAGAGTGGGACCACTTGGGCGGTCAGTCTGTATTTAGTAGAACCCAGATATTTAAGAAACCTCCCTCAGTACTTGTTAACGAGTTGGTTTTGTAATCCCTTCTTTATACCCTGCATTCAGAGGCTTGGGAATTGCATTTATGTATGCTGAATTTGATTAGTTGACATGACCTCTTTCTTTTCAACAAATAAAACATGAAACTTCAATCTCCAAACCTCTTTGTGCATTTATTTTTAATGAGTAATGTTCCCTGATCAGACAATCAAATCACGAGGTCACCCAGAGAAGCCTGGAATCTGAACAAGATACCAAATATAACCTATAAGGAAAAAAATTGCCTGAATGAATTGTTCTCTGGCTGTCAAGATCAGTTAAAGGTACTTGTGATCTTAAGAAATATACACATACATGAAGGATACCAAGCACATTTCTTATTTCATCATTATCTCTGTGAATATGGGAATTCATTGTAGGGAAGGAGAACAGCTCATAAAAATGTGTTTGGCCTTGTTTTGGCCCTTATTTTCAAGGCTCATAAATACCCGTATGCCAGGTACCTAATTAGTGTTATAATCTAAGTTAATAGGACAGGCTATTAACTTGTGACAAAATTGCTGGTGGGGGGTGATGCATAGAATTAAAAATGCCACTCAATCTACTACAGAGGGCTGTGCTCTGATTGCCCTCTGGAAGAGGATGAAACCTGGACTCACATCCTGAGTTAGAAGGGGCCTTAGAGGACAGCTAGTCCAAATGCTCCCCTTGATTCTGTTTGAATACCTCCAGTGTTGGAGAACTCTCCACCTCCCAAAGCACCTATTTCATTTTCAAGACATTCTGATGGCCCAAGGACTTCTAATCACAACCCAGGTGGGTCTTCTACCTAGAATTAAACTCTTGCCAGCAGAGCACACTCTCCCATAATAAGAACCTCTATGGGATCTTTCCATTGCTTTTGCGAGGTCACTGGGAATAAGCGAAACACAGTCAAGTGTATCCATCTGAAAGACAGCTAAAATCCCATTTGAACAGGTCATATGTTGTAGGACAAGAGACTAATTTGAAGAATGGCTGGCTATGTGCTGTAAGAGAGGAACAACCAAGTTGTCTTTGAGGTCCTGGAGTCTGCATGTGGGGGAAGGCAGTAGCTATTAACAAAGTTGAGTAAGCAGTTTGTTGTATGGGTTGTAAAAGGAAATCACCAGCAGCATGCACCTTTTGTCCCAGCTACTCTGGGGGCTGGAGCAGGAGTATCACCTGAGCCTTGGGAGGTTGAGGCTGCAGTGAGCTGTGATCACACCACTGCACTCCAGCCTGGGCGACAGAGTGAGACCCTTCCTCAAAAAAAAAAAAGTTGGGGGCTAATCACTAACTAGCACCAACCACACTCCTTGCAGATGGGAATTCTTCTTAAACATCTCCAACAACAGCTATGAACCTGCCACCCAACAAAGAAACTAAGATATTGACATTAACTTGATACGTGTTACCCATATGCTTGTCGTTCTTCCCATCTTTCGGCCTTCTCCCACCCAAGATAACCACTATATTGTTTATTATTCTTTTGTTTTTACATATCTCTAGTTTTATCACATATATTCATTCCCAAAATATATTGTTTAGCTTTACTTTTTAATTTTGTAAAAAGGATACACTTGGCCAGATGCAGTGGCTCATGCCTGTAATCCCAGCATTTTGGGAGGCCAAGGTGGGTGGATCACCTGAGGTCGAGAGTCCAAGACCAGCTTGACCAACATGGAGAAACCCCATCTCTACTAAAAATACAAAATTAGCCAGGTGTGGTGGCGCATGCCTGGAATTCCAGCTACTTGGAAGGCTGAGGCAGAAGAATCGCTTGAACCCAGGAGGCATAGGTTACAGTGAGCTGAGATCACACCATTGCACACCAGCCTGGGCAACAAGAGTAAAACTCTGTCTCAAAAAAAAAAAAAAAAAGGGTATGTTCTGTAATTAATATTCTACCTATTTTTTCGCTGAATAATAAATTGTTCAGGCTCTTTCATATTGTTGCATGTAGTTCATTCATTTTTATTACTATATAGTATTCCACTGTGTACATATACCTCACTTCGTTCATTCTCCTGTCAATGGGCATTTGGCTTGTTTCGGGGATTTTGCTGGTACAAATAGAGCATCTATGTATATTCTTGTACATGTACGAAAGTATATTTATAAGAAGAATTACTTGGATTATATAGTATGTGAATACTCAATTGTCCAACTTAATGCCAAACTGCTTTCAAAGGTGGTTATAATAATTTACACTCTTACCAACAATGTATATATAAGAAATTTTGCTAGGGCCAGGCACGGTGGCTCATGCCTGTAATCCCAACACACTGGGAGGCCAAGGCAGGTGTATTACCTGAACCCAGGAGTTTGGGACCAGCCTGGACAACATGGTGAAACTGCATCTCTACAAAAGAATACAACAATTAGCTGGGCATGGTGGTGCATGACTGTAGTCCCAGCTATTCAGGAGGCTGAGGTGGGAGGACTGCATAAGCCCAGCATTTACTTTTATTATATATATATGAATCAATATGATATAAAGATAGATACGTGTATCTTTTTCTCTGATTATTAAAGAAATATATGTCGCCGGTGGAAACATTGAAAAATACAGAAATTATAATACACACACAGAGAAATTCCATCACACTAAAATAATAATCATTAAGCATTTTGATGTGTATTTTTTCAATCTGTTTTCTATGTAAGTAAATATACTTATTCTCTTTTTATTTTTCAAAACTGGAGTAATACTCTTTTGTAACATGCCATTTTCATTTAACATTATGTCTGAAACGTTTCCTTGTATTATTAGATACTCTGGAACAATGATTTTAATGGCTATACTGCATTCTATCATATGGAAGAACTATATTTATTTCACTAATTCCTTATTGTTGGGTTTTGATTGTCTTCCACTTCTATTATTTTAGATAATTCTATAGTAAGTATTCTTTAGATACATTCATATTTATTTCCTTGGAGTAAATTCCTAAGAGTGAAATTGGATGGTCAAATTTTTAAGACTTTGGATAAATATTTCTAAATACTCCACTGATTTACTCCGCTCTATGTCCAGCAGTGTTTGAAAATGCCTGTTTTCTGCACTCTGGATATCACTAGATATTACTATAAAAAGTAAAATATTTTCCAATTTGATTAGAGATAAGGGGCTATTTCTCTTTGTGACATTTATATCTCATTTATTTTCTTTACTTGCTAGTAAAGTTAATTTGTTTAATAAAAAATATTTATTAACCATTGATATTTCATATTTTCATGTTCTGCTCTTTTTTTGGTCCTTCAAATGGTCAATTTGATTCTTTCTTCTTGATTTGTACATTCTCTTTATGCATTAGGGGTAGATTATTTGTCGTTTATCTACGTTGCAGTTTATCCCATTTTTGAAGACGTAATTGCCTAATCCTCTTCATCCAAATGACTGATGAAATTGAAGGCAGTATAATAAAGTGATGTAAAATTTGGCATAAAACAGCAAGAAAAGGTGCTTCCCAGAGCCTTGCAAGGTCCCCATGCAGGTAATATGGCCAAGTAAAAGAGAGAAGCACTTTCTCAAGCATATGTTGAATGACAAAGCACAGCAAAGCCCACACTCCAGGGATGCCGCAAAGTGTGAGTAGCCTGTTTCCAGCCCTGATTTGATAGGCCCTGTAATGAGTCTAGCCATGATTGTCAATGTGACAAAGGCCTCAGGGCTTTCCTGTCTCCTAAAAATCAGCTTCATATCAATTAGTATGTTTAGCGTGTCACCAGGGACAAGAAGGAGAAACAGTACTTCCTCCTGAGATAAACACTTCCATTTAGAGCTCATTAATAAAACCAGCTCGGGAAGTTGTAACCATAACTTAAGCAACAAAGACACACTTCCAGGTCAACGCTTTTGGGAGCAGGTTCATTTTTGTTGCTTGCTAAGGACTATATTAGGGCTTTAAGACACAGTCAGAATCTTTGCCTCAGCAAGACTTTAGAGCTCGTTTCAACTCCCAGCATGCTCTTAGGTCCAGTATTAACTTTTCCATGTTTAATGTTTATTTTCGATAAGAGAAATAAATACATCATACTTTCTAATTGGGCGCTCTGGGAATGAATGACGAACAGTAACTGGAATGAGGAGGGGGATCCCCTGGGGACTGGACATGAATAGTTGTCTTAAAATCCAGAAAAGTAAAATAACTTAGGCATGTTACTATTGTGTTTTGATTCTTACACATAAATATTTTTATGTTCTTGACCTCTGCTGCTCAATTTTGGTACTTTGAATAAGGATTTCAACGACATGAACTTCAACCTAGCACCTCCTCCCTCTCTCTACCACCCAACTTCAAATCAAGAACTGAGAGGCCAATCAATTACAAAAGATGATAAATTCTAATGCCAGTGAAGTGATGACACTTTAAAACTAGTTGCTGAGTTTAAGCTAAGAGGAAAAACTGTCTGGTGGAGTCTCTATTTTCATTTCCTTAGCCTTTTATACTAGTCAGGATAATTAGTGCCGGTTGCTGTAACAAACAATCCCCAAAGCTCCATGGTTGAATAAGACACAGGTTTATATTCCTTTTTCCTCACAGTCCAGTGCACAGCAGGCAGCTCTTTGCAGAGGCTCTCCTCCAAATAATGACTTGGGGATCCAAGCTCCTTTCATCTTGGGGTGCTGCCATCCAAAATTTGGCAGGTAGCTCTAATGGAAGGTAGCTGTGAAAGAGGGAGAGAGAATACAGAGCTGGTAGAAAATGATACAGGGGTTTTATAGCCATTGTCTAAAGCCTGGTAGCATAAGGCTAGGAATGGTGGCTCACACCTGTAATCCCAACACTTTGGGAGGTCGAGGCAAGAGGATCACTTGAGCCCAGGAATTCCAGACCTGCATGGGACCTTGCAAGGCTCTGGGAAGCACCTTTTCTTTCTGTTTTATGCATCTTGCCTGGCAAGATGGCAAGATCCCGTCTCTACAAAACAATAATAAAAAGAATTAGCCAGATGTGGTGGCACACACCTCCCAGCTACTGAGGAGGCTGAAGTGGGAGGATCACTTGAGCCCAGCAGGCCAAGGCTGCAGTGAGCCATGATTGCACCATTGCACTCCAGCCCGGGCAACACAGTGAGACCCCATCTCAAAAAAAAAAAAAAAAAAAAAAAAAAAGACAGAAAAAAATAAAATACAATATAATAAAATCTGGTAGCATGGCCCCAAACTAACTGTAAAGGAAGCTGAGGGATGGGCACAGTGGCTCACACCTGTAATCCCAGCACTCTGGGAGGCCAAGGCGGGTGGATCACTTGAGGTCAGGAGTTCAAGACCAGCCTGGCCAACATGGTGAAACCCCATCTTTACTAAAAATACAAAAATTAGCATGGCGGCAAGTGCCTGTAATTCCAGCTACTCAGGAGGCTGAGGCATGAGAATCGCTTGAACATGAAAGGTGGAGGTTGCAGTGAGCTGAGATCATGCCACTACACTCCAGCCTGTGTGACAGAGTGAGACTGTCTCAAAAGAAGAAGAAGAAGAAGAAGAAGAAGAAGAAGAAGAAGAAGAAGAAGAAGAAGAAGAAGAAGAAGAAGAAGAAGAAGGAGGAGGAGGAGGAGGAGGAGGAGGAGGAGGAGGAGGAGGAGGAGGAGCAGGAGCAGGAGAAGGAGAAGAAGGAGAAGAAGGAGAAGAAGAGGAGGAAGAGGAGGAAGAAGAGGAATAAGAAGAAGGAGAAGGAGAAGGGGAAGGGGAAAGGGAAGAGGAAGAGGAAGAAGAACAAGAAAAAGAAGAAGAAGAGGAGGAGAAGAAGAAAAGAAGAAGAAGCTGAGAAGCATATATTCCTTTGTGCCTAGGAGAAAGAAAAGGAAATGAGATTTAGTGACCACACAGCATCGTCTGTACCACATCTTGGTTGGTTTTACCCATATAATGATAGAAGAGCTAAAAGGCCTTTTTAGCCCCTCTCTTTCTACACTTCTCAGTCTCACCAGGATACATGAAATCTCCACATCACCATACCTTTCTTTAAGATTTTGCAGAATGGATTAAAAGAGTCTTATGACTCTTTACAGAGTCACCTTTTGAGGAATGCCTATATCCTGAATGCTTTTTTCTGTCTCAGTTTTTCTCAGCGTCTTAGGAAGGTAAAGTCAGCTGCTTCCCACTCTAACCACATCAGATTATAGCAGGAGGTGTGCATAAGGGAGAAGAAACCTACACAGGCTGGACCTGAAGCAGTCCAGACACCTCCGAGCTGGCTGGTGCAAACAAGGCAAAAAGAGATGACTCACACCAACTTGCTCCAAACAGCTTCATCAAATGCTCTCTTTCATGAATTGAAAATGCAAAGGGAACAAAGTGAGATCAGGCCTTCAGCTTTAGGTTGTTATCCTGAGATGCCCCAGCAAATTTCCCTATTGCCGCATAGAAAGAAAACTGTCACCTTTGGTAACAGCATGCTGTTACCAAATGTGTACCAAATGAGGTAAAATAAACCTCATTTTTATAAGTTGTCTCAGCCAATCATTTAGTTCATAAGAGATCTTTGGGGAAATTCCAAATGAGGCCTGAGAATTCTCTGGCACACCAGAGAAGGACAAATGAAACCACTGCTCTTAAGCAAGGTAGGTCAAGGAAGGATGTGAGTAGTCAGGGGCCCATAGCAATTCTGAAATCTTATCAGGTTCCCCCTACCTAAGGGATAGGAAATGTTCCTTAATTAAGCCTCAGTTCTGCTTCCTAGGAAAAAGTCCCAAGTCCATTGTTCTCCATGACTCTTGACTGTACTCTACGGATGTCCCTCTGTTTTCAATATCTTTCTTGGCTACGTAAAAATAGCATTGTAGAATATGCCCTCTTAGAAGGGTGATCAACTGTCCCAACTTGTGCAGGACTGAGAGTTTTCCTGGGTTGCAGGGCTTTCTGTGCTAAAACCAGGAAAATCCCAGGCAAACCTTGTCACCCTCCTACCTTTTTGGCAGCTGGGGAGCTTTCTTAGCCTGCTTCCTACTGGTAGAAAGTTGGAGAATCAAGTTTGTCTTTTTTTGTTTTTGTTTTTGTTTTTCTTTTTAGCTTGTTAATAGTCACATCTCTTTTAAGCCAGCCTAGGGAGCTTTGCGCAAGATACCTAACTCGAAAATGTTGTTGACTTTTTGTACTTCATTCTGAACAACTCTGTGGGACAAGTTATACCCACAATTTGTTTTGAGACATGCAATATACTTATTAATAGCTACTTCAATATATCAGACTTCCAATATGTCAGGTCCATTATGTCCTACTGGGGAAAAAAATCTATAGCTACCTCTTTAATCCTTGCAATGATCTTTTAAAAGCTTGATTCAGTCTTTCCCCAGAGGCTGAGCCTTAGTAAGCTTTTAAACTCAAAGAACTTTTCAATTTTCTCTTTTACTAGTTGGAGATGAGAAACAGTTTAATTTTTCAGCCCAGAAAGCTCCAAAATCTTTGGCCTCTCTCTATTTCCCCTCTATTCTACTTTGAAACCAAACAGTTCTTTTCTGAACCTATTCCTTTCTTTTAGTACAGTAACAACCAGCTCACACTGTCAACATTCTGCCTCAAAACTTCCTACTCCTCTCATCATTTAATGAGCTATGTTATTTGCCTTCCCGATTTTGTCAGGTGACAATTTTACGAAGTGTTTTGCTACCACATAACATGGGTCACCATTTTTCCAACCTCTGTCGTTGTTTTGCTACTCGCTTTCTGATCCCAAAGCCATAGCCACATATTACAGGCAAAACCCTGCTTCTGGTACCAATGCACGTATTAGAAAGGTTTTTACTGTGACAGTTCTGTATATCAAATAATTCTAAGATCTCAGTGGATAAAATAATAAACATTCAATTTTATACTCACATATCTGTAAGTAACCTGCAGTTCAGGTGATATTAGCTGGATTTAACTGAGCTAGGCTAGATGATAGAATTAACAGCAATTCTCCATCATTTCTGGGTTCATCTTTGAGCTGAACCTCCTACACTAGCTAAAAGGTCACCATTCCCGATGACCTTGAAGGTGATGGGTCATCGAGATGCAGACACTGATTAACAATTCTACCCAGCTGGACTGAGCCAAACCCATTAAAATGTTGCAAACAATTTCATCTCTCACACTGGGAAAAAAATAGTCATTCATTTCACAATATCATGCTTTGTTTTTATTATTGCAAAAATTATTATTCTTTTGCAAATTTATATTAAGTGTCCGTTAAGTCGTTTGTGGTATAGTATTCTTTGAGATGAATAATACATTAAGCCATTGAGACCGGTAATGAAGAAAACCAATGAGACTGTTTCCGACACACATTTATCGAGTGCCAATTTTGTATACAAGAGCTGTGACGAGTAGAAAAACTGTCACTGTTTTCAACAATAATGATACTAACATATTATAATAATAATAATAATAACATAATACTTGTAACATAATACTTGTATCAGGCCAGGCAGCATATTACTGCATTACATGCAGTAATACAACATGCAAAACAATCCTCTGAGAGAGGTGATCTGTTATCCCTAATTTGAAGAAGAAATAATTGCACAGAAAGATGAAATACTTTGCCAAGGTTTTACACATATAGCAAGTGGCAGAGCAAAGATTCGAACCAAGACAGTTTGCCATCAAAGCCCAGACTACACAAAACGAGCTTCACGCTGCTTGTAACCCAGTGAAGCAGACTGCGACGGTAATGCAAAACAGAAGACAATGGACCAAAGTGGATCAAGGAGAAAGGGGCTTTTGCATAAGTCTTGGGATGACTCATTATCAGAACTAGTTATCGACTTAGTGACCCCATGAGGTACAATGACACAGGAGAGGTAGGTTTTAAGGGGAAGTATATACCTATTACTGTGTAAAGCCTAGGATAACTGGGAAAGGGCGGGCTTAAGAGAAATAAGGGAAACGTTCTAGAGTGGGCTGATGGCCGTGGAGTGACAGGAGCGCTCTGTGAAACAATAAGGAAAGTATAGAAAGGTGGGAGATGATTTTTTATTTATTTATTTTTGGAGACAGAGTCTCACTCTGTCACCCAGGCTGAAATGTAGTCGTGCATTCCATCTCAGCTCACTGCAACCTCTGCCACCTGGGTTCAAGTGATTCTCGTGCCTCAGCCCCCCAAGAAGCTGGGATTACAGGCATATGCCACCATGCTCGGCTAATTTTTGTATTTTTAGTAGAGACAGGGTTTCGCCATGTTGCCCAGGCTGGTCTCCAACTCTTGATCTCAAGTGATTTGCCCACCTTGGCCTCCCAAAGTGCTGGGATTACAGGTATGAGCCACTGCGCCCTGCCTGATATTTTATAACAATACACCATTATTTAATGAAACTTGGCTCAGCCTGGCCTTGCCATAAGATTTAACTTTTCCCACTTTTTTTTTTAAAAACTTCATAACTAGACATTCTCAGTAAGATCCAACTCTATCAACACAAAATTAGCCTTAGTAATAAAGGTAAATATTCCCTGCGGATGTTACCGACACAGGCAAATGCATATCATGTGGTTTCTCTCCTCTGGATTTAAATGCGAGTGAAAAGCTATTATATTAACCTGCTGAGGTAATGACAATGACTACTTCAGTCTCTCCTACTCTCCTGAAGGGTTTTGGAATGATTTCTTTCCTTGCACTATTGTTACATGAGAAGATGCATTTGAAATTACCATAGAAATGTATACATCATCACGTACATGTTAGTTGTGACTGTGTAGAATTCAAGCAGAGGATAGCTTTAATTTCAAACATTACTCTGGCTGAAGATGAAGCTGTATTGAAATATCTCAGAAAACGTTAGCCAGGCCAGATTCTGAATACCAAAGGTCTAAGGATCAGACAGGTGATAGGGTATACCCAAGGGCAAGCTCATGCAGATCCAGGGTTAGGGTCTCCTTCGAAACCACTACATCATTCAGTCATTCAACAAATATTTATTGAGTGCCTACTCTGTGCCAGGCACTGTTCTACATGATGGGTATTTAGGGTTGAATGTGATCAACAAGACTCCCATCCAAAAGCAAGGACTCTCGAGATAAACTACTTTAATTTAAATCTTGGTGTTGCCATTTATGAGCTAAGTGACCTTGAAGAAGTTTCTTTTCCTCCATTTCCTCATCTGAAAAAAAAGGGGTGTTACGAAGATTAAATGAGTTAATATAGCTAATACATTTAGAAAAATGCCAGGCTCATAGTGATGCTATGTAAATGCTTGTTAAATAAATGGAGTGTATTCAGTAAATCAAGATAGACATTAAATCAAAATACAAAGTAATGACATAATTTGGTAAAACAGGGTAATGTGGAAAAGGGTGACAGAGTCCCCTTCAGTTTGGGTGCTCAGGGAGGGCGGTCTTCCAGCGGAGACCTGGATGACAAGAAGGATCCGGATGGTGGACGGACTAGGCCCAGAGAGCTTCAGGTCATGAGAGACTAGAACAGGAGTGAGCTCAGCATGTTCTATTAGGTTGGTGAAAAAGAAATTGCAGGTTTTGCCATTACTTTTAATGGCAAAACTCACAATTACTTTTGTACCAACCTAACAGTAACAGACAGAAAGCTAAGCCTAGCTGTGACATATGAAAGAGCAAGTGAGAGATGGTGGGAGATGGTGGGAGATGTGGGGAGAAGATCAGAGACCAGGTCATGTGGGGCTTAGTGTATTGGTGGCTGGGATGAAGAGTTTTGAGTTCATTCAAAGGGCATTTCAAGGGTTCTGAGCAGGGAAGGAACAGAGTTTTATGTGTGTTTTAAGAAAGTCACTTGGCTGCTATGTAGAGAATAGACATGGGGGTGTAAGAGTGGGAGCCAGAGGCCAGACAGGCAGCTATTACTGTTGCTCAGGTGAGAAGCGAGCTAGCTTGGATGGGGATGTATATGATAGACAGGGAGCAAATAGAACATATGTGGGATGTGGTTTGAAAGCAGAATGGGCAAGACGGTACCATATAGGATATGAGAGTGATGAAAACAAAGGAAAGAGTGGGTTGAAGAACTGGGTAGATGGTCGTACCAGATGGAAATATGAGAGAGATAGACGGCAAGGTGGGGAGACACTGGGCATCCAGGAATATTGAGCAAATGGCTAGAAAACCTAAGCATCAGTCCCAGCTGTGCCTCTTCCTGGCATTGCAACTTTGAGCAACAATCCCACTCTTATTCTAGTATCCATCATCAATGAAATGAGGATGGTAGTATCTTCCCCCATCACTTCTTTTTTATTATTATTTTGAGACAGAGTCTCGTCTATCACCTAGGCTGGAGTGCAGTGTTGCAATCTTGGCTCACTGCAACCTCCGCCTCCCAGGTTCAAGTGATTCTTCTGCCTCAGCCTCCTGAGTAGCTGGGATTACAGGTGTGTGCCACCATGCCCGGCTAATTTTATTTTGTGTTTTTAGTAGAGACAGGATTTCACCATGTCGGTCAGGCTGGTCTCGAACTCCTGACCTTGTGATCCGCCCACCTCAGCCTCCCAAAGTGCTGGGATTACAGGCTTGAGCCACTGCACCTGGCCTACTTCTTAGAGAGTTCTTAAGAATCACATTAGAGGCCAGGAAGTTCTAGGCTGCAATGCATTATGATTGCACCTGTGAACAGCCACTGCACTCCAGCTTGGACAACACAGCAAGACCCCATCTCTTAAAAAAAACCTCAAGCCATCCTCTAGCCTCAGCCACACAAGTAGCTGGGACTACAGGCACACCTGGCACTTGTCTCCTGAATATTAAGCTTTAATTTTTTGTTTCTGTCACTCTTGAAGATAGTAGACATTGACTGAGGCAAAAAATTAAAAGCTTTATATTCAAAATTTGCAAATTGAAGCTGGGTGTGGTGGTGCACACCTGTAGTCCCAGCTACTTGGGAGGCTGAGGCTGGAGGATTGCTTGAGGTCAAGTATTGGAGGCTGCAGTGTACCATGATGGTGCCTATAGGAAGAGCTACTACACACCAACCTGGACAACATATCAAGACCCCATCTCTTAGAAAAACACAAAACTAAATGCAAAAGAAATGGGTTGGGCATAGTGATTCATGCCTATAATCTCAGTACTTTGGGAGGCTGAGGTGGGAGGATTGCTTGAGCGCAGGAGTTCAAGACCAGTCTAGGCAACATAGTGAGACCCTGTCCATAAAAATAAATAAATAAATAAATAAATAAAAATAATTAGTTGGATATGGTGGCACGTGTCTGTAGTCCCAGCCACTCTGGAGGCCTAGGTGAGAGGATCACTTAAGCCCAGGAGGTCAAGGCTGCAGTGGGCCATGATCATGTCACTGCACTCCAACCTGGGTGACATCCAGACCCTGTCTCAAAGAAAAAAAAAAAAGAAAAATGTTCAAACAAGGGTTTGTGAAGGTTTGTAGCATTTATACTTCTATAAGTATCAAAGCTTACAATTACCCTAAACTTTTGGAATACCTTGTATCTCCATAAAATGCCTTCCTCTTTTTAAAAGTAGTTACCTGCAGAGCTGTGCTCTATATGCTTTGATCACCGAAGTTTCTTTAAAGGAAGATTTTGAAGATCAGTGTTAATTAACATGTAATAAAAGGAATTGGACCCTAATGATAGGTGATATGAACAGCTGTTTTATCATCCTACATGCTACTAAGCTGTAGGTGTCCCATTAAGTCCTGCTATTTAAGAAATAACTTACATAACCCTTAGGAACTCTTACTTCAGGCTTTAAAAGGCAAGGAGCAAATAATATTAGGAGACCAATAACGTCACCTAAATTTGAAATACTAAAAAGAGATTAGTGTTCTCAACTATGTGAAATCTATGTGTCCTACTTTCTCAAGTCTAATCCTAGGAATCTTGCTTATAAACAAAGCATTTCTGGGCCAGGAATACTTCCTCTACTATAGCAATGCTTCACATCATATTGTGCTGCAGTTTCCATCATTTTTAAATGACAGAGACATAAATGATAAATAACGGTATAAAAATATTACAATCTACCACCTCAAAAAAAATTGTTTATGGAATTCGGAGCTTGGAGATTCAAGTATTGATTGCAGTTTTATTTTGAAAAGTGCTACAATTTATGTGGTTTTTATTTCTCATGTTTATATTAAAAGCTAATAAACTCTATTTTCATTAAAAAAGAATCACGTTAGATTATAAAAGTAAAAGGATTAGAAACACATAAGCCATTGTATAAATGTAGTGTCATTATTATAATTTTCAGCATGTGTGAGGCCCAATATCTCAGTGATTGAATACCGGTGCTTGATAGAATTTGACAAAAATATTAAACAATATATTGTAAAAGACCAGACAAATCAGGATGTTTCCCTTTAATACACTAGCAGAAGAAAGCTGAATGCACAGCCGAGTGCTGTGGGCATTGTCACTTCTGCCTTCTCGTTACAACCCAGTGGCACTGGCAACATTCTTATCGTGAAGCCAATGGCTGTATTCTTGATTTAATGCACTCTGTCACTGTTTAAAGGAATTTTGTGCTAGCTTTGCTAAGTGGGAGAAAATTCACAACGTCAAGATGTCACTTCCAAAGTTAGTGACCTAGTCAGAAAGAACTGTTAAGCAGGGGGAAGAAAATCAATCCTTTCTAGCTTTCATGGAGTAATAGACTCTAACAGATAATGGGCTAAGGGCTTTCTTACAGTTTAGTGAATTCGCAGATAAACCAAACCCCTGAATTTCATTATGTGCAACAATGCTGTCTTTGTCTAAAACTGTTTTGGTCATTGCAGCACTATCTATTATATTAAAATAATGGAAATGATCTAAAAGTACAAGAGGAGCTTGGTTAAATTATGGTATATACCTACAATGAACCGGTTAAACAGGTTGCATATAACATGGTGATGTTTATAACATAATGTTATGTGAAAAACTCAGGTTATAGGCTTGGTATAGTATGACACACATCCTCATTTATGTTTTTAAAATATGTATCTACGTGTTTATTTTGTGTGTGTGTGTGTGTGTGTATCTGCTTCTTTTACAATTTTGAAACAGTTTAAAATGCTTAGAAAAATTACCAGTATAGTACAAAGACCTTTCATCCTGAGCTATTTTTGAGTAAGTTGCTGATATGAGGAGTTTCAGATGAGCCACCGGGAGCTGTCTCAGTTCCTGGTGGCAGGGGGACTCAGGGGCTGGTGTTTGTTTGACTCCTGTTTCTCAAAACACTTAAGGAAGAACACTTTAAGTATTATCCATATGGTAATTTTCTAACACATTTCCAAAGAAAGAGTAGCTTATACATAAACCCTAACATAACGTGTTATCTCAGGAGACTCTGAGTTACCCTTGGGAAAAAAGGATGATTACATTCTATTTCTATAACATTCTATTTTATACTTGTCTAACACCTATCGACATGACATTAGCAACAATAAATTGCCCAGGACACTTATTTAAATGTGACCTGAATTATTAAAATCTCCATTGCCAAATATCAGATTTTTAACTTAGTTTTTAAAGATAATGGTTCTTTCTAGATTTACACAAATTTTTACACCATTTTCCCAGCTTCTGTTTTTTCATTTTATTTTATCCCCCTCGTTGTCCTAGAAACAGTACCAGAATTATTCATTTTCACAAAACATTCTTGTATTGCTTACATGGCAAGTTCCTCCCATTATTTTGGAAAATAAATGAATTGTATGTTCTTTGAAAATAAAATAAAGCACAGGGAGAAAAACATTACAGGAAAATTATAAAATCCTAAGCTCAAAAAGAAAACTAGAGATTCAGGACAGCCAGCTAAATTCTGTGCCAACCCTGGGTTTCTGACATTCTCCTCTGATGGTGTGATTTGCAGAGCTGGTTTACTTTTGGTGCCCAACACTTAGACAGCTATGGTGATCAAAAAAGTCCACCCTTGGGTAGATGTTCAAATGTCGCCTAGGAGGCCCACAGTGTACCTAGAGACAGGTGGTGGTTGGATAGGCTGGGAGGACTTCGGAGAGGTGAAGTGCTGTCTTTCTTAAATACACAGATAAATGTTGAAAGAGACATCCTTCAGTGTAGAAAAGAGGAGGAAAAGATAGTTCTGAGCTTCTGCTGTGTTCTGTAACTCCCACTCTCAAAAATGAAGCAGCCCAACCCTATCTTCATGCATCCAAGGAAGGGGAGAGAGTTAAATTATCAGTTGGATAACCATCTCTTGACACCATTAAACCTCAAATGTCTCCAGGGTTGAAGTCAATTACCAGGTCTTAGTTTTTCTCAATTTTTTCTTCAGGTTTCAGTGCAATTTCAAGGACTTCCTTTTCCTGCAAGAGTACCACTTGTCTCATCTGCAAACAGTCCTTGACTTCATACAGCTCATATTTCAGAAGGTCATGTTTTGGTTTTCAATACATCTAAGCCCTACTTTTTAAAAAAATGTAAAATCGAATGCCAATTTGGCTGCTTTAGGATCACCAAAACAAGTCTGCACTTGTGAACTGTTCCAGCCATTCACCCGTTATCTGTAGATATTGACCTGTCGTGAAAACAAGAATACCTGAGTGGTCTTCC
Organism: Gorilla gorilla gorilla; assembly: GCF_029281585.2. Classification (NCBI taxonomy): domain Eukaryota; kingdom Metazoa; phylum Chordata; class Mammalia; order Primates; family Hominidae; genus Gorilla; species Gorilla gorilla. The sequence goes on along the minus strand of NC_073229.2, from coordinate 33,540,857 downwards.
CGGCTTTGCCCATAACTAGCTCTGTGGCTTTAGGGAAGTCACTTGACTCTGTGGCCTATGTCACCAGAAAAACTCTAACGTCCTTTCTGCCCAATGGAACCACAGTCTTTAACAAAGGCATGACCATAAATTGGTTTTTAAAAAATCAAAGAGGTCATTTATGTACCAGGACCATAATTTATCTATGACAAGACATTTTTATAATGCCTGAAATAACAGTGACAGTAGCTGCTATTTTACCATGTTGAAAACAGTTACTCAGTTGTTTTGCTTTTGAATGAAAAGATCCTTCCTTTCCCCACCCTAAACCCCCTCAGTGAGATCCTATGTTTCTTTAGGACAGGAAGGTTGTTTTTTTTTTTTTTCAACTCAGAGTGCTCTGTATCCGGGGGAAAAATCCAGTGGCAACATCAGCAAGAGCTCCTGGGGCTCTCTGCAAGAAATTTTTCAGGATATCAGATTTCTGAGATTGAAGAGTATGAAATGCATCTTGGAAACAAGGTAATAAATGATGCATTTGGACGGGAATCTCTAGAGAAAAAAATAAGGGAAAATTGCTGGCTTGATTTTGCAGTAAAATTACCAGGCAGCCTGAAGAATAAAAGGGCATACATTCCCAGAAAAAATATCATGATTACAATAAAGTTGACCAAGTTACATGTGGGTGAATAGGGGCCAGCGTTCTGAGTCATCCAGGCAAGAAAGCCAGAAAGGCAGAAGGAGCTGGAATGAGAAATGTTAGGGTAGAGAAGGATGAAGGGAAAGGGTCATCAACTGCAATAAACCACCTGCCCCATGCTCCTTCATAAGTCCAGGCACTGCACTCTGGGCCCACTGAAGAGATCCCCATTGTGATGGTGAATTGTATGTGTCAATTTGACTGGGCCACGGGATGCCCAGACATTTTACCAAACATTATTCTGGGTGTTTCTGTGATGAGAGTAACATTTGGATCAGTAGCCTGAGTGCAGCAGATTCCTGTGAATGGGCCTCATGCAATCGGCTGAAGACCTGAATGGAACAGAAAGATTGAGACAGCAGGAACTCATCCTGTCTGACTGCCTGTGAGCTGGGACATTGGATTTTTTCTTGCCTTTGGACTCAAACTGAAACATTGGCTCTTCCCGGATCTCAAGCCTGCTGGCTTTCAGGCTGGAGCTCACGCTGTCAGCTCTTCTGATTCTCAGGCCTTTAGACCCAGACTGGAATTGCACCATCCGGTCTTCTGGGTCTGTGGCTTGCCAACTGCAGACTTTGGGACTTCTCAATCTCCATAATCATGTGAGATGTGAGCTGATTTCTTATAACAAATATCTTTTTATATGTGTATGTGATGATGTAAAAAATATATATATATTTGATCTTTTTCCCAGTTTCCTGACATACAGCTCCTAAAATCCTTTGAATCTCTGGAGTCATAAGAGTATTTTATGTGTGCTAATGAGATAACTAGTCAGCTGGGGACCTCTAGATAGCATTAGGATGGGGGCTGGTTGCCACGGGAACCAGCCAAGTGTTAGAGGATTGGAACTTTCAGTCCCTTGCTCCACCGCTGGGGAGGGGAGAGGGGCTGAAGGTCGAGTTGATCACCAATGGCCAATGATATAATCAATCATGCTATATAACAAAGTTTCTATAAAAACCCAGAAGTACTGAGTTCAGGGGGCTTCCAGGTTGGTAAACAAGAACTCATCCGCATACCAGGAGGATGGCTCCCAACTACTACACAGGGACAGAAGCTCGTGCACTCAAGACCCTTCCAGACCATGTTCTCTGTATCTCTTCATCTGGCTGCTCCCTTGTATCCTTTAAAATCGCCTTTGTAATACACGGGGAACTATTAGAGTGTTTCCCTGAGTTCTGTGAACCACCCTAGCACATTAATTACACCTGAGGAAAGGGTCATGGGCACCCCAATGTATAGCCTGTTGGTCAGAAGTTCTGGAAGTCCGGGACTCGCAAATGGAGTCTGAAGGGCAGAGCAGTCTTGTGGGACTGAGCTCTCACCCTGTGGGATCTCCTTGCAGGTAGATAGGGAGTATCAGCATTGAATTGAATTGAATTAGAGCAAACCCAGCTGATGTCAGCTGCAGAATTGCTCACTTGTTGGGTGTGGCGGGGGGGCGGGGGGAACCCACTCACATTTGGCTACAGGAGCATTCTGTGTTGTGAGAGTATAATGGGAAAAACAGTTGGCTTTTTCAACTGTTTCTCTATGTATCTATACCTTTATGATCTATCTATAGTTCTCTATATAGACTTAAATAGAGATATCTCTTATTGGTTCTGTTTCTCTGGAGAACCCTGACTAATACACCCATGTTCAAGTATCTTCAGATACAAGAACAGCTATCCATTCCTTAATGCAGAAAAAACATTTACTGTCGTGCTGCAAAGAAAGTAACCTACTGTGTGGCCCATGTCATGCAGACACACACATTTTGTTCACGTTCAAAAGCTCATCTTGACCGGGCACGGTGGCTCACACCTGTAATCCCAGCACTTTGGGAGGCCAATGGGGTGCAGATCACTTGAGGTCAGGAGTTCGAGACCAGCCTGGCCAATATGGTGAAACCCCGTCTCTACTAAAAATATGAAAATTAGCCAGGCGTGGCGGCAGGCACTTGTAGTCCCAGCTACTCAGGAGGCTGAGGCAGGAGAATTGCTCGAACCCAGGAAGTGGAGGTTGCAGTGAGCCAAGATGGCACAGTTGCACTCCAGGCTGGGTGTTGCAGTGAGACTCCATCTCAAAAAAAAACAAAACAAAAACAAAAACAAAAGCTCATCTGGGCACCTAACTAGAAAGGGAGAAGTAGGACTCAGTGAATCCACGGACATTGTCATTAGTCGTGGAGAGCAGGTGTGCTTTGGTGGGAGGGGTGTGGGGTGGAGGTGGAGGGATAGGAACACAGGACTGATGCAGGGACTACTTGCTCCTTTTTTCTGCCAGGCATGGCTAGCTCCCCTACACGCATAATCCTGACAACAATTCTGTGAGGCTGGTGCTGAATTTTTATTTCTTTAAGGCAACTTAGGAAATCATTTAATTACACTAGAAAATCATATAATCCACTGATTTTTTTTAAAAGGTGAGTCAGGAAAATAAGACAAGGAGAAATGAAGACTATAGGAAAATAAGATAGATCTAGGGATGGTTTGTCCACAAAATGCCATTGTAAAATCCTGTGCCCAAGCCAGAAACAGAGCACAGACTGGCCTAGTCATGTTCTAGCATCCAGTACAAACAGGAGAGCGAGATCAAGTTTGTGATGCATTGTATTCAGAGGACAATGGCAAGAGAAACAAAACTCTCCCAGGATCTATACGAGAGAGGCATTTCTCCCAGTGTCCTTGGAAAGAGAGCCCAGTAGGATGTCGTGAGCAAGAGCATCCCCACAGAAGTTCCGACGTGCAGCTTCATAGGGCTGCTTCACCTCATGTCCTTGGCAAATACAATAATGCGAAGTGCAAGTCAGCAAAAACAATTATACGGGAAGCAAAAAACCATGTGGCCTGACTACACAGCTTTATAAGGGCCTCTCTTCATCCCAAGAGTAGATTTTAGAGTATCTGGAGCAGAGGTGCTCTTAATGGGGCATTTTGGGCATTTGCACTGGAGTTTTGGGGTTGTTGTAATGTGAGGGTCCTCCTGGGAGTTAGAGGGCAGAGCCCACGGACAGTCAACACCCTGCAGTGGGCAGACAGTGCACAGAATAGAGAACTGCCCCACGTCCAAGGAAGGATTGTCCCGTATCCCTCATGGCTTTTTCAGTACAATATGGATGTTTGCGTAGATGAAAAACCTTTTGTAACATGTTATCATACACTGCTGGTGGGGAGGCAAAATGGTGCAACTTCTATGGAGGAGAATTTGGCAAACTCTAAAACTCTAAATGTTTGCCCAGTGATCCCACTTCTAGAATCCACTCTTAAGTTACCCCTCCACAAATACAAAATAGTATGTATACAGGGTTATTAATGGCAGCATTTGTTGTAATTTTAAAAAGATTAGAAGCAATACAAACATCCATAAATGTGTCACTGGTTGAATAAACTAAGGTGCATCTACACGATACAATATAATGTAGCCATTAAGAAAATAATTAGATAGATTGATATGAACAGACTTCAGGATGTACATAACATCCTGAAGTATTTTTTTAATGTTGAGGGCGAAAGTAAATAAGTGAATATACGTTATTAGGAACCAAAATTGTCAACTTAAGAAAATAGATATAAAGGATAAATCTCTGCAATGTTTTATTTGAATTGGAAGTAGCTTATGAACTCAATTACAAAAAAGTACACACACAGTCTTAGCTCTGTCCATGGAATTAGAGATCCTTGGATAAATGATTGATTCCAGTTATAAGAAAGGAAAGGCAAATTTGTTTTCAAAAACTAATGGCAGATGTGTAAAAAAAAATCAATGTCATGGGAGAAAAAGATGAAGGGATTATTCTAGATTAAAAGAAACTAGTAAAACACAACAAATACAATGGGTAAATGCTGACTGGATCCTGATTTTTAAAAATCAGCCTTGAAAATAATGCTTGGGTCAACTGGAGAAATTTGTTTATGGACTAGATATCAGGTGGTATTATGAAATTGTTAATTTTCTTAGATGTTATGATGGTATCATAAATATGTAGGACAATGTCATTTTTAGAAGCTACATAGTGAAACAAATTGTGATATGTTTCATCACTTTCAAATGATTCTGGGAAAAAAATGGTTGAATTTGTGTTCAACCTTTTTGGATATATACCAGTATTTATTGTGCTATTCTTTCAACTCTTCTATATGTCTGAAATTTTTCATAATAAAAATATAAAAAGTTTTCCAATTTTTTGAACATAGATCCTTACTCTATTTTGCACACAAGCCCCCAAAATTTTGGCATAGTTTTTTTGTTTGTTTGTTTTTTGAGACACAGTCTCGCACTGTCGCCCAGGCTGGAGTACAGTGGCACCATCTCTGCTCACTGCAACCTCCACCTCCTGGGTTCAAAGCAATTCTCCTGCTTCAGCCTCCCGAATAGCTGGGATTACAAACAGCCTGTCACCATGCCCAGCTAATTTTTTGTATTTTTAGTAGAGACAGGGTTTCACTATGTTGGCCAGGCTTGTCTTGAACTCCTGACCTCGTGATCTGCCCGCCTCGGCCTCCCAAAGTGCTGGGGCATAGTTTTTAATTAGTGAATTTCCCAGTAATGCACCTACTACATGAATTAAGGGAAGCTTTTATTAAGTTTTATTTGGAATATAGCCAATAGTATTCACCATTCCACATACACACCTCTACTCACCTGTGCTCATAGCTGCCACACATTCATGCTGACAGGTGAAGTGTCTTATGGCTTCCTTTTGTCTTCTAGAATGGTTGTGTTGAGCCTTTAATACTTATTGAAATGCACAAGAGTGCATCATAAATTAATCTCCTTTTATGTCTTCTTTATATTCCAGTTAGAGTATTTTTTGGTGTTTTTAAAAATGTGTGTGTAGATAGGTTATGTTTCTCATAAATTTTGTTTTAGAATAGTAAAAGAAGTCGTTAAAGAATGTAGTCATCAAAAGGTGGTCAGATAGGGTGGAGAATTATTTCCCTGAGTTATGGTTGCAGAACACATCCTTCAGGCCAAAGGACACAGGCCAGATATTGAGTGGGAGCCCCATATAGGGGACATCCATCAGGGAGCTGCCCAACAGTCTACAAAGAAATCTGACCCCAATAATAGATCTGGCTTCCGCATAAGCTAACATCCCCACTCCCTTACATTTGTCATAAAAAATAGATAAGGTAACAAGAGACATATATTTAAGACTCAAACATTTCCATTTGAGGTTTCATTTTTGGTCTTTGTGAGAAGAAATTGTACAAGGTGCTTTTCCTTTTTTTAAATAGCATTTCAAGAATTGTATGCTGTCTCTGATGATAATTACAGGAATTACCTTTTTCTGAACCAAAATTGAAATGTGGCTTGACAATGAATCATCTATGACCTAAGAAGGTATTGATAAAGAAAGCTTTACAATTGTACAGAAATGAAGCATATCTAGTTAGACAGTGAACGAATATTTTTTATTGAAAAGAAGAAAATTTCACCACCAGTGGTTCCAGCAAATACAGGACACGTGTTTGCTGTAAAACACTGAACTAAAAATACAGAAGAGGGAACATGTGTTTATTCATTCATTCATTCATTCATTCATTCATTCATTCATTATGTATGATATGTGCCAGGCCCAGTACTAGGTGTTAAGGGTAAAGAGGCAATATGTGCCCTCAAGGAGCTTTTAGTTTAATGGAAAAAGAGCATTAGTTAACATTCTGCCGAACGGTGCATATGCCAGGGAGGGGTCAGTATGGGAGAAGAGACAGACATGCTTGAGAATCAGCAATGGACAAAGCCATTACAGAAAAAGCTGCCTTTGTGGAGAGAGATAAGCAAAACCCCGCATGAAGTAAGGTCATTATAGTAATAAGAGAAAAGTGAAAGATATCCTCTTAGCTCGCAATACGATGCCAGAGCTAGAGAATTCCTCATGAAAAGGCAGAAAGAAAATGCTGCATAGGTGAATTCTACTTAACAGAAGGTATCTGCACTATAGAATAACAGTATAAAGTCCAGGCTGTTTGCCTTTGGGACCACGGGATCCTGAAAAGTGCAGAAGACACTGGTTTTCTGTTTTTACTTATTTGTTTATTCTCAGACAGGCTCTGAACTTTCTTCCCATGGCAGGGACCTCTCTTTGTATGAGGCTTGGCTGTCCAATCTCCCACCATGAAAGCCAAACAGGGAAGACCGGTCTCCCCACTGGCAGCCAGAAGGGTATGGACACCTGACCTAGATCCATCTGTCAGGTGTTCCAACCCCAACTCTGATTCTCAGCTGAGTATGAAAGCACAAGGGCAGTTTAAATCCATTTTCAGTGACAACGTCCAGCGGTGACAATAGCTGCTACACCTGTGACAGTGTCCTAGCCAGACTGCTTCTATGGCATGACCTCAAAGCTATTCAGCTTCCCGCGGCTCCTACCTGCCTTCTGACCTTGTTCTTTAGCTTTCCAGCAATTTGAGCACATCTCAGTAGTCTTGCTAACGGTGTATGGAGATGAGTAATTTTCTAGACAGGAGGAGAACAGGTGAAAGTAAGCCAAGTAATTAATGAACAGAAAGACCTTCTCAGCCTTCAAGATAGACAAGATCGATGGGCAATTGCAGGAAAAAAGACATGAAGAAAACGGTGAGGAGTAGAATCAATGCAAGGCAATTTAAGAGACAAAATAGGAATGAAGAACCAATGAAAGGCCCACAGAGAATATTGACAGAATATCGGAGAGGGAAAATTACACTAACACAATGAGGCCAATGTGCATGAAGAAAGCTAGAAAGGGGGAAATGGCAGAAGAAAACTTTCCTAGAAAAACATGAAAAGAGATCAACTCATGCAGAAAACGGGACAGAAAGCTCAATCTTGGATACATCTAGATTAGACCACCAAAAAGGGGTGGCAGAATTTTTCTCAGATGTGTTCACAGAGAAGGAAAAGAGAGAAGTAAATACTAAAAGACTGTCTCAGTTAGACTCTTTTATAGGTTTGTATTTTTAAAAACTATTTTTACTATAAATGTAACGTCAGGATACAGAAAAAATGAGGGGATATTACCCATCATCCTATTAAGCCTAACATAACCCTATCAGCATGTTGGCATGTGAGGATTTTTTTCATTGCATAGGATTAGTTTAAACATGGTAGTAATTTGTTATTCTGATTTTTCATTTACTATTATTGTATTAACAGGTTTTTCTGCTGGTTGAAAGTCTTAATTAATATAAATATTAATGCCTGCATAAGTCTATAAAGGAGATAACCTTGATTTCCTTGGTGTTTTTTTTTTTTTTTTTTTTTTTGGATGGAGTCTCAGTCTGTTGCCTAGGCTGGGAGTGCAGTGGCATAATCTTGGCTCACTGCAACCTCCACCTCCCAGGCTCAAGAAATTCTCCTGCCTCAACCTCCCAAGTATCTGGGATTACAGACATATGCCACTACACCCAGCTAATTTTTGTATTTTTAGTAGAGATGAGCTTTCACCATATTGGCTAGGCTAGTCTCAAACTCCTGACCTCAGGCGATCCACCCACCTCGGCCTCCCGAAGTGCTGGGTTTACAGGCATGAGCCACGGCACCTGGTCGATTTCCTTGGTTTTAGATGATGTGTGTGTACCCCTTATTGTGTGCCTACTATGTAATTAGGGCTCTGTATTCATTTTCTTTAACCCTCAAACAATCCCACAACTCGAATATAATAATTGCTGTTGCAAATTCAGACAAGTGTAGTGGTTGGCTACAAGTAGGTGGTAAAAGTAAGAGCTGTGCTCAAGCTTGCTGAATTCCAAGTCACTGCCTTTTCCACTATGCCATGGCACACCCCATTAGTTGTTGCCAAATTTTTGTTGCCTTGAATAATACTAGAATATCTTTGTGTTGACAGTTTTTCTCTACTTTGGATTGATTTCTTAGAAGTAAAATTACTAGGTCACGTGAATATTTTTGTGCCTCCATATGTATCGTCAAGTGGATTTCCAAAAGGTTGAATGTCATTTGTGGTGTTCTCAACAATGAGTAAGGTTACATCAATACACCCCCACCAACACGGAGCACTTTTTCTTCCTAATTTAGCATTAAATTTTTCTTAATTTTCTTTTCTTTTTTTTTTTCTTTCTTAAGACATGGTCTCAATATGTCACCCAGGCTGGAGTTCAATGGTGCGATCATGGCTTACTACAGCCTCCCTGGGGTTAGGTGGTCCTCATGCCTCTGCCTCCCAAGTAGCTGGGACTACAGTGTGTTCTCCCAGGCCCAGTCAATTTTTGTATTTTTTGTAGAGATGGGGTTTCGCCACGTTTCCCAGGCTGATTTTGAACTCCTGAGCTCAAGAAATCCACCTGCCTCGGCCTCCTAAACTGCTAGGAGTGAGCCACCAAACTTGGCCAAAATTGTCTTAGTTTTCTGACAGACATTTTTGATGTAACTGAGTAAGGAAAAAGGACAAGTTCCATAATGTGATGATGCTTTACTTTTTAGTTTAAAATGATTTTAGGATGATAGTATATCAAAATGCCTAACCAGCCACCATTCCCATTTCTTCCTTGCCATCAGAAGCTTGAAGTTCTTCAAGAATCCACATTCCTCTATAAGACCTCTGGAAAGGCTAGGCCCCTCTCATCCCCATGCAGGTAGATTTTAATTAGTTTAAACCAGTCATGGAAATTATATTCCCTTGCTAGTGATGGACTTAGGAAATGACATATGACCCTCTGCTGGCCAGTTAGCAGGGAGTGATTCCTGGGAATGACTTCTTTGCTTTTATGCAAGGATGAGAGAGTCACTATTTTCTGCCTCTGGACATTGGCTGATGTGAGGATGGGATGCCTGGAACTGCTGTAGCCATTTTGAAACCTGGAGGGAGCTAAGTGACAACTGAGGTTGGCAGAGCAGAAAGGTGGAAAGAACATAGGTCCTAAATGTCATGGAGCCACTTAGCTGACCATCATCAGCATGCCTCTTCTTCCAGACCTCCTGATTTCTTTGATAACAAACCTCTTATTATTTAAGCTTAATGAGTCTCAATTTTTGATTCGTTATTTGTCCCTTGCAGCAGATTGTATCCTACTTGATACAAGGAGTCATGAGTTGGAGACCTTCAATTTATTGGACTATAGTGTCTCAAGTGTCAGTGTTGATCCTATTATGAAGACTGTTGTGGACACTGACAGAGTGCATAAGAAAGCCAACAGGGCAATAAAATGAGAGACAGTATGTGGTGAGTTTATCCCTTTGGGAAATTGTCACTTGTAAAGACAGCATGGAAGTCACCCACCTGGCGAACCTAAGACCTTGAAAAGACCAGGCCTGATTTCCTGCTTTAAATCATGTGGATCTCTGACATCCACCCAAAAGTGTCAGATCTGTAGTCCCTGGGAGAGGAATACACAAATGTGATCATCAGTTGCATGGTGAATGAGAAGAAAGCAGGAAATTGTGTTCATATACAGTCAGATGGTTCGGAGGTTCAGGTGTCTACACTGGAGTTTACTGTCAGCTTAGAAAAGGCATTTCCTTTCTTGGGGCTTTAGTTTCCTCAATTGTGAAGTGAGGAGGCTTCACTAAGTGATCCTTGGGATTCATTTTAGCTTCAAAGTCAAACAGTTGGTTCTACCAATTTGGAAAGGGATAAAGTAGATGATCATGCAGCATTGACCTGCATGCATTACCCTTATTCTTGCTATAGTTATCAATAATACTAAAAAAAGGTGAGGTGTGGTAGCAAGGACTAGGAGCTCTGAATCATACAAACCTGAGTCTGAATACCACTTACGAGAGGTGTGATGTTGGGTAACCTCTCTAAAGCTTGATTTCCTCTCCTGTCATATGAAGATAATATAATAACGACCCCCTTTAAGGGGCTGTCATGAGGATTAAATGAACTAACACATGTAAAAAGCTTAACCCACAGCAGGCACTCAATACATTCCTGGCTATTGTTGTTAATAGTAGCAACAATAACCAGCATTTATATGTCACATTACAGTTCATGAAGCCAGGATTAATACTGGGATTTTCTAGCTTTCAGTTTTATGTTCTTTCTAACACAGCACATAGTCTTCCAAGATAAAGTTAAGTAACAGACTCCTAAAAGAGAGAGAAAACGAGAACAAAATATACACAAAGAGAGCTGTGTTGTAGCAAACATGCATAATACTAATAACACTATAATAGATAAACTATAATTACACCATACCTTATGCCATAAAGCTGCCTATATTTGCCACTCTGCTCTCTTATTTGATTCCAATCCTGTAGAACAAGTAAGGAGGTAACCGCTTTCTGTTTTTTTTTTTTTTTTTTTTTGAGACGGAGTCTCACTCTGTTGCCCAGGCTGGAATGCAGTAGCACAATCTCAGCTCATGGCAACCTCCACCTCCCGGGTTCAAACAATACTCCTGCCTCGGCCTTCCAAGTAGCTGGGATTACAGGCACACACCACCACGTCTGGCTAATTTTTGTATTTTTAGTAGAGACGGGGTTTCACATGTTGGTCAGGCTGGTCTCGAACTCCTGACCTCGTGATCTGCCCGTCTCGGCTTCCCAAAGTGCTGGGATTACAGGCATGAGCCACAGTGCCCGGCTACAACTTTCCATTCTTCAGTGAGATTGGCTCTGCCGAAACTTGCATAGCAATATTTTCTTTTTCCTTTTTTTTTTTTTTTTTTAAAGATGGAGTCTTGCCTGTCGCCCAGGCTGGAGTGCAGTGGCGCGATCTCAGCTCACTGCAAGCTCCGCCTCCCGGGTTCACGCCATTCTCCTGCCTCAGCCTCCCGAGTAGCTGGGACTACAGGTGCCCACCACCACGCCCAGCTAATTTTTTGGATTGTTAGTAGAGACGGGGTTTCACCATGTTAGCCAGGATAGTCTCGATCTCCTGACCTCGTGATCCGCCTGCTTCGGCCTCCCAAAGTGCTAGGATTACAGGCGTGAGCCACCGTGCCCGGCCAATATTTTCTTCCTCTCTGTGAAATGGTGATAATAAGCCTTGAGGGAACAAGGGCACATTCTGCAGTTGGGACGGCCCTGGGGCAGAGTCAGCTCACTTACACCAAGAAGAGGAGCAAAGCAGAAAATCTGTACTGAAAACACAGTGCTCTCATGAATTCAAAGTCAGCTTTCAAATGTGCACCATTCTCAGGGGAGGAAAAAAACGCAAAAGAAAAATCTAAAAATAGAAAAGAACATCATTAAAAGTTCAGCAGTATATTCAGTGTTAAAGGATAACAAAACAAGAAAGGAGGGAACAAACAGAAGGTGAAGACTATAGAGCTAGGAGCAGAACAGCTGTGGTCTCTAAGGACTCTTCAGAACAGACTACTGCTTAAACAATTTCCAATTTCTTTAGAAAAAAAATGTTCTGTCTGGTGAATAGACAATCACAGTCAAATTGTCTCAATTGAGTTTGGGTTTTTGTTTGCTTATTTGTATAGAACAATGACCAAATATATCATATTAATATATTCGGGCTACAATTCAGATAAACACAATGGTGAGAAAGGTAGTGAAAGGTGCCTTTCACTTCACTTGCAGTTGTTATGAGAAGGTCATATTAACCTTTAAGAAGGATAAGAATGAGAAGCCTTAAGAGACAAAGACATGAAAAAGGAACGCTGTGAGAGCCAAAGCTTGGTAGATTCTCCCCTTTCCCTCTTCTCAAAACTCTTAAATGCACTATATATAAAAAGGCATACACAAAGGAGTTTTATGGACTAGGGTATAGTGTAAAGATGGTATATATGATTATAGTCTTATGCATGCTTGCCACAACACAGCTCTCGTTTTGTATATTTTCTTCTTTCTCTTTTAGGATGCTGATACAAAACATTATCTTGGAAGACTGTGCTGTGTTAGAAAGATTGAAGATTAAGATTGAAATTAGGGTTGCTAAGAGAAACAAAGTTGAAGTTCTCAAATCAGAAACCCTTACAACTCAAAGGAATCTGAAATCCAAGACAACAAATTATGCTCTCAAAAGTCATAAATATAAAAGAAAAAAATCACTAGACATCCCTACTTGGAATTAAATGGGGATATCTAATGACCAGAAATCTCAAAAATCTCCCTCGAGTAACATCTAAAAGTTCCAGAGTCCCAGAGGGATACAGATCATGTCCAAAGAAGAAGGGCTGAGGGATTCAGAGTTATATGGCATTAATAACCGCAAGTAAGCGCCTTTAGAGTGTGTGTGTACAAAATAAACAAGATAAGTGATGTTTAACTGGTAGGAAATTTGAATATCTAATATTAGAGAAAAAAGACATCACCTTTACCAAGAAGAGAAAATTAAGTATAGTTTAGGTGAACAGAAGAACCAATTCTCTTAAAATAAAATCGACATACATTTTCAACTTAAAAAATCTTTTCATGCTAAGTTTGATGTAAGTGATCACTGGATGACTGGCCAGAGGGAAAATACATTAAGACTGAAAAAAAGAAAAATAAGCAAAAGTTAATAGAAAGTCCTGGACTTCTAAAGGGGCCATGTTCCAAATTTGTTCAGAAGTCAGTTGTTCTACACCACAAACTTGATTGAGCATAGGGAGTGTTGTGATGGTAGTTAGGTTCTACTTACACACAGCACCAAGAGTCTGTCTGCACAATACACTGGCTGAGATCTAAAAAGATCAAAATCAGAAATGGGGATGGGATGGAGATTTAGGCCAGAATGAAAGCAAATACTTGTGCTGATCCAGGATACAAGAGTAGGAGTGTTGTCAGAATTAGTGACTAAGTTTAAGGGTCCCAACATGAAATGAGAGCTGCCAAGCAGAGGCAATGTGAGGCTATGAATGATGAGTTCAGAGGATTTTCTGAATTCTGGAAAAATAAGGTCTTAATCCCAAGGGTCATGAATATTCCTCTGAGAAATGCTACTGTGAGATTTCAAGATACTGTTGAGCTTCTAACAAAGCACTCCTAACCACTACTGGAGAATGTGTTTAAATGAGAAAAATGCATCCCAAGCTCCAGCTGGCAGTACCAAATCAGAAGCTGCAAACTATCACAACTGGCACATGGGATGGAACATGGAAGGACTTTGGAAATATTTGGGTCAAATTTCCTCATATTAAACAAGACAAAACAGGTGGGGATGCGTAGAGGTATGTGATCTACCCCAGGTCACACAGCTAGGGACTGGAATGCAGAGCTAGAAGAGAGGCTGGTGAAGCCAGTTGGTTGGGAGGAGGCCCTCTCCAGCCCCCCACAGGTAGAATCACTGGCCTGTGTCCTGCACCTTGACAGATAGTTATCATAGCACTTACCAACTAGAGCCAAGCAAACCTCTCCCCAACCTTCCTCAACCCCCTTCAACATAAAGACCATATTTAATTTTTCCCTTTAACTCCAGTTCTTAACATAGAAGGCTTAATATTAAGCCTCATAGTTGGGATCTGTTAAATCAAGTTTAGCCTAAAGCTGCCTCCTTGCATATTTTAAGTTTGGCCTAAAGGTTTTTCTGTACATCACAAACTATAGCAAGTGGAGGTGTAAACAGACCATAGCCTACGCTTGTGCCAATCTCCAAGTTTTGGCCAATCAAATGTAGCCAGCTGTTTGAACCATGTTCAAACAAGGCAAATGCCAACCTGTAACCAATCCTGCCGTTTCTGTACCTCACTTCTGTTTGCTGTACATCACTTTCCTTTTCCTGTCCATAAATCTTTTTCTACCACGTGGCTGCGCTGGAGTCTCTGAGCCTTCTCTGGCCCGGAAGGCTGCTCAATTAGTGAGTCGTTCATTGCTCAATGAAACTTCTTTAAATTTAATTCAGCTGAAGTTTTTCTTTTATCAGATCTGTTAAGTGTTTATGAAATGAACTAATGAACACCAAAAATGTAGATGGGCAGATATATACACATGGAAGGAAGGACTCCAGGGTGTCCAGGAGTCTAGCTCACAGAAGGTCTGAGCTGTGGTGGTCAGACCACTTATGGTCCCCGAGTACATGCTGACAAAATACAGTTCACCTGGGAAAGGCTAACCAGGTTGGTGAAGGTTGTGGAAGCTTATAGATATACAGAGGAGTTATGGAGGGAACTAGAGGTATTCAGCCTAAAAAAGAGAAGTCTCAGGGAGTGGCTTTCAAAGTGCATTGAAAATTTCACAGGGATGCCCAAGGGGCTGCCAAGATACAGGGAGCAGAGAGGGAGTGGGTGGGACAACAGGTCCCTAACCCACGTAGAGAGGGAGCAGCTCTGCTTTTCTCTGCTTTACATTTGGACTGCAGCATAAGATTCACATCAAAGAGTGGGGAGCAGTGGGGAGAGGGGGCTTCTCTTGCTTATAAAGTTTGAAAAATCACTGCCCAGAATACTGCGATAAGAGCCTTAAATAATTGGAAGGCTGCTGTTTGAAAGATTTAGACTTGCTGTTCATGGCCCTAGTGGTCAGAACTAATAACCCAAGGCAGGTCTCGGGTCACACAAGGAGAAGAACAACCAGGGATCAGCCCTGATTGCAAGGACCTGCCTGATTCCCGCCTGCCCTCTGTAGTCCAGGTGGCACAGCTGGGGCCATTCAGGCCTATGGGCCTGGTTAGTATGTCTCCAAGTTCTGCCCAACTCCAGATTCTGAGAAGGGACTGAGAAGCCCCAAAGTCAGGGGCGCAGAATCCTGACTCCATTCTGACCCGAGGTGAGGTTGTCCCATTCTTCAGAAACCAAGCCCCCAAACTGCATCCCATTGTCAGCATTGTCCCCACGCTTCCACGCTTTACAAACTTCTCCATATTGCAACCAGTTCTCAGAAGACAGAGGTTTCATTTTGGCACTTTAATCCTCACTGTCAAGTCCCTTTCGCCATAGCCCACCAGCTGTCTTGGTCTTCTGCATAATGGCTGTGACATGAAGCCACCAGGATGGCACTCCCGTACCTTCTGACACCCTGCAGCCCCTAGTGCCAGGTCTCCTTGGCCTCTCTTTCCCTGCCCCAGGCCTGGACCCCTGCCCAGGAGCTGCTGCCTGGCTCTTCTCTTCTGATACTTCACACGCTTGCCAAGACTTCCTCTGGGTGCCTATGACTGGATGTCTAATGAGTGGTCAGCCTCACTGAGAGACTGACTATTATTGTCTGTCTTTCTCCTCTTCTCAGAATGTCAGCTCCCAGGGGAGAGCTGTTTTGTTCACAGGTATAGGCCAAGTGCCTAAAACAGTGCCTGGCACAGAGTAGGTACTTAAGAGAGGTTGTTGGTTTTGTTCAGTTCCTTGGTGCCAGTCCTTCCTGATTTGGCCTTTTATGCCATGGACCAAACTCTACAGCTAACATTATCTCATTACATATCTCCTTTACACATCCCCAGCTCAGCGGGGTGTGGTGGCCCACGCCTGTCATCGCAGCACTTTGGGCAGTTGAAGGGGGTGGATCACCTGAGGTCAGGAGTTCAAGACCAGCCTGGCCAACATGGTGAAACCCTGTCTCTACTAAAAATACGAAAATTAGCTGGGCATGAGTGTGTGCCTGTAATCCCAGCTACTCAGGAGGCTGAGGCAGGAGAATTGCTTGAACCCGGGAGGCGGAGGTTGCAGTGAGCTGAGATGGTGCCATTGCACTCCAGCCTGGGTGACAGAGTAAGACTCTGTCTCAGAAAAAAAAATTAATAATAATAATAATTAAAATAATAAGTAACAAATCCCTAGCTCTCTGGGGACAGAAAATGGATATCCGTTCTTGCTTGGAGTATCAGCAAAGTAGCAGGGGTGGAGGAAAGGGACTACACTTGAGACTTTCCGAGCCTCTTTACTATTTATCAGGGACAGATTCCATGTGGAGATGTTTTAATTCAGAAAGAAAAGCAACTCCCTAGGTCCATTATTCATGCCCTAGATTGACTTCAATAGCCATCAACCTCCCATCCGCCACACCCCAGTAATGAGATGGCTACTTGGGCAGCCACATTTCTCAACCCATCACTCAGTCCTGGCCTCTGCTGACTGAACTCAGAGAGGAATGTGATCTAAGGACAGCCCACCGAGAGTCTGGCCAGCAATCCATGCTGTGACTTAGCATGGTAGATTGAGCGCGGCCAGTCACGTTCATCCTCAAGAACAGAACTAAGACAGAAAGAACAGAGTAGATAACAGTGACCTGAGGCTGAAGGAAAGTTCTGGGGTAGAGTAGAGACCATGAGGTACCATTTTCAGGGCAAAATTATGAGGGAGCGGGAACTGAAAAGAAACAGAGACCAGGAATAAAATATCGAACACAGAGAAGACGGAAAAAATAAGCCAACTGGAAGAGAGAAACAGACATATCAAGAGGAGCTTGGCGATGCCAAGAGCCGCCAGATCTGCAGTGGTTGAAAGAGCTTCCCCGTGTCCTGCTCTTCCTAGCAGGTGGGTTTCTAAGCATATGTCGCCTTCAGGTAAACACCTCATTGTTTGAGGTTCATTGTTAATTCTTGCCACCAAAGCAGCCTAATTAAACATATTCTAATTAGGGGGAAGCATTAGTTTCCTGTTGTGGAAGTTATAAATTCTCATAAACTTTATGACCTAAAACAACACAAATTTATGATCTTACAGTGCCGGAGGTCAGAATTCTGAAATGGGTCTCACTGGGCTATTTCAAGATGACAGAGGTGCCACCTTCCTTTTGGAAGCTCTAGGAAATAATTTGGGTGGTTTTGGGTTTTGGGGGGCTTTTCGTTTGTTTGTCTTTTTTAATTTCTAGGGGGTGCTGTGTTTCTTGGTTCAAAGACCCCAGACCCCATTTGCATTCTCCACCTCTGCCTCCATCATTGCTTCTCGTTCTCCAACTCTCCTGCCTACTTCTCTCCCTTTTAAGGAATCTCATGATTACTTTGAGCCCACCCAGCTAATCCAGCACAATCTCCTCATCTCCAGGTCCTTAACCTACATCACATTTGCAAAGTCCCTTTTGCCACATAAGGTGATGTATTCACAGGTTCTGGGGATTAGCACATGGGCACCTGAGGGGGCCAATATTCTGACTACCACAGGGAACATGGGATAATCCCCCAACAACAGCAAAGTACTGAGCCTTCACAGATGTCCACCAAATGATATATCAGCTAGAACTGCTGCTCACATTTTAAATGCTTGAAAATGGGAAGGAATCATGATGACAGACAGGCCTCTAATAAACCTCTGATCAACAGGAGAGCCTTCTCCATATTTTCAATGCTGGTTTCCAGACGTTACGTGAACACAGGGGTTCCTAGGAGTATGGGCTTCTTTTGAAATGCAAGGTGAGAAGCTCACCCAATTAGAACAAAGTTTCATTAGCATTGCCATGAATAAGCAAGCAGTCTAGGGAGAGTGAGGCTGACCAGAACTGTGGCAGAGATTGGTATAGACTCACCTTTGATTGCGGTCCTTCCTCATTGCAGAGATTTATTTAGCTGTGTTTTACTCAGAAGATCCTGTTGACAGCTGGGGATGGATGCACACGACTGTGTAATTACAGAGCTCTAAGAAATGACACGATGGGAAGAGAGGAGTGTAAACCATAAGGAAGTGATGCCTGGTGACAGCGTTGACAGTACAGAGCTGTAGCATCATGCCTGTGCACGCCAAGGGAAGAAACCAGAAGGAAGGTTACCTCGTTTCTTCTAGCTGTTTCCTTTCAAGCCCTTATTCAGGATTTTATCTGTTTTGGAGGGAAACTCAGGTGCTGTCTTTAGTGTTTAGCTGGAAAGAAGCCTTAGAGATCTGGGGTTTCATGAAAACCAGGAGTTTGATTTAAGAAGCAGAAATGCTTTTAAAAAATCCTTTGTTGGATCAGTTTTTTAAAAAACTACATAGATCCTGTCACAGACTAAATGTCTGTGTGCTCTCAAAATTCATATCTTGAAACCATACCCCACAATGGGATGGTATAAGGAGGTGGGTCTTTGGGAGGTAATTAGGATGAGATGAGGCCATAAGGGTAGAGCACTCATGAATGGGATTAGTGTTCTTATATGAGTCAAGTGAGAGCTTTCTTCCCGTCTCTGATCTCTACCACACGAGGATATGAGAAGGCAGCAGATGGCAACACAGAAGAGAGTTCTCACCAGAACTTGACCATGTTGGTACCCCGATCTCAGACTTTCAGACTTCAGAAGTGTGAGAAATAAGTTTCTGTCATTTATAATCCACCCAGTATATAGCACTTTGTTATCGCAGCCCAAACTAAGAAATTTGTTTAGCTGTGTTTCACCAAACACATCGCATAGCATCCATGCAGAGCATCTTCAGAAGTCAGGAATTTGTTATTCAATGGCATCCCTGGTTCTAGATACCCCAAACAGATTATGCTGCAAGGATTCCAGACAGCTTTGTAAAGAAAATTAAATCAGCGTGATTCAAACATGTTTATTCTTTCTCATTTGATACTGAGTAATGTTTTACACATGGCCAAAGGGCTCTAAGGGTTTCCTGCAACACTTTGAATCTCAAAAGAATCCACATTTGGCTAAATGTAGATCACTTAAAGATCCAGAATTTTTTTTTTCTATGTTTTGAGACAGAGTGATGGAGTCTTGCTCTGTTGCCCAGGCTGGAGTACAGTGGCACAATTTTGGCTCACTGCCACCTCCACCTCCTGGGTTCAAGCAATTATCCTGCCTCAGCCTCCCAAGTAGCTGGCATTACAGATGCCCACCACCATGCCTGGCAAATTTTTATATTTTTTAGTAGAGATGGGGTTTTGCTATATTGGCCAGGCTGGTCTTGAACTCCTGACCTCAGGTGATCCACCAGCCTCGGCCTCCCAAAGTGCTGGGATTACAGCCATGAGCCACCCTGCCCAGCCAAGTTCCAGAATATTTACACTGAATTTTGAGGTCAGAGTTCATTGAACTTTCTATTTGGACATTTTTAAGTTACCGGGACCTAAATGCTATTATGGAACCAATCAAACCTAGAGAAATAACTTACATGTTAAAGTTCATTTACTGAACCACCAATAATCTACCAAATGCAAAGTCTGTATGTGGAAGGCAGGCTATGCACAATTTTGTTCCGTTTTCGGTTTCTTTATGAGTTCTCAGCTGCCCTGGTGTTTCTCAGGTGAGTCTTCTGTTTTCCTATTGTGATTAGCTCTGATCATGGAAGAACAAGAAAGCATGTTGTATAATAAATGGGATCAGGAAGAAAAGGGGAAAAAAGTTAAAAGAAAATACTTCTTATCATTGAAATGACCTAAGGCAATTCGGAGTATAAAGGACAGCTTGTATGACCTGTCAGGGTCAAGAGCTGAGCTAAATTTATCCCAGCGCATGGCTTCCATGGACTTGTGAGAAAGGAAGTCAAAGTGGGGCAAGCAGCTCTCTGCTCCAAGATGGATTTACTCTGACAAGAGAACCATACTAAAGAGGAGTGAATACATATAGCACAACCCTAAATAGAAGCGTAGTGGAATGATGAGCCTGTTATGGGCAACCAGATAGAAATATCCATGCTAAGGAGCAGAGAGGCTTAGAAAGCCTGGAAGAAGAGATACTTGCGCTCTTTGATCTGATGCCAAATGTCGTATCCTCAGCAAAAAGCCAGAGGCAGAACCCTTATGGGCCCAAAGGGAAAATAATGAAGTGGCCTCTAGAAAACCAAAGCAGTACTATTTTGAGGCCAGAAGTATCCTAAATACCATGGTAACATTAAATAAAGATTATAGAGAAGGAAAAGGAAATTATTTTCCTACGGGTTATGGTAGACAGAAAAATATCTGCACAAAGATTTCTGCATTCTCATGCACAGAATCTATGATCGTGTTAGGTTAGGTTACATGGCAAAGGAGAAGTAAAGATGCAGATGAAATTAAGATTGCTAATCAGATGACCTTGAGATGGGGAGGCTGTCCTTATTATCTGGGTGGGCCCGAGGCAATCACAAGGGTCTTTAAAAGTGCAAGAGGGAGCCAAGCATGCTGGCATGTAACTGCAGTCTCAGCTACTCAGGAGGCTGAGGTGGGAGGATTACTTGAGCCCAGGAGTTCGAGGCTGCAGTGGGCCATGATTGTGCCACTGCATTCCAGCCTGGGCAACACAGCAAGACCCCATCTCTTAAAAAATAAGTGCAAGAGGGAAGCAGAAGAGAAGGTCAGAGTGATGTGATATAATAAGTAACATGGTTGGCTTTGAAGACAGAGGGAGTGGACAGCCTGTAGCAGCTGGAAATGGAAAGGAAACAGGTTCTCTCCTTGAGTCTCCAGAAGGAACACAGCCCAGTGGATAACTTGATGTTAGCCCACTGAGGGCCATATTAAATGCATTGCTACCCTTCCAAATTGTAAGATGATAAATTTGTGCTGTTTGATGCCACGAAGGTTACATAATTTGTTTTAGTAGCAATGGGAAATTGACACACCCAGCAAGTGAGGAGGGGAGTATTATGGATATCTGAATTGGTCTTGATGAGCACTGGATGTATGTATAATGCTCCCCTCAGAAAAATGCAGATTCTTTGAGGAATTCTAAGCAGTTTTTAGAAGCAAATGTTTTCAGACTCATTGATTTTAACTCCTCTGCTATACAGAGGGAGTACTCTAATGCAGCTGGGGAATAGACCTTCTGACCTCCAGTGAGGCACAAACATCTCTGCTAAGTATTGTGTATTAGCAATCAAGAGACTTCCCTGATACACAAGGCTCTGCTCAGGGAAAGATCTGAGATGTGCTACTACTTTGGTTTTTGTTTGTTTTACTTTAGAGACAAGCTCTTGCTCTGTCGCCCAGGCTGGAGTGCTGTGGTACAATCATGGCTCACTGCAGCATCGACCTCCTGGGCTCAGGCAATTCTCTTGCCTCAGCCTTCCAAGTAGCTGGGACCACAGGCACAAGCTACTGTGTCTGGCTCCGTATTTTGTTTTAAAACTAGAATTTCATATGTGAAAGTCATAGTGTAGCAGATACTATTGGTAGGCAGTCAAAGGTCATTCCCTACTTTTCCTTGCTAAGAGAGGGGTATCTACACTTTTCCGTGAGACTCAGGGTGACTGATCTAAGCCAGTCACCCCAGTCATGGGTAGCTTTTGCCTGTGACTGGTGTTGCCATGGGCATGAGATACAGTTCTGACCAATGAGCTATGAAGGGAAGTCGGCTTGAGGGATTCTGGGATAAGTTTCCCTCAAACTTGAAGAAACTCATGGAAGAGAATGGCCTCTTTCTGCCTCTGAATGCTGCTGTGAGGAGCAGGTGATTTCTGGAGTTATGAGCCACCATCGCCAGAGCATGAAGGCATGAGGCTGAAAGCAAGACGATATGTCAGGGATGGCAGAGTGGAAAGACATCAGGCACCCCGGTGATGCCATAAGGCCCCTGAATTAACCAATTCCAGAGCTTGCCTACTTGGGTCTTTTTATTTATGACATTACAAATCCCTTGAATTTTAGTTGCAACTAAAAGTATCCCACCTGATGAACAGATGGTTAATTAACATCCTTAAAACATAAAAGTTAATGAGAAAAAGATGCCTATTTCAAGATTTTTTTAAATTAAGCAAAAGAACAGATAATTCTCAAACGAAGAAAAACAGTAAACATTTGCGAAAGCATTCAAATTTACTCATAACTAAGCAAGTGCCAATAAAAATAACCAGACCCTCTTATTGGCCTCTAAATGGACAAAATCCTTTTTTAAAAATGATGCTATCTAATATCATTGGTGGCTTAGAGAAATGTACACTTTCTATTGGAAAGGTGAATAGACACAACCTTTCTGAAGGACAATTTAGTCATGTGTATTATAGAGAAGATTTCTGCTGGCTGGGTCAGAGATTTGAACATTCCAGGCAGCACCCTTCTCCTCTGATAGCTATTTAAATTCACTATTTGCTGGGGAACTAGAAGCTGTCTTGGAACTATCCAGAACTATGTATCTGCGTGAAGTTCAGATGTGTCTAGTAAATTTAGATGGGGTCATCTCAAATTAAGTTCCAGGAGGAAATATGGTATCCTTGAAGGAAATCTTCCTTGGGGAAGAAGAGGCAGGTAGATTCATCAGGCTACGGGGTCTCCAAATGGAGACACAGTGGTGCCAAGCCCACTGGCAAGTACACGAGCACTTGGATCTGCCTAGCTCCAGCCAGCTGGGATGTTCTAGGAAGGGAAAAAAAGGTGCACTTGAAACCAGAGATGCATTAGCGTAAAGGCCATCACACCTCACAGACCAAGAATCTGAGTCATGGGAACCTCTGAAGTGCAGAATGGAGAGGAGAGAGCTGGCACCAGCGGCCAGGGCAGCGTGGAGCAGCTCAGCGGCAGCTCAGGTGCACTTCAGCAGGAAGGGCACCTGGGTGTCCTGAGGGACCACCAACCAATGTGGGGCACCTCTGGGAGCTCCCTGGCATGCTAGAGAGGAAAAGGGAACTAGAAAGGGGATTTAAGTAGCCTTCCAGGTTGCCCAGTGGCCAAGCCCTGTTTCACTTCTTCTCTCTGATTCTCTCTCTCTCTCACTCTCTCCCTCTTTCTCTTTTACTCTTTCTCTTACTCTTTCTCCTCAGGTCAAAAGAGGGGCACTATGCCGGGCACAGTGGCTCATGCCTGTAATCCCAGTACTTTAGGGGGCCAAGGAGGGCGGATCACTTGAAGCAAGGATTTGGAGACCAGCCTGGCCAACATGACGAAACCCTATCTCTACAAAAAATACAAAACAAAAGAAAAAAATAGCCAGATGTGGTGGCACATGCCTGTCAACTCAGCTACTTGGGAGGCTGAGGCATGAGAATCGCTGGAACCCAGGAGATGGAGCCTGCAGTGAGCCAAGATTGCACCACTGCACTCCAGCCTGGGCAACAGAGCAAGACCCTGTCTCAAAAAATAAAAATTAAAAAAGAGGGGCACTCAAGCTAGTAAAAGCTGTAGCATCCTAATTAAGCAAAAGGAGTAGAGCTGGTGGGACCAAGAGGAAGCAGATAAGCTACAAGCCTGCCTTTCTTCATGGTCCA
The DNA here is from genome assembly GCF_029281585.2 of Gorilla gorilla gorilla. Taxonomy (NCBI): domain Eukaryota; kingdom Metazoa; phylum Chordata; class Mammalia; order Primates; family Hominidae; genus Gorilla; species Gorilla gorilla. The sequence goes on along the minus strand of NC_073229.2, from coordinate 33,517,361 downwards.
GGACACAGAGCCCTACTGCACAAATAACTTACAATGTTCTCACACCAAGCTATCACCAGACACCTTCAAGTTAGCTCCCTGCAACCTTGGCATTATCAGTACTGCACAAAGCCCTCTTCAGCATACAGCATAAACACCATCCCATAAAATCTCCAGCAAGCGGCTGGGCACAGTGGCTCACGCCTGTAATCCCAACACTTTGGGTGGCAGAGGTGGGCGGATCATGAGGTCAGGAGATGGAGACCATCCTGGCTAATACGGTGAAACCCCGTCTCTACTAAAAATATAAAAAATTAGCCGGGCGTGGTGGCAGGTGCCTGTAGTCCCAGCTACTCAGGAGGCTGAGGCAGGAGAATGGCGTGAACCTGGGAGGCGGAGTTTGCAGTGAGATCATGCCACTGCACTCCAGCCTGGGTGACAGCAAGACTCCGTCTCAAAAAAAAAAAAAAAAAAAGAATCTCCAGCAAGCCTTTGTTTCTTTGCAGTCTGCTTCTCTCATGCAGGCTGTCCACTGCCCCCTTTCAAACATATTTTCCTGCTTTCTCTAATAACTGTAACTTTCTTTACCTATACCTGTCTTGGTAAATTCTTTTACCCCCACACCACCAGCCCGGTTACCCATTGCACACTGCCTCCCCACCCCTCCTACCGCCCGCCTGCAACAAAAGCCACATGTTCGGCCGAGACTTTATTGTGTCCACATGCTGCAAAGATGTGAGTGACACTCACCACATCAGAAGACCGAAATCTCTTCATAGTATTTGACTCAGTAATTCTGCTTCTAGAAACTTAGCCTAAGAAAAGAATCAAGATTCACTCAAAGTCTTTGAACAGAATATTCATCATAGTACTTTCATAATAGCAAAATACTGAACAACCACAATGTTCAAGAATGGGGTAAGGACTAAGCAATTTATGGTATCCTCATTAAAAATTATGTTTCTGAAAAAGTACTTAACAATGTGGAAATGTTCACAATTAACTAAGGAAAAACTAGTACAAGAACAAACTCAAAGCATGTTCCAATCTTTGTTTTGTTTTGTTAAATACAGAAGAAAGATTGGAAGTTTATGCACCCTGATTTTTCATACTAATTAATTCTAGATGCAAGATTTTACTTTTTATTACGTTGGTGGGGGGGGGTTGTTTTTTATTTTTTATGTTTAGCAATTTTTTATCACGAATGTGACTTTTTTTAAGCAATGACAAGTTTTTATAAAGTTATAAGAACTCTATGCTAATGAATTTGAAAACTATTCAAAATCTGATATTTCAAAGCCTATAATTTTAAGAGAAAGAAGAAGAATAGAGCAGAGAGTGGTGGAGGTCATGTCCAGAGGGAGAGCAGATTTGCCACCATGTTCTCCTCTGTTAATCAATCCGCAAGACAATACCTAAGATGATTGCATTCTGAAGCAGGCTATTTTAAAGCTATATCTCTTTGTAAGAACTTGGTTCATTTCTCTATGATTTAAAAGAGATGATCAGTTCCATGCTAAATGGCTTCATTTGTTGCAAAATTTTCCTCTGAATGGGGATATTCAGTTTTAATGTAAAATTGAAACATTATTTCTCTTCTTTCATTTGCCTGCATTCATGTAAATAGGGGATTTAAGTATATATTTTTTCACTTAATGGATTTAAAACAAAATCTTTAAAAAAAATTTTCAAACTAAATTAATTTAAAAATGTATTTACCCTCCATTTTTTACATTCAGTCCTGTCACAGAAGAACAAGAAAAATATTTAGGTACAATTTCAGGGCGGTGTAGAGGAACGCAGCTGCCTGAACTCTGCAGTGAGCCTTCGGACCCATCCAAAACCCCGGATCAACTGGGGAGTGGGCCTGGCAACCTCTGTGGGGTGGCAGCCCAGAGGGCGGGGGCTGAGTGCTGCAAAAGCGCCCTGTTCCTCCCCTCTCTTCCTGAGACTGCCTTCCACTGAGCTAAGCCTATGTTTCTCCAGCAGAGAATAATTAAAACACGCCAACCTTGGAGCTTGCAAACGTCCTTCTGGAGTAAGATGTTCCAGTTCAAAAGGCTTCTCCATTCCCTTCTCTTTCCTGGACATCAGGACCCAGTATGGGTTCCTAATGGCCTTAAGGAGCCATGCCCTCTTGGAACCAGAAGCCTGTTGAAAAACATGAGGAATTTGGGGGCAAACCAACAGTTTCTCTGAGACCTTGCACTGAATTCTCACTGTTCTATCTCTTGTCTCAGGCCACATATATTGCCTCCCCATTTCCTCTTTCCCTACTATCTTACGAACATCCTCCTCCTCCTGCTTTCTTCTGGCCTTCCATGGTGCCCCATGGCCAAGCCCTGTTTCATGTTTCCTCTCTCACAATCACATTCTCTCTCTCCCCCCATCTCTTTTCACACAGGGACACACAGCACACATGTACACATGTACACCAGTGTTTTTGAAAGAATTCTTAGATTTCATGCTATCCAATAAAAATGATTTCTTTCAAACTACTTGATGATCTCAGTGGTTGCCTTCCAGTTCTGCTTCTCTTTAAGCTTAGAGTTCCCGTTTTTCAAATATTAGTGGAATGTCCTCAGGGTAATAGTTATGCCGCTGATCAAGAACACACAGGTACACACAGGGATTCCCAGAATCTCTTCAATACCTCCGAGCAGCACCCCCACCCAGGTGTAAGGGCTGGGACCTCTGCTGTAGGCCAGGATGATGTCATGTCATCCTGTCTCAACTCTGTACAAAGCCAAGCAGAGCGCCAAAGACTCCAGATGCCCAAGGGCTATAGGCTATTATGTGGTGGCGATTTGATCAACTTCAGAGAGTGCTCAAGGCTAATCTCATGATTCCATTACAAGCTCAGTTCCTCCAGGCCCCAGGAGCTGATGTTTATCTGTATTGCTCTCATCATTCTTTTGGTTCAGTAGCAATTCCCTTACAGGAACTCCATAAATTGGGAAAGAGGATTGCATGACCAAAGCCCCAGGTGGTTGTCACCGTGTGACCTCTGTGACTTATCAGACTCCCTCCTCTCATGTACCTGAACCCCCTCCCACAGTCCAGCTCCCTCCTGGCCTCAAACTCTGCTTTGAGCCCTACTTTTCCAGCTGTGCTTCTGACTGCATTCTTCGTGCCAGCCCCCTCTCCTTAATGGCTGCATCAGTCTCCCCAAACCCCAATCTGTGGGCTTCCTGGTTGTGCTGCAAATGGGTTCAGTGCCCAGAACGTCAGCTTGGCTGCCACCTGACTTCAAGTGTCATCTATGGCCTCAGGTGTTACCCGCAGGCCAAACGCAGTGAATTAGAACTCAGGGATTGTGAGGGCCTCTGCAATCAGACCTCTCCCCTCAGGTAAGAAAATCAAGAGGCTGGGTTAGTTTGTACAACCCCTCCCTCCCTCCACCCCTCACCTTTCCTTTACCCATCCCCACTCCCTGTCAGTCTCCCCCATTTCCAGCTCACTTGATGGGATGGGCTGGAAAGCAGCAGCAGAAGAGAGCAACTCTGGAATCAGAAACATCTGGATTCCAATTCCAGCATTTGCTACTCACAAGCAATACAATGTCAGACAGGTGATAAGCCCCTCTCCACCTTACTGGTCTCATCGAAGAAATGGAAATAACAGCCTCTGTGTCACAAGGTTATCAGGAGGACTGAAGGTAATGCATATAAATATGATGTCTGGCACAGAGTAGAACATCAAAAACCAGTCACCATTATTTGTGTGTGTGTGTGTGTGTGTGTGTGTGTGTTTTGTGTGTATTTTGTTTTGTTTTGTTTTGAGACAGAGTCTTGCTCTGTCGCCCAGGCTGGAGTGCAGTGGTGCGATCAAGGCTCACTGCAACCTCCACTTCCCAGATTCAAGCAATTCTCCTGCCTCAGCCTCCTGAGTACCTGGGATTACAGGTGCCTGCCACCAGGCCTGGATAATTTTTGTATTTTAGTAGAGACGGGGTTTCACCATGTTGGCCAGGTTGGTCTCGAATTCCTGACCTCATGTGATCCAGCCGCCCCGGCCTCCCAAAGTGCTGGGATTACAGGCATGAGCCACCATGCCCGGTCACCACTATTATTCATTCTCAGCATGTATTCTCCTGTCTTTTCTAGAAGTTCTGGAGACTCTAGTCACATGCCCACTTGCCAGTCAGATGCAAGAAACTGGTAACAACCACAGCACATTCCTGAATGTTATTGTAAGACCTTTAAATTTTGGGTCAGTTTCCCAGACAAACTCAGGCTTTAGGCCTGCCTGCAACCTATTTCTGCAATTTCTCAATTTGGGCTTTGGCCTATCCTGTAATCCCCCTGATGCCTGCCTTTAACAACATGCACTCACTTAAAAAAATTAAAAGATACTCTGTGCTCATGGGCTGGAGGAATTCATATTGTTAAAATGACAATACTCTCCAAAGCACTTTACAGATTCAATGCAATCCTTATCAGAATACCAATCACATTCTCCACAGAAATAGAAAAAAAATTCTCAAATGTATATGGAACCAGAAAAAAACTCAAATAGCTAAAGTAATCCTGAGCAAAAAGAGCAAAGCTGGAGGTATCACACTTACCTGACTTCAAAATTTACTACAAAGACATAGTAACCAAAACAGTATGGTACTGGCATAAAAACAGACACATAGACTGATGGAACAGAATAGAGACCTCTGATATAAATCCATGAATTTACAACCAACTCATCTTTGACAAAGATGCAAAAACATACAATGGGGTGAAGACAGCCTTTTCAAGAAACAGTGCTAGAAAAACTAGAGAGCTATGTACACAAGAATGAAAGTAGACCCTGAATCTCTCACCATACACAAAAAAATCAGATCAAAATGAATTAAAGACTTGAATCTAAGACCTGACATCATGAAATTGCTAGAAGAAAACATTGGGGAAATGCTCCAGGACATTGGTCTTGTCAATTTTTTTTTTTTTTTTGTATACGACTTTGAAAGCACAGGCAACCAAAGCAAAAATATAGAACTGGGTTTATATCAAGCTAAAAAGTTTCTTCTGCAAATGAACAATCAAGACATTGAAGGGAGAACACATAGAAAGGAAGAAAATATTGGAAAACCATCCATTTGACAAGTGATTAATAACCAGAATAGATAAGGAGCTCAAACAACTTAATAGCAACCACAACAACAAAAAATCTAATTAAAAAATGGGCAAAAGATGTGAATATTTCTCAAAGTGACATACAAATGGCCTACAGCTCTATGAAAAAAAAGTTCAACATCACTAATCATGGAGAAATGCTAATCAAAACCAATTTGCAATATCCTCTCATCCCAGTTAAAAGGACTTGTATGAAAAAGACAAGCAATAGCAGATGCTGGCAAGAATGTGGAGAAAGGGGAACTCTCATACACTGCTAATGGGAATGTAAATTAGCACAGCCACTATGGAAAACAGTATGGAGATTCCTCAAAAAACTAAAATTAGAACTACCATATGATCCAGCAACTCCACTACTGAGATAGTTGTCCAAAAGAAAAGAATTGATATATCAAAGAGATATCTGCTTACCATGTTTATTGTAGTACTATTCACAATTGTCAAATATGGAATCAGGCTGGGCGTGGTGGCTCATGCCTGTAATCCCAGCACTTTGGGAGGCTGAGGCGGGCGGATCACTTGAGGTAAGTTCAAAACCATCCTGGCCAACATGGTGAAACCCCATCTCTACTAAAAATACAAAAATTAGCTGGGCGTGGTGGTGGATGCCTGTAATCTCAGCTACTCATGAGGCTGAGGCAGGAGAACCCTTTAAGCCTGGGAGGCGGAGGTTGCAGTCAGTGGAGGTTACACCACTGCTCTCCAGCCTGGGCGACAGAGGGAAACTCGGTCTCAAAGAAACAAACAAACAAAAAGGCAGGGCAGGGTGGTTCATGCCTGTATCCCAGTACTTTGGGAGGCTGAGGCAGGTGGATCACGAAGTCAGGAGTTAAAGACCAGCCTGGCCAAGATGGTGAAACCCCATCTCTACTAAAAATACAAAAATTAGCCAGGTATAGTGGTCAGGGTGCTTGTAATCCCAGCTACTTGGGAGGCTAAGGCAGAGAATTGCTTGAGCCGGGGAGACAGAGGTTGCAGTCAGCTGAGATCACGCCACTGCACTCCAGCCTGGGTGATAGAGCGAGATTCTGTCTCAAAAAAAAAAAAAAAAAAAAAAGTGTGTAGCACCTCCCTCCTCTCTCTCTTCCTCCTGCTCCAGCCACGGAAGACATGCTTGCTTCCCCTTTGCCTTCCACCGTGATTGTCAGGTTCCTGTGACCTCCCCAGCCATGCTTCTTGTACAGCCTATGGAACTGTGAGCCAATTAAACCTCTTTTATTTATAACTTACCCAGGCTCAGGTATTTCTTTATAGCAGTGCGAGAACAGACCAATACAGATGGTAAATTATATAGGCGTATTTTGTCTCAATTAAAAAAATAAATTAAAAAAACCATACACTTACCCCGTGGCATGCTGAAGCCGGTTTGTGCTGGCTAACAAGAGCTGGTTGTTAATTTTTAAGAATTTTCCTCGTCAGTTGAAATCAGCCATGACAGAAGTATTCCTACCATAGAAATCAGCAACCCCTCCACAAATAGGTTGGTGCAAAAGTAACTGCAGTTTTTGCCATTAAAAAGTAATGTGAAAAACCACACTTACTTTTGCATCAGCCTAATTTATTAGCTCACCACGGATTTATTAGCTAATTTATTAGCTCACCACCATACCCACCACTTCCTTTTTTTTTCTGAGACGGAGTCTCGCTCTGTCACCCAGACTGGAGTACAGTGGCGCGATCTCGACTCACTGCAAGCTCCGCCTCCTGAGTTCACGCCATTCTCCTGCCTCAGCCTCCCAAGTAGCTGGGACTACAGGCGCCTGCCTCCACGCCCGTCTAAATTTTTTTGTGTTTTTAGTAGAGATGGGGTTTCACCCACCACTTCCTTGTGAACTTGATTTTTCTGAGTCCCACTCCCTGTACCATGTTCCGCCCACCTGCCCATCATCCATGACTAAGGCCTCATCCTGGTGAGTCCTCCCCCAGGACTCTGGTCTCCAAGTGATTGTTCCCTGGTGTAGCATGGACAGCACCCCAGATCTAACACCATCCAAGAAAATAACACAAACCCTGGACATCCCGAGGGAACTCAGTGCTTTGTTTACTATCCAATTCCCACATATCGGAGACAGCTCCTGTCAAAATAAAGTCAATAGACCATTTCACACATTAATTATCTCAGACTGCAAACCTAATGGGAAGACTTGAGAGGTTCTGTTATCAAATAAACAACCCCTGTCAATGTTCCATATAGAAGATTCTGAAAAGATGTGAGCCTAATTGACAATCTCCCAGTTATATTTTAATTGAGATGATGCCGTGTGGCAGAATGAATTCCATCCACAACTTTCCATTGGCTTCTGTGTGACCTTTCCCCCCATTTCTTGACAGATTCATCTTGCTGAACATCTTGTGGAAAATGTAAAAAACTTCGCTTTTTTCTCCATCATGCTGAAGTTTGAATCTCATGAATTTATTTTCCTTAAAATAACAGTTGCTGCATATTCTGATCACTTCTTGCCTCAATTATATTTGTACTGAAACTTCCTCTTCTAAATAGCTTTGTGCATTTTCTCTCTCCTTCCTGTCCTTCTCCGTAGTCTTAGCTCATTAGTGGAAGATTATCGCTTTGATCTTTATGTTGACCAGAGTCAGATAGATAGACACCAAAGGAATCAGGGATCCCTTCCATGGCTATAAATTCAGAGTATGTTTTTTTAAAAACCATCTTTAATGCTTTTAAACAAAGGCAGGTAGTTTAAGAAGGCCTCTGTTAAGACAGTCACAAATTTAAGACAATTTGGGACACTCTTGTCCATCTATACATTAATTCAGTTCACCCACATTTATGCAGCCTGTTGTGAACTAAGTCCTCTGACAGGCTCTGAGGGTCTTAGGGCCCCTCCTCTTCACTGTCTATCTAGTAGAGGAGATAAGCAAATAAACACAACTGGATCTGATGTGTGCTATAATATAGGTATGACCAAACTACAGAGACAGAAAGGAGTAAAGAGGGAGTTACTAAGTCAGTTGGGCAGTGTATCAGTTTCTTATTGCTACTGTAATAAACTGCCACTAGCTTAGTGGCTTGAAACAACACTAATCTATTCTTCTACAATTCCGGAGATTAGAAGTCCAAACTGAGTCCTATGGAGCTAAAATAAAAGTGTTGAGACCCAGGGACAGTGGTTCATGCCTATAGTCCCAGCTACATGGGAGGCCGAGGTAGGAGGATCCCTTGAGCCCAGAAATTTGAGGACAGCCTGGGAAATATAGGGAGATCCCATCAAATAAAAAAGAACTGACAGGGCTAATTCCTTCTGAGGATTCCAGGGGAGTATCCATTCCTTTGCCTCCTCTAGAGGCTGCCTGTGTTGCTGGCCTTGCCCGTGACCTCGTCACTCCAATTTGTGACTCCATCATCACATTCCCTTCTCTTCCTCCAATCTCCTGCCTCATCTTGTAAGTAGCCTGTAATGACATTGAACCCACCCAGATAATCCAGAATCATCACCCCATCTCAAGATCTTTGACTTACTCATATCTTCAAAGGCCCTTTTACCAGGTAAGGTAACACATTCACGGGTTCTATGAATTCAGACTTCAGCATTCAGCCTACCACTGCAGGATGGAGGAGGGGAGTTCCATGAAACTTCTTCCCATGTGAGAAAGGATAGTAGAGCCATCTGCTGTGTCCTGGCTAGTTCTTGCCACTCTGCATCTTGCAGACCTGACCTGCCACAGGTGCCCACCCCCCACCTGTTGCTGCCACACTGCTTCTCTCTTTCCCTTGGGAGGTGGCTTCTGCCTCCAGCTCCTTTACAGCCAGGGGGAGCCTGTTAGGCTGGAGCTGCTGAATGGTCCCCTCCAAAAATTGTCTAGAAGTCTACCTTAGAGGTGGGCCACAAACTACCACCTTTCTCAGGTAACGCAACTGAAGTACAAAGAATTTCTCAATTTTACATTGCAAAATAATGGGTAATTATCCATTATAAATAGCTACCTGTTATTAGCACTTGTTATGTGCAATGAATTGCACTATGTGGTTTATAAGAATTATTTCATTTATTTCTTAACAATAATCTCTATGGCAGACACAATCTTTATTCCCTTGTTCATGATAAGGGAGTGGAGGCTTAGTAAGTTTAATCAATTTCTCCAATGCCATTTAGCAAGCAAGAACAGTAGCTCAGACTTAAAACCAGCTTTATCTGGTTCTAAAGCACTTATTCTAACCACAACTCTATTCTAGTGCACCAGTCAGCTGAGGTCAGAGCTATTCAATAGATGGCTAGAGGCAGTCACGTGGAAAAGATAAGAACATGTGTCCTGGACCTTGGCCACATATAAACTTGTAAAATTGGGTCAATTACTTAATTTTAAAGTGCCTCAGTTTCTCATCTGTAAGTTGGAGATAAATATAATACCTATCTGATAGAGTTATAATGAGGATTATATGAGATAATATGTATAAATATTATGCTCCTAACACACAGTAAATAATCAATAAATGTTAGCTATTTTACTGTTATTTAACTGAATTAGAGTTGTTACGTTGTTGAAAATAGAGAATAGGTAGCCACACCTTCGTGAGGACTGGAGTAGGAAAAGCTATTATTTGACATGGAAACTTCCAGTGAGATGGGTGATGAACAGCTTGGTGCATGATTTAGGTTTGAATAAATGTTCGCTCTGCCTTAAAGGCTATGTGAGGATAATCAGCATGGGAAAAGGACCTTTGCCTGTCTGTTATTAAATGTCGTCTCTCAGTTCTAAATTCTCCTTCCTCAATCTGTTTAGTGATCCTGGGGCCAGAACTTGGCAAACTCCCTCTTTCCTTTGCCAGCTGCCTCCCTGTTTCCCTCTTAAGCAACCAGTAGCAGGCACAGGAAGAGGTTTAGAAGGTGGGAGCGGAACAAGGGACCTGATGCCGTTCTTGTCAGCAGCACCCAACGAACAGCCCCCAATCCTGGCACCTGCACGTAGGTTCCAGTGACAGGTGGCTCTGATTTCCAGCTGCTTTTCACTGTCCTGGAACCTGGTTCACAGTGCTGTCCTGGGAGGCACATGCGTAGCAGCCCCTTCTCTAAGTCCCAGTTCCAGGGGCTCCTCCTCCAAGCTCTGGGGGTGCCAGCAGCAGTTAGACAGGGTCCTCTCCCTGGAGATCTGTCATTCATGTGAAGCCTCCATCCAAGCTTTTGGTTTCCAATAAATCCAAACTCTCCCCTTCATTCTCCCAGTCCTAGAGGTTCCAGTGGCCTCCTCCAGTGAGTATCTCTGTGTTCATTCATTAACACTTTTGTTTTTCCTGTCTTTCAACAGCTGTTTAATCAATTGCCTATAGTAAATTATCTCTGTTAAAGTAACTAGCATGGATGCTGTTTCCTGACTAGACCCTGAATAATACACACACTTATGTACAAACACTGTACATGGACATTGACATTTGTGTACATACACAAACATTTCTATGTGCATTACGTATGAATATTCATAGCACTTTCCTCGGTGTGTTTCAGCCCTGCATCTGCTCTGCTGGCCCTCATTAATGCTCTGTCCTTTCCAGATGCTAAAATGTGTCAGAAAGAACAATATTACAGAGTTCTAGATGCAATATATTTCCCCTTGTATAAATATAAGTATCTGTTTCATGCTTCTATACAGTCAAAAACTTACAGGCCAACTCTTTTTCACATTAGACATTTGTGGTGGTAACATTTGTTAACGACTTACTGGCTCAAAGGGGACATTTTAATTAGATGATATAAAAATTCCCTCTTGAAACTTTCACTGCTTCCTTCATTTATTCAACATAAGTAATTTTCCACTCAGCGCCAGACACTCTTCTGGATGTTTCAGGTAAAAAAACAAAAAAAAAAACATAAAAACAAAAACAAGACAGACAAAGGCAAAGCCCTTGTGGTGAGAATGACAGGGGGATCAGGGATGGGGAATGGTTTATATGCACAGACCCAGGACAGAATCTGTCAGCCTGTGTGGGAAGGCTCTGGAGCCCAGCCATCTGGGTTCAAATCCTGCCTCCACTACTTACAACCAAATGACCTTGGAAAAGTTCCTAAACTTTTCTATGCTTCCTGTTTCCTCTTGTTACAAAATAAAGATTCAAAGGATTACTAAGAAGGTTAAGAAGAAAATAAACAGTCCTCGGCACAGTATAGGCACTTGGTAAGTACTGGTCCTTTTTACCACCATCATTAGAAATGTGCTCGGGGATCTCATTTGCCCTGTATTAGTCTTCTCATACTGCTATAAAGATACTACCAGAGACTGGGTAATTTATAAAGAAAGGAGATTTAATTGACTCATAGTTCTGCATGGCTGTGGAGGCCTCAGGAAACTTACAGTCATGACAGAAGGCAAAGGAGAAGCAAGTACCTTCTTCACAAGGCAGCAAGAGAGAGTGTGAGCAAGAATGAGAAAGTGCCACACTTTAAAACTATCAGCTGTCATGAGAACTCACTCACTATCCAATCACCTCCCTCCTGGTTCCTGGTTCCAGGAGCTGGTTTTTTGAAAGGATCAACAAAATTGATAGACTGCTAGCAAGACTAATAAAGAAGAAAAGAGAGAAGAATCAAATAGACGCAATAAAAAATGGTAAAGGGGATATCACCACTGATCCCACAGAAATACAAACTACCATCAGAGAATACTATAAACACCTCTATGCAAATAAACTAGAAAATCTAGAAGAAATGGATAAATTCCTTGACACATACACCCTCCCAAGACTAAACCAGGAAGAAGCTGAATCTCTCAATAGACCAATAACAGGCTCTGAAATTGAGGCAATAATTAATAGCTTACCAACCAAAAAAAGTCCAGGACCAGATGGATTCACAGCCGAATTCTACCAGACGTACAAGGAGGAGCTTGTACTATTCCTTCTGAAACTATTCCAATCAATAGAAAAAGAGGGAATCCTCCCTAACTCATTTTATGAGGCCAGCATCATCCTGATACCAAAGCCGGGCAGAGACACAACAAAAAAAGAGAATTTTAGACCAATATCCTTGATGAACATTGATGCAAAAATCCTCAATAAAATACTGGCAAACCAAATCCAGCAGCACATCAAAAAGCTTATCCACCATGATCAAGTGGGCTTCATCCCTGGGATGCAAGGCTGGTTCAACATACGAAAATCAATAAACGTAATCCAGCATATACACAGAACCAAACACAAAAACCACATAATTATCTCAATAGATGCAGAAAAGGCCTTTGACAAAATTCAACAACTCTTCATGCTAAAAACTCTCCATAAATTAGGTATTGATGAGACGTATCTCAAAATAATAAGAGCTATCTATGACAAACCCACAGCCAATATCATACTGAATGGACAAAAACTGGAGGCATTCCCTTTGAAAACTGGGACAAGACAGGGATGCCCTCTCTCACCACTCCTATTCAACATAGTGTTGGAAGTTCTGGCCAGGACAATCAGGCAGGAGAAGGAAATAAAGGGCATTCAATTAGGAAAAGAGGAAGTCAAATTGTCCCTGTTTGCAGATGACGTGATTGTACATCTAGAAAACCCCATCGTCTCAGCCCAAAATCTCCTTAAGCTGATAAGCAACTTCAGCAAAGTCTCAGGATACAAAATCAATGTGCAAAAATCACAAGCATTCTTGTACACCAATAACAGACAAACAGAGAGCCAAATCATGAGTGAACTCCCATTCACAATTGCTTCAAAGAGAATAAAATACCCAGGAATCCAACTTACAAGGGATGTGAAGGACCTCTTCAAGGAGAACTACAAACCACTGCTCAATGAAATGAAAGAGGATACAAACAAATGGAAGAACATTCCATGCTCATGGGTAGGAAGAATCAATATTGTGAAAATGGCCATACTGCCCAAGGTAATTTATAGATTCGATGCCATCCCCATCAAGCTACCAACGACTTTCTTCACAGAATTGGAAAAAACTACTTTAAAGTTCATATGGAACCAAAAAAGAGCCTGCATTGCCAAGTCAATCCTAAGCCAAAAGAACAAAGCTGGAGGCATCACGCTACCTGACTTCAAACTATACTACAAGGCTACAGTAACCAAAACAGCATGGTACTGGTACCAAAACAGAGATATAGACCAATGGAACAGAACAGAGCCCTCAGAAATAATGTCGCATATCTACAACTATCTGTTCTTTGACAAACCTGACAAAAACAAGCAATGGGGAAAGGATTCCCTATTTAATAAATGGTGCTGGGAAAACTGGCTAGCCATATGTAGAAAGCTGAAACTGGATCCCGTACTTACACCTTATACAAAAATTAATTCAAGATGGATTAAAGACTTAAATGTTAGACCTAAAACCATAAAAACTCTAGAAGAAAACCTAGGCATTATCATCCAGGACATAGGCATGGGCAAGGACTTCATGTCTAAAACACCAAAAGCAATGGCAACAAAAGCCAAAATTGACAAATGGGATCTAATTAAACTAAAGAGCTTCTGCACAGCAAAAGAAACTACCATCAGAGTGAACAGGCAACCTACAGAATGGGAGAAAATTTTTGCAACCTACTCATCTGACAAAGGGCTAATATCCAGAATCTACAATGAACTCAAACAAATTTACAAGAAAAAAACAAACAACCCCATCAAAAAGTGGGCGAAGGACATGAACAGACACTTCTCAAAAGAAGACATTTATGCAGCCAAAAAACACATGAAAAAATGCTGATCATCACTGACCATCAGAGAAATGCAAGTCAAAACCACAATGAGATACCATCTCATACCAGTTAGAATGGCGATCATTAAAAGGTTAGGAAACAACAGGTGCTGAAGAGGATGTGGAGACATAGGAACAGTTTTACACTGTTGGTGGGACTGTAAACTAGTTCAACCATTGTGGAATTCAGTGTGGCGATTCCTCAGGGATCTAGAACTAGAAATACCATTTGACCCAGTCATCCCATTACTGGGTATATACCCAAAGGATTATAAATCATGCTGCTATGAAGACACATGCACACATATGTTTATTGCGGCACTATTCAGAATAGCAAAGACTTGGAACCAACCCAAATGTCCAACAACGATAGACTGAATTAAGAAAATGTGGCACACATACACCATGGAATACTATGCAGCCATAAAAAATGATGAGTTCATGTCCTTTGTAGGGACATGGATGAAGCTGGAAACCATCATTCTCAGCAAACTATCGCAAGGACAAAAATCCAAACACCGCATGTTCTCACTCATAGGTGGGAATTGAACAATGAGAACACATGGACACAGGAAGAGGAACATCACACACCGGGGACTGTTGTGGGGTGGGGGGAGGGGAGAGGGATAGCATTAGGAGACATACCTAATGCTAAATGACGAGTTAATGGGTGCAGCACACCAACAAGGCACATGTATACACATGTAACAAACCTGCACATTGTGCACATGTACCCTAAAACTTAAAGTATAATAATAATAAAATTAAAAACAACAACAACAAAAAAAACAAAAAAAAAATTAACGTGGGAGCACAGAGGTGAAAGGAGGTTGAATTCGGTGTATGTTTTGAAGGTAAATCTAAAAAGATCTGCTGATGGATTTTCCTGAGAGGATTCAAAGGTGAAACCTAGTCCCATTTCGTGCAGTGGAGAAGACTAAGAGGAGCACTATGGGCTTAGGCAAGCAGCAAAGGTAGGGTTCAGGTTTGGCTATGGCAAGTGAGATGCGAATTAGACATTCAAGCAGAAATGTTGAGGGCAGGTGGATACACACATCTACTGCTAACTTCTGCCCCTCTCTGCCTCCCTTCCACCATTATAGGGTTATTTGTCAGAACTAGACAGTGACCTAAATAGAGGCATTAAGTCACCATTTGTTGATTTGGTGTGAATTTAGTTAATGCACCCTACAGCAGTTTGCTTGGAGAATAAGAATTTTTATGGTGCCTCGGAGCTTCCACCTAGCCCTGGAGAGAGGTCAGGGTGTTCAGAAAGAGCACAAAAATAGGAGGCAAAGTGGCACTGGAAATGATTTTCTTCCATGTAGTAGGGCTGGCCCTGTGTATGTAACCTGTGCTGCCTTCGAATTTCACATAAGACTTATCAATCACACTGAGAGCCTCCTTCGGGTCATGTACTTCCTTCCATCAATTACTAGCTAGGCTAGACACAGTCTGAATTTAAACCAAATCATGATCACTTTTTCCACCCGCCACCCATTGAAATCCTCATCACTATGGTTATCAGTAACTGCTGGAGTCTCCATCCTTCCTTCCAGGGAGGGAGACAAAAAAACAAAACAAAACAAAACAAAACAAGAAAAAACTCCCATGTCTTGAAAATAACCTTTCTAATTACCTTTCTTCTCTCTCCTGATGAGCCCGGCAGCATCATAAACCCCGTCCCTGTATCTCAGAAGCAGTCTCTGCAGAGCAAGAGACAGGCAGTAGCTCTCCTCCTCACCAGCCTCGCACCCCAGCTTGCTGCTAAGCAGTGTTCTTTATCATCTTAATTGCAACTTGCATGCCCACCTTTCTGCTCCAGGAGCTCTGAGTATTAATCACCTCCAAGTCACTTCAGGTAATGCTGACTGCTTTATCTTTTGTTCTGTCACCAACATGGGGATACAGGAGGGTGTAGGCAGGCAAATGGCTTCCTCCTCAATTCCAATCTTCCTGAAATCCTCGCCACTCACCACGCTGGTGAAAACCTTCTGGCCCTTTCCTCTGGGGAGCCATTCCTCACTCTAGTGAGTTTCTTCCAAGGCCACATTTGTCAATGTCCATTGTAAAATTACCAACCATTTGATGTTTTGTTAACCCTTTGCAAGCACATTGTACAGAGGCAAATGAGAGAGCATGATAAAGAGCAGTTGCTTTCAAAGCACCCGCAGCATCAGCATCCCCTGGACCAGATTCTTGGCCGGGCCATGGTGGCTCATGCCTTTAGTCCCAGTACTTTGGTAGCCGTAGGAGGGAGGATCACTTGAGACCAGGAGTTCGAGACCAGCCTGGGCAACATAAGGAGACCCACTCACTATTAAAAAAATTTAATTAGCCAGGCATGGTAGTGCACCCCAGTAGTCCCAGCTACTCAGGAGGCTGAGTTGGGAGGATTGCTTGAGCCCAAGAGTTTAAGGTTGCAGTGAGCCATGATCGCACCATTGCACTCCAGCCTGGACAACAGAGCAAGACCCCATCTCAAAAAAAGAAAAAGGAGGAAAGAAATGCAGATTCTCAGGCCCCACCCAGACTAACTGAATAATCAGAATCTCTGCGGGGAGGGCCCAGCAATCTCTGGTTGCTCAAGTTCTCAAGGTGCTTCTGATGCATGCTTAAATTTGAGAGCAACTGAAAAAGCACTCTGGTTGGGAAACAGGAGTGCTAACTACACCAGTGATGAACAAACTGTGTGCCTTTGGTTGGGCTGTCCACCTTGCAGCACTTAGTTTCCACACTCAAAAATGAGCAGATCTGACTTGATCATCTCTACAGCCCCTTCCAGACTCAAAATTTTAAGAAGGTATGTGGGGGAGGGGGAAGGGACCACAGTATGAGATGATGATGATGATAAGTGTTTCCTGAATGCTCCTTTGGAGTCTGGTACTAGGCCAGGCATTCTTGTTACCTATGAGATGCACATATCTTGAAGGTGGACAAGTATCAAATTGTTCTGGTCCCCCTGTGACACTGGGCTCAGGCTTTTCTGACACACCCTCTTTGGTGGAGTTGGGTGCACCCTCCGGGCTATGCCACCTCCCGAGTGCATTGCCCTCCCTACACTGAGCCCTGGACGTTACAACTTTCCACCCTTGTCCTCGTCTCTCCCACTGTGAGCTCTTGGAGGAAAGGGGATATGTTTGTATTTCAGCATCCAGCCAAATGTCTGGCACTTAATATGTGAGTGACTCAAAGATAAATCAATGTTTATATCAATAATTTTCACTCTGCTCAGAAATCCCATAGGCATTGTCAGGGTTATGTCCCTGGAGCCTCTCCAATTCTTACCTCCTCCTCTCTAGGCAACTCAACCACCCTTGATTTGTTTTTATGCTTCTTCCTCACGAAACTCTATGCTGTGGCCTTTCATATCACGCGAGCCACATTCCTCAGCAGGGTCTACACTCTGCATCTCTTAGTGGGCTCTGTCTTTGCCTCATCAGAGCAAGAATTAATAGTTATTTCCCTTTAAAAAGATGTATTTTTAAAATGTCATCTAACAGGTACATTTTGCTCGTTGTTTTAACGTGTGATATGCAGCATCTAAGTGGACAGTAGAATAAAGCTACTTTCAGCAAGATGCTCCTGTATTTCCCCTCCTCCAACAGCGCCAGCTCTCGTTTCTCACTGAGCCTGCAGTAAATCGGTGGAAAGTTCAGCCTTAGGTCTCCTTGATGAGTTGATGTTAGCATTTCCATTAGCCATCGATAAAACAAATATTCACTGCGTGAAGGCTTTATTACCATGCTAAGGCTAGGCTCACAGACCAAGCATTGCAGTGAACAATGAGGGCTATGGATATGCCTAGAAATTGGGCCCGTACCCTGCTCACACTCACTCATATGTTTTTAGGAACTTTGCTTAAGATGCTGCTGTAGGCAGAATTTTTTTTTTAAGACAGAGTTTTGCTCTTGTCGCCCAGGCTGGAGTGCAATGGCACAGTCTTGGCTCACGCAACCTCTGCCTCCCGGGTTCAAGCGATTCTCCTGCCTCAACCTCCCAAGTAACTGGGCTTACTGGCACCCACCACTATGCCCGGCTAATTTTTGTATTTTTAGTAGAGACGGGGTTAGAATTTTAAGATGGTGCCCAAGATTGTCCCGTCCCCTGGTATATACCCCCTTTCTCCCAGGTATTTAATCAAACATGAATCTAGGTGCAGCTGTGATGAGATTTTGTCACTGTAACCAAAGTCCCAAATCAGTTGACCTCAAGAAAGGGAGATCACTGTCGGTGGGCCTCACCTAATCAAGTGAACTGTTAAGGGCCAGGACTATTCTTAGCAAGAGAAATTGAATTGTGAAAAAACATTCCCCATTTCTGCTGTTGAAGATGGAGGAGGTCACAGGCAAGGAACGCAGGTGGCCATCGGCTGATGGCCAACCAGGAAATAGGACCCCAGTCCTACAACTATAAGGAACTGAATTGTGCCAGCAACACAAATGAGCTTTGGAAGTGGATTCTTTTTCAGTCATGCCTTCTAACAAGACCAGTATCTGGTCAACACCTCAATTTCAGCCTTGCAAAATTCTGAATAGAGAACCCAGACATGCTGCACCCAACCTTTTGACCTCAGAACAGTGAGTTCATAAGCAGGTGTTGTTTTAAGCTGCTAAATGTGTGATAATTTGTTAGGCAGCAATAAGAAACAAATGCAGATGCTAATAGGTAACGTCCCCCAACCTTCATCCTGAAAGGTAAGTCTTCCTTTCACATATATATGCCTCATATACTCCACCCTTTCCCTTGCCCCTGCTGCCATTCTTAACTTTGCTAGAGAAGGTTCCAGAAACATAACAGCACCCTCTCCCCGCTATAAAAGAAGGCAGACACAGGTGCCTCGAGCGGAAAAAGGCACCCTGTTCTGTGACAGGCTGCATCGTGCCTTCATTCCCCGCCCTGCCCCTGAGCATGGCTGTCATGTGCTTTTTGCAAACAATGCATTATTTCTATGTGCCCCATCATCTAGAACATAACCTCTCACCCTCACTCCAAAGTTGTTCTGTACTCCATGCCCTGAAATATTGCAGATGGTGCCAACTACTTTGTGCCTTCCACAACCCTTGGGCTGTCTGCTTTGTTTTATTGGCTGTAACCGATGGCCTGGCCTTGCTACACCACAAAATCAAGACAGGCCCTATTCTTCAAATTCCTCCACGCATACGCCCGATGGAGAGGGAGAGTCATTTATGGTCTCTCCTGCTAGACTCTCTGTAAATTACCAGGCTTTTGAGTTTATAGGTTAAATACTCAGCAGGAATATTCAGCTTAAGGCTGAGGAATTTCCCTGTGGGGGTGATGACTGGGAAAGTGAGGGCAGTGCCTTTTTTTTTTTTTGCCTAGGCAGTTAATGTTGAACGTAATACATCATCACGAATCATTGGAGGTGGCTCTCCCATGGTACTCATTAGCTTATTAAAATGAACACAACTGTTCTGGCTGATCTAAATTATAGAATGATGACAAACATAACAATAATAAACCTTATAGCCATTTAATCCTTTTTTTTCTATAATAGTTTGGCTTGCCCTCTCACCTGAGTCTGTGGGGTAGGAATAAGAACTTGTAATTAAAAGTTACAAATAAAGAATCTCATTCTCTCTGTTCACATGGCTGTCACCTGAGACACTCTGCCCTGGTACCTGAGGGCAGGAAAGGATGAGAGGTCACCCCTGTCCACCCCACCCAGCTCAGCAACTGGCCTCTTTTACCTTCATTTGAGAGGCAACATAGCCTCATGGGTGATTCTGAAAGTTTACTGCCTATTGGAATCAGCTGGGAATCTTTAAACAATACTGATGCCCGCTCCCACCCTGGCCATTCCAATTTAATTGACCCTGGGTAGAACCTGGGTATGGAGAGGTTTGAGAGCTCTCCAAGTGATTCCACCTTGCAGGCAAGTCTGGGAAACCACTGGCTTAGTGGCTAAGACAAGCTACATATCAAGACTATCATGTACACATGGACAACCTTGAGCAAGTCACTTGTTCTTTCTATACCTCAGTTTCCTCATCTGTTAAATGGAGATAGTAATGGCACCCACCCCATAGGTATTATTAAATGAAATAATGATGCCAATTGTTTACCTCAGTGCCTAGGACATTGTAAGAATTATGTGTTAATTATTGATATTCTAATTATTGTCATTATTATTATTCTCGTAGCCTCTTTAGAGGTCATGGAGCCAAAGAATCTTATGTTGACAAGGACAAGAGGGGCCATCTACATTCAGGAGTTCCTTTTCAAAAGTCCCCAGCAGGTGACTGTCCAGTTCTGGCGCACCAGCGCTTTCCCTGCCATGTTGATATTTAGGTGATCTGAAGGCACAGTTTGGAAAAATTTGGGGTTCAAACTAGACAAAGTGGGTATCCTCAGGAAAGCTTCATTCATTAAGCACTTATTGAACATGTACTCTATGCCAAATACTGTGCTGGGAATACTAAGTAGAAAGGCATAAACTCAGGCCAAGCACAGTGGCTCACGCCTGTAACCCCAATACTTTGGGAGGCCAAGGCAGGCAGATCACCTGACATCAGGAATTTGAGACCAGTCTGGCCAACACAGCGAAACCTGTCTCTACTAAAAATACAAAAATTAGCCGAGCGTGGTGATGCACACCTCTAATCCCAGCTACTCGGGAGGCTGAACCAGAAGAATTGCTTGAACCCAGGAGGCAGAGGTTGCAGTGAGCCATGATCATGCCATTGCACTCTAGCCTGAGTCACAGAGTGAGACTCCATCTCAAAAAAAAAAAAAAAAAAAAAGAGGCATAAACTCACAGTTCACTTAGTATACATTGCCTGCTCTCAGTCACTGTACAGGCAGTTAATGCTGAGAAGCCTCATCAATCAATTTGTAAAATGATTCTCCTGCTGGGGTCTTTGGGATACTTGGAATCCCTCAGGGCAGTGGTGGCCCCACTCATTGGTCATCCAGGCCCCCACCTCCCTAGGCACCACCGCCTTTGGCTCAGTTTCTTCCCATTGCTTTCCCTGCCATGTTCCTTGCCTTTCTTTGTCCTCAGATCAACTGTGCCATTCAAATATTTCAACATTACTTCTCTGCCTACTATGGGATACAATTTCCATACAACTTGTTAACCATGGCCACATCTTAGTCCATTTTGTGCTGCTATAACAGAATACCACAGACTAGGTAATTGTCTAGTTACCTAGACAAAAAAGAACAGAAATTCACTTCCCATAATTCTGGAAGATGAAAAGTCCAAGATACAGGTGCTAGCAGGTTCGGTTGTCTGGTGAGAGCTGCCTCCTCTGGAGAGGACAAATGCTGTGTCCTCTTGTGGCAGAAGTCAGACGAGCAAGAGACTGAATGCTGTGTGAAGCCTCTTTTATAAGGACCTTAATCCCATTTGCAAGGGAAGAGTCCTCATGGCCTAATCACCTCTTAAAGTCTCCACCTCTTAATACATTGGCAACATCTGAATTTTGGAGGGACCATATTCAAACCATAACACCACATAATACATACCTGCTCTTTCAAAATAACTTTTACAAATGCCTATCTAGGGCCTTACACCCTTATAAATCAATAATCAACATTAGAGGGCAGTTTAGTGTCATTCTAGCATCGTATTTTTCTGTTCCCCTTTCCAGAAAAACTCCCAAAGCAGTTGTCTATACTTGTGTCTCCACTTACTTCCTCATATTCTCTTCTAAAACAACTATAATCAACTTCCATTCCTACCACACCACTGAAATCACACTCATCAATGCTACTAGTGGGCCCCTGCAATACTGGGGGGCCTTACAATGCATCCTGACACTGACCACCCAGAGTTAGCCCGGATGCCCCACAAGTTAAGGGCTCAGTCCTTCATAAGACTGCCCTCCCTTCTAACACTAGGCACAAGTTTGGGGGTCTCCAGGCCATCTGCCCTTCTGACAAACTGGCTACAAATTCAGAGATTCCCATGACCCTCAGGTTTGATAATTCACTAGAACAATTCAAAGATTTCCACCAAGCGCTATATTTATAGCTATGGTTTTATTATCAAGGATATAAATCAGGGCTAGTCAAATGAAGAGACACATAGGGTAAGATATGGGAGGATCCTGAACACAAGCTTTCATCCCCAAGGAATCAGGGTGCCCCACTCTCCCAGCACATAGATGTGTTCACCAACCAGGAAGCTCCAACACACTTCAGTGGCCAGAGTTTTTATTGAGGTTTCATTACAGAGGCATGATTCATTGAATTATTGGCTACATGATTGAAATCAATCTCAACTCAAGCCCCTCTTCACACTCCAAGTGTCTGGAGATCAGCTTGATACCCTGTGGCTCAAAGACCAAACCCGCTAATCACATGGTTTTCCTGGCATGACCAGCCCCATCCTCTTTTTTTTTCTTTTTGAGACAGAGTTTCACTCTGTCACCCAGGCTGGAGTGCAGTGGTGCAATCTCGGGTCACTACAACCTCACCTCCCAGGCTGAAGCAATTATACAGCCTCAGCCTTCTGAGTAGCTGGGATTATACACGTGTGCCAAGACGCACAGCTAATTTTTATATTTTTAGTACAGACAGGGTTTTGCCACATTTGCCAGGCTGGTCTCCAACTCCTGAGCTCAAAGTGATCCACTGGTCTCAAACTCCTGAGCTCAAAGCAATCCACCTACCTCAGCCTCCCAAAGTGCTGGAATTATAGGCATGAGCCACCGTGCTGGCCCTCCTCCTCTTGTCATCTGGAGTCATTTCATTAGCAAAAACTATCAGGGCCCACCATGAATAGCAAAGACACTCCTATTGCTTGGGAAATTCCCAAAATTTAGAATCTCCCTCCAAGGAACAGAGATAATGACCAGATAAATTCTTCATTATGCAACAACTCCCTCTTGCAGATCCAATGACCATAGTTCTACTTCCCAGCAGCATTCAACATGGTGAATTGCTTTCTGTTTCTTGAAAGTTTCCTCACTGAGCTCTCAGCTGTCCTCCTGCCCCACTGGGTGTGTCTTCTCTTTTGCTGGATTCTTCTCTAAGCATCCTTCTGGCCTTTAAGTCTCAGAGTGCCCAGGCATCTTCTTTGTATGTTCTTTCACCCAGTCCCATGCCTTTAATTAACAAAAGTACACTGATGACCCCAAATCTTTATTATCAATCCAATCATTCCCCTGAGCACCAGGCTTATCTAGCCAACTCCTTACTCCACCTGGACATATGAAGGGCCTCAAACTTAACACATCTATTAGCAGAAAATGTGTCTCGTCCATTCCTGGTGTCCTCTTCTTATGAAAGGAGTTCAATTCGTGGGACTCTAGGCCTCACTCTGCCCTTGACTCACTCCACTGCCTCGGGGGTTCTGATGAGTAAAGTCTGGGCATGCTCACTTGGGAGCAGAGAACACACGTTCTCTTCTGTGCTCTGAGATTCACTGAGGAGCTCAACCTGGACAGCATTGCCTGGGGCTGAGAGGTAAGTTTGCCTAATTCTGGAGTTTGGTTAGGGGGTGATTTGATCCCACTCTAAGCCGCTACCCCCAGTTGTCCTCTATCAGTAGTAAAAGTAATATTTCAGTGTCTATCTCCAGTCTTTCTTTTATTTCTCAGGCAGAGAAGAGGGGTGGCACTTATGAGGGATCCCTTTAAGGTCCCCCACCAATGCCCAGAGCTCTTGATTTCCATCGCTGAACATGAATCTATCTAAGTAAATGACAATTCATTCCTTCCAGTTGCTCAGATTCTTTACTGACTGTTCTTTCTCTAAATATATCCTGAAATCTGGCTACTTTCCACCACCCCCACATCTATCAGGCTATTTCAAGCTACATCCTCTCTCATCTGCCCTACTGAAGTGGCCTCCTGACTGGTCTCTCGACTCCCACTGTCCTCTGCTTAAGGTTCGGTTTTTTACACAGCAGCCAGAGTTATTGATCTTACAGAAATGAAGTTCAGACCATGTCATTCCCCCGCGGCTTCCCATCATACTTAGAACCCTGGGCTTTCACACGACCTGGCCCTGACTCTCCATCCTCATTTCCCGCCACTCTGCCCTGTGCTCTCCCTCTCCAGGCACAGTGCAGGCTCCTGCTGGAGGACTCTGAGCTCCCTCTGCCTGGAGCATTCCTGCCCAGACATCGTGTCTCATTCCCTTGCACCCCTCAAGTCTCTGCCCAATTGCCACATCTCAGTGTGTTGAGATTCCTTTCTAAAGAGCTGACACCATCCTTAGTACCCCATGACCTCTGATTCTTTTCACTACTTATTTGTTCCATATTTACTGATTTTTATTTATGTTTCTCTCTATTAATAGTGGGGGTATATTAGTCTTCTGGGGCTCCCATGACAAAATACCATAGGCTGAGTGGCTTCAACAAGAGACATTTATTTTCTCACAGTTCTGGAAACTGGAGGTCCATGATCAAGGTGCTATGAGGGTTGGTTTCCAGTGAGGGTTCTCTTCCTGGTTTGTAGAGAGTTGACTTCTTGCTTTGTCTTCACATGGCCTTTCCTGTCTGCACATGTAGAGAGAGAGAGGAATGTCTCTGGTGTCTCTTCCTCTTTTTTTTTTTTTTTTTGAGACAGAGTCTAGCTCTGTCACCAGGCTGGAGTGCAGTGGTGTGATCTCAGCTCACTGCAACCTCTGCCTCCCAGCTTCGGGCGATTCTCCTGCCTCAGCCTCCCAAGTAGCTGGGACTACAGGTGCCTGCCACCACACCCAGCTATTTTTTTTTTTTTTTTTTTTGTAGAGACGGGGTTTCACCATGTTGACCAGGATGTTCTCGAGCTCTTGACCTCATGATGCGCCCGCCTCAATCTCCTAAAATGCTGGGATTACAGACATGAGCCACCACGCCAGTCTGTCTCTTCCTCTTTTTATAAAAATACTACTTCATCGAATTAGGTCCTCACACTTATGACCTCCTCCCAAAGGCCTCGATAATGGGAAGTAAGCTCCTTGATGGCAAAGACTGTCTTCTTTGTTTACTCTAATAACTCAACACTTTGTTCTAGTGCTTGGCACATGGTAGGCATGCAGAATTGTTGTTGGGAAAAAAATATCAAAAGCATCAGCTTTGAAATCACATCAATGTGGATTCTGGCCCTAACTCAGCAACTTACTAGCTGTGTGACCTAAGACAACTAAATCTCTCTTAGCCTGAGCCATGGGATAAGGCTTCTAATCTGTAAAATGGGGGTAGCAATAATGTTGTTGTGGAGATTAATGAGAAGCTGTATGTAAAGGTCTTAGCATGGTTCACGACACAAAGTAAGAACCTAATATGGGATAGCTGCTAATAATATTATCAATATAGACTTATACCCATCTCACATGGGTAAAAGGGTCACCTGGACTTTATAGGAGTTGCCCACCCAATATCCATTATTCATCATCTCCATCTTCCTTATTACCAAAACTCCTATGTTCTTGACTGCAACAATGTTCTTGATTAACAGCACTGCATTTCCCAGCCTCCCTTGCAGGCAGTGATGGCTGTGGCATGTAGCTCTGGCAGATGTTACAAAAACAGCAGTATGTAGATGTCGGGTTGCCAGATTAGCAAATAAAAATACAAGACCCACAGCTGAATGTGAATTTGAGATGAACAATAAACAACTTTTTATTATAAGTATGTCCCAAATATTGCATGAGACATACTTATAAGAAATTATTTGTGATATATCTGCAATTTCAATTTAATGGGGCATCCTAGATTTTATCTAGGAACACTTCTTGATGGGACATTTGAGAAATTTCCTTAGATGATGTATCAAGGTTCTTCATAGAAACAGAACCAATAAGGTGTGTGTTATAATATATAATTATTGCCTTATGTGTTTGTACTTCACTACTCTGTGAAGTGTTCTTTACGCAGAGGCTGTGCTGGATAGGTCAGCACGATATTTTTCACCTAAATGTTCGAAGCAGTAACCAGACACTGAACTATATCAGTAGTCAACCCACCAGACAAGTCCCACTCATTCTAACTGTACCTCTTTTCTGCTCCTTCCAAATATTCCTACAACCACAGAGCACTGTCAGCTACTGCCATGGGCAGAACTGAGGGCCACCCAGGGCCCAGACATAAAAGTAATCCAAATCAACTTGTACATAAGCAGTACACTAGCAAACCAAACTGGTGACTTCCATTTCTGTGACATAGCCACATTGTTTTAGAATTCACAAAAAATGCATGGAAGATGTAAACACTAGAAGAGTAAAGGCTATGAATTTGCCCAGCTGTCCAGAGACCCTCCTATAGACAAAGCTAAGCTGTTTAAGTGCTTGTTCATGGCTATAATTTGACACTTCTGCTTCTCTGGCCAAGGGACTGAATCAAAACTAAAATTATGCTTTGACCTTGACTCTGAGGTGTACATGGCTAGTTCAGTGCCTTGGTCCCTGAGCTCATCTAGATGGTAAGATTTTTGAGAGTAAGGAGCTTGTCCTCACCATCTTTGAATCTCTTGTATTCCCTACTGCTGAGCTTCATTTATAATCACAGCTCAATAAACATGGATTGGTTCATTGGCACAAGTTACTAAAAAGTCACTGGGCTTCTGCGAGTTTGGCATGTGATTGAATGGAGGTAATAGTTTATTAATATACAGTTAGCTTGTAGGTTATGAAAGGAATGTCTAAAACATACAAAGAACTTTCTAGAAATCTTTTTTCCATTTATAGCACTAGAGGGGAGAAAAAAGTCATAGATAATTTTAAATAATAATAGGAAAAAAGGTGTCTTGCTGTTGCTAGTAGAGCTATTTTGACTGATCCCGATATCAGCCCCTGTCTCATGGCTGGGGAGATGCTCTAGCTACAATAGACTCATGCACAGACACCTGTGAGCTCTGCAGCTGGGAAAACAGCCTTGAAGCCTGACCATGCTGCAGGGCAAACCGTCAGACAGTTTGTATGCTGGGAGTGATAAACTCCTATGAGCTGTGTCACGAGTCATCTACAGAGGCAGTTGTGAATGGCTCTCCTTACAAAGTTGGGTTCTTTCCATCCCAAAGGCTGTGGTCTTCTCTATACAGTGTATCAGTTCCGTGGCTCTCTGAGTGTCTGCTACATTCTTCTCTTTCTCTGCAATCCGACTTTCTCCGCAATCAGACTTTCTCCAGATGGCAAAAAGTATATCTACCACACTTGCCCACTAATAGCCAGTGTTATGGGCTGAACTGTGTCCCCAAATATTCATATGGTGGAAGTCCTAGCCCCCAGTACCTCAGAATGTGACTGCATTTGGAGATAAGGCCTTTAAAGAGCCTACTCAGTTAAAATGAGGCTGTTAGGGTGATCCTAATCCAGTAAGACTAGTGTCCTCATAAGAGGAGGAAGAGACACCAGGGATGTATGTGCACGGAGGACAGTCCACGTAAGGATACAGGGAGAAGGCAGTAATCTGTACACAAAAGAGAAAGACCTCAGAAGCAAGCAACCCAGCTGACACCTTGATCTTCGACCTAGGGCCTCTGGAACTGTGAGGAAATCAATTTCTGTTGTTTAAGCTTCCCAGTCTTTGGTATTTTCTTACAACAGCCATTGCAGGCTAATACAGTTCCCCACAGCACCCCAACTTTACTTCTTACAGCCTCTGCACCAACAGAGAGTGACTCTCTCAGTTCTAGTTCTTTAGGTACCCCGAGAGAACTGG
Organism: Gorilla gorilla gorilla; assembly: GCF_029281585.2. Classification (NCBI taxonomy): domain Eukaryota; kingdom Metazoa; phylum Chordata; class Mammalia; order Primates; family Hominidae; genus Gorilla; species Gorilla gorilla. The sequence goes on along the minus strand of NC_073229.2, from coordinate 33,489,987 downwards.
CCTGACTCAGTCTGGTCCATCTTTGGATGTAGCAGAGGACCCATGACTGCACCCGCAGAGCAAGGGTTCTAGCCCTTCACGCCGTCCTCCCCTCCATGCGTTCCTGCTGATGCAGTCAGAATTTGATCAGAAACGCAGAACCACTAGGATAGCCTTAAATGCACACATCCACATGAATTTATCATAGGGATTTCATCTTATGCAATTGTGGGCACTAGTTTCTACAAGGCTGTTTCTCTGTGTCCAGTGCTGGAAGTTGAAATTTGTAAGTCAGGTAGCGTAGAAGGAAAGATGAATGCAAAGGGGATTCTGTGGACTGAATTTTGTGCACTCTCTGAAATTTGTATGTTGAAGCCTAATCCTCCATATGACGGTATTTGAAAGTGGGGCATTTGGGAGATGATTAGGTCATAAGCCTGAAGCCCTCATGGATGGGATTAGTGCTCTCGTAAAAAGAGACACAGAGAGATGATCCTGGAAGGAAAAGTAAGAAAGCAGGATCTGTAAACCAGGAAGAGGGCCCTCACTGAGAACGTGACCATGCTGGCATCCTGATCTCAGACTTCCAGCCTCCAGAACAGTGAGAAATACATGTTTGTGGTTTAAGCCACCCACTCCATATTCTGTTACAGTAGCCCAAGCTGATTAAGTCAGTGGGGACAGTAAGGACAAGCCAGAACCTGCAGGATGGACTAAACCCATGTCATTCCCTCACTGCCTCCAACCTCCAGGGTGGGGCATCCTGCAGGATCCAGAGCCAGGCCTCTTTTTTATGGAGCTTAACACCCATCTGGCCCAGGATTTGCAAAAGCTGAGAGAGGATCCAGGAGAAGTGTAGTAGCTGCAGGCCTGCTGCCGTCTCTCACCAGCAACATGAGCCGGCAGACAAATGACAACACATGCACGGCTGCCACAGTGCCGAGCTACCGAATGCACAGACGATATGATGCTCTCCAGTCCTGCGCAAGATGTCTCTTGTGGCCCACCCTAACTGGAATTATGCAGAAAAGGGAATTCTGGGAAGCACAGTTCAGCCTTGCCATGGTGACATGTGACAATGTGGCAGGCCAGGTCTCACTAACACAGGCCTCCATAACAACTGTTTCAGTACTGACTGAGTGGTTAAGTTAAATATTGAAAGCTAAGAAAAGCCAGTGCCCTTATACAAAGGCTGGAATGTAACAAAAGCCCAAGAGTTTTGCGTAGGCATTTCCTGAAACTCAGGCATGACAAAATAATGAAGGAACTCTTAACAGGACACGTTTATGATTAAACAAGTTTCATTGTGGGTCTGAAGAAACTCCTCTGGCCTCCACAAACCAGTTTATTGGGGGGTCTGAACCTCCATGATTTAGCAGGAAAGAAGATAAAGAGTAATCACTCCAGCACCTGGACCCATTTAAATTAAGTAAATTTACTGAGGCTCCAGAGGAAGGTCTTCAGGACTCAGACCTTTGTTATAGATTAAAAGAAGTTAATCACTTCGGTCTTTAGATAAATGCACACTTACACACAGACATATAGCTTAGAAGGTATATAAGCTCCGGAAAACTGTGTAATTTGGAGTTGGTCTGGTGATAATTTCCAGGCCTTCTCCCTATAGCTGGTTACAGAAAGAAAAACTCTCTTCCTCCCCAGTCCATCTGCATCTCATTATTGGGCCACGAGAAATAGCAGCCTGACCCTCAGTTTGGTCCAGGAACAAGGCACCATACCTGCCAAGCATTGCTTCTCCCTGCAGAATTGCGTGGTTCTTCACCAGAGGCCTCTCTCTCCTGCTCTTCTCCTTTTCTCACATTCGGCTTCCCACCTGGTTCCCTCCTCACTTCCTTCCCATTTTCTCCATTATCCATGAAGGCCAAAGTGCCAAATGATTGGGCATGTTTCAGAAATTGTTAGGATTAAGAAGGCCCCAGAAGGGCACTGCAGACCCCCAGCACGGCTGTGTGGATCACTGCCCTTCAGTAGGTGGGGAACCTGGGGTACAGACCCCCCGACCCAGAGCTACTGGCACCCCCTGCACCAGTCTGAAACAGGCACCAGTCTGAAACTGGTTTTTTATTCTACCCTTTGGATCCCAAAAAGTGAGAATGAGGCAGATTAAAATGATAATTTTACTTTCTCACATTTGGAAACGCATCTAGCTAGTACTGAGCGATATTCTTGAAACAGGATTTTTTTTCCTCCTTCCCAGAAGGGCAAGAGTATCTTATTATCAAAAATGGAACTTTAACAGATTCAGAGAAAGTGCTGTACCATCCCTCAGAAGAGTCTAAATCCAGATTCTTTACACATATTCCATGGATATAAATCTTGCTTTTCATGACCCCTCGTTGATCATAATCAAATGATAGAAGAGACAGATTTTCAAGAGGAGGATTGGTCCTCAAGGAGAAACACCTGTTTCCATGGTGACAGCCTATTAAGTTACATTTGGAACAGGGAACTGGAAAAAGTAGTTGACTAGAGATTTTGAATTTTAAATCCATATAATCAGTTAGAGGGTTGGGAGAGATTTGAAGGCCTCCAGAATGACTTCAAATGTTGGGACTCAGAGTCACGAGACATTTCCTAAGTGCCATTCCTAGCTCAGGCAGGTTGCTTTTTATCTAGGCCTACTAGGAAGAGTCCAGGAGATAGACATGAGTTTAGAGAACTTCATGGCTCCTGCACTGGGGAAGCAGGACTTTCTTTGCCCAAGTGCCTCAAACTTCTCTAAAGCATGTCTTAGAAATTTGTTATTCAACATGTGGATTTTCCTCTCTTAGGGTCGATTAAATTCTCATTACAACGATGGTTCACAATCTTGCTGTAAATTAGAAAAACCTGGAGAGGAGAACAGCTTCAACAATACCAATGCCAGAATGCTACCCCCGAGAGATTTTGATTCACTTTGGACTGGGGCCCACGTGATGGTTTTTTTTTTTTTTAAAAAAAAGCTCCCCAGATGATTTTAATGTGCATCCGTGGCTGAGACCCAGACATGGTTAAGTAACTCCCACACATTGTCTTGACAGAAGGTGGGTCTTTACCACTTATACATCTATTTATTGTTTATTATGAGACCTTCATTAAATTATCTTCTTAACCTGTCAGCAACCCTCTGGGGTAGACGTTGTTATGGTCTCCATTTTGTAAATAAAAACTGAAGTATACAAAGGTTACACATTTGCTCAAGTTCAATGCTCTAGTTAAAAAGTATAGAGCTGAATTCAAACTCCAACCTGAATGACCCAAGGCCCATTCTTTTAACTACCATTTTAGTGCCCTCTGCATTACTGGGTAGCCCACTGCCACTGAGAAAACGCTCAGCTAATTCTCATTCCCTTCCAGAAAGAGGCAGAGGCAAGGAGAGAAGATAAATACATATTGTTGGGTGGACCCTAAAGTTCTGCTGAAGAGTTCACAGAGACTTAGTGCTGGTGGAGACCTTCAAGGGCACCTGGGTCAACCACTTCATTTAATAGATGAGGAAACTGAAGCCCAGAAAAGCTAAGTAACCTTCCATTGTTAACAACCAGGTTGACGTCAGGGCCCCATCTTCTAATTCCAAGCAAAACTTTCCCCTGCACTCCTTAGGCTCCCATTATCATCTAGTGGAGGAGAGGAGACAAGTGGATCAGCAAACAGCATTCACAGCTGGCACATATGAGTGCTGTAGGTAGGGAGCACAGGACGGGAGGGGCTTACTTGTGGCTGCTACCATGAGTAAAATGTCATGGAGGAGGTGGCATATAATTTGAGCTGAAATTAGGCTCTCAATTTGCTGAGCTGAAATAATATTCCATGAGGATGAAAAAGTATCAGCAAAAACCATGTATTAGTCCGTTCTTATGCTGCTAATAAAGACATTCCCATGACTGGGTAATTTATAAAGAAAAGAGGTTTAATTGACTCAGTTCCACATGGCTGGGAAGGCTTCACAATCATGGTGGAAAGCAAGGAGGAGGAAAGTCACATCTTACATGGCAGCAGGCAAGAGAAAACGTGTGCAGGGGAACTCCTCTTTATAAAACCATCAGATCTCATGAGACTTATTCACTATGGTGAGAACAGCACTGGAAAGACTCTCCCCCATGATTCAATTACCTCCAACTGGGTCCCTCTCATGACATGAGGGAATTATGGGAGCTACAATTCAAGATGAGATTTGGGTGGGGACACAGCCAAACCATATCGGGCCAGAAGTGTTGAGAATTTTTTCTGGAAACAGGCTAGCATGAATTGTCTTGAGCAGAGGGGGTATGTAAGGAGAAGAAATGGGAGACAAGGCAAGGAAGCCAGAGCCCCAACTGAGGGGCTGTACTTGAGCCCGGCCATGGCTGCTGTGGTGGGTGAGGAATGACTGCACTTCAGAAGCAACATGGCACAGTGGCACAGGCCCCTGTGGACAGTGACGGGGCTGGGGACAAGTCATCGAATCTATCCCTTCTCAAGGTGATGAAGGCCTGAACATCCGTCAGCCGAGGTCATGGGAAGGGGAGAGAATCGGGAAGGCATGTGGGAGGGAAGAACAACAGCTCAACGGGGAAGAGGATGAAAATGAGGGAAAGTATGATCTCCATTTTGTAATAAAAACTGAAGCATACAAAAATTACACATTTGCTCAAGTTCAATCCTCTAGCTAAAAAGCATAGAGCTGGAGAGGTGTGGGAGACAAAAACCAAACCTTAATGGGTGATGGAATTCTGCCCACACCAGACCCCACCCCATACAACAGAACCAAGAAAGAAAAAAGGTGTGATGGCAAAACTCTCTGGGGCTTTCACGGGCAAATCTGCCTTCTCAGGTGAGAGCTCGATGGGAGAGGAAAGCCCTGCAGGAATGCGAAATGGAACAGGTGCTAGGGTGGGGCAGGAGGAGAGGGTGGGAGTTGGGAAGGAAAGGCAGCTGAGGAAGAAAGAACTGGAGGTGGGGTGGGGTAGAAGAGTCTCAAAAGATCATCTCCGTTTCCTGCCTCTTGGCCCGGTTGGACGGATGACTAAAGTAATCTCGGTAAAACGTCACCCTAAAGTAATGTTTAAGGATATAAAGTGAGGTTATCATGATTTATGAATACAATGTAGAATAATTAAATCAAGCCAATTAGCATAACTATCACCTCAAACACATCACTTTTTGTGGTGAGAACATCTGAAATTTGTTCTCTTAGCAATTTTGACATGTACAATACTCTATTATTAACTATATTCACCATATTGTTCAACAGAACTAAAAAAAAAACAAAAACCATATTCCTCCTGTTTAACTAAGACTTTGTATCTTTTAACCATCATCTCCCCATTTTCCCCTCCATCCCCAGCCTCTGGTAACTGCCATCCTACTCTCTGCTTCTATGAGTTTGATTGTTTTAGATCCCACATAAAGAAAGAACATGCAGTATTTATCTTTCTGTGCCTGCCTCATTTCATTTAGCATAATGTTCTCTAACTCCATCCTTGTGTCACATGACAGAATTTCCTTCTTTTCAAAGGCTGCATTGTATTCCACTGTGTTCATACACCCAGTTTCTTTATCCATTCATCTGTTGATGGACATAAGTTGATTCTGAATATCTCCATCCCACAACTGAAGAGCCAACAATCTTATTCTTACACCTTAAAACCCAAACCCAACCTAACCCAGCCACGTCATAGAAGCCACCGCCAACTTCAGTGTGCAGCTGAGTGTTCTCCCTCTGGCCAGCTGAAGAGGCAGACTGTGCTTTTTCTAGGGGAAGGCAGATGTCCCCAATCCCCAATGTCTCTGTCAGGAAACTGTTTTTTCTTTGCTCTATGTGTTACCCCATAAACACATTGCTAAGCATAATCGCCCAGTTCTTTCACCTTCTTTGTCCAGGACTTCGGGTAACTGTTAAATGATATTTTTAAGGATGTGAGGGAAGGGAGGTGAACTAACCACAGTTTAGATACATTGTCATTTTCCAAGTTCCAAATGAACTTTTGAAACCAAGTCCATTTGCGCACCAGAGACCCTGTTAAGGTTTCCTGCATTAGCTACTGAATGAAATAGGAACTCAAGTGAACTGGTTGAGGATTGATCCCTCTACCCATGAACACAGATGGGTGGGTTTACATAAAGTGCCTGTGGTCAGGGGAAGAAAGAAGAGAAGGACCCTCGATAGCTGCTTCCCCCTCTAAGTACAGGAAGATGATGCATGTAGTTCCAACTGATTTTCACCTGAATAACTAAGAGATTGTTATGGGCTTCATGACTCAAGAACTGCATCTTCAAGATGATCAAGAATTTAAAAATGGCACTTCATTTGGCTACTACAGTAAAGCGCTATTTTAATAATCACTGGAATTCCTCTCCTTCAAAGAGCTCAAAGTACTCCATGTTTGCATTTAACTTATCCTCACGAGATTTCAGAAAAGTGCTTTCAGATATCATTTCATCATACATTTGGGGAAACTGAGACATGAAGATGATAAATGAGTGCTGTGCCATGTTTTGACCACTCACAAGGCGACTTACCTATTCACGCCGTCACAGAAGGCACCTAAGATTTAAAATTGCTTTTCAAAGTTAGTCTGTAGCTGAGAAAGGAACAGGATGCAGGCCTTATTTTCTGGGTTCTGGGTTCCACTTTGTAAATCAGTAGTTCCCAAATTGGCAGTGGTTAAGTTGCTTGTTTAAAGTTCACCTTTCCATCCCCTCTCAGACTCCCTGAATCAGAATCTCCAGGGAGTGAGGCCAGAGTGGTGTCGAGCTGCATGTCCCCCTCTGATGCGCAGGCACATTTGGGACACCACTCCCCGCCCCCAGCTGTGGGCCACCTGGCAACTTGCTTGGCTACCTCTAGATATACTGGTTCCTGTACCTTCCAGTGGTTCTGTTTGCTGTCTGGATACATTTGGTCTTTGGTATGTGTATTAGGCCTTTCTTGCATTACTATAAACAAATACCTGAGACTGGGTAACTTATAAGAAAAGAGGTTTAATTGGCTTATCATTCTGCAGGCTATACAAGCATGGCACCAACATCACTTGGCTCCTGGGGAGGCCTCTTCTGGGGAAGCTTACAGTCATGGCAGAAGGCAAAGCGAGAGCAGACACTTCACATGGCGAAAGCAGAAGCCAGAGAGTGAAGGGGGAGGTGCTAGATACTTTTAAACAACCAGATATCAAGAGAACTCACTCACTAACTCAAGGACAATACCAAGAGCAATGGTGCTAAATCATTCATGAGAAATCTGGCCCCATGATCAAATTACCTCCCATCAGGCCCCACCTCCAACATTGGGGATTACATTTCAATATAAGATTTGGGTGGGGACACAGATCCAAACTACGTCAGTATCCACATCTGAGCCTGTGTTGCCTCCTGGCACTGGCACATGAAGCTGTGCTAAATAACTGTCCCACTGTGGGCTTCCCTAGTCTCAAAATTCAGCAGGTAATTCCTGTGCACACAAGGCCTCCCCAGGCAAACTGAGGAAGTCCATTCTCTGTGCCCTGTCCCCAGTTAGTAGGCTGGATAGAGCATGGAGGTCAGGCAGCCATATGAACTTGCACAAGCCCCTACCCTCTCCCTGGGCCTGAGCCTCCTTTTCCTCATCTGTGCAAGGGACCCAGTGTAGGGGGATGGTGATGTACAAGGAAGGTTACCAAAAGAATCAAATTAAATGGTATGTGTTAAGTGCCTGGCGTGGTATTCAACAAATGCCAATGCTCTTTTCTTATCCCTGGAAGGGGCCCACTTCTCCCTGGAAGGTTCCTAATTCATTTATTTCATGAATTCTGGGAATCTCTTTCTCCCTTCAGTTAGAACAAGGGTGGGCAAATCTTTCTGTGTATATTCATGAGAAATCTGGCCCCATGATCCAATCACCTCCCACCAGGCCCCACCTCTAACATTGGGGATTACATTTCAATATGAGATTTGGGTGGGGACACACATCCAAACTATGTCAGTATCCACATCTGAGCTTGTGCATGTACCTTTAAGTTAGAGTTTGCCCCTTGCAATTGTAATTACCCGATTTTTCTAGGTTGGCTGAAGAGAACCAATAACTATAGTTCCTGATTAAAGAAACAATTCTCTGTGGCCACTCACCTGCTTCTTAACCAACAGACTTACTCAGGTGGGAAGCAGCTTGATTGCAACTCAACCCTGCAATTGGGAGCATCAGTCTGGAGCATGGCTTGTGCTCATGAGAATGTATCTGTGGCATTGCTTTCCCAACCAACAATCTCGAGGCTTCTTACTGCATCCAGGTTTTGGCTCATTTGAGAGTCTTCCTGCCCCAAAATAAACTTTGCATACTCCATAGAAGTCTCTATTTGCATCTCAAACATAACCTCCAAGTTTGATAAGGTAACATGCCAACAGGAAGAAATTTGTTTTCTTTGTATTGAATATAGAGTATAAGGTATATTCTCCCAATTACAGAAATTCAGAGCTCAGGAAATTGTAGGATGACCAATCATTCCATTTTCTTGGGACAGAGGGAGTTCTCTAGACCTGGGAGTATCAGTTTTAAAACTGAGAACATCCCCACTCATAGGTGGGAATTGAACAATGAGAACACTTGGACACAGGGCGGGGAACATCACACACCAGGGCCTGTCATGGGATGGGTGGCTGGGGGAGGGATAGCATTAGGAGAAATACTTAATGTAAATGACGAGTTAATGGGTGCAGCAAACCAATATGGCACACGTATACCTACGTAACAAAACTGCACGTTGTGCACATGCAACCTAGAAGTTAAAGTATAATAATTGAAAAATTAAAAAAAAAAAACTGAGAACATCCCAGGGAGATTGAGACAAGCTGACCACCCTAACAGAGAACAGATGGGCTGTAACAGGAGACCTTACAATCTTCTTCCAACAACACTAGCTGGTCACCTACCCACTACCTATGGTTGAAGCTGGCCCCAGGTAAAGTGTGTTCATTGGCACTGTCTTAGGTGCAACTACCCATCTTATGCTGGACTCTTGAGTCTAAAGAAATCCAGATTCTTTGAACACAAGAATGTTGGGGATGGGCCAACAAGCAGAGCAGCTGGGACTTCCCACCTGGGATCACAGAAATTTGCCCAGAATTATCTTTCAAGTCAGATATTATGCATGGGGCCAGTCTTCTGGTAGACACTGGGAAAATTGATAGACCTTGCCACTTTCTAGTGGTATAGCCTTGGGTAAGTACTGAATCTCGATATCCTCACCTCCATTTTGACAATAACATTATATTCTTCAAAGAGCAGCAGTGAGAATCCTATGGGCCACAGCATGCACTTCACAAGACGCTGAATTCATACCAGTTCCTGCCCCATCTCCGCGCCCATGATGAGGTATATATTCAAGGAAAATGTGTTAACATCCTCAAAATGTTTCCCCATGAGTTTAGATTCCAACTCTTAGAATTGCAGAACATCAGAGCAGAGAAAAGAAATAATGCTGTATTTTGCTTTCCTCTTCTGCAGAATGAGCATCACTAATGATCCATGAGCCTATGAGTTATAAAAATCCAGATTATCCAACCTAGCCATTTGACAGGTAAAGAAACTGAGGGCCCAGAGTGAATGGGTGGGTGAAAAGCCTGATAGATAGCAGATCTAAAACCCAGACTTTGAACGTCCAATCTTCTCATTCAATTGTTCCTCCATTACACTGTCCCCCAATCCTTCAGTTAGGGATTTGGCCTCTGACAGTGTAATGAGTTGGGAGAGCAAAAGTAAAAGCCTTAAGAAGATCAAGCACATTACAGTACAGGTGACCCTTGAACAACATGGGTTTGTACTGTGCAGGTCCATTTATATGTGGGTTGTGGATTTTCTTCTGCCTCTGCCACCCCTGAGACAGCAAGACCAACCCATCCTCTCCCTCCTCCTCAGCCTACTCAATGTGAAGATGGCGAGAATGAAGACCTTTATGATGGGCCACTTCCATTTAATGAATGGTAAATATATTTTCTCTTCCTTACGATTATTTTTGAGACAGGGTCTCACTCTGTTGTCCAAGGTGGAGTTCAGTGACACAATCATAGCTCACTGCAGCCTCAACCTCCCATCCCAAGTGAACCTCCCACCTCTGCCTCCCAAGCAGCTGTAACTACAGGCATGTGCCACTATGCCCAGCTAATTTTCATATTTTTTGTATTTGTTATGTTGCCCAGGCTGGTCTCAAACTCCTGGGCTCAAGCAATTCACCTGCCTCAGGCTTCCAAAGTGTTGGGATTACAGGCGTGAGCCACCACACCTGGCCCTTTATGATTTTCTTAATAACATTTTCTTTTCTCTAGTTTACTTTATCATAGAATATACTGATGTCAAGTTAGTGGGTGCAGCGCACCAGCATGGCACATGTATACATATGTAACTAACCTGCACATTGTGCACATGTACCCTCAAACTTAAAGTATAATAATAATAAATAAAAAAAAGAAAACACACACACACACAAAAAAAAGAATATAGTATATAATACCTATATAAAATATGTGTTAGTCACATATGTTATTGGTTTATGTTTTGGGTAAGGCTTCTGGTCAATAGTAGGCTATTAGTTAATTTTGGGGGAGTCAAAAGTTATGCAGGTTTTTTACTGTGCACGAGGTCAGAGCCTCTAATTCCTGCATTGTTCAAGGGTCAACTGTACCGATGCTTGATTAAAGGGTGTGAGAGCTGGTTTTGCTAGAAGGAAGTGGGAAGCGTAAGTATTGGATGCCTTGGGCAGGCCTATGGAGGAGGGACAAGAAGCACTAATTGGAAAGAAGACAGCTAACTTTACCCAACTAGCTGGCTTCAGGCTGGCCCTAATCAACAGACTATGCTTGATTGCTTGATAACAGTGATACAAACTTGGTTTGTTTGTTTTTTTAATGAATACAATTCTAGCTACTAAGAAATAGGGCTTCCTGGCCTGGAAATATGGAAACAGCAGCCCCCTAATAAAGTGGGGTGTTGGTGCCAGCTGTTCCAGGCTATCAGATAAGCATCTTTTGTATCTAGGACACAGGTAATAGCAGGCTCACCCTGTTTTATTATATCTGAAATTCTGCGGTGCTTTTGCTTACACCCCAGGGCCACCTCTATAACTTAGGCTTGTGCCTTAAGATGGCTCTCTCCTTGATAAATCATACTGGTAATGTGAAATCAGTTTTAAAGCTGGGAAAGAACTGAATGTGTAATCGAAAAGCTGTACCCAATTTGCTCAGCCCAAGAATCTGACAGTTCGAAAGGTAGAACGTGCTTCATGCCAAGAGTGGATTGTGAAATGGATTAGAAAATCAAGGCTGTTATTGCAGGTGCCACTTTGCAGCTCATGGGTACCCCTGACAGCTGCAGAATAACCCCATCATTTCGACTATGACTATGACTTCAAGTCACTTTAACTGTATTTTTTTCCCTTAAACTATAGATAAGAATCAGGATTCAGAGTTAATTTCCTTCTCCTTACTAATCTGTGAAGAAAAATGAGCCTGTTTATCAGGTTCTTGGGAAGTTGGAAATTCAGCTAGATTTAGTAATACGGTATGACAAAGACAAAGTATTTCTGAGAGTAATAGAAGCAATATATAATGTGATATTCTAAAAGTGTGTTCAATTATGCATTAGATTAAAATGGAAAATAAATTATAGGTGAAATTGTACATAACAAAAAAGATTTCCAAGCTCCATCCCTGACCCACTTATAAAGAGCGATTTTCGGCAGGTCAGAATTCTGATATGGCAAAAGAAGTTGATGATCTCTTGAAGTTTGTCGAAATGGGTTTGACAGGTAGTATAAAATAATAATACGAATAGCTAATGAAAATGCTTATGTGCCAGGGGCAAAGCTAATCACGTCCATCTTTCTCATCATTGGCACAAAAAGAAGCATTCAATTAATGTTAGGTATTGTCACAGTTGTCACATATAACCATTACAATCCTATGAGTTATATACCCTTATTGTCCCCATTTTGCAGATGAGGAAACTGAAGTCCTAAGACAATTTGCCCAAGCTTTCACAGCTGTATGTGCTAGACCTGGGGGATCTACTCATACTAGGTGACACAGGAATCCATGCTTTAGACTATCATACTCTAGTGCCTCTCTGCTGTCCATGTTGCCCTTGTTCAAGTTGTCTTCATCCATGTGGCAAAATCAATTATGCAACTGAAAGTAAGAATCACATAGATTACATATGCAAATTTTAGCATTACAGTTAAGAGTGTGGGCTTTGGAACCAGCTCTGCTACTTACCAGCTGGGTCACCTTCTGCAAGTTACTTAACCTCTCTGTTTTCTCATCTGTAAATTAGGATAATACTACCTCCCTCATAGGGTTGTTGGAAGACAAAAGTTAATGTCCAATAAGTTTTCTGTAAATGTCACAGATTATATTACTAAATGTACCTGCTATCTTAAATGTAAATAGCTTCTCTGTGACATCTTTGCCTAAACAGTGTTTAAAAGTTTAGTTAACATCTGAAAGACATTTTTCAACTTGGAAAGACACCATCATCCTGGCTGATAGCTGTAAATTCCAGAAGACTGAGCATGCCCCATACTATGAGTGACGGCCAGAGACAGCCTTAAGAGTCTATGGTTACCAAGTATACTTTGCTTTTGGAATTTGCAGACACTTGTGATCATGTGTGAAGATGACTTAAATGATCAGAGTCCTTTTTACGCTGAGCATGTGTGACTGTCATTTCAGCTATAGCCACAGCTACTGCTTTCAGAACGGCCAGTTCAGTCAACTCCTAGTTAGCAAGGAGGCATCTGCCATCATTGGAGAGACATGAGACACTCCAGGAAGGCTCTCCTGCCAGGAATTATTAACCCCAGATCTGTCATCCCACTATCACTGCTTCATCTCTCTACATCTCAAAAGGCTTTCTCTCTGGAAGAATCCACTAATAGGATTTAACTATGCCTGGAGGGGTCTACATCTTATCAGAACCTACCTTGATTGGCTAATCAGTTGACATCCTCTAGAAGCATCCTGGTGAAAAGTAAAACACTTTCAGGAACTGGATCCAGGAGGGTAAGAGAGCAGGCAATGAAGCCAACCAATGGGGCTGTGTCCTGGTGTGGATCTCCAAGCCCCCTGGGCATTAACCTTATCTTGACTATGAAGAGACATTCAATAAAACCGAGTTAACCATTTGTGCCTTTGTCTACAAGATAAAACAGAAAAACTTCTGAGACCCATTAATGCCCATATTCTTCACATGCCCACATTAAGGATTCCAGGAGCAGTCTGAGGCTTTCTAGAAAAAATGAAAGGCCTGATAATTAAATTGTTTGTCATTAACCATTAGTGAGTCACACATTTAAATCTAATTAAAAATCAGCTACTCTGCTTAATAACCGTTGCAAAGGAGGTAACTGTTCAGCAGTTCTAAGCATTTAACCTCCATCTTTAGCAGGAATACACTCTTACCAAGGGCTGAGCCATCAGGGGCTTTCTTCTATTTATTTATTTATTTATTTATTTATTTATTTATTTATTTAATTTATTTTTTGAGACAGAATCTTGCTCTGTTGCCCAGGCTGGAGTGCAGTGGCACGATCTAGGCTCACTGCAAGCTCTGCCTCCCAGGTTCCCACCAGTCTCCTGCCTCAGCCTCCCGAGTAGCTGGGACTACAGGCGCCCACCACCATGCCCGGGTAATTTTTTATGTTTTTAGTAGAGACGGGGTTTCACCACGTCAGCCAGGATGGTCTCCATCTCCTGACCTCGTGATCCGCCCACCTCAGCCTCCCAAAGTGCTGGGATTACAGGCGTGAGCCACCACGCCCGGCCGGGGCTTTCTTGTTAAATGCAGTTTCTCTCAGGCAGGTTGAATTATCATCCATCTATTAATTATGCTGTCTTCAAATTCTTGGACGCTGATGTTATTCAATTATTTTTAAAGTGAAGCAAGAAAGGATCTGAATTTCATGCATATGACCAGAGAAGAAATTATCTCTCCAGTTCTTCACAGTTAGAATAAAAAATTTCCTTACCCAGCAAAGAGACATTCAAAATTTGTATTTAAGTGTTAATCTTGAAACCAAACTGTTTTATCTTCCATGTATTTGCTTTCTTTCCTCCAAAGTATGTTTACTCATTTTGAAATTCAAAGTGTCATAATTAGTTTTCACAAAAAAAACTTATTGCCTCTGGGTTTTTCTTTAAATTTATTGAGGAAGAAACTGATTACTAAATTGTCACGCTGATACCTTCATATATCCTTGTTCAGTCCCCCACCCTGAAAATCACATTTGGATTTTTCAAACCTGTCCTACCTGTTCAGTTTTCTAGTTATGGAGATGCAATGATGGTAATCATATATGATCGCGACAGACAGGAACACTGTTCATAATTATTTCTTTCCTCTCCTTTCCTAATATAGTGTATAGAATCCAGAGACTATTGACTTAGACCAAGGACTCAACTTTTGTCAAAGCCTTAAGAGCTCTGTCCTCTTCTCCCTATTGGGAACCCCAGCAGAGGGAGGACATAGGCATATGGCAGTAACAGCTGGCTTGGAGGTCCCAGATGCACCCAGAAATCCTCACTTGTGACAGAGGATGTATGCTTTGGAGACAATAACTGAGATTTGGATCAAAATCTTGGCTCTGCCCTTGGTTGGTGGGACTTAAGAACATTGTTACCTAGCTTCTTGAGCCTGTTTCCACATTTACAGGAGTATGGATTAGACGAGGTCCATCACAGATTTGTAATAAGAATCAAACAAGGCCATCTTTTTTTTTTGAAAACAGAGTCTCTCTCTGATGCCCAGACTGGAGTGCAGTGGCACTCCCTGCATACCAAGATCACAGCTCACTGCAGCCTTGAGCTCCTGGCCTCAAGTGATCTTCCTGCCTCAGCCTCCCAAAGGGCTGGGAATACAGGTCTGAACCACAGCACCTGGCCACAAGGCCACATTTGAAAGTGAATGGAAAAGATATTTAACGCATGTGAATTTCCTGCCTCGTCTCTGGCAATTGGTTATGAGTGTCTAACTCCCTCTATCAACCATTCTCCTGTTCAGAATCTTAATCTAGTCTTGTCCTTGGCTGCTGTCCTCAAGGAATAATGATTTATGAAGGTTCAGGTCAGAATGCTAATTTAAAAACCTTTGTAGCTGCTAGCAAGACTGACTTAAGCTACACATACAGAATAATAAATATGGCATATAGACTGGGTTGAATGGTGCCGCTCCCAAAGACACGCCCATGCCTTAATGCCTGGAATCTATGAATGCGATCTTATGTGGGAAAAGAGTCTTTTCAGATGCAATGAAGTTAGGGATCTTAAGATGAGGAGTTCACCCTGGATGATCCAGGTGAGCCCTAAGTGCACTAACAGGTGCCTTTATAAGAGCGAGGCAAAGGGAAATTACACAGACATTACAGGAGAAGGTAATGTGGCCACAGAGAAAAGACTGGAGTGTTGCTGCCCAGGTCAAGGAATGCTGACGATCACCAGAAACTGGCAGCAGCCAAAAACAACCTGCCTCAGCCTCCTGATAGCTGGGACTACAGGCACGCACCCCTGTGTCTAGCTACATTTTTTTTTTTTTGGTAGAAACAGGGTCTCACTATGTTGCCCAGGCTGGTTCCAATCACATTTCTACATGGCTGTCCATCCTTTGTTGAACCTAAGCATAAAAATGGACAATTCCCCTGTATCTTCAGGTCTTCATTCTGAAGTCTTCTGTGTATACACATGAAACTTGTACACCTTTTCTCCAATTAACCTGCCTTCTGTGAGCTGATTTTTCAGTGAAACTTCAGAGGGCCAACCCCAATAACAAAAAAGTTCCTACCCTTGGTAGAAAAGATTTCTAACCAGAACCCTTACTAAAACAATGGCAGTTGAGATGAGGTCAAGGGTAGATAGAAGAGTTCCTTAGAACATTAAAGTCATAATAAATCATTCTGCTTTAAATCATCGAAAGTATCCCATGAGTACTATGGAGAAATAAGAAGAGAAACCATATTTAAAGAAAGCATTTACCTTCACACTTACATATCAATTTTAATGGTGCCTCTGAGTCACAAGTACCAATACACCTGACATTATTACCAACAAGGGACTTTCCAGCCCCACCTTGCAGCCAGCCAAATCTAGAAAACAAGGATAATGAGGACATCATCCATCACCCCTCCTGCA
Source organism: Gorilla gorilla gorilla (assembly GCF_029281585.2). Lineage (NCBI taxonomy): Eukaryota > Metazoa > Chordata > Mammalia > Primates > Hominidae > Gorilla > Gorilla gorilla. The sequence continues at coordinate 33,473,886 of NC_073229.2, read as the reverse complement.
TAATATGCAGTGCCCATAACCCCCAGCATTCTACCCTTAAAGAACAAAACTGAAGTGTTGGCTCAGTTCTCTGACCTTCTTTAAAAGCTTATATATCACCATTTGGCATCTTCAGGTTTGACTCCTACAGGATATTGTGTTCTTTTCATGAGCACACAATGAGCTAAGATTCTCTCAAGGGTATAGCTATATGCTTAGGAAGGAAAGTTTATAAGATTTTCTTCTTAACTCTACTAATTGAAAATTAGCTTTCTCAAAAAAAAATTTTTGGTTTTTTCCTAGGGGTGTAGTACAATTGGAAGATCAGAAAACATCAAGAACAAAATATTGGATGGAATGTAAAACTGTATTAAGAGTGGTTTGGAACTCTTGAGAAACAGTGGGTGCCTTCAGTCCTTGTGCTATTATTAAGATTGGAGTTTGAAGCCATTGTCTTGCATCTTAGATCAAACAGGCTAATAGGCTTTTGAATCTTCACTGGGGGAGGGTAAGTGGAATCCAGCATCTTTTTTTTTTTTTTTTTCTCTTGAGACCAAGTCTCACTTTGCAGCCCAGGCTGGAGTGCGGTGGCGCGATCTCGGCTCACTGCAAACTCCACCTCCTTGGTTCCAGCGATGGGATCCCGCATCTTTGATGAGATGTTATGAATTGCTTGGCTTGTGTTGCAATTCCTTTAGTAAGCATGTGACCTTTTACTTAAGTCAATACTCTCTCTGTCTTCATTTCTTTCCCTTATTTGATACATTCCATTGCTCTCTTCCATAAATGGCAAGGAAACATCAGATAGCACTTTTAGATATTTTTGACTCTATTTTTTTCAGGAGAAAGTTTTATATAGGCATTTCCTGCTTCAAAATACAAGCTATCCATGGAGACTAAGTAGCTTATTATGGGTTAGAATACTAACTTCACATACTCCTGTACCTTTGTTCCAAACACATAGTAGGTACTCAACAAATATTGACAGTCTCCTGAGTTAGTATGTATGAAAGTACATGTTGAGCATCATTAAGTAAAAAGCACCAAATAAGTAAGTCAGGAAGCAAAGAATAAGTCTTTAGTAGGCAGCAGGAAAAGACTAGAATGGACATGCGCAAAGCATGACCAAGGGACCAGTATTTAACCAGTACCTACTACATGTCAGGTACCATTGAGGCACTGGAAATGCAGTAGACAAGACAAGCCCCTCCTCCCATGGGACTGTCACTCTAGCTGGGGAAACTGACAATAAACAGTTAAACAAGTATAAGGCAAAACTGTGCACTCTGCTTGAGATGAATATAGATATTCACCTGAAACCAAACATAAGTGTTCATTGACTTCTATATCAGCTGACTCTGGTGCTTTCCATCCTTCTATTTTAAACCCCCAAATTTTGACCTCTTACAGTACAGCATGCTTTAAACCGAAGACACCCATGTCTGCAAGTCTAGGTTCAGAGCCTGCATTTTATTAAGGCCTTTTCCAAGTTTCTAACCTTACCCTTTGAAAACAAACTGAACTTCAAAATCATGAGTTATTTTTTAAAACAATATAAATAGATGAGATTAGCCAATCCCAGGAACCTCTCAGATGTAGTCTATCCATCCCTGTGACTTGGAGATTGTTTTCTAATGATATTGCAGACAATCTCAAATGAAACCAGCATAAAATACAGTCTGGAAAAATTGCAACTCCAGGTACTTATATGACAACATGATGATTGATAAGGAATATAGAAAAGAAAAAGGGGCTGGGCACAGTGGCTCACGCCTGTAATCCCAAGCACTTTGGGAGGCTGAGGGGGGTAAATCACCTGAGGTTAGGAGTGTGAGACCAACCTGACCAACATTCCAAAACCCCCATCTCTACTAAAAATTTAAAAATTATCCGGGCGTGGGGGCGGCACCTGTAATCCCAGCTACTCAGGAGGCTGAGGCAGGGAGAATCGCTTGAACCCTGGAGATGGAGGTTCCAGTGAGCTGAGATCATGCCACTGCACTCCAGCCTGGGCAACAGAGTGAGATTCTGTCTCAAAAATAAAGAAAATAAAAGAAAAAGGAAAAATGAATCTATATCACGGCCCAGAGCAGGCACCAAAAGTCTAAACCGGTTTCTCATGGTGTGTTCTGCAGATCTAGTAATGGGGGTATTCGTTTATTCAGATCTTTAACAAAATATTTATGCCATGTCAGACACTCTTTGAAATACTGGATACAGCAATGAATACAGCAATGAAAAAGTAAAAGTCCTTCTCAGGGAGCTTACATCCTAGTTGTGGGGGAGGCAGGGGGTGCAGATAGTAACAAAATATGCACACATACACACATATACACACAGTGACATGCTGAAAAATGCTATGAAGAAACACAAAGCAGATATATTTTAAATAAGATGGTTAGAAAATGAGTGGTCATTTGAGCAGAGACCCTAATGAAATGAGGAAGTGAGCCATGCTGATGTCTGGAGAAGAGCATTCCTCACAGAAAAAAACCAGCAAGTGCAAAGGTCCTGAGGCAGGAGGATGAGCAAGGAAGCCGGTGTGCCTGCAGCAGACTAAGCCAAGGGCAAAGTGGTGGGAGGTCAAATCAGAGAAGTAATGCAAGGCCAGATCATCAGGTAGGGTGTCATAGGCCACTCTAAGAATTGTGGCTTTTGCTGTGACTGAAATGGGTAGCTATTGGAGGATTTTGAGCAGAGGAGTGACACAACCTGGCTTGAGTTTTAAAAGCTGCTATATGAAGAGTACACTATGGGGAACAAGTTTGGAAGCAGGGAGACCACTTGGACAGCTAATGTAACAGTCCGGGAGGAAGCTGGCAGCAGTTTGGACTAGGATGGTCAAAATGAAACTGCCGAGTAGTAGTCAGATTTGGGATACGTTTTCACGGAGCCAATAGGATTTGCTGATTTTTACATGCAGAGTGTTAGAAAAAGAGAGCCTCCAAGATTTGGGGATCAAGCAATTGGAAAGTGAAGTTAACATTTACTAACTTGGGGGAGATGAGAACTAGCTGGGAAAGGCAGATTTCAAGAATCTGGTTCTGAACACGTGAAGGCTGAAATGTCTGTTATACATCCAAGAGGAGCTATTGATTAGACAGATTATGCCAGGCCAGAAATGAGGGCTGGTATCATAGGTGAGAAACTTCTATGATGAAGGGATTTGCAAATGCTGGGTTAAGCATTACAGGTTGCTTTACTCGAGAAGTTCTTAAGGTCTTTAATTCATATGTACTTTGTGAACATCTAAGAGAAGGATTTAAGTTTTATCAAACTTATTTAACTACGGCACACTTAGTTTGGGGGTTTTCAGTCACACAACAGGCATACCTTGGAGATATTGCGGGTTTGATTTTAGACCGTTGCAATAAAGCAAATATTACGGTAAAACAAGTACATAAATTTTTTGGCTTCCTAGTGCATATAAAAGTTATGTTTATACTGTACTGTAGTCTACTATGTGTGCAATAGCATTATGGCTTTAAAAACAATGTACATACCTCAACTTAGAAATGCTGTACTGCTAAAAATTGCTGAAACTGACACATGAAATGAGCAAGAGTTGTTGGAAAAAATGGTGCTGATGGACTTGCTTGACTCAGGGTTGCCACGAAATTCAACTTGTTAAAAAACGCAGTATTTGCAGAGCACAATAAAGTGAAGAACAATAAAATGAGGTACACCTGTATTATTCCATAGGCCACCCAATACTGAAGACAGCCAATACTAGTTTTTTAATAGAAATGTCTCCACCTTTAAGCAGATAACACACAAAGCAATATGAGTTTGGAGTTTATATCCTTTCATCAGTGCCTAATTAGTTTTGTGCATCTTAGTATTTCCACCTGTGGATTAATAGAACCTCATTCTAGTTTAGGTAGCAGATTCTTATGAGTTTGGTTAGATGAATCAAAAGTCAAGATCTTGGTCAGTTCATCCCTTAGGTGAACTAATAAAGACAAGCTTCTAAACCTGCAAAGCAAAGGGCTCAACCTCATGAAGCCTAGGCTGAAAGACTACAACCTGCCTTTGTTCATTACTTTTCTTCAACTCAATAGGCCTCCATCTCTCACACTGATCTTCACCAGTTTTATCCTAGGACCTCTTGTCCTATCACCATCATGGTGCTCTTCCCTGGCGATCTCGTGTTTTCCCATAACATAAACCACATATACAGCAAATACTCACAAATTTACATCTCCAATTCTGGCTCTCCCCTGAATTCTAGGATGCTATTTCCCACTGACAGCACCTATACTGCAGTGTCCTAGAAGAATCTCAAACTCAACGTTTCCTGAACGGAGATCAAGCTTTCCCCCAGAGCGTATTCTTCTTCCTGAGATGTCTGTTTCAATGTATACCACCACCGTGCTCCTGTTGCCCCAAATAGAAACTTAGAGTCATCCTCCTTGCATTGCCTCCATCTTCCTCATCAACGATATGCAGTCGTTCATCAGGTCCAGCCATGACAACTTGCTAAATCTCTCCCAGTCTTGCTCCTCTTTCTCCTCCACTGTCATTACCTCGGTTCAGGTCCTCACTTTTTTACCTGAATTGTCTCATTAGCTTCCAAATGGTCTTCCTGATGACCAGATGGGACTACCATCAACCAGAACTCCTAGTTACTGCCAGAGTTACCATGTCAAACAGAAAACTGGTTGTGTACCTCCCTTGACTAAAAGCCACCACTCACCTCCAGAAGAAAGCCTTACAATAGCTTCAGTGACTTTCATAGTCTGGCCCAACTGGTATTCCCTACCTCGCCGCCCACCATGCCCCAAGACACACAGAGCAATTCCTTCTCCCCATGACTCAAACTTTCATTCCTCTGTGCCTTTGCACATGCTGGAGTCTTGCCTTTGCTGAGAACACATCCCCTTTCTCCGCCCCTGTCCACACCAGCATCCCTTGTCAGCTTTATCGCAAGTAAAACCTCCGTTGCAGAGTCTTCTTCCCAATTGTCAAACAGTCAGATCCCCTTCTCTCTGGGCACCAATAATCTTTATATGGAACACAGGCTTTCCCTGACCTTGGCAGCCTGGAGATACAATAGAAGAATATGGATCATCAGAGTGAGAATCCCCTCTTCTCAGTCCCTAACAACAAAAGTTTCAGGCATTTGGGTTTGCATAGAATGAATGAAAACTCTGTAGGCGGGTGTTTTTAAGGCTAAGTCAGAAAATGATGACACTGATGACAATAATGCTTAGCCACATATAGGTCAAAGAACCAAACCCATGAAGGACTGAAGAGTGGAATAGCAAAGTATCAGGAGACTGGGGCTGAGAATTTGTTCAGCAACCAAAGGGAGCTCTGAGAAACTGAGTTGTCTTCTGGTCCCATCAGCAGCTGGAGTTCTTAATCTAGAGTTCAGCTATTCTTTCCACGTCTGCTTCTCTCTGGGTCCGTCCATATCTGCCATTCCAGATCTCTCTCTATCTCATATCCATACTCTCAACAACAGAGATTGTGAGTAACAGACCACCTTGGAGGCCCCTGGAAGACCTTTAATATGTCTCTCTTAGATCAGGTACTCCAAACAGTTATAGTTATAAGGGTTGCAAGCTGTAGAGCAGAGTTCTCAGCAGTGACCAGAGACACGGCAAGTATTACAATGGCTTGTCAAGTTCAAACACCTTCCGTCTGGAGAAATCCCTCATGTGTTCACAATGTGTCCCCAAGCAGCCATGACAGTCCTCACCTTCCTCACTCTGTGGCATTTACTCTCTTTCCCTGCTACCTGGATGTTCACTCTGTGGCTCCCTGGTCACTGCATAGACAGACTCCACTTTCCTTATACAGATGGTGACCCTGTGCTCCTGCCTTTGCCTGCCTGGCCATGGCTCCTGGAGGCAGCCCGTAGCTTCACTGGTGTTAGCCTGCAAGCATACTTGTGTCAGAATGCAAGGTCCTCCTCTGACTCATAACTGGCTTTAAACTTTGTTAGGCCACAAAAGGGAGTTTCTAGTAGTATCTCTTGTGATTCAAGCTTTGTCCTTTAATTTGCTTGTTTGCTTCTTTACAGCTTTCCCACTCTGGAGGAATCTGACACATTCAGGAGGTGAGACCAGAAGGCAGTTTGACCACTGCCTTCAAAAGCCTCCCTCCTTGCCAATCCCTAGCCAGTAGCCCAAACAAGATTGTACATTTTGAGTCTCTCCTCAGGATAACTTCCTTGTCCCTCAAGGACACCACCTAGTGAGTGAATTGTTTCTATATCTTAGCATAAAGCTGAAGCCACAGCCTAATTTCTCCATGGAGTCATGCTCTGCCCCAGGAAACCCATCAAACTCCCGAAACCTGTGACATTAGTGCCCTATGGTTCACCTACCCCACCACCAGCCTCACTGTGCCCCCTGAAAAGGTGGAAGTTCAGAGCCTAGTCTTCTCTCTTGCTCTGAGGTTCTACCCTGGGTAGCATTACTCAGATAATTATGGCATAGCACTTACCATGCATGGTATACCATATTTATCTGAGAGAGAAGGAAATTAATATTTATTGACCACCTAGTATAACCCAGGTTTCGCATTAGATGTTTTTCATATGTTATATTATTTCATCTGCATGCCCAACCTTTGAGAGGGAGATAATCATCTCTAGTTCACACATAAGGGCATAAATCACAGAAATGACATGCCCTGTCACAAGGTCATGCAGCTGAGGACCCAAGCAGGGAGTCACACCTAGTTGGTCTGACTCCGGCATCTGGACATCCGCGTTCTATCCTTTCCCTCTTGCTGCCTCATGTTTATTTATATGTCTCCCTCCCTCCCACTGACCGTGAGCTCCTCCTTGGCTGTGACTAATTCATCATTATATCCACACTGCATCTGTCACACTCTAAGTAGGAGCTCAAATAACATTTCTCCGTGAAAGAAGGAAGGGAGGGAAGAAAAGCAAAAGGCCCTGGATTTTGCCTTGCACTTAGTAAGTGCTTAATAAATGTGTATGAATGAACACCAAGGTTTCAGAGAAGCCCTGGGAGCTTTCCTCTGAAGACACTGAGTGATCTGATTGGCAGGATGCCATTTATCAGTCTCCTCCAGGCAAGCCTGTGAGACAGAGCAAGAATGATGGGGCTGGAGTGAATGTTAATTTCAGATGAAACCATTAGAGTCTCTGTACTGCTGGAAACTGGGACATAGAATTAAAGTGCCCTTTATAATTTATACTCTAATGCAAGTGGGATGTGGAAAGGGAAACCTTTCTTTATATTCTGATGCCTTTTCCTCTGGCTCTGGCATTGATTATCAAATGAACAGAGCCCCTATAAAGGGAGAAAGTTGGGTGATTTAGGAGCCATCCTTAACCCAGTCCTAGAGCTAGATGAGCTGACCTATTGAGCTCTCCTCCAGTCTTTCGATTTTATGTTTCTATTATTTGGATAACAGGAGGCAGAAGAGAAGAAGCTGCCAGGCTGGGAGAATGGCTGTCTGATGAGCTGCTGTCAGGCCTACAAAAGCGTATTTCAACGTGGTCCTGCATCCTGTCCCTGAGATACAGTAATAAATCATTGCATATAAAGGTGTCAATATTTCCACAGCCTCTGTTCACAAGAGAGGTGAGCTGGAAGAATACGAAGTCAACGTTCATGGAACTCTGCTTACGTTCCCATTCCAAAAGACAGAACGAGGATATTTCAGGGATTTCTACTTTGGGCAGAAGTGAAGAAAGAGAGAATGCACTTTAAATTTATACTATTATCTCATCTCCGGGAAGAAATCCGGGGTATCAAAAAGTTAAAGACTTCCTAGGCAATTCATCATCTCTCAAGGCCTCACAGATTTTAGATGATATGATTTTTAAAGCCAAGGGAAGTAATGCATCTTCCTTATTTTGTAGCTGAGAGAGCTGGAACCCACAGGCAGAAGGGCTGGTAGAAGCTTGCACTAGTGAGAAGCAGAGCCTAGGCCACTCTCAGGAGTGGACAGCCTGCAATTCCTGGAGTGCTCAGCTCCACCCCTATTCTATTCTTATTTCTACCAGCATCACAGGATTCTGTGTCTGTAAAATAAGGATAACAATACCTACTCTTTACAGACTAGTTTTAAGAATCAAATGTGACAGTAGATACGGGGTGAAGATGTTTTGCAAACTGTAAGCCCTTTAAGGTGCTATACACCTCTATGCAAATATAAGCATTACTAACACTGTTGACATTAAAACATATTTGCTCCTAATTTATCATAAGTATAAATAAATAATGACAGGTTTACATTCTTCAGAGATGACTTCAGGAGGCATTTTCTTTTCAACCCTCTAATAAAATTCCTTTAAGTTTTCTTGATAAGTTCTTTCTTCCCCTCATTATTGAAAGTAATATGTGTGTATTATAGATAATTTTAAAATATCAAGACATAAAGAAAAAAATGTTTCCCATAGTTCCCAAACCCAAAGATCATCATGATTAATCTTTTGATATATTTCCTTCCAGTTTTCCCCCATGCATATTATATCTGAGTTATGATCATATTAAATTGGATATTCTATTTCCCAGTTTTTCATTTACCATTATAACATATATTTTCCCACATTACAAAAACTTATTTTTAAGTGCCTTAATGATTGCATGACATTTTATTCTATGGCTGTATCATAGACTATTTAATAATTTCTTCTTATTAGCTGTTAGGTTATTTTCTTTTTAAAAATATATATAAGGCAAAAACTAACCGTGAATAAAGCTTTTCTGTATCTCATTTTATGAGGAACATATAAGGATAGTTTACTAAAAATAAAACCCTGAAAATATGAAAAGATTTTGATGCATTTGCTGAACTGCTTTCAAGGAGATTTTCTCAATTTATGGCCAGGCACGATGGCGTATTCCTGTAATCCCAGCATTTTGGGAGGCCGAGGTGGACAGATCACATGAGGCCAGGAGTTCAAGACAAACTTGGCCAATATGATGAAACCCCATCTCTATTAAAAATACCAAAAAATAGCTGGGCATGGTGGCGAGCACCTCCCAGCTACTCAGGAGGCTGAGGCAACATAATCGCTTGAACCCGGGAGGCGGAGGTTGCAATGAGCTGAGATCGTGCCACTGCACTCCAACCTGGGCGACAGAGTGAGACTCAGTCTCAAAAAAAAAAAAAAGAAGAAGATTTTATCAATGTATAACTGGCCCACCAATGGTATATGAGTTTCCTGGGGCTACTGTAAAAAAATTACCATAAACTAGATGGCTTAAAACAACAGAAACTTATTCTCTCACAGTTCTAGAAGCTAAAAGTCTGAAATCAAGGTGTTGGTGGGGCCATACTCTCTCTGAAGGCTCTGGGGAAGAATCTTCCCTTGCGTCTTTGAGCTTCTGTTGGTTGCTGGCAATCCCTGTCCTTCCTTGGCTTGTGACAGGATAACTCCAATCTCTGCTTCCATCTTCCATGGCCTTCTTCCTTATGTAACTGTATGTCTCCAAATCTCTCTCTTCTTATAAGAACACCTGTCTTTAAATTTAGGGCCTGCTCTAATATAATATGATCTCATCTTAAGTTGATCATATCCACAAAGGCCCTATTTCTAAATAAGGCCACATTCACAGGTACCAGGGATTAGCACTTCAATATAACTCTCTGGGGTACATAATTCAACAAACAATAAATGATATATGTGAGTTCCCAACCCATCATGCAGTCCCCAGCAATATTGCTTTATTTATTTTTATTTATTTATTTATTTATTTATTTATTTATTTATTTATTTATTTTGAGACAGTGTCTCACTCTGTTGCCCAGGCTGGAGTGCAGTGGTGCGAACTTGACTCACTGCAAGCTCCGCCTCCCGGGTTCACACCATTCTCCTGCCTCAGCCTCCCGAGTAGCTGGGTCTACAGGCGCCCACCACCACGCCTGGATAATTTTTTGTATTTTTAGTAGAGATGGGGTATCACAGTGTTAGCCAGGAATATCACTTTATATTTTAATTGCATTATTTATATCTTCAAAACAGACAATAGATTTCCATGAAGATCTTCATCCATGTTGAGCATGGTGGGGTGATTACTTTTCAGAGGTTTTGAAGGCTAGAATTCTTTTTGCATAACCAGGCTGGATATTTACTTATGTTAATTTTGGAAGCAGCACTCATCTGCTTTTGATGTGTACCTGTGTGCCATCCCTGCTACAGGTTCCAGCCTCCTCACCACCTTGGGAAGGAAATTCTATCAGGATCTGTCCTGAAAAGAGGGAAGCTCAGGAGCTTGGAAGTGAGACAAAGTTGGGTTCAAATCCCAGCTCTGCCATTTAGCACTGTTTCACCTTAAACTGTGTACTTAACATCTCTAGCCCTCAGTTTTCTCCCCTGTTAAATGAGAATAAAAAACATGTATGAGTTAAGCACTTAGCCTGGAATATAACAAAATGCTCAGTACATATTAGCTATGGTTATTCATGTTTATTATTGTAATCGTTATTGGTGTCATTATCACCTTGCTGCTGATGCTTCCCAGTTTTTGTGTAATGAGGCTCTGTCCCCTTGCCTAGGCATGCCATGTCTGGGCACTGTTCCTGGAGCTCAAGCGTTTTCTGCCTGGGCTCTGACTATGCAACCCAGGCATTTATTGTCTGTGTTCCTAACATGCACCTTGCATATTTAGATTCTTACCCAGATGTCTCTAGGTCCCTTGCAGGGCCTTGCTATCTACCACTAGATCTTCCCCTCATGTCAGTGGGTATTCTCTGCTACAGAACCAAGCCCAGGCATTTTGGTCTCCCGCTTGTGCATAATCATATTTCAGAACCCCAAACCTGACCTACACATCCAGAATTTGCTTTGCATATGAGTCCTCCCACCAAGTCTGACATCAGACATTGCATAGCATATTCCTTTAATCAGCCCTTTCCTTACAATCAGTATGGTACATAGTGATTTTCTGATAGTTGATGACTGGTGTCTGGATAATACCAAGCCCAATTCCTTCCTCTTAGCCTGTCCAGTCTCTTCTCTGCTCAAGTCCTGGATTCAACAATGAACTTCACTAGAATCACCTACATTATTGGCCTTGGAAGGACTGTTCAGTACCATATAAAATAATGCCTAGAATTTAAAAAAAATGACATTTCCCCCCAGATTCAGCAGTTTTTTTGTTCCTTATGTATTTTACACCCAACAGGATCAATCATGGAGAATGGAATGGGAAGAAAGAGAACGGTCAGTGCCAACGTGGTCTGGGGCCATACAATAGTGCACACATTCTCTCCCAGTTCTAGCTGGGTGAAAAATTACTTATTACTTAATACTTACCCTACTTAATAAGGTAAGGGAATTATACAACTCATCTATGCATATTTTATCCTGTGTATTTATGTTACTTTGGGATGCCTGCTTAGGGTAACTACATTAAATCCATTAATGATGATTTTTATCACTTCTTAATATCAAAGCTACCTGCTTGACTTCTCTTCATGCATATTCATGGCATCATTAACAGTTAGGCCATGCCCCTCAAGATAGCAGGTGTAGAACAATGAGGCCACCATGACCTGGAAGTGTGTGGTAAAATAGCACACTTGAAATGATGATGTTCCACAAAAGCAAGACTTAGTTCAAAGATTCAGAAATAGCCTCATTGCCCCATCCTATATAACACTATATGCACGTTCTCCTAAACATTGCCAAACACCTGCCAGCAGACAGAGACCAGCGCCTCCCTTGTTGTCCTTTCCAGATTCTCATAAGAATCAAATCTCTTAATTCAAGAAAAGAGCCATAGAGTTTCAGTAAATGGTTAAAAATGTCAAGGCTTTGATTCTGATCAAGATAAATCTCTGGAGGCAATAGAAAAGATTCTATACTGGGTCTGATCCACTCTCCAGTTGCATAACCCATTTGTAACTCATAGTTATCAATGTCATGGCTATATGTAGGTCTACACATACCCACAAACACACACATGCCGTTTGAAAACTCCTGGTGTGACATTCTGATACTCAAGTTTACAAGCTGGCAATGACATTGCTCAAGACTTGATTTTTTCACACTTTATCAGGAACAGTGGTGATACAGCTCTAGGAATGAGAACGCTTTCCCTCTGGGCTCTTGAAGTCACATAATCTTTTAATTATGAGAGAGACTCAGGACCTTATTGAGGTAGCAGCCACTATCCAAGGGTTAGCATCCAGGGTGGTGCTGAGATCAAGCTCAGCTGAAGAAAAAAGCTCCAGGTAGAATTCTAGAACACTGGGAGCTTGACTGTTGTTATTATTGTTACTTAACTTTTAAAGAAGAGGATCTCGTGGGAAATCAGATGCCATGGGAAACCTATGTGACTGAATAAACAATAAGCCAATAAACGAAGGCAAGGCAGATGGGATCCAAATTAGAATCAGCTTAAATCTCACTGAGGTTAGCAGCTAAGATTTGATAATTCAAAGAAGATTTACCTTTATTGCTCTAAAGAAAATGAATTTGTGGTAAAGTACAGGCAGTGGAGAAAAATCTTCACAGCACCTGCAGAACTGCGTGCCATATGTGCATTATTTGCTCCAGTCATGGAAGAGCTGGGAGAGATTGGTAACTAAAGGAAGATGAACTCACTCTCTGGAGGGTGACGACCTCAGAGCCGAAGTACGCAGCAAAGTCCAATTGTGATTTGATTTTACAGACAGTTTGAGACTGGAAATTAGGCCTCTGACTCAGGGTTGCTGTCTCACATCAAAGGGTATTTCCCTCTCTTTGCAACATGCTGATGGCCTCAGAAGTCTTTGCCCTTTACAACCCTCTCCAGGAACAGTCTGTCTGGACCCAATCCAAGGAGCTCTCCCTGGCCTCTCGGCTTTGTGAAATGCTGGAATGTTGCTCTTCTTAACAGTGGGGGTACCCTGTTGTCATTCATTACAAAGTGGGAAAATTATTTTCTCATGCTCCTGGGCCTCTCAGCAAGGGTGACAAAATGAAATATGAATTTCACTCTGCTTCTGAATAAAGTAATAGCCTAATAGCCTATGTTTTTGTAATTAAATTTTTTTCTGCATCATATCCTCCATATCAAAAAATAAGACCTGTTTTAATCTCTCCATTCCTTGAAACCAATGTTCATTGCTTCATTCTTGAGGGTATTCCTTATGTTGGGGAACTTTTCTCAGAGTTTATCTTCATATTGTTACACTTAACTATTGTGCAATCATTTGACGACACTATGCATGAGAAACGTGTGGCTAGTTCTAATGTTCAGCCCCATTCATTCATTTGATATTGTAACCAACATTTCTTCATCTCTCTCTCACTGTTCTGTGGATTACAGGCTCAGAGATGTAAATACACAGCTGACATCCTCAGTAAGTTCATATTTAAACAAAAAGGGGTCGGGGAGGAAAAGTTTAAGGTAAGTCATGAAGATTGGTTACCAGATACTTGATATAATTTCCAAAGTCCCAAAAGTCTTATAAGCCTTGATTAAAGGCCTGAAATTCCTATATGTCCTTACAAATCTTTATATCATAAAAACAAAGAAAAATCCCTACCACATTCAGAAGAACAAAAAAAGAAGGTTGCCAAAAGAGGAATAAAAATCAGACTCCACAATGGTGGTTAGAAGTTAATGGTGTACAGTTAGAACGGCCATCATTAAAAAGTCAGGAAACAACAGGTGCTGGAGAGGATGTGGAGAAATAGGAACACTTTTACACTGTTGGTGGGACTGTAAACTAGTTCAACCATTGTGGAAGTCAGTGTGGCGATTCCTCAGGGATCTAGAACTAGAAATTCCATTTGACCCAGCCATCCCATTACTGGGTATATACCCAAAGGATTATAAAACATGCTGCTATAAAGACACATGCACACGTAGGTTTATTGCGGCACTATTCACAAAAGCAAAGACTTGCAACCAACCCAAATGTCCAACAATGATAGGCTCAATTAAGAAAATGTGGCACATATACACCATGGAATACTATGCAGCCATAAAAAATGATGAGTTCATGTCCTTTGTAGGGACATGGATGAAGCTGGAAACCATCATTCTCAGCAAACTATCGCAAGGACAAAAATCCAAACACCGCATGTTCTCACTCATAGGTGGGAATTGAACAATGAGAACACATGGACACAGGAAGGGAAACATCACACACCGGGGCCTGTTGTGGGGTGAGGGGAGGGGGGAGGGATAGCATTAGGAGATATACCTAATGTTAAATGACGAGTTAATGGGTGCAGCACACCAACATGGCACATGTATACATATGTAACAAACCTGCATGTTGTGCACATGTACCCTAAAACTTAAAGTATAATAATAAAAAAAAGAAATTAATGGTGTATCACTTTCAAAGATTTGAGAGGAAATGGCTATAACCCAATAATTCTATACTCAAATTGTTGTATATATTTTAGGGCTACCAAGTTGAGAAAATTAAAACACAAACATAACACCCAGTTGAATTTAAATTTAAAATAAACTATGAATATGCTTGTAATGTAAGTATGTCCTAAATACTACATGGGACATACTTATACTAAAATGTTTTCACTGATGATCTGAAAATTCAAATGTAACTGACTGTCCTGTATCTGGCAACTCTAATATAAAGGGCAACAGAAGAATATTCAGACATTGTCCAGACATTAAAGAAATGGATGATTTACCACTTGTGTTTTTTCTAAAACAATTACTTGGAAATATTCACAAAGTAAAGAATTCAAACACTGAATAAGAAAGTCCTGACTGAAGGGAACTAGCAGTGAGCACTAAAACTAAGTTTTAAAAATTGTTGTAAATACGATTAAAATCCTAGGAAAAGCAGGATGGCTCACACCTGTAATCCAAGTGCTTTGAGAGGCTGAGGCGAGATGATCGCTTCAGCCCAGGAGTTTCAGTCCAGGCTGAGCAACACATGGAGACCTCATGTCTACAAAAATAAAATAAAATAAAATTAGCATGGCATGGTGGTGTGCCTGTGGTCCCAGCTACTTGGGAGGCTGAAATGGGAAGGTCGCTTGAGCCTGAGAAGTCGAGGCTGCAGTGAGCTGTGATCACGCCACTGCACTCCAGCCCGGGCAACAGAACAAGACTCTGTCTCAAAAAAAAAAAAAAGTAATAATTTAAAATATAAATGCTAATAATTTGGAGTCTATAATATTAGATCATGTTACCAAGATGTAGATGTGATCAATAGTGGGGACAAATTGTAAGTATATTCAGAACACATTTCACCCACTATAGCAAGGTTAGAAAGAAGAATGATAACATACCTCCTTATTTTATGGAGTGCTCTTGTGTATTATGTCATTTGAACATTACCTCATTTGGTTCTCACATAATCCTGGAAGAGGTGAGAGAGTCGATAAGGTAATCAAGCACACATTTCTCACCTATACAGTTGGAGAAATGAGGCTGACAGAGCTTTAATGGCTCACCCTATGTGTAGACACTAATAAGTGGCATGAGCTTCTGTCTCCAAGATCAGCAGGTTATTCCAACCTAAAGTGAGTTGTTCAGCTGGGCTTTCAACTCACAAATTAAGTTTATTGTTAACTAAAAGGTCAGAGAAGCCTACCCCACTCAATAAATATTTGTTGATTAAACATTTTTCTTGGTTAATTCAAGCGTTTATTGAATGAGTGCCATGTGCCCAATTATATACTCTGAGGTAACTAGAAATGTCGAAATGGTATAAATCATGACCTCTGTTTTCTAGGTTTAAAATCTACTCAGAAAACTAACATGCATGGAACAATAAAAAAAACTTTGGGGAAGGGCTATGTTTCTGAGCCAATACCATATTACAAAATAGGATAAAAAGAATAATCCTAATTTTTAAAATCTACATTTTTAATTACGCTTAGGGAGAAAACTCTCCAAGGTTGAAATACTCAGGAGCTGCATTTTTTTCCTTGTATTTTCCACATTTTCTATAGGGAATGGAAAGTACTTTTGGCTGGGCGCGGTGGCTCACGCCTGTAATCCCAGCACTTTGGGAGACCAAGGCGGGCAGATCACCTGAGGTCAGGAGTTCAAGACCAGCCTAGCCTACATGGCAAAACCCCGTCTCTACTAGAAATACAAAAATTAGCCAGGTGTGGTGGAGGCACCTGTAATCCCAACTACTCAGGAGGCTGAGGCAGAAGAATAGCCTGAACCCGGGAGGCAGAGGTTGCAGTGAGCTGAGATCGTGCCATTGCACTCTGGCCCGGGCCACAAGAACGAAACTCCGTCTCAAAAAAAAAAAAACAAACAAAAAAACACTTTTGACGTTTTTTAAAAATCTTTTATTATATTTCAAGAAGATATTTTATGGAAGAATAGAACTTGGTTTGGAGGGAAGGTGGTCTATGCACTGAGTCTGGAATGAGGGTGAGTTTTAAACAAGCAGATGGGAGGGAGAACAAAAACAGTCCACTGGCTGAGAGCATGAGGGTGCCTGCAGCTCTGCCATTCATGTGAGCAGCTACCTAACTTCTTTGGGCATCAGTTTCCTCTTCTGTAAAGTAAGCATAATAATACTAAACTCAATGTGTTGTTGCAAGAATGAAATGTCACACTTGCAATAAAGCTTTCAGCACAGTGCTTAGCACATCGAAAGCACTCAATAAAGTTATTATTATTACTATTCATGGAAACTAAAGCTGTGCCAGTAAGAGAGAGGAACAGATTATAGAAAGTTTCGGAAACCATGCAGAGGAGCTCAGGAAAATTAAGTGCGCAGGGCGGGTTAGGGAGGAGAGAACTGCCCTGCAAGAAGTCAGCTGGGGCTGGGCGCAGTGGCTCACCCTTATAATCCCAGCACTTTGGGAGTCTGAGGTGGGTGGATCACCTGAGGTCAGGAGTTCGAGACCAGCCTGGCCCACATGGTGAAACCCCATCTCTACTAAAAACAAACAAAAAAATTAGCCAGGAGTGGTGGCCAATGCCTGTAATCCCAGCTACTTGGGAGGCTGAGGCAAGAGAATCGCTTGAAACTGGGAGGCAGAGGTTGCAGTAAGCTGAGACTGCACCACTGTACTCCAGCCAGGACGACAGAGAGAGGCTCCATCTCAAAAAAAAAGAAAAAAAAAAAAAAAAGAAGTCAGCTGGGAGGCTGCTATGATTCTGGTACAAGGTGGTATATTAGTTTCTTAGGGCTGCTATAACAAATTATCACAAACTGGGAGGCTTATAGCAACAGAAATTTATTCTCTCACAGTTCTGGATTTCACAGAGGTCTGAAATTGAGGTGTCAATAGGACCATGCTTCTGCCAAAAACCATAGGAGGAGATGGGTTACTTGCCTCTTAACAGTTTCTGGTAGCTCTGGTATTCCTGAGTTTATGGCTACAATGCTTCAATTCTCAAGGCCAATATCTTCAAATCTCTCCCTGTTCATATTCACATGGCCTTCTTCTTTGTGTATCAGCTGTCAAATTGAGAGGTGACAGCGTGCTGGCAGCCCTTGCAGCCCTTACTCACTCTCGGCACCTCCTCGGCCTTGGCGCCCACTCTGGCCACGCTTGAGAAGTCCTTCAGCCCACCGCTGCACCGTGGGAGCCCTTCTCTGGGCTGGCCGAGGCTGGAGCTGGCTCCCTCGGCTTGCGGGAAGGGGCGGAAGGAGAGGCACGGGCGGGAACCGGAGCTGCGCGTGGCTCTTGCTGGCCAGCTAGAGTTCCGGGTGGGCATGGGATTGGCAGGCCCCGCACTCAGAGCGGCCAACCGGCCCTGCTAGCCCCGGGCAGTGAACGGCTTAGCACCGGGGCCAGCAGCTGCGGAGGGTGCGTCGGGTCCCCCAGCAGTGCTGGCCCACTGGCACTGCACTCGATTTCTCACTGGGCCTTAGCTGCCTCTCCACGGGGCAGGGCTTGGGACGTGCAGCCCGCCATGCCTGAGCCTTGCCCCCCCATCGTGGGCTCCTGCTCAGCCTGAGCCTCCTGAACGAGTGCCGCCCCCTGTTCCACGGCACCCAGTCCCATCGACCGCCCAAGGGCTGAAGAGTGCGGGCACACGGCTTGGGACTGGCAGGCAGTTCCACCTGTGGCACGGTGCAGGATCCGCTGGGTGAAGTCAGCTGGGCTTCTGAGTCTGGTGGGGACTTGGAGAATCTTTATGTCTAGCTAAGGGATTGTAAACACACCAATCAGCACTCTGTATCTAGCTCAAGGTTTATAAACACACCAATCAGCACCCTGTGTCTAGCTCAGGGTTTGTGGACACACCAATCGGCACTCTGTATCTACTTAATCTGGTGGGGACTTGGAGAACCTTTATGTCTAGCTACGAGATTGTAAATACACCAAATCAGCATTCTGTGTCTAGCTCAGGGTGTGTAAATACACCAATCGACACTCTGTATCTAGCTAATCTAGTAGGGAGGTGGAGAACTTTGGTGTCTAGCTCAAGGATTGTAAATGCACCAATCAGCACCCTGTCAAAATGGACCAATCAGCTCTCTGTAAAACAGACCAATCGGCTCTCTGTAAAATGGACCAATCAGCAGGATGTGGGTGGGGCCAGATAAGAGAATAAAAGCAGGCTGCGCCCGCCGCCCCCCCCCCCCCCCCCCCCCCCCCCCCCCAAGCCAGAAGTAGCAAAGTGATCTGGTTTGCTTTCTCACTGTGGAAGTTTTGGTCTTTTGGAATAGGTCTTGCTGTTGCTCGGTGTTTGGGTCTACATTACTTTTGGAGGTGTGACAGCGTGAAGGCTTGCAGCTTCATCCCTGAAGCCAGTGAGACCACGAATCCACCAGGAGGAGTGAAGGCTGTTTTGCCTTGAGTAGTCGTAACGGCTGTTGTGAAAGTCTGTAGCCTCACTTGTGAGCTAGCAAGACCATGAATCAATTAGGGGAAAGAAAATCCGAACATATCCGAACATCAGGAGGAACAAACTCTGGTATATGCTGCCTTTAAAAACTGTAATGCTCACTGAGCGGGTTTGCGGCTTCATTCTTGAAGTCAGTGAGACCGAGAACCTACCAATTACAGATACAAAATCTGTTTGCCTCTTTAGAGGCATACTATGGGGTTACATTAGAAGCCCACTGAGATAATTCAATACAATGTTCTCATCTCAAAATCCTTCACTTAATGACATCTTTGGACACTTAAAATAATATTCACAGGTGTCTGACTTTTAAGGTAAGCTACCACAGACCTGATATATTTGGGGGACTTTTATCAGCCTATCACAGGTGGTAAAGACTAAGGTAGAGCAGATCATCTAACTGGGCTGGAGCTGTGGCCAGCCTGGTGCTCTGGTGTGCGCTGGGTTGGCCCAGGGCTGATAATGGGGTGGGGGGAAGCACTCACCAGTGGCTATTTGCCAGCTGTGATGGCTTTACCTGTACCTTACAAGTGTAGCTGAATACAATCCCTGATTGTGGGAGAAAAGAGAATGAGGCAGCAATGAGAGACTTTTTACAGGCAAAATTGATAGGCCTGGCTATGAAGAATAAAGTGGAAGAAAATGGGTAAACAGATACTGTTATCAATGGGAAAAAGATTCAGGCTTGTTTTCTAAGTAATCCAAGGTTGGGGCTCTTAACGTGTTTCCAATTCATGTTTTGTTGAGACAAAGTCTCACTCTGATCTTGGCTTACTGCAACCTCTGCCTCTCAGGTTGAAGCGATTCTCCTGCTGCAGCCTCCCGTGTAGCCGGAATTACAGGTGTTCACTATGCCTGGCTAATTTTTTGTATTTTTAGTAGAGACGGGGTTTCTCCATATTGGCCAGGCTGGTCTTGAACTCCTGACCTCAAGTGATCTGCTCACCTTGGGTTCCCAAAGTGCCGGGATTACAGGCGTGAGCCACCATACCTGGCCCCAATTCATTCTTCATCCTAGTTCCTGATAACTGTTGCAGTAGTGGAAGACCTTGTCTGGGAGATATTAATGAATTCACTTCTGAGTCTTTAGACCTGATGAGGATCTTGGTGTGAAGCTGCCAGCAACTGCAATGTGTCAGACTGTTGACCAAGCTCCCGCAAACATTGCTACACCCAGGGGACTGCTCTAAATTAGGGGAAAACAAGTTCTTTCAAGACAGTGTCGTAGCCAGAAATTACTAATAGAGGGTTGCTTTTCAGTATCTCCTGAGCTGATTAGGAGGTCGGTGGGGCCTAATGAGCGTGTGAGGCTTATTCATCTGTAACCTTGAAAAAAACAAATGCTCTCTAGGGAATTTGAATCCGAAGGCATTGTTGTTCCCATTTTTAGGGCTTAACAGGGAATAAAGACAATTTACCTCTGTGTTTTTCCCATTAGGCAGGCACACTGGAAGGGAGATGATTCCTTGATGATCCTTTTCGTTTATTAGCTGTCAGTACAGGCTTCAACAATCTAGCCAATCAGCCCTTCGTATTTTCATTGAAAAAAAATGATATGAATTCTCATTAAAAGTGCATAATTTGACCCTAAGGGCAGAAAACTGAGAACAAAGGTCAGTAGAGCCACTCACACTCCATCTTTGCATAGATGAGAAACCATGATGGGGACTGTATGCTCGATCGGAAAAGAATCTCTGGTGAGTGAGCATTACAGAAAAAGTAGAATTGCAAAAGTGTAATTTGCACTTATTGCAAAACTGAAGTTTGTTTGCTGTAAACGCGAGATACTAGTATCAGGCTTTGGCAAGGCTGTGGTGCATTCCACCCCACATTTCCCATGAACAATGTGAATTAATTTATTTTTGCTGTTATGCAACTATGAAAAGAAAGCCGAAAATTAAAAAGACTCACTGCCAAAGAGCAACTAAGTCCTGTTTTGTACAGATACCCGCTAGGTGTCACACAGCTTCAGAAAAACAATCTTTGCCTTCCAGGAGTTAACATTTTAATGAATCCTTAACTTTCCAATGCCTAGGCAAAAATTATTTCCATTTCATTACGTTCATTTGTTACAGATGCTTACCTTTCATTTCTCAAGAGAATAGACATAAAAGACTGCAGAAAATGCCTTGACCTATATTTTCCAAATCCCTGTCTCCAGCAAATCCCATACTTCCCCCTTCATAGCAGAAAACTTCATTAGTTCTGTTTTCTTTTTTTTTCCTTAAGAAATACGTAATAAATCACAGGACATCAGGAGTGTTTAATATTTAGCCAAACACTTTCATAAAATGACCTAAGGTTAGACCAGTTGTATGATCAAGGCAACAATTCCATCTTCCTTGAATATTCTGGAATTCCCTTCACCTGCAAGTATGGCCACCATCTCCTCCTGACAAAGCTTATCCTGATTGAACAGAAATCAGGCATTGGGCAAAAGAGGCGCCAGCAAGACTCCTGGCCCTAGTAGTTATTTCTCATGCTCCAAAAGAGGAAGGTGGGCTGATTCTGAGTTTTGACCAAAACAAGAAATGAGAACGAGGCAGCATGGCCAGGACAAGGCACCCTTGGACCTCCTATAGCCGGGAGAGCAATTGATCGAGGAGCCCCCAACGCTGTGCTCTGAAATGCAACTCTGCGTTTTCCTGCAGGCCACAATTCCCAAATGCTGCTCCTGAGCACATCGGATACTAAAGCAGACCTGCCTCAGGGAAAAGCAGGGCTGCTCTGACAGGCAGCATTGCCCAACCTTCCTTAGAATTGCATCGAAGTCTGTCATTTCTATCCAACCTTCATTTCTTCCTTTCCCCAGGTTGGACTCGCATCATGGTATGAAAGCTCTCCAAGTTTCTCTCGGCTTCCTCCGTTTTCTTTCATAGGTGTTTCCCCTAGTAAATATCTTGCACATGTAATCTAGCTTGGTGTCTGCTCGTTGGCCTGGACTAACACAAGCGGCTCTGCCAGCAGAGGCAGAAAACAGCTGGGGAAACAGGGGAGGCCACATGGTATTGGTTTAAAGACCAAACTCACTTCCTGAGAAGTGGGCAGAGCCACAGCCTTAGTGAGCTTTGGAATATGCTAACTTGGCTAGGCTAGACTACATTTCCCAGAATTCTTTCTCCTGTGTTTCCAGTTAGGAAGAGCTAGAGGGCTATTCTCTCATGAGAGATGGAGGGAGGCATGGCAGGGACAGCCATTTTGCAGCACATGGACAGGCTTTGCTGATCTGCTGACTCACCTCGTTGACATGAAGCTGTGGTTGGGCCTGTCGCTGCCCTCCCTTCCCTCTGGACCTTCCTACAGCTTCTCTGACCCCTGGGGTGGGTGATGACTTGTTCAGCAACATGACACAGGGCCTCAACTTCTGCAGGATACCCTCATCATCAAGGTGAGAGGGAAAAAAAAGGATGAGTTTCAGTCTGGCCCCGTGGGGTTCTAGGTTGCTCTCATCAGCTCTTCTCCTTGCCTGCCTGCTCATGGACTTCAGGCTCAAACATTAGTCAAGGAAACAGCCTTGGGGAGGCTGCTTAGCCAGCTCCTATAATTGTGTTTCAAATGAATTATATATACATATCCGTCTTCTTCTCTGGTTGGACCCGGAATGATACACTCATTGTGTGCCCCTTCCCCAGTTTATGTCAGGGTACTGGTACACCTTGGGCTTCACAGAGAACACACACAGTGCCAACTCTCTGCTCTGCTGCTTTACCTCAGATTTGGACATCAACAACAGGAAGGTGAAACTGCATTTTGAGGACAAGTTCACATTCACAGCCCACCTGGCACTGAAGCAAGATGGAATTACTATCCTCTGCTCAGATAACAACTGAGGAAAGAGGCCCTACCCACCCTATCCCATAAGTGAGGAGGGAGAGGAACATGATTTTACCAAACTCCACAACAAAGATGGCAGACAGCATAGCTTTAGATGCACCCATGGTAGACATCACCAGTAAACTGCAACATTTTCTGCAGAGTCCAGACATGGCTCCGCTTAAATTTGCTCCTTAAATCCAGGGGCTAGAAACAGCATAATTTTTTTTTGTTTTTTAATGTTTAATTTTGGTGGGTTTGTTGTTTTTGTGGGGTTTATTTTTTATTTTTTTATTTTATTTTTTTTGAGATAAGGTCTCACTCTGTTG
Source organism: Gorilla gorilla gorilla (assembly GCF_029281585.2). Lineage (NCBI taxonomy): Eukaryota > Metazoa > Chordata > Mammalia > Primates > Hominidae > Gorilla > Gorilla gorilla. The sequence continues at coordinate 33,451,031 of NC_073229.2, read as the reverse complement.
CCCAGGCTGGAGTGCAGTGGCAAGATCAGGGTTCACTGTAGCCTCGACCTCCCAGGCATAAGCGATCCTCCCACCTCTGCCCCCTGAGTAGCTGGAACTAGAGGCATGCACCACCACACTTGGCTAATTTGTGTATTTTTTTGTAGAGAGGGGTTTTGCCATGTTGCCTAGGCTGGTCTTGAACTCCTGAGCTAAAGTGATCCACCCACCTCTGCCTTCCAAAGTGCTGGAATTACAGTTGTGAGCCACCATGCCTGGCCTGTTTTGTGTTTTAAGCTAAATTATATCTGGCTTTGTGCCTCTACCTCCTTGGCTGGGAGGACATACAAAAGTGGTCATTACTGGGACACTTAACTACCACCACCACCACCTTCCCATTGTCTAGAATGGGAATCCTGAGTGTTGGCCAGGAGATAGGGCAGGGCCTGGCCTTAGTCTGGTTTGGTTGCTATCACTTCTTTTTCTCCTGTCGTTTCCCAGTACCAGCGTTGAGTTTGGCCCTCTGTTGTTTATCAGGCATAGCTGCCACAGAGAAACTCATCAGCATTCCAGTCTGCCTCAGTCTGGGCTGCAAGCCTCCAAAGCCAAGATGGCCAATGCTAACTCCCAGGAAGCAAGGTACAGCATCATCGTAGGTCCTGACACCTTGAGGAGTGCAGGGGAGCAAGTATCTGTGTCATCTCCATTCACAGAACTTTCCATCCTCCAAGTCTCAGAGAACCTAGTTCTCCCTGGTTTGTGCTACTTCCTAGTAAACTCAGACCCATTCTTTACCCTCTGTAGGTTTCAGTTATCCAAAATAACAATATAGTCATTCTCCCCAAGGTTTAGAGAAACCCCAAAGGAATGATACTTTCTACTTCCCTCATGATGAGTGTGAACATGTGTATTTCTTTTAAATTTTCAGTCTATAGGATAACTTTAGGAGGAAGAACAGAAGTAGAAATTGGAGGGATCACAACGTGGGTTTCTAGGGAACTGGTAATATTTTATTTCTTGATCTAGGTGGTAATTTTACAAATGAGTTCACTTTCTGATAATTCATTGAGCTGTGCATTTATGATTTGCACACTTATCTGTGTGGTCTTACTTCAATCTTTCAAAGTTTAAGAAAATCCAAATGCTAACAACAACAACAAAACTCTTTCCCCTGTTTACCTGCCACCCCTCATTTCCCCTCCCCTGTTGAATAGCCTTATTTAGCAGCTTCAATACTTAATAAACTTTGGTAGTCCTTAGTGCCGTTCCACTTCTCCTCTCACACCAGGCACATGATCCCATTGCATTTCCTTGCTGTCCTGTGGTTGGGCAGGGTTGTGTGACTAGTTCTGGCCAGTGAGTTGGAAGAGGAAATGATGTGTGTCACTCCTGGGCTACAGCATCCAATTGCCAGTATGCGATCCATGGGATGTATTTTGTTCTCCACTGCAGTGACATGCAATTTTTCAAGTTAGTGCTCTCCATCAGTCTTGGTCCCAGAGAGAGGATGACATAGAGCCAACTCACAGTAGACATGAGCAACAGGCATGCATGGCAGGAAATAAACATTTGTTGTTTTAAGTCACTGAGATTTGGGGATTGTTACTGCACTGATTTGTAGTGAGACCTCCTGGTGTGTTTGTGTGTATGTGTGGTTTGCATGTTTATATCTGAAGAGTAAACCAAGATAAGGTATACTCTTATACAGACATATTAACTATACTCATATTTCCATCTGTGAAACAACTATTACATGAACGTGGAGGGAAATATGAGTATAGTTAATATGTCTGTATCAGAAGGCTTTTGGCTTCAAGTATAGATACCCAAACTGAAAATTGCTTTCACAATAAGCCTATTGTCTTATATAAGAGAGGTATAGTAATTCCAGGATCCATTGGTTCACCTACTCAATTGTATCGTCAAAGACCCGGATTCTTTCCCCTCTATCATCCTCAGTGTGCTAACTCCCCTTTGGGTGCAAGATGGCTACAGCAGGTTCAGGTACCAGGCATGTAGCAATCTGACAAGTTTCCTGGTTTGCAGTTTGAGTGTCTTTGTTAGTGACATTTGGTGTTTAGTTGAACTTTCTGAATGGCCCTCACAGCAGCCAGCAAAGGTTGTCCAGACATTATCTGTTGTGAATTATATGAAGTTTATATAGAGAGAGTTGTCTAGCTTCAGCTTTCAGGACATTGGGAAAAGGGCAGTTTTAGTTCTCCATGATGTCAAGCCAGGAGGGCAGGAAAGGAGCTCTCTCTTGTGCGCATGCTCGCTCGCTCGCTCTCTGTCTCTCTGTCATACACACACACACACACACACACACACACACCCAGAGACAAGAAATTCAGCAAAATGTTGAAAATGACAAAGGAAAACACATCAAGCATATTCAGGATATTGTGATCATTTTAGCAATTCTCTGATGGTGATCTGAAGTCCCCTTTAATGGTCTAGTTTATCTGTTATTAGGACAAAGTGTGAAGTGTTCTTTTGTTGGCAGACATAAAATTAAATAGGACCCGTGACAGCCAAAAGTAAAGTGATAGAATGACATTTATTATTTCCTAGTACTTTGATTTTGCCTGAGCTTGTAGTCTTCAGCAAGTTACTTTTACTCTCCTTATAAATAAGTTAACAACTGTAATTTCATCACATTTCTGCTGTGAGATGTAAGTGAATTAAAGCATATAAAGTGTTTGAACAATTTCTGCCACATAGTAAATGCCATAGAACCACGAGCTGTTATCATTATAACAGGGTTTTGGGGAGAATTTAAAAAGTTAATATATGTACAAGATTTAGAATAATGCCTATAATACAGTAAGCTTTTAATAAACCTTTGTTTCTATAACTATTACAATTTTAAATAAGAAAATTGAGGATGTTAAAGAGGGCAAAAATTGGATTAATTCTTTAAAATGAATTTGTCAGTATCACACACCATTGTCATCTTAATTATCATGATTAATAACACATATTCACGGAACACGTCTCTGTGTACTACTGAATAACTGATAAAAAAGAAGTCATCAGTCCAAATATGTTCTAAAAACTTTCTAAGAGGTCTGAATTATGCAAATCATCTCTTTAAAAACTTCCTATAAGAGACAAATACAACTGCCCAGAGAATGTTTAATTTGATACTTATCACCATCAGCGTATTTTCTATTGATCAAATTTATAATACTGAATATTTAGATTGTTTACGTGTTTGCTGAGCTTATAGTTAGGGCACTTTATATAATCTTATAATTTTTTATAAACCTTGGAGCAGTAGCCTTTAGGTTAACACTCTAGTTTGTAGTTTGAGGACTGTATGAAACCTTATTTAATGCCAAACTCTGTTATATGTTGTTAATGGGTTAAGCAGGCCCTGTGGCACAGAAGAAACTGAAGGAAACAAGGAAGTGAACACGTATTAAGCACTTGTGCATGCTTTTGTACCATAGTTATTTACACATCATGTTTTCTAATCCTTACCACAACCCTGCTTTGTGATATTATCTTCTCTCTTTTTCCAGGTGAGAGAACTAAGTTGTGTGACTCCAAAAGAGCAGAAACCAGGAACTGGAGAATGGAGGACCAAAGATCAAAGAACAAACAGGGTAATCCAGATGACTGAAGGATGGTTGTTGTGCCCTCTGCCCTTTAGGGAATCACAAGTCTCTGCTGTGATTGAAGAGGGCAACATACAGAAAGTAGAATTTTACAATTCCACGCTTTATAAGGTGATGTCTAAAAATGCACCGATAGGAACAAATGTGGATTTCCTGGTTTTGAATATGATTCTGAGCAGGCATATAATAAATGCTGTCTAGCATTATTTGCAACTGTAAAATTAACAATAGAGTTGGATCTGATTAGGAAAAGAAAATCAGAATTCGCTTTGTTCTTGTGGTCATAGCCCAAGATGCCCAGAGTGAGAAAGTTTCATGCTGACTCAGACCAGCTTTAAAAAACAGGGAGAACCCTGCCACCAGCTTGTCACCAAATAAACATCCATTAGCCAAGTAAAGTAACTTAAAATAGTACATTATTATCTAGTGATAAACTAGTAAAAACCAATCATTTCCTGAGCACCTTGATGTGTCAGTGTTGTACTGAGTAACAGAGCTAGGTTAGGGAGATTCATTATATCACAGAGCTTTGGGGTGGGGCAGCTGGCAAGCAGGTACCAACTATGAAATGGCCTCATAGTGGGAAGGGCTGTGACTTTATTTTTTATTTTTAGATTTTTATGTTGTATTTTGACATAATTTTAGATGTAAAAATTGCGAAAATACTATACAGAGCCTACATATACCTTTGACCCAGCTTCCTCTAATGTTAAAAAATTATAAAACTATATAATAATGATCAAAACCATGAAATCATTAAATCAACATTGATACTATATCTTTTTTTTTCTTTTTGAGACAAGGTTTCACTCTGTTGTCCAGGCTGGAGGCTGATGCAAGCATAACTCACTGTAACCTCAAACTCCTGGGTTCAAGTGATCCTCCAAGCGTAGCCTCCTGAGTAGCTGGGACTACAGGCATGCACCACCATGCCTGGCTATTTTTAAAAACTTTGTAGAGATGGGGTCTCACTTTGTTGCCTAGGCTGGTCTCAAACTCTCGGCCTCAGAGAGCAGTCCTTCAGCCTCAGCCTCCCAAAGCACTGGGATTACAAGCATGAGTCACTGCACTCAGCCTATACTATTAACTAAAAAATAGACCTTATTCACATTTCACGTTTTCCCCCAATATTCTTTTTCTGTTCCAGTATCCAATCCAGGATTCCACATGGCATACAGTTGTCATGTTTTCTTAGTATCCTCCAATCTGGAATAGTTTTTTGGTCCTTCTTTATCCATCAAGGCCTTGACCCTTTTGAGGAGCACTGGCCAGTTATTTCACAAAATATCCATCTGGGTTTGTCAGATGTTTTCTCATGACCAGATTGAGGTTGTACAATTTTTGGCAAGAACACCACAGCAGTGTGTTTTTGTCCTCAGTGCATCATAGCAGGGGTTTCATGAAGTTAATGTCTTATTACTGGCGATGTTAACATTGATCACTGGGCTTAGGTAGTGTGTACAAAGTTTCTCTACTGTAAAGTTACCATTTTCTTCTTGGTAATTGATAAATATCTTGGGGAAGATACTTGAGACAAGGCTAGCATTTTGTTTCTCTTTGAACTTTTGCCCACTAATTTTAGCATCCATCAGTGGATTTTGTCCACAGTAATTTTTACTATGATGTTCACCTAGTGATGATTTTCACTTCACTCGGTCCTTCTACATATGAGTTCCTCTGTAAAGAAAAGCTGTCCCTTCTCCCGTTTACTTATTTGCTCAATTATTTATATCAGTGCGAACTCATGGATATGTACTTTATTCTATGGGTTATAATCCAACACTATCATTTACTTTGTTACTTAAGGTTGTTTTGTTTGTTTGTTTTTTGAGACAGGGTCTCATTCTGTTACTCAGGCTGGAGTGCAGTGGTGCAATCTCGGCTCACTGCAGTCTGGAACTCTCAGGCTCAAGTGATCCTCCCACCTCAGCCTCTTGGGTAGCTGGAATTACAGGCACGCACCACCATACCCTGCTAATTTTTGTATTTTTAATAGAGTTGGGGTTTTGCTATGTTGCCCGGGCTGGTCTCAAATTCCTGGGCTCAAGCAATCTGTCCACCTCGACCTCTCAAACTGCTGAGATTACAGGCATGAACCACTATGCCCATCCTGTTGTTTAAATTGTTTCAGCTTTGGCAATCGAGAGCTCCTTCAGGTTGATTCCTGTGTCCTTTTAATGTACCCATTTCTTTTCAAGCACTTTCTTAACTTCTGGCACCACAGGCTTATCTTGTATTTCCCTGCCCCAGTCTGGAATCAACTTCTCCAAAGAGCCCTTGTTCCTTTGATTTTAGAAAGGTATTTGAAAACTAAAATCTCTGTGCTACTGGGTCATTGTCCTTAGGCCTCAAAGCAAGCAGAGTTAGGAAATACTGTGTGTGTATACTAACACATACACACTCAATGGTTTATTTTTGCATTAAAAAACCACAAATTTATATTGACACCTCCAGTTCCAATCTAATACCACAAGATTAATTTCTTTTCCCTTTCTTATCTGTAGCTTTTTTTCTCCAGCAATGAGGTCTTACTCTTCTGATCTAAAATACATTCACATGTATATAGGGTGTCCAACCTTTCTTGTTTGCCAGGGACTGAGAGGGCTCCTGAGACATGGGACTTTCTGTTTTAAAACCAGGGAAGTCCAGGAAAATCAAGATGAGTTGATTGCTTATTTGCCCAAACTATACATTGCGGGGTTGCAGAATTGCTAACCCATTACCCCAATGGGAAACAGATTTGCCAACTAGAGTATAACATTTATCTACAGTTCTGTCTTTAGCCTTACGTACTTACATACGCAGTCAAGATACTATTTTCTAAAGTTTCTTAGATTCTTCATCCTCCCCTTCTGTATGGTTATATTACTCATTTGTAATACATTTAGGTTCATTTGTTATTGCTTGTATTCCATTTTGGGCCTCATATTACTCTGTGCCTCCTCATCCTGGTTAACTTTATTTACACATTTATTTTAGAGGGTATGTAAAATATCACTATCTTTCTTTCTTTCTTTCTTTCTTTTTTTTTTTTTCGAGATGGAGCCTCACTCTCTCACCTAAGCTGGAGTACAGTGGCTCAATCTTGTCTCACTGCAACCTCTGCCTCCCAGGTTCAAGCAATTCTCCCACCTCAGCCTCCCAAGTAGTAGCTGGGATTACAGGCGTGTGTTAATTTTTGTATTTAGTAGAGACGGGGTTTCACCATGTTGGCCAGGCTGGTCTCAAACTCCTGACCTCAGGTGATCCACCCACCTTGGCCTCCCAAAGTGCTGGGATTACAGGCATGAGCCACCGTGGCCAGCCTAATATCATTATATTTCTAAGAGCCAGAGCTATACAAAATGGTATATTCAGAAAGTGTTGCTCTCTCCTCATCACTCTCATCCCATTCCCAGCAGATACTCAACCATCTTAGTTTCTGGATTATCCTTACTGTATTTCTTTTGCACTGAAGGAGGAGACACATATGTATTTTTGTATATCCCTTTGTTTTTCCCAAAAGGAATAGCATACTATATATTCTTTTTCATTTTGCTTTATTCACTCATCAGCAGATCCTGGACATCACTCCACCTCAGGTCATAGAGATCTTCCTCATTCTTTGTTCCAGCTGCATAGTACTTCATTGTACGGACATAGGTGAATGAGCATTCAGGTTGTTTCCAGTATTTTACTATCACAAATCATGCTGCAGTGCCTTACCTTGTACTTACATATTTTTTATATTTTGAAAGTAAATCTTCACAGATTTTTAGAATTGGGATCGCTGGATCAAAAGGCAAATGCGTGTGTCATTTTGTTAGATATTGAGGCAGTGACCTTGAAGTCAAGCTAACTTGGGTTTTAATACATACTCTGCTACTTCCTAGAAATGTGGTTAATCTCTAAACCCAGTCTCATCAATCATTACCTGGTTGCTCAAAGTATGGCCCAAGGACCAACAGCATCACTTGTTCCCGCTGGGAACTTGTTAGAAATGCAGAATCCCAGGAAGCCCCAGTTCTACAGAATCAGAATCTGCATGTTAAGAGATCTCCAGGTGTTTCCTTTGCAGATTAAACTTTGAGATGCTCTGATCTATGCAACAGGAATGGTGTTAGTAGTAATCGTACTAGTATTAGTTATTGCTCTAGGTGTATGCATCTAGTACAAGAAAAAAGTAAATAAGGCCTTAAGCCAACAAGCAAAATCTTGAGGGAAAAAACAACAGCCACACCACCCTTAACCACACCAATAACATATCCTCTGCTTCTTGCTTTGTCCAAGTACTTGTAACTTCAGAAAGTCACTTACTGTGAGAGGTAAACGAAACCTGGTGGTAGGAAATATGTGTCTCTTTGGTTAGAATGTTAAAACCTTAAATAAACTGTATGTTATAACCTGTGATAGGTTTGCCACAACACCATGGTTTTATACAGCGCCACAATTCAGAGACTATATTTCTTAAAATTTCTGTACCTTATTGGCACCATGAGAAAAACTAGAGTTACCTTGGTCCACTAGCTGCAATTAGAATCACCTGCCGAGCTTTATAAACAACAATGTCAGGCCCCACCTCAAACCAATTAGAATCTCCTCAGTGTAGACCCCAGACAGCAGGACACCTGATGCTTTAATGCATCTCAGGTGATTCTAAGTTTAAGTCGCTCTTCAGAACTTGTATTAGTCATTTTCACACTGCTGTAAAGAAATACCTGAGACTGGGTAATATAAAGAAAAGAGGTTTAATTGACTCACAGTTCCCCATGGCTAGGGAGGCCAGGAAACTTAGAATCATGGTGGAAGGGGAAGCAGGCATATCTTACACGGCCGTAGGCGAGAGAGAGTGTGAAGAAAGCAAAGGGGGAAGTGCCACTTATAGAACCATCAGATCTCGTGAGAACTCACTCACTGTCAGAGAGCAGCATGAAGGTAACCACCCCATGATTCCTATGATCCAATCACCTCCCTCTCTCGACATGTGGTGATTACAGGGATTACAATTCAAGATGAGATTTGGGCAGGGACACAGCCAAACCATACCAGAACTACTGGGTGAAATTAAGCAAAGATTGTTCCCCTTTTTTCAATTGTATATTTTATAAAAAATATAATTCTCTACCAAAATAATTAGTATATAGCAATTACTAATTAATTCCTTTTAAAACTTCTGTACCTCAAAAAATTCACAATAAATATCACATGTAATCTAGGAAAGAAATTTTCTAATATAAAAAACCCAATGGGTAATATTCTTAATATATGAAGAATATGGTAATATTCTTAATATATGAAGAATATGGTAATATTCTTAATATATGAAGAATATGGTAATATTCTTAATATATGAAGAATATGGTAATATTCTTAATATATGAAGAATATGGTAATATTCTTAATATATGAAGAATATGGTAATATTCTTAATATATGAAGAATATGGTAATATTCTTAATATATGAAGAATATGGTAATATTCTTAATATATGAAGAATATGGTAATATTCTTAATATATGAAGAATATGGTAATATTCTTAATATATGAAGAATATGGTAATATTCTTCATATATGAAGAATATGGTAATATTCTTAATATATAATATCCTTAATATATATTAATATATTTAATATGTAAGAATATTAATATTTTTAATATGTAAGAATATAAATATTCTTAATATAATATTCTGTTATGAATCAATGAGAAAAAAAGAACATTCCACTGCGGAAAAAGGACTAACAAAGAACAAAGAATTAAAAGGAAAACAAACAGCAAATAAGCATTAAAATATTCATTTTTTTAGTAATCAAAGAAGTGAACTTAAAATAGCAACTAGATACCATTTTCTACCATCAAAATGGGAAAAATATGTATGTATAATAAGCGATATTTGTGAGATCCTTGAGAAATTGGTTGTTTTTAACTGTGAATGGGAATGTAAATTGGAACAAACTTTCTGTAAGGCAGTTTGGTCCTGCTTATCAGAACCTTAAAATATTCATGACCTTTGGTACAGCAATTTCACTTCTGGAAATTTGTTTTGGGAAAATAATTAAAGATGTGTATGAAGATTTAGCTACAAGAGTATATTCATGTCAGTACTATTTTCAATAAAGAAAAGTTGGGATGATAAATGAAAACGTTCAACAATAGATCATTGTCCAGCTAAAACATGAAGCCTCCATACTATGCAGCTACTTGAAATGTTGCAGAAATCTGTCTACTGATATGAAAAAAAAAATCATGATACATGGTGCCATGAAAAATCATGTTACAATGTGGTAACTATGGTATGACCCCGTTGTTGGAAGCATATATAGAAAAGAAATGGAAAAGATACAGACCAAGGAGTCCACAGAGTTGTTTGGGGAGGAGTATGTCCTTTGTATTTATCTGTATTGCTAATTTTTCTACATTCTGTTAAAGAAAAAAATTATTTGTGACACTTGTATAATGGTAAGGCAGCCTACTTACTTGAATGGTAAGGGGGGAATACTACCATGGGGTTTTGCAGTGGGGGAAAGAGATTGGACTCCATTCCACATACAAGGAAAAGGAGAGATTTATAGCCAAGGAGTTGGGTGGGAGGTAGATGGATAGAAAATTACTAAGAGGGTAGGATAATTCTTTGCCAAACTCACCTAATAGGATTCTTGCTGAAGGCAGACCAGGGTAATGAGCAATTCCTTGGGGATATGGAGAATGAAGAAATTAGTCAGATATCAAAGATGGAGGACTCTGACTAAACTGACTTGACAGAATTCTTGCTAAAATTCAGTGATGCAAAGATAGACACGGAAGTCCAAAAGTTGAGGACTAGTTGGGAAGAGGATTCAGAGGAGCCTAACTTTGTTCAAGGAGAGATTCTTTGTCAATCCATCCTCTCGTTCAAAGGAAAGAAGAGACATAGCAAGAATGTAACATAGCTACAATGTAGGTCCATTTCTCCTGCAGTCGCCTTTTGTTCTTTACCAACCAGTGGAACCATCTGCTCGGACTTGGTAGTAGATTGTATTTACTGACATTGACGCAAACATTTAGGCATGAAATAAGAAATAATAATTTCTACATAAATAAAAGAAAAACCAACCAAAATTAATAAGTGCAGTTGCTGAATCTGAAGGGCAAACAGTTCAGAAAATTTCTAGATAATGGGCTCGGAGCATCTTTAGGCAGTAGAATGAGGATGGCAGTAGCAATCTGACAGGTTTCCTGGTTTGCAGTTTCAGTGTCTTTGGTAATGGCATTTGGCATTTAGTTGAACTTTCTGAATGGCCCTTATAGCAGCCAGCAAAGATTGTCCAGACGTGATCTGTTGTGATTTCTTTGAAGCTTATATATAGAGTTGTCTAGCTTCAGCTTTCAGGACTTTGGGAAAAGGGCAGTTTTAGTTTTCCATGATGTCAAGCCACGAGGGTAGGAAAAAAACTAGAAATGTTAGTTTGAAGAGTTGTAGTCAGATCAGAGGAAATGAAAAGAATTGAGAATTTGTTAAGGACTGACAAAACGTACAAGACAGAGCCTACCAGGGTGCACTATTGTTTTCCATTGAAACATAAAATTTTTCTCTATAATTACTGCACTCCTTGATTCTTGTTTACAAAATAAATCTAGTCTCATTAGATTTGGCCTGATTATTTACATAAGTGCAGCAAGAATGGTAATTGATCACATAGAACTTTTTGAGTTTGCTTTGCTGGAACTTCTCATAGGAATCTGATATGGTTTGGCTGTGTCCCCACCCAAATCCCACCTTGAACTGTAATAATCCCCACGTGTCATGGGAGAGACCCAGTGGGAGGTAATTGAATCATGGGAGCAGGTTTTTCCTGTGCTGTTTTCATGATAGTGAATAAGTCTCATGAGATCTTATGGTTTTATAAAGTGCAGTTCCCCTGCACACACTCTCTTGCCTGCTGCTATGTAAGATGTGCCTTTGCTCCTCCTTTGCTTTCTGCCATCATTGTAAGGCCTCCCCAGCCATGTGGAACTGTGAGTCCATTGAACCTCTTTCATTTTTAAATTACCCAGTCTCAGGTATGTCTTAAAGAGTCTAAGACAGAATCTCATATTAACTCTCATATTAAAAGCCTCTGGAGAACTTGCCACCAAACTTCACCTGCAATATCAATAGACTGGGTAAATTTCTCTCTTCTTAGGGTCACCAAATATCTTTAGGTTTTTAGGCCTGCCAGGGAATGACATCCATAAGGCTAGAACACTATAAACTGGGTACCAGGCCAGATGTTTCCAAGACAGCTTTATAAGCATTGGCTCCATAAAGTCAACCATAGTTTCTTAAATCAGATTCTATGCACATCATTATTTTATTATTGTTTTCTTTTTAGAGGTGGCATCTCACTGTGTTGCCCAGGCTGTTCCTGAACTCCTGAGTTCATGTGACCCTCCCATCTCAGCCTCCCAAAGTGCTGGGATTACAGGTGTGAGCCATCACATCCAGCCCTATGCACATCATTCTTAAATATGAGATGTCACTCAAAGCCTTGGTAATAAATAACCAATGTTTACAATAGTGTCATATTACAAGACTAGATTCTTATTGAACTGGGGCAAATAATTATATTGCCATGAAAATACAAATCAAAAACACATCCTATTTCCCTGCATACTTTTCATACAGAGTTGTTCCCTTATTATTTTCAATAGGTTTATTGACATATATTGATTGTAATTTTAATCATTAGTAATCTCCTTTTACAGAGAAAACTAAGAGTTAGTAAGGGGTAGACAATTATGAGTTATCTGTCATAAACAAGCATTCTGTAGCAGACTAACAAATTTTATGAAGATACCATCTCACATGTCTTTTTTTTTTTTTTTTTTTTTTGAGACAGAGCCTTACTCTCTGTTGCCTAGGCTGGAGTGAAGTGGCAGGATGAGGGCTCAATGCAGCCTCAACATCCCAGGCTCAAGCGATCCTCCCACCTCAGCCTCCCTAGTGGCTGGGACTACAAGTGTATGCCACCATATTTGGCTAATTTTTGTATTTTTTGTAGATAGGGGGTTTTGCCTTGTTGCCCAGACTGGTCTCAAACTCCTGGGATCAAGCAGTCTGCCCACCTCAGCCTCCCAAAGTGCTAGGAATACAGGCATGAGCCATCATGCCCGCCTGCATCTCACACTTCTTATAGCACAACTTTTTATTAACAGATCCAAATATTTTCAGTTTCTCTATACCATATAAAAATAAGAAGCCAAAAATATATAAACTTAACTTGTGCTTAGTAATTAATACTTGAGTAATTTATCTTACTTAGAAATGATTAATATTTAATAAATATGTATTACTTAATTTAGCGTTAAGTCTAAGGATTCAAGTTACCAAAAAGAGTTTGGAAACTATTTTCAGACAGACATGTTATAACATTAAACTAATATATCATCTCAAGTTATTTCCCTATTAACTATTTTTAACTTTATTTGGCTAGTAATCCCAAGTGGAATAAAAAGTATGCTCATACTATGTTTAATGCTGACAATGAAGAACACGCAACTATTTTTATTAAGCCAGTAGTTGTAAACTAACCTTACTTACCAAAGATTTACCCACATCATGTGAAACTGAAAAACATTTGAGTTAGTTCCTATATTTCTGGGAGTTTTAGGAATATCTAATTTATATAAGCACCCATTTATTTCTAATCAATTTGAATAAAACTCCTTTAAGGAATTTTAGAAATTAATTTTGTAATACCATCCAGAGGTAAGAAAATATCATGTATACATAACATACATACATAGACATACATGCAACTATTCACCTTCAATATGAGGGCTAATATTTTTTACCCATATTTGTGGAGGAGAGTTAAGATTTTCATTTGCCCTGATGTTTATGGACTACATTTTAGGTAAGAGAGTGAGGGGACATCAAACAGCTGTCTGGACATCTCCAAAGCCTGGCTGAGTAGATAAAATGTCTAGTCTATTTCCAATTAGCCTTTTCTTCTTCTTTTTTTCTTTTCGGCCACAGGTGGTTGCTGTTTGGGAATCCCTGCATCCTTTGAGAGTCCCCACTGGAGGCAGCGGGCCTAAAGCTCAAGTGGCTGCAGGCAGTTGAAAGGCTGCAGTGGGAAAGGAAAGGCCTGGCGGTGGGGGGGACAGAAGGCAGAAGCAGCAGGGACTTGAAGGGGTATATCAAAGTGCTCCCCTACAAGAGGACAGAAGGGGGATCAAAGGTAGTAAAGTGATGGAAGGAGCAAAAGCAGTGGGAAAGGAGTGGTCTTAAAGGGGTCAGTTGGGTGCGATCTTATGTTTCCAAAAGAAGACAATGAAGTTCCACATTATCTTTAGTAAAATCATGCCAACAAGAAGGAGGTGGACAGAGGTGGCAAAGCATATAGTCAGCAGGGGTTAGGGAAGGTGGTTTCAGCCAACTGAGAAGTTCGTATGGAAGAAACAGGATCAAACAAAGCAGGCCTCACAAAGAGCCAGGAAACATTTTCCAATGCACAGTTAGGAAGTCAGACCCCACTTGAGAGAAATAATTGGGAAAAGAGACTTCCAGCCTAGAGAGTCAGGGAGTAATCCTCACTAAAGACAGAGTCAGGAAGAAAAATATCCAGCCCAGCAGGCACCTTTCAAACAAAGAAGCCTGGGCCCCTAGCCCAGCTTCTACTTGCCTAGGCCTCTTACCCAACGTCTGTGTTTTTGTTGTTGTTGTTTTTGAGAGACAGTCTTGCTCTTTTACCGAGGCTGGAGTGCAATGGCACGATCTCAGCTCACTGCAACCTCTGCCTCCCAGGTTCGAGCCATTCTCCTGCTTCAGCCTCCCAAGTAGCTGGGATTACAGGCGTGTGCCGCCCCGCCTGGCTAATTTTTATATTTTTAGTAGAGATGGGGTTTCACCATGTTGGCCAGGCTGGTCCCGAACTCCTGGCCTCGAGTGATCCGCCCGCCTCGGCCCCGCAAAGTGCTGGGATTACAGGCGTGAGCCACTGTACTTGGCCCCAACTTCTGTTCATCTGGGCCTCTAACGCAGCTGTTAGAGTGTACTCAGACTCGTAAGAATCAAAATTTGCCCTTACTGTGCTTCATTTGTCCTGAGCAGTGTTTCAGGACTCTGACTCACCAGTGGATCCCTGATCAATCAGTCAGGAGTGAAGATACAGGCTTCAAAGGTGAGTACTTAACATCCCACCTTTGGTCTGGAGGGGTCCAATAATGAATCTGGCTCTACCCAAGTTGCGGCACCATAACTGTTAAAGATAAAATTATTCACACCACTTGTTAAAACAATAAGGGAGACTTTATTAAGGAGGACTGTGATAATGGGGCTTTGCGGTGGATGAGAGAGACTGGGCTTAACTCCAAATATAACAAGGAAAAGGAGAGATTTATAGCCAAGGAGCAGGGTGGGAGGTAGATGGTCAGAAAATTACTGAGATGGTAGGGTAAGTCTTTGCTAAATTGACCTAATGGGATTCTTGCTCAAGGCAGGCCAGGGTGATCACACATTACCTGGGGGATGTGGGGAATCAAGAAATTGGTCAGATATCAAGGGTGGAGGACTCTGGCTAAACTGACGTGACAGGATTCTAATTAAAATTGAACAATGCAAAGATGGACACAGAAATGCAGAAATCGAGGACTGGCTGGGAAGAGCAAGCAGAGAAGCCTGATTAAAGCACACGTATGTTTATTGTGGCACTATTCACAAAAGCAAAGACTTGCAACCAACCCAAATGTCCAACAATGATAGACTGGATTAAGAAAATGTGGCACATATACACCATGGAATACTATGCAGCCATAAAAAATGATGAGTTCATGTCCTTTGTAGGGACAAGGATGAAATTGGAAATCATCATTCTCAGTAAACTATCGCAAGGACAAAAAACCAAACACTGCATGTTCTCACTCATAGGTGGGAATTGAACAATGAGAACACATGGACACAGGAAGGGGAACATCACACACCGGGGCCTGTTGTGGGGTGGGGGGAGGAGGGAGGGATAGCATTAGGAGATACACCTAATGTTAAATGACGAGTTACTGGGTGCAGCACACCAACATGGCACATGTATACATATGTAACCTGCACGTTGTGCACATGTATCCTAAAACTTAAAGTATAATAAAAAAAAATGTAGATCAAAAAAAAAAAAGTATGATCAAGGAGAGACTCTCTGTCAAATCAAACACTGCTTTTGTGTCCCCCAAAATGTTTAAATACTCACTTTTTCTTAAAGACAGGAAAGGCATAACATTATTTTTAAGAGAAATACAGATACTTAATTAATTTCAATAATCCCCCAAACTTAAACATTGAGAACTATTTAATGCCTAACAGTATGGAAATCCTTAAAAAAATTTTTTTTAAATCTAGGTATCTATATTCAATTCTATGGAACATTATATTACCCTTAAAAATAATTATATTTAAAATAGTATAAAATTATAAGAAGTGCTTGAGACAATGTTTAAAAAATAAAGCAAAATATCAATTATGCAGCACTACATTCATAAAAAATAAAAATGTTCAGGGACAAAAATGTGAGCAGAATATGCAAAATGAAAATTAACTTATTGTTTGAAATGGTTAGTATTATGCACTGATTTTTCTGGAAAAAATTATCTTTAATCATTTTATTATGTTCTTCAGTTTTCAGAAGACCTTCAAGGTACCTGCCTTCTTTTCTTTTCCACTCACTAGGCTTGTATAGATACTTTCCTAGGGAAATAGAGTGGCCCAATTTAGCAGAAAATAACACAGGATACATGGTCAAATTTGAATTTCAGATATGCAGCACATCACTTTTTTAGTGTTATTAACAATATGTTCCACGCAGTATTTGGGACATGCTTATATTAAAAAATTGGTTTTCTCCTCCCTGAAATTCACATTTAACTGAGCTTTCTGTGCTTTTTCTGGCAACCCTCTGGGGAAAGAATGCAATATCTTGATGAGCTGCACCCAGGGCCCCTGCGTCTTGGGAAGGGAGCTTGCAGGACATCTTCTCAGATACAAAAATTATTTTTCCTACTCCACACTATATTGTTCTTTTCAACATTTTTACCATGGCCTGCTAGATGGAAAATGTCTCCCTCAGAGGATAGAAAGAGGCTGCAGGAAATGAAACCCATTAAATTATTTCAGAAGATATGTAGCACAGCTTTCACCTCAGCCTGGCCCACCTCAGCAAGACCTAGAGGGGAGGTGGGGAGGTGGGGAGGAGGCAGGGGGGCAGGGGAGAAGGGGATCTAGGAGTGCAAGAGGAGAAGAAAGTGCCCACAGTACCACAGGAGGGTAAAGAGACCCGCATTTCTTCCACATTGGCCTTAAAGGAAATAAAATTGTGGGCCCATTTGGATTCTTATAAAGCTGAAAATGTACCTGTCCAGGCTAGAGCCAATTTCCTATTACTGCCTCTAGGACCAAGCAGTAGTCCTAAACAGACTACTCAAGATTTCCAACAAGCTTGCTGCAGTGCCTAGTTCTAATATAAAAGTTCTGGAATCCAAAGCAATAATTTAGGAAACACCATAGAAAGCACCCAGTGAAAATCCTGTAACCTGACAGGTTTCGTTTGCATGGGAAATGGGACTGCTGCCTCCTGTAAACTCTCTCACCAGCAATGTGCAGAGTCAGTCATGCTCCCTGGCTGGGACCTTTCTCTTGCCTGTCTCCCATCCTAGTCTCCTGCCGGGTCCCCATACTGCACTCCATCCACCCCGATGAGAACAGCAGACCAAGGTCTCACATTGACCAGAGTGCCCTTGAAGGCCCCACCTGGAAACTGCAGTGCCTGAAAACTGCAGGTAATTTGAGCACCATCCCCTTCCAGGGTTTCCAAAATTTCAGCACCATCCCCTTCCAGGGTTTCCAAAATTTCAGCACCATCCCCTTCCAGGGTTTCCAAAATTTCAGCACCATCCCCTTCCAGGGTTTCCAAAATTTCAGCACCATCCCCTTCCAGGGTTTTCAAAATTTCAAATGAAAAATTTCCTCGGTGTGCTGCAGTTTTTCATTTCTCTATACAAACCCTCTCTGGTTTTCCACCCGCCTCTGCTACTAGCCTTCAAAGCCCTAACTCTTAAGTGATTTGCTCCCACTAAATATGAACACATGTTGATAGCTAAGCCTCAGAATAGTCTTGGAAAATCATTCCTACTCCTTAGAGGCCCCACAGGCATTGTGGATAGTAGAAGCAACCTAGGATCTTGAGGCAGAAAGCCTGGATTTGAGTATTTGTTACCTGATCTTGGATGACTCAACCGCTTCAGATTCTTTGTCTGTTAAAACAGAATCCGATCCATCCTACTTATCTCATAGATTTGTTACATGGAAAACATGGGAGGAAATGATGTCAGTGTGGTAAAACTGTAAACCTGCTGTGCTAATAATAGCATGCATTTATCAGTATTCATTATGTGCTAGGCACTGAGCTCTATGTGGCTTATCTCATTGAATTCTCACAAGGTAAATATTATTCCCATGACAGATGACTATGCCAAAGCACAGAGAACCTAAATGTCTTGTTTAAACATCATGCCAGCAGTAAATGGTGAACCTGGGATTTGAACCCAGGCCATCTGGCAGTTGAGCCTACTCACTTACCAACTACTCTGTGCTACTTCCCAGTATAGCAGACTCAAATCATTATTAGAAGCTGAGGCTGAAGCTGCTCCTGCCCTGGCCTCTCTGGGGTAGAAGGCAGTGCTGTTGCCATGGGCTCTCTCCTGTGACACTCCTTTCTGTATCTTTAACTGTGGATCCCTTTGTGAGGTTACCTTGGAAGAATCAGAACTATTTACTGCTTAAAAATGTCTTTTCTGGCTGGGCACAGTGGCTCACACCTGTAATCCTAGCACTTAGGGAAGCTGAGGTGGGTAGATCACTTGAGGTCAGGAGTTGGAGACCAGCCTGGCCAAAATGGTGAAACCCCATCCGTACAAAAAAAATAGCCAAGTGGCATGCCTGTAGGAGTCCTAGCCATTTGGGAGGCTGAGGAGGGAGAATCACTTGAACCTAGGAGGCAGAGGTTGCAGTGAGCCCAGATTGCACCACTGCCCTCCAGCCTGGGCTACAGAGTGAAACTCTGTCTCCAAAAAAAAACAAACAACAACAACAACAAAAACGCCTTTTCTTTGTCTACCCGTTAAGTTTCAGGGGACATATCTGGTTAGCAGCATATACAAATTTGGATAATAATAAGCTGTGCCGCAAGGAGTCCCGCTATTCCAAGACAGATAACAAAGCAGAAACAACTGAATATATAGTTGTGAAACTTTGGGCATTCCACTGGCAGCTGGGTGTAGCGTGGGATTTCTCAAATGTGAGTCAGGTACAGACATGTTTTTAAGGCAAAAATATTCCCGTTGATCATGAAGACCACATCTACCTGCCCCCAGTTTAAGAAACGCTGATGCATGGTTGAAAAGGCAACTCCAAACCTGAACTTAGGAAATCGATTCTTGTCCCGCCTTCGCCACTACCCAGCCAGATCATTATTGTTGCCTCATCTGTAAAATGAGACAGCCTAGATCAGAGCTCAGAGGAGGCTGCAAATCCAAAATGGGTGGGCATGTGACCTAACAGTATCCAGACGTGGTGAAAGCAGTAGCAAGCAGCAACTCGACCCAACACACTGTGGCCAAGAGGCAATGCAGGCGCATTTGCTCTTTATCTTCTGATTTTCTGCCAGGAGCCCGGCATCCTTGTCTTTTTGCAAAAATCTACTGATTCTAAGTATTGAAACTAATACAACAACGTTTAAAACATTGGGAGAACCAAACCAAAGACACCTCGGTGAGCCAGAGCTATGTCCCGAAACGCACCAGTTTGACACTCAAAAGAGTTTTCAAACTAAGTCTACCTAAGTTTCTGTGGAGCTATTGTGAAGGCTGCGTGGTGATGTGGGGTGGCCAGCCCTTCCCCTACGTCAACCAGAACAGTTCTATCTGCTTTTCTAGTGATACTCCACCAACTTAAGAAATGCTTCCGTGGCTAACCACTGGAATAGCTGATATTTAAGGGAACTTCCTGCTCTGAGATCCACGTCTGTCTACAACTGTAGATGTAGATGTAGATAGAAAAGTCTTTATGGTAGGCTTGTTTCAAAGAGAAAAGAAACTATTCCGTGAATCCAGAGGGCTGGAGCCAGGAATGTGTCACCCCCTTGGAAGCATCAACTCAGTGCTGTGCTTCTGGAGGGCTCAGTTTTACTATGCACCTCTCCTACACCTTTGCCTTTCACCAAAAACTGAAGCATGAAATCACAGTTCTAGAAAGAAAGGCCCAGCTCTAAAGAAATACCAGGTTCAAACAGCCAGCCAGCCTGTCTCAGTCCCTCTCAAGTTCTTTGGGTTTATTTAGCAGCAAATGGTGGTGATTCTTTCCTGAAAATGGTTCTCTGAAAAGCAATTCGTTTCCGAATGTAGCTCAACCTCCCCCTGCTTGTAAGTTGTTCTTAGATCTTTCACTGCCCGTGTGTGTATTCTGTGGAGAAAGAGGCTGTCATGTTTAGAGTGCACGCAGCAGTGAAGCTGAAAGGGACACAATAATGCAAGGGTTTGGGAGCCTCCCTTGGAAATGTGTGAGGGAGTTTTTGCTGCATTCTCACAGTTGAAAGGATGTGGGGTGTTGACAATCCTGGCAGACTCGAGCTCAACAGATGAAAACTGCTGCTTGGATATGGCAGGGAACCGGTGTGTGTGTGTGTGTGTGTGTGTGTCAGACTTGTCCACCTTCTTTCTTTTACCAATAATTCAAATGGTTCTACAATTATTTTACCACATTATTAAATCCCTAACCTGACAGTGGGAGATTTCTTTAGGATAGTCTAAGGAAACCGAGGTGGATATAACAGAACGAAAATGAAGGAAAGCAATACAAAGACATTATCAGGAAAATCTCTCGAATGTCACAAGATGATTCTTACTATAGTTTTTCAAAGAGAAATGCCTCATAGAGAATGAGGTGGAACTGAGATGAAACCATTCCACAGATTGCATTTACAAAGGGCTTTATGTCGAGAGAGCGGGAGAAAAAAAGTAAAGGAGCATGTGGTGTTTTCTAAAACCCATCCATGCCTCTAACACTCATCTCTACAAATCTGGAAATCACAATTAGTGAGATTTTCCGGGATTTGCTTCACTTCCTATGACCCCTCATCCTTCTCTTGAAAGGGAAAATGTGTTAATTCCCTGCATCTTCTTTCCATTTGGTCCACTTTATCATGAGGTAGACACTGTTCCAGTACTGGTCTGATATTCTTCTGTACTTTAGTGTCTTTCTCTCTGGCTGAGTGAAGTTACAAGCCTGCACAGATGTCACTAGCTTTCCTGAGGGTCTGTCCACATCATGCTTTGATTTTGTTTTTATTTTTGTTTTTGAGACGAAGTCTTGCTCTGTCACCCAGGCTAAAGTGCAGTGGCACGATCTCAGCTCACTGCAAACTCCCCCTCCTGGGTTCAAGTGACCCTCCCGCCTCAGCCTCCCAAGTAGCTGGGATGACAAGCATGTGCCACCACGCCCAGCCAGTTTTTGTATTTTCAGTAGAGATGGGGTTTCACCATGTTGGCCAGGCTGGTCTCGAACTCCTGACCTCCTGATCCACCCACCTCGGTCTCCCAAAGGGCTGAGATTACAGGCGAGAGCCACCGCTCCTGGCCAGGTTTTTTTTCTTCAGAGGAGCTCATATGAGTTTGGGAATAGAAACACAACAATAATGTCTTTGATAACTTGTTGTAAGAAAATCCCCTCCCACACTGCCACACACTTTTCACTCTCAAAGGCTTTGAACTGTTGTGCTTCTAAATGGGATCAATGGCGTGACCTTTCTTTGCTTTTAACGCACACCCATGATTACAGGTAGTCTGCAAAGCAGGGTCTCTGCCTCTCTTTTCTGTCTGTTCAGGATAAACAATGCTTTAAATGCACTATTAGCCTGTCATGAGGTGGAGCTCAAATATGAAACATCAGTGGCAGCTCTGACTCAACCTGCATGACTTCTGTGTTCCTGTATTGTGTGCTTTAAGTGTAAGCTCAAGCACAGACGTTGCTGATAAAAGCACTATTATTTAGATGTTCATTGGCCGACCCTATATATTAGATGTTCTTTTGCCATTTCACACAAATTGATGTTTTGACAGGTGCCATTTTATTTGGTTGGCAGGACTTCACTGTTTTTCTCTTCAGCCCTCTCCGAATAACTACAAAGGTACAGATGCCAAGCTAATATAATAGGTAGATTTGTTGGCCAGAGGTGATTGTCAGAAGCCAAAATTGACAAGTTCTAGAAAAGACCCTAGCAGTGTGTGCACAAGCTATTTCATGGTATTTTATTTCATAAGGTGGTTTTAATGTAGTTTAATTCTTTTTCTTTCCTCTGCTGAATTATTGATCTCTCAGTCTTGAAATGGAGATTCAGATAAATACTTGGCAAAGCAGATTTGATGACCCTTTCTGTTTTACTATAAGGAAGACATCCATCCTCTTTATAATCGCTCCATGGGCTTCGCTGAAGTATTATTTAGTAGCCTCTCTGGAAAAACACAACACTCTCTTTTTGGGTATAATACCCTGCAGAAAATTTATATTTCCTTCTTTCTGTTGATATAAGGAGGTGAGTTTCATGGAAGACTATAGTTATTTGGACAATTCTTGGCCTCCTCAATTGATTTAAGACAAAGAAAATAGGTATATTTCATTAGTAATATCTATGGCGACTAAACTTTTCTGAGTTTCCTTCCTAAAAGAATGTTTAGAGAACGTAGCACCCCTCCTCCACCTTTTTAAAAAAGCTTTTTCTCAACAAGAAGGTGCTGCCATTTGTATTATGCCATTTAGGTACTTAATTTCTATATTCAAAGCTGGACGTTGAACTAAGCTACCATGCACCTGCTACACTCTCATTTGCCCTCATTATCTTAAGGATATGGTTGGGATATGGTCATGCTTGTAGAACTTGATGAACTTCAGATCTCTCAGAGGCTGTGTTTTTTATACATGTCCCCCATCAGCCTCCCTCAACCTTTGTTCAGGTTCTTTTGACGGGGCTGTGTGATGCCTGTCTGCATTCTGCCCTTCGCCCCTGACGAATTCATTCAGAAGAAGTCAGAGTTGCTGTTCAACTGAGAACATAAAGAGGCCCTTCTCCCTTGGAAACCACTGTGTGTACCTTTGATTCAGATCTCTCTCAATCTGCCCTAGGAACTTCTGATAAAAGAATTAGGAGGAATGTTGACATTCTCTGTGTCTGGAAAGGCAGGAGGGCCACCAAAGAAAGAGAACCTATGAGGATGTGCAGCATAGGCAGTAGGGCACTGCCCAGACCACCTCCTCAACCCCCCACTTCATGAAGGACATGCCCCATCAGGGATTTCTCAGCTGTGGAGAACTCCCTTGACCGAGGTCACCCCCCTTCCCAGAGTGGCCCACATGGAATAAAAAGGCCGGGCCATCTAGGCCCACCTTGGGACGCTTCTGAAGGGCCATTTCCACTCCAGTGCGCCCCACAGGCAGGGGCTGTTGTGATGCCTGCATGACAGCTCAGCTTCTTCTGCCCACACCTTCCACAGATGTTGATCCTGATGGCAGTCCCTAATCAACACCCTGCACACTAAACTCTGGGGGACCCACCCTGTGACAGAGTGCTTATTTGGAAAAGGGAAGGGACATTATCATGATCTGCTGTCTTCTTTATCATTTCCAGATGCTGGTCTGTTATCACTAACAATAATTACCACTAACCTCTCTGGTAAGGAGACAACACCAAAACAAAACTGGACTGAGAATAAGCTCATAGCAAAGGAGGAAAATCAAAAGTTTTTACCTCATCAGCAGCATCAATGACGTGAAATTGCCAGGCATTTCACCTCTATTACTTCAGTTAACTCTCACAAACATTTGATAAAGCAGATCTTATCCTCATTCTGTGAATTAGGAAACCGACCTGGAGACGGAGAGTAACTTGACTAGACCACAGGGATCAAATGCATTTAAGCCTCGGTCTTCTGCCTCCAAACCCCAGCTAAATGTTGCTGTATTCAACATATAGTTAAATAATGCCTTACACATGTACCTTTTGAAAACTGGGCCTTGCCTGCAAAAGATATTGCTTTCAAACAAAGTTATATTGTACTATACTGGTGTAAAGTTTATTTTGTGGTTTAAGACAGTATCTAATAAAGTCTGTGTAACATGGAGTTTGAATCAAGTTGAGTCCTCTAAAATCCATTGAATAGAGAGGCTGAAACTCTAACAGTTTTGTATTCTGTCTCTCTGTTCCTTCTGTTTTCTAGTATTAATGGACAGACTGTGTATGAGGATAGATGAGGATTTTCTAGAACGATTTCATCAAAATGCAGCTCAGTCCTTTGACTCCTGCTAGCAGGTTTCCTGGACTCCATGGTAGGCATTTTATGTCCCTCCTTCACCCCTGGCTTCCTCTTTATCCTTTGTTGTTGCTTTGTCCTCATTTCCCCCATTACTTACATATTTGTTTCATCTTTTAACCTGCTGTTTATGTTCCTCTCAGCTGTTTCAAATCCTTTTTAGAAAGTCATTTCCATGTTCTGCATTACTTCACCTCATCTTTTCCCTGTAAGAAAGGTACCAGAATAATAACTTCTTAATCTTCTAGAAACCACACAGATACCTGAGCCAGCATGGTAGAGGGGTCATAGTTATGCTTCTCCCACACATTTGTTAATATTAGGGAGGCAGAGTTACACAGTGTAACAAGACTAGGATTTAGAGTCAAATGGACAGGGGCTCAAATCCCAGCCCTACCAATGAATGCTTTGGGCACATTCATCTTTGTACACATTAACCTCTCTGAACATAAAATAACACAACTTGAAATGTTGGGTAGAGTAAGTAATGTATTTGAGGCATCGGAAGTTGTTCAATAAATGGGCCCTGTCATTTTCACTAGATTTTAAGCCCCTCGTGGGCAGAGAAGGCGCCAATTCAACTCCAACCTCTCAAATCATGCCTGATAGTATTAAGTGTACTCTAAAGTAATGATGCATCACTGAATGGCTGTGAATGACGTTGTGGTGCAGGGAGAAGAGAGATGGATTGTGAGCTCTGCCATTAGCCAGTTATATGGCTGTTGGAAGCCTTGTTAGGCCTCTATTTCTTAAGAAGTAAAATGAGGTATAACTGGATCATTTCTGTGATCCCTTCCAGGTTTAAGGTTGATGATTTTATGGAGTCTGACAAATGTTTGGTCCCAGAGATGGGTAGGATAGATCAGAGATGTCCCTATCTTCTCTCTCTCTCTCTCTCTCTCTCTCTCCCTCCCTCCCTCTCCCTCTCTCTCTCTCTCTCTGCTTCACCAGACATTGGCTGTGTACTGAGCTTAACTTTGCCTAAGGCTGCCTCTCACTGAGCTCTGCAGGAGAGTGAAGGGATACTCCCAAGGATCACCAATGGCAGCAACAAGAGAGCTTCATCCCCTATCACAGCACCTTTGAAAGGGACAGAAGCCCTAATACCAGCCAAGATTGTGTATTATTCTGATTGAATTTGCTGGCCCAAAGGAAACCTGAAAAACACTGAAGGAAGCTTAGGAAGCTCCAAAAAGGAGAGATGGCCTTTTCATTAAGGGTGATTAACTTTGAAGATAAGAACTTTGTTTATTAGTCTGGAATCACAGATGTTTTCAGATTTCTGTTTTCTCCTGGCAAAATTCCTATACTAGCAAATCTGGTAACTTCTGGTCAGGTGATATGGATATAAAAGACCTAAGAGTCAGGCAGGCTTCCGGTATGAATTGTAGGTATTCATTGTACAATTCCCTCAACTTCTCTGTATTTTGCAATTTTTGAATCCTTGCAGGATCTCTTGTAATCTACATGACTTCAGATAGGTTAACCACATTCTGTAAGCGTTGGTTTTCTCACCTGTTAAAGAAGAGGGTGGGGGTAATAATACCTACATCTTAGAGTGTTGTGAGGAATATGTAAAGTATCTAGCATATAAACATTTAAGAAGAAAATAGCAAGGTTGGCCCTCAAATAATGCAGGAGTTAGGTGTGCCAACCTCTCTGCACGGTTGAAAATCCTTATATAATTTTTAACTACCCCCCCCAAACTTAACTATTAATAGCCTACTGTTGACTGGGAAGCCTTACTGATAACATATACACTTGATTAACCATATTTTGTATGTTATATTTATTATAGACTATATTTTCACAATAAAGTAAGCTAGAGAAAACTTTATTAAGAAAATCATGAGGAGAAAATATATTTGTTCACTAAGTGGAAGTGGATCACCGTAAAGGTCTTTGTCCTCATTGTCTTCGTGTTGAATAGGCTGAGGAAGAGGAGGAAGAGGAGGGTTGGTCTTGCTGTTTCAGGGGTGACACGGGTGGAAGAGGTAGAGGAGGTAGAAGAGGAAGCAGTAGAGGCAGGCACACTTTGGTGTAACTTTTCTTGAAAAATATCCACATGTAAGTGGACCTGTGTAATTCAAATCTGTGTTGTTTAAGAGTCA
Source organism: Gorilla gorilla gorilla (assembly GCF_029281585.2). Classification (NCBI taxonomy): domain Eukaryota; kingdom Metazoa; phylum Chordata; class Mammalia; order Primates; family Hominidae; genus Gorilla; species Gorilla gorilla. Next base: position 33,424,975 of record NC_073229.2, on the reverse strand, counting down.
GCTGTAATAGATGTTATTATTCCTAATCATAGGGGCTAGGCTATGTTTTTGACCCACAGTGAAATGGTGGATAAAATAGAAGCATCCTGCCTCTGTCCTCTCCCTGGCCATGTTGTAACATAAAATATCTCTGCCGCCCTCACACCTGCCACACCTCCAGGAACTCTCAGCCTTTGGAAAAGGTATAAATACCCTGCAACAATGCAGCCTGGTGCTGAAATCACCTCCTGGAAGTCTCTTAGGCTTTTCTGATTCATTACTCGGCTTTTTGGATTTGTTCATTGTTTTCCTTTTATCACTTGGTTGCTTTAAGTTTTGTTCTAACAGCTTATTTCCAGCAAGTCACTCCCAACTGGGGGCACCTGGCAGACCCAACTGATCCCCAGTGTGTGTTGGGACCAGACTAGGAGAACAGCAAGTTTTAAGTGCCTCCTGGCTTTTAGATTCCTAAAAGGGCCCCTAAAGAATAGTTTCTTACAAAGAAGTAAAATCCTTTTTGTAATTAATTGGTTCATTAATGTGTTCCCTATAGATGTAGTGACAAATATCAGGGATGTTAAACCCCATTGTTTCAAGTGGCCCAGCAGACTTGGCCTATTTTGTCAACCTATGCATAAGATAAGTCCTCCTTTCACAGTCTTCAAATTAAGACCCTAGCTTGACAAGCCATTCTTTGCCAAACACTCTACTTTTCGTCTTGTGTGACTTATAGTTTATATGCCTAGATAGCTAATACTAATTGTGCCAGGTATGAAACTAAACACTTGCCATTTAATGACATGCAACATTCCTAGGAGTTAGTTGCTATTGTCACCCCACTTCACAAATGAGGAACTTGTGCTTAGCTCAAGCAGATGCAACTTGTTAAGAAGCAGAATTGGGATTTGAATCTAACAGCAAAGTCCAATTTATAAAGTTTTCAGGGCATTCCAACCTTTTTTGAGCCATAGACTTCTTTAGTAGTCTCATGAAGCTTATGTTCAGCTTCTCAGATTCATGTTTTTAAATTTAAAAAAAATTAGAAATTACAAAGGAAACCAATCATATTGAAATACAGTTATCAGAATGATTTAAAAAACAAATGTGTGATACAGTAATGTTATTAACACATTGAATAGCAAGATATAGTGGCAGTTTCTGGGTATAAACAATAAATTTCGAGATAGTTGCAACAAACAAAATGTGCTACAAAAGTATATGTGAATTCTATTGGTGATGGGTACTCCAAAAACTACTGGGGATAGTCTCCTGCATTCATAACTGACGAAAATGCTAAATTTCTCCTTAAAAGTTAGGGGAAATAAAAATGTAATTTTTTCTGGCTGGGTATGGTGGCTCACACCTGTAATCCCAGTGCTTTGGGAGGCCAAGGCGAGCGGATTACTTGAGGTCAGGAGTTTGAGACCAGTCTGGCCACCATGGTGAAACCCCGTTTCCACTAATAACATAAAAATTAGCTGGGTGTGGTAGAGTGCGCCTGTAATCCCAGCTACTTGGGAGGCTGAGGCAGGAGAACCACTTGAACCCAGGAGGCAGAGGTTGCAGTGAGCAGAGATTGTGCCACTGCACTCCAGCCTGGGCAACGCAGTGGGACTCCATTAAAAAAAAAAAAAAAAAAAAAAGGCTGGGCCCGTAGGCTCACACTTGTAATCCTAGCACTTTGGAAGGCCAAGGCAGGCAGATCACAAGGTCAGGAGATTGAGACCATCCTGGCTAACAGGTGAAACCCCGTATCTACTAAAAATACGAAAAACAAAAAATTAGCCAGCCGTGGTGGCGGGTGCCTGTAGTCCCAGCTACTCGGGAGGCTGAGGCAGGAGAATGGCATGAACCCAGGAGGCGGAGCTTGCAGTAAGCCAAGTTCACACCCCTGCACTCCAGCCTGGGTGACAGAGTGAGACTCTGTCTCGAAAAAAAAAAAAAAAAAAGATGTGATTTTTTTCTCATCCTAGTTTGTGGGCTCCCTGAAGTCTTCCTATGGACCCCAGGCTAGGAACTTATATAAAGAGACTGAATCTTAAAAATAATTTAAGACTCGAAGACCTGCATTATCCTTCATTTGTTCTACATGCATGTATGAGCACCTGCTAAGTGCTAGGCATTGAGCGTAGAACTTGGTATATGAGAGTTGAATACGATTCTGGACCTACTTTCATTGCCTACTAAGGGAATCAAATGTATAAACTAATAATACACATGACAACTTAGACCAAGATATAAGCAAAGTATTGTGGATGCACTTGTTTATGATTTCTAAGGGTAAGCTATTGTCTGTCCCCTCCCTCTGTCTAAGCAGTCTGAAATAAACTTCTGTAATTACAATCACTTTTGTCTCTTCTTTCATTGATCAAAAATGCTTTCCAGTATGCATCCATGCTAAATTTGGGGGTCTTCCAATTAGTTGCTCTATTAGTTAGGGTCTGAGTATCTAAAAACAGGATAGTCATTGTAGGGAATCAGTTACACAGATGGTGGGAGAACTGAGAAGACAATAGGGAACTGTGAGGCAACTGAGACATTAGAGATGGAAGCCATTAATACCCATAGGCTGGAAGAACAAAGGGAGGAGGTCATGTTACCAGAGTCCAGACGCTAGGATAGCCCACTGAAAGCTGAAATTATAGTGAGCCAGCATTCAGCAGGAGTTGGAGCCACAGGAAATACACAGCCATGGCAAAGAGAGGAGAAAAAAAATACCTGAGCTTCTGCCTTTTTCCCATCTTCCAGTCTCCCTACCAGTACCTCCCATTGGACAAACCTAACTGGGAAACGTGAGAGCCTGAGAGGTACAGGCTGTGGGAGTCGTCCCCTTGTATTATAGAGCAGAGCTGGGGGAAAGCAAGAGGTGAATCAAAAGGCAAACAAGCCCCAAGCCAGCATAGTTGCATTCCCTGTTGACATGCAGTGCTACTTCCTGTCTCTTCTCCTAGACTATGGCTTTGAAAAGTTATACCTCTGATATGGTTTGGCTGTGTCCCCAACCAAATCTCATCCTGTGGTTCCCATAATGCCCACATGTCTTAGGAGGGACCCAGTGGGAGGTAATTGAATCGTGAGGGCGGTTACCTCCATGCTGTTCTCGTGATAGTGAGTTCTCAGAAGATTGATGGTTTTATAAAGGGCTTTCTTCCCCTTCACTCATTCTTCTCCTCCCTGCCACCAGGTGAAGAAGGATGTGTTTGCTCCCCCTTCCAGCATGATTGTAAGTTTCCTGAGGCCTCCCCACCCACGATGAACTGTGAGTCAATTAAACCTCTTTCCTTTATAAATTACCCAGTCTTGGATATGTCTTTATTAGTGCATGAGAACAGACTAATACAACCTCTTTACAGATATACCTGTTAAATTTAGTAGTATTGATAAAATAGAATTTTACCTAGTGGTTGAATTTCAAGCTCACTCTTTTTGTCTTTACTGTGTGTATTGGTATTCACAGGAGGGTGTAAATATCTCCCCAAAACACCTCTTGTTTCCTTATTGAGTTACAGAAACTTCTTTTATTACTAATCTTTTTTTGTCATATTCATAATTCTAGATTTTTGGTTCTCACACCTCAAATTTCAGTATGACATTACTTTATCAGCCATAACCACCAGCCAAATTATTGGTGTTTGAAAGCCAAACTCCATACACAAAATTAAATCTTATTCTTTTATACCATTTCTATGGCAAATGTTTACTTCCAACATCTTCATTTATCTTGCACATTCAAGACCTTCAGTGAAAAAGAAAAAATAAAAGAAAGAAATGTAACCACCACCTGTGATCCATTAATTTCTTTAGTTTCCTAACAGGGGCATCAGAGTTGTTGAAGGTATATTCCACATTACTTCTAATGGCCAAGTTATTCCATCTGAGTCTCTATTGGCTTTCCATTAAGTCTCAGATACACCCCCCAACCTCTGTTGAACTGACACAGATCTACATTTGGTTGCCTCCAGACCTATTGGCGAACACCAGAGACCTTATTTCTTCTTGAGGAGGTCTGAAGGGGATTTCTCAAATCTGCTAGTGCCAAAGAATCTTTAAGTTTCTCCAGAACCTTAGGTATTACTCTCTTTCTGAATATCTGAAATAACCCACTATGGGGCAGAGTTTTCTTCTGCCTTATACCTATACCTCGAAGCATGAATTCTCAGTGGAGGTAACATTGCCTCCAAGAGGGAAAAAAATTGTTCTTGGTGGCGAGGGAAGAATAGGGGAAAAAAACTTAGATTTTTAAGTTTGGGAATCCTCCAAAGCTCAACCCTATCTGAAAACATCTTATTCCTTAGTATTTAATTTCTCTTGTTGGAGAAAAATTGCATTTAATTTTAAACTTAAATAATTCATTGATTTAATTTTTCTCCTTTAGGGGAAATAATAATCTTTTTTAGGTGGAGAAACACTGCCCCAAAGGATAAAGAGTACTTTCTTCTTGCCTTTCACCTCCTTGATACATTTAATAGAATTTTTCACTTCACTTATGAAGTTTTCTTCCTGGCTTTCTTCATGTGTTAGTCCTTTCATCTTACTTAGACACTTTTTGACAACTAGAACTATGGATTCTAGTTGTAAACAATAAAAATTAATCTTAGTGGATTTGACCAACAAAAAAATCTTATTTATAGATTATTGTGATATTAAGAAATGTTCCAAATTACATCAAAAAAAGTTTTAAAAACTAGAAAGAATGATTTGATAAAGAAGACAAAGCAGAAATTTATAAAAATAAAAATGAACAAAAACAGATAAATCCAAAAGCTAGTTCTTTGAAAGGAATAATAAACACCTCTAAAACCATAGATACAGGAGAGATTAAACATATTATAAATAAATATTACATACAACTCTATGATGAAACAGTTTTAAATCTAGAAGAAATAATTTTATAGCAAAAATAAAATTAGAAAACCCAGTAATAAGAAGAAAGCTTGAAAGAAACCAGTTACCATAGCAGATATTGGAAAATAATTATAGATCTATCACTGGACAGACAAAGCATCCAGATCAGATGGTTTCACAGCCGAGTTTTAACCTCTTAAGAACAGGTTATTCCAATGGCATCTAAAATATTCCAGTCCTTATAAAAAGATGAAAACTCCTCCAATTTATTGTGAAGACTAAATAACTTTAATACTAAACCAGGAAAATTATTACAAAACAATAAAATTTGGGATTAATCTCATGCATATGGAAATTATTCTATCTTTTTTTAAGGAGCAGGATAACAGGACTGAATCCAGAAATTATGACATCTAAATAAAACCTTAACAAATAAAATCCAGCAACATATTGAAAGAAACGAAACAGTATACATTTTAAAATTAAAAATAATAAATCGAGACTTACTGTGTAAATTAACATGTGAATGAGTATCAAAAAGTCTATTAACATTATTACATAAGTAAACTAAAGGGGAAAAGGCAAATGCTTATGTCAATAGATGGAAAAGTTCATTTGATAAAATGTGTCACTTAATCTTTGTCAAAAATCAAAGTCAGACAGAGGTAGAAGGAAATACGTATAATAAAGACTAATTGCCAAAAATTAAAACTGAATAGTATACTAAATGATAAAAGGCTGTAACTATTTCTATTAAAGTCAGAAACTAGATTAACATTATTTAACATTGTCTTGGAAATTTTAGCAATTGAAAAAAGATTAAAAAATGAAATAACATAAACGTTGGAAAAGAAAAGGTAGAAATAGAAAATCCAAGGGACTCTTAAAAAATATTATTGGGCTTAGCAAGAGAACTAGGTAAGGTAGCTGGATAAAAGATAAGTGTACAAAAACTAGTAATCTTTCTCTGTACTAGAAATAAATTTAAAAACGGATATGAGAAAAATTCATTCACAATAAAGATAAAAACTTTAAAATGCTTAGGGGTAAATTTTAAAATCAGAGTATAGGAAATTATAAAAATCTTGATATAAACTAAGATATGCACAAATAGAAAAGCAAACTATGACTCTGGATGGAAAAAATGTTAATATAAAAATGTCAATATCTCTAATTAATATGTAAACTTAATAAAATTCCAGTTAGAATTCCAACAGGGTTCTTTCTTGGCAAAGGGTAAGAAAGGAGGAAAGGATAATTAAATAAATGATCTTAGAGTTTATACCAGGGGATAAGTATCTAAGAATAACCAAGAAAAAATATGAAAAAGAAGGTTAGTGAAGGGGATGAGGACATGCTTCAATAATTATTAGAACATACAATAATCTGCTTTAATAAACATTTTATTGGCATTGAACACAAAATGTAACAGGACAAACTGAAATTTAAGTCCAATTACATATGAGAATTTAATATTTGATAAGGATGGCGTTTTATCTAAGTGGGAAAATAATGCATTATTTAACAAATGGTGGTGATACAAATAATCTAAGTGGAAGAAAATTAAATTAGATCTCTTTGTTTTACCATATATGAAGACAAATTTCAGCCTAAATGGCTAAAAGACTTAAATGTAGAATATTAACAACTTAAAATTCTACAAGAAAATTTAGGAGACAACATGTGGACAAGATTAGAAAAATAGATGATGCAAAATAAAAAATAGAGATTTTATCATAAATTTAAAACTATTTTATGGCTTAAAAACATAAGGGTCAGGTGCAGTGGCTCACGCCTGTAATGCCAGCACTTTGGGAGGCCGAGCCGGGCGGATCACCTGAGATCAGGAGTTCGAGACCAGCCTGACCAACATGGAGAAACCCTGTCTCTACTAAAAATACAAAATTAGCTGGACGTGGTAGCGTACGCCTGTAATCGCAGCTACTCGGGAGGCTGAGGCAAGAGAATCACTTGAACCCAGGAGGCAGAGGTTGTAGTGAGCTGAGATCACGCCATTGCACCGCGGCCTGGGCAACAAGAGTGAAACTCCATCTCAAAAAAAAAAAAAAAAAAAAAAACTTAAAGATTTATAAGCTTGGACAAGTACTTGCAATTCAGAGGACATATGAGGTTAGTTATACCATGCAAAAATTTCTTTCAAATTAAAAGTAAGGAATAAGCAAACAAAAACTTAGATAAAGGACATGAAGAGACTGTTCATAAGAGGACAAATTCAAATGGTCAGCAACATATGAGAAGATCAAACTTGCTAGCAGTTGAGAAAATGCAAATTAAAATAAAATTATAAGATATCTTTTATTCCCAACAGAATGGCAAATGTTTTAAAGAATTATAATGCCTATCACTGGCAAAAATGCTAATTGATAGAAATGTTAATTATTTCGGCTTTTTGGGAAAGCAATCAGGCAACATCTATTACATTTAAATACACACGTACATGCAAACACACACACACACATGCACACACACACCTCTTTTTAGTATATAGGGAAACAAAGAAAACCTCATATTTAATGGTAAAATTTTGAAAGCATTCCCTTTGAGATCAAAAACAAAGATTTCTGGTAATACTTCTCTAATTCGCATTAATCTAGTTCCTAGTAAGAGCAGGTTAAATAAGGGAAAGTTTTTTTTGTTTTTTTGTTTTTGTTTTTGTTTTTGTTTTTTGTTTTGAGACAGAGTCTCACTCTATCGCCCAGGCTGGAGCGCAGTGGCGCAATCTCGGCTTACTGCAACCTCCGCCTCCTGGGTTCAAGCAATTCTCCTGCCTCAACCTCTTGAGTAGCTGGGACTACAGGCACCCGCCACCACACCCAGCTAATTTATAAGGGAAAGTTTTAAGAATTGTCAGAAAAGACTTTCATTATTTTTCAGATAAGAAAATTATGTCTAGAGAAATTGAAAGAATCCAGAGAAATTATAAGAATTAGAGAGTTTAGCAAATTTGCTTTATACAAAATTACTGTCTGTATAATGAATCTTATTTCTAAATACTAGCCACCAAATAATTAGAAAATAAACAATTTTTAACTATCTGATCTTTGACAAACCTGAGAAAAACAAGCAATGGGGAAAGGATTCCCTATTTAATAAATGGTGCTGGGAAAACTGGCTAGCCATATGTAGAAAGCTGAAACTGGATCCCTTCCTTACACCTTATACAAAAATCAATTCAAGATGGATTAAAGACTTAAATGTTAGACCTAAAACCATAAAAACCCTAGAAGAAAACCTAGGCATTACCATTCAGGACATAGGCATGGGCAAGGACTTCATGTCTAAAACACCAAAAGCAATGGCAACAAAAGCCAAAATTGACAAATGGGATCTAATTAAACTAAAGAGCTTCTGCACAGCAAAAGAAACTACCATCAGAGTGAACAGGCAACCTACAAAATGGGAGAAAATTTTCGCAACCTAGTCGTCTGACAAAGGGCTAATATCCAGAATCTACAATGAACGCAAACAAATTTACAAGAAAAAAACAAACAACCCCATCAAAAAGTGAGCAAAGGACATGAACAGACACTTTTCAAAAGAAGACATTTATGCAGCCAAAAACACATGAAAAAATGCTCACCATCACTGGCCATCAGAGAAATGCAAATCAAAACCGCAATGAGATACCATCTCACACCAGTTAGAATGGCAATCATTAAAAACTCAGGAAACAACAGGTGCTGGAGAGGATGTGGAGAAATAGGAACAGTTTTACACTGTTGGTGGGACTGTAAACTAGTTCAACCATTGTGGAAGTCAGTGTGGCAATTCCTCAGGGATCTAGAACTAGAAATACCATTTGACCCAGCCATCCCATTACTGGGTATATACCCAAAGGACTATAAATCATGCTGCTATAAAGACACATGCACACGTATGTTTATTGCGGCATTATTCACAATAGCAAAGACTTGGAACCAACCCAAATGTCCAACAATGATAGACTGGATTAAGAAAATGTGGCACATATACACCATGGAATACTATTCAGCCATAAAAAATGATGAGTTCATGTCCTTTGTAGGGACATGGATGAAATTGGAAATCATCATTCTCAGTAAACTATCGCAAGAACAAAAAACCAAACACTGCATATTCTCACTCATAGGTGGGAATTGAACAATGAGAACACATGGACACAGGAAGGGGAACATCATACTCTGGGGACTGTTGTGGGGTGGGGGGAGGGGGGAGGGATAGCATTGGGAGATATACCTAATGCTAGATGACGAGTTAGTGGGTGCAACGCACCAGCATGGCACATGTATACATACGTAACTAACCTGCACATTGATCACATGTACCCTAAAAGTTAAAGTATAATAATAATAAATTAATTAATTAAAAAATTAAAAAATAAACAATTTTTAATTTCTTATTTGTAGTAGCATTAAAAATAGTAGATGTCAAGGAGTCATCTACCAGAAAATATATAAGATCATTATGGAGAAAACTATAACATCTTTTAGAGAACTTAAAGACCACACAAATAGAGAGACAAGGTATTCTCATAGATTGGAATACACACGCCAGTTCTCCCCAGTTTAATAGATTTGGTGCAATCTCAGTCAAAACTCCAACAGATCTTTTTTTTATGAAACTCAACAAGTTTATTCTTTTTATGAAACTCAACAAGTTGATTCTAAAATTTATGTAAAAACACAAACGGCCAAGAATAGTTAAAATCCTTTTGAAGAACAAGGTGAAAGGATAGCTCCACCAGATAGCAAGAATTTATAAATGTATAAAACCAAGAGAGTATAGTATTGGCTTAGAGATAGATAGACTAATGGAACAGAGCCCAGAAACAGAATTCATTATCAAGTTACAAACTTTTTCTCAAGAATTACTACTTGCCCAGTGGGATGTGACTTTAAAACCCAAAGGACCTTCCCTGTAATTTTCCTACCGGATTTTTCTAAAGGGTCCATACGATGTATTTTCTGCCACAAGCACTTTGAGCATCATTGGATCCTCTGGTAATAAGGGGCAAGGGGCAAAACCACTTTGTATCAATGCCTTGACAAGTTGGAGAGATTTGCTGTGGGCCCCACTCAAAGCTAACAGCCTTGCTGGTCACCCGATAAATGAGTCCGTATAATACATTTGTATAAGGAGCAACAAATCCAACTATAATAGTTTAACCAAATACAGGTTGATTTTTGTCACATACTAAGGAGTCTGGAGGTAGATTGCAACAGTGTGTCAGGATCCTTCTATCTTTCTGCTCTACCATCCTGCACTTATGATTTGTGCTCAGCTGATTTCTTTGGGTTCATGGGCACAGGATGGGTACCCCAGCTCCAGATAGGAGAAGGGAGGGAGATAGGAAGAGGTGGCACCTTTTCCAGAAATCTAGAGAGCATGTCACAGTAACCAGACTTTGATACTTGTTGATTCCTAGCTGCAAGGGAGTCTAATATTTTTAACTGGATACACTGCTGCCCAAACAGAATTGGAGTTCTGTTAAAAAGGAGAAATCCATATTGGTAGACAGTTAGTAGTTGTCTGCCATAGGATCCAAACGTGGTATGTATTATTTCCAAAATTCAAAAACACCTATAAAAGATGATCTTTCTCTTTATCAGTGGCATGAAGTGCGATGGACAGCTACTTCTCCTTCATTTTGTAGAAACTATTCCAACATTCCCCAGGCACTCTCACACACATGCATGCTCTGTCTCTCTTACACACACACACACACACACACACACACACACTTGGAATTTTACAAGGTAACAGGCCCCATAATTTCATGAAATTTATTCGCCACCTTCTGACACACAGGATTTTCCGAGGCACCTTAGTCTGCATGTTGCTTCCTGTTTCCAAGTTTATCAGTACAATGTCATTAGATATAGTGAACCAGCTCCACATTCTGTGGACTGAATTTGAGATAAAGTCAGAAAACGGGCATAACCCTAAGGCATTGTGGTGAAAGGATATCGTTTACTCTGCCAGATGAAAACAAACTCCTTATGTCCCCCACTTACAGGGATAGAGAGAAAAAGCAAAGATACTCAGTGGGGATTCAAGATTCAGGATATTCTGAGTAAACTGGGTTGGATAACAAAGGCTGGTATATGTTTGAAAACTGGTAAGAATGATTATTCGGATTTGGCTTAAGTTATTTTAGCTTGGTTTTATTTTTAAACCAGCAAACGGGAGTGCAAAGAACAAAATTTTAAAATTTGCCAAAAGTTGGTAGTCTCAGTAGTCTTCGTGAAGTAAGGATTTTGATCTTCCATTTATACTGTCTTACTCTCTTGGAGACATGGAGGAATACATTTGTATTCAAGTGTCCATCTCATTAATATGGATATATTAGAGGAATATAAGAAAATTCCTATGTTCCGCAATTACACACTGCTGCATTCTATTTTTGAATTAGGTAACTGGGTCTTCTCATGGTTTCACTGAGGCATGCCTGGCCATGGCCTACATGAGTCATCTATGTCTTCCCATTCACATTCTCCAGGCCCACTCTCCCCCAAGTCAGTGCTTCAGCTTTCTCCTAAGAGACCAGCTGAGGATGTGAATTCAGCTCTTTTTAATTCAGAAATTTTGGAGATCAAACTGTGCATTTTGTATTTGACTTTCTCCACATTTCAACAGCAAAAGGTAAGATATTCTTGTAATGATCCCAGGGAAGTCTCTGGATTTTAGCACATACTTTGAACTGAGAACTTAGGAATTTGTGTAGGTTTTTCTTTTTCTTGAAGCTATCCATTACAATTAGGAGAAGCCATCTCATCCCACAGTCATTGAACTCCCTGTGTCCTTCGTATTATTCAATAGAATTGATCTCTTAGTTCCCCAAAGCTTTGCCTTCAATGGGCAGTTCAGTCTAGGTGCACACAGGTGACAATTTGATTAACTGGTTCTCTAGATCATGACAAGAACACTTAATCACACCAGCTGCATTGTCTTTGCCTTCAACCTCAATCAGGCCAGATAACAACAGTCCCATATTTCCGTATACATCCCATGTTTCTCTAAGGCCCTATGGTCTGCAACCAGTCCATTTCTGGTTCTAATTCCTGGATCATTTAGAGTTCTTAATTTCAAAAACTAGAAAAAAACTTTGTCTGATTGAAGCAGACGATGAATTTATGAATGACTATCACGTGGCTCACAGAATCGCTAAGAAGGCTGATGAGTCAAGTGTGTGGTTCGGCAGCCAGGAAAAGTATTCATTCAGAGACAGTTGCATAGGCAACAATCTAACTGGACACTGGGCTCTTCCAGCCCCTCTGGCACTGCTACTACCAAAGCTTGATCATTCTGCTGCCTTTGATACTGAGACACTGGAGAGTTTCTTATGGTTCCCTGACTTCATGACTTCATTTCATGAGTGGAATCCATGACTCACACCTGTAAGGAGAGGAGACTGTGTAAGCAAGTACCTGAGCCTTCTGTGTCTATAGTGGAAGGTACATTCTGTATTTCACTGACACAAGGTGGGAAAATCCAAATATAGGAAAAGGTTTCATACTGGACGGCCATAAAGAAGGACAAGTGTTCACCTTGCCTTCTGATAAGCCAAAACAGGGAGAGAGGTTCAGGTTCCTTTGCCTTCCCAATAAGGAGACAAAATCCCAACCAGTGAGAAGACAAATATGGCACACATCCTGGAAGTCACTGAAACACTTTTACAACTCTGCCTGTTTCCTGGATCTCACTGAATTTCAGCATTCTGAAGTTGCTCCATTAACTTTAGTAGTCAATTCGTATCTCTTCACTAGGAATTTGTCATAACACAAGAACTTCTTTGCTTTCTTCCCTTTGGGTTTCCCATCTTCTGCTAACCTATTAAATATTCATATTTCACACTGATTATTTTTTAACCAAAGCCTTGTCCTTCTCATACTCAATAACAATTTCATTTAATCAGTGCTTATTGAGCACTCACACACCCTAGGTGGGTGATGTGCTAGACTTTGAGGACACAAAGACACATTCTAAGAGGAAGGAAGTCCCATAACAAATCAGGGCAATTGATGATTCAAAAAATGTAAGTGTTCAGATCCTTGAGAGAAACATCTCACATTTAAAATATCTATATCTGAAAACAAACAAAAAACAAAACAAAAGAACTAACAACTCCAGTGAACTCCCCTTACACTTAGAATAAGCGCAAACTCCTAACCATGCTGGGCCTGTAAAGCCCTATCTGACTGGGCCCAGCCTTTCACACTGACCTCATCTCCCACTGCACTCTTATGCTCGCTGTGATCCAGCCCTATCAGCCTTCTTTCCAATGGAGAGACCATGTTCATGTCCAGCTAAGTGTCTGCACTTGATTTTACCCATTCTCCACAGTCTTCCCACAACAGCTTCTCAGACAGGTCATCCCTGACCACCCTATCAAAAATAGCCACTCTCTTCCCAGTCACTCCCTTTCATCACTCACATTCCCATTATGTTATATATTTACCACCTTCCTTCCCACCAAGAGCATGTGCTACCAGAGAGCAAGGGTCTTTGCCAGCCACGTTCATTGCTATCCTCAGTGCACTGCATCATGCCTGCACACAGTAAACTGACAAGAAATGTTTATTATACGAATTAAAGTATAAATGAAGGAATGGTGTCTCCATCCACTAGTGCTTCTATAACAAAATACCTGAGACTGGGTAATTTATTATATAAAGAACAGAAATTTCACTCCTCATAGTTCTGGAGGCTGGAAAGTACAAGTTCAAGCCACAGGGAGGTTCAGTGTCTTGTGAGGGCCCTGGTGTTTCCTTCCAAGAAGGCATCTTGAATGCTGTGTCCTCACATGATAGAAGGAACAGAAGGGCAAAAAAGGGGCCTAAACTGGTTCCCTCCAGCCCCTTTTATAAGGTCGCTAATCCCATTCATGCAGGCAGAGTCCTCATGACTTACTCTGTTCCCAAATGGTCCCGCCTCTTAATACCACCACAATGAGGATTAAGTGTCAACACATGAATTTGGGGAGGCATGCAGACAATAGTAATGACACAGTCAAAGTCCAAACTGATGGCAAGGGCCACTGTAGGAATGTCAGGGAATCTGTATATTTAGTGATGCAAATCTCCAGGGTATGCCAGGACATCCTAGATTTTCCTATTTTCTGTAGATTCCTCTCTCCCTTTTGTAAGTCTTGCCGAAAGGTAGAAAGGAAAAATGGAGGCATATTTGGCCAAGAGAGGATAATTCAGTCCAGGAAGATCACCAGGACACTATGGCATTAAAAGCTGTAGAGGCCTGAATTTGATCATCATTTTAAAAAGCAATATTTTCCTATAGAAGGAAAGCACTTGTGTGGAAGGGAAACCTCACCCAAAGGGCAGGTACATTGGAAAGGCCCTTTTCTGGCCTTTTCTATGTCATCAGAGATGGCAGCATCTGCCCTTTTATCTGGTCATGTGAAAACAACATTTGTGTGCAGTCTCATTAAACTTTAGGACTAGCAGCAAATAATGGAGCAAGTTCCAAGTCGGCTGCTTCTCTTGTCAGTGTAGCAATAGTCTTGGCAACTTTCTCTTACTCTCATTACTCTACAGCTATTTATACACTGGCACAGGAAAACATATTATTTGCAGAAATGCCTCCGGATCCTATGTCATTTATACAGGCACAGAAGATGTTTTCAAAGAACCATATTTCTGTAGTATTTTTTGCAACAAAGACTGTACAGCAGTGATCTGCCAGGTTGTGTGGGTGTAAAAACAGCTTCCAATAACTATTCTTTAATTCTACTTTGGCTGTTTAATATCTGTTCAAGTATTTCAATCTGCCCAGTCTTAGCTTTTGGATGTCACTCATGATCAATTTGCAAGCTTTGAGAACACAACAGAATGCCTAGGTGTTCCTTTCTCAATCCTCTCCTCCTCCCTATTGGGTTTTATTGGTATCGCAACAATATCAGTGCACTTTGGAACTCTTAGGTTAGCTAATCCGGAAATACTCAATGGTAAGGATAATGCAGACCTCTTGTTTAATTTCCTTAGATCAGGTCCTCTGCAGATGCCAAGTCTGGATTAGACAGGCAGGAGATTTATTGAGGGAAAAGCCAAGGAGGGAAAAAGGAGAGGGAGCTGCGGGAAGTGAGGGGAGCTGGGAAGGATGAGAAGGATGTAATAAGGGGTGCTGGATAGGCAGTCTCGGATGGCAGCACAGTTCCAAGAAAATCTCAGCCAGGTTGATGGGACGTCTTTGGGCCAAAGTTGCCCACCAGCGAAGTCCCCCAGAGAAGCCCTGCATTAGCAGCCCTGTGGCACTTAGTTGAGCAGCCCAGGGGGTGTAGACTCAAGCAAGCACTATAGGGGATTCCCATCTGTCACTCCTGCTCCCTGCAGTAGAATTGACTGCGGCATTTTCATAGCCCCCACAGCTTCCACCTCCATCTGCTTAAAAAGAGTAAAAGCCAGCAGCTTTCAAATTGTTTTGTTTAAAAGCTCTGGTTCCCAAAGTGGCCCATTACTTCACACAGAGAACTCAGGAACCACCGCAGAAACTCCTAGGCCTTCCTCACCCAAAGAGGTCGTTTTATACATTGGGGTAGATGAGATTTCTTTTAGGGGGAAAATGATCCTACTGCTTTAATAGTTTCAAAATGGTTAGAGGAATACTAGAAAACCTAAACTCTTGATTTGTGGGTGCCTGGAGGGAAAAAGATGTTTTCTACATGATACTTACTTCCCTCTACATGTTTTCCTACCCATCTGTGGCTTTCTGTAATCTGTTCCATGTGCCTGCGGTGCCTTTTCTTTCCATCTCTACTTAGAAAGTTCCTCATCCTGGTTGGGTGTGGTGGCTCACACCTGTAATCCCAGCTCCTTGGGAGGCCAAGGTGGGCGGATCACTTGAGCCCAGGAGTTTGAGACTAGCCTGGGCAACATAGCGAGACCTTGTCTCTACAAAAAATTAAAAAAAAAAATTAGCTGGGTGTGGTGGCAGGAACCTGTAGTCCCAACTACATGGGAGGCTAAGGTGGGAGGATCACTGGACCTGGGAAGCCAAGGCTGCAGTGAGCTATGATTGCGCCTCTGCACTCCAGCCTCGGTGACAGAGAGAGACTCTGTCTCAAAAAAAAAAAAAAGAAAACTCCACATCCTTTATGACCCATATGAACTGCCATCTCTTTTCTGAAACTTTCCTTGACTTCCTTGGGCACAGAAAGCAGCTCCTGCCACTGTGTTCTCATGGCACTTTGTGCTTGATTACAGTTTTTGTCATATTTTATAATAATTTCTTTATATATTTGTGTCCCCCAGATTGCAAGATTTTTATGATTTATTCTTCCCCTCTTTCTCTAAAGAGGGAAACATTGATGTGGCCAGGTGCGGTGGCTCACACCTGTAATCCCAGCACTTTGGGAGGCCGAGGTGGGTGGATCATTTGAGGCCAGGAGTTTGAGACCAGCCTGCCCAACATGGTGAAACTCAGTCTCTACAAAAAAATATGAAAATTAGCCGGGTGTGGTGGTGCATGCCTGTGGTCCCAGCTACTCAGGAGGCTGAGGCAGGAGAATTGATTTAACCCGGGAGGTGGAGGTTGCAGTGAGCCGAGATTGCACCACTGTACTCCAGCCTGGGTGACAGGAGTGAAACCCTGTCTCAAAAAAAAAAAGAGGGAAACATTGCTATCTCATAAATGTAGAGATGAATTATCTTGCTCTATAACCATAACTGATGCCTCTAACAGGTTGTATTAGTTTCCTAGGGCTGTTATAACAACCTACTGATAAGCGGATGGTTTAAACAACAACAATTTATTGTCTCGCAGTTCTAGAAGTCAGAAGTCCAAAATCAAAGTGTCAGCAGAGTTACTTTCTTCTGAGGCTATGAAGAAGAATCTATTTCATGCCTCCCCCGTAGCTTCTGGTGGTTTGGTGGCAATCTTTGATGTTCCTTGGCTTGTAGGTGCATCACCCCAATGTCTGCCTTCATCTCCACATGGCACCCCCATCCTGTATGTGTGTCTGTGTCCAAATGTCCCTCTTTTTTTTTTTTATAAGAACACTGGTTATATTGGATTAGGGGCTCATCCTACTCCACTATGACCTCATCTTAACCAATTATATCTGCAGCAATCTTATTTCCAAATAAAGCCACATTCTGAGAGTTAGGACTTCAACATGTGAATTTGGGGATAGACACATTTCAACCTGTAACACTAGTTAAAAGAAAGTCATCTATGTCCTTTGTAAGTAATTTTAACTTCTACTACATGGTTTTAGAAGGAATAGAACCCTGACCAATAACAAAGAAGGAAGGAAGGAAGGAAGGAAGGAAGGAAGGAAGGAAGGAAGGAAGGAAGGAAAGAAGGAAGTAAGTCAGTGAGTGAGGGAGGGAGGGAGGGGAATGGAATGGGAAGGGGAAGAGGAAAGGGAGGGGGACCAGCAGGCTAACTGGCATTCAAAAGATGGTGCTAAACTAATTCTAAACTTGAAATTATTTGCTGTTATAGTTTTGTGAAAACCATTAAAAGTAACAACAAGAGGAGAAAATGTACCTATAATCCATCCATTCACTTATCCCACAAATATTTATTGAGAACCTATTGCATACCAGGCAATGTTCCAGGAGCTGCTCCAGCTAGACTATGTGGAACAGGAAACAGAGCAAGAGGTGGGGGTTGACGGAGAGGCTACCCTAGGGCTTCCTCATAATTTGATAGAACCTAAAATTCATGTGAGGCTCTGGAGAAATAGTATCCCTTATAGCAATGACAGCTAGTGCAAAGGCCCTGAGATAGCAACACACCAAGGCCAGCATGACTAGACTTTGTGGAGCAAGGCAAGAAATGATAGAAGAGGTCAGAGAGGCAGGCAGGCAGGCAGGTCCAGTTATGTAGAGCTTTGCAAAACAGCATAAGGATTTTGGATTTTTTTCTAAGTGGAATAGGCAGTCACTGGAGGATTAAAAGCAGACGTATTATATGATCTGATTTATATTTTTAAAAGATCACTGTAGATGCTGTACATAAAATGGATTGAAGAAGGGTAGGAAGCAAGGAGACTAGTTAGGGGTCATCACAGAAGTCCAGACAAGAGTTGATGGAGGCCGGGGGTGGTGGCTCACACCTGTAATCCCAGCACTTTGGGAGGCCGAGGTGGGTGGATTATTTGAGGTCAGGAGTTCGAGACCAGCCTGCCCAACATGGCAAAACCCCGTCTCTACTAAAAATACAAAAAATTAGCCAGGCGTCATGGCAGGCGCCTGTAATCCCAGCTACTTGGGAGGCTGAGGCAGGAGAATCGCTTGAAACCAGGAGCCAGAGGTTGCAGTGTGCTGAGATGGCGCCATTGCACTCCAGCCTCCATGACAAGAGCGAAACTCTGTCTCAAAAAAAAAAAGAGTTGATGGAGATTTATATTGGGCTGTAGCAGCATAGTTCAATGTCGGAATCTATAAATACAGTTACATGTTGCTTAACAATAGGGATACCTTCTGAAAAATGTGTTGTTAGGTAATTTTGTTGTTGTGTGAACATCATCAAGTTTACTTACACAAACCTAGATGGTGTAGTGTACTACACACCTAGGCTAGATGGTATAGCCTGTTGCCCCTAAGCTACAAACCTGTACAGCATGTTACTCAACTGAATACTGTTGACAGTTGTGACACAATGGTAAGGATTTAGGAATCTAAACATAGCAAAGATACAGTAAAAATAAGGTCTTATAATCTTATGGGACCACTGTCATATATGTGGTCTGCTGTTAACGGAAACATCATTGTGTGATGTATGACTGTAAATATATGGACACATATGCATTGCATGCACATACACAGAAACATGCACATCATAGTTAATCCCTAAAAATCAACTGATTCTATGATCTCAAAGCTCTATAGTACTATACCAATTATGCTCTTTTGAAAAACAAACATAGCTTGCAGACCCGTTCCTACCCCTGTTCTTTGCTCTCGGTTTTCTAATCATTGTAGGAAATGATTAAGCTGAGCAGGGGCCATGGGAATTTTATTTTGAGGGTCTGGAAGGACACAGATAATAGAAACATGATCTTTAAGGCTTCTTTCATTTTATCATTTGAGTCTGCATCCGTGGATTAACTGTGATATCAAGTTGTGTCCCCTGAGTCTAACTGTGCACCAGTTAGAATACTCTGACTGAATTAATGGATGGGGGTTTTGAGTATTTAATTAGTTGGCCATCTGTTCTATTAAATCATCTCTTACTTTGCACAGGCTTCTAACTGAATTCCTTTTTTCCGATGCAAACCTCCAAAATCTATTCAACATATCCTTTTAAGAGTGCTAGAGCTAACAGACAACTCTAATTCTGTCGCTCCCATGCCCTAAAATCTTCAAAAACTCCCCATCACCTGAAGGATAAAAAGTCTCAGCTTCTTTGATGCATCCAAGGCCCTCTGGATCTCTTGGTGTCTCAGCTCCTGCCCTTGCCCTCACTGCATCTTTTGTTTAACCAAAACCAAGGAAGGGAGCCCTGTTCACACCTTGTGCTTTGCTCTTGCTGTTCTGTGTCTAGACAGCCAACCCTTTCTTACGTATGTGTCCGTGGAGCTTCAGCTCAGGCTTCCCTCTCAAAAAAGCCTCCAGAATTCTTACAGGTTGTAGTAAATGCACTTTTGTGCTCCTAAAGTAGTGGTTCTTTTTTTTTTTTTTTTTTGACAGGGTTTTGCTCTGTGGCCCAGGCTGGAGTGCAGTGGTGTGATCTTGGCTCACTGCAACCTCTGCCTCCCAGGTTCAAGTGATTCCAGTGCCTCAGCCTCTGGAGTAGCTGGGACTATAGGTGCATGCCACCACACCAGGCTAATTTCGTGTATTTTTAGTAGAGACAGGGTTTTGCCATGTTGCCCAGGCATGGGCAATTTCATGATTTCCTTGATTGGCTCTGTTGTTAAGCCTGTGAAGTTATGCAAAACAATTGTACATAGTTTTACCCATCAGGAGTTTATTATTATGGGCTTGATGGCTTTCATGACTTGAATTCATGACCTCGAGTGACCTCAAGTGATCTGCCCACCTCAGCCTCCCAAAGTGCTGGGATTACAGGCGTGAGCCACCATGCCTGGCCAAAGCAGTGGTTCTTAAAGTGTGGTTCATGGAGCTCTAGGAGAGTTCCCTGAAACTATTACAAAGTGTCTGCAAAGGCGAAAGTGTATTTATAATAATACTAACATGTTATTTGCCTTTTCCACTGTATTGACATTAGTGATGATAAAGCAAAAGCAATGATGAGTAAAACTGAAGTCATCTTAACACAAATCGAGGCAGGGCACCAAACTACACTAGTAGTCACTGTATTTCTTACCACTACACACTTGCAAAAAAACTAAAAAATAATAAGAAAAACAAGTTGTACTTAACAATGTCCTTGCAGCAGTAAAGATTATTGATTTTATTAAATCTCAACCTTTAAATCCATGACTTTCTGATTATTCTACATGATGAAATGGGAAGCACACATAAAGCAACTTCTGCTGCCTACCAAACTGCAATGCAGAGGTTTCTCTACACAGTCAAAAATCCACATATAAGTTGTTTTGTTTTGGTTTGGTTTTGTTTGTTGTTTTTTGTAGAGACAGAGTCTCACTATACTGCCCAGGCTGGTCTTGAACTCCTGGACTCAAGCCATCCTCCTGCCTCAGCCTCCCAAAGTGTTGGCATCACAGGCATGAGCCACCTTAATAACATTTGCTTTTTCTGTAGCTTAATCTTATTGTGAGAATACAGTATATAATACATATAACATTAAAAAATGTGTTAATGAACTGTTTATGTTATTGGTAAGGCTTCTAGTCAACAGTAGGCTATTAGTGCTTAAGTTCTTGGGGAGTCTACTGTTTATTAAGTGGAAGTGGACCATCATAAAGGTCTTCATCCTCATTGTCTTCGTGTTGAGTAGGCTGAGGAGGAGGAGGGAGGGGTGGGGTAGCAGAGGTGGAAGAGGTGGGGGAGGTGGAAGGAGAGGCAGGAAAGGCAGGCACACTTGGTATAAGTTTACAGAACTACATCATTCCTTCTGTCTGACTTTTTACTTTTTCGTTTCTCTAAAAATGTTTCTATATGGTACCAATTCTTCCACCATTTTTTTAGTTTCAGTGCATGTATCATAGAAGGGCCCATGTCATAAAAGAAGTCAAAAGCAGTCCAGGATAATTCGAACTCTTCTGCCAGATGTCTAATGTCAATTTCTTTTCTGGCACTGCTTCTTCTATATCTTCTTCCTTATTGTCTGGCACTGGTTCAAAGCACTCATCTCCATCTTCATTTTCTTTTAATTCTGGCATGGTGTTTATTAGCCCTTAATTTCTCCAAGATCTGTATCTTGAAACCCTTCATGCCCCCTAGCCCCCATCTTTTCTGCCAAATCCACAATCTTTTTCATGATTTCCTTGATTGGCTCTCTTATTAAGCCTGTGACATTATGCGCTACAGCTGTATATAGTTTTCTCCATCAGGAGCTTATTATTACGGGCTTGATGGCTTTCATGGCTTTTTCTGTAACGACAATGATGTCTTCAGTGGTGTAATCCTTTCAGACTTTCACGATGTTCTCTCTGTTGAGATTCTCTTTTATAGCATTTGACAATCCTTTCCATAGAGTGCCATGTGTAACAAAGCTTAAAGGTCCTAACGAACCCCTGATCTAGAGACTGATTTAGAGACGCTGGGTTTGGGACAAGTAGACCAGTTTGACAACTGCAGTGTTGAACTCATGGGGTTCTGGGTGGCCAAGAGCATTGTCCAATATCAAAAGAACTTTAAAAGGCAATTCCTTACTGGCAGGGTACTTTCTGACTTCAGGTACAAAGCATTTCTTGTAAGCCTCGGAGTTGGCAGCTTTATGGATAAGGGCCATCCTGATCATCAACCTATCTGAATTTGCACAGAACAGCACAGTTAGCCTATCCCTTCCTGCCTTAAATCCTGGTGCTCAGTTTGCTCTTCCTTACTAATAAATGTCCTTTGCGGATATTTTTTCCATAATAGGGCACATTTGTCGGAACTAAAAACCTATTCAGGCAGTTATCTTTTCTCTTCACTGGTTTTCTTAATGGCATCTGGGAACTCACCTGCTGCTCATCTTGGTAGACAAAAGCTGCTTCTGTGCTATCTTGACATTTTTTAAGCTAAGCCTCTTTCTAAAATTATCAAACCATCCTTTACCAGCATTAAATTCTTCAGCTTTTAGATCTTTCATCTTCCCTTTGCTTTAAGTTGTTATATAATGACTTCGCGTTTTCTCAGATCATATTAGGGTCTTTAGGTATGTGTTTCTTATAGCAATCCTGCACCTACATAAAAGCTGCATTTTTAATACAAGAGAAAA
Source organism: Gorilla gorilla gorilla (assembly GCF_029281585.2). Classification (NCBI taxonomy): domain Eukaryota; kingdom Metazoa; phylum Chordata; class Mammalia; order Primates; family Hominidae; genus Gorilla; species Gorilla gorilla. The sequence continues at coordinate 33,402,838 of NC_073229.2, read as the reverse complement.
AGATATTTGCAAAAAGTACAATGTTTTCATGCCTGCTGGTGTAACTGCAGTGATAGTATTATGAATTTCCTTTTCTTTTTTTACAATGAACACTGGATTCATTTATCTTGAAATGGTGGGCAGTCACAGCTGCAGACCTCAGACTATGGCACACACAAAACAGCCCACTTTTCTTTTCTTTTTTTTTTTTTTTTTTTTTTTTGAGACAGAGTCTTGCTCTGTCGCTCAGGCTGGAGTGCAGTGGCGTGATATTGGCTCACCGCAACCTCCACCTCCCGGGTTCAAGTGATTCCCCTGCCTCAGCCTCCCGAATAGCTGGAACTGCAGGGGCACGCTACCATTCCCAGCTAATTTTTGTATTTTTAGTAGAGACAGGGTTTCACCATGTTTACCAGGCTGGTCTTGAACTCCCAACCTCAGGTGATCCACCTGCCTTGGCCTCCCAAAGTGCTGGGATTTACAGGCATGAGCCACCGTGCCCAGCCAAAACATCCCACTTTTTCTTTTAATATCATGACTTTTCTCTGCTTCTCTTGGGAGCACTTCCAGCATTATTGGTGGCGGTTCATAGGAGTCCCATAATGTTATTCAAGGTTTATGGTATTGCACTAAACATGATGAAAAATATGTAAGAACAAGAGACCACTTTTTACTGTGATACGAAATTTACTAGAGAGACAAACTGCTCATGTGGCATTTTAAGTGGATACTCACAACCCTTGTGCTCACTGAAATAGCAACAGGAGGTGGCTACAAAATTATTACAGTAGTACAGTATATACTACAGTTAATTTTATGCACTTATGATTTAACAGTGCATCTTTACTGCTTTTGTTTACATTTTTGTTGACTGGGAATGGGAACACATATGGTCTGTAAGTGTTTGTGTTTATAAGTTTTGATAAATTTTAACTTTTTATCACTAATTTGTGTATATTTTATGATAGTAAATGACAAACTAGTATCTACATATATTTTATGCATTTATGGCATACCTTTTTCTTAATTTTTTGATATTTCTAGGCTACTTGGTTTGTCTGAGTTTTTTCAAGTTATTGCAAATCTCCAAAACAATTTTCAATATATTTATGGAAAAAAATCTGTGCATAAGTGGACCTGCTCAGTTCAAACCCATGTTGTTCCTGGGTCAGCTATACAATGGTTGTCTCAAGACAAAGCATCTATGTTTGAGTTGCCAGCTGTGCTAACCATTGTTTGGTTTTGCTTCATAGAACACCATTTTTATTTGATTTTCTGCTAGCTGAATCTATTAATTACCAATAAAGGGTTATTTAAAGTCTCCAGATATAATGGTGGATCCTTACAATTCTATCAGTTATTGTGTCATATATTTTCATGCTCTCTTGTAAGGGACATACACAATTAAGGATTATTATGTCTCTTTATCCCTGCTAACTTTCCTTGGCCTGAAGCCTGCTTTGTCTAAAGTTAATATAGCTACTCCTGCTCTCTTTTGATTAGTCTTAGCATGGTATATATTTCTCCATCCTGTCACTTTTAATCTATATGTGCCTTTATATTTAACATGAGGCTTTTTTCCTTTCCAACCATGCAGGTTTGTTACATGGGTAAATTGCATGTCATGGGGGATTGGTGTACAGACAATTTTGTCACTCAGGTAATCAGCATAGTACCCAATAGGTAGTTTTGCAGTCCTCACCCTCCTACCACCCTCCACCCTCAAACTGGCCCCATTGTGAAAGGGAGTTTCTTGTAGGCAACATATAATTGGGTCTTGTTTCTTGATCTACTCTGACAATCCCTGTCTTTTAACATCATTTTTTTTTTTTTTTTTAAGAGCAACTGACAAACAAACTAAGATTCATACTTGGGTTTCTGGCAGATTTTTTTCTGAAAAAGGAACCAAAAGTGAGGCTGACACTTCAAGGAAAACAACTGAAAGCATTTATTGCCAATGATAAAATTAGAGCTTTCCATGAAAAGTCAGAATTTTTAGAAACACGTATGTGCCACTGTGAGCTTGAAAGCTCCCTGATACTTAGACTATTCCAATGAGATAGTGATATTAATGAATATTTTTAAATATATAATATAATATAATTTGTAAACATTTGCAAGTTCTGCATGCCTCAGTGATCTGATATTTTCCAAATGACCGATGCATGATGTCACAAAATCAGGTATGGTAAAATTCATTCAAACCGCAAGATAGACCTATGTATTTTAATGTAACAAATCATAAAATGTTTATTGCTATCACCCCAAATTGGTGTGTAGAACTAAGGAAATCCCAATTAAAACCCCAACAAACTTTATTTTTATAAACGTGACAAGCTAATTTTAAAATGTATATGGTAATGCAAAGAAACTAGAGTAGCCCAAGCAATTTTAAAAAAGAAATTAAAGAACTTACTACCTGATTTCAAGACTTCCTGTTAAGCTATAGTAATCAAAATAGTGTTGTATTGGTATCAAGATAGACATAGAAATCAACGGAACAGAATAGAGACTCTAGAAATAAAATACATACACATTTAACCAGTAGATTTCTGACAAAGATGCCAAGGCAATTCAATGGGGTAAAGACAATCTTTCCAGCAAATGATTCTGAAAGAATTGTAGTGTCATTTACCTAAAAAAAAAAAAACCCTCAATCTTTATCTCACAATATACACTAAATTTGACTCAAAATGAATCCTTAAATGTAAGAGCCAAAACTACAAAATTTCTGAAGGAATACAATAGATAGGAGAATTTAGTGATCTTGAGTTTGGCAAAGATTTCTTTAAAAGACATACAGAATGCTTAACCCAGCCGTGGTGGCTCACACCTGTAATCCCAGGTCTTTGAGAGGCCAAGGCAGGAGGATCACTTGAGCCCAGGAGTTCGAGGCTACAGTGAGCTATGATTGTGCCACTGAACTTTAGCCTGGGTGACAGAGCAACACTCCATCTCTAAAAACAAAAAAAGAAAAGAATCTTATAGAATGTCTAGATGCATCACGTGATTTTTAGGAATGAGAGCTTCTACAAGAAACTTTTAGGCAACAAAGGAAAAAATACATATTTTTTTAATTGGCTTAAATATGTGTACTTTTAAATTTGTTTCTATATAGCCTGGTCCACTGGACTATTAGGAAAGCTCCCAGAGCTGGGAATGAAAAAGGAATTTCTCCCTCTTACCTGCCCAAAATTTTCAGCAACCAGCCCTGTGTATTTTATGAACATTAACATTGACCCTCCCAATCTTAATGTTTTAGGAAGCTGTATTGGTCCGGATCCCATAAGAAGACAGAAACCACCCCAGTTAGCTTAGCAGAGAGAATGTAATATCAGGAATTGCTGGCCAGATATGGAACAACTAAAAAGGCAATGAAGGAACAGTAAGGTATCTCAGAGATGCCTTACCACATCCATAGGACACAGCTATCCCCACTAGAACTGAGGAACTAAAGAAAAAGGTTGGAATTATTGAAACTCACAGTCTTGAAGAATGGGTCTCTACAGACTGGAATTCAGACCTCTGAAGAGCGACTGTTGCCCAGATAATGCTGGTGCTTCAGAAATCTGGAAGAGGGTCCTCAGGAGCTAAGACCCAGACCTATGAGGAAGGGAGGGGGTTCCCTGTTCACTGAGGCCACATCTCTAGGAGTGTATGATAAGGCTGGTTCTCTACGTTTTAGTAAGTCAGCAAATTGGAATCATGCTGCTTCTGGAGGGAACTGCTGCTGGCAAGTGAAGTAGCATAGCTAAGGTGACTCTGAAGCAAAGAGAAAAGAGAGCACCTTGTCTTCCCCCTCCAACCCCACAGTCTCTCTCTAGTGCCCAATTGGCAGAGCCTAAAGGAACCAACCAATAAAGAGAAAGGTTTGCAGAGCGCCTGCATCACAAAACAGGATGTGGAACTATAGGTTCAAAGCTGAGAGACACTAGCTTAACAAATAACACATTGGAAACACTTAAATTCCAACTGTTTTTCTCAACATAAGACATAGTTTGATGTGTTATAGTTTACATACATATGATTATGGTAACATGTATCATTCATGATTGCCTCCCTCCTTCTATTCATGCTTATCTCCATAAACATGAAGATGTTTATCCCCAAAATCCATTTGGAATGCCTCTCATGGAGTATATTTATCAAATAAACTATTAATTAAATAACAGCAGCAAAAAGTTGCATGCTATTAGATTCAAACTTTTTTTTTTGACACAGGGTCTTGCTCAGTTGTCCAGTGGTGTGACCATGCCTCACTGCAGCCTTGACTTTCTGAGCTCAAGTAATCCTCTCAGCTCAGCCTCCCAAGTAGCTGGGACTACAGGTGTGCACCACCACACCTGGCTAATTTTTGCATTTTTTGTGCGGACAGGGTTTCACCATGTTGCCTCAGCTGGTCTCAAACTCCTGGACTCAAGTGATTCACCAGCCTAGGCCTCCCAAAGTGCTGAGATGACAGGTGTACACCACTGTGCCTGGCCAGATTGAAACTTTAAGACCTAGCAAAGCAAAACCTTGTCTGAGGAATTGATGAGAGTGAGCACGGATTATTTATTCTGGAGGAATTTTAAGATGTTCACTCTTCTGGTCCACAAGTAATGGTAGCTAAAGATGATGATTGTTGTGGGTGATAATGTAAGATATAATTGAGGCGGGGCACGGTGGCTCACGCCTGTAATCCCAGTGCTTTGGGAGGCCAAGAAGGGCAGATCATAAGGTCACGAGATCGAGTAATCCTGGCTAACATGGTGAAACCCCGTCTCTACTAAAAACGGAAAAAATTAGCCGGGCGTGGTGATGGGTGCCTGTAGTCCCAGCTACCTGGGAGACTGAGGCAGGAGAATGGCATGAACCCAGGAGGCAGAGGTTACAGTGAGCCGAGATCGTGCCACTGCACTCCAGCCTGGGTGACAGAGTGAACCTCCATCTCAAAAAAAAAAAAAAAAAAGAAAAAAGATATAATTGATTAATTCTGAAATAACCCTTTACAAATACTTGGGAAGTGATGCCATAAATTGTTTGAGTGCTTGTAAAGCAGCTCATAGCATCTCTGCACATAGTTGATTTATCAAGTTAAAAATTAAAAAAGCTCCAAGGGATTAAGAATACAAAACAGGGCTATTTCCTTTCTGTATACTCAATAAGAACATTAGACTGCATTTCAAATATGAATTCATCAGTACAAAAATTTTAAAAAGCCTCACTTAATGTGAGGGGTCATGCCCAGCAAAAATCCTTCTGAAAGTCAAACAGAGCCCCACCTGCAACCGCTTCTTCTTTTGAAAAGGGATGTGTTGCAGGGTCTCCAGACCTCAGACCTTAAAGTCCAGCCCTAGATTGTTCTTTTAGGCTGTAGTATCCCCAGTCTCATTTCAGATTTTTATTTTCAGGTGCTTTCTCTCTCACTAGTCTGAAGTTTTCCCGTTTCTTTCCAAATGCACCCTGATTTTCAGCATAGTGTTTGATGCCATGGAGAATATAAAAGGAATATAAGACATAGCTCCTGCCCACTGCTATTTTTAATCTAGTTGGGGATATAAGCCAATATCCATGAAACAATTAATTCATAAAGCAGTAGTACATACATAATATTATATATTAGCAAACAAAGTACTATTCTTCAACATAAAACAATACTCAGTTCATTTCAGCTAAGCTAAGCCAAAGAGTTTTTCAAGTAACCTGAAGAGCCTTATTTAAATATTTCCTTTATAATGTGTGAGACTTCTAGGATCAAATGATATTTTTATTTTTACTTTTTAAAATTGAGAGATGGGGTCTCGCTATGTTGCCCAGGATGGTCTTGAACTCCTGAGCTCAGATGATTCTTCCACCTCTCAAATGATATATTTAAAAGTAGGTATATAAACTTGATGACTTTATGAACATTTCATTGAATATTGCTGTTCGTTAGTTTTTGGAATAATAAATGCCACACAGCAAAATGGTGAAGAACAACTTTGTAAAGTTCAAGTTTTTATGGCCTTTCCTTTGTATGTTGCCAGTCAGCCTGGTCACTGGCCTTTCTTTAACCTAAACCTGTTTTTGCAAAGAGCATTGCATTGTCAGCAACAGTATATGTAATGTCACTCTAGAACTGACCCTTTCAATTTAAGAATTATATATATTTAAAGAACGATCTGACCAAGAAGACTTAGAACATTGATTGTAAGTAAAATTTAACAGTGGATTCCTGCTTTATCCTATTCCCACCATGCTATACTATGCTTTGCATGTTTGTCCCCTCTAAACCTCATGTTGAAATTTGAGTCCCAATGTGGCAGTGTTGGAGTGGGCCTGGTGGGAGGTGTTTGGATCATGGAGGCAGATCCCTCATGGATAGATTAATGCCCTCCCTCAGAGTGAGTGAATTCTCATTCTATTAAGTCCCATGAGATCTGGTGGTTAAAAAGAGCCAGGTACCCCCCACCCCAAACCCATCTCCCTTGCCTCCTCTCTCCCTATCTCTTTGCACATACTGGCTCCGTTCCACTGTGAGTTGAAGCAACCTAAGGCTTTCACCAGATACCAATGCCCAATCTTGGACTTTCCAGCCACCAGAGTGATGAGTCAAAGAACCTTTTATCTTTATAAACTACCCAGTCTCGAGTGTTCAGTTACAGCAACACTAAACATATTAAGACACACTCTGAAATCCTGGAGAGAGAGACCAATGCCCAAATCATGAAATTTAAAGCTCTTAAGCAATAAACTCAATTAATGTTCTATAAACATATTCCCTTTTCAGTAAAATTGCTTCAAAATAACACTGCTGTAATCAATGGCTATCACTAGAAAACATCAGAGAGCTGGAAACACTTGGCTTCCCCTTCCTTTGTAATCAGCCAACTTCATTACGCCTTCTGCCTAATAATTATAGAGATGGGTTTCATAACATAAAAATAATAGGCATTACAAATTGCATGCTCTCCCAAGGAACTAGAGATGTATGTCGTTTCATATACCAATATGAAAAGCATGACTTTTGTTTAACTCAGGTACTGGAGTTCTAGAAATAGAGTGAAATCCTGCAACTTACTGGTAATGTATGCTGCACACACTCTTTGAAGCGAACACATGTTGAGAAAATGCCATTTTAACCCTGCCTTGAGGAAGTGAAATGGTATATTGGACCTGTGTCATTAGCTTTCTTTCTCCCCTGAACACGAGTCAATTCATGTATAACCAATAGAGAAATATGCCACTGCCTCGGAATTGTTAAAAATATCTTTTTGGTTTTTATTATAATGGTAATAGTGCTCATTGTAGAAAATTTGGAAAATAGGAAAACATATAAAGAAGAAAATAAAAATCACTTACAATCCCTCAATCCTAAAATTACTATGTGTTAGTAGATTGGTTTCTCTTATTCCAATATTTTTACAAGTACGTATTTTGCATAGTTGAGATAATTTTGTGCCATTTGCATACTGCTTTTTCATTTAACGTAAACTTGTGAGCATTTTATCTATTCATTAACATCTTGGTAAATGTACTTGCAATGGGTATATCTCCACAGTATGAGTGCACACTAAGTTACCTCATCATTCCCCTGTTGATGAATGTTTAGATAGCTCACTTTTCCACCATTATCAGAAAATATAATGATAATATTCACATTTATTCTATGAACTGGAACCCAGACCTCTGATGAAGGGTGGGTGGTTTCCTTTTTGACTAAGGCTGTGTCTCTGAGATTTTAAGGAAATAGTCTAGAGTTACAAGGTCAAAGAATATAGACATGTTTAGAGCTCTTAATAGATACTAGCAAACTGCTTTCCAGATTGTCCGAATTTATATTCCACTAGCAAAGTGCAAGAAAGCCTGCACTTTGTAGTGCAGGCTGTGGCAGCACTGAGCGTTAATATTTTTGAGGGTGAAATGATTTCTCAATATTATTTTGATTTATGTTATTGCATTACTAGTGAGTTTGAACATTTTACTCTCAGGATATTTTAACTTGATGTAAAATGTATAAAAATAAACTTTAGTAGAATACTTCCTTCTAAATTGACATAGTGAATCCTCCCTTCAGCCAGTTCTGAATACTTACATGAAAAATTCTTCAATTAGCATTCTTAATTTGAAGGTTCTCTTTACCTCATTTTTTTTAAAGGCTTGGTTTGTTTAACATTAAATTATGGCTTAAAGTGAATTCTTCAGCCAAGGGAAGTTGGTTCTTTTTTTTTGAAGCCAAAAGACTTCAGTATATTAGTAATTCTGTATAGAAATATGCAGAACATGGGAAAACGTTCTGTATATTTAGAATTCTAGAATTTTGCTAAAAATCTCTTTCTCCAGTGGGGAGCCTGAGAGTGTACAATTAACGAAAATAATTTACCTTTTGCATGTCCATGGCAAATGATTGCCTGTTCCAATCAAGAGACTTTTCCTCATTGATTTCTCTACATGTCTCCTGTGCTTTGAAGCTAGAACTTAACATTAACAGGGAATTGACTTTCCTTTTTGGCTCTTCCCTTTACAAACATCACTCATTTACTCACGAATCTATTTTTTAAAGGGCCACAGTTTACTATTAAGAAGTAGGTCAACATTCAAAATTATGTGAAGTTTCAGGTGATTTCTTCAGAATTTCAATACACACCAACAAAAGAAAGAGTTTAGGTAAGAAGGCAACAGCCAACAGAAGCAAAGACAGTATCTGATCACAGCTTACCTAGAAGGATGTGGAAGTTCTGGCACAATCTCTACTTCACTCCTACGTAGACTTGATTGACAGTAGCATTTCCTAAAGATGTGCTAGATGCATACCCTCTGCTGTTCTTTACATATATTATTTTTAAAACACACAACAGTGCTGCCAACTAAGTATTATTATTCCCATTCTACAGATAAAGAAACCAAAGCTCAGAGATGCTAGAGCTAGGTTTACAACCTTGGTCTGTGTCGTTCAGAATCTAGGAATGCTTCTTTTCTTTTTTATTTTCTTTTTTTTTTTTTGAGATGGAATCTCACTCTGTTGTCCAGGCTCGAGTGCAGTGGCGTGATCTCAGTTCACTGCAACCTCCACCTCCCAGGTTCAAGTGATTCTCTGCCTCAGCCTCCCGAGTAGCTGGGATTACGGGTGTGTACCACCACACCGAGCTAAAAAATGTTTTGTATTTTTAGTAGAGATGGGGTTTCACTCTGTTAGCCAGGCTGGTCTTGAACTCCTGACCTCAAGTGATCCACCTGCCTCAGCCTCCCAAAGTGCTGGGATTACAGGCGCAAGCCACTGCACCCAGCCTTTTTAAAAAATAAAAAATAAAATATATACACAAAGAGTGCATAGAAATATACTACATCAAAAAATAAAATGCACACCATTTCCCTAGCCTTTTCCCTAGAGCTTAGAAGCCCCTGGTCTACTTCTCCTCATGACATATCCCACACATACCAGGTAATCACTCTCCTAAATTTTCGTTACCAATTCACTTGCTTTTCTTTGTCATCTTTCTTTACGTGTCTGTATCTGTAAATATTATATATTTTAACTTTGCCTGTTTTATATTTTATCTGTATGGAAGTCATAAATAGTGTCTGTCTTTCTCAGAAAAAGTCCTTTGTCATGAATAAACCATAGGCCTGTTACTGTACCTGCAGTTCTAGAAACCAGCCTATGTATAAGCCTAGATTCATAGTCAAAGTAGAATTGTGAATGGAGTTCAGCACACACTACCCCAAAACAGGGCACCTTGGCATTTGAGAAGACAACAGAAGCAGGAAGGTCTCCCTCACTTTCTTCCCCTTGTTCCTTCTCCTCTGATACAGGTTGTAAATCTCTCACTCCAGCGTGGCCCACCGTATACCTGGAGGAAAGGAATGTCCCTATCTGAAGACACAGAGATACCAAGAAGAATCCGAACAGGACTTGCTAAGTTCCCTCCTGTTTATAACCATTAGCTAATACCCTTTTACCCAATCATACTTCTGCATGACTGTTCATAAACATACACAGTTTTCCCTGTTTCTTTGGATCTTAATTTCTGAAGGTTCCCGGGTCACATAAAGCTTGTTTTGTTCTGTTTTGTTTGAGACAAGGTCTCACTCTGTCAGCCAGGCTGGAGTGCAGTGGTATGATCATGGTTCGCTGCAGCTTTGACCTCCTGCCACTGGGGATCTTCCCAAGGAATCCTCCCACCTTAGCCTCCCAAGTAGCTGGAGCTACGGGTGCATGCCACCACACCAAGCTCATTTTTAAACTTTTTGTAGAGATGGTCTCGCTATGTTGCTCAGGCTAGTCTTGAACTCCTGGGCTCAGGCAATCATCCTACCTCAGCCTCTAAAAGTGCTGGGATTACAGGTATGAGCCACTGCGCCCAGCCCCTGTCACATAAAACTTACTTCAAATAAATTTGTTAAACTCTTCTCTTGTTAATCTGTCTCTTATTATAGGAGTCTGAACCATGAACCTAGCCATTGGTGAGAAAAGAAATATTTTCTCGCCTATAATTGCCAGATTTAGCAAATAAAACAAGTATGTCCCATGCATATTCCAGTGGGTATGCCCCATGCAATATTTAGGGCATATTTGTACCAAAAAAGTATTTGTTCTTTGTCTGAAATTCAAATCTAACTGGGCATCCTGTATTTTATCTGTCAGACCCATTTTAAGGAGCCTTACTACATCAGTCTTTTTTTTTTTTTTTTTTTTTTTTGAGACAGAGTCTCACTCTGTCACCCAGGCTGGAGTGCAATGGTGTAATCTCTGGCTCACTGCAAGCTCTGCCTCCTGGATTCAAGTGATTCTCCTGCCTCAGCCCCTCGAGTAGCTGCCATTGCAGGCATGCGCCACCACGCCTGGCTAATTTTTCTATTTTTAGTAGAGAAGGGGTTTCGTCATGCTGGCCAGGCTGGTCTCGAACCCCTGACTTCAGGTGATCCGCCCTCCATGGCCTCCCAAAATGCTAGGATTACAGATGTGAGCCACCACGCCTGGCCACTACCTCAGTTTTGACACCTGATACAATCCTAGAAGGTAATTACCCTGGCGGGTAAGCCGTGAAGTGGTGCTGTAACTGCCCGGGGGATTCTCCTTGCCCACTGCCTAGACACAGCTGATTTATCAAGATGGGGGAATCGCAACAGAGAAGGAATTTAATTCATGCAGAGCTGGCTGTAGGGGAGACCGGAGTTTTATTATTACTCAAATCAGTCTCTGAGAATTAAGGGATCCGAGTTTTTTGGTTTTTTTTTTTTTTTTTTTTTTTTTGAGACAGAATCTCGCTCTGTGGCCCAGGCTGGAGTGCAGTGGCGCAATCTCGGCTCACTGCAAGCTCCGCCTCCCGGGTTCACGACATTCTCCTGCCTTAGCCTCCTGAGTAGCTGGGACTACAGGCGCCCGCCACCACGCCCGGCTAATTTTTTGTATTTTTAGTAGAAACGGGGTTTCACCGTGTTAGCCAGGCTGGACTCGGTCTCCTGACCTTGTGATCCGCCCGTCTCAGCCTCCCAAAGTGCTGGGATTACAGGCGTGAGCCACCGCGCCCAGCCAGGGATCAGAGTTTTTAAGGATAATTTGGTGGCTAGGGGACCGTGAGTCAGGAGTGCTGATTGTTGGGTTGGAGATGAAATCACAGTGAGTCGAAGCTGTCCTCTTGTGCTGTCTGGCAGTCCCTGGTTGGGGGCCACAAGACCAGATGAGCCAGTGTATCCATCTGGGTGGTGCCAGCTGATATATCCAGCACAGAGTCTGCAAAATATCTCAAGCACTGATCTTAAATTTTACAATGGTGATTTATCCCCAGGAGTAATTCAAGGAGGTTCAGAATCTTCAGAATCTTTTCTTTTCTTTCTTTTTTTTTTTTTTTTTTTTGAGATGGAGCCTTTCCCTGTCGCCCAGGCTGGAGTGCAGTGGTGCAATCTTGGCTCACTGCAACCTCGGCCTCCCGGGTTTAAGCAATTCTCTGCCTCAGCCTCCCAAGTAGCTGGAATTACAGGCGCGTGCCACCAAGCCTGGCTAATTTTTTTGTATTTTTAGTAGAGATGGGGTTTCACCATCTTGGCCAGGCTGGTCTTGAACTCCTGACCTCGTGATCCACCCACCTCGGCCTCCCAAAGTGCTGGAATTACAGGCGTGAGCCACCGTGCCTGGCCAGTTCAGAATCTTATAGCCTCCAGCTGCATGACTCCTGAACCATAATTTCTAATCTTGTGGCTAATCTATTAGTCCTCTAAAGGCAGTCTGGTCCCAAGCAGGAAGGGGGTTTGTTTTGGGAAAGGGCTGTTGTCACCTTTGTTTCAAAGTTAAACTATAAACTAAGTTCCTCCCAAAGTTAGTTCAGCCTACACCCAGGAATGAACAAGGACAGCTTGGAGGTTAGAAGCAAGATGGAGTTGGTTACGTCAGATCTCTTTCATTGTTATAATTTTCTCAGTTATAATTTTTGCAAAGGCGGGTTGAGTCCCCCACAACGTGGGGTGGAAATTACAAGGATCCTAGAGTTAGGAAACCTGGGTCCTAATTCCCACTCCATCAGCTCTTGGTTATGTGACCTTGGACACGTCACTTGAACCTTGTGAGTTTCAGTTTTCTCATCTTCAAAACAGAGATCACAAGAGACTTCCTCAAAAAGGCTAAATCCTCATCTGTTAAAAGAGAAACTCAGATTGTTTATAATCTAGACTCGATAAAACAAGAAATAGTAGCATAGGCACATCACTTAGAGATCTGGAGATGACCCAAAAGAAATCCTGAAAATAGAAACTGTTAAAAGTTCCTAAAGGTCGCCTTTAGCTGGAGAACCAGGGGTGGCGTGTGGGAAGGAATAGACTGGGAACGTTCCTTCTCATGACAAGCTCTTTGGTGGTATTTCATGTTTTTAACATCAACTTTGCTTTGGAAAGTTTAAAATCGGGCCGGGCTCGGTGGCTCACGCCTGTAATCTCAACACTTTGATCTGCCCGAGGAGGGCAGATCACGACGTCAGGAAATCGAGACCATCCTGGCTAATGCGGTGAAACCCCATCTCTACTAAAAATACACAAAATTAGCCAGGCGGGGTGGCGGGCGCGTGTAGTCCCAGCTACTGGGGAAGCTGAGGCAACAGAATCGCTTGAACCCGGGAGGCAGAAGTTGCAGTGATCAGAGATCGCGCCAGTGCACTCCAGCCTGGCAACAGAGCAAGACTCCGTCTCAAAAAGAAAAGAAAAGTTTAAAATCGTTAAAACAGATTTTTGAAACCCGAGATTGAGTTTTAAAATAAAAATGAAACTGGGAGAAATAGAATACCTCCCTGTCAAGGTTCTGGATGAACTGAGAACATTGTGTGTGAGAATGCTAAGACTCCAAAGATGATATCCTGCCTGTGTTTTTAGAGGGAGGGAAAGGAGAATGTCGTCCTGCTGTCCCTGAAGAAACTGACAGGAGAATGTTCCTCAGGATTTTTGATGGGTCACTCAACCCTGACGGGGCAGCGTCTGTTTATTCCACGCTCAGTAGCCTACGACGCTGCCGAAGAACTTTATACATATTTTTTATGCCAATGATGAATTCAAGTTACAGAATTTAAATACAAAGAGGAAAGCTCCTCCTGGGATTCTGATGCAGGGCAGCGTCTCCAGGAAGGGTGCCCCTTCCTCAATTGCCTCTCAGATACGGTAGACTCTCCCTAACCTCTCCAGTGAGGAGCTCAGCGCCAGGAGCGTCGGAGCTGGGAAGATTGACGCGAGCTGCAGCGCCGTCTGGAGGCACGCAGGGAAAATGAAATGAGGTGATGGTTCTGCAGCCTCAGGACCGGACCTCATGCTGCGGTCTGCCCTCTAGTGGCTATAAACGTTAGTTACACTTCGAAAATGCTCAAATGGGCCAGCGAAAACTTTTGAGTTACTTAACTGAAAAAGAAACTAGGAAGACAGAGAAATGAGAAATCGTTCAGATGGCACATTGTTGAGACGTCAGCGGGAGAGTGGGTTTCTGCTTCTTTGGATTCTCTTCTCTAAGCCAGTGGTTCCCTAGAAATTGGAAAAATAAGGCTAATACACAAAGTAAAAATGCATTTAAGTTCGAGGATTGCCTTTCATTCTGAGATTTTTGTTCTGCTGAATTTGGGGGGCTTTGTGAAAGTGACGGCAAGTCTCAATTTTCTTTCAATGTCTCATGTCCTCTCCCAAATATTTTGGGAACGTTTACTCATTTGTTACACGCCTACTTCTAGACTTGATAAAACAAGAAATAGTACCATTTATAGTACCAAGAAACAGTATCACTGTTCCCTCCCATCGAGATAGTCTTTCCAATTCAGAAGCAAGAATTACTTTCAGGTGGAATAGATGTCCAGGATCATTCAGATCCAGGAAAGATAAGGTGTTTCCTCTCCTAGATTTCAGACCTAGGCAGGACCAGTGATCTGTCCACTGTATAATACAGCACTTTGCAGTTGGCAGAAATTCAGTAGGAAATGCTGAAAGGAACAAAGGTCATGGGTGACAGATGGGGCCTAGAGCCCAGATATTCTGTCCTTTTCACCGCACCAGGATCCTGAGATTTCTAGAAAGACATGTGCAATCTGCTTAATTGAAAAACTGCCAGGTTTTCCTAACAGGAAGGTGTTGGACTGGGGACAGGAACAGCAGGAATCCAGCAGGGAGAATTGGTGTTTGCCATGCTGAAGGTGAGCCTTGGAAAGTCTCATTAGATATTATCAGACTGCAATGGGGGATGTGTGGGCAGGTGTTATCTCCTTTGCTGGTTTTCCCTACGGGCTGGGATATTAATAAGACTGGGGGATTGGGAGGAGTTACTGGGTGGGGGATACAGAGGAAGGCTTTGTGCTCTGCAGAAAGAAAATTGAGAAATAAAGGTCTATGAGAAATGGGAATGTTCTACACCATGGAACGAGCAAGGGAACAGAGCCTTAAAACTAACTGTGGGGTCAAGTGCCATGTGGCTCCCAGAATAACCAGGGGCTCTGACTGCAGGGAAGCACCGAATACTTCGCATTGTTAACAACTTAAAAATGCCAAGCCATGTGCCAAAATGCCCTCCAAACAGTTCTGTAAATTTAGATTTTCATAAATTCTGTATTACAGTTCCAGAAAAACTTCTCAATAATATATTTAATGATGTTTGGTGAGGACATAGAGAAATTGAAACCCTCATGCATTGTTAGTGGGAATATGAAATGATGCAGCCTCTGTGGAAATCACTTTGGCAGTTCCTTAAAAAGTTAAATATAGAATTACAATATGACCCAGCAACTCCACTCCTAGGTATATTCCCAAAAGAACTGAAAAAGAGGTATTCAAACAAAAGCTTGTACACCAGTGCTCACAGCAGCTCTATTTACAATAGCCAAAGATGGAAACAACCCATATGTCCATCAACTGGTAAGTGCTTAAAGAAACTGTGGTATATTCATACAGTGGAATATTACTGAGCCATAAACAAGAATGAAGTACTGATTTGTGCTGTGAGGTGGATGAAACTTGAAAACATGCTTAGTAAAAGAAGCCAGACACAAGAAGCCACTTATTATATGATTTCACTTACATGACCTATCTAGAATAGGTAAGTCTATAGAGACAAAGATTAGTGGTTGCCAAGGACTGGGAGCAAGGGGAAGGGGAGCAGACTGCTCAATGGGTAAGGGGTTCCCTTTTGGGGCAATGAAGATGTTTTAGAACTAGATGGAGGTGATGGCTGTACAATACCGTGAATTATATACTCTTTATGTTGTTGTTGTTTTGAGGCAGGGTCTCACTCTGTCGTCCAGGATGGAGTGCCATGGTGCAACCTTGGCTCACTGCAGCCTTGACCTTCCAGGTTCAAGCCCCTCTCCTACCTCAGCCTCCCAAGTAGCTGGGACTACAGGCCACCACACCCAGCTAATTTGTTTATTTTCTGTAGAGACGGGTTTATATACTCTTAAATTATGAAGTTTATGTTCTGTGAACTTTACCTCAATAAAAAATGTTTAATATTTAAAAATATAATAGTCACTTTAATAACCAGTTACTAAAGAGATAATAAAAAGATACTGCAATCTAAACTTTTTTTTTTTTTTTTGAGACAAAGTCTCACTCTGTCGCCCAGGCTGGAGTGCAATGGCACAATCTCGGCTCATTGCAATCTCCGCCTCCTGGGTTCAAGTGATTCTCATGCCTCAGCCTCCTGAGTAGCTGGAATTACAGGTGCCTGCCACCACGCCCAGTTAATTTTTCCATTTTTCGTAGAGATGGGGTTTTACCATGTTGGCCAGGCTGGTCTCACACTCCTGACCTCAGGTGATCTGCCCACCTCAACCTCCCAAAGTGCTGGGATTACAGGCATGAGTCACCACACCTGGCCACAACCTAAATAACTTTCGCATGTTTCTTTTGGATTAAAGTTATAGCCAGTCCCCCCTCTTTAGGAGTTTCACATCCAAAGACTCAACCAACAGTAGATTGAAAATATTCTGAAAAAATACCACAATACAACAATAAAAAAATCCAAATTTTAAAAAATACAGTATAACAACTATTAACATAGCATTACATTGTAGTTGGTATTACAAGTAACTAGATATGACTTAAATTATGCAAGAGGCTGTGTGTAGGTTACATGTAAATACTATGCCAAAATATCCTCCAAACAGCCCTATAAAAAACCAACTATAATCAAAGTTTAAAGGACTATATTTCTTCAATTTGATGTATTGAAATCATTACCAACCTTTAATAATTTTATGACTCCTGCAATTCACTTTAATGACTTAATGATTATCATTGTGCAAATAATGAGGATACACTTTAGTGAAAGGCTTTCTTTGACTGCACGTGCTGCATGTGATTGCTGTGGTTAATAAAATTGACCTATTCTACAATGGTAGAAAGAGAAAGAAGTTAGAATCGGTTTTAAAAAAAATCATTAGGCCGGGCGCGGTGGCTCACGCCTGTAATCCCAGCACTTTGGGGGGCCAAGGCGGGCGGATCATGAGGTCAGGAGATCAAGAGCATGGTGAAATCCTGTCTCTACTAAAAATACAAAAAATTAGCTGGGCACAGTGGCGGGCGCCTGTAGTCCCAGCTACTCGGGAGGCTGAGGCAGGAGAATGGCGTGAACCTGGGAGGCGGAGCTTGCAGTGAGCCAAGATCGCGACACTGCACTCCAGTCTGGGTGGCAGAGTGAGACTCCATCTCAAAAAAAATAAAAAATAAATCATTAAGACTTTTGGAAATGGGTATGTCATTGTATTCCTTATGTCACTGACTCTCAGATGCAAATTTTTTTTATATTTTAACATTGTTGAAATCAGGGTGCCTGTTACAGTCACTGAGACCAGGCAGCCGTCACGATGTAGCTATCATCGCCTCTGCTTGTTCATCCAAAAGTGCTAAATCGTGTCGGGGACCTGGGGGAGAATTCCAGAGACAAGAGTGGAGCACTCTTTCAAGAACATTCTTGATTTTAAAACATGAACATTAATGAGTCAATGTCAAAAATGGTTCTGAAGAGTTGGATTCGGAATGTGTAGAAGTTTTAGGAATGCTTAACTAGTTTGTTTCAATTATATTTCACTTTTCATATATGAGTGTATATGTATATACAAACATGATAGAGAATAATATCTTTGCTGGCCGGGCGCAGTGGTTCACACCTGTAATCCCAGCATTTTGGGAGGCCGAGGTGGGTGGATCACAAGGTCAGGAGATCAAGACCATCCTGGCTAACACAGTGAAACCGCATCTCTACTAAAAATACAAAAACAAAATTAGCTGGGCATGGTGGCGGACGCCTGTAGTCCCAGCTACTCGGGAGGCTGAGGCAGGGGAATGGCGTGAATCCTGGAGGCAGAGCTTGCGGTGAGCCGAGATTGCGCCACTGCACTCCAGCCTGGACGACACAGCGAGACTCCATCTCAAAAAACAAACAAACAAAACACCTGAGACCCGAGATAAGACTCTATTTGGGGCTCCCCAGTTGTAAGGTGTTCCGTGCATACATCATTGGTTCCTGATCTGGGAGAGGGCATGTCAAGCACGGCCCTTACAGAGGGAGGATAATTGGAGCTCGCACCTGGCCTCCCTGGACCCCTTGCTGTGACACAACCCTTGGTTGTGATGCACGCCCCTACTTCATTGCTGCTGCTATATCGTATCCTTTTCCTGCAGTAAACTGTAGATCGGTAAGCACTGTCATTTGGTGTCCTGTAAGTCTTTTTTTTTTTCGAAACGGAGTCTCGCTCTGTCTCCCACGCTGGAGTGCAGTGGCGCGATATCGGCTCACTGCAAGCTCCGCCTCCTGGGTTCACGCCATTCTCCTGCCTCAACCTCCCGAGTAGCTAGGACTACAAGCGCCCGCCACCGCGCCCGGCTAATTTTTTTTGTATTTTTTAGTAGAGACGGGGGTTTCACCGCGTTAGCCAGGATGGTCTCGATCTCCTGACCTCGTGATCCGCCGCCTCGGCCTCCCAGAGTGCTGGGATTACAGGCGTGACCTGTCTTTAACAATGGAACTTTGCTCAACTGCCACCAATAAAGCAGATGCCTGTTAGGCATTTGGTAGGCTGTTTACAGAAATGGACTCTAAAGCTCCTCCGTCAAAGGTGAAGTCTATTTCTCCACCCTTTGAATTAACCAATGACTCTCTTTTGGTAATAGAATGTGGTAATAGGAACAGTGGCCAGTTCTGGGTCTAAGCCTTGTTAAGTGAAGCCAAATTCCCACCTGGGGTTGCCTCCATACTTTAAGTCCCTATGTAACAAACCGCAATCTAACTTAGACATAAATTAAATGAAAGCAGAAATCATGAGCCGACTTTTGTAACAAATAGCTGAGTCCCAGCCAATCACAGCAGCTGAGCTTTAGTAGGTCACAGGTGGCCAACTGATCAGACCAGGTTCAAATATGGTGTCTGCTGATTGGTTACTGAGCTGTAACCAAGCTGTTTCTGTACCTCACTTCTGTTTTTCTGTCTATAAATGGGGCCTGCCTGCCTTGCAAAGTAAGGGGCTCTCGCGCGAGAGTTCTTGCTCTCTCTTCTTCCTCCCTCCCTCCCTCTCTCCTAGGCCATCCCGCTGGAGGATGAGACGTGTGCAGCAGAGCGGAATCAGCTCAGTTGTCCCAGCTGAGGCCCCATACATTTGAGAAAGCCCAGCGAAGATTAGTCAAACCACTCGGCAAACCCACAGCCGACAACGGATGCATAAATGAGCTTCGCCAATCCCAATTCAAATAATCTGAACTGCCCAGCTGGCCCACGGACTGTAAACAAAAAAATAGTTTGTTACTATATGCACCTAAGGTTTTGTAGTTGTATGTTATACAACATTATTGTAGCAATAAGTAACTGACACAGATATCCAAGTAGAGATGTCAAGTAGGCAGTTGGATGCATGGGTCTGAAGTTCAGGTGGAAAGTCCAAGCTGGAGGAAATTTTGAGAGCAGTAAGGATTGCAGTGGACAGTCATCTGCTCCACCTGGATTCCCTGGAGTAACTTGTTTTCTTTTTTGAGAGCCCCACTCATGCTTTTGCTTCTAACACCCAGCACCTGTGTCTCTTTGGAGCCTTGCCCTTGGGCTTTTAGAGCTGCTTTGCCCCCCCCAACTACAGAACAAGATATACCTGGAAATTTACTTCTCTCGAGGAAAGCGGTTCCCAACCTTTTTGCCACCAGGGACTGGTTTCATGGAAGACAATTTTTCCATGGACCGGGTGGTGCAGAGGGATGGTTTTGAGATGATTCAAGCACATTACATTTATTGTGCACTTTATTTCTATTATTATTACATTGAAATATATAATGAAATAATTATATAAATCACCATAATGTAGAATCAGCGGGAGCCCTGAACTTGTTTTCCTGCAACTAGATGGTCCCATCTAAGGATGATGGCAGTCAGTGACAGATCATTACGCGGTAGATTATCATAAGGAGCCTGCAACCTAGATCCCTCGCATATGCAGTTCACAATAGGGTTCCCGCTTCTATGAGAATCTAACGCCGCCGCTGATCTGACAGGAGGTGGAGCTCAGCTTCACTCTCCCACCCACTGCTCATCTTCTGGCGTGCAGCCCAGTTCCTAACAGGCCATGGACCAGTACCAGTCCATGGTACCAGTCCGGGGGTTGGGGACCCCTGCGCCATATGACAGGAGGTGGAGCTCAGGTGGTAATGCGAGAGGTAATAGGGAGTGACTGTAAATACAGATGAAGCTTTGCCTGCTTACTCACCTACCACTCACCTCCTGCCGTGCAGCTCAGTTCCTAACAGGCCACAGACCAGTACCGGTTTGTGGCCCAGGGTCTGGGGACTCCTATTCTAGGACAACCCTTGACCAGTGACAGACAGGCACAGGGTGCAGAGGGGGAGGTGTGTGAAAGCCTAGTTCTCTTTTCTCTGAAAAACTCTGGGCATACCTCAAGCCCCAGGGTTTCTTTACGCCCAGGATTGGGCTAAAACTGCCCTCTGCAAAGACTGCCTACCTTTGCTGGGCTTCCTCTCCTCTGTTCGCATCCCCCTCTCCCTTACCAGTCTGGGGAGTATTTCCTTAAGAAATTGTGTGCTCACAAATCAGACTCTGCTTCTGGGTGACCCACCCTAAGACAAACACGTAAGTAATGTTTGAAGCCATGAGTCTAGATCAGCTATCTATAAGATTATCAAGGGTCTTGGTATCCATAGTTATTCTCTATATTTAGCATTTTGAGACAATTTGATTTTTTTTTTTAATTTTGGATTCCTTTTTAAATTTTGGAACCAAGGCAATTCTGAATGTTTCTAAGTATAAAGTCTGCCCTTGCACTGATGAATTTATGTAGCAAATATTTAAGATTCTGCTAGAGTAGGATTTTCTAACCAGGTCAACATCCCCTTGATACATATTTGCTTCTGGATGCAAATATAGAAATAAAGAGAGGGATGTGAGTGTGTGAGTCTGTGTGTAAGTGAGTGTGTGTGTGTCTGTGTGTGCACACACTCCTGTTGAGGCAGGAATAAAGGAGACTTATGCATGTTATTGGCCATCAGGCAAAGTGAGGAACAGCCCCTGGGCAACTAGAGAGTACATTCCAGATTCTGGGATGTTTTGCACAATATCTAAATGTGGTGAAGCTCTAAAAAGGAAAAACGGCCACAAATATACGTCATTCAAAAATATTTAGGTCATTTACTATGTAACTGGCACTGTGCATGTAAGGTGAACTGATCAGACATGATTCTGCCCTCTCTGTCCTTAAAAGTTTGATGGTGAGAGAAGGAGAGACAGGCATTAAATAATTACCTAGATAATTATTTACTTATAATTATGTGTGTTTGAAAGAAAAAGTAGAAGACATTCTCAGAGTAAATAACTGGGGACTAGCGTTGTCTGAACCAACAAGAGAGACTTCCCTGAGTAAGCGGCCTCCAAGTCAAGCCTGAGGGATGAATTGAGTTAAAGGGATATCAAGGGCACATGCTCAGGATTAGGGCCAGGAAGAGAGGTTTTCTTCAAATGATATTACAGCCATGCTGTAGCCACAAGAACCATTCAGCAAGATCACGTGTGCTTTGCTCCCTCAAGCCCTTTTTTCCTGTATGTGGACTTTGTCCCTGATTGAAATTCTCTCCAGATTCAGTTAATGCCACTTCCTCTTTTAAGCTTTCACTGACTCTAAGAAAAGTTAGACACCCCTGCCCTGTGTGCTTGTGTGTTACTGGCACATCAAAGGTACTTGTTAAATATTCATTGGATGTTCAGCAAATAAATATAACGGCGCCTTATTCAGTAACACTCTTTTGCTTGTCCAACCCATCACCAGACTCTGAGCTCCCTGGAGCAGAGGCTGTGTTTTGCTCATCCTCCATCACGATGCTGGATTTGTGGCACTTTAAAAATGTTTGTTGAATGAATGCATGAGGTTAGTAATGAGGATAAGAATAAAGGCTGTGATAAAGGAGACCTACAAGAAGAGGTTTCAATGTAAGTTGAGGTCAGATCATGGAAGACCTTAAATATCCTTTGAAGGAGTTTGTACTTTGTCATGTGGGGCGTGGGGAGCCGCTAAAAGTGTCTGAGCCAGACTGATGTGATTAGAACTGTGCTTCATGAAGGTAACACTGGAGAGGCTGGGGGCAGGGGCCAACTGGGAAGTTGCTTAGATTAGTGGTAGTAGAAAGGGACAGGAAGGAGGGAAAAGCTGCAAGGGGATGATTGGCTGCATCAGAACCTGAGAACTCATTTCAAGTGAGAGAATCACTCTGGGGCATTTGCCCCCAGAGGCTGCAGTTCACATAAACTCTCTGTGAAGTTTCTTAAGAATTCTCCAGAGGCACATGAGTTTTCTAGTTAGGTAATTAAGAAATAGCTGTGTTTCAAGAGAATAGCTGAATGCCCTAGATAATTTCTCTAATTTTGATTTAGCAAATGGGTGAGACAACTATGCCATCCTTCCTTTTTGGCTGATGCCCACTTCCTTCAGACTAAATAACCATTTAATCACACTGCAGCAGCATCAGTCACCTATGTCGTCTTTAGAAGCTTCACTATGTCAGCTCCTGGATTTGGGCTTCCCTCTGCTAACTAGAGTTTATGGCTCATTTTTATTGCTCCATCTCCTAGTAGCTGTAATTTCCAATACTGTAGATGATGCTGTGGGTTTCTTTGTTCATTAAAAGTAAATAAGTCCAAAAGAAAAGGGAGCATACCAAAAACTTACGCTGTATTGCAAATTTTATACCAGAAGTCAGGAATGAGAAAATGTAAGGTTCTCCAGGCATTCAAATGTTAATTTCTCTGCCCTGCATATGTTTCAAAAGATGTTCCAAATCTGATCCTGAATCCAAACTAATCATCCATAATGTGGGCAGGTTAGCATTAGCATAATTTATCTTCTGATTCTTTAATTTCATAAACAATATTTATACATAACTATTCTGTATACTCCTGAACATTTATGAGGGCCTATCATGTGCCAAACTCTTCTGTATTTTGTATCTTCATGTACCCAAAGCTTTCATCTTCACACAACTCCTGCAAGATGCTGTGTTATTATCTCTATTTTACAGTTGAAGAAACAGGCTCGGAGTGGTTCATTGACTTGCCTGAGGCCACACAGCTCAAGGGTGATGGAGCCTGTGGGAAATTCAAGTCACCTTGGCTCCAAGCCCCACTCCACCATGCTGCCTTTCTCTAAGATTGAACCAGAATTCTACAACTCGGCAAAAAGGTTGAAAGTCTTCCCTAACATAGGTGAATAAAATTAAAGCTATCTTTCATGCTGTCCTGTCATCCAAGCAGAGAACAAGCCTCAGTAAGTTTACCAGTTTGAGCAAAAAAACCTGATTCCCAACAGCAAACAGTATGACCACAAAATGTGTGCCCACATGAAAGTCATTTCCTCAATGGGATGATCTGTGCAGCAAACCACCATGGCACATGTTTACCCATGTAACAAACCTGCACATCCTTTATAAGTACTCCGAACTTAAAAGTTGGAAATTAAAAGAAAGTCATTTCCTCTTTTTAATGAAACTCTTTTCTCAGAAGGTTGTGGCCCTGTGTCAAATGTGACTCGACAATATGATTGTAACAATACTGCAGGCCTCAGTGGACTGTTTCATAAGAAATCTCTCGGCCGGGCACAGTGACTCAAGCCTGTAATCCCAGCACTTTGGGAGGCCGAGTTGGGCGGATCACCTGAGGTCAGGAGTTCAAGACCAGGCTGGCCAACATGGTGAAACCTTGTCTCTACTAAAAATGCAAAAATTAGCTGGGTGTGGTGGCGGGTACCTGTAATCCCAGCTACTCTGGAGGCTGAGGCAGGAGAATCGCTTGAACCCAGGAGACAGAGGTTGCAGGGAGCCGAGATCGCACTACTGAATTCCAGCCTGGGTGACAGAGCAAGACTCCGTCTCAAAAAAAAGAAACCTCTCACACCGTGTAAGCATTCTTTCTGTATATAATGATAAATACTTTGTTATTATATGGAACAATTCTCCAAAGCACTTAAAGATCATTGATTGCACATTAATATTTACAACAGCCCTACAAGTACTTTCTTTTTTTTTTTTTTTTTTTTGAGTCTTGCTCTGTTGCCCAGACTGGAGTGCGGTGGCACAATCTCGGCTCACTGCAACCTCCACCTCCCAAGTTCAAGTAATTCTCCTGTCTCAGCCTCCTGAGTAGCTGGGATTACAGGCACATGCCACAATGCCTGGCTATTTTTTTTGTATTTTTAGTAGAGACGAGGTTTCACCATGTTGGCCAGGCTGGTCTTGAACTTTTGACCTCAAGTGATCTGCCCACCTCAGCCCCCCAAAGTGCTGGATTACAGGCATGAGCCACTGCACCTGGCCCTACAAGTACTTTCAAGCTGAATATTGCTGTTCGTATTTTCTTTCCTGGGGTGACTGATGTCTAGAAAAATCAATGAGTCCCTAACTGGACCCTGAAATTAAACACTGGTCTCTGGTCCTAAGTCTAGTGGGCTTTTGTGTGCTTGAAGAGGCTCATTTATTAGTAAATTTAAGAAAGTGATAGATACAACCCTTAAGACTGCAGGATGGAATTAATAGCCTCATCTTTCTGTTTCCATTGTAGCAGAGGAAGCAAGCTGTGAATTCTTGTCCTCCTCCTCTGTTGCTGGTACCAGACACATAGCATTACCCATTGTGTCATTTGAACGCTCACGATAAGCACATTTACCTCCATTTTACAGGTGAGGAAACAGAACCTCAAAGATATTCAGGAAATGCCCAAAGTCACTTGTCCAGTAAAAGAGAGATCCAGGGTTCGAGCCAGGTCAACCAAAGCCTATTTTCTCCTACCTCCTCTGTACTACCTTTCTTCCTGTTATTTATTTATTTATTTTTTTTAATACTGACATCTGTCTAAAAAGGTCAGAGATGGGGCATGGGGAAAACACAAATAGCTGAGATTCACAGATAACTGCCAATTCTTATTTTAGCATTTCTCCCAAATCTTTAATTAGAAAATCAGAACTGTTACCTAGTCAGATTGGCTGGTGTGAAATTCCCTGCTACTTTCTGGCCTGTGCTGCTAGAGGTGAAACTGCCAGAAGGTGACTGTGAGGACACACCAGGTATGCATTTCTGTATAATCATGATTTGCTGTTGTATATATGCTACTGTTTGAGCAGCAAATTTCAGATTTCATAATTTTATATTTTAAGTAGGAAATGCATACAATCAGTAAGAAGTAAAGTTGTACTTTTTTGTCATGGAAATTCAGGATGAATAATTTTATCATCAAAACAGAAAAAGATTTTTTATCTCTTTCTGTGCAGCATACCTGCATTCTGACACAAATGTGCCAGGAGAATGCTAAACAGTTTTTTTCCCTTTTAAATGGAAATAGATATGGATCTGATGGGAAAAGGTTAGTGAGCAACTGCTGTCACCAAAAAGAGAGAAGGAATCAAAACCCAATCTTTTATTGTCAAGTTTTTTTTAATCTGGGTTTAAAATAAACAGAAGCAGCAGCTCTTATTGTTAAAAGGTATCATTCCAAGATAACCTTAGGATGTTATCTTCTTTGTAGGTGCCATCAAATGAGTTGCTTTAACACTTAATACATCATAACAGAATTGAATATGATAAAGAACACATAACAGACTTTTAAGAAATTACATCATCTGACATTAGTATGTGCCATTTTTAAAACCTGCTTGTAGAAACTGTTAGGAAATTCAGGGAATGGCACATATAAGATTCATATAGGCCAGGTGCAGGGGCTTATGCCTGTAATCTCAGCACTTTGGTAGGCCAAGGTGGGCGGATTGCTTGAGGTCAAAAGTTTGAGACCAGCCTGGCCAACATGGTGAAACCTCGTCTCTACTAAAATTACAAAAACTAGCTGGGTGTTGTGGTGGGTGCCTGCAATCCCAACTACTCAGGAGGCTGAGGCAGAAGAATCACCTTGCACCCGGGAGGCAGAGGTTACAATGAGCCACAATTGCGCCACCGCACTCCAGCCTGGGCAACAGAGCAAAACTCCATCTCAAAAAAAAAAAAAAAAGATTCATATAAATGGGTCATTGCTGCCCCACTCACCCCTCCTCCAATGACACTGCCTTTATGCGAGATAAAGTGAGTTCAGCAATAGAAGAAAGGATGATATTATGAATAAAGGTTATAATGTCAGGGAAGTTACTCTGGAATGGTGAAGTGGGAAATCATGGACTTTGGAGTCAACAAACCTAGGTTAAAATTATTGGCTCTACTGCTTGTTACTGTATGACCTTAAACAAGTTACTTAACCTCTCTTAACCTGAGTTTCTGAATCTATAAAACAAGGGCAAGAAGACGTGCTTCATGATATTATTGAAAGGTTACAGGAGATGATAATGTATCTAACCCTAATTGAAGCCACAACCTATCTAGTCCAGCCCCAGAGAAACACAGACTTTTCAGGCAACCAATCAGGGGGAAACAATTCCAGTTTTATTCAAATTTCTCAGCACTGAAGAAAATCCAATTCATAACCAACTGCAATATTTCTCATTGCTGCTTTTAGTCACCAAGTTCACTCATGTCAGCAGCTTCTGGAGTTCCTTATCTACCTTACTACCATAGAACATTCTCCACCCTTCCTTGCTTTTTCTGCCGCTCCCATCCCACTCCCCACCTATCCATTCCATCTCTTTCTTGTCTTTATTACAAAGGTGATTTTTACCTCTTTAGGGAAGTCCTTTCTCTTCAATTCTAGTCTCTCAGAGTCTGTTTTTCTATGGTCAATCTGCATCACAAGTATGCAAAAACCATTCTGAGAGAGAAAGACCAATGGTTTATTTGGGAGGATAAAGTTTGGCAGAGAAGGGAGTTCTAACTAAACTGGAAATTATGGGGCTTTCCTTGTCAATATGGGAAGGTGATGTGGTAGAAAATGTGCCAACATTTTATGTTGATCATTTTACCCCATGATATATCTAAAGAAAATAGCACCAGATCTGGCACAAAGTATAGTCTCAACATGTGTGAGTCTGTCTTCCATTCGGCATCTGTTCCAGGTATCTACTGCTGCGTAATGAACTATGCCGAAACTAAGTGTCTTAAAATGATGATAATTATCTCTAGTGGTTTCATGCTTGACTGAACTCAGCCAACCAATTCTCACTTGGGGTCTCTCATGTGACTGCAGTAAGATGGCATCTGAAGCTAGAGTCATCTAAAAGCTCAGCTGCAATCTGTCTCAGCTGGGATGGATGGAAGAGCAGATGGTTGGCTACATCACTCTCTCTCTCTCTCTCTCTCTCTCTCTCTCTCTCTCTCTCTCTCTCTCTCTCCATGTGGTCTCTCTATGTGACTGGTTTAGTCTTCCTCCTAGTATGGTGGTCTCAGACTTCTTCCTCAGAGTGAGCTTTTCAAGAGACTCGGATAGAAACTGCCAGACTCCTTATAAAGTAGCTTCAGAAGTTACAAAGGCATCACTTTTGCAAGTTAAAAGGCAAGCCATAGGGCCAGCCCAGATTCAACGGGAGGAGACTGTACCAGGGGGTGAAAACTGGGGTACACAGTTGATTGAGGGACCACCTTTGGACGTCACCTATCACATAGCCAACTCAACTCATCCCAAAACATTTTCTCTTCATTTTGGAAACTTAGAAATGTTTGGTTATACTTTATAGTTAATTTTGCTGAAGAACCGAGAGCCTGGGTCAAGAGGGTAATCTCCTATTGTAAGCCAACAACGTTCAGTATGAAAATATCCATTCCCTTCCTTCTTGGAAAAGGACATCAGACTGCTTGATTTTGACTCTTGACTTCACTCTACAGTCTTTTTGAACATGAGCTGGTTTTGTCATCTCTCTGGTTCCTCAGCTGCGAAATAGGATGGACATTATTCATAGGGCTGCTAGAGACAAAATGAGATGATTTCCATAAAAATGCAGATACTGCATAGTACATAGTATGTGCTTAATAAATATTATAATTTTTGAATGTAGATGCTTGGTCTACTCATTGAGAGAATTTTGCCTGTAACTGCAAAAAGATACTCCGGTCAGGAAACACCTTAACCTCACCCAGGGATTCTAGGCAGTTGACACTAGTTTCAAAACATATAGGTAATATAATTAGTAATGTGAATATACTGAATAAATGGCAGGCTTCTAGAAAGCATGTTTATGGACAGAGGCTAATGAAACTTGCACTTATGTAGATTTGTAACATCTCTAAACAATTTTGTCTTCTGCTTCACTGGGAAATGATGCAAAGCAGCATCCTACTCAGGCTGAAGTTTTTCAGTACATTTTATTACACTGTTAGAAATTCAACCAATGAAAGATTTATTTGGGTGAACAAGTATAACCAAGCTTTGCAGACAAATACAATAAAATCTGCTAAGTAAATTCTGGGGAAACATGGCTGGCTAGAAATGAGTGGAATGTGGGGAGAGTGGTTTCTAAGATTGGGAGGAGGAGATGGAAGATCCCAACCTCATAATTCACAGGGATAAGCCAAACCACGCTCCACTGAGGGTCCAACAAACCTTTAGAAATCAAACAAGAAAAACAACAAATCATTCCAAGGGCTTCCTAGGTTTGGCTTTAGGGTTGGAGTACTGAGATAGGACTTGGAGTAGGAGTGAGGTTCCTCAGTGGAATAAGAAGTGTGTCATTCTTTTCGAGATCTTGTCCCTAAGTTCAAGTACAGATAGAGTAACAGAGGAAGTAGAGGACTGTTATCAGTTAGTGTTATTTGTATCAAGCAATTGATACAATTCTGGCTACCTTCAACAAGAAGGAATTCTTTGGGAAGGATATGGGGCACAGAAGGATAGAAAAAAAAAAAGATGGATTCAAAAAGGACAGGCCCACACATCTCTGGAAGTTCCCAGTGACAGGAATGACCAAACGGTCTTGTCTGGACATCTCCACTAGATTTTCAGTCTTTGCATCATTCAGTTCAAGGACGAAAATAGCAATTACCCTAGTCGTTTGCCTGACCATTGGCTGCAGAAAGAATGAGCACCATGATTGAAAATCCCACTGGAATATAATCCAATGGGAGAGACGTAATTCCTCCAAATGAGTGCTCTGCCCAAAGACAGTTAAAGGGTGATGGACTACTGAAAGCAACATACATCTGTGACATAAGTCAGTATCAACATGCAAGAACACTAACCCCAGTGGTGAAATGCAGCATCTTGCCTCTGTGGCAGAAATCATCAGGCATGTGGATGGTAGTATGCTGCTGTATTGCCTGATAAACCAGAAGTGAGCTTGCTTTGCCCCAAGAAGCTAAGAGGCAGTTGAGACAGAAGGGTAATTATAGTCTGAGACAACACTTGGGAATAATAGATTTATTGTTGTCTTGTAGCCCATTTGAATCCTCCAAACTCCTATAGCCAGGCGATATCTCAAACACAGAAGCACCCTTTAACAAAGACCTAAGCACTTATAGAAAGGAAAAGGCTGCTAGGAAATCAAATGTTAGTTTGAACTAACTAATTCTGTTTGGTTTCCTGTTAGTCTTAGGGAGGCAACAGGGTTTGAATAAGGAAATGAAGGAAGTTGATGATTTGGGAACTCTAGAGAAGTCAGGGCTGACCCAGGGGAAGTGCAAGAGCTTAGGACAAAGTGCAAGAGCCCCTGGAGTGGAGGAAAACAATTAAAGCTGACCTTGGCTCTAGTAAAGGGGAGGAGCACTTTCTCCTCAATCTCTCCAGTAAGGACACGGTCCCCAGCTTCTAGGCCTAGAACTCAAGCTCCTATTGTCATTCAGCCACATTAGGGGTGAAACAGCCTTCTGTCGAAGAGGGCTTGCTATTGAATCACCATTTATAACTTTGTTGCTTGGGAAAAAATGCATCTTGGGTCCCTAAACCCTGACAAGACACTTTGGAGCCCAACTTTTTCATAGAGTGTGCACTGTGCAAAATGCATCATTTATCCTCTGTGATCCTGCTCGTTGGATTTATTCTCAGCAATCTGGCTTGGGGAGTTCCATCATCAAGCCAAGATTCATCTCACACACATGTAATTCGGTTAAGCCCTTAATGATGCCCAGTGGCTTTTATCATGTCTGTCTCTCTGTCTTTATTTAGTCTGACTGATTTACTAACTGACTGGCTCCAATCCCATGTCTGTGGGGTACAGATAAACAAGGGTTTAACCAGGGCTTATAAACAAACCCAAGGATACCTTACCCTCTCCTGGGGGCAATGAGCGACTGGCAGCTCCTCTGAGGTATTCCTATCAGAAGGCTGTCTGCTGGTCAAGGGCACCTCAGTAACTACAGGCTAAGGGGGTAAGAGAGGGGTCAGATTACCCAGGTCAGGAAACTGCAGATGGGAGCGGGAGAGGGAGTCACCTCGGGGCTCTCTGCAGAGGCTATCACATGCCCAGTTAGGCGAAACTTCTTTCTGTTTTTCGCAGTGTGTCCTCTCTCTCCCTGCCACACCAAGAGAAGCTAAAACCAGAAGAGGGAAGAAGAACAAAAGTGAAAGCACAGGCCAGTTCTACTGTAGTCCTCCTCTCCATAGAGGGTCCAGAGAGCCTAGGTCAGGCCTGAGCCTCTGAAGGTAAGGAGACCAGACTGGAGCTTTAAATCAAACTGGACTCCGTGTGTGCATGTGTGTGAGCACATTTGTAAAACTATAACATGATGACTTTTCAATGTAAAAAATGGAACTGCATGTCCCCTTCCATGAATTTATCTTATTCCTGTCTCTATTAATATAGCAAAACTATAAAAAGTGAGATTATAGCCTGATGGTATCTTGATCTTAAATCATCTATATGGCTAATCATGAGGTTAAGGACTGTTAGAAAACCAAGATGACTGTTGGAATTTAAGCCCAAAATTACTCCAGCTTTGCAGATTGAGATTTTTTTTTTTTTTTGAGACAGAGCCTCACTCTTGTCACCCAGACTGGAATGCAATGGTGCGATCTCAGCTCACTGCATCCTCTGCCTCCTGGGTTCAAGCCATTCTCCTGCCTCAGCCTCCCGAGTAGCTGGCATTACAGGTGCCTGCCACCATGCCCGGCAATTTTTGTATTTTTAGTAGAGGCGGGGTTTCACCATGTTGGCCAGGCTGGCCTCGGACCCCGACCTCAAATGATACACCCACCTCGGCCTCCCAAAGTGCTGGGATCACAGGAGTGAGCCATCGTGCCTGGCCAGATTGAGAATTTTTCAAATGTCCACTTTATGGCATTAATCTTTCTGTACCTCACTTTTCCTTATTGGCAAACGATGTAGATTTTAAAAACAAAGTAAAAATGAAGAGTTATTTTTGGCAGCTGGCATCTATGTACCCACTGTGCAGCAGCTATAGTCTCAGCTGTGAAATGAGAGGATTAATTCATCTCTATGTGGCATTCTAGCTCTCAACTCTACGAAACTTAATTCCACTAAGAAGCATGGCAGTTTCCCAAATGCCGACCTCCAGGCTAAGAGAGCAAATGTACAATGGGGTCACCATCTGGTATTATAGTGACTTACTTGAGTTTCTGTGTTGTTTAATGACTAATTGGCTACTAACAGTGGAGTTCTCTGGATTCATTTATTCTAGTCAAACGAACACATAAGCTAAAGTTCACAACTAAGAACTGTACCATTCATTTACCATCTGGAAATGAAAAGCTTTATTTTACTGCTGGGCAAAATAGAAGACATAGAAATCAAATATCAGTAGGTCGCAGTAAACTAAGTTAAAAAAAATCCACATTGCCATGACCTCATTAAGTTTAAATAAAAAGACGTGAATACCAATGCAGAGAATCTATTGCAACCCACTTCTTTCTACTTCTTTAAATAATTTGTGGTATGAATGTGTGTGTCTGTGTATTTAGATTTCGTGAGAAATGAACAAAAGACTTTGGTGTGTTATTTTAAATTGCTAGAACTTAAAAGTTTCATTTCAACAGGATCTATGTAGCATAAACCATTGTAGCTTTGCATTTATACTAAAAGTTGGTAAGGCACATTGTATTGGGTTTGTTGACAGGAAGCCTATAATTTTATTTTCCAAAAGATTTGTGCAAGGTCAAATTTCCAAAGGAAAATTGACCAATTTTCCAGAAAGTTTTAAAGGGTAAGTAGTGCTCCACTGAGGTTTTTCTATCTAGTGTTCATGCATGCGGATGAATCCTAGTTAGGAAGACCGGGGAGGTGTCTGGATGCAGCCCCGCAGGGTGGATGTGAAGGCAAGCAGAAAGAGAGCAAGGGGAATTGACTGGCATTTACCATCCGTGGGTTTCTGATACTCAAAACCATAGCTGACACTAATCCTCACTTCAATTCCCATTTCAGCCCCTAGCTATTTTTAGGGCAAAGAACTTGAGACTTTATATGAGAGGTTAAATGTAGTGATGGATGTGAAATAGGGAGTTAATGGAAACTCTCATCCCTCTCAGAACGCATCATCAGGTTTGGGTGAAATGCATTTGCCTCAAATGCAAAAAGAACATAAAGAAATGACAGTGAGGAGGGAAAGAGGGACCAGTTTGAAGGCTGGATCTCTGATCTTCAGCTGAATATCATTTGGCCTGTGGCACAAGCTCCCAGATTTGATTTGATTTAGAGCTGCAATCATGAAAATGCAATAAAGTATTACAAACATTTAGTGGCAATATTCTATATTAAAAGATGAAGACAGGATGGTTTATGGTTCCTTATGAGTAGACAAGGCATTTTAAGAAGAGAAAATAGCATGACCCATGCTTCCAGACTGTACCCTGCTGGAGTATGAGCAAGATGGCATGGGGACAGTAACACATTTCTGAGTTGCCACTCCCCCACAGCTAACCTCCAAGATGCAATCTATCCTGTTTCACCAGCTGACAGATGGGCAGTGCCTTAGTCTTCTGATTTGAGGAAGTGAGGCTGGGTGAGGATTTGGGGGTGATGTCTATGACTAAATGAGAAGCAGCGTATTCAGATTTGGCCAACAGGGTGGACAGATTTCCCAGCCAGAGCCCCTCTCCTCTTTACATTCAGAGCCAGGGCTGCTCACCCTCCACGCACCCATGTCTCTGATTCCTGTGTACCCTGGGAAGCCTCTTGCTCCCATGAAGGGGAGTCCCCTGCCCACCTCCCCCTCAGTCTCCACAGCAGGATTCCAGCCAAGGGCCATGTAACCCTCTCCCAACTCTCTTCCAGGAGGCAGAGCACCTGGCTTGGGTGCCTGGCATGGGTATCGCCCACTCTTGCCTTGCTGTGGTGGACTCTTTGTCTTCTCTGTCTTCCCTCCCCCAGGGTCTTGCCAGTCTGTGAAGGAGGCGATGCCCTGGCTAACTCGCCTAAAGGCTTGAGGGGCTGAACTGGCTCAGCTGCCTTGACTTTCACATAACCATGTGGCATTTGCTGAGAGCTGGCTTTGGAGGCTGGCCCAGATGCCCAAACCTTACCACAGCAGTTGCAGGCACCTTCCAGGAGTTTATGCTGAGATACTTACATTTCTGAAGGCTGTCCCAGCAATGGACCCCCTTTGATGACTCTTTCTTCCAAAGCAAAGACAAGGTGAGTCACTCTTCATCTGGGCAGTCATAGACATATTTATTAATTTTTGTTTGAGACAGGGTCTCACTGTGTTGCCCAGGCTAGATCGTGTGTGGCATGATCACGGCTCATTGCAGCCTCGATGTCCCTGGCTCATGCAATTGTCCCACCTCAGCCTCCCAAGTAGCTGGAACTACAGGCACATGCCACCACACCCAGCAGATCACAGCCATATTTAAAACACTAATCACCTTGTGGATATTGTCTCACCTCTAGATCAGAAGCTCTTCAGTACCTTATAGGTATGTGTCTTACAGTACTTTATTTCCTAATCTGTAAAAAGGGATAAATGATAGGTGCAAAGTGCTTAGAATCCTGTTTGGCACTATGGACGTCTCAGTAAATAATAGCCATCATCATTAGTATTACAATAATTTAAGACAATATGAATACCATTACTGTCAGCATCTAGTAGTGGGGCCTTAACAATGTGGTTTTGTTGAGTAGGTGACACTGCAGAAAACCATAAGGAGAAAAGCCTTGCCTGACAGAGGGATGAATAATAGGGAGCAATGGGAAATCAGGAGATGTGGTGTGCACCTGTGTTCTCCCCTGCCCTATTCCCCATCGTGCTCTGCTTAACGGCCTCATGTTTTCTCTTCACTGCAGCCTCCAGGTGGAACAAGGGGGTAAGAGGAAGGATGAGCATCCTGCTCTTAGATACTGTTTCACCTTTGACATTTCCACTATTTTCAAAAGTTGAGGTTTTATTAAAAGTCCTCCATTGATCAGCTAATTCCCCCTCAATGCCATGCTTCCTCCCTAGGTACCAGTGGGTGGTGAGTGGTGCTAATTTGGGTTGCATGAGGAAAGTAATCACACTCATTTCAAGAACAGAATTCTGGTAGCAGAGGACTAGATTATTCAGTATATGCCACAAGCTCCTCATTGGCATAAAAAATGGTTTATTAAGACAACAGGTACATCTGTTCACTTTTATTTGTGTATAAACAGAGACAATACATAGAAGCAAAGGAACCCAATATTTCTGTACATAAGAACTAGTTTACTTCCCTCCTTCCCTTGTTGAGATTCTCAGCATATCACAAAGGCAATGTTTGAAAACTTACCATTTTTATTTTGTCTAAACCTCTGAATTGAAGCAACACAAGTGAAAACATTACCAGGTAACACACTGAATACATTATCTCGAATTTAGCCATTATAGGTTTATTCACCCCCTTGCAAGTTCGCAGAAACAGCCCCTCAGAGTCCCCCTCTAAGGGAGAAAAAAGGCCAAAAGCACTTCTTGCCCATGTTTTGTATGGTTTGACTCTGCAACCCTGGTCACCGTAGACTTGGCCAGGGAGTGGTATTTGGCATACAGGCAGACATGCACAGCATGAGGTGGCCTGGTACAGGATTTTGCTTATGTGAGCCATTCTGGGGTAAAAGAGGACTGGTGAAAGCATTCAGATCCTTCTTCTGGTCACCCAGGGAGCGGCGTAGTTGGTAGCAGTGGCAGAAACCAAGAGACTTGGAGAGAGGAGTTGTTAAGCTGAAGCCATGAGGTGGCCAATGTTATATGGGAAAGCAGAGAGTAGAAAGAAGAAAAGGTAGAAGCAGGGAGAGTCAGAAAGATAAATGGGACTGGAGGAGTCACTTGGAGAGGAAACAAGACAGTTTCTCTGAAATGACAGCTACCAGAGCTCCTGTTAGGACACTAGAGGGTTTGTTGTTTCCCCAGTGGCATAGCGGAGAAGAAATAGCTTTCCTTCCCATCTCAGGTTCATGGCTGGGAACCCTATAACAAAAAGATGAACAAGAGCAAAGAATACAAATTTATTAAGTTTAATGTGACACGGGAGCCTTCATAAGGAAATGAAGACCCAAAGGAACAGGTAATCTTGTGTATTTTTGTGGTTAGGTTTGATAAAAAATGGACAGTCATGGAGAAGTTTGCTAGGAGGACACAAAGGTATGGCTCAGCGGTAATAAATGGAGGGAAACTTAGCAAGACTTGTTTGTTCAGATTCTTCTTGGCATCTTTTAGTCTTCAGCTCTTTTCTTCCATGTTTAAGGATGGTACCTTTCACATGGGGTACTGCTCATGTGACTTGTTACAGGAGAAGGCTGGGAAATCCTTTCTGGGGTTTTAGGACCTGCTTCAGGGGAGAAGGGGATGTGTGTCAGACAAAACCTGCTTCTGTGGTTTTCTCAAATGCCCAGGGTACCAAATTTTGGGGTAGCATGTTCTGAACCCCATCACTGGCAACAAGAGTCTTCCAGTTCCAGAAGGCCTGGCTAAGTCTCCAGGCACAGTTGGTTCTTGGATTTCCTCTCTTTGCTGAGTAGGTACTTTTGAAAAAACAAAACAAAACAAAACAAACAAAACAACAACAACAAAACACAACCCCTGGGGAAGCCCGAGCACATCTCAGCTACTGCCTCACTTATCCAGGCCTGGTTTAGCTTT
Source organism: Gorilla gorilla gorilla (assembly GCF_029281585.2). NCBI lineage: Eukaryota > Metazoa > Chordata > Mammalia > Primates > Hominidae > Gorilla > Gorilla gorilla. The sequence continues at coordinate 33,367,009 of NC_073229.2, read as the reverse complement.
CTCCTCTGCCCCTGCCTCACACTGTTGCCTTCAGAACCAGCCAGCAGAGATGGAGGCTATAGGGGCTTGGGTATAACAAAGTGATAGGGCTAGTGCCTGTTTGAATGAGCTGGGAAAGGTGAGGACAAACTGCAGCCTTGACTCCTGAAGTTCATGGATTCTGAAGTCATCGTTGCCTTCCCCTGCAGGGCAGCTTAAGTCTCTCTGCTTAGCTCAGTGGTTCCCAGCCCTGCCTGCATGTTAGAATCACCAGGGAAGCTTTTAAACCGCATGAAGGAGGAGACGTCACCTTAGACCAGTTAAACCAGATGCTCTGGGGGTGCTGAGGCCAGGCACTGGTATTTCTAAAATGCTCCCCATGTGATTTGAAGGTGCAGCCAGGCTTGAAAACTATCACTTAACTGCAATTATAATCATCAATTATTTTAACTACTAATGATCAATTATTACGGCTCCCCCACCAGCATGTATTGACCTGATAGTTAGCTCTAAGTAATCATTGTCTCAAACTTTTTTTTTTTTTTTGGCCACTGATTCTTATTAAAGAGTTTCAGTTTGTTATTAAGTTTTCCCACACAAATATATTTCTATGGCACAGTAGTTCAGAAGATGTGATTTCTGAGATGTATTCTCTCTGGGGGAAACATCTATTTGTAAGAGCACAGGGCGTGGTTTCCTTTACTCATGTAGAGTCCCTACACTTTGATGAATGGAGTCACTTGGTCGTTTATGGATATTTTATAGACCATATAGATCCAACCATAGAATAACAAAAAATAAAAGTTTTCCTCCTGTAATGTATCTTTATAGATTATATAGATCTAAACACATATTAACAAAAAATAAACGTTTTCCTCCTTTAATGCAACGGTGTAGTGCCTTCTTTTTTCATCTGAGCAAAAAGACAAGGTTAGGTGCCCAGTCATTTGATGACAGTGGGATACAATTTTGGAACACAAATAGATGCAGCTGAGATCCTTTTACTGTTCTTTCCGTTCAGCTCAGGTAAAATACTCATTTCCAACCTTGCTGTCACTCCCGACAGTGCTTGCCGTCTAGATCTATTATTATAGCTTCTGTCTTCCGACCTTGATATTCTCTAACTACCCCCTTCTCTCCTGTTCTTCAGCTGCGTTCTAATCTTTACTCTCTGAGGTTGGAACTCCCCTCCTTCACCGCCCTGATTTCTGTCTCTGCTTTTCTTTTCAAAATGCTGTGCTGATATCACCTTTCCAGCTTTATCTAGCTTACCTCATTCTTAAAAATACTCATTGCTTCACGAGAAACATTTACAGCTTTTACGTGGATTCTTCTGTAACCATTAAACTCTTAAAAATTAAAGATATCAAAAATATTTACATGTTGGCTTTTTAAAAACATCACAAATAATAACAACACACTGTAAATATCTTTACAAATCTAAGTCAGGTTCCTGCAAAGCAATTAACCATCGTCCCTTTCCAATTACTCTAAAAGAGCTCTGCCAATGAAATGGTATGAACTTTTCTGGGTTCTACAGCCCCTTCTTTTTTTTTCCTACTTTTTTTTATTATTATTATACTTTAAGTTTTAGGGTACATGTGCCAAGTTGGTGTGCTGCACCCATTAACTCGTCATTTAACATTAGGTATATCTCCTAATGCTATCCCTCCCGCCTCCCTCCACCCCACAACAGGCCCCGGTGTGTGATGTTCCCCTTCCTGTGTCCATGTGTTCTCACTGTTCAATTCCCACCTATGAGTGAGAATATGCGGTATTTGGTTTTTTGTCCTTGCAATAGTTTGCCGAGAATAATGGTTTCCAGCTTCATCCATGTCCCTACAAAGGACATGAACTCATCATTTTTTTCACTGCATAGTATTCCATGGTGTATGTGTGCCACGTTTTCTTAATCCAGTCTATCATTGTTGGACATTTGGGTTGGTTCCAAGTCTTTGCTATTGTGAATAGTGCCACAATAAACATATGTGTTCATGTGTCTTTATAGCAGCATGATTTATAATCCTTTGGGTATATACCCAGTAATGGGATGGCTGGGCCAAATGGTATTTCTAGTTCTAGATCCCTGAGGAATTGCCACACTGACTTCCACAATGGTTGAACTAGTTTACAGTCCCACCAACAGTGTAAAAGTGTTCCTATTTCTCCACATTCTCTCCAGCACCTGTTGTTTCCTGACTTTTTAATGATCGCCATTCTAACTGGTGTGAGATGGTATCTCATTGTGGTTTTGATTTGCATTTCTCTGATGGTCAGTGATGATGAGCATTTTTTCATGTGTCTTTTGGCTGCATAAATGTCTTCTTTTGAGAAGTGTCTGTTCATATCCTTTGCCCACTTGTTGATGGGGTTGTTTTTTTCTTGTAAATTTGTTTGAGTTCATTGTAGATTCTGGATATTAGCCCTTTGTCAGATGAGTAGATTGCAAAAATTTTCTCACATTCTGTAGGTTGCCTGTTCACTCTGATGGTAGTTTCTTTTGTACAGCCCCTTCTTTAACAGCATCTTTCTCTTTGGTTCTAATTCCACCAAATCCTCATTTATCACTTTGTTTCCAATAAGAATCTGTTGAGACAGGAAACCCCCTTTCATCAACGAGTAGGGCTTCTCAAATGTTAACATGAATAAAAATCACCTGGGGCGTCTTAATAAAACTCAGATTCTGATTCAGTAGGGCTGGCTGGGGCCTACGATTCTACCTTTGCAGGAAGCTCCCAGATGATGCGGCTGCTGCTGGTCAGGGAAGCACTATTTCAGGAAACTTCTTAGCAGCTTTGGTGCTCACCCCAAACGTTGTATCACCAAAGCTTTTCCTGGGCGCAACTAATATGCTCTCAAAAAATCAACTCTCTGCTGGGCATGGTGGCTTACGCCTGTAATCCCAGCATTTTGGGAGGCCAAGGCAGGCGGATCACTTGAGGTCAGGAGTTTGAGACCAGCCTGTCCAACATAGTGAAACCCTGTCTCTACTAAAAATACAAAAATTAGCTGGGTGTGGTGGCGGAAGCCTGTAATCCCAGCTACTCAGGAGGCTGAGGCAGGAGAATCACTTGAACCCAGGAGGGGAGGCTGCAGTGAGCCAAGATTGCACCACTGCACTCCAGCCTAGGTGACAGAGGGAGACTCCGTCTTAAAACAAAACAAACAAAAAAACCCCAAACAAACAACAATCAACTCTCAACCAATTCCTGAATTAAGATTAGGTCAATAGCTTCCATATTGATGTTGGTTCTCAAACTGTACTTAAAAGCTTTGTTTTTTTTTTCATTTTGCCAATCCATCTTCCTAGTTTCTGGCTGATTACTGTTACTTATGTAAACACGACATGTCACATGCTTCAACTCTTGGTCCTTAATCATTCCTCCTGAGCAACTCATGTACAACAGTAGTTATTTTCTAATTTTTTTAATATTTACTTTTTTAAATCATAAATTATCTTTTTATTAGCACTTTTAAAACTTTCACTGTTTTTGAATTTAATAGATGTGATGGGATTAAGAATGTTCAGAAAGCACCTCAAATACAAACATGCCATAGACTAATAAACAATGCATTGGTCAAGACAGAAATGATCAGGCACAACCAGTAAAGCTATTTTTTAGTGACAGGCAAGAGTCTTTTTTGAGTGGATTTGGTGCTTTGTTGGAATGTATGAAACTTAGTAAATTGAAAGCTTATGTGTAGAGTTTAATTGAATAAAAGAAAAAAATTTAATATTTCCCAGTACTTGTGGTTTTCAAATCTACTAGATACTAAGGGACCTGTCTCTGTAGATTTGATCATTTGATCACTTGCTTTGTTCCAGGCACTGTTTCTGAGAGGTAGAAGAAGGCTCAATAAACAGCACTCCTCTTTCTTACTTGTCTGAGCAAACTGAGAAATAAAACAATAGTGTCAGCATAAAGAGGCCAAAATATCACTTTTATATCTAGGAAGACTGATGGAACACATGGCTTATATTCATGGGCAAGCAGAACTTCTAGTACCCAGTCACAAAAAGCACTGGGTTGCCCTTCAAGCCTGTCTTTAGGCAGCAGAATGAATGCTCTTTGTTGGAAGTGTTCACTCAACAAAAAGAAAAGAGGATGAGACCAAGCTCCTTACTTCCTAGCTCACTAATCATCGTAGTCACCTCTTCCCCACCAGAAGAGGCCGGGTACTTCTTTATGTTAGCAGAAGAGCTCCCTTCCCATGGAAGAAAACATCAAGAGTGGGGAAGAGGTGGTCCCCCAGCTACAAGCTAAGTCCTTTATCTTATTTAACTCCTGCAACAAGACATTTACTGGGTGTCTGTTATGTGCCATTCACTGTTTTCATTGCTGGGGATGCAAAGCTTAATAAGACAGAGCAGTTTACATCAGGGCCTGTACTTGTGCTACTTACCTCACTGGCCTCATCCAATCCCAGCCCTAACAGATCTTGTGTATTTAAAATGTTGATATTTTGTTCATCACAGATTTTTTTTTCATTAATTTTGAATTTTTTAAATATTGTATTAAAATATTACTTATCTTGATTACTGAGCTTTTTGGCTCCCGTAAATTTTGTACCTGAGGTGAATGCCTTATTTGTCTTGGTTTTAAAATATGTTTGTAAACAACTAAATTAATAAATAGCAAATAATTATTGAATAAATTTTCTAGTGTGTACTAAGTTGAGAAACAGGCTATGTGATAGGAAGTGATTGGGTGTGTAACTTGAATGGTAAGTAAAACCTATCTAATGTGATGCTATTTAGGATGTGACCCTTATGTTATAAGGAGCCAGACAAGGGACAGTTTGGAGAAAAGTTTGTGAAAACACCACAGGTGGAAATAAACCTGGAATTTTCAAAGAACACACCAAAAAAAAAAAAAAAGGCTATTATGTCTTAATTGTCAAGGACATGATAGGTGACTAGTAATCAATTTGGATACAGTGCTAGAAAACGTTCAAATTTTAGGGCTTTTTAAGGGGGTAAGTAGTTTGAATTTTATTCCAAGTGCCCAGGAGGCAATTGGAAGATTTTAAGCAGGGGAGCAACGTGATCCGATTGATCTTTTAAATAACTCTTTCTGGCTGCTGTGTCAAGGATGGATTATAGGGGTGTGTATGGCAAAAGAGTAGAATCTGGAAGAACTGTCTGTGTTCCCATTGAAAGAGGATGGTGCCTTCGACCAGGATAAATATAGTGAAGATATAGAAAGAGAAGCAGGTTCCAGAAATACTTCAGGAGTACAGTTGATTGGATTTGATGGGTTAATATGGGGAATGAGGAAAAGAGGGGAACCAGAGGTGATTTCAAGTGTCTTACCTTGAGCAATTGGTGGATGGTGGTGTCATTTACTGAAATGGAAAATACAGGATGAGCAGATTAAAGGTGAACGTGCAATGAATGAAATTTTCAATTTTGTGTATGTTGGTCTGAGATGCCTTTTGGATACATGTTGTATACATGCTTACATGAGTAAGCAACTGGTATGAATTGACGGAGAGGGAGGAAGGACAGGGCAGAAGATAGAGCTGTGGGAGTCATCGGTTCCTTGACAGAATTTACAGCGTGGTAATGGATAGACTCATTTATGGAACAACACATCTGGAGAAAAGAGAAGAGCTGGGGAGGCTGGGCATGTAGCCTTGGGAGTGGCTATTAAAATAGGAGAAGGGGTGGAGCGGAAGGGAGAGAGGAACTATGGAGTGCTTAGCAAGAGAAGAAAGTGTTTTAAGGATGGGGATGATAAACTGCATTGAAAGCCACTGAGAGGTGGAGAAAAAATCAGGGCAGAGAAGTAATAAAAGGCACCAGCAACATGGAAGTCACTGGTGACTCGCGAAAGGCGATCACCTTTGGTGTGTAGGGCACAAAAGCCTGAGGGGGTAAAGAGAGAGTGGAAAGTAAGAATGTCGAGACAGTCGACTATTATTGCCATTTTATGAATGAAGAAACCGAGGCTCAATATTTGACTGTCTCATTCAAGGTGAAAGCCAGTGGGGTCAGATCCTGGAGCTAGAATCCATGCAATGATTTGTGCACATCGCCTATTGAAGAGAGAGATCCAATTCTCTTCCAAAACGTAAAAGCCAACACTTCCCTCAAAGGAGGCTTCGAGTTAAATCATCCTTTCACGATGCCGCTTCCATTTTAAAGAAAAAAAAACGAGAAGGCCTGGTGCGGGATAGGAATGAGCCGAGGAGCTACTGGCCCTCTCGGTCGGGGGAAGACCCGCCCCTTTTCCGCAGCCCGAGCCCGGCGCAGTCCACTGCGGCTGCGCGAGCCTGGCGCGCGCGGGGCGGGAACGCGGAAGGGGCTGGGGTTGCGGCGCGGCGGCGAGGACCAGACCGGGGGCGGGGCCGGTAGTGGGAGTGCGGGGCGCGCGGTGACAGCGCGGGGTTGGCGGCGTGGGACCCAGGGGGCGACAGAGGCAGCAGCAGCCCGAGGCCTGAGGAGAGGAGACCGGCGGCGGCGGCAATGCTGGAGACCCTTCGCGAGCGGCTGCTGAGCGTGCAGCAGGATTTCACCTCCGGGTGGGTATACGGTGGGCGACGAAAAGGGACCTGAGGGGGCCGGGCCGCCGCCTGGGATGCCCCTGCCTCGCTCCCTTCCCCGCGCCACGGTCCAGGGTCCGTCCCGTCCCGCATCTCCCCGCCCCGCCCCGCCGAGGAAAGTAACGAACTTCCCGGCGTCCTCGCGTCGGGCGGCGCAAAGTAACTTAGGTCCCTGCGGGCCGCCTGTGACGCGCACCCCCAGGACCGGGAGGCGCTCGGCGGCGCAGCGGAGCGCCCGGGGGGGTGTGGGACCCTGCGGTCCCTTCCCGGCAGCATCAGCTGGGCCCTGGAGGGAAGTCATGTGAGAAGCCAGCGCGCCTCACCGCTTCCGCCCCCGCGGCACAGTGGCCTGCGCCCCTCGGCCCAGCAGACACCTGCTCGTGCGCACCTGGAGCTGGGCCAGCCACCCTCCCCGAGTCGGATCGCACCGCGCAGCAGCCTGCACCCTCCGGCCACAGCCTTCCGCGCCGCGGCTCGGCTTTCACGCCCGGCTCGCCGGCCTAACCCTTGGCAAGGCTGGCCGCCCCTCCCCGTTAGCGTCCTTTCTCTACCTTTGCCGTGAGCTCAGCGCCTCGGCGAAGGAACTCCTAAGCAGGAGAAGCGACAGAACTTTAGGAATGCTTTTAATACCCAGCGGTTCCCAAACTTTGCTTAGAATCACCTGGGAACCTTTCAGAGTTCTGATGCCCAGGTCTCACCCCCTACCTGTTGACCAGAGTGCCTGGAGACGGCGTTTTAAAGATCCCCAGGGGATTCCAATGGGCACCAACGCCTGGGAACCACAGGCCGAGACTCTGGCGCCAGGTTGCCTAGGCATCCTGGCTCGACCACTAAACCAAACGTAGTTACTCAGCTGCCTTGCCTCAATGTACTGTTTCCGCTACCGTAAAATGGGGATAATGATGGTACTTAAAAGGTTATTACAAGGATTAATGAATTAACGTGTAAAACACGAAGCAAGCATCACGTCAGTATTGTTACTTAGTGCTTAATTTTAATTTTTTCATTCCTTTAAAGTGAAAAAGATCTGTCTTTGAAAAGGATCTTTCAACTTTAGCTTACAAATCCTGTTGGAGGATGCACTGAATGTGAGAGCATTTCCACTCATACTGTTTTAAATTTCTCCCCCCCACCCCCCTTTTTTTTTGAGATGGAGTCTTGCTCTGTCGCCCAGACTGGAGTGCAGTGGCGTGATCTCGGCTCACTGCAACCGCCGCCTCCCGGATTCAAGCTATTCTCCTGCCTCCACCTCCTGAGTAGCTGGGACTAGAGGCGCCCGCCACCACGCCCGGCTTATTTTTGTATTTTTTAGTAGAGACGGGTTTCACCATATTGGCCAGGCTGGTCTCGAACTCCTGACCTTGTGATCCTCCCGCCTTGGCCTCCCAAAGTGCTGGGATTACAGGCGTGTGCCACCGTTCCCGGCGCACCCTCCCCCCCCTTTTTTTTTAAAGTGACAAGGTCTCGCTCTGTTGCCCAGGCTGGAGCGCAGTGGCGCTATTATAGCTCACTGCAGCCTCCAACTCCTGGGTACAAGAGATCCTCCCTCCTAGTCTTCCTGAAGTGGTGGGATTATAGGTATTAGTCACTGCGCCCAGCCTCGTTTTAAATTTCTAATGAGAAAGATGTTAGCCAAAATTTTATCTTAATGGACAAAAATGTTAATACTATTTGCACATTGGGCGTTGAATAACAAACTGTCAAACGCTTGAGCGCTTACCATGCGTCAATCATTTTTGTTAGTTTGGTGTTTAGAAAGTTATGGACGCTCGGAGTCATTCACTGATGGGTGTGCTTGCGTGCTTGCATTTTGTTCTCCCTATTTAGTAAAAGTACCTTCTTTTCAGAGCGTAAATTATTGTATTGAAAACTTTTTGGCGTGATGCTGAAATGGCCCATTTGTAGCATGAGAGTGGCCATTATTCTCCTGTTAGTACTTCATGGAATTCCTTGATGGCACAAGAGCCCATCTTGTAGTTTCTATAACTCTAGGTCACATGGTTGCCTCAGAAGCATTCATGCTCCTGACCTTTGTAAGAAGGCATTTTACCCCGGAATGTAGATTCTGGAGTGGGCTCTGGACTGCTGGGGCACAAACCATCCTGGGAGATCAGGGTAACCCTAAACGTTTAGAGTTAGTTAAGGACAGACATGCCAAAGGGATCTGGTTAGAACCCCTTGGAAACTGACTTGACTTCTTAAAGATGCCGTAGTCTGGGGCCATTTTGGAGCTAGACGTCTTGAGAGGGCTTCATTAGGTCCTTTGTTGGCTTTCTCCTGTACAGGTCACTTTCAGCTGACAAACCACTGGACTGTCAGTGTGTGCCATTAGCCTGTCACCTGGTGGAGAAACAACTCATCTCCAAGTGATGTCAGTCTCCCAGTAGACCCGGACCTCTAGTGCCTGATGTTCACTTTCTTCAGGTCCTCAATTTCCTACATTTAAGCTGTTCAATTAAACTTTTCCATATTCAGCTTGAGATCAACCTACTTTACATAACTGAATATTTTTGCCTTGAGGAGAAAAGATGACGCTAAACACAGCACACATGTGTTTATTATATGTTGGTAATGTGGAATTCAAAGATGAAAGAGACGTGAGCTGCATCACTAAAAAAGAAGCATATTACATAAATGCAATGCTGATATCATAGCTAATAAAATTAACACTAATTTTTTGATATTATCAATTATGCAGTCCATAATCAGATTTGTTTTGTTCTTAGAAATGACTTTTTACAGTTGGTTTGTTCAAATCCAGATCAGATAAGTTTCACACATTAAATCTGTTTAAAAACCAATTTTTAAAACAGATGACTGTTAAAGGGCCACATGGGGAAGCTTTATGGAATCTTCCAACAATTTTGTTGTCCCAGCTACTTGGAGGCTGAGGCAGGAGGATCCCTTGAGCCCAGGAGTTCAAGACTGGGCAACACAAACCCCATCTTTTGGCTGGGTGCGGTGGCTCACACCTGTAATCCCAGCACTTTGGGAGCCCGAAGCAGGCGGATCATGAGGTCAGGAGTTCAAGACCAGCTTGGCCAACATGGTGAAACCCCGTCTCCACTAAAAAATACAAAAATTAGCTGGCCATGGTGGCGCGCGTCTGTAATCCCAGCTACTTGGGAGGCTGAGGCAGAAGAATCTCTTGAATCCAGGAGGTGGAGGTTGCAGTGAGCCGAGATCGCGCCACTGCACTCCAGACTGGGTGACAGAGGGAGACTCCGTCTCAAAAAAAAAAAAAAAAAAAAGAAACCCCATCTCTTAAAAAAGAAAGAAAAAATGAAAAAACATGGCCCTGGCCACCCAGAGCTATCACATTGGACCTGGCGTTTCTGTAGAACACTTGGTGGCAGAGCAAGTGTGTGGAAGCCAGAGCAGCTGCCTTCTAAAATAATTGGAAACACCAGGTGTGCAGGCTGCCCCAGGGACGAAATGGAAGGCCTCAGGCATTTCTGGGCTCCTTCAGTGCAGCCAGTGCAGCTCCCGCTGTCACCCAGAGCAGCATCCTCTCTTCGGAGCTTCTCTGATCATTTTCACTTTCTGAAAACTCATATGAAGGCCCTAACTCTAGACAAATTTACTTTTTTTCATTTTTAGTAAAATAGAATGATTCCTTATCAGTCTCATAAGAGAATGTCACTTTGGTGATGAAACCATGTCCAATAAGAGTAAATTTCTACATTCCATTCAAACTTAGAAAAAGTGCAGCTTAAGACCATTGTTCTTTAAGGGCAGCGTAGAGATTACTGGTGGTTTAGGGGGGAGCTCTAGGTTGTCCATGGACTTATGGCCTTTTTTGTAAATTTTTATGCATAGTAACAATTATGTCAACATTGAGAAAAACTAGTGATTACATCACATTCTTTCTGCCTTAATTGGGTGGTGGGCCAGCCTTAGGCCACAGACTGAAGAGGATTGGTTCTGAGCTTCACTCAAAGATCTTTTCCCCTCACCTAAAGTGAGTTGTAATTTGATTTAACTGAGTCAGAATTCTTGGAGCCTTTTGGAGAGTTCACATAAAATATCCATTTTCACAGAGATTGGCTTGAGTTCTGGGGGAGACTTTTGGACATACCAAAGTACATACTTCGAAGCCACTCTGGTCTTTGACTTTTACCTTTTGAGCTGTTACAACCAAAGGCCTCAGGATTGAGGTATTTAGGCATGCAAACCCTTCAGGGAACTGAAAATCAGATTTACTGACGGGTTTACAGCTGCCTGTCACAGGCTGGTGTTTCCTATTCGTGATGCACTGGGTTCCTGTGGTTGGGGATAAAAAACCTGCTATTGTTGCAGCTAGAGGGTGTTTCCCCCTCAAAGCCCTCACTGCCCCTGCCGCCCACCTGCACCCCTGCCCGGTGTCCTCATTCTGTCTTCTTCCGTCCTTGTAGTATCTACCAAAACCTGCACAAAGGGGGTTGGAGCCAGTCATCTAAATTACAGTGTGGTCAAATGGTGAAGTGTTGCTTGAAATGTTGACTTTTCCGGGATTAATCATCATCTTAAAGAGAAAATAATCTCAGTATTCAACTTGATTTCATAAATATCTACAGAGTTCCTATTAAGTGCCAGTGCCAGACATTAGACTAGGCACTCAAAGTGTCCTTTTTCATAGAAAAAGATTTGAGAGCCCATATGCTCAGGTTTGCCTAGTCTTTCCTAAACAATGTCTATATATTGGGCCAGATCCTGCAGGTACAAAGGTGTCTAAAACAGTCTCTGTCCACCAGATGCCCTAGACTGGTGCTGATATAAAGCAAAGCAGAATGAACAGAATGTTAAAGATACAAATAGTGTGTTATGTGAGTCTGAAGAAAGAGTCATTAGTTAGGATGCATTTACAGAAGGCTTCAAAGAGGAAGGGGTTTCTAAAACTAGGCCTTGAAGAATGAGGAGAAATTGCGATAGATTTGGATAAGCACATTTCAGAGATGGAAGCAGTCCTGGGAGATGAAGCTGGAAAGGAAGTTTAGTGCCTAATAATAGAATATCTTCAATGCTTTGCTTAATTAATTTGTCAAATATTTATTGAGTGCTTACTATGTGGCAGGCACTATTTTAGGTACTGGGGATATAGCAGAGAACAAACCAGATAGCAAGTAAGATCCTTACTCTCGTTCTAGTAGCAGACTGTCTAGAATATCTAGACGGCCATAAGTTCTGTGGCTAAAAATAAGGCTAAGGGGAAGATGGCCTACCTGTATTTCTGGAAAAATATTTCTGTGTTTCTGGAAGAATAACTTGAGAGGCTGTGTGATAGGAAGATTGGGGATGGGGTAGAGGGAGATTATTTAGGAGGCTGTAATGAAGGTCCAGATAAGAGAAGATAAGGCAGTGCTGATAGAAGTCTAAAGGAGGGAATAGATGTGTTAGGCACTGGTCAGATTAGACAGCAGTGGGAGATGAAAAAGGTGCAGAAATCGAGAATGTGAATTTGGAAGTATCTTAGATAAATGGTGTCATATACCAGCATTAAAGAATTTAACAATAGATTTGAGAGAGAAGGAACAGTTAACAGTGAATTTGTGATGAGCTAGCTGCTTGACAGCTGAGAAGCAATTGGAAATTTCTGTTGCGCTGAGGTGAGAAGTGAGAACTTGAAGCCATGTATTTGGGACTTAGGATAAAGGCATTAGGATGTAGATAGTCTAAATTCATCTTTCTTTCCTGAGTCTGTGCAGCTTTTGTGTGAATTTCTTAGGCTTTGTACCTTAGGCCATTTGCACTTTTAAGTGTGATTGAGGCTTTGGCTTTTCCCTGATCTCGCTTAAGAGAGAAAAAAAAATGATGAACACTGATGTGAAAATGTAATAGATTGGATGTGCCTTATGACAGAATATGCTAATTCATACGTTTCTGTGGTGCTTTAAAGCAATCGTCCTCACCTTTCCTAATAGCCAATGATGTAGACAGTTGGAAATTGAGTTACAAATAAATGAAACGTCATGCAGGTTCCGCACGCTGTTGAATCACCGGCGGATCTCATCAGTCATTGTAGTACTCAGTGCATCATTCTGTTTATCTACATCTTTTTCTTTTCTTTTTCTCTCCGAGACAGGGTCTCACTCTGTCACCCAGGCTGGAGTGCTGTGGTATGCTCATGGCTCACTGCAGCCTCAACCTCCTGGGTTCAAGCAATCCACCCACCTCAGCCTTCCAAGTAGCTGGGACTACAGGCATACACCACCACGCCTGGCTAATTTGTGTATATTTGGAAGACAGGGTTTCGCCATGTTGCCCAGGCTTATTTACATCTTTTTACACTTTTTGTCTAAGCAGTTTTGTGAGTCACCCCCCTTTTTCAGTAAGAAGCCTCCATTTTAGTATTTTCTACAAAGCTCAAAGACATAAATATGCTGGTGTCAAATTAAGGTGAAGTCGTTGGAGCTATCTAAAAATAAAATTATTGAACTTTATGACGAATTTGAGGTTTAGTGCTTTGAACTTGAAAGTTGTCATTAGTAGAAAATAGTTGTCAGATGGCTCACTTAGTCTATATATTAATATGCTCACACAGCACTTATGTGTTCATGGGGTGTATGGTACTTGGGAGAAGACCAAGAATAGGGCTGGGCAAGCCTTTTGTAGGCACATTGGGAACCTCTGCTTTATTTCACCTTAGCCCAGTAATGTAGTACATTGGTTTCTCAGCTTTCTTGATGGGGATCACCTTTATTATAACTTTCATTTGAAATTAGCTCTGTAGTTTCCAGAATGCCATTAAGGTCATATTTGGAATTTTGTTGAATTCTCATGGCAAATCTTTGTGGTTGAGTATAATACTACCATTTTACATTTGAGGAAACTGGAATATTCCCCCTAGGTCAATATTTCCTTCACAGCATGTCATGATATTGTAGGACATTAAACAGACTTTATAAGTGGGTTGTTTCCAGGACAGAATAAGTTCTCCAGAGAAACTGGAGTTATCCTAAAATAAAAATAGTGGGCTAATTTCAGGTGAATTCTGGGTTTTAAGGATGTTATTTTAGAAAATACCTTTTTGGTTTTTTGTTACTTTCTTAAGTATATCTGATCTTTTATATCTTCATCTTAAGAATAATCGTTGGAAACAGTCAAGAAAGTTTAGCAGGCAAAAAGATGACTATTTTCAACTTTCCTATGGCTACTTTGTTTTTTTACTTTTTTTTTTTAACTTCGTTTTACTTTCCTATAGCTACTTTGTTTTTTACTTTGTTTTTATTTTTTAGCAGGGAAAAAGATGACTATTTCCAACTTTCCTATAGCTACTTTGTTTTCTCCAACAGTTTCTTTTCTGCATTTTGGCACATTGGCCATTTATTTGGAGAAGATGTGGTGAGAAAAGATGAACACCTAAAAGATTGTTTTTGTTATTAAAAATGTTTTTTGGCTGGATATGGTGGTTCATGCTTCTAATCCCAGCACTTGGGGAGGCTGAGGTGGGAGGATAGCTTGAGCCCATGAGTTCAAGACCAGCCTGGGCAACATAGGGAGACCCCTGTCTCTACAAAGGAGTTTTAAAAACTAGCTGGGTGTGCTGGTGTGAGCCTGTAGTCCCAGCTACTTGAGAGGCTAAGGTGGGAGGATCGCTTAAGGCCAGGAGCTTGAGGCTGCAGTGAGCTATGATTGCTCCATTGCACTCCAGTCTGGGTGACACAGCAAGACCCTGTCTCAAAAAAAAAATTGTTTGTATTTTACAAAGTCTCAAACACATGCACAAATAGAATAACAAAATGAACCACATATATCCGTTGCTGAGATTCAACAGTTTTCAGATATTGCCACGTTTGCCTTGTCTCTCCCTTTATTTATAATGTAAATCTCAGACTTGCCTACTATACCTGTGATATGTCAGCTTGCATCACTAAAAAGGAAACACATTACATAAATGCAGTGCTGATATCATAACTAATAAAATTAACACTAATTCTTTGATATTATCAATTATGCAGTCCATAATTAGACTTCTTTTGTTCTTAGAAACGACTTTTTACAGTTGGTTTGTTCAAATCCAGATCAGATAAGTTTCACACATTAAATTTGGTTAAAGACCAATTTTTAAAACAGATGACTGTTAAAGAGCCACATGGGGAATCTTTTGTTGAATCTTCCAACAATTTTACTTTCTGTTCCCTGTAACACTCCTTTTTTCCCTTTCATTTCAAACCGGTTTTTTCTTTTTGTGGGTGGCGGGGAGGAGATGGGGTAGGGGGGCAGAGAAGAGAATTCCAAACTTGGCATATTACAATTAAGAAATTAAAAGTTTGTTTTAGAAATAAATAGTTGAAATACCAACTTAGAGATTTGCTGGATCATATAATTAGAGTAGTCCAAAGAGGATCTTAGGAATTCCCTTTCACACTCAGCTGTATAGAATTGTCCTGAATCACTAAAAATAATGCGAGAATCATTTTGAGTATGAGGCACTGCTGTATATAACTAGGATAATTTTGCCTGAGATGTTCCAACTAAGTATTTTGATCAAACTTTATAATGGAAATGGTAGAGCATGGCCATAAAAATTGTTTTCCCTAGCTTTTGCTTAATCTTGGTTTAAACCAGATTTACTAGTTTCCAGGATAAACTTAGAAATTTATATTAGACTTTTACACAATTTCCTAGACTTATCTAGAGAGGTATACTAATTACTTTTGTATTAAAGAGATTGCTGAATCTTTTGAATATTGCAGAGGAATTGATCTTGTCAATATTTTATTTTTTGAAAAAGATCATAGAGTAATATGAAACTCTTTGTATGAAATTGGCATTCTAATTTGGTTTAAAAAAAATGCAGTTTATCGGAAGTCCCCATATGGTGCTTAATCAGACGTTATAGACAGAAAAGATGGAATCCTGTTTCAGAACCAGCATGCATAGTTGTGCAGATTGTATACTGTACCATGCATAGTTGAGGCATTCATGCAAGAGTCAACTTGTGTATTAGGACAGTTTCTGGCTGATGGCAGTAAAGTGTCTGGAGGAAGGAACAGCTATTTCTGTTTTTACAAAGACTTTGTAGGGGCTAGCAGTAGTACTGTGGCCTATATTTTCAGTTTCTATTTACAAATGAGTATTTGTTGAAGTGATTGAGAAAAATGTGTACATGATATCTCATTTTATGTGATATTACTGCATACTGTAGCACTCACTTATTGGCAACCTCAGTTATCTGTAACAGAGTCCACAGCCAAAATAAAGTAAAACTGGGCCAGTGAAGTGAAAATAAATTGTACAGTTTATGAACATCATATTTTACATTTAAAAGAGCCTGTTAATTCTATATATGCAGCTCTAGCCCATTTATCTGTTTTCCAGTACAATAATTTAAAAGCAGCAAGTAGAGGGGAGGAGACTGCTAGAATTAAATAGCTAGCAGAAGCAGTGAGTGAGAGCTGACAGCCAGGTGACCAATGGTAGAGAAAGAAAATTTAGGAAAGGTAGACATAAGAGCCCAAACAAACACAAAACTACCATAGATTGGTTTCAGGTTAATAGATGAAGATGCATTTCTAGCTCAGAAGTATCAGGGGAGAGTACTGTTTTGCTGCAAAATGTAGTCAATGATATTCTTAATACTGATCCTGAGTTACCACAAAATGTTAAATGAGATATACCAAATCCTCTTTAATGAAAGAAGTTTGTAATATATTTTAAAAAGCTTTTTCTCAACTAAAATTTCAAATACTGTGGACGCTTAAAGAGATTTGAAGGCCTGGGTAGCATCTACTTAATGAAGTGTGCTGCTTAGATATCTTTGTTACCTATCGATTTCTCCTATGTGGAACATTACTTTTTCTAAAGATGCGAGATAAATTATGTTTTTGTGGTCTGATCACATTTAGGAATCTTGGTTTCTAAAAAAGGGACTTGGGGTACGTAAGAATATGAAAATAAGGCCTGGTGTGGTAGCGCACACCTATAATCCCAGCTCTATGGGGAGGCTGAGGTGGGAAGATCACTTGAGGCCAGGAGATAGAGACTAGACTGGGCAACATAGTGAGACCAAAATAAAAGTGAAACAAATAGCTGGGCATGGTGGCACATACCTGTCATCCTTGTTACCCAGGAGGCTGAGGTGGGAAGATTGCTTGAGCCCAAGAGTTTGAGGTTACAGTAAGCTATAATCGCACCACTATACTCTAGCCTGGTCAACAGAGTGAGACCATCTCTTAAAAAAAAATTTGCTACAGATTTTCTGTTTGTAGTATCTAACATATAGTAAACACTCAAATATTTGTTGTCTTTTGAGGTACTTAATTCTTGCTTAAAAAAGAAAAAGTAGCTTATCTGACCTAAAATTTTAACATGTGAAAATTTGTGGTTGAAAAATCTCTGGGCTGGGTGCGGTGGCTCATGCCTGTAATCCCAGCATTTTGGGAGGCTGAGGCAGGAGAATCATTTGAGGCATGGGGTTTGAGACCAGCTTCGGCAACATAGCAAGACTCCGTCTCCACTAAATAAGAAAAGAAATTATCCAGGCGTGGTGGCGGGTGACTATAGTCCCAGCTACTCAGGAGGATGAGGTGGGAGGATCACTTGGGCCCAGGAGGTTGAGGCTGCAGTGAGTAATGTACATGTCACTGCACTCCAGCCTGGACGACAGAGTGAGACCCTGTCTCAAAAAAATAATAGTAATCTCTTGACTTGTAAAAATATTATATTTTATATTGAATTATAGGCTGAAGTCTTTAAGTGACAAGTCAAGAGAAGCAAAAGTGAAAAGCAAACCCAGGTAAGCTTGTGCTAAGATTTTAACTTAACTATGACTTAAATTTCATACAACTTTTGGTTGTATTCACAATTGTGTAGTTATATTAATGAACCTTAGATTTGTTGAGTGCATCTGACTACAAAATAATTAAACGATTCTTTCTAAATTTTGTAACAGGAAAATTTTCTAATAAAATTGTGAAATGGTTGAAAAAATGGTGAAGTATAATTGTTTTACTCTGACAGTGAGTATTATTTGATCACAGTTAGTCATTTTTAATTTGTATAAGAGCAAAAGTAAAAGTCCTCAATTATTGAAAAGCAAATTAATAATGAAATACTACTTGGCAAATGAGCCTCTTTAGCTATGTTACCTGTTTTGTATGAAAACACCAGGATTGTGCTGTTTGTCCATTTTTTTAATAAAGTAAAGCATGTGACCAGATTTCATTTTCAACCTAGAGATGAACTGTGATCTTACATATTTGTTCTTATCCAACATTATATTAAATAATTTATTGTATTGTATGCTGAAGAGAATATCTGGGGCAAAATGATGGTTGATAGTGTGTTACAGTACATTAACTCTGAAATAAAACACATTTCTCTAAAAGTTTAATAATTGTCATTAGTGATTTTAAAATATATTACAATTGACAATGTCAAAATTCTTGTATGTGCCTTTTTTTTTTTTCAGTTGGCTAAATCAAGAACAGTTTTAATAAGTGTTTCTTTTGGGCAGGACTGTTCCATTTTTGCCAAAGTACTCTGCTGGATTAGAATTACTTAGCAGGTAAGTGTTTTCATTTGTAGAGGAAGGTTATACTTCTGACTTTTTTACTGACCAAAAATATCTTTTAATTTTGTAGGTTAAAAACCTTAAAACAGCTAAATTTTATCTTAATGTAGTGATTGGAAATTATTTATGTATTATTTTCCTTGAGGGCTTTCACTTTTCACTCATTAGTACAAAGTCCATTCAAACTTTGAGCAGACAGATCACTATTGTATTTCCAAGTCAATACTTTATGATAATATGTACGGCTTCTTTATTACAAGAAAATTGATTCTGGATTTGAGTCCCCAATAATTTTGTTTTTTTGCTTTGATTCTTATGTCATTTCTTTTCCAATCCATTCTTTTATTGACATGGAGTTTAATATTAAAATATATGGTCTTTTTAGATATAACATCAAAAGCACAAACAACAAGATAAAAATTAGACACAGTGGACTTGGTCAAAATCAAATACTTTTGTGTGTCAGAGAACACCATCAAGATAGTGGAGTGACAAAACATAGAATGTGAGAAAATATTTGCAGATCATATATATGAGGAACAACATGTATCCAGAATCTATAAAGAACTTTTAAAACTTAACAATAAAAAGACAACCCCATGAAGAAATAGGCAAAAGAGTTGAATAGACATTTCTCAAAAGAAGATATGCAAACGACCGATAAGCACATGAAAAGATGCTCAACGTTGTCAGTCTTCAGGGAAACGCAAATCAAAACCACAATGAGGCCGGTCGCGGTGGCTCATACCTATAATCCCAGCACTTTGGGAGGCTGAGGCAGGCAGATCACTTGAGGTCAGGAGTTTGAGACCAGCCTGGCCAACTTGGTGAAACCCTGTCTCTTACTAAAAATACAAAAATTAGCTGGGCCTGGTGGTTCCTGCCTGCAATCCTAGCTACTCAGGGGGCTGAGGCAGGAAAATCACTGGAGTGCAGTGGTGCGATCTCGGCAGAGGTTGTGGTGAGCCGAGATCGTGCCAGTGCACTCCAGCCTGGGCAACAAGAGCGAAACTCCATCTCAAAAAATAAATAAATAAATAAGTACAGTATATGGTTAAAGTATGTCATTATACATAGTTCTGTGCTTACTAATGTGCCATTTGACAGATGTGTGGTAAAGATGTATGTGGGAGAGGGTATGCTGCTTTCCCTTATCTGTATTTGTTATGACACAATGACTGATACCTACATTTTCTTTTCTCCTTTCTAGTTCTTCATTAGGTTTCTTTTTATGGTTGCTAAATCTAGAGATTTTTCTTCTCTGAAGTGAAAAGTGCTTAATATGATATTTGCTTCCTTTGTGGTGTGAAGAACAGAAATGAACATGAAAGGAAGTGTAGTACAAATTAATCAGTAATGTATTGTTTACTATTTACATTTTATCTTTATTTTTTCTCTAGAAACTTAGTTGAAATAACTTCATTTTACTGAAAAATTTATGTTAGAGCTATCAACTTTTTGTGTGGTACATTTTTTGGGGATAGGGTTGCATTTTAGGAGTTAATATGGAAAATTTACATCCGTAAGATGGTGTCAATAATGTGTTTATACATCGCACTGAAACAGTCTTTTCCTGTTGGAACTAAAACTGAATGTGAGAAAGACCATTTTAAATAGCAAATGTTTAAATCATATTTTTAATTTTAAAAATGTAATATACATAGCATAAAATGTATCTTAACCATTCTTAAGCTTAGTAGTGCTGAGTACATTCACATGGTTGTGCATCCAATCCCAAAAACTCTTTTCATCTTGCAAAATGGAAACTCTGTACCTGTTAACCAACAACTCTCATTTCTACTCCCTCCTCTCCATCCCAGGCAACCATCATTCTATTTGCTTTCTCTGTGAATTTGACTATTCTAGGAACATCATATAAGTGCAATTATAAAGTACTTTTGTGTGTGACCGGCTTATTTCATTTAGCATAATGTTTTCAAAGTTTATGTTGCAGCATGTGTCAGAATTTTCTTTCTTTGAAAAGCTGAATATTCTATTGTAAGTATGTACCATATTTTGTTTATTCATCTGTTGATGGACACTTGAGTTGCTTCCACTTTTTGGCTGTTCTAAATACTGCTGCTAGGAACATGAGTGACAAGTACCTTTTTGACACCTTGCTTTCAGTTCCTTTGGGTATATACCCAGCAGTAGAATTACTGGATCATACGGTAATTCTGTGTTTTATTCTTTCTGGAAACACCATACTGTTTTCCATAGTGACTGTATCATTTTACTTTCCCATCAGTATTGTATAAAGGTTCTAATTTCTTCCTATCCTCACCAACGCTCGCTATTTTCTTGTTTTTTATTATAGCTACTCTAATGAGTATGAGGATTTTCCCCTGTGTTTTCTTCTAAGAGTTTTTCTTGTCAAGATTGTTTTGGCTATTGAAGGTCATTTGAGATTTCATATGAATTTTAAGATGTATTTTCTATTGTTTGCAAAGAATGTCATTGGGGTTTTGATTGGGATTAAATTGAATCTGGTCGTTTTGCTTATTCCAGATAACAATGTTAAGTATTCCAATCCATTAACATGGAGTGCTTTTTCTATTTATTGATGTCTTCTTTAATTTCTTTCAATATTGTTTAGTAGTTTTCATTGTATGAGTCTTTCATCTTTGTTAATTCCTAAGTATTTTTTGATGCTATCATTTATGAAATTGTTTTCTTAATTGCTTTTTTGAATTATTTATTGGTAGTATATAGAAACAACTGACTTGTGTGTTGATTTAATATCATACTTTGCTGAGTTCCTTTATCCTGATAGTTTTTTGTGTGGAACTTTCAGGGTTTTCTGCATATAAGATCATATCATTTATGAATAGAAATCATTTTACTTCATTCATTCCAATTTCAATGCCTTTTATTTCTTTTTTCTTGCCTAATTACTCTGGCTAGACCATCCAGTACTGTGTTGAATCGAAATGGAAAAAGCGGGCATCCTTGTCTTATTCCTTGTCTTGATCCTGATCTTACAGGAAAAGCTTTCAGTCTTTCAACATTGAGTATAATGTCAACTATGAATTTTTATTATGTTGAGATTGTTCCCTTCTACTTTTAGTGTTTTTATCATGAAAGGATGTTGAATTTTGTCAAATAATTTTTCTCCATGAATTAGGATGACCATGTGTTTTTTCCTTTCGTTCTACCAATCTGTTATATTATTACATTGACAGATTTTCATATGTTGAGCCATTCTTGCATTCCAGGAATAAATCCCACTTGGAAATTGTGTATAATGCTTTTAACACGGTGCAGAATTTAGTTTGCCAGTATTTTATTGAGGATTTTTGCATTAGTATTCATAAGGGGTATTGGTCTGTAGTTTCCTTTTCTTGTATGCCTTTGGCTTTGGTATCAGGGTAATGCTGGCTTGTAGAATGAGTTAGGATTTATTCCTTCCTCTTCATTTTCTTTTTAAAAAGATTTTGAGAATGGTCAATATTGGTTCTTTTTTAAATGTTTGGTAGAATTCACCAGTGAAGCAATCAAGTCCAGGTATTTCATCTTGAGGTTTTTTATTACTGATTCAATTTCCCATTTCTTCAGGATTCAGTCTTGGTATGTTTTGTGTTTGTGGGAATTTGTCCACTTCAGCTAGGTTATACAGTTTGTTAGCATACATTGTTCATAGCACTCTCTCATAATCCTTTTTATTTCTGTAAGATTCATAATAATAGTCCCACTTCGTTATGGTTTTAGTAACTTGAGTCTTTTTTTTTTCTTAGTCAATCCAGGTAAACATTTGTTAATTTTGATAATTTAAATTGGTTTATCTTCAATCATTTTGATTCTTTCTTCTCAAATGTGCTTTTGAACTCCTCCAGTGAATTATTCATTTCAGTTATTATACTTTTAATCTCCAGAATTTCTTATTGGTTCCTTTCTGTTTTATATCTACCATTGGTAGATATAAACGGTAGTGGTATTGATGTTACCATTTTGTTCATGTATCATTTTTCACATCTGACTGGCATGAGATTGTATGTATCTCATTTGGTTTTAATTTGCATTGCTCTGATGATTAGTGATGCTGAGCATTTTTTTCATCTTTGTTGGCTTCTTATATGTCTTCATTTGAGAAGAGTCTATTCATATCCTTTGCTCACTTTTTAATGGGGTTGTTTTTTCTTGTTCATTTGTTTAAGTTCCTTATAGATTCTGGATATTAGTCATTTGTTGGATGCATAGTTTGCAAAAACTTTCTCTCATTCTGTAGGTTGTCTGTTTATTGCGTTGTTTCTTTTGCTATGCAAAAGCTCTTTAGTTTAAGTCCCATTTGTCATTTTTTGTCACAATTGTTTTTGATGTCTTAGTCATAAATTATTTGCTTAGGTCAGTGCCCAAAAGGGTTTTTTCTAGGTTTTCTTCTAGGGTTTTTATAGTTTGAGGTCTTACATGTAAGTCTTTAATCTTGAGCTAATTTTTGTATATGGTAAGAGGTAGGGGTCCAGTTTTGTTCATCCACAAACGGCTAGCCAGTTTTCCTCGCACCATTTATTGAATAGGGTGTCCTTTCCCCATTGTTTATTTTTGTTGATGTTGCTGAAGATCAGTTAGCTGTAGCTGTGTGACTTTATTTCTGGATTCTCTATCCTGTTCCATTGATCTGTGTGTCTATTTTTATACTAGTACTATGATGTTTTGGTTACTGTAGCCTTGTAGTATGGTTTGAAGTCAGGTAATGTGATGCTTCTAGATTTGTTCTTTTTGCTTTGGATTGCTTTGGCTATTCAGGCTCTTTTTTTGATTCCATATGAATTTTAGATTTTTTTTTTCTGATTATGGGGAAAATGGCATTGGTAATTTGATGGGAATTGCACTGAATCTGTAGATTGCTTTGGGCAATGTGGTTATTTTAATGTTATTGATTCTTCTAATCCATGAGCATGGAATGTTTTTCCATTTGTGTCATCTATGATTTCTTTCATCAGTGTTTTACAGTTCTCCTTGTAGAGATCTTTCACTTCCTTGGTTATATATACTAGGTATTGTATGTGTGTGTGTGTGTGTGTGTGTGTGTGTCTATTGTAAATGAGATTGAGTTCTTGATTTGGTTCTCAGATTGAATGTTGTTGGTGTATAAAAATGCTGTGGATTTTATTTTTATTTATTTTTTAATTTTTATTTTTTAGTTTCTCAAATGAGTTGATGCTATGGAGTTTTGTACATTGCTTTTGTATGTTGAAAAGTTACTGAAGTTGTTTATCAGGTCTGTGAGTCTTTTGGAGGATTCTTTAGGGTTTTCTGGGTATGTAATCATGTTGTCAGGAAACAGAGATAATTAATTTGTCTTCATCTTTTCCTATTTGGATACCTTATATTTCTTTCTCATGCTTGATTGCTCCAGCTAGGACTTCCAGTATTATGTTGAAAAGGAGTGGTGAGAGTGGACATCCTTGTCTTGTTCCAGTTCTTAGGGAGAATGCTTTCAACTATTGCCCATTCAGTATTATGTTGGCTGTGGGTTTGTCATATATGGCTCTTAGTATTTTCAGGTATGTTCCTTTGATGCCTTGTTTGTTGAGGATTTTCGTTATGAAGGGATATTGAATTTTATCAAATGCCTTTTCTGTGTCTTTTGAGAAGATCATGTTATTTTTGCTTTTAACTCTGTTTATGTGGTAAATCACATTCATTGATTTGTGTTTGTTGAACCATCCTTGCATCCAAGGGTTAAACCCACTTGATCATGGTGAACTATCTCTTTGATGTGCTGTTGGATTTAGTTTGATAGCATTTTGTTGAGGATTTTTGTGTCTATGTTTATCAGGGATGTTGACCTGTAGTTTTCTTTTTTTGTTATGTCATTGCTAGGTTTTGGAATCAGGATAATACTAGTTGCATAGAACGAGGTGAAGGAGAAATCCCCTCTCTTCAATTTTTTGGAATAGTTTCAGTAAGATTGGTACCAGTTCTTTGTACATCTGGTGGAATTTAGCTGTAAATCCATCTGGTCTAGGGCTTTTTTTGGTTGGTAGATTTTTTTATTATTATTATTACTGATTGAATTTCGTAACTTGTTATTGGTCTGTTCAGAATTTCAATTTCTTTCTGGTTCAGTCTGGAAGGTGATGTGTTCCTAGGAATTAATCCATTTCCTGTAGGTCTTCTAATTTGTGCACATAGAGATGTTCTTAGTAGTCTCTGATGATCTTTTGTCTTTCTGTGGTGTCAGTTATGATGTGTCACTTTTGTCATTTCTGATAGTGCTTATTTGAATCTCTTTTCTTTTTTTCTTGGTTAATCTAGCCAGCAGTCTGTCAATCTTGTTTATCTTTTCAAATATCTAACTTTTTGTGTTGTTGATACTTTGTATGGTTTTTTTGGTCTCAATTTCATTTAGTTCTGCTCTGATCATAATTATTTCTTCTGCTAGCTTTGGGTTTAGTTTGTTCTTGCCTTTCTAGTTCTTAAAAGTGTGGTGTTAAGTTGTTAATTTGAGATCTTTGTGTGTTTTGGTGTAGGCATCGAGCACTGTAAATTTTCTTCTTAATACTGCTTTTTCTGTATCTCAGAGGTTTTGGTATGTTGTGTCTTTATTTTCATTTGATTCGATTAATTTTTTTTTATCTCTGCCTTAATTTCATTGTTTACCCAGAAGTCATTCAGGAGCAGGTTGTTTAGTTTCCATATACTTGCGTGATTCTTAGGGTTCCTCTTGGTATTTATTTTGATTTTATTCCACTGTGGTCTGAGAAGATGCTTGATATGATTTTGATTGTTTTGAATTTATTGAGACCTGCTCTATGATTGAGCATGTGGTCAATTTTAGAGACTGTTCCATGCACAGATGAGAAGAATGTATATTCTGTGGTAGTTAGGTGGAGTATTCTGTAGATGTCCATTAGGTCCATTAGGTTGAGAGTCTAATTTATGTCCAAACCTTTGTTAGTTTTGTGCCATGATCTGTCTAGTGCTGCTGGTGGGGTGTTGAAGTCCCCCACTGTTATTTTATGGCTATCTCTCTTTTTAGGTTCTAGTAGTAGTTTCTAAATCTGGGTCTTGTGATGTTGGGTACATATATATTTAGGATACGATATCTTCTTATTGAATTGAGCTCTTTATCGTTATGTTGTACCCTTGTCTTTTTTTTTTTTTTTTTTTTTTTTTTAACTGTTCTTGGTTTAAAGTTTGTTTTATCTGATACAAGAGTAGCAACCTCTGCTCTTTTTTGGTTTCCATTTGCATGAAAGATCTTTCTCCATCCCTTTATTTTGAGCCTATGGGTGTCATTACATGTGAGATAGGTCTCTTGAAGGTAGCAGAGGTTGGGTCTTGTTTTTTTAATCCAACTTGCCACTGTATATCTTTTAAGTGGAGGATTTAGGCTGTTTCCTTTCAAGGTTAATATTGATATGTGAAGTTTTATTCTTTTGATAGTGTTGTTAGCTAGTTGCTTTGTGGTCTTTATTGTGCGATTGCTTTATAGGGTCTGAGCTTTGTACTTATGTGTGCTTTTATAGTAGCAGGTATCATTCTTTCATTTCCATGTTTAGAACTCCTTTGAGCATTTCCTGTAGGTCCAGTCTGATGGTGATAAATTCCCTTTGTGTTTGCTTGTCTGGGAAAGATTTCATTTCTTCTTTGTTTATGAAGCTTAGATGAACAGGATATAAAATTCTTGGCCAGCAATTTTTTTTTAAGGAGGCTAAAAATAGGCCCCCAGTCTTTTCTGACTTTAAAGCTTTGGCTGAGAAGTCCACTGTTAGCCTGATGGGTTTTCCTCTATGGGTAATTTGGCCCTTTTCTCTAGCTGCCTTTATGATTTTTGCTTTCATGTTGACCTTAGTCTGATGACTATTTGTTTCAGGGATGTCATCTTATATGGTATCTCTCAGGAGTCTCTGAATTTCTTGATTCTAGATTTCAGCTTCTCTAGCAAGATTGGAGAAATTTTCCTGGATTATTCCCTCAAATATGTTTTCCAAGTTGCTTACTTTTTCTTCTCTCAGGAATGCTAGTAAGTGAAAGGTTTGTTTGCTTTACATGATCTCATATTCCTTGAAGGCTTTGTTCATTTTTTAAAAATTCAGTTTTCTTTATTTTTGTCTGACTTGGTTAATTTGAATGACTGGTCTACAAGCTCTGTAATTCTTCTGCTTTGTCTAGCCTATTAACTATATTTTAAAATTCCTTTAGTAAATTTTAGAATTCAAGCAGTTCTATTTGTTTCTCTCTTAATATAGTTATCTTGTCTATCATGTGCTGAATCAGTTTTCTGGTTTCTTTGTATTGGATTTCAACTTTTTTCCTGGATCTTGTTGAGTTTAGTTGCAATACATATTTTTTATTCTTTATTGGTCGTCCTATACATTTCAGTCTGGTTAGGATCCATTGCTAGAGAGCTAATGTGATCCTTTGAGATGCCAGAACACCCTGGCTTTTTGTACTGCCAGAGTTCTTGCACTGATTCCTTTTCATTTGAGGAAGCTGTCTCTTTTTATTTTGAATTTGCCATCATTTGGATGTGACTTTTTTTTCCTTTTTTTCCTTAAGGGTATGACTGTGGTATATGTTGTGTATTATCATTTGCCTTTGTTTCTGGGTGCTTCCACAGAGCCAAATGCTATATGGGGTCCTTGGTTATGGACAGCTTCTGTGTAGTGGCTTTCTCAGATGATGCTTATTGTAGTGATGTATTGGCTCTAAGAACTGACACCTAACACCTTGTCTCCTGTGGAGCTGAGGGTGTGGAGATCCCAGGGGGCTCATCTTGTGGACTGCCTAGCACTAAGCCCTTTTTAGCAGATTTTTATTTGGTGATGCACTTCAGGCTGCAGTCCAGTAGATGGCACTTAAGAGTAAGAGCCGGCAGGTAGGCTGGCGTTGGGTGGAAGCACCTGCCCTGAGTGGGCAGGGGATGGTGGTGGGAAGAGATCCTGTGGGGTGTGCTGAGGTCTTGGGGGAGAAGGTGGGTGGGTACACCCACTTCTCATTCTGTGCTGGCAAGAACGTGATCCACTTCCTATCATGCCCCTGTCACAAGGCTCCCAACCTTCATTTCATAAAGATTTTGTCCTTTGGTTCCTGGCTGCGGGTTGCGGGTACACTCCTCTGAGGGCTGCCACCAAAATGGGCTCAGGGAGAGTCTCTTCCTCCAGATGGGAGCAGACAACTCTGCAACTTGTCTTCCCTTGCTGGGATGTTGCTGCTCTGTGTAGGGAAGGGGAGTTGGGCCCTACCCTTCCTGAAAGCTTGAGCTGTGCAGGGCTCACTTTCGGTAGAGGTGGAGCCGCTACAAGAAGCATGAAATACGTTGTGTGTCCGAGTGCATGTGCTGGCCCCTGACAGAGAGAACACTGCTGCATCAGCAACAGTGTAGGGGGATGCAGGAGATGACCCCTTCCCCGCATCCATTCCTGGGTAATGATACTTCCTCTTGTAGCAGTTGGCACTGTGCCTGCATTTCCTTTGTCCCAAGGTGTGCTTTTGATGGGCTGCACTCTCTTCCACTTAGGGATGGCCCACGCAGGGGGTTAGATCTCCAGAGATCTCACAGTTACCTGGGGAACTGCTGGTTCCCTGTGCTTGCCAAAGTTAGAGTGGTCTGTGAGGTGTGTTTGCAGGGAATCTGGTGGTGTGGTGACTCAAGGGCAGAGAATCCCTGGGCAGGGCAGCATCCCACTGCTGGCGCACGACAAGTATGGTATCTGGCACCTGAGAGGAGTGTGGACACGCATGTACACACGAGTTGGCCACCAGATTCTCCAGCCCCAGGAGGTTTTCAAGTCACCATCAATAGTATTGCTTTGGGTCACAAGGGCAGAGGAGCACTCTCCAACAGTTTGATGGTCAGGAGATTGTTGGAGGGGTAAGGGGAGCAGAGAACTACTCCCACCTACCCTTTCCACAGGGCTCCAAGGTCCTTGAGGGTCGATCTCTGCCAGAGTCTTGCTGCTTTCCTTTTCTGCACCCCAGCTTCTTCCCTTGGGCCGTCTGACAGGTCCTGGCTCCCTTCCCTCAGTTTTCTGTCTGGAATTTGTCCACTCACCAGTAACTTTGATCTATTTTTGAGAAAAACTGGCTTTTAATGTCCCTAGTAAGCCATCTTGGGACAAAAACAAAAACAAAAACACACACACACACCACAAAACAAAAAACAATTGCATCTGTTATTGAATGTCCTAGTCTTTAAGTGTCTGGTTCTCCAAGAGGGAAAGGAGAACAAAGAAAGGGGACAAAACCAGACGCTGGCCTTTTAAATCCTCTGAAAATTGCTAGCCATAGCAGGAGGGGTTTGCAACAGTAGCTGCCTCTGTGTCTGCATCTCCCTGATTAGAAGCAGCAATTGTGATCAGAGCACAGACTCCCTGATGTTTGGAGCACAGGGTCCTTATTGGCCCACCTTGACTTTCATAAGCCGTGTACAAGCTACTTCAGGAGCAAGTGCATGGCTACCTGTCCAGGGGTTGGGGTGGTGGATGGGTAGCTGTCATTGTGCTAAAACCTGAAGTCAACTGAAATGAACCTCAGTTTACCCTCCAAACCTTCCCCGGAAGCTGCAAGCCTTTAATAGATTCTAGAGTCCAAAAATAGTTACATCAGACAGATTCTGCCAATGTGATTGTGGTCTAGGTAGGGTGACAGATTCTAGATGCTTCTTACTCTGACATCTTCTCTCATTTCCTAAAACATAATGTTTCAAAGAGTGTAGTACAACACAGTCTACAGTTACTTTCCTATATTCCTATAGCTCTAATGCTATATAATTAGTCCTTTCCTTTGTCTACCAAGTAAGGTAATTATTTACCTGTGTGTTCATCTTCCTAACTGTATTGTGAACGCTTCCACTAGTCTTCCCATAGTATACATAGAATATATTCAATAACGATTTGAATGCAAGAATTACACATTATGAATGTGGCTTCTTCATTTCATCATCATTGACTTGTGATTTTTAAAGACGTTTGAGTTTGAACACAGAAAAATTGAAGGAGTTTATATCCAGTGTCTTTATCTCAGTAAAATGGAGTAAGTTCATCCATCTGTTGAAAGTGATTGGATGGGGATGAGTTTCAAGGCGGCATGAGATGTGTAATACCTGCTGTGTGTACTTCAGGTAACAATCTAATAGCAATAATTTTTTTTTAAGTGCTGATTGGCAGCTAAGGCCCATGCAAGGTTGGATAGCATGCATTGTAATGGATTTAGTGCCTTTCTCCAAACTGCTTCATGTCGTAAAAGTAGAGCAGAGAATATGAATGGTTGCGATAGTCTAGGTTTAGAGAATGCTGAAAACAGTAGGAAAATCATGAATGAACTAGGTGCTGAACTAGGAACGTAGAAATGAGGGAGGGTGATATATAATGGCAAGGTGGATGTGAAAAGCATACATAATAACGGGGAGAAAAGGAAATGGTGAGATGTTAGGAAAAGTGATCTGGAGTCTAAATTTGGCAAGTGAGGATTAATTTTCTCTTTCCCACTGAGTTAAGAAAATGATAGAAAATTTTACCACGAAGTCCTGAATTTTCAATTTATAATTAGTCTATTTCCTCACTCAACAGACATTTAATGTGTCTCTTGTTTGTTAGGTTCTGTGCTAACTACCAGGATAACAAAGATGCAAAAGTAAAATTTATATCTCAGCAGTTCTGGTGCCTAACAATGCTTAGCATTTAGTAAATACTTGTTGATTTTAATTGATACTTACATAATCTGATACATCCAAGAAAATTTTCTAGCTTTCTGTTAGTCAACAATGACAGCAGGACTGTATTATTTGTGTGACCTTCCACCTTAATTTTCATCACATGTGGACTCTAGTATCACCTGGATTATTCAGATTGATTTTCTTACTTAAATTCAGTAGAAAAATTGTGAATCTGACTATGAGGGGAGGCAGTATGAACTCATTAAATATGTATTCCTGTTTGGAGAAATATTCGCTGGATAGCTAGAATTTTAGATTGGGAAATCAGGTTTTACCTCAGCAATCAAATGAATAGTAGTTTAGAAGTTTTATTTTTTAACTTCTCATTTGGAAATAATTTCAGATTTACAAAAAAATTGCAAAAATAGAACAAGCAATTTCAGCTTTCCCAGTGTTAGCATTTCATATAACCACAGTACAATGATCAAACCAGAAAATTAACATTAGTAAATACTTTAATCCATAGGCCTTATTCAGATTCCATCAATTATTCCACCAGTGTCCTTTTTTCTGTACTAGGATCCAATCCAGGATCACAATCCAGGATCACACATCATATTTAGTCACAATGTCTCCCTTACCTTCTTTAACACTGAACAATTCTTTAGTCTTTGTCTTTCATGACCTCAGTACTTTCGAAGAGTACTGGCCAAGGCTGGGCATCGTGGCTCATGTCTGTAATTTCAGCTCTTTGGGAGGCTGAGGTGGGTGGATCACTTGAGTCCAACAGGTTGAGGCTGCAGTGAGCTGTGATCACACCACTCCAGCCTGTGTGACAGAGTGAGACCCTGTCTCAAAAAAAAAAAAAAGTACTGTCCAATTATGTTTCAAAATGTCTATGAATTTGGATTTTTCTATTTCCTTGTAATTAACTGTAAGTTAATACTTTTTTGGTAAGACTACCAGAAGAGTAATGTTATATCCTTCCCAGTGCATCACATCAGGAGGCACGTAATGTTGATGTGTCTCATTACTGTTGACATTAATTTTGATCACTTTATTAAAGATGTGTCTGCCAGGTTTCTCCTCAGTTAACACTGTTTTCTCACTTTTAGTTAATGATTATCCGATGGGCAGATACTTTGAGGCTGTGTAAATATCCTGTTTCTTTTTGTGCTTTTACCCACTAATTGTATCATCCATTAAAATTCTTTTTAAAACAATTATTACTATTGTGTTTACCAATTGGAGATTTTTTTTCTCATCATTTCTTTTAAAATTACTAATTGGGGCCGGGCACAGTGGCTCATGCCTGAATCCCAGCACTTTGGGAGGCTGAGGCGGGTGGATCAGGAGTTCGAGACCAGCCTGGCCAATGTGGTGAAACCCCATCTCTACTAAAAATACAAAAATTAGCAGGGCGTGGTGGCACGCACCTGTAATCCCAGCTACTCAGGAGGCTGAGACAGGAGACTTGCTTGAACTTGGGAAGTGGAGGTTGCAGTGAGTCGAGATCGCACCACTGCACTCCAGCCTGGGCGACAGAGTGAAACTCCGTCTCAAAAAAAAAAAATTACTAATTGGATTTCTATTATAAGGAAGAGTTTTTCTCTTCTCTCTCATTGATTTATTTATTCAATTATTTACATCACCGTGGACTCAGGGATATTGTATTCTTTGAGTTATAATCCATTACTGCCATTATGTATTTTGTTGCTCAGATTGTCACAGATTTGGCCACTGGAAGCTCCGTCAAGTTGACGTCTGTGTCCTTGCAACATGTCCCCATTATTTTTTGAGTGTTTCCTTTCTAGCACCACAGGATATTCCACATTCATCTTTAGATAGTATTTCCTTTTAATGTGTGGTTTGCATTTCAAATTATTTTTTGCTTTTTTTTTTAGGTATGAGGATACATGGGCTGCACTTCACAGAAGAGCCAAAGACTGTGCAAGTGCTGGAGAGGTAAAGAATTGACTAATCTTATACTCGTGGCAAACTTTCCTTTTTCAGTGCTAAATGGTATTTTTTAAAAATTGAATTTATAATTGTTTGTGTCAAAATGTTTTGCAGGATATCTGAAATTGAATCTAGTCGTCGATTATGAAACTCCCTGAATAAAGCACCTTTTTATCATTTCTCTGTCAAGTAATTTAGTTTAGTTGAGCAAGAGAGTTTATAACTTTTATTCTAAGGACAGGTAAATACTTGTTTTATGTAGATATAATGCTCTGAATTTTAGTCTGATGAATTTGCAATATATGTAAATTATAAGACATCTCTTTATACCCTATATAAGACATCTCTTTCTACACTATTTAAGAATTCCTTAATATTTGGTCAAAAAAACTTAACTTTGCTCAGTCTATCCAAAATTATTAATTTGCCTAAGAAATAAATACAAAAATTTCAGGGGTCATCCTCAGTTCACTTAGAAGAACAAAGTATTTTTAAGCACTAGTGTCTTGTAATTTAAATGACTTGGTAAATGTAAATAGCCAAAATCGAATACTCTCCTCGATGTTGTTGATGTCAATCAAACCTTATTTTTTTCTGAAATGATTTCTGTAATTCTGACTTTAAATAAATTTAGACTGATTTTCTTTACCATTTACCTAAATTAATGAAGCTGTAATAGTTATATACAACACAGGAATATATATGATGAAATGTAGACACTAGCATTTCTCTTAGAACTTACTGAGAAGAAGAAAATGTAGGTTTCTGGTAGTAAGGCAGAATAGATACTTTGAAAAGCCCTACAACTATAAAACACTTAAATGTTGGATATATTTTTTAAAAGTTCTTTAAGATACATTAAGCCCACAAAAATTAAGGGAAACATAAAGGGCCAACAACAACAACACAACAAAACAGAACAGGGAACTGAAATCAGAGTCATTAAAACAAAACAAAACAAAACATGGAAGTCGGGATCAAAATACTAAAACAAAAGCTTTGGAGATTTGTGGGAATAGGAGACTTTGTCTGTGGGGATCTGAATCTGAGACTTTTGATAAAGCTCTTTGGACTTTGAGGTGACTACATCCCCCCAGTGAAAGCTTAAGCTAGGGGAAAAAAATGTACCTGTTGGCTAAAGGAGTCAACAAGGAAACCTGTCTGGCTTCCTAACAAGTTGGCATAGCCTCGTTTCTTGATTTGTTACCATGGTATTGGCCTCATAGGAGTATGGGGTTCTAAGTTATATTTCCTGCCTGATCAAGGAACCTCTAAGTTAAGAAATGAAAGAGTTGGCTGGGCACGGTGGCTCACGCCTGTAATCCCAGCACTTTGAGAGGCCAAGGCAGGTGGATTACCTGAGGTCGGGAGTTTGAGACTAGCCTGGCCAACATGGTGAAACCCCATCTCTAATAAAAATACAAAAATTAGCTGGGCATGGTGGCTCATGCCTGTAATCCCAACTACTCGGGAGGCTGAGGCAGAAGAATCACTTCAACCTGGGAGGCGGAGGTTACGGTGAGCCAAGATTGCACCATTGCACTCCAGCCTGGGCAACAGAGTGAAACTCTGTCTCAAAAAAAAAAAAAAAAGGAAAGTTGCAGGTGATTTGTGTTCTTTGACACCCAACAAAAACAAATGCAAATTCTCCATGGATGAAACTGTCTAAACCTAGGTCCCTCAGATTTCCACAGATTAAATCAGGCTCCCTGTCCTCAAAATGTTAGCAATCACACAAGTAAAGCACCAAAAGTTTGAGTCACCAGAACCAAAGTGTGAGATTTAGACCCATAAAGGACTGTAGATACTGCACTATTGAATATTGACTGTTAAATAGTTATATATAAAATCTTTCAAGAGATAAAAGATGGACTTGAGTAAGGAAGAAGGCACTATCAAATATTTTAAAGTCATTGAAATTACAAACCCAAAAGATGTGCTTAACAGCAATTTGAGGCAGCTGAAGAAAGAAATAGTGAGGTACAAGAGAGTCAAAGAGTACACAGAAAGGATCTCAGAAAGAAAATGGAAAATATGAAAGAGGAATTGATAGGCAGAGAATACTTATAAAAGGTCTTTAGGTTGAACCAGGTGAGATTGCCAATATTCGACGAATTTTTATCTGTAAAATTGCAGTTTCATATGAGTTAGCCCAACATATCCAGTAAACCTAAATAGTTCTAGAAAGAGCATGAGGGAAAGACAGTGTAGGAAAAACATGTCTGAGAATTTTCCATAAATGAGATATGTAAATCCTCAAATCCAGAAAGTACAACAAGCAAGCAAGATAATAATCCATTCCTAGACACCTCATACTGGAGCTACAGAACCCAGTTAGGCATGGTGGCTCACGCCTGTAATCCCAGCATTTGGGGAGGCTGAGGCGGGTGGATCACCTGAGGTCAGGAGTTTGAGACCAGCCTGGCCAACATGGTGAAACCCCATCTCTATTAAAAATACAAAAATTAGCTGGGCATAGTGGTGTGTGCCTGTAGTCCAAGCTATTCGGGAGGCTGAGGCAGGAGAATCGCTTGAACCTGGGAGGCAGAGGTTGCAATGAGCCGAGATCATGCCGCTGCACTCCAGCCTGGGCAACAGCAAGACTGTCTAAAGCAACAACAACAAAAACTACAGAATCCTAAAGGAGAGGAGAAGATGTTAACTAGAGAGAAGATAGATCACTTATAAATGAATGAGTTCCACAGCAGACTTTTCAAACTGTTGTCAAGAATTAGAGTAAAAGCAAGACATACTCAGATAAAAACAGATTTTTCTATCAGCAGTCATCCAATAAAAGAACTTCTAAAGAATGTAATTCAGGAAAAAAGGAAACTCATTTTAGAAGATGGGTCTGAGATGTAGGAAGGAATAGTGAGCAGAGGAAATGGTAAACATAGATAAATCTAAACAGTGGGACATATGTATTAGTTATCTAATTTGTGGGGTTAAAATGATAGAAGAATAATGCTAGATAACAAAGCATGTAAGATGGAAGGCAGATTATCAGCGTTCAAGCATTCTAACACTGCTGTATTATTTGGGGGAAATGTATTAATATTGATTAACCTCACTTTTAAAAGTTAATTATGGAGGGCAGAATTTCAAGGGTAACCACATACAAAAAAAAATAGAAAGTGGTTGGGTGTGGTGGCTCACACCTGTAATCCCAGCACTTTGGGAGGCCAAGGCAGGCAGATCACTTGAAGTCAGGAGTTCGAGACCAGCCTGAGCAACGTGGTGAAATCCTGTCTCTACTAAAAATACAAAAAATTAGCCTGGTGTGGTGGCAGGCACCTGTAATTCCAGCTACTTGGGAGGCTGAGACAGGAGAATCACTTGAACCTGGGAGGCAGAGGTTGTAATGAGCTGAGACTGAGCCACCGCACTCTAGCCTGGGTAACAGAGCAAGACTCCGTCAAAAAAAAAAAAAAAAAAAAAAAGTTTATCTTCTAAACTAGTAGAAAAAAGCTAGAACAATGAGAAAGAATTCTGTCAATGCAAAAGATGACAAGAAACCAGAGGAAAATGCATAACAGTAGAATAAACAGAATAAGATAGTAAATGTGAATATATCTGCAGCCTCAGTATTTTTAAATGATTAATCTAGATTAATCTAAAGGGCATATTTTGAAAGACGAGGAAAAGTCTATTAATAGTTTATAAGTTACTGACAAGAGAAACACCTAGAACATAGGACACAGAAAGATTGAATGTATGGGCATACCTCAGAAATATTGTCAATTTGGTTTCAGACCACTGCAATAAAGCGAATATTGCAAGAAAGCAAGTCACACAAATTTTTTAGTTTCTTAGTGCATATAAAAGTTATGTTTATACTATACCATTGTCTATTAAGTATGTCTAAAAGAGCAATGTAATACCTTAAATAAAAAATACTGTATTGCTTAAAAAATGCTGACAATTGCCTGAGCCTTCAGTGAATCATAACCTTTTTTCTGGTTGAGAGTTTTTTTTTTTTTTTTTTTTTAATGTTTATAGCTGCCGACTGATCAGGGTGGTGGTTACTGAAGGTTGGGGTGGTTGTGGCAATTTCTTGAATAAGACAGCGATGAAGTTTGCTGCATCTATTGACTCTTCCTTTCACAAAAGATTTCTCTGTAGCATGCAATGCTGTTTGATAGCATTTTACCCATAGTAGAACTTCTTTCAAAATTGGAGTCAGTCAACTCCTCATCCATTCATGCTTGATCATGAGATTGTGGCAATTCAGTCACATCTTCAAGCTCCACTTCTAATTCGAGTTCTCTTGCTATTTTTACCGCATTTGGAGTTACTTCTGAAGACTTGAACCCCTCAAAGCCATCCATGAGGGTTGGAATCAATTTCTTCCAAACTCCTGTTAATGTTGGTATTTTGACTTCCTCCCATGAATCATGAATGTTTTGTGATGGCATCTAGAATAGTGTATTCTTTCCAGGAGATTTTCAGTTTAGTTTGCTCAGATCAATTGAAGGAACTTCTATCTATGGCAGCTATAACCTTATAAAATGTGTTTCTTAAACAATAACACCTAAAAGTTGATATGACTCCTTAATTCACAGGCTACAGAATGGATGTTGCGTTAGTGGGCATGAAAACAATGTTAATTAACAGTTGCTTGTGTGCAGTAACTTGGCGTCTCCATGCTGGACACATATAAGCCATGCATATTAGCTGTCGATACTCTGTTCGTACAGCCTCAGTGTGTAGACAATTTGAATTTCTAACAATTCTGATGTTCTAACAATTGTATTTGAAATGCAATTTGAGAATCTACTCACACGTTGTTTTAAAATGTGTATCAAGCTTAAATATAAAGTTTTCCTATATATATAAAACTTGCTATTGATATTTGCAAGGCTTATGAATATTGGATAATAAAAGGCATTCTACCTGGGAGACGTTCTTCAATGTATGCCTATGGTGGCAAACCAAATCCAGCAATGTATAAAAAACAAAATACACTTAGTTTATTCCAGAATTAAAAGGTTAATTTGACATTAGAAAAGCTTTTACATGCAATTGACTGTTAAGTATTAAAAGTGAAAATGATCATCAGATGCAGAAAATACATTTCATAAAATTAAATACCTATTCAGGGTAAAAAGTTTTAGCAAATTTTTAATGGAAGACAGCTTCTTTGTCCTGATATCTACCAAAAACCTGTAGTATTTGACTTGCAGTATTTTAATCCCATATTCGGCCATCTTGCTAAATTCTCTTATTCTATTACTTTGTATTTGGGGGTGCGAGTTGTTTTGGGTAGATGGTAGGTTTGTTTCTTTCCTTCTAAGCCATACAACTTTTAATTTTTCATGTTTCTTTTACTGGGTAGAAACTCTAGTATAATGTTGAATAAAAATAGTTGAAGACCTTGTTCACATTTTGGTTTCATTAGATTTAAATGTGAAAAGGAAAACTATACATTTTTTGGAAAATAGTAGAAGAGAATATGTTTAAGACCTTAAGGTGGGAAAGATTTCTTAAGTAAGATATAAAAAGCACCAGCCATAAATAAGTATATTGATAATTTTTGTCAAAACTTTTTAAAATCAAACAACACCGTGAAAAATTAAGTGATTTATAAGACAGAGGCTAAGTGTTCAGAAAATATGAAAACCCCTATAAACCAATAAAAAGAGGATGAAAATAACCCAGGAGAAAAGTGAGTAAAAGATATCAGCAGGCATATTGCAGAAGAGAAAACAGGAATGGCCAGTACACAGTAAAATATGTTCAACCTTGCTTGGTATCAAGGAAATGCAAATTGAAACCCCAAATTTTCACTCATTAGATTACCAAAAATTTAAGAAGCTTGAGCTTTCTGTGCAGATGGTCATTATTTGCAGATGACAGTTTTGTTTCTTTCCTTGGAAGAAATGTGATGATAAACAACTAGAACTTGGGAGTATAAATTGGAACAATCACGTTAGAAAAAATGAGTTGGTATTAAGTAGAAGTTAAAGTTGCACGTGCCTTTCAAGCAACAATTCTGCTTCTAGGAATTTTTCCAGAGCATTACATCCAACCTGCAGGGGCTGGGGAGGGGGATCTCATTACCCTAGGCCCTGGGCGATGAGGAGATGGATATCTTGGACACATCTGCAATTCATTTGTGAAACCCTTGCACATGTGCACCTTGAGATTTGTACCAGAATGTTTGTAGCAAGCTTGGTTTAATCTTTGGACAGTTCTGAAGTCCATCTGCAGGGAAAAGTGTGGTATTATTCATAAAATAAATACCGTATACAGCAGTGAAAATTAGTGAACTACTACACCTATATGTATCAATATGGATGAATCCCATGTTAAATGAAGACTGTGTCCTATAGAGGAGCTTTAACAACAATCATTCTTTTGGTTATAAGAAGCATTAACAATACATACAGGAGAAAGAATTTCGTGTCAGATGTGTTATTGAATCTATGCTACCTCAGGATCTTAAATTTTTGTATAATTGGTTATTGTAAAACCCACAGCTCCTCAAAAGTACTTATGTTGCTTTGCAGAAACAGTACCCAGCCTTAAAAATGAAAGTTTATTTTAAAGCCTTCTGTGGTGTATTATTGAGATATATGTAAATATTTAAATGTATATCTTTAGTATGCATAGTATTAAACTTGTCATTTTGTAAATTTATTTTGTCAGACTGCTCATGTGTCTTTGGTGGGCTTTACCTAAACAGCATAACCTCCTGGGGCAAATATACTTTTGGACAATTCCATCTTGTTTAACAAATTATTTTATACTCATCTACTTTAAAGCTAATTATTATAACTATATAGTCTTAGAATTCAGAGCAATAGTTTATAAAACAAGCAGCTGTGATCAAAGGTAACTTTGTTGTTTAGGCTTGTTTTCTTTTTTTTTGAGACGGAGTCTCGATCTGTCTCCAGGCTGGAGTGCAGTGGTGCAATCTTGGCTCTCTGCAACCTCTGCCTCCCAGGTTCAAGCGATTCTCCTGCCTCAGCCTCCCGAGTAGCTGGGACTACAGGCACATATGCCACCATGCCCAGCTAATTTTTGTATTTTTAGTAGAGACGGGGTTTCACCATGTTGGCCAGGATGGTCTCGATCTCTCAACCTCATGATCTGCCAGCCTCAGCCTCCCAAAGTGCTGGGATTACAGGCGTGAGCCACCGCACCCAGCCTGTCTAGGCTTTTTCTAAACAAGGGTTTCGATTTTTTTTTTCTCCTTTAGCAGTGTATTAAAAAAATACCATAAATAGTTAATACTTAGGGCTTAAACTCTGAGGGCAGTTTTCTAAAGTTAGACTTTCAGTGTTTTGCCTCTCCTGTTATTGTGAAATATTAGCTTGCCTTCAAATTGAACTTTCAGGATTCATGGTTTTGTTTAACAGTTTGACATTAAGCCAGTTGAATTTGACTGTTTCACTGGCAGAAAGTGAACTGAACTTAGTGTTGGAAATCCTGGTTTCTGCTCCTTGCTGCACAAATACCTGTTGAACTTGGGCAGATAACATGGCCTCTCTTAGTTTTCTCATCTATAAAATGGCTTAATACTACTTATTCTGCTTATCAAACTTGTGTGGAAATCAAATAAAATGATATGTTCCTTAAAACTCTGAACTGCTGAGTTTTATGCTAAGATCCTATTCTACATCATTGGTGTACCTTTTCATCATTGGTGTGTTTTTTCTTCCTTCTCCTAACCTCAATATCTGCCAGAAAGAATTTTGGAATAAAGCACTATGGGTTTGTCTTGCTCCTTAAACTTAATTTCCTGGGGGTGAATCTCAGTTTATTCTGAGTTACTTCAAGGTGGATAAATTGAACTTCCGGAGATAGCTTTTTTTTTATCATTAAGAAATTACACATGATAAAATGAATAAGTAACAGTACAGTTTTTCAGAACCCTTTCTTTTGCTAGATTTTTACTTTTCTTCTTCCCTTTATATACCACTATAGCACAATCCCTAGTAGGTTGATTAAGGACATAGGCTTACTGTCAAATTCCCTGGGATGGAATCTAAGTCCACTGTGGTCCTTGAGGAAGTAACTTAACTTCCATTACACCTCAATTTTTAAAATCTGTATAATGGAGATTATAATATTGCTTAGTGTATAGAGTTGCTGTGTGGTTTAAATGAGATAATATATGTAAATTACTTAGCACAGGGTCTGGTACTTAGAAAATGTTCAAAATGTTTTAGTATTGTATAATTATTGATAATTTCGGAGAATCTGTTTACCCTTCCATGCTTTTAAACTTAAGTGATAGTTTAGTGTTTTCTGATATAGTTTTTCTACATATGCTTATATTCTATATTCAGAATTTAATTTTCAGTTTTATTGCAGGTATGAACTAAACTGTAGTTAAATTTTAATATTTAAACATTGCACTTTAATTTTCAGTAAGAAATGGTTAATATCTAAAAATTATTTATTCTAGAGTTTTCAAATTATAAACCAAAATAGCCCATAATATAGGAATTTTTTTTTAGAGTTTAAAATCTGAAGTTAAGAGAATTTATGAGGGCTGCCACTGAAGTATAAACAATAAGAGGGCAGGAATCATTACATCTTCAGTATCCAAAATAGGGCTTAGCAAATAGTGGGTGGTCAGTGGAAGTTTGTGGAATATTATAAATGAATTTTGTGAACATAGATCCTTGTTTCAAGCTTTGGTTTCCTTACTGCATTTTAGCTGTTTTTTTCAGTATGTTTAAGCTACTTTTAAAGATGTTTTTAAAGACCAGTTGTCAACAGACATTTTTAAATACACAAAAATAATGAGAAATGCAGTTTGCGTGAAACTTGGTGTGGCCTCCCAGCTCAGTTGAGGCTTGAATGTGAGAGATTTATGTGTTTATCCCTCCAGCGTGGGCTGAGAAACCACAGGGAGATGTGTCATAGCTTAGTTCTTTATTTCAAATGAGAATTCCTACTATAGTGAAATGTACGAACAAAAACAATCTAGTACTACATACAAATAATTTTGTATCTTTGATATATTCATTCCTCCAAAGTTCTTTCTTAATATTTAAGTGGAACTTAGTAAGAATCAGTTGTATTCAGATTCTAACTCTTAAAGAGCCTTAATCCTGGCCGGGCACAGTGGCTCATGCCTATAATCCTAACACTTTCGGAGGCCAAGATGGGTGCATTGCTTGAGGCCAGGAGTTCAAAACCAGCCTGGCCAACTTGGTGAAACCCTGTCTCTACTAAAAATACAAAAAATTAGCCTGGTGTGGTGGCAGGTGCCTGTAGTCCCAGCTACTGGGGAGTCTGAGGCAGGAGAATCGCATGAACCTGGGAGGCGGAGGTTGCAGTGAGCCAAGATAGCACCACTGCACTCCAGCCTGGGCAACAAGAGTGAAACTTCGTCTCAAAAAAAAAAAAAAAAAAAAAAAAGGAAAAAAAAAAGAGAGAGAACCTTAATCTTGAGATGTACAAATTGTCTGTTTTGAATACTCAAATTCATTTTCTTCTGTCATATAATGGGTTTTGTTACCTTTATTTTTTATTGTACAGATTATGGAGTTTTTTCCACAGTTCTTGCTTATTCATGTTGATATTTTCAAAAGATCACCTCTTCTTGCTCCTTCTAAGTCTTTCTAGGCCCTTGTCCCTCCCACTATGTTAAGACCAAAACAGAATTGTCTGGGAGAAACTAATGTCTGTCATTTTCTTTATAGTCTTTAGCAAAAGAAGTTAGAATTATCTTAGGCTATTCTAGAATTTCACAACCTTGCTATTAGGAACCCTTTACATCTGCTGAATTCCTCATTAACTTAAATCATTTCCTCTTTTTCTGGAATTCTGGAATTGGCCAGTTTCCTCAAAATTCCTTTATATACTTTATGCAATAAGTATTCCTGTTTAAATGTAAATTGAATCATGGTATATTCTAAATGTATTAGGGAACTTTTCTTTGAAGACTTCCTTTTGTAAAGCCAATAATTACCCGTTAATTATGTTTTATGTTTGTTTTCTTTTTGGTTGTTAGTGGTAGTTTTTTTGTTTTTGTTTTTTTTTCTAGATTTAGATTTTCAAATACATGGTCTGCTTAAAACAGGGTATACTTAGAAGTGACTTCTGAAGTCATTTTTAAACTTTCTCTTCTGTGGGTTAAGATGCACTGATACAAGCAGTAATTTGAGGTTTCCTGCACTGAATATTAAGTTGTTTCTTTTCTAAAAATGAAAACAACTTCAGTCTCTTTTAGAATGTACCGTAATCTCTACTGAGTAGAGGGGTTGTTAAAGATAACATTAAATCTCATTACGTTAACTGTACTTTCTTTGTGCCTAAAACCTGGTTTCACTTCCCCCCCCCCCCCCCTCTTGTGTGCTGCAGCTGGTGGATAGCGAGGTGGTCATGCTTTCTGCGCACTGGGAGAAGAAAAAGACAAGCCTCGTGGAGCTGCAAGAGCAGCTCCAGCAGCTCCCAGCTTTAATCGCAGACTTAGAATCCATGACAGCAAATCTGAGTAAGTCCAATGTTTTCATTGTACATTACTTTTAGGAATGAAAACAACTTGGGCAGGGTTTGGTGTAATTTCAGAGCTTTTCAGGAACACATGAAATTCTGGGTTAACAGGATTTTTTGGAAAATCATGATTTCATATTTTGATTAGTTGAGAATTCGACAGAAAATGATGTGAAGTGTAGAAATTAGTTCTGTTTCTGCCTCAGGTCAGCTCAGGACACATAATTATAATTATGTTGATTCTTAAAGTGACTCAGGTTGTCTTTGTTGACATTTGGTCTCTGTTCAAAAGCATACATATAGAAAATGGATTAGGTGACTTTGTCCTGACTGTAGAAAGCATTCCAGAAATTGTTGCTTTTAAAATTTAGATCTGCTAGAACTTCATGTCTTGTAGTGTATTTTTTTTCTCTTCAAACAGATTGGAGATCAAACAAACCTGGTTAAATGAGGGTACTTGTGCTGGGTGTGGTGGCACGTGCCTGCAATTGCAGCTATTCTGGAGACTGAGGCAGGAGGATTGCTTGAGCCCAGGAGTTTGAATCCAGCCTGGGCAACATAGTGAGACCTTGTCTCAAACAACAACAACAACAACAAAGTAAATTAGGGTACCTGTTTGGCTAAATTTATACTCTGTGGAAATTTATTTTTTTGTCCTTGTTCATTTGGATGGATTATGTTGGTATTCTTTTTTTCTTGGGTTTATATTCAGAAAATTATCTTTATGTTTGATGATGCCACATCTAAGGATAATATTGCAGCTTACTATTTCCTAATCAAGCTTAAGATCTTAGTAAAGTAGGAGGTAGGAGCTGTCTGTATGAGCTAATAACCTGTTTTAGTCTTTTAGGTGGGAAGCTAAAGATACCCTATTATCTCCTCCTGTTTTTAATATTGCCTTATTCAAAGCAAAACAAGACTGATTTACAAGGCAAGTAATTGGCAAGTCCTAAGACAGTTTTTTGTGTGTGAACAAAATAGATACGTAGTATTTGGAGTGCTGTTGCTGATAACAGTAGCTAATGTTTATAGCACCTACTGTATGTCAGAGATGATTAGATGATTTACAGATACTATCTGTAATTCTCACAAGAACCCCACAAAAGTAGCTTTTATTATTCCCAATTTACAGATAAACTAAGGCTTGGAGAGGTTGCAACTTGCTCAGAATCATAAAATTTATAAATGCATCTAGGATTCCAACCACATTGATGATATCCTCAATATCAGTATGAGGCAGTAGGATGAGGTGATGAGGCAGTGGGATGGGAGCTCTCAGTAGGTCTCTATGAACTGTATTCTTCAAGTCCCCTGGCTGTTGCCATGCCTTTCAGGGTCAGTGTTTTGTTATTTCTGAAGGCAGGGCATGGAAAAGAGATTCTGGGTCTTAGAGAAATGTAAAATGGCTGTGATTGCCCTCTGCATTGGTTTCCTCTTACAGGTATAGTAATGGTCCTTCCCAAGCCTTGGACATAGCCTTTAAGGTGTTTGGAACATTCTTCTTAGCCACTTTCTTCAGCTTATCTTCCTGTATCTCTTTGAGTCACTTGCTTTTCATTGGTTGTATGTTTCTTTGCAGACATGTTCTCTTATGATAACCTCTTTTATTTCCCCAGCTGAGAGTAAATCTGTTTATGGATAGTTGTTGTTTGCTTAATACCACTCTATTGATTAAATGCATTCTGCCACAATTCTCATTATTTTCATAGTCAATTCTGTTTAGAAAATGCAGTCTCTATAAGTCTTTCATAGAATATATTGTATGTTCATTCCCAATTAGGATTCTAATATCCTGAAAAATGTTTGATGTTTAGTGACACATGACCTTATTCTTCAGAAACTGCATTTTGGCTTCTTAAATGCACAAGATAGGCCTTCCAAATGTTCACTTGAATCCTCTCTTTTTTAGTAATCTGAGAACATCTAACACTAAAGACAAATGAAAGCTAAAACCTTATCTGATATACTGTTCTGGTTAATCACTGCTAAATTAATTTGAGTCATTTTTTTCCTCTCATCTATGTCTAACCGATATTGAGCTCTTTTTAGAGAGTTCAGTTTTTTTTAGAAGGTATGTCTGGATGGTTGTTTTTCATAT
This sequence comes from Gorilla gorilla gorilla, assembly GCF_029281585.2. Taxonomy (NCBI): domain Eukaryota; kingdom Metazoa; phylum Chordata; class Mammalia; order Primates; family Hominidae; genus Gorilla; species Gorilla gorilla. Next base: position 33,322,879 of record NC_073229.2, on the reverse strand, counting down.
ATGTTGCCAATCTGAATTATCTGTTAGCCTTTGAAATACATGCTTCCTTTGGGTTTTAATCTATTGCTGTTATTTGCCTGATATTTATAATTAGTAATGAATGACTGTGGAAGATAGCATATCAAAACTTGGAATTTTAGAGACCTAGTTAGTATTTGTTGGCCTAGAATAAGCCCAGAGAGAGTTGTTTTAAAATCATGAGGCTTTTAGCTAAGCAATTTAAGCTTTATAGAATCATTGCTGACGATATTCTTTACAGTAGGAAAACAAACACTTTGAAGCCAAATTTGATGGAGTGAGTTGTGTAAACATGTATCTGTACCATTAATGTACTTTATGAATTCATTTTGATGCATTTATGTATCAGTCTTAGATTTTGGAAACATTTAGTGTTTTAAATGCTCACTCATTTACTGGGGTTTTTTTTTTTTTGGAAGCCTCAAAATCTCTCCTATTATTACCCAAATACCTTGACATAATATTACAAAGCTTAAATAGTTAAGCAATAATAAAAAATAAAAACAAACTTAGAAGAAAATGGTAACCGATTATATTTAGTCACAGGGTTCCCCTAACTTCTTTGAACTTGTTGCCCTTTCAGTGTCAAATGTAACACCATATCCTGTCAGTCCCTCCATTTTCCAGGCTGCTTCACTCTTTTGGTCTTACTTTGCTCTCTAGAGGCCCTGCTTTTATTGAAGGGTAAAGGATTTATCTTATGTGAGCAATTTGGACTTTTGATGATGCTTTTAGCTGTGTTATCCCATGGCTTCATTAATACGGCTCCTGGTACCTAGCCCCTTGGGAATTGTTAAGTTACAACAGATGATCCATTCATATTGGCTTCAGTCCAGCTTACAGGAGCCTATTTAGTTGATACTTACTGATAAGGTTTGTCGTTTTAAAAATAAGTAATAAGGGTATGCTGGGAACTGGAAAACAAGGGCTATGAACTCAGATCCGGGTTTGGCTCCCAATCCAACTTCCTCACTTTAAAAACTGTGCAGATTTCTCAATGGCTCCAAGCTTTAGTTTTCTTGTCTGCAAAATGACGATGAGCATACCTGTCTTGTAGGTATTTGGAGGATTAAAGGAGATGACAAACGTAACCACTTAGCACAGTGCCTGGTACATGCTGGGCATCTGCCACACACCACGCACTGTGTACAGACTCTGGACACGCAGCAGTGAATAAGGCTGGGCACCTGCCATCAAGATGCTGACGTTCTAATGGGGGCCTCTCTAGCCTTTGCGAATTCACAAAACCATTATTCTGTGACACGAGGGTTTGGATGGATGTTAGGCAGTTTAGCTTGTGCTGCAAAACAGTTTAGAATGCAAAACCACAAGATTCAATGTGGTGATATTAGTATTCTGTACATTGAAGGTGTGTAAGCATACAATGTAATATTTTTATCCAGATTCTATGCACTTTCTTTTTCTGTGAAAAACCACAGTGCTTTTTAATCATAAAACTGGAAAAATATGTTTGAAAAGTATATACTGAATTATCTTGAACTTCCACTAGAGGGTAGTATAATCCTATTCCTTTATTGAAGTTCAAACTGTTAAAGCCTTGTCTTTGAATTTTCTCTTAGTTTATTTTATATGACCTATTTTTAAAAGACTGTTCCCTTCATCTAGAACAGAAGATTCTGGGTTTTGTTTTTGTTTTGAAATTTTAATTTTTTTAAGAGACAGAGTCTCACTCTGTTGTCCAGGCTGTAGCATGGTGATGTGATCATAGCTCACTGCAGCCTCAGACTATTCCTGGACTCAAGCGATCTTCCTGCCTCAGCCTCCCAAAGCTCTGGCATTACAGGATTGAGCCACTGTACCCAGCCAGAAGATGCTGTTAATTCTTAGATAAGAATTCTTAGATATAAGAGAATAGCAGCCGTATACTGAGTTTGTGTTTTTCTTTTGGTTTGACCTAGCCTGATACAGTATTATTTTGCTTTTTTCTATACAGAATTTTAGAGGGCATCTAACAGAGAGATTATGATAGCTCTGTCAGTTTTTCATGGACTAGATTATCAGATGTCCAGGTTCCTTTCTGAGGCTAGACCCTTCAAGAGGCACATTAATTCTCTTAGACACCTTTTAGGCTACTACATAGATCTCATTTGTTCCATAATGGCTTTTGCAAGTTAATGTACTTCTTAAAGTTTCCTTATTCATTACCATCATTACCTTATTACCTGAGTACATAAAAGTGTAACGTAAGCATTTGAACAGTCTTGTGGTCTTTCAGTACCTGGCCTCTGTGACCTATGGGTTTGCAGCCAAGGAGAGTTCTTTGTTCCATGAGGCTAATTATTTTGTTAGAAAATAACTCATTAAGTGGGAAATAATTTTAGTGTGCTGCTTCATTCTTTATATATCAGTGGTTACACTACAGATGATATGTATTTGAAACAAATGGCACAAAGAAAAATTCCAAACAGAATTGCTTTTCCTCTGGGACGGCCTTCTTGCAAAGATTTGTGAAGTTCTTTTTTGCACAGCTGTCAGGCATTCCCAAATGGCTTTTCACAATAAAATTCTACCTATCTCTTTCACTGATCACTAAATGAGACATATGCTGTTGTTATAGCGAGCAAAATGGTGAGGCTTGAGCTTCTTGTAAAGGTATATTTGTGTCCATGGAGTCCTGCTAGTATTTTATGTATATGCATCCTAAGTTGGTTACCAAATGTACTCATATATGCAACTTGTTTTGCAACAGGAAATGAGCAGGCTGTGACAGGGAAATTAAATTTCTGCTAACTTAAATTCAACATAAAATATTCGGAATACACATTACGTATGTACTTGTCATTATTATATGAAGAGCTTTTTTAAGTTTTTAGTATAAGAGGGGATGAACCTTTATTTTTTTCAATGCAATTCTTTTATATTTTGTTACTGATTTCAAGTCTGCTAAGTGTTAAAATGGAAAATTTTCATCATTTCTTCTGTTTTAAGTCACTGATAATGTGACCTGGTTTAATATACTAAAAGTATCATCATGTTGTTTAATGTTTTCTAAGTTCCCTGCTCATGTTTATTCTTTTACAAAATTTGGCATAATCTCTTAATATTTAAACTAGATGACCATGAATAGTTTTGCCTTCTCACTTATTTTACATGTTAGAGTAATAAAATCATTCTAACACCAGAAATTATTCTTTATTGAATTCAACAGGCAGGGTTATTAGGGGATAGCAAAAAAGCAAAAATACAGTCTGCACCTTTAAGGCCCTTACTGATTCCTGAGAGATATGAGAGTACACAACTGGTTGGATGATATCAGTCAGAATGTGAGTCCTCTGTGAGGCTGAAAGGTCTGGGGAAGCACAGAAGAGGAAGGGAGCCCTGTGGGAGGAGGGCGGGCTGCCACTGGCCTAAGCCTGAAAAGACAGGCCGGGATTAGGGACAGGCAGAGGCAAGGAGGAGGAGGCACCAACGCTCAGGACTCATCTTGTTTTGCTGTAATGTAGAATATGTGAAGGAAAGAAGTGAAGTAAACACAGTTTGTGGCCAGAGAGCAGTAGCTCTCTGAATGATAAGGAGTTTAACTTGAAAGGGCTGGGGAGCCTGTGAAGCTTTTTAAAGGGGAGAACATAAATATGAATTTGGTGTTAGCAGTGAAATGACCACTGACTATTTCAAGCATTTTTAGTCTAAATTTGTCATTCAGCACAAGAGCATGAGGCCGTCCTATTCAGAAGTATGTACAGTTTGTTTCTCATTAGGAATTCCAGGTTGGTAAACCACTCACATGTTTTCATCTGGTCCCCACGTTATTAACAAAAGAGTGACTAGGGCAGCAAGTACAATTTGTACCTAGAACAGAATTTCTGTCTGTGAGAAATTAATTGGCCTGCCTAGAGATCAACCTCATTTAAGTTCCTGGCCTCATTAGCTCTGTAGTCAACCAACAGAGCTAGAATCTAAATGGAAATTGCCATCTGTCCAGATAAAGATTAAAAAGGTAAAAAGGACATACACATTTTCCAGCATAGAATAATTGTTGGCTCCATTACATAGTTTCTTTTCAGAAAAATCATTTGAAATTTAATTCCTTTTACCTGTAGGAGATCTTAAGTCTAAGACTATAGCCTGGAAAATAACTTATAGGTGTGTAAGTTTGTAAGGTAAAAATGAAAATGTTGTTGACATTTTGATCTAATAGATCCGTAGATCTTGTTTACATCATGATCATTACTGGTCAATGAAATTATTAGTTTTCAATGACTTTTATTAAATATAAAACTTAGCTAATCTAAAAATTTTCTCTATTTTTTATATTCAAACATTAATTATTTACTAACTGTCAAGTATTAAGTTTAGGTAATTCGGCTCATTTAATCCTTTTAACAGCTTTGCAAGATATGTGTTGTTAGCTCTCTCTTCACAGATGAGGTATCACATTGCATCTCATCTGGCAGGAGCAGAGCTGGGTTTTTAAGCTTGTGCTTCAAAGCCTAGCTCTTAACCAGTCCCCCATATGCTAAGCATACGTGCACGATACTGAATGCACCAAGTAGCTTAGAATTAAATGGAGTCAATATTAAATTTAACTATTCTAGTTTTTATCACTAATCAAAATGAAACAGCCTTTTAAATAATCCTATTAGCTAAGATAGTCTTTTATACATTTTAAGACCATGTCAGACTAGTTATAACAGAATGAGCTGAATATTGCTTCTTTAGTACTAGGAGTACTAGCTCCCAAGCTGAATCTTCTAGTCAGTTTTTCATTTAATAAAACAAAAAACAATGTAGGCTGGGTGGGGTGGCTCACACCTGTAATTCCAGCACTTTGGGAGGCCAACGCAGGAAGATCGCTCAAGCCCAGGAGTTCAAGACCAGCCAGGTCATAGTAAGGCCTCGTCTCTACAAAAAATATATATATATATATAAATGGCAGTACATCATTTTGGCTGATTCCCCCATATAAACTCCTTATGTACCATTTATGACATTCTTTAAAATCTTAAATATAGTTATTGGCTAAAATTTAGATTTTACAAATTGTTTCATTTAAGCGTTCCATAATCACATATAATAGCTGTTTGATGTGGTCCCTGAAGCTAGATTCAAAACCACCATGAACTACATTATTATTAGCCTTTTCCAGATTTACCAGTGGTTTACAGTGATATATTAATATGATAAAAGTCAGTACCTAAAATGTCTGAAAAAAACTGCTAAAGTACTTGTCATCAAATTTTCACTTTTGAATAAAATGTTATTCCCCCCGACCAAATTCGTGTTTTTAAGCCTTACACCCTAGCAGAGAGGAGAGGGAGTTTTTATAAGCACAAATATTTAGTAGAGTTAAAATTTAGGATATTAGAAAGTGTCAAAAAAAAAAAAAGGAATAAGACCTACTATTTTATAGCACAGTAGGGTAACTATTGCCAATAATAACTTAATTGTATATTTTAAAATAACTTAAAGAATGTAATTGGATTGTTTCTAACTCAAAGGATAAATGCTTGAGAGGAGGATAAAAAGAGAAAATGTCAACACTTCTGGATTATCTAATAGCTGTTTGGATCAAACAAAGATTAATTAAAAATAAAATCTTCATTAATAAAAATTCATACTTTATTAATTTTTTTTAACTTAATATTATTTTCAGTTCCAAGATCTCATTCAGGAGACCACATTAAATTTAGTCATCTTGTCTTCTTAGGCTCCTCCTGGCTCTGACAGTTTCTCAAACATTTTTTGTTTTTGATGACCATGACAATTTTTTGAGACATAGTGATCAGATATTTTGTAGACTGTCCCTCAGTTGCAAATTGAGTACTTTGTAATATTTTGGATAACAGTCCTTTATCATGTATGTTCTGCAATGATTTTCTCCTGGTTTCTGCCTTGTCTTTTCTTTTAAAAAATTTTTAAGTATTTACATATATTTTTTGCTTTTATTATTATTTTTTATTGACACATAATTGTGTATATTTATAGGGCACAGTGTAATTTTTGATACATGTACACAGTGTGTAATAAATCAAGGTAGTCGGCATATCCATGTCCTCAAACATCATTTTTTTGTTTTGGGAACATTCAAAATCCACTCTTTTGGTATTTGAACATGTACAGTAAATTGTTATACTCTCCCTACAGTGCTATAGAATACTAGAACTTATTCTTCCTATCTAGCTGTAATTTTGTATCTGTTAACCAACCTTTGGCTACTGCCCACCTCCCCAGCAGCCTCTAGTAAGCACTGTTCTACCCTCTACTTCCCTGGGATCAACGTTTTTAGCTTCCACATGTGGGTGAAAACATACAGTATTTATCTTTCTGTGCCTGGCTTATTTCACTTAACATAACGTCCTCGAGGCTCATCCATGTTGCTGTGAATGATAGTACTTAAATCTTTTTTACAGCTGAATAGTATTCCATCGTTTATACATAACACATTTTCTTTATCCATTCATCTATTGATGGATGCTTAGGTTGAATTCATATCTTGGCTATTGTGTATAGAGCTGCAATGAACATGGGAGTGCAGATAATGCTTTAGCATACTGATTTCCTTTCCCTTGGCTGTATTCCCGATAGTAGTGGGACTGCTGGTCATATGGTAGTTCTACTTTTGAATTTTTAAGGAACTTCCATACTGTTTTCCACAGTGGCTATACTAATTTAAATTCCCGCCAACAGCGTATGAGAACTCCTGTTTCTCCGTGTTCTTGCCAGAATTTGTTATTTTTGGTCTTTTCGCTAATAGCTATTCTTTTTTTTTTTTTTAGTTTTAGGGGGTAAGGGGGTACATGTGCTTGTTTGTTGTGTGGCTGTATTGCATATTGAAGGAGATTGGGCTTGTAGTGTACCCAATACCCAAACAGAGAACGTTGTACCCAATAGGTAGTTTTTCCATCTTTGTCCCTTCCCACCCTTCCCCCCTTTTTGGAGTCCCTAGTGCCTGTTATTTCCATGTAGCAATAGCTATTCTAACTAGGGTGAGATGATATCTCATTGTGGTTTTGATTTGTATTTCCTTTATAATTAGTGATGTTGAACGTTTTTCCATATACCTCTTGGCCATTCATGTACCTTCTTTTGAGAGATGTCTATTCAGTTCATTTGCCCATTTTTTAATAGGATTTTTTTTAATTTTTATTTTTTGCTGTTGCATTGTTTGGGTTCCTTGTGTAAGAATTTCTTGGGAATTTTAATTATAGGGCCATTATGAAAAATAGTATGGAGGTTCCTCTGAAACAAAACAAAACGAAAATAGAACACCATATGGCCAGCAGTCCCAGTACTAGGGATATATTCAAAGGAAAGGATATTAATCCCTTGTGGGATGAGTAGTTTGTAGGTATTTTCTCCCATTTTGCTGGTTGTCTTTTCAGTCTTGATGTTTTTTTTTTCCAGGCAGAAGCTTTTTAGTTTGATACAATCTAGTTTGTCGATTTTTGCTTTTGTCGCTTGTGTCTTGAGGTCTTCTCCATAAAATCTTTGTCCAAACCAATGTTCTGAAATGTTTCCCATATGTTTTCTTCTAGTAGTTTCGTGGTTTCAGCTCTTACATTTAAGTCTTTAGTCCATTATGAGTTGATTTTTTGTATAGGGTGAAAGTTAGGGGTCTAGTTTCATTCTTCTGCATATGGATATTCGCTTATCCCAGCATCGTTTATTGATGAGACCATGTATTTCCCAATGAATGTTCTTGGTGCCTTTGTCAAAAACTGGTTGGCTATAAATACGTGGATTTATTTGTGGGTTTTCTGGGTTCTCTGTTCTGTTCCAGCATGTCTGTTTTTATGCTAGCATCATGCTGTTTTGGTTACTATAGCTTTTTGTAGTATATTTTGAAGTCAGACAATCTGATGATTCCAGCTTTGTTATTTTTACTCAGGATTGCTCTGGCTATTCAGGGTCTTGTGTGATTCCATATGAGTTTTAGAATTTTTTTTTTTCTATTTCTGTGAGGAATGTCATTGGTGTTTTGATAGGGATTGCATTTAATCTGTAGATCACTTTTGGCAGCATGATCATTTTCACAATATTCTTCTAATGCATGAACATGGGGATGTCTTTTCATTTTTGTGTCTTCTTCAACTTGTTTCATTAGTGTTTTATAGTTTGTCTTGTAGAGATCTTTCATCCCCTTGATCTGAAACTCCTAGGCTCAAGCGATCCTCCTGCCTCAGCCTCCCAAAGTGCTGAGATTACAGGTGTGAGCCACCACACCTGGCTCTTTCCTTCCCTTGGTTAAATTTATTCTTAAGTATTGTAATTTTTTGTAACTATTGTAAGTGGGACTGCTTTCTTGATTTCTTCCCCCCTGCAATTTCATTGTTGGTGTGTAGAAATGCTACTGATTTTTGTATATTGATTTTGTATCCTGCAGCTTTACTGAATTTATTTATCAAGTTCTGAAAGTTTTTTTTGGTGGTGCTTTTAGAGTTTTCTATACATAAGATCATGTCATCTGCAAACAGAGGCATTTTGACTTCCTCCTTTCCTGTTTGGATGTCTTTATTTCTTTCTTGTGCCTAATTGCTCTCTCTAGGACTTCAAAAAACGGCAAAAATTTGCATTACAATAAACCTATAATTGTAAGTTGAAATTTGAGGAGTTTGCCTCAAACCTAAATGCTGTGAAAGCTAGTTTAGAAAGTCATATAAAAAGCTAGTACGTAAATGAAGGAATTATATTGTAGCCGTTTAAGTGAACCCAAGACTGGAAGGCTGCACAGCCAACTTGTTCTTCACTGCTCCCTTCCCCACTGGATCGCTGTTACTTCCCGACTTGGGAGTCATTTCTGGCTGAGCTTTCCCTCATCTGTGTTAGATGCCACTCCTTTGAGTTCCTGCGGCACCTCATGCCTTACTCTGTCATGCTCTGTTGCCATTGAAATATACCTCCCCTCTCCTGTAAGCTCCTTGAGCTCCAGGACTGTCTTTTTCATCTTTGTATCACAGTGACTGGCACAGTGACTGGCATATGTCAGTGAATAATAGATAACTAGTTATGAGGCTCTGAGTTCTCAAATCTTTGACCTCGAAAGCTTTTCTTTCATATAAGAAAACAATTAATCCTTGCCCCTACAATCTCAGTTTACTTAGCATCCTGTCAATTGGAAATTAGTGTAATGTGAGAGGGATTCAGTTTGGATTCCTGACTGCCCTTCACTGGCCGTGTGGCCCTTCACTAGCTTGCTTGGGCAAGGCACTGTATTTGTTTTTCTAGGCTTTAGTCTTGAATCTTCTCAGTGAAAGGTTTGAGTGGGTGATCTTCATGTTCCAATACAGCTGCAAGGCTCTGTGGCCTAGCAGCAGAGTGGAGTAGTGAAAGACTAGTCACCTGACAGGCAGAGCGAAGTCTGTTCCTCACCCAACCGCTGAGTAGCCTGGTAACTCATGCTTACCAAGTATTTGTGCATATCTACTGTGCCTTGAAGATTTGTGTATGTGATGTGCCAGAGGCAAAACAAATGCTAACGTAATTTAGAAACACAGATATTAAGTTAGTTAAGTATAGGTGTAATTAGGTTAAGTTAGGTATAATTTGTGTTAATTATATTTTACCATATTCTTCTCATGTGAAAATTGGTTATTCACATGTGGTATATGGGATCATTAGGATATAGCATTACGTTAATCAAGATAATGTTTCTCCATTTCTTTGTCTTCCTGGTTAATAAGTGTTTAGGAAAGTTGTTTCTTGAAAATGTTTGAAATGTAGTCAAAAAAGTAATTTGAATTATGTTTTAATGTTGGCCAGTGTATTTTATTTTGCTTCAAGAAAGTTTAATAAAAAACATTAAAAATGCAAAACAATCTCAACAATGTGAACTTTTACCTTTTTGATACTTTTTGTATTCATCATGATCGAGGATTCTGACTTGTGAGGTCTGTTTATTTTTATATACTTTCAGCTCATTTAGAGGCGAGTTTTGAGGAGGTAGAGAACAACCTGCTGCATCTGGAAGACTTATGTGGGCAGTGTGAATTAGAAAGATGCAAACATATGCAGTCCCAGCAACTGGAGAATTACAAGAAAAATAAGAGGTGAGTTTGAAAAGTTTGCCACAGTATTCATTTCAGTCTCGAAGTTTTCCATATTACTTTACATGCTACTCTTTAGAAGTCCCGGCTGATAAAAGACAAAGGTTTCAACATAAAACTGATAAATAAGCTTTCCAAAACTTTTTTTAAAAACCACTGTCTGTTGCCATCTTTTGGAAATGAGTTATAAAAAACTCAGGAGAAGGTAAAACATGAATCCCAAATATAAAGATGAAGGAGTGGAGCACAGGGCAAAGTTTTCCAGCAAAATAGGAGCCCTGAGCTAGTTTTCTCCAAGAGGCAAATGAGTGGGTTGCTCTTTTCTTTTCCTGCTCTTCTCCTCCATTACTAGAGCAGAAGGGAAGAAACATGAGCTCAGGCTGTGGAAAGGGGCTGGAGGGCTTCAAATCTCAGCTCGGTCACACACTACCTTTGGGACCTTAGGCAAATTATTTTATCTCTCTTGGCCTCAATGTCACTGATTTATGATGGGGATAATGATGTACCCCTATCATAGAGTTGTTATAAGGATTAAACGAATTAATTGTTACCTAATTCAGTTAGTGCTTTGTAAATATTAGTTATAATAATGGCTGTTATCACTAGGCCAACCTGAACTGGAGATGGAAAAGGAGTCTAAGGGTAACAGCCTGCTAGACTAGCTCTGGCATCCCAAGTCCTGCAGTGGCCATCTCAGAGAAGGAAGGTACAGGGTTGGTATTTCTGAAGTCCGTGGGGAGTCAGTCTCAGAGGACATGAGACAGACTGTCATCTGTGCTGGGCGCCTCTGGAACTGAAGCTGGAGGCGGGCTTTGCTAGTTGGGAGGAAGCGGAAGTCATGGGATTGGGTCTGGCTGTGGCCCAAGAGCAGATTTGGTGGAGAGAGAGATGGATAGGTTGGGCAGAGTACACTCTTGGTGTTAGGAGTGTTGATAAGTGGAGTTGTTCTGGATCTAGGATGTGACAATAACAGGAGTGGGTTGCTGTCATGGACAGGAGGAGCTGGTCACTAATATACCACCACCCCCCTACCCCCAAGGAAGCTAATAACATAGATGAGGTGGATTATTGTATTGATGTTAAAATCTTCTAGAATGAGGCCAAGGGATGAGGCAGAAATGAATAGAAATGAGTATTTTAGAACACAAGTTCTCAATCAGGGTCATGTATCCTTAGAGATGGGCACTAAATGTTAATGAGCCATAAGAGTCACCTGGGGAGAGTATTTAAAATGGGGATTCCTGGGCTTTGTCCTTGGGGAGTCCATTCTAAAGTTAATTCCAGTGGAGAAAGTTGAAATGACTCCTTATTCCACAAGCCTCTAGAATGGTTTAAATTTAGAATGGTTTGAAACAGGCATTCTAGGTAATTCTGATATGGGTGGCCTGTGGACCATACTTTGAGAGACTGCCAGGCAGGGATGAGAGATGGGTTGTGTGCAGGCTGTAAATGGAAGAGCTTCAGAAGAGCTCCAGGGAGGCCATGGATCAAATTATTCACAAAAGGTTGTATGTGTGCAAATTTTCCAGAGGTGCTTTCTGTACATTTCATTTGTCCCACAAAGATTGTAGGAGGGCATTTGGCAGCATTAAGAATGGAGTCCTTGGCCAGGTGCAGTGGCTCACGCCGGTAATCCCAGCACTTTGGGAGGCCAAGGCGGGCAGATCATGTGGTCAGGAGATCGATACTGTGCTGGCTAACACGGTGAAACCCTGTCTCTACTAAAAATACAAAAAATTAGCCGGGTGTGGTGGTGGGTGCCTGTAGTCCCAGCTACTCGGGAGGCTGAGGCAGGAGAATGGCATGAACCCGGGAGGCGCAGCTTGCAGTGAGCCGAGATCACGCCACTGCACTCCATCCTGGGCAACAGAGCAAGACTCCGTCTCAAAAAAAAAAAGAATGGAGTCCGTGTCAGAGAAGGGACTTTTTTTTTTTTTTTTTTTTCTTTTTTTTTGAGATGGAGTTTCACTGTTGTTGCTCAGGCTGGAGTGCAATGGCATGATCTTGGCTCACTGCAACCTCCGCCTCCTGGGTTAAAGTGTTTCTTCTGTCTCCCGAGTAGCTGGGATTACAGGCTCACACCACCATGCCCAGCAAATTTTTTTTATTTTTAGTAGAGATGGAGTGTCACCATGTTGGCCAGACTGGTCTCAAACCCCTGACCTCTGATGATCCACTCGCCTCAGCCTCCCAAAGTGCTGGGATTATAGGCGTGAGCCATCACGCCTGGCCTAGAGAAGGGACTTTTGAATGAGTGGGTGAGCCTTGTGACCCAGGGCATTTCCAGACTGATATGTGGGCGTGGGAAAAGAGGAACTTCCCTTAAGAGGAAGATAGCAGAGGTAGAAATGGTCAGGCTAGTCTTCATTGTTAAATGAAAAGTTAGAGAGACATTCTGTTGTGAAGAAGTTAGGCATGGAAATATGTTTATAATGCAACAAGAGTTTCAAGGAACATGGTAGGAAGGCCTAGAATTTTGAGAGGAAATTTTTGCAGGAGGTTGGACAGCTTGGGTACAGGTCATGTGACCCTAGAAGGTGGTTTTCTCGTGTGTGAAATGGGGATAATAATAGTACAGTACATTATAGGGTTTTAGGGAATCAGTAAAGTGCTTGGAATAGTGCTTGGCACCAGCTAAGTGCTCTGTCAGTGGCTGCCAGCTCTGACTGACTCGTATTATTACTTGTGCAGCTATAAAGAGATGGGTATTCTATATTTTTAAATAGCCCATTGCTTTTTAGCTACATAATACAAAAAGTATATGAATATTGTGATTTTTCTATCCAGATATGTTGAAATGTGATTGTTGGAAACATATGATAGCAATACCTCAAAGATATTGTGGATTCTGTTCCAGTCCACTGCATTCTGCAGTAAAGCTAGTTACATGATTTTTTTTTGCTTTCCTAGTGCATATAAAAATTATGTTTATACAGTATGTAGTCTATTAAATGTGCACTAGCATTATGTCTTAAAACACAATGTACATACCTTAATTAAAAATACTTTATTGCTGATGATCATCAGCCTTCAGTGAGTTGTGATCTTTTTGATGGTGGAGAGTCTTGCCTCTATGGTAATGGCTGCTGACTTACCAGGTGGTGGTTGCTGAAGGTTAAGATGGCTGTGGCAATATCTTAATTAAAATAAGCTAACAATGAAGTTTGCTACATCGATTGACTCTTTCTTCCTGGAAAGATTTCTCTGCAGCATGCGTTGCTGTTTGACAGCATTTCACCCATAGTAGAATTACTTAAAAAATTGGAATCAGTCCTCTCAAACATTGCTGCTGCTTTATCAACTCAGTTTACATAACATTCTATGTCCTTTCTTGTCATTTCAAAAATGTTGACAGCATCTTCACCAGAAGTAGGTTTCTTCTCAAGAAACCACTTCCTTTGCTCATCCATAGGAAGTAACTCCTCATCTGTTTAAGTTGGATCACGAGATTGCAGTAATTCAATCATATCTTCAGGCTTCACTTCTAATTCTAGTTCTCTTGCTGTTTCTACCACATCTGTAGTTATTTCCTTCACAGAAATCTTGAACGTCTCAGAGTCATCCATGAGGGTTGGAATCCACTTCTTCAAAATTCTTGCTAATGTTTGATATTTTGACCTCCTCACATTAATTATGAACATTCTTAATGGCATCTGGAATGGTTAACCCTTTCCAGAGGTTTTCAGTTGACCTAGATCCGTTGAAGGAATCATTATCTATGGTAGCTATAGCCTTACAAAATGTATTTCTTAAATAATAAGACTTAAAAGTTGAAATGACTCCTTATTCCATAGGCTGCAGAATCAGTGTTGTGTTCACAACAATGAAACAACGTTGTTCTTATTCATCTTCATGAGAGCTCTTGGGTGACCAGGTGCATTGTCAAGGAGCAATATTATTTGGAAAGGAATTTTTTTTTTTTTTTTTCTGAGCAGTAGGTCTGAACAGTAGGCTTAAAGTATTCAGTAAACTATGCCACAAACAGATGTGCTTTCACCCAGGCTTTGTTGTTACATTTATACAGCACAGGCAGAGTAAATTTAGCATAATTCTATGGATTTTCAGGATGCCCCCAAAGATTTTCAGAGTAGTAAATGAGGCATTGGCTTCAGCTTAAAAGTCACCAGTTGTATTAGTCCCTAACAAGAGAATCAGACTGTCCTTTGAAGGTTTGAAGCCAGGCATGGACTTCCTCTCTCTAGCTATGAAAGTCCTAGGTGTCATCTTCTTCCAATAAAAGTCTATTTTGTCTGTTGACAATCTGCTGTTTAGCATAGCCACCTTCATCAGTTATCGTAGCTAGATCTTCTGGATAAGCTGCTGCAGCTTTTACATCAGCACTTGCTGCTTCACCTTGCACTTTGCTGTTATGGAGATGACTTCTTACTTTAAATTCCATGAATCAACCTCTGCTAGCATCAAACTTTTCCAGCTTTCTCACCTGTTTTAGCTTTCATAGAACTGAAGAGAGTTGGAACCTTGCTCTGGATTAGGTTTTAACTTAAGGAAGGGAATGTTGTGGCTGGTTTAATCTTCTGTCCAGACTACTCAGACTTTCTCCATATAAGCAATACGGTGGGTTTGTTTTCTTATCATTCATGTGTTCACTGGAGTAGCATTTTTAATTTCCTTTCAGAGCTTTCCTTGGCATTCACAACCTAGCTAACCGTTTTGTGCAAAAGGCCTAGCTTTTGGCCTGTCTTGGCTTTCGACATGCCTTCCTCACTAAGCTTGATTATTTCTAGCTTTTGATTTCAAGTGAGAGATGTAAGACTCTTTCTTTCACTTGAATAATTAGAGGCCATTGTAGGGTTATTATTAATAATTGGCCTGATTTCAATATTATTGGGTCTCAGGAAATAGAGGGGTCCAAGGAGAGGGAGAGAAATTGGAGAATGGCTGGTCAGTGGAGCAGTCAGAACACATACAACATTTATGGGGCTTGTGGCACCCCAAAACAATGACAACAATATGTGCTGGTGTGTACCGCAGAATTCTAGAAGGGCTCAGGAGTTGAAGGCACCAGGATCTTGAAAGATAAGGTGTGTCGAAAGCACATATGTGAAGTAAGATCCCTTGATCCTCCGCTTAGCCAGGTGATCACCCTATCCCTAGCTCATCAGGCAATGTGGAATTTCACCTGAGGGGCTCCAGACTTGACTCTAACACATTCGAGGACAGGTAGACGTACAAATGTATTGAAAACAGAGGAACTAAGGGAAAGCCTACGTAGTAAACAATAAGACTGTTTAGGCCCTTTTCCCCAGTAGGTCCCAGAACTCTGGCAGCCAAACTCACATCCCCTGTGCAGAAGAATGGAGCATTCATCTGCAAAACTGCACCTGACCAGCCCACAAGAAAAGGCCTGCAGATATGGATATTTAGGTTGTATGTATGTGGTGAAACAGCTAGGTCTGCTCTTACCACCCTCTGATGCTGAGCCCACACTCTGCATAACTTCGAATCAACTTTTGGTGCCTCACTCAAATACAAATGGACAGCTGAGGAATCATATTCAATTAAGAAAGCTTCCAAAATGAAAACAACTGAAATACGTAGACTATAAGCTAGTAAACAGTATTGTTTAAAACCTGCAGAAAAACGAGAGACTGAGGAGCAGAAGAAAACTTAAAAACGAGGCTGGGCGTGGTGGCTCACGCCTGTACTCCCAGCACTTTGGGAGGCCAAGGTGGGTGGATCACGAGGTCAGGAGATAGAGACCAGCCTGGCTAACATGGTGAAAACCTGTCTCTACTAAAAATACAAAAAAAACTAGCTGGGCATGGCAGGGTGCACCTGTAATCCCAGCTACTCAGGAGGCTGAGGTGGGAGAATTGCTTGAACCCGGAAGGCAGAGGTTGCAGTGAGCCGAGATTGCATCACTGCACTCCAGCCTGGGAGACAAAGCAAGACTGTCTCAGGAAAAAAAAAAGAACAATTGTAATTAGTAGCTTCAGATATATGGGAACATCTTGTAAGAGCCCATTTTGTATTTATGGACAAGAAAAGATGCTGTAGAAAAGGAACAAGAGAGAGCTTTTAGAAGCACATGCACCCTATAACTTAAAGTATAAAAAAAAAAAAAGAAAGAAGGTAGCAAAAGTAGAAAATTTCAACTGAAGCATAAGATAATGTTAAACCTCTAAGAGAACAAAAAGTCTGAGGAAAAACTAAGGATGTTAAGATAATTCATAAGTCCCATGTTTGAGTACTAGGAGTTTCAGAAATAAAGGAGTGAGAAGGAGGAGAGACAAATTTATTAAGGAAATAACATAAGGAAATTGTCCAGAATTGAAGGATATGAATGTTTGAGTTTAAAAGAGCCCATGAAGTGCCCGACAAAATGAGTGGAGAAAGATCTGTTGTCAAATACACATTTTTGTAAATTTCACTACACTAGGAATAAAGATCATAAAAGCCTTCAGAAAGGTTTTATATTAAGGATCAGGAATCAAAAGGAACATCAACTTTTCAGCAACAATGCTGAAAGTAGAAAATGGTTACTAAGAATATTTACTGGGCAACATTTTCATCAAGCATGAGGAAATAAAGTCATTTCCAGGCAGCCAAGGGCTCCGGTGTGGTGGATGTGGACACTTTGTCAGGAAGCTCCTGGAGGATGTGCTCCACACACAAGGGAGTAACCCAGGAGGAGGAAGAGCCTGCACAGAGCAGAGATGAGTCACTCCAGGAGGATTCATTCTGTTCAGAAGAGACACCAAGGGAATTTCTAGGGAGGTGGTGAGAAGCTTCAGCAATCCTAGAGAGCAATTCATATTGGGACAGAAAGGCCTTCTGGAGAATTCTAAGTAGTGTTTCCAAGGGGGAAAAAATGAAGCTAATGCATTGTCTTATCAGCGTGGCAATATTGAGAGAAGCTTTATGACTCCCTTATTTATTTATTTATTTATTTATAACTTGAATTATTAAACTCTGGTGGAGGGTTTAATGAGGAATTAGAGATAAGTGTGTGTGTGTTTTTTTTTTAAACCAAGCAAACAACAACAAGGTAGATATTAACACTGAGGGGAAACAGTTTTTAAAAAAGAGAAATAATATGCTACATGGCTCAGTCACAAACAGTATTTATGTGATATTGGAATAATTAAAAGCAGAATTGTGATAAAACTTGCTGGGGAGATGGGGGAGAAAAAGCATATTTGTGTTGAGGGGAAGCAGAGGTGTAAAATAGCTAATCCTCATCTTCTCCAGCAGGAAATCAAGAAGTAATATTTAAAATTGAAAAAAGAATAAATATTAATTTTTGCATATTATTTAGAAATAACAGAGGTAAATGCCAGGAAGAATAACTGAAAGAATTGAACATGGCTGCTTGTGAAAAACAGGGCAGAAAGGTGGAGAGAGCTGGGGCAGGGACTACTTGTCTTCACTATAAATACATCTCCTGGGTGCTCTTTGACTTCAGGAATGGCTATGTACTATCAACATGCAAAAATTGAATTAAACATTTTTTAATTCATTCCCTATAACATTCCCTGAATTCTTCTGCATGGAATACTAGACTGAAAAGGTTGCCATTGATAAAATATTATGTGATCAGATGAGCTCCAGAAACACTTTGCATTTGCCCATGGAGCTTTGCAGTGTGCATCAGCGTGCTAAAGATTCTGAGAATTCCTGTGGTAAAGAAATGTTTTGCTGGGCACGGTGGCTCACGCCTATAATCCCAGGACTTTGGGAGGCTGAGGCGGGCAGATATGTGAGGTCAGGAGTTCGAGACCAGCCTGGCCAACATGGTGAAACCCCATCTCTACTAAAAATATAAAAATTAGCTGGGCATGGTGTTGCGTGCCTGTAATTCCAGCTACTTGGGAGGCTGAGGCAGGAGAATCCCTTGAACTCCAGAGGTGGAGGTTGCAGTGAGCCAAGATCGTGCCACTGCACTCCAGTCTGGGCAACAGAGTGAGACTCTGTCTCAAAAAAACAAAGAAATATTTTGGCCGGGCACAGTGGCTCATGCCTGTAATCCCAGCTGAAAGCGGCAGATCACTTGAAGTCAGGAGTTCGAGACCAGCCGGGCCAACATGGTGAAACCCTGTCTCCAGTAAAAATACAAAAATTAGCTGGATGTGGTGGCGGGTGCCTGTAATCCCAGACACTCAAGAGGCTAAGGCAGGAGAATTGCTTGAACCCAGGACCGGGAGGTTGCAGTGAGCTGAGCTCACACCACTGCACTCCAGCCTGGGTTACAGAGTGAGACTCTGTCTCAAAAAAAAAAAAAAAAAAAAAAAAAAAAATTTTTTTTGACTCAGCATTTCACAACTTACTTGCTCACAGAATCAATTTGCATGTAACACATATTAACATTCTGTGACTTAGTATTCTACATAACACCATTTGAGAAATTTTCAAATACTGCCAGTGAAAAACTTATAATTTTCTGGTTCATAAGAGATGGGTCGCTTAAAAATAAACCTTATTCCTTTTTAACAAGATGCCATGCAAACTACACTAATGACTTTTCTTACTCTGAAGAAAACGATAATATGTGATAGAAAAAGTTGGATATGTGATATGCTTATGTGCATGCATTTTTTAACAATGTTTGCACACCCTGTAGCTTTCCCAAAAATCTGGGCCAGAACACTGGATGAAGGTGGGGAGAGTGGGAGAATGAAAGATAATTTTTCACACTCCTCCAGTGCTAATAGGCTCTGCAATAGGCTCCTATGGCTTTTCTCATTCAGCTCCCACCAGAGCCTGTAGTGTGGGCAGGGCAGCAATTTTTGGAGTTGAGAAGGAGATTGAGTTGCATTAAGTCATCAGACTATTTAGGGGCCAGCATCAGAACCAGAGTCTTCAGTCCAAGGCTCCCACCACACCACCACACCAACCCAAATGTGTCTTCTTTTTTGATGTTAAGTTGGAACAAACTGATTGAGTCCCAGATGTTTATACCAGTGCATCTGTAGTTTCAAATGGATATATGATATTTTGTCATTCATTTGACGGACATTCCCAGCAGAGGGAATACATTCCTGCCCCTACAAAAACAGGACTGTGACCCATTATAAAATAAATAAACACAAAATAAAATAAACGTGACAGTGGCTTCCTAGTCAGGTGATTCTCCCAGTGGGTAGGGAAATATACAGCCTAGGGATGGTTCTGATAGCTCTTACCTACCCTTGAGAAACATTTGAATAGATGGTTTAATCCACTTCATTTGTGCAGTAAAGAAGGACATCTCTCTTTAGCTAGTTATCTGAGAAAAGTGCCATCTAAGACACTTGTGTGGTTGTATGGGGAAAATACCCATAAATTGCTTTTCTAAATATTTTTCTGCATGTAAAATGATATTACTGTTACCAGTGCCTTTGTAGACAGGAACGGACACTGCCTTGATAAACAACAAAACATTGTGTAGTGGCTAGAATATGGCTATAGGCAAAGACAGGTACTCAAACCAGTAGCTAAGTTGTCAGATAGTTCAGAAGATGAGTGCACAGCCATACGAGTCTAATTCACGGACCCCTGGCAGAAGCTTTTGTAACCAATAGGAAATATATTTTTCGTAAAGAAAGAAGAGCCAATATTTAGTATAGGAGCCAAAATAAAGAACTTAAAACCATTTACATGGATTTTTCTAGCTAGCAATTAGAAAAGTGGGCTTGAGATTTGAGGGTCAGCTTATATTCTTAGGGGTGCAGAGGAAGACAGATGATAAATGTATAAAGAAAAAAAGAATAATTTTAGACAATAATATAAACCTCAAAGGAAATGGAGTAATGGTATAGTGGTAAGGCAGGGGAGGACTGCTTCAGCTAGGGTGAGCAGGACAGGCTCTTCTGAGAAGATATGTGAGAAGAGGTTTGAGTAAGATGGCAGTCATATGAGGATCTAGGACTGTACAGCTCCAAACAGAAGGAACAGTGGGAACAAAGACCCCGAGTCATGAACAGTAGGTACGTTTAGAGATAGAGCTAAATGGAAGTATAGAATCTCAACCTTCTAGATTTTTAATCTTTCCAGTGCCACCATAATCCTTAGAGTGCTTATTGAAGTTCTCTCACAATAATTAGTTATACTTGAAATCATACATAAGTGTGTAATTTGATTAAAATATTTCTTATTTCCAAGTATCTAGATCCCTATGCATCTCCTTCAGTACTTATGCTTTCCCCTTCAGTACACAGCATACCATCAGAATTTCTCCAAAAATAGTAACATCTTGAAGAACAGTGATTTTAGCAATTCTTGTTAATTATAAGTGACTCATAATTTTAACATAGCCTTCTGTTGGACTCGAAACCTGCTTAGGGGCATACTGACTCCAGAAACATTTTTCACTGATTTATCCAGACTTTGAAATTTGCTTGTCTCCTAAAACCCACCTCCTAGAAGTGGTGGTCGCTGCTGCCTCTGATGAGATTTAGTGCTTATGCATATTTTAAGGGTCCTGATTCTTTTTGCTTTATGTCTGTATATCTACTATAGTTAATGCCAAGGGACTCTGCCCTTCTTTTTGTTTGTATTTTTTTGTTTTGTTTTTTGGTAACATTTGGACTATGGACTATATTTAGAAAATCTTTAGAACAAAGTATAATAGATATATTTAAGAGATTATGGCGTATCTGTACTGGCGTTTGACCAGTGTATGTTCTAGAGACTAACTTGCCAAATTCCTGAGCTTTAAGAAATGACTGTTCAAACTCACCTGCCAAGAGACTGGCAAGTTGGGGAGAAGGGGAGGTGTGGCAGGAGTGTGGCCCTCAGGCCTGGCTTTGTGGAGCTGAGAATGGGAGAGAAGAAACCAACAGCATTCTCCAGGGTAAAGATCCAAAAACGATCTCTTTTGGTTCTTCTGGAACCAAAAGAGAAGATCGAGAGCACCTTCTCTGAAGGAGCCAAGCAGCAGGGCAGTAACTAGCTTCTGCAGTTATACAGCAGAGGTCTGTTTGGATGCTGAATGAAAAGGGGAGCAGGAGAACTTTTCCTCAGGCAATGACTTTACAAAAAGGGAGCAGACTTCTGCATCCACCAGGATGGAGTAACAGGGACCAGATTTATTCTCCCACCTGATACAATGAGAAACCAGGTGAAATAAATGAGAGAATGTTTTTAAGACACTGGATTTTGGACAAAGAAGAGATGTGATGGTACCCGATAGACAGGAAACAAGTGAGGTGAGCCCTGTGATTGCCTCTGCATCCTGCCTAGAGAGAGTTTCCAGGGTGCAGTGCAGGGAAGTGGACCCAGGCAGAGCCTGGCAGACTCAGAGTTGAAGAGCTAAATCTGGGGAGATCAAGGCAGCTGGAGTTTACAGGACATAGTCCCAGAGAGGAGAGAGTTTCTGAGAGGGTCTCCATTAATGTTCACCTGATAATACAGGTGAGGAAACTATCCAAAGCAGGAGGGAAAAAAATATCCAAGAGGGTGAGCTAACAGTGCCTGGCAGTCACACAGAGCCTCTTCCCAATAGTCAGACTGGGAAAACTCATAATTACTGAGGTGTTGGGAAGTGGACTCTGTGAATTCTTACCTCAGTAGGACGTGTAATTGGCTTTTATCTGAATACTGCTGAAGACGTGCTTAGCAAATCATAAAGCAAGCATCAGAAGAATCAAGCTGTTTCCAAGTAAATTAACTGTATAACAAACAAAGCTCAAGAGTATTTATAGGAATATAAAAATACCTAGCACCAAACAAGATAAATCACAATGTCTGGTATCTAATCAAAGATTACTAGGAAAACATATGGAGGAAGATAGTCAATCAAAGCCATTAAAAACTGATACAGATATTGGAATTAGAAGACAAGGACAGTAAAAATTGTTATTGTAACTGTATTCTGTTCAAAAAGTGAAGTAGAGACATGGAAAATATAAAAAAGGCTGAAACTTGTATCTCTTTTCTCCATTTTCTCCTTTTACTCCCCCCTCTCCCTATTAGATGCTAGATTTTAGATGGTTCCCAGGTGGTTAATTGAAAGTAAATTGACATTTTTATTTTATTGTATTTATTATAATGTAATCACATTTACTAGGCCAATGACCTCTTGAAAACAGACTGAGAGCTATGAATTTGTTGGCTTCATAAATGTGTAATCACACCTTACATTTTCTTTTAAAATTAAACCTAAGCTTATGAGTTGGCAAGGAATTGAACTTAACAAAATTTTTGCTCTAAAGTGTCTGTTAGAGAATAAATCTTGGCAGTTTCAGACTTTGTGTAGTCACGAGAACAGATGTAGCTAGAATATTTAACAGTTTATTAGATCCTTGGGTTGACAGTAAATAGAATTTAGGACTGATATTTAAGTTCATAAAGCTTTATTTTGAACAATGAGTATCTGTTTGCCACTTTTAAATAATAAATGTTTCTCTAACTGGTTTACAAAATTCTTTTCGTTATCTCTTTCCTCCAGTTATGCAAATGACACGCTGGGGTTCATAAAGCTTTTTGTTTTTAAGAGGCATGAAAACCTAAAGTATATCTTTGAGGTGGAGAGGAGCAGAGACTAAAGATATAGCAATCTCGAGAAAAGTTTTTTGAAATTAAGCAAAGCAAAATTATTATTATCCTGGGTTGAAAAATAGGTAATCCTTTTTTCCAAAGTTAGATTGATTATAGTTTGTACATTATAATTTAGAGTCTGTAATAACTTTCAGTGTTTTAGAATTCATTTATTACATTTGGAATAATATTTCACTTTTTTTATGACCCATAGTTGTGTTGGAGTTTATGTTCCATCAGTTACTGTGTTTTTCAAAGATACTTTCAAAAGTATAAAATTTATCAGTTATTTTAGTCTTCAGTTGAATGTAGCTAAAACCATGATATTACCCTATGCTTTTCTCACTTTTCTGGTTTTCTTGATGGATATGAGAGCTGGGACAGGCAGAGGCACACCTGGCAGCCTGCCATACCTGCTCTGACATCGGTGGTAAGGAAGAACCATGGTGAAGTCAGCAACGAGAAAACAGTGCTCCTCCTCTCTGCTGCAGCCCTTCTCTACCCTCTCTGGGCAGTGCTCTAGCATGGCTGTGTTGGCCCCGTTTTTTCTATGGCTAAGAAGCAGGTCTCTTTTTCTTGCCTGCCTTTTACTATTACTAGTCTTTCATTCTGGCTCAGAAAAAAAAAATTTCACTGTAATTGTTTCAAAGGAATTGAAACAATTGCTACTGGAGATAGTTTTTTGTTTTGTTTTGTTTTGTTTTCAGACAGGGTTTTGGTATATTGCTCAAGAGGTCCTCCTGCCTCAGCCTCCCAAGTAGTTGGGATTACAGGTTTGAATTATTGTGCCCGGCTAATGCTACTGGAGAGGTTTGATACTGGATTTCAAAGAGGGACATTTTCCCCCAAAGATAGCAACATTTTCCTTCCTCTCTGGAAGTTTCATGTTACGTTCTGTTTAGGACCGTTTTTTCTTTTTCTTTTTCTTTTTTTATTTTGAGATGGAATTTTGCTCTTGTTGTCCAGGCTGGAGTGCAATGGCGTGATCTCAGCTCACCACAACCTCTGCCTCCAGGTCCAAGTGATTCTCCTGCCTCAGCCTCCTGAGTAGCTGGAATTACAGGCATGCGCCACCACACCTGGCTAATTTTTTTTTTTTTTTTTTTTTTTTTTAGTAGAGACGGGGTTTCTCCATCTTGGTCAGGCTGGTCTCGAACCCCCGACCTCAGGTGATCCATCCGCCTCGGCCTAGAACCAATTCTTATTATAACTGATATCAGAGAAGTGCATTATTGTCATATAAAATAACACGTTACTTTTGAGGCAGAGAAAATAGAAGTTACAGTTCTTAAGGATTAATTCAGGTAGATTTGAGAATTTATTAGTTGATCCCAATATTTTTGCTGTACATGGGTTTTTAAAAGCTAAAAGTATCCTTTAAAATTCTTAACACTGGACTAGTTTGGGGAAAGTTAAAACACGATTTTACCTCACAATGAACTTTTAAGAATATTTCTTAATTAAAAAGAATGGGCAAGGTACGTGGCATACCACAGTTAAAATATTGTTGAAAAAGAAAGATCGCATCAACATTGTATAATATGAAAACATTGTTAGAGAACAAATCCATGATTCACTTGAAGTATTTAACCTATGTTTTTCTTAGCTTTTTAAGTAACTAAGGTCCTTGACAAATCAATCTTTATTTACCTGACTTGATACTGTCCTCTCTTGACTTCAACACCAGTGTATCCCAGATGTTCTTCTCTGCCTCAGGTTCATTTTAGTTTTCTTTGTAGATGTTTTAATGCTGGTGTTCACTTGTGCTCTGGTCTTGGTTGTTGCCTCCTCTCGTTCTGCAGACCCTCCTTGGACATGCTCTTCTACATCCTTGGCTCATCTGCCAGCCATAAGGTGATCATTATCAAACCACTGTATTCAGTGCAGGTCTCTCTTCTTACCTGCAGAACCAGTTGCCGCCTACACAGCTCTTCCTGGACTTCTCAACAGCACCATGCCCAAAATTGTCTTCCGCAGCAAAACCTGACCTTTTTCTGTTCTAATAAGATACCATCACTACAGATTTATCCAGGCCACAAATGTGGGAGTCTTCATAGTCTCCTCCTTCCTCTCCTACCATCTGCTCAGTTCTCAGTCCAGCCCAATATTTCCTGACTCTGTCCTTGCCTTTCTGTCTTCACTGATCCTTTCCGGAGTTCTAGCCCACGTCTTTGTAGCCTGAGTTACACTAATAGCCTCTTAATTAGTCTTGCTGTCTGTAGTCTTGTGTCCCCTCATTTATATTACTGTTAGAGTGCTCATTTTTTCCCAAATGCAGATATTAAGATTTCTCATAGTCAAGATAAAAAAGTAAATGATGGTGGTGACTATAGCAGTAGCCTTTATTGAACACTTAATATGTACCAGACACTGCTTAAAAACTCCAAATTAACTCATGGAAGTCTCACAGTGACCATTTGGGTAGGTGTACTCTCTTCTCTACCAATAAGAAAAGAGAGACTAAGGGAGATAAAACAACTTGTCAGGAGTTGGAAGTAGCGGTGCTGGGCCAGAACCAATGTTTTCCTGACTTCAAAGTCTCCTCATATCTTTGACAGTAAACTGCCTCCACACAAAGCCATCTGTACTCTGTGCTTGGGTGCCATGGAGTATGGAAAGGACCTTGCTTCTCTGCATGTATGGACTGCTCTGGGTGATTCAATGTAAGGATGGATTGAGATTTTAGGGCCTGGTGCTGCTTGATCAGGAATATATTTGTATGTGGGATGCATGAGTTTAAAAAAAAAAAATCCACCTTCTACCCTATCAGCTATAAATAGCAACAAGCCTGTAAGGATATACAGTTTCAAGTGGTGGGGCATGACTGCAGACAGCTAATAAATGACAAGCCATTGATTTGGTGATAATTAATGGTAGGATGGCTCTTTAAGGAATTGGCTAGCCACTAAGAATTTTGAGTAAAAAAATCAGTAACACAAAGGTGATATACATTTTTTAAATTTGTAATAAAAATTTAAATTTAAATTTGTAATAAAAATTTGTAGCCAGTTAGCTGCTGTGGACTAGTCATTAAACACCAGTACACCGATGAAAATAAAAGTGTTTTTTGCAGGCTTATTTTTGAAAACCACGACATGTCTTCAGGGCTATGTTGGGGATTTTACCTCATGCATACATCAATGATCCTGGCTTTCAATGTTAGTTTTTATTAGTTTCCTAAAAATAATGTACTTTCCCCAAGCTAGGTAGACCCAGATGTTGCCTGGATGTTTTGGGGTGGCTCTGAGTTTCACATATCTGACTCTGGAATTCTATAGATTTAGTGATCTACTTAAGTAACTTTCTGTTAGGGCTAAACTTGACCCTTGAACTGTATTCTGGATGCTGAAGATGATACACATGCAGAGTCAGCTGTGGGTTTTATTCCCAGTTCTGTCACTTACTATCTGTGTGGCCTTCCATCCTCAAGCCCCATTTTCCTCATGTATTAAGTGAGGGTGATGATACCTACAGTTAGGTAATTACAAGTTATAGGAGACAGTATGTGTAAAGTGCCTTGCATATTGTGGAGTATACAGTAGGAACTCAATAAATATCCCTTACCCCTATCTCATCTTTCCTTATCCTACTTGCTTCAACCTCTCTTTATCCAGGCATGGCTTCTAAATCAAATAGATTTTCATGTAAAATAGGTTTAGGGAAATGATTCTTGCAAGGTGGGATGGAACGTAATCCGTGTGTAACTTAGTGCTGCCAACCTGCATAGACCTTCATTATCTTTTTTGGAATCCATTTTTCTTAAATTCCAGGTCTTCTTTGTTACCATATCCTTCAGATCCTTTTCAACTTTAAATTCCAAGATTTTGGAATCTTATCATCTTGTTACTTTCTTGGCTGTATTTGCCCAAAATAGATATATACAATTTATATTAATAGCATAATAAATAAGGATATAATGCCATTTTTACAGTGAACTGGCTGCTTTTTAAGAGGTTTTATTTTATAGATAATGTTGAGAATGTCTTGCTGGTTTTGTATAAGAATAAATGAGGCTGACTCTCTTTTTGGACTCAGCCCGCCTGCACCCAGGTGAAATAAACAGCCATGTTGCTCACACAAAGCCTGTTTGGTGGTCTCTTCACATGGACGCGCATGAAATTTGGTGCCGTGACTCGGATCGGGGGACCTCCCTTAGGAGATCAATCCCCTGTCCTCCTGCTCTTTGCTCCATGAGAAAGATCCACCTACGACCTCAGGTCCTCAGACCGACCAGCCCAAGAAACATCTCACCAATTTCAAATCCGGTAAGCGGCCTCTTTTTACTCTCTTCTCCAACCTCCCTCACTATCCCTTAACCTCTTTCTCCTTTCAATCTTGGTGCCACACTTCAATCTCTCCCTTCTCTTAATTTCAATTCCTTTCATTTTCTGGTAGAGACAAAAGAGGCATGTTTTATCCGTGAACCCAAAACTCCAGCGCTGGTCACGGACTGGGAAGGCAGCCTTCCCTTGGTGTTTAATCATTGCAGGGACGCCTCTCTGATTATACACCCACGTTTCAAGGGTGTCAGACCACGCAGGGACGCCTGCCTTGGTCCTTCACCCTTAGCGGCAAGTCCCGCTTTTCTGGGGAAGGGGCAAGTACCCCAACCCCTTCTCTCCTTGTCTCTACCCCTTCTCTGCTTTCCTGGGGCAGGGGCAAGTACCCCTCAACCCCTTCTCCTTCACCCTCAGCGGCAAGTCCCACTTTTCTGGGGCAGGGGCAAGTACCCCTCAACCCCTTCTCCTTCACCCTCAGCGGCAAGTCCCGCTTTTCTGGGGCAGGGGCAAGTACCCCTCAACCCCTTCCCCTTCACCCTTAGTGGCAAGTCCTGCTTTCCTGGGGCAGGGGCAAGTACCCCTCAACCCCTTCTCCTTCACCCTTAGCGGCAAGTCCTGCTTTCCTAGGGGGCAAGAACCCCCCAATTGCTTATTTCCACACCCCCATCTCTTATCTCTGTGCCCCAATCCCTTATTTCCGTGCCCCAACCCTTTCTCTGCTTTTCTGGAGGGGAAGACCCCCACCCCTTCTCCGTGTCGCTACTCTTTTCTCTGGGCTTGCCTCCTTCACTATGGGCAAGCTTCCACCTTCCATTCCTCTTTCTTCTCCCTTAGCCTGTATTCTTAAGAACTTAAAACCTCTTCAATTCTCACCTGACCTAAAATCTAAGTGTCTTATTTTCTTCTGCAATGCCGCTTGACCCCAATACAAACTCAACAGTAGTTCCAAATAGCCAGAAAACGGCACTTTCAATTTTTCCATCCTACAAGATCTAAATAATTCTTGTTGTAAAATGGGCAAATGGTCTGAAGTGCCTGACGTCCAGGCATTCTTTTACACATCAGTCCCTTCCTAGTCTCTGTGCCCAGTGCAACTTGTCCCAAATCTTCCTTCTTTCCCTCCCGCCTGTCCCCTCAGTACCAACCCCAAGCGTCGCTGAGTCTTTCTAATCTTCCTTTTCTACAGACCCATCTGACCTCTCCCCTCCTCGACAGGCCAAGCTAGGTCCCAATTCTTCCTCAGCCTCCACTCTTCCACCCTATAATTCTTTTATCACCTCCCCTCCTCACACCCGGTCCAGCTTACAGTTTCGTTCCGTGACTAGCCCTCCCCCACCTGCCCAGCAATTTACTCTTAAAAAGGTGGCTGGAGCTAAAGGCATAGTCAAGGTTAATGCTCCTTTTTCTTTATCCCAAATCAGATAGCGTTTAGGCTCTTTTTCATCAAATATAAAAATCCAGCCCAGTTCATGACTTGTTTGGCAGCAACCCTGAGACACTTTACAGCCCTAGACCCTAAAAGGTCAAAAGGCCGTCTTATTTTCAAAATACATTTTATTACCCAATCTGCTCCCGACATTAAAACTCCAAAAATTAAATTCTGGCCCTCAAACCCCACAAAGGAATTAATCAACCTCGCCCTCAAGGTGTACAATAATAGAGAGGAAGCAGCCAGATGGCAACGCATTTCTGAGTTACAATTACTTGCCTCTGCTGTGAGACAAAACCCAGCCACACCTCCTGCATACAAGAACTTCAAAATGCCTAAGCCGCAGCAGTCAAGCATTCCTACAAGACTTCCTCCATCAGGATCCTGCTTCAAGTGCCAGAAATCTGGCCACTGGGCCAAGGAATGCCCGCAGCCCGGGATCCCTCCCAAGCCATGTCCCATCTGTGCAGGGACCCACTGGAAATCAGACTGCCCAGCTCGCCCGGCAGCCACTCCTAGAGCCCCTAAAGCTCTAGCCCAAGGCTCTCTGACTGACTCCTTCCCAGATCTGCTTGGCTTAGCGACTGAAGATTGACGCTGCCCGATCGCCTCGGAAGCCCCCTGGACCATCACGGACGCCGAGCTTCAGGTTCCCACGCCGCCTCTAATCCCGCTTAAAGCAGCCCTGAGAAACATCGCCCATTCTCTCTCCATACCACCCCCCAAAAATTTTTGCCGCTCCAAAACTTCAACACTATTTTGTTTTATTTGTCTTATTAATATAAGAAGGCAGGAATGTCAGGCCTCTGAGCCCAGGACAGGCCATCGCATCCCCTGTGACTTGCACGTATACATCCAGATGGCCTGAAGTAACTGAAGATCCACAAAAGAAGTAAAAACAGCCTTAACTGATGACATTCCACCGTTGTGGTTTGTTCCTGCCCCACCCTAACTGATCAATGTACTTTGTAATCTCCCCCACCCTTAAGAAGGTTCTTTGTAATTCTCCCCACTCTTGAGAATGTACTTTGTGAGATACACCCCTGCCCACCAGAGAACAACCCCCTTTGACTGTAATTTTCCATTAGCTTCCCAAATCCTATAAAACGGCCCCACCCCTATCTCTCTTCGCTGACTCTCTTTTCGGACTCAGCCCGCCTGCACCCAGGTGAAATAAACAGCCATGTTGCTCACACACACACACACACACACACACACACACACACACACACACACAAAAAAGAATAAATGACAACAGAGACTTTTAAGGTATAGAGAGTCCTGAGAAAATTCATCTCAAGCTGAAAGGAGGCCCCTCCCACCACCCACCCCCAATCCCCCTCAACCCCACCAAGCCTGTAGGGTGGCACCACAGGACTGTGGACTGCCGGGAAACAACAGACCTCTGACTTGTTGGTGATGAATGGTAGATGCTTCTTTCTTGAGAGTGGGCCTGTGAGATCTTTCCCAGGAACAAGTAGTCACAGTAATAGGTTCTGTCCATCAGCCATTAACAAAGGGAAACTGTTCAGGAATGTTCTATAAAAGAGTATTGCTGATCATGCTTAAAAAAAATTTCCCCTAAACATTTCTACACATGAAGAAAAATGTTAGGGTGCAATTTGCAGTTGGTGTTTTGAATGTGGTATTTTGTGTTAGCCTTTTATCATGGATTTGTCCTAGCGAGGCAGTTTAGGATTTAGAGAGAGTTTGCTTTATCTGTGTTTATGGTGGCATTTATCCAGTAGCTTCTGTCTATTAAGTTTTCATCTTGAGTCTGAGCTAGTTGATTTCCACTCATATATAGATTTAATATACTTCTTGTAACATTCCATAGGCTTATTAATGTGATTCTTTCTTTCATTTTTATTCTCCTTTATAACTCAATCCCTGGAGAGAAAATGATTAAATAATAGCAGTTTCACCCTTTGGAATATTATTAGCTTTTGATCCTGCTGTTATTTTTTGAATGTTTTAGTTTTAGGGTTATGCTAAATTTTGTAAAGGCATTAGCTGAATTGAGTAAATTTTGAAATATGTTAACATTTAAAATGAGTCATTTCAATTTTTTGTTTGATCTTCTGAAAATACTATTAAACTATGGAAATAAGAAACTCAATTTTTAGAAAATGCAAGCAACAAACAAGTTGTTTCAAATGAGATACTTGATCAAACTTTATCAAAAATAAAATCTATATTTTATTACAGCAATGGCCTCTTTGAAGAAGCAGATCTTAGTCATCCTGCAGCCTCAGTACTTGGTAATCATGATTTGCTGAGTGTCTGTTGGGTCCAACTCTGGGCACGCATGTGATGCAGGATGGAAGAGATGCAGTCTCTGCACTTCAGGAACTGTAGAGATGATACCTGTATGAACAGAACCACATTACAAGGCAGCACATGTAAAGGTGTAATATTGATAGAGTTTAGTGCTACAGAATTTTTGATAAAGGAGAGATCACTGATTGGATGTCAATGAAGTCTTCTTGGAAAAGATGAACTTGAAGGCTGTTTTACACTAATTATTATTATTAGCATTTTTATGCTAATAACACAGTTTGAAGGAGAGTGACTGGAACTTAAAACTCCTGCTTACCCATGCTTTTTCATCTGGTTAGCTGAGAGTATGACTTAATGCTTAAGAGTAAAATATCTGCCATGTTCTCGATAAATGTTGCCCATCATCATCAATTATACTGTCCTTGAAAATGCATCAGCTCAGTCCTTGCTTCTCCAGGAGGCCTTTCCTACCAAACCTAAGTGTATGAGTTGTCCTTTCTTCTTTATTCCTAGAGAATCCTCAGCATGTCATTACCAAAGCACTGTAATCTATGACATTGATTTCTAATTATTGCTTTATTTTTCTGTCTCTTCCACTAAAGTTCCTTGAGGTTATGGAACGTGTCTATTCCAAACCTAGCATTATTCCTAATGCTATTCCTAACATTATCATAGTGTCTAAGGCTTAGTAAATTTTTGTTGAATGAATGATTGAACTCAACCAAGATTATATTTAGTATACGAAAATGGATATTTATATAAGGTTGATGGCAGTGACGATGGAGAGAAGTGGATCAATTCAGGCTATCTTTTGAGATGGAATTGACAGAATTTATTGATGAATTGGATGGAGAATGAGGGAGATGGATGAGCCAAAACTTGAGGAGCCGGGTAATGCCATTAACTGAGATGACGTCAACTGGAGAAGAACAGGCTGTCTTGCAAATGTTTGAGTAGCCTACTCCACTTTTGCATAAAGCTATCAAATGGGCAGTTGCATGAGTCTGGAGCTCAAAGAAGAGATCAAGACAGAAAATGTAATCAGGAAGTTAGTAGAATATGGATGGCATTTAAAGCTAGGGATGAAATTGGCTTATGAGCGAATGTAAGCTGAGGAGAGAAGAGGGCCCAGAACCAAGCCTGCAGCACTCCAGCATCTGGTGGTCTGGAAGGGATGGAGACAAAAGCAAAAGAAACTGAGGAGGTGGGAGAACACTAGAAGGAACTGTTTCAAGAAACCACCAGTTGGGTCAAATGCTGCTTAAGGATTAGGATGAAAACAGAGAAGTGGTCTCTGGATTTGGCAACATGATGATTGTTGGTGGCGTTGATTGCGTAGTGGGGGTCCAGAAGCCAAATTGGAATGGGTTCAAGAGTGAATGCGAAGCGAGGGAGTAGGAATCTGTAGGAGTTAAATCCTCGAGTAGGCAGAAGGCGGTGGGAATCCTGTCTGCGGCTTTCAGTCTTCCTGTTTCAGCAATTTCCAAACTGAACTCATGCATTGCCCTCCAAAATCTTTTCCTTCTTATGATCCAGACTAGAACTGCCCCGGTTAGCATGCTTGTCTCCTTCCTCTCCTTACCCCATTGAGTCAGATGCCTTGGGCTGTTGAGTCTTCTTTATGATACTTTTCAAATTGGAATCCTTCATTTCATTGTCATTGCCACTTACATTTCTCTTGCCAAGTATTAATTAGCTCTTCCCCACGTGCCCCCCATGTGAGTTTCCTGTGTACTCACTGCTTTTATTCTCTCCCTTGCCAGTATATCCATCCATCACAGCTAGAACGTTCTTCCTAAAATACAGCTTTGCTCATGTTATTCTCCTGCTAAAAATAAAACAAAATATTTTAGCCTGGCACAGAGAACTCTCTACCTTTTTATCTGAATTACTTTCTCTTCATTCAGCCTGCTGTTCTGAAGTATTTGCTCCAGGACAAGTACTTGCTGAAGTATTGCTGTTCTGAAGTCTGTTTCCTAAATATAACCTGCGTCGTCTCTGGCCTCTGTGACCTCACAGTCACTGCTGCCTGTGACTGACATGCCTTTCCCTGCCTTCTCTTACATTTTCTATATTTCCAAATGCTGAGTACCTCTAACAGATGGTGGAGTACACCCTAACAATTGTGAAATTTCAAGGCTTTCAGGGCTGCTGCTTTACTTCATCAGTTCCTTAAAAGTTCCATAATACTGGTGGGGCACGATGACTCATGCCTGTAATCCCAGGACTTTGGGAGGCCGAGGCGGGCGGATCAACTGAGGTCAGGAGTTTGAGGCCAGTCTGGCCAACGTGGTGAAACCCCATCTCTACTAAAAATACAAAAATTAGCCAGTCGTGGTGGTGGGTGGCTGTAATCCCAGCTACTCGGGAGGCTGAGGCAGGAGAATTGCTTGAACCCAGGAGGCAGAGGTTGCAGTGAGCCAAGATCACACTGCTGCACTCCAGCCTGGGTGACAGAGCGAGACTCTGTCTCAAAAAAAAAAGTTGCATAATACTGATTTTTTTCTTTAAACCAATTATTTGTACCACCACTACTTCAAGCAGTCGTCTGTTTTAGGAATTGGGTACAGGAATGATTTTCTGAAGGGAAGTTTCCTGGAAATTTCGCTGACAGTTGTGGAGTTGTGGGTCATGACGCTGTGTGACAGAGGATGCCCAGAAGATGCTGGGCTTGTCCTCTTCACAGCAGCAGACAGACGGTTGCAGGGTGAGCAGGATGAGTCCACAGGAAAACCGCCCTCCTCAATTGCACACTCACTCATTAATGTATTTAATAGTAGTTGCTGGATTCCTTGTTTTTATGGTTGTTAGTATTTGGGGGTAGGAGAATAACAGTGTCTGTGAAATCATTATTCTGAGTTTCAGCTTTTTAAAACAAGAGAGCCCTTTAGAAATTCTGCTCACAGTCACACATTCTAAAAGAAGAAAATTAGAAGCTCTCTAAAGAATGTAATCATAGAAAAAAAAAGAATTACTCATTAGAATATTGAACTGAGTGTTCTGTCAACTTTCGCCACGTCGGGGAATTGCTAATGTGAGGATGTCACTAAGAAGTAGATTGAAGATATCTTTTTGAGATTCTCTTGTGATACATATTGCCTTCCTGTTGTATTCTGGTTTTTATTATCGGGGTATAAAGCAGGTTTTAGGCATATTTAGCTTGTACCTAGCTAAGCTTTTAAGAATGAAGTTGATTATGGACTGAAGGGAAACAATTACACAGGTTTTGTTTTTGTTTTTTTGTTTTGTTTCGTTTTGTTTTTTTTTTTTTTTGAGACAGAGTCTCGCTCTGTCACCCAGGCTGGAGTGCAGTGGTACGATCTTGGCTTGTTGCTAACTGTGCTTCCTGGGTTGAAGTGATTCTCCTGCCTCAGCCTCCCCAGTAACTGGGATTATAGGTGCCCACCACCACACCCGGCTAATTTTTTTGTATTTTTAGTAGAGACGGGGTTTCACCATGTTGGCCAGGCTGATCTCAAACTCCTGACCTCAGGTGATCCACCTGCCTCAGCCTCCCAAAGTGCTGGGATTACAGGCATGAGCCACCACGCCCGGCCACACAGGTTTTTGAAAAAATAGGATTGAAAATTCTTGCATAGTTTATGAACCATGGTGCTGGATAATTATTATAAGTAGATATTGTTAGGAAAAAACGGAGTGGGATGACCATCTGATTTAAGAACCTTCACTTTGGCTGTTGCAAGAACATTATCTACTTGGCCTTTCAGTAGGCAGCTTGCCAGTCTCTTCTAGCAGCTGTTGAGTGTAGTCAGCTATTTTGGAACATGAGGGGTATTGTAATTAGGTGTGTAGAAAATTGATTTAAGAATTCAAAACATCTCTAGATTTTTAGTAAAACCTGGAGTGCAAGTACAAAATAAATGTCTCATATTTTAACTGGGATAACAAGCCTTTATTTCCTCAAAATTACTCATTAGTACTGATAATGAGGAAAAAAAATACGTAACTGCAAAATTGTGAGGGAAAGCCTCAAAACAACTTGCTTTGCTTTCTTTGTCACAAAATGTTTACTTTAATCTATGTTTCCCCACTGTACACTTCCCAGGAAACTTTGTGTTTTGGCATCCTTACTTAATATTGACAAAATAATAAACCAGAAGATTCCTAGAGGCTTGGCCCTTTGTGGCATGAGCTGTGCACCTCAATCCTTTGATATGCACTTTCCCCCTTTTCTCCTTTGCTGTTGAAAGGGAAAACAACTGCTTCTATTTTGGATAATTCTTAACTAACGATCTCAAAAATCCAGTATTGAATATTTACCCATCAAGGAAAAATTGTGTTAAGTGCTTTTTATAAACTGATTCTTACATGTATGAGATGGTTCACAGCTGGGATTAAAATGCTTTCTGTGTTCTTATAATTGTTTTATTGTTTAGATGAAATTGTTTAGATTATTATTTGGATTCTGGTGGAACTTTTTTGAGCCATTAATAGAAAATAGCAGAAATAACTGAAAATAGTTGGTTTAGGCTCATCGCACTGGTCATTTCAGTAAAGTGTAACTGATATGTGAAGATCCAGAAATACCACTGTGGGCATTTAAAGTACATAAGTTTTT
This sequence comes from Gorilla gorilla gorilla, assembly GCF_029281585.2. NCBI lineage: Eukaryota > Metazoa > Chordata > Mammalia > Primates > Hominidae > Gorilla > Gorilla gorilla. The sequence continues at coordinate 33,287,812 of NC_073229.2, read as the reverse complement.
ATTATGATGGAAGAACAGTTTTCATTGGGGAGATTTTTAATTTGCATTGTCTTGTCTTTTTTTTTTTTTCCTACAGGAAGGAACTTGAAACCTTCAAAGGTAATTTTGTGTTAATTCTTCACTTTAAAGTAGTTGAGAGTTCATTGGTGTCAGATGTTCTCTCGACAATGATGAACAAACTCATTTTTTAAAATCAGTTTACATAAAACAGTAAAACTTTACTTAATACTGTTTTTGTAGGTTTTGCTTAATCACAGGTGGTTTTGATATTCTCTTTAGCACATGTACCAAGTGAGAGTTCCTGCTAATGACCTTAATAAGTGGTATGTTAGGAAGGTGCAGTGCTAACTTTGAGGTTGTTGAGAATCATAGTTTAAGAAGATTCTGGTTTCTCTTGTACAGTCTGGGCCATGTGGAAAGGGAATGGTGACAGAGATCAAGAGGTGCCCCTGTAATTGACCTTGCAGTCACTCGAACCTCCTGAGAGGTCTTCAGTGCTGGGCCCTGCTCTGCTGCTGTCTTGTGACTTTGGATGAGTCTCTTACCTTTTCAGGCACAGTTTCTCTCTCCATCTGTAAAATTAGAGGCTCAGATGAAATATATTCTGAGATTCCAAAAGCACCCAGCATTACTTTTTACTTTTAGGGAATGCCTGAAGGAGGGACACTAGAGAATAATTCTTGGTTATGTTGACCCTTACTGGTCATGGAGAAACACTAGTGAAAAACAGAAAAAAACACAAACTTTCCAGCAGCTCAAGGTTCTTCCAGTTTCCCATTTTTCAATTAATTACTCATGAGCAATTAAGTAGTAGAAATCCTATTCTCGAGAGACTCATTTCAATAACTGAGAAAACTTTTTGAATTACTTATTAAAACACTTCTGATTTTGTTGTTTTATGCTTATTATACTTCACATATAAACCAGCATTGTCTTTTAGATTTACCGAATGGTTAAAGATTTCCAAGTATATCATTTATGGTTGAATTGTTTATATGTCTGATCTGTTTGGATTTAGAAAAAATGACGAATTCTCAAGATAAAAGGTATAAAGGCATATTCCTCCCATAGCTATTATTGAACAGCTTTGTTTGGCTGGATTTCTGTTTTACCTACTACGGCTCTAGTAAATGATTAAGTTCATGGCCAGTTTGTTGAAGGTAATGTTAAATGATCATGTGATACAATGTGTTGTCACGGCTGTCATTGTTCTTAATTCAATTTGTAAACCACTACTTGTATACATTTTTTTTTCAATCAGTGGTTTAAAATAAGATTTGAAATCCTTATAAAATGCCTTTTCCTTCTCATTCTTTTCTTTTGGTTGACTAGTTTAGTATCTTCTTATATAACAGTAAGAGATTAAAAAAACAATCAAGTTAATATTAAAAGACAGGGCAGGGACACAGATTATGTAAAATGTCAATTTTACTTGCATCTCAGTGCTGAGGCATACTTTTTTTAGTGTGACAATATTCAGAGAAAAAGAAGAGAATAGCAGTTTGCAAAAGGTTAGGTAGTGTTGTATATTACCCGATAGAATAATTCAATTTAGGCTGAAATATCTTGTTTATACACACATTCCTAATTATGTACAATTAACAGCACATCAAATCCACCCACAGGCCAATTAAAGATCTCAAATGTGAACAAACCCTAAATTGAATGTTGCATTATATCTAGATTTTTAGTATCAGTGTTCATTCAAAATTGTTTCTTCTTGAGTGTTTTGCTAATATTTTTAAAACGTGGCCTGGGCATGGTAGCTCACGCCTGTAATCCCAGCACTTTGGAAGGGCCTCCTTTGGGAGGCCGAGGGGGATCACCTGAGGTCAGGAGTTCAAGACCAGCCTGGCCAACATGGTGAAACCCCATCTCTACTAAAAATTCAAAAACTAGTCAGGCGTGGTGGTACCCTCAGCTACTCAGGAGGCTAAGGCAGGAGAATCGCTTGACCTGGGAGGTGCAGTGAGCCAAGATTATGCCATTGCACTCCAGCCTGTGCCACAGAATGAGACTCTTGTCTCAAAAAAAAAAAAAAAAAGTACCCTATAACAAGAAAAACAGAAATATAATAGCTCTTCCAAAGTATTAGTGAAGAAAAAAAGATGTAAAAGTTTGTTCGAACATATTGTGGCAATTTATTATTTTTTGAATATTGCCTTTTTCCTTTTCAGGTTGCAGGAAAATAAAAGGTGTTACTTCCTCCAATTGCTTTATTCAACTTATATTTAGAAGCTCTTTTCTAAATTGGGGGAAAACTAACTTTTGAGAACCAAAATACAGAATTAGTAACCCTCAAAGTTAGTAATGTAGATTAATATCATCCACCAAGTTCTGGATTCTCCCTTCTAATACTCCATTGAGGTTGATGAGTTACATTCACCTTCTGGTGCATATTGCCAATCTCTACAAGATTATTAAAACCAGTTGTTGTTCTTATTTTAATATTGGCGGTAGGAAATTTTTCTGTGTTCCCCAAATACTGCATTCATTTAAAATTTTTAGTGACATCACTCAAATATTAGACAGCAGAAAAAGAGGATAGGATCATAAAAGTCCTTATTTTATATTTTTAATGGGGAAGGAATTCCATTATTGTAAGCACATGTAGAGTACATAAGCTTTCATAGTCTTTAAAGACATAAGACATTGAAGACTTAGCTCTGGAAAGCAGAGCCAGTGGTTAAGGTAGGACAAGAGTGGTCAGAGAAACGGGAAGACTAAGGCAATGTAGTGACAAAAAAACTACAGAGGAGAGTTTAAAGGAGGAAAAGTGGTTATCCATAATATAATTAATGCAGAGAAGTTGAGCTGAATGGAGAGAGCCTGTGGGATTTGACAATGAACAGGTCATTGGTGACCTGAAAGAGCTGTTTGTAAAGGTTGAATCCGAATTGAAAATCAGAAGTGTATGAATAGGCCGGGCATGGTGGCTCACGCCTGTAATCCTAGCACTTTGGAAGGCTGAGGCAAGCGGATCACTTGAGGTCAGGCATTCGAGAACAACCTGGCCAGCATGGTGAAACCCCATCTCTACTAAAAATACAAAAAATTAGCCCAGCGTGGTGGTGGGCGCCTATAGTCCCAGCTACTTGGGAGGCTGGGGCATGAGAATTGCTTGAACCTGGGAGGCAGAGGCTTCAGTGAGTGAGCCGAGATTGTGCCACTGCACTCCAGCCTTGGCAACAGAGTAAGACTCTGTCTCCAAAAAAAGAAGTGTATGAGTAGTTAGGAAATAAAGGTGACATGAACTAACTATTCAATCATGAATGGTAGAAAAAAATGAAAATGTAACGAGATGGGATCCGGGTCAAAGTCAGGGGAGGTATAGTTGAAGATATTGAAGGAGTCATTATGATACTAAAGAAAATGGAAAGAAGTGGTATCCAGATAGGTTATCCTTGGAGAGTATCCAGGGATGTCTCTTTTCCTAAGACCTTAGAGAAGGAAAGGATGGCTGATAATATAGGGAAAAGTTGACATGGAAGGATTAAATAATTTTTTGAGAATTCACGTAAGGAATGATAATCTGAATTTTCAGGGCTAGGCTCAGAAGCAGAAATAAAAAAGCAAAACAAATATGCTTTGGTTAACACAGAGTTGGAAATGGGAAGACATGTAAGATGGGCCAGCAGGCATGGTAACCATGGATGCTAGTGAGACTATGATTGAAATGATTGGCTGTGGAGTTCTGACTAGAGAGAGGGGAGGCCTGACCAGACCAGCAGAATAAGCAGGCTGAATGGTACAGGTGAGGTACCCCGTAAAGGGGAAGAACACTTTTAGTGGTTGAGGTGGATCTTGTGGTCAAAGAAGAGATTTCAGTTTGAAATCTTAGAAGGGGAGCAATTCCCAGTGATGGTGATGGCTAAATTTGAGTAAAAATAGAAGGCACCAAGCCATCTGACTTGGAGACTTCTGAGGCTGTGAGGAGTCTCACTTGTTTGGATGACTCGTGGATGTGGCTTATGCATATTACTGGCTTGGCAGCCCTTAGCATGTTACAGATAGGGATGATGATGCTAGATGGTAAACTTCAGTAGAGTTTGTTGGTTCACTTCAAGAGTTGGCTTAACATGTGAGACAAAACTATTCAGCTGCCATTGAACAATACTTAAGTGACTCAGGTTGGATGATGTTACTGTCCTCTGTCCTCAGGGAGCTAAAGGACTGTGGCAAAGCTTATAGATTAGAAAGGCAAATATATAATTTGAATACAATATAGAAATAATAGAAATAAGTACACTAAGGTGGGAGTAATCAACCAGAGAGAGATCATGACACTTGATCTGAATGACGAGTACTCACCGGGCTGGAAAGGATAACAAAGACATTCCAGGAAGAGGAAAGAACAGTTGTAAAGATGCAGATATGTTTATTTCACGAATACAAGTTAAAATTTAATTTCTTATTTATTGAAGGAGCCACAAATAATTTGCCTGGCTGAAGCATATGGTGTGTGGGGTGAAGTGATGAGGCATGAAGTTGGACAGAGAGGCAAGGAACAACTGGTACCCAGCCTTGAATGCCATACACAGGAACTTGGACATTTCCCTTTAGGCCAGTGGTCTTCAAAGAGGAATGTGGGCATGCAAAGCATTAGGAGGAGAGAGGAAACTGGAATTTTTGTTTTTTTATGTCATCCTTTTAAATGTCAATTTTCTGTATATTATGTAATAAATTAGAGCAGGAATTCATGCATATGTCAGGGGTGCATGGTTAAAAAGAGCTCAAAGGTTATTGTTGTAGCTGATAGAGTCTGGATAGGGAGTAGGATATCCCCAAGGGTTTCAATCAGGGTAGAAGGATCAGATTTGCATTTTAAAGCAAGTTTTCTGGAATCATATAGGAGATAGGTTAGAGAAGAGCAGGTCTAGACTAAAAGAGATCAGTTGGGAAACTATTAGATTTGAATTAAGCCATTGCTAGAATGGAGAGAAAGACACAGATTCAGGAAACTGAGTAGAATAAAAAGTCATTATATTGTTCCTTTTTATTGCTGAATTAATATTTCATTGTATGAATATACCCCATTTTGTTTATCCACTCACCAGCTGATGGACATTTGGATTGTTTCCAGGTTTTGCCTATTTTGAATAATGCTGCCATCAACTTTCTTATGCAAGTCTTTGTGTTGACATACATTTGTATTTATCTTGGGTATATAGCTAAGACTAGAATATATGGATTATATGACAAGTTTGTGATTAACTTTTTGAGAAACTGCTGAACTGTTTTCTAAAATGGCTGTACCATTTTACGTTCCTATCAGCAGTGTGTGAGGGCTGCAGTTTCTCCTCATCCTTGGCAACACTAGTTAGCTCTTACATTTAGGTCTGTGATCCATTTTCAGTTAAGCCTTGTGTTCGTGTGAGTTAAAAGTCTACCTTCATTTTTTTACATATCGATATTCAGTTGTCTCAGAACCATTTTTTGGCAGACCTTGGGGCTCTAGGCTGCACCATGCCCCAAGTCTCCCTCACAAGCCTTAGAACTATTTTTTGAAAAGAGCTTCTTTTCCCCATTGAATTGCTTTGGCACCTTTGTAGGAAACCAGTGACCATAATGTAAGAGTTTTTTTCTGAACTCTCAACTTTGTTCCTTATTGCCAGTGCCACACTGCCTTGACTAGTGTAGCTTCATAGTAAGATTTGAAATTGGGACGTCTAAGTCCTCCAACCTACTTCTTTTTAAAATTGGTTTGACTATTTAATATTTAAGGTTCTTCGTCTTTTCATGTAAATTTTAGGATCATTTTGACAATTCTAACAAAGGAAAGAGCCTGCTGAGACTTGAATAGGGATGGTTGTGTTGCATGTATAGATCAATTTGGGGAAAATTGTCATCTTAATGATAGTGAGTCTTTCAATCCATGAACATGGAATGTATCCATGTTTGTTTAAGCCATCTTCAGTTTTTCTAAGCAGTTTTGTTGTTTTCAATATATGAGTCTTAAATTTATTCCTTAATATTTCATTCTTATTGAGTGAATTTCACCATGAGCATGTTAAATTTGCAGTATCTGTAAGACGTTATAGGTGGAAGTGTCCAATGGGCTGTTGAACCTCAGGAGAAGGATCTGAGCTAGATTTGAGAGTAGCCAGCATGTAGGTGGGAATGGAAGCCCGGGGTTTGGATGACGTTGCCCACAAACAACAGGGCAGAATGAAAAAAAGATGACAATGCATAGAAATCTAGGAAGCACCAACATTCACCAGACAGGCACGAGAAGAGAGCTAGTTGCCCATAGTGGAGGCAAAGAGGAAAATGTGATAAGGAGAACATTTCAAGGACATGTCAAGAAGCAGTGTCATATTGTTGTGGAGAAGGCAAACTGAAATATAGCCTGAGAAGCTAATTGGTGATCTTAATGAGGACACTTTCAGCAGCATGGGTTTGTGTATTGGAGGGCTGGGGGTAGAAACCAGATGGCAGAGGATTGGAATGAGTGGACTGTTCTGCCTTGTTCACCATTGTGACTCAGGTGCTTGGCACTTTGGTGCTTATTAAATATTTAAATGAATGAGGAAGTAGAGACAATGCTTTGAAAAGCTAAGGCTAAAGGAAGGAAAGAAGAATAGTTAGAGGAGAGAGTTAGGTTGAAGGGAGGATTTTTTTTTTTTAATTTTGGGAGGAAGTTGAGTATATTTGTATGAAAAAGGAACAGAAGCTATAGAGAGGGAGGGGTTGAAGATACAGTGAGAGTGGCTGATTGATGGAGCTGTGATTCAGAGGGGACCAGCGGGAGTGGGATTTAGACCATACTATTTTCAAAAAGGAAAAAATTGTGGAGAAGTGTTTGTAACTATTAGAATTGATGACTTAAGATACTTATTAAAAATATATAGCACATTCCAAGCCACTGGTTAGTGTTGCTGAATTTGAAAAAACCTTTAGGCTAATGCTACATTAAAAATGAGGTAGGGGAAAATTATAGATGCCTTGTGTGTTATGAAATGAACTATATTTTTAATTTTTATGTTACTACTTTCAAACAGCAAGATTTCATCTCTCTTTTGCTGTGTTACTAAAGCATCTTTGTACCTAGATGACAAATTCAGATGGATTTAGTTATTTTCAGCCTTCCCTCCCCTCCATTTTGAGCTGCATTTGGTATGGTCCCAGACTGGTGCATACATCTTTGCACACTAGAGCCCCTGAGAGCTTGCATTTTGCTTTTATAGAGGCAGTAGATTCCAATGTATATCTGCTTAAGCCATCAGCAAAAAACTAACAGGCTTACTACAATTTCTTTGGAAAAACCTGCTTCTGGCTTCAGCCTCACTTCCTTTGTTCTACATCCCAGAAGATGCACGTGAGGGCAGCTGCCTGGTAACTGGAGGCTTCACTTGACCAGCACTGAGCTTCTGTTCACTCATTCAGGTCTCACATCCATGTCATCTCCAGGACTCACCGAAAATAGTCAGAGGGATCCCTGTAGGTGGAACTTTATTTTCTGTTTTTCCTTTGCTGCTTTCCTTTGAAATGTTTACTTCCATGCCTGGATACATTGCTGTATTTGCATGGTATGCAGATGATATATTATTAAAAAGCAGAAATTAAATTTCAACTTGACTTGAACCTACAAGTAGTACATTTTTATGAGAGCATTATTAGTTCTTTCTATTACCAACAAGTAATAATTACTAAATTAATACCTAAAATAAGTTTAAAATGTTGCATGGAAATGTAGGACTTTTTTTTTTTTTTTTTTTTACAATATGTGTCTTCTCATGCATCAGGTGAAATTAATCAAACTGACATTTTTTATGAAGCAATATTTGTATTAAAAGATAAATATAAAATACCAGGAAAATAATACTAGCTATTTGAATAATGAGGCTGGTGCAGCTCCATAAAACGAATTCAGCATCCCTTGCTGCTAGTATGTTCATTTTCCAAGAGGCAGTTAATAGAGTTAAATATGTGAGCCATATCCAAAGATAGTATAAAGTTAAAATTCATTCTGTGGTACTATATGGGTTTATCTAAAATGGCTGATTTTCAGTATGGATTTTGAAAAATGTCATAATGCTTCATACAGGTTGAATATATATATGTATATTCTTTTCATAATTTTATGTAACTTCAGTGTATTCCTTATCTGTTAGCCAGAGGCTGTGGTTTTAATGACATCTCTGTGTGGTATTTATATATATATATTAATACATATATAAGGATATTGAAGTTGTGGAACTTACTGCAAAAAATACCTGAAAAATTAACTGTGCATTTTTTATTGAGTAATTTATTGTACTATCCATGGGGGTGGTAACTGAGGAATAATTTTTAATAGTGATTGCATTTTTTAAAACTCCCTGTTATTTCTTTTAGTTGGCATATGTTATGGCATGTTTTCTACATCATGCCTTGTCAGGTAGAAGCCACTTCTCTTTAAATGAAAAAAAAAAAAAAAAAAAAAAAGAAATACATGTTGTCTCTCATCTTATCAAGGTTATTCTCTTTTTAATATTACAAATTTGAATAAGGTGTATCAAACTTAAGAGAAAAGTTCCTTCTTTGTGTCCCTCTCTCACGCCTGTGTATGTATAACATAGCAAAACCTTTCAAGCTTAGATAGACATATTAACAGAAGTAAAATGATAGCTCAGGAATTCATTATAAAATTGGAGCATTAATGGAATCAAATTCTAACTAGAGGTTTTACCACATTCTTATTCATTATTAAGTGTTCAGGAAAAAACTTATCAGTGAGAACTTTGGCATTTATTTTTAAAGTATTTACTTATAGGGAATGTATGTTAAATGACATATTTTCTCTTCTCTCAGTCATTATCTTAAATAATGGTTCTAAGAGTAAAGATCTGCATATAGGTATAATCTGATATTCAATTTTAATATTTTAGATCATTCATCTAAGAAATTGCTCCTTGAAAATCTTGATTTGTTGGTAAATACTGGCAAGATTTTTGAGGTGTCTGCTCATCTTTTTCTCATATGTCAATATATGTTAAGTGTATATTCGTTTTTTTTAAAGCTGGTTTATATTTATGTAACAGTGTTTAAATAAAGTTAGTATCTATGTCCTGTAATACCAAAATATTTATATCCTGTTTGTTAATTTTGGCTCTAAGACAGTTTATTTCTAAGACGGAGTTGATTGTTTATTTTAATACCCTGTCTTAAGTTGTCATACTGGGCATGACCTGAAATTCTCTAAGACGATGTTCTATATTGAAGGGGAATTGGCACTTTAACAGCTTGTTTAGGTATTAAACTACATAAAAATAGAGCATCAAGATTAGGGTTGTGATGCTTAAATGTTACTTTTCTGGGATTTCTTGTAATGATCATATACCACCATTGTATGATCAATAATTATAGCAATAGAGTATTTTAGAAGTGAATCAGGACAATGTTTTGTTGTCTATCATAAATGTTTGGTATCATGAATAAATACAGCTATATCTGTTTCATTACCTTTTTGCTGGAACATGGTATAACTTGACAGCAAAAATTATACCTTTCAGAAAACTAAATTTTAAAACCACAAAAAGAAATCTTTGAAAATTTTAGCTGTCAGCCTTAACAAGAGACTTTGTCTGTTGAATTCTTATGGAGCTTCATGATTTTGTCTTAGCTTTTTAGAGGTGTGTGCTGGAAAATAACCTGTGGGATCTTGTAGCTCTGCTGATTAAACTGTTGAAGGCAACTGGGATGGAGTTTGTACTTTTCTCAGAAGATTGGTAGTTGCCTAATGGTTTTTATAAACTTCTAGAGTAGGGGAGAAGTCAACTGCCCAACTGAGCTGAGAAACTCTCACTCCTACTTAAATATTCATCTGGCTTTCCCTGTAAAGGTATGCCTATAGCATAAATATAAGTATATGGGTGGGAGCAGTGGCTCACACCTGTAATCCCAGCACTTTGGAAGGCCAAGGCAGGAGGATCGCTTGAGACCAGGAGTTTGAGACCAGCCCAGGGTAACATAATGAGACCCCCGCTCTACAAAAAAATTTAAAAATTAGCCGGGCATGGTGGCATGCACCTGTAACCCTACCTACTTGAGAGGCTGAGGTGGAAGGATCACTTGAGGCTCAGGAGTTTGAGGCTGCAGTGAGCTATGATGGCACCACTGCATTCCAGCCTGGGCAATAGAGCAAGACCCTGTCTCTAAAATAAAATAAAATGAATCAGCATTTGAAATTTGGCTAATTTGTTTTTATTTGAGAAAGAAAATGGTGTTTACCCTAAGATAGGGGAAATAACTAAAGAAGCATTGGAATAATATTGAACTATTTAATATCCTTTTGTATTCTTAAGAATCATTTAAAGTATTGTATAAAAGAGTAGCATAGGATACTTATTAATATGCTATTCACTTTCAAGTCTCTAATTCCAGTTTTGAAAACCTATGAAATAAATACTATGGTAGATAAAATGGAATTGAACAGTCAGAAACTTACTACATGAAGATGACTCATCAGTTCTAATTATGTTTATTTTTAACTGAAAATAAAAGTATATGTAATAAGAATTATCATAGTAATTGCAATGATGTGATCAAAAAATAAATAACCACCAGGATTTTTTTCTTTCATTTAGTAAAATTAATGTGGCACAGAATATCAGTCATACCATTATAGGTATATAAGTATAATTCTGTTTATTTCTATTAAAACTCTAATAAATTAGTGAAAAGAAACTACTTATTAGGCATGTACGTGTGTTAGCTCTGTACTTTGCATTTCATAGTTAGTACCACAGTATCTCAAGTAGTATCAAAACAACCCTGTGAGATGAGAAAATTGAGACTTAGAGAGTTAAACAAGTCACCGAGCTAGTAAGCATTTCAGCAGGGATTTAAACCCAGGAACATCTGCCCTCAAAACCTGTGTTTTTCTCACTTCACCACAGTCATTCCTGGGACGTGCTAAAACGTAAACAATAGAATTTAGACAAGTTTTGAGTTTCCATAGTGTTCAGTGTTCTTTATGTATTGCATTTATATCCAGTCCCTTTCCCCCATTCTCTTTCTATACCGCAAACTTTGAATAGCTAAGTAGCATATTGAGATTTCATCTTTAACTGTATTTGAACTGCTTCCTGGTCTTGCTGTGTAATGCTCCTTTAATACAGGGCTATTATAAGAATAAAACCCAGTGTTTAAAAAAAAAAGATGCTGATTTATGCTGCAGAACCCTGGAAAGATTCCTCTGAATTTGAGATGTGGGTTGAAGCTCAGGGCAGGATTAGAAGAAAGACTAGTAAGGCCTCTAGCTCCCCTCTGCACACTGTGTCCCCCTTGGACAGGAAATATTTGACCATTCTTAAAGTCAAATCTTCTCTATTGCAGATGCTGATTTCTGAGTAACAGTTTTAAAAGAATTTCTGCCTGGGCGCGATGGCTCATGCCTGTAATCCCAACACTTTGGGGGGCCAAGGCAGGTGGATCACCTGAGGTCAGGAGTTCAGGAACAGCCTGGCCAACATGGTGAAACCCTGTATCTACTAAAAATACAAAAATTAGCCAGGCGTGGTGTGCTCCTGTAGTCCTAGCTACTCTGGAGGCTGAGACAGGAGAATTGCTTGAACCTGCGAGGCAGAGGTTGCAGTGAGCCAAGATCTCACCGCTGCACTCCAGCCTGGGTGACAGAGCGAGACTCCATCTCAAAAAAAAGACAGTCGGGCGCGGTGGCTCACGCCTGTAACCCCAGTGCTTTGAGAGGCCAAGGCGGGTGTATCATGAGGTCAGGAGTTCAAGACCAGCCTGACCAAGATGGTGAAACCCTGTCTCTACTAAAAATACAGAAATTAGCCAGGCGTGGTGGCAGGTGCCTGTAATCCCAGCTACTCGGGAGGCTGAGGCAGGAGAATTGCTTGAACCTGGGTGGCAGAGGTTGCAGAGAGCCGAGATGGTGCCACTGCCCTCCAGCCTAGGCCACAGAGTGAGACTCCGTCTAAAAAAAGAAAACAGAAAAAGAATTTCTGGCAGTCTCCCCTTTTCTACTTCTTTCTAGCCATTGTATCTTAGAAAAACCTTTGAAGTCCTGTCATCCAACACCTCGTCCCATGCAGAATCCGTTTATGAGCAGTCCTGAAGGTGTTTATCTGGTGTGTTGACAGTTGACACTCTCTACCAACCTTCTAAGGCTTCAGAGTTGTAGTTCCTTGACCTTTTCTTTTCGTGGTAGCTGATTGTAGATGCTTTATTCTCCTGGTCATTCTTGTCTAGACCCATGCTAGTTTTCCAATACCCCATATAAAAATGGTGTTTGTACCTGCACAGTCTTCTAGAAACGGTGACTGTGACCATAGCTTTTTAGTCACCTTTTCTGCCAGTCAGCTCATGTTTAACTACAATGCTCAGATCTTTTTAACATGAAAGTGCCCCTAGTCTTTTTTTTTAAAATAACTGTAAAAGCAATGCATCCCCATTGAAGACAGGAAAATTTAAAAAGCTTCTGGGAAAAAAATTGAATCACTAGTCTGCAATAGCCTCAAACATTTTTGAGGTTTATATACACACACACATATATAGACATATCATCCAAAATTGGAATAGCATACAAACAATTTTGTTTCCTGTTTTTTCCCCTTATGAAATGAGCATTGCCTCATGTCATTAACATACTGTTTTCCTATTGTTGGAAATTTAGGTAGTTGCCAGTTTTATGCTAAGCATAACTTGTGCTGTAATAAGCATCTCTATACGTACATAGATAGGGCCACAATTTTTTACAGCCTAAGTGTATTACATTTTTTAAGGCTCTTGGTGTGTATTCATCGTTAGCTTTTTAGAAGGGTTGTTCCAGTTTATACTTTCATTAGCAATGTCTGTGACTTTATCTATTTCATGGACCCTCAACTGAGTATTTTTTTCTTGTCTTTACTAATATGATAGCAAAAATAAAATTTGATTATTGTTTGAGGTGTGACGGGAGGTAAAATGTGATTTATCAGCTTTTTATTGTTGTTATGAACTGTTTTTGCTTCTGGCTGCTTTCAGTTGCAGTTTTAGTATACTTGTAGATTTGAATGAAGGGGTTACATATTAAGGGTTTCAAATTGTCATATTTATTGCAGATATTTATCTTCAACATTATTTGCCTTTTAATTTTGCGTGGTTATTACACACAGAAGTGTAATATTTTTATTCAAATGATTTGTTTTGCTTTTATTATTTTAAATGGACACATAATTGCGCATATTTGTGTAGTACAGTGTAAAGTTTTGATACATATTTGTAATGTGTAATGATTAAATCAGGATAATCAGCATATCTATCACCTCAAACATTTCTTTGCACTGAGAACATTCAAAATTCACTCTTTTCTTTTTTTCTTTTTTTGAGAGGGAGTCTCACTCTGTCGCCCAGGCTGGAGTAGTGCAGTGGCACGATCTCAGCTCACCACAACCTCCGCCTCCCAGGTTCAAGTGATTCTCCTGCCTCAGCCTCCCAAGTAGCTGGGATTACAGGCGCCTGCCACCATGCCCAGCTAATTTTTGTATTTTTAGTAGAGACAGGGTTTCACCATGTTGGCCAGGCTGGTCTCAAACTCCTAACCTCAGATGATCTGCCCGCCTTGGCCTTCAAAGTGCTGGAATTACAGGCGTCAGCCACCGTAGCTGGCCAAAATCCACTTTTATAGCTATTTGAAAATATACAATAAATTGTTATAGTCACCCTACAGTGCTATAGAACACAGGAACTTGTTCCTCCTCTCTGTAATTTTGTATTTGTTAACCAACATCTGGTTAACTCTCCATTCCCAGCCTCTAGTAACCACTATTCTAGTCTCTACTTCTATGCAGTCAAGTTTTTTAGCTTCCATATATGAGTGAGAATATGCAGTAGTTGTCTTTCTATGCCTGGCTTGTTTCACTTAATGTTTTACAGGCTCATCCATGTTGCTGAAAATGATAGGATTTTGTTCTTTTTTGTGGCTGAATAATACTCCTTTGTGTAAACATACCACATTTTCTTTATCCATTCATCTGTTGATAGACATTTAGTTGATTCCATATCTTGGCTTTTGTAAATAGTGCTACAATAAACATGAGAGTGCAGCTATCTAATCAAAATACTGATTTTCTTTTCTTTGGTAAATATCCAGTAGTGGGATTGCTGAATCGTGGTAATTCTATTTTTAGTTTTTTGGGGGAACCTCCATACTGTTTTCCATAACAACTGAGCTAATTTACAGTCTGACCAACAGTGTCTAAGAGTTTCCCTTTCTCCACATCCTCACCAACACTTATCCTTTGTCTTTTTGATAATGGTCATTCTGACTGTAGGAGATGATACCTCACTGTGGTTTTGATTTGCATTTCCCTGATGGTTAGTGATGTTGAGCATTTTTTTCACATACCTTTTGGGCATCAAATGAATATTTTTAATGATACCTTCCATTGCTTTTCTGCATGGAAGATTCTCTCCCAATCCTAAGAAATAAATATTAGCTTGTTATTTCTTCCAGTTTTTATTCTAGTTTACTTATTACTTTAACTCTACTTAATCTAGAACTTATTTTGATTTACAGCATGAAATGACCACTCAATATTTTGCCATATAAGTCATTAATTTTTCTAATACTATGCAATAATTCCTTACTTTTCTCTCCCTCTGTTGCTGGAAAAAATGTAATTGGTTGAATTCCATCCTGCCTGCATGGTGTATGCCCCTGAGCAGCTGAATGTAGCTAGAAGAAAACATACATCCTTTCCTGAGTTCTCACTTCAGATGTTGTCCACAATTCACTAGAAAGCCTTCGGCCAGGCTGGCAATCCTCGTACATTCCCCTCTGCGCACTAGGAGAATGCTCTTTTCTCAAACTGGGACATCCCCTCCCTGATCCCATTCCTCATTGCTTTCCTCTGATTTCACTGAGGAACTAGAAGCAGTCAGAAGAGAAGGGCTGTGTGCTCCCTGCACTAACACCCCCTCCTCCCAGCATCGGCTTACTCTGGCTTCCTCGCTGGCACCGTGGGGACTGTCCCTGCTTCCACAGCAAGCCCCTCAGTGTAGGCGCTGGACTCCTTCCTTCTCTCCTGCCTAAGGGCTTTGCTCTGGCAGCGTTGTCCTCTCTCTTCTGCACCATCAGTGCTCACCTCTCTGCAGAATCGTCTGGCAGTTATTCGTACTGTCCACATACTTCACTATTCTTTTCCTTAATCCCTTTTGCCTGTAAAAGTAAACACATGACTAATAAAACTGACATTACCACCCAAATTATGTTGGCTACAATATCTTGGAAAACTACACTTGGAGAACTACACTTCAGGATTCAGTCCAAGCTCTTTACCTTCCCACCGGAGATGTTGAAGTGCCTCTGGGGTTAATCCTTGGGCCTTTTCTCTCCTGCATTCTCATTCAGTCCCAAGGCTTTAAATACCACCCAATGCTATTGGCTCCAATCCTGGCCTCACTCCTAAATTCTAGACTGGTTTATCCAGCTCTCCACTCAAGAGTCCTATGATGGTGCTCACTGGCATCTTAAACTCAACCTGTCAAAATCTGCAGTCTTGAGTCTCATCCTGCCTGCTTCTTGGCTCTTCTGTCTTCTCCATTTCATTAGATGATAGCGCTGTTCATCCCCAGGCTTAGGCTATAAGAGACATCAACAAAAATGCTGCATGAGTCCTCTCTTGCCTTACACATCAGTTCTTCAGTAAATCCAGCCAGCGCTGCCCACAAACTGCCTCTCACCGTTTCTTCCTGCCTCCCCTACTACTGCCTACCCTCGGCACTGTTGTCTCTCCTCTGGGCTGCCGTGGGGGCCTCCTCCCTGGGCTTCCTGCCTCTGCACTTATCCTCCAGAGAGAGCATCACCTCCTTGTGCCAAACTCTCTGTGGCCTCCCATCACATGTGGAATACCTCCCAAGTCCTGGCTTGCGAGGCCCTGCAGGGCCCAGCCCTTTGCTCCCTCTCTGGCCTTGGCTCCTCTGCTGCAGCTCTCAGCCATTTTGCTCCCTCCAGCAGGCCCATAGGCCCAACCAGGCCTCCAGCTTTTCCCACCGCCTGTCCTGCTCTTCCTGTAGGTCGTGGCCTGACTCGTTCCTTTCTGCTGCTTTCTCAAGGCTCTCCACATTTTACTTTGTATATCATTCTCTCTCTCTCTTTACCTGGGTTTATTTTATTTGTGACCTGGATCCTCTTTTTTGTCTAAAATGTAAACCTAACATACATTTATCTGGCTTTTCTCTGCTCTATCTGTTGGGCCTAGAATAGTGATTGGCACAGCACCCAATACATGTCGTCTGTGTGGATGGAGTTCTGTAACAGAGTTGCATCTCTTTGCTTTCTTCCAGTGGCTCTCCAGTTCTTACAGCGATGTCTCAGTCATTTGAGCCTCACTTTCACAACTTTTTTTTTTTTTTTTTTTTTTTTTTAAAGACGGAGTCGTGCTCTGTCATTTAGGCTGGAGTGCAGTGGTGCGATCTCGGCTCACTGCAACCTCCGTCTCCTGGGTTCAGGCTATTCTCATGCCTCAGCCTCCTGAGTAGCTAGAATTACAGGCACACACCTCCATGCCTACCTAATTTTTAGTACAGATGGAGTTTTTGCCACTTTGGCCAGGCTGATCTCGAACTTCTGGCCTTAAGGGATCTCCCCACTTTGGCCTCCCAAAGTGCTGGGATTACAGGCATGAGCCACTGCTACCAGCCTAAAATACATTTATTATTATAAATGGAAAACCAATATCACTTGACATGAATAGAAGTTATTTGCAACCATAGGCCAGGCACGGTGGCTCATGCCTGTAATCCCAGCACTTTGGGAGGCCACAGCGGGCAGATCACCTGAGCTCAGGAGTTTGAGACCAGCCTGGCCAACATGGTGAAACCTTGTCTCTACTAAGAAATACAAAAATTAGCCGGGCGTGGTGGTACGTGCCTGTAATCCCGGCTACTCGGGAGTCTGAGGCAGGAGAATTGCTTTAACTCGGGAGGTGGAGGTTGCAGTGAGCCAAGATAGTGCCACTGCACTCCAGCCTGGGCAACAGAGCAAGACTCTGTCTCAAAAAAAAAAAAAAAAAAAAAAAGAAAAAGAAAAAGAAGTTAATAGCAACCATAAATACATAAAACTGTCCTTGCCCACCTAAATGGTCTTGCCTATAATATCTTAGAAAACTGTGGTCTAGGATTAAGTCTAGGCTCTTTACCATAGTAGACAAAAGTCTGCTATGGTAAAGACACGAGGGCCATACTTGTGTCTCCTCCTCCTCTGTGTCTCACAGCTCATGGGCCAGCAGCACGTAGCACAACATCTTGCATCAGCTTTTGTGCACACTGACCCTTCTTCATGGAGTCCATTTCTTTACGCTCTTCCCCCAACAGGGCTATTTCCTGTTTCCCTCTGAAACTGCCCCATCTCTCCCTCTTCTGGGAGGTCCCCCTCAAAAGCTCATGAGGTGCACCTCCCACATCTATTCATCCTATTAAGTTGTGGTTATCTGCACAGTGTTTTTTCCCCTCCATGAGTATAATTTGCTGAGTGTATCTTGGACCAGACAGTGTTTTGAAAAGTGTTTTTCTCATAAAACTCAAAGAGAAAACATATGTCACACTGAAGGCTGTTTTGGCCTCCAGGTCCCACAGCTCTGGTAGCTACTTCTTCTTTTCCAGGGGTCACTTTTCAGCAGCGACATTTTCCCTGCAACTTTTGCTAATTCCATTAATTTGTTCCTTTGTGAGACAAAATGTCAGTTACAACTGGAAATGTTACCATAAAATTAAAGAGAAGTTGTTCTGTGGTCTCTTGCCCATAACAAGTGATTTTGGAGAATGGTGGCAACGTGGTAGGGAAGAGTGGGTTATTTGGTTTTCTTTTTTACTTGTTAATTTCTCTCATATTCAGTCTGTTCTCAGATTGTCTCGTTTCAGCATTAATAATTACCTTCAGAGGATTTTGTCTTGTATTACACCCTAAATAACAAATTTGTTTTGTTTATTCAGACTTGTGGTAAGTAGGTTTATATTATATTACTGTATACCTTTTTTTCCTTCAAATTTAACACTGGAATAGCCCAAATAAGTTTTTTAAAAAAGGTTTTCATGAAAGTCACACGCAGCTTTGCTCTCCTGTAGTGGATTCGGTTTGTGTAGAAGGAACAGAGTGAAAACATCACTGGTTTCTGGAATAGGACAGTTTGGGCTAGTATGGCAGTATCATGTGCTCGGTATTCAGAGAACATATAGCAGGAAATTATGTTTATGTTTGTGAAATAAATCTGTTTTCAACTGTCTGTTCAGAAAAAAATTAGTACTAATAACTGGTGGAAAACATTCGACCATACTCAGAAACCTGTCCCTCTTGTTTTAGGGTTGGATTGAAGAATATTGGGAAAGCTGGGACACTTTGTTTTAATTGAGAGAAATATTAGAGGGTGCTACCACCAGCTAATAAGTAGTTTGGGTTTTTTTCATGTCCAAGTAATTCCAGAGAAACTCTTCCTTTGAATGATTAGACACTTCACTGTCCTCCTCCTCCTCCCCCACAAACGTTTTTTGAGCATTTGGGCGGAACAGCTTGCTGAGGGCAGTGCTCTGTGTGCTGAGGGATGTTTATTTCTGTGCACACTGGAGAGTGTGACAATAGATTCACTTCGAATAATTTTTGGTGAAAACAATATGCTCAGAGCAAACTGAAATAAGTGAATACAAGGCATCTAAAATTACATGGATGGTACTGTGTTTACCTTTAGATGTCAGAACCTTGACAGCTCCCTCGTGTGATAGTGCGTCCTTCCCTGCTCAGCCTCACTTATTCTTCTGTCTAGGAGAGTCTCCTTTCCCCCAGGCAACTCCTGCATATACTGAAATCCGGTGATCCATCTAGGAAAGACTTGTGTTTACTGTTCTTGCTGTCTACTCTGCCCCATGCTAAGGATGTGAGATGAATAAGGATGCCTCCACCAGTGTTTGTGTCTTTAGCAGCTGTTGTACCACTTTGCACACAGTAGGCCCTCAGTCAGTGCTTGTGGAAACCATCCATTTATGGAGCCTCTGCATTTTCTCCTTGTAACTCTTTGTGTTTTTGTGGTGATGCAGAGAATCCACATGGGGTTCTGGTTTGTGTATCTGTTCCGATTTTGAAGATGTGAGCATCTCCCGAGACATGATCTGTTTGTACCTGTGAAATACTTAACCATCTGTATTTATTTTCTTTTAACAAAGGAGAGTCTGGGCGCGGTGACTCACACCTGTAATCCCAACACTTTGGGAGGCCGAGGCGGGTGGATCACGAGGTCAGGAGTTGAAGACCAGCGTGGCCAAGATGGTGAAACCCCATCTCTACTAAAAATACAACAATTAGCCAGGCATGGTGGTGGGCACCTGTAATCCCAGCTGCTTGGGAGGCTGAGGCAGAGAATTGCTTGAACCCAGGAGGCAGAGGTTGCAGTCAGCCGAGATCGCACCACTGCTCTCCAGTCTGGGTGACAGAGCAAGACTCCTTGTCTCAAAAAACAAACAAATGAAAACAAAACAAAACAGAAAACAAAGGAGCAGAGCTTCTCCTTTTGTTTTTCTTCTGAGACAGACTTTGCTCTTGTTGCCCAGGCTGAGCTCCTGACCTCAGGTGATCCACTTGCTTCAGCCTCCCAAAGTGCTGGGATTATAGATGTGAGCCACTGCGCCCTTGTCTTTTAAACAAAGGCTGCTTCTTTGTCTTTTAAAATAGTGCTGGGAGCCTCTGTTCCTGTTGTTAAAGTTAGTATTGTTTATAGACTGACCATACTCTGTTTTTCATTTTTAAGGATTTTCCAATGGACTCTTTACTGTAATTTATATAATCTCTTATTAGAGTTAATTAGCCCCAGAAATGTTATTGATTTGATAAATCTAATTATTGAGTTTAAAATGGTCTTTGAGTTTTTTTCAATATATATCATGTATCAAAAATTTTCTATATGGTGATAAAGATGTAAAAGAACAATGTCTACTTTAGTAAACTAATGTTGATCATTGTAATTTTCTTTTTTTTATTATTTTTTTTTTATTGATCATTCTTGGGTGTTTCTCGCAGAGGGGGGTTTGGCAGGGTCATAGGACAGTAGTGGAGGGAAGGTCAGCAGACAAACAAGTGAACAAAGGTCTCTGGTTTTCTTAGGCAGAGTGTTTGTGTCCCTGGGTACTTGAGATTAGGGAGTGGTGATGACTTAACGAGCATGCTGCCTTCAAGCATCTGTTTAACAAAGCACATCTTGCACCGCCCTTAATCCATTTAACCCTGAGTGGACACAGTACATGTTTCAGAGAGCACAGGGTTGGGGGTAAGGTCATAGATCAACAGGATCCCAAGGCAGAAGAATTTTTCTTAGTACAGAACAAAATGAAAAGTCTCCCATGTCTACTTCTTTCTACACAGACACAGCAACCCTCTGACTTCTCAATCTTTTCCCCACCTTGCCCCCTTTTCTATTCCACAAAACCGTCATTGTCATCATGGCCCCTTCTCAATGAGCTGTTGGGTACACCTCCCAGACGGGGTGGTGGCCGGGCAGAGGGGCTCCTCACTTCCCAGTGGGGGCGGCTGGGCAGAGGCGCACCTCACCTCCCGGACGGGCGGCTGGCCGGGCAGGGGGCTGACCCCCCCACCTCCCTCCCGGAGGGGGCGGCTGGCCAGGCAGGGGGCTGACCCTCCCACCTCCCTCCCGGATGGGGTGGCTGGCCGGGCGGGGGGCTGACCCCCCCACCTCCCTCCCGGACGGGGCGGCTGGCCGGGCAGAGGGGCTCCTCACTTCCCAGTAGGGGCGGCCGGGCAGAGGCGCCCCTCACCTCCCGGACGGGGCGGCTGGCCGGGCGGGGGGCTGACCCCCCACCTCCCTCCCGCAGGGGGCGGCTGGCCGGGCGGGGGGCTGACCCCCCCCACCTCCCTCCCGGACGGGGCGGCTTGCCGGGCGGGGGGCTGACCCCCCCACCTCCCTCCCGGATGGGGTGGCTGGCCGGGCAGAGGGGCTCCTCACTTCCCAGTAGGGGCGGCCGGGCAGAGGCGCCCCTCACCTCCCGGACAGGCGGCTGGCTGGGCGGGGGGCTGACCCCACCACCTCCCTCCCGGACGGGGCGGCTGGCCGGGCGTGGGGGCTGATCCCCCACCTCCCTCCCGGACAGGGCGGCTGGCCGGGTGGGGGGCTGACCCCCCACCTCCCTCTCAGACGGGGTGGCTGCCGGGCGGAGACGCTCCTCACTTCCCAGACGGGGTGGCAGCCGGGCGGAGGGGCTCCTCACTTCTCAGACGAGGCGGTTGCCAGGCGGAGGGTCTCCTCACTTCTCAGACGGGGCGGCCGGGCAGAGACGCTCCTCACCTCCCAGACGGGGTTGTGGCCGGGCAGAGGCGCTCCTCACATCCCAGACGGGGCGGCGGGGCAGAGGCGCTCCCCACATCTCAGACGATGGGCGGCCGGGCAGAGAGGCTCCTCACTTCCTAGATGGGATGGCGGCCGGGAAGAGGCACTCCTCACTTCCTAGGTGGGATGGCGGCCGGGCAGAGACGCTCCTCACTTTCCAGACTGGGCAGCCAGGCAGAGGGGCTCCTCACATCCTAGACGATGGGCAGCCAGGCAGAGACGCTCCTCACTTCCCAGACGGGGTGGCAGCCGGGCAGAGGCTGCACTCTCCGCACTTTGGGGGGCCAAGGCAGGCGGCTGGGAGGTGGAGGTTGTAGCGAGCCGAGATCACGCCACTGCACTCCATCCTGGGCGCCATTGAGCACTGAGTTAACGAGACTCCGTCTGCAATCCCCGCACCTTGGGAGGCCGAGGTTGGCGGATCACTCGCGGTTAGGAGCTGGAGACCAGCCCGGCCAACACAGCGAAACCCCGTCTCCACCAAAAAAATTCGAAAACCAGTCAGGTGTGGCGGCGCGCGCCTGCAATCGCAGGCACTCCGCAGGCTGAGGCAGGAGAATCAGGCAGGGAGGTTGCAGTGAGCCGAGATGGCAGCAGCACAGTCCAGCTTTGGCTCGGCATGAGAGGGAGACCGTGGAAAGGGGAGAGGGAGAGGGAGCCCGTGGAAAGGGGAGAGGGGCAGGGACAGGGAGAGGGAGAGCGAGAGGGAGAGGGAGAGCGAGAGGGAGAGCGAGAGCGATCATTGTAATTTTCTTGATTTTGATATTGACTATAAAACATACCTAAAAAAAAGTAAGTGAACAATAGCTTTGCTACTATTTAGGGGATAAACAAGGTTTAATCTTTAAACCATGTATTTTAGATTAACCCAAATATATGTGTACATATTAGGCAGTGTAGCAGATGATTAAGAACATGCAATCCTAGGTGTGGTGGCTCACACCTGTAATCCCCATACGTTTGGAGGCCAAGGCTGGAGGATCGGCTGAGCCTAGGAGTTAGAGACCAGCCTGGGCAACAGAGTGAGACCTCGTCTCTACAAATAATTAAAAAATTAGCTGGTTGTGGTGGTGCATACCTGTAGTCCAAGCTCCTGCAGAGGCTGAGGTGGGAGGATCACTTATGTCAGGGAGGCTGAAGGTGCAGTGAGCCACGATCACATCACTACCCTCCAGACTGGGAGTGCTGAAATGCTAGCTTGGGTGTTATCTAACCTCTCTGAGCCTCAGTTCCCTCTCTGAAAAATGAAAATGATTAATAGGACCTACATCTTTGAATTGCTTTAAGGACTGCATTGATACACATAAAGGGTTTACAACTGTGCCTGGTATTTACGTAGAAGTGCTGTATATAAGAGTAAGCTACTATTACTACAGAGACAAGGCAAACAGGTTAAGTGACTTGTTTTCCATTGTTTGGTTTCTTGTCTTGTAATATATAAAGATATAGGAACAACAGAAAAATCAAGTTGAAACCTCTCCAGGTTACAGAACTGAGTTTTCTGTGCAAAATACATATTGGGGGGGAGAAGTCTGCTACAACCATGAAAGGAAGACCATCACTCAGGCTGCTGAAAAGCTGTTAGACACACTGGGTGGGTTTGACTTACCTTTATCACTTATAGCTGCATGTCCTTGGGCAAGTAACCTAACCTCTGAAGTCTACTTGCTCAGCTATAAAATGGGAACAATCTGTTTTTTTTCTCATTTGTATGAGAAAAAAAATGAAATAATAGTGCTAGCCATACAATAAATATGGAGTAAATTTTAAGGTCTTTGTAATTATGAATTCATGCTAATTATAATTCCTGTTTATGTGACTCCTAAATCTTTGATTAGCCACAGGCTGTCACTTTCTTTAATGAAAACAATAAATTAAGATAATTTATTACCTTATAAATTAAGGTAGTTATTCACATGCAAATTGGCTTCAGAACTCAAACTGTGGTTTCAGAAACAGTTTATTAACAAATGTGCAATAGTAGAATTAAAGTAATTTTGGGAAAAATTTGAAAATATTCAGTGTTAGGATGAGCACTAACTTTGAGATTTACAGATTTGTTCCCTCATTCCTCAAAGTTTATTCTGTACCTGCTAAGTCTAAGTGCAGGATGTAAAGATTAAGACCAAGTGTCTAGCACCCAGGAAGTTCACAGTGCAGCTGGAAGACAGTCAATAGTGACAATACTATGAATTGACCCCTGGGGTTTGCTTGGGCTGATACTGGGTTCCAGTGGAGGCCTGCCAGAAGTGAACAGGGCCTAGAGGTAATGCATTGGACATCCTTCAGTCACTTGTCAGTAAACCTGTGGAATTCTGTGCATCTGTCTTGTGAGTATACAAGTATCTTGCAAAAGATCTCACTTGGCTACTGAAACCCCAGAGCGGTGGTTATTATAGTAAAACTAAAAGAGGGCAGGAGAGAGGAACAGAAGGAGGGAAAATTCTTCATGGATCTGTGATTTACAGTCTTTAAAGAGATTAATGTGAGGTTTAATGTGACAGGTGATATACTTGTTCAGTCTTTTAATTGAGATTGACAGTTCTTTGAATGAACTTGAACTGTGACAGCCAAAATCTTTTCTTTTATCTATAGGCAGTTAAAAGCTTTATTTTCCCTTTTTGTTATGAGAGTTTCTAAATATGTACAATAGAGAGAATAAGTAGTACGATGAACCTCCATGTCCCCATCACCCAGATTCAGCAATCAACAAATGGCCAGTGGAAGGTCTTCTGGACCTCTGCCTGTGCCCTTTCCACCTCGATATTTTAAAGCTGATTCCATATGCCATGTCATTTCCTCTGTAAGTATCTCATGTATACCTCTAACAAAATAAGACTGTTTTAAACATAACCAGAATACCATTATTATTCTTAAAAATAACATAATTTCTTAATGCCATTAAGATAGATATTTTAATGTCAGGTTTGTTAGATTAATGAGTGAAATAGATGTTAAACCATATGTTATATTTCTGTAATACCTAGTTTACTAATTTTTTATTTTCTAAGTATGTGGTTTTGAATTAGTCTTTATTTTCCTGTTGTCTGCTATTTAGTTAGCATACCACCTTAGTTTACATTCAAATATTATTCAAATATTATTTTTTATCAAAAACTTTTACCCCCTTTAAGTGAAAATTTACAAAAAGCTGTGAGTATAATTAGCTTATTTTTAAGCACTCCCAGGAAGAACAGAGTACTGTAAACAAAAATTATCTGAAAAGAAATTTGAAGGAAAGTGACTTTATTGCAGTGAACAGTTTGCAGTACAGGGAGACACAGCCTTTGGTGTAAAACGAAGGTGGGGTTTGGGTTTTATAACAAAAGTTTCACCCTGGTTCCCAGCCAGGTTTATTTATGCAAATGCAGGATTCAAACTTGCTTAGTTCCAGCTGGTTGATATAGCTGAGTTCTGATGGGTTCGTTCAGGTGACCTCTGAAAGTTTCAAAGTTGAGCAGAGGTGTGGGCTTTTGGAGAACTCAGAGTACATGTGTGACTGCTAGTCAGGAAACAGCCACTTGGCTGTGTATTAAATGTCGGCCCAGTTAGGTACTTAGGATCCATCTTGAAGCATTGGCTCTTTCAGGTTCACATTTGTTCACAGTAATAACTTTAGAAAGTAAAGAGTTTACTCTGCAAACAAAGAATGGGGATGTCTTATGGATCTGTTGGAAGAGGTAAGATTTATTTTATTTATTTATTTATTTTTGAGACAAAGTCTTGCTCTTGTCCCCCAGGCTGGAGTGCAATGGCACGATCTTGGCTCACTGCAACCTCCGCCTTCCGGGTTCAAGCGATTCTCCTGCCTCAGCCTCCCAAGTAGCTGGAATTACAGGGACCTGCCACCACGCCCGGGTTATTTTTGTATTTTTAGTAGAGATGGGGTTTCACCATGTTGGCCAGGCTGGTCTCAAACTCCTGACCTCAGGTGATCTGCCTGCCTCAGCCTCCCAAAGTGCTGGGATTACAGGTGTGAGCCACTGCTCCCGGCCAAGATTTAATTTTTTATCTGCCAGTGAGTTTTCTGATTTACAAGGTGGAGTTTTTGGTGCTTGCCCAGAGAGGAAGAGGGAGGCAGGTACAAAAATAGGGGATTGTTATGGTAGTTAGTTCATTGTTCTTACATGAGTTGACAAAATAACACATTTTCAGGTTCCTCTTTTTTATCCCCCTTTTGTTCTCTGGAGCAGCAAGGTTAGGCTAATGAGCAGAACTATTTTTGGTTATTTTTATAATTTTTCAAAATCGGGCTATATATGTCACACAAAAAATTCAGTCGTTTCTTATTTGCTATCTCGAGTTGCTTTAATGTGTTACAGTGTGAAATATAGCTAAACACATTTGCTCCTTGTATAATAGAAAAGCAACACCAACTTCACACTGCAAGTTTTCTCTAGGTGTATCTTAAGCACCTCATTCCACTTTTTGAAAATATTTTTTATTAACCTCTGTTACTGCAAATATGTAGAATTGATTTTTAATTAATACATTTGTTTAATTTGTTTCTGCTAATGACATGGTTTTCTGGGTTTTTTTCAATTTTTAAATTTATTTTGTGTATGGTTTTTGGTACCTGATTTTCTTCTTAACTGCAGTGTATATCAAGTCTGCCTGTGTTTGAGGATGCAGAATGGAAAATATCCAAGGCTTTTCAGACTCAGATACCTTTATGACATGTGCAAGAGGTGGGAGATACAGCCTCAAATTTAAGTTTACATTTAAAATGGAGGAAAAATTGGGCTGCTGCGCTTGTAATTAGTTCTGAAAGTTTTACAGTATTATAGTAAACATTTGCATTTTTGTGGCATTGTGAAATAAAATCTGAAACTGCCTTTTTTCTTGTACATCTCTGTTTTCTAGTCAGGGCGTAAAAGCTGTTTAGAAACTCTGTAATGTTAGCAGCATGCCAATTGATCTAAGAGGAAGGGATGTTTTGGTTAATAGTCTATTCAGTACATTAAATAAAAACATGAAAAAGCCCAGAGAAAGCATTCTGTACACCACAATATATTATTGAATAGAACTGGCTCTTGCAGAAAAGTGAATTAAACCCCACATCTTTTAAGTCATTATTTGAAAATATGAAGTCTATTTTGATGAGTGTCTGGCAGGGTGTGAGTGTATATGGAGGTGGGTGTTCTTTTTGTTGTTCTTTTGTATCAATTTCAGTTTCAATTTTCAGCTTCTTCCAAAAGATTATACTCAGTAAATTAGGAATTGATTTTGTCAATCTCTAGGCCAGAGTAGATCACACTGCGAAAATATATTTGCACAAAAATATGGAGAGTATAGTATAGGGATGAAGGCTTGTGATAACTTTCCTCACCCTTCGTAAGGGTCATGGCCAACAGTCCTGTAACAAAAGACAGGTTAGCAAAAGAAAAGCATAACAAATATATTTAATCAGAGTTTTCCACAACATGAGAGCTTTCAGAAATGAAGATCCAAAGACCCAGATAAAACTGTCTATTTTTATACTTAATTTCAATGAAGAATGGACTGCTGTGTAGAAATATGATTGGCCAAAAGGGTATGAGCTAATGGTAATAACTGAGAGATGAAACCCCACAAGGCCTATCTGTTCAGATTCTTGGCCTTGCGATATAGCATTCCTTCCTCCCAGGTATAGGGCAGGACCCCTCTGGAATAAGGGTCTTGAAGGGAGAAAGAGGAGAGTAACCTTTCTAGATTTTATAGCTTGCTTTGAGGAAAGAGGAGTTCTAGTGTCTATGACCAACCTTGGGGAGGAGGAATTCTGATTTCTGTGACTCGCTTTGGTGGAGGAAGAAGGGCCAGAGACAGAAGGGCAGGAGAATGTCATAGATAACTTGCTTCTTAGGCCCTTCCAATGTCCTTCACTGTAAAGTATCCATCGTGTCGAAGAGCTATGCTTTGGGCCAGGCGCAGTGGCGCATTCCTGTAATCCCAGCACTTTGGAAGGCCGAGGTGGGCGGATCATGAGGTCAAGAGATTGAGACCAGCCTGGCCAACATGTTGAAACCCCGTCTCTACTAAAAATAGAATAATTAGCCGGGTGTGGTGGCGAGTGCCTGTAATCCCAGCTACTCAGGAGGCTGAGGCAGGAGAATCGCTTGAACCCAGGAGGCGGAGGTTGCAGTGAGCCGAGATCGCGCCACCACACTCCACCCTGGGCAACAGAGCGAGACTAAGTCTCAAAAAAAAAAAAGAGTGCTATGCTTTGGAGTATTGTTTCTGAGCCCCAACATTAGCCATGTGTGTTTCCTTTTCAGATCTTTAAAATTAATTACTTGGATTTACTCGTACGTTGTAAATGTATTTTATAGAAAGTACAGGCTCTGTGGAGATGCTGTGGGTGATATGGCTTTATATTTCTAATTCGCTGTATATTTGAAGTGTCAAAGTAAAACCAGATTATTTACATATTGGCGTCTGTAAAGTTTTCCCAAATGAAAATTAGGTTTTAAAAAAATGAATTCTAGCCTGGGCAACATGGTGAAACCCCATCTCTACAAAAAAATTAAAAAATTAGCCAGGCATGGTGGCATGCACCTGTAGTCCCAGCTACCGGGGAGATTGCAGTGGGAGGATGGCTTGAGCCTGGGAGCTGGAGGCTGCAGTGAGCCAACGTCAGACCACTACACTCCAGCCTGGGCGGCAGAGCAAGACCCTGTCTAAAAACAAAAACAAAAACACAATTTCTGTCTAAGTTACTGTTTGCTGATTCAATAAGGATTTGTGCCTGTTTTGCCTGTTTCCTTTGTTAAGCATTGCGGATTCGAAATTGAAAAGATTCTTGCCCTCAAGAAGCTGGCAGTCTACAAGGAAGAACCAGAAAAACAGTAAGATAGTTGCTTTAATGAGAATATATACCTATGCATTTTGGAACAGAAATGAGTCTCTCAGTCCTCTTGGGAGTGTTGGGAAAGGTGCTTTGATGAGTGTGGGTAAATGGTCTTTTTTTTTTTTCTGTAAACCTTAACAAAAAGTAAATCATAGAATTTGGTGTTGATTGTCCACTGTATGCCAGGCACTCTGCTGGTTAGCAGGTCACCCCTGTATAGTAGGTATACATTTTAACATGTGTACAGACACACATAGATGTATGTACACACAGGTATACATATGCATGCACATATACAGAGAAGGGGTGAGAGGGAGGGAGAAGGGAAGAGTGAGGTGGGCGGACACCTTCATGGAGTTTTGTCTAGTGAGAAGAGGGAGTTTACAAGCAATAATCAGGATTATTACAGGGACATAATTTACCAGGGAGTATAGAAAGGGCAGGGACTACCTAACGTGGTGACTATTAAGTCTGAGACTAAAGGACAAAAAGGAGAGAACCAATATGAGTAACGAGTGGGCACGAAATTTCTATGCAGAAGAAACTATGTGTTCAGAGGTTCTCAGGAAGTACAGAGCTTGGCAGGTGTGAGAAAACTGAAAGAAGGCCTCTGTGGCTGGAATGTGGCGAGACTGGAGAAGTTAGCAGAAGCCGGTGTGACCCTAACAGGTCTGTTGCTTAAGGCATGGCATGTCACTACACTGACACCAAGGCTTTCCATGGAGAAGGAATGTAGTTATTATAGAGCAGCTGAAAGAGGAGATGGGAGGAAACCGCACATCGCCTCCCTGAGGAGTTTGGGTCTAGAGATTTTAAGGGGTTTGGAGTGGGCCGATGTCTGGGGATCATTGATTGGTTGAAGAGTGCAGGGTGAGGTCATAGGACGGGAGATAGAACTGCATTCTCACGCTGATTTTGTTCCTGTCGGGGGGGTCTTAACTGGTTGACTTCAGCTATACCACTGTAATTCAGGGTCTGAAGAACATCTTAAGCAATTCTTTAAAAAGTTTATGATTCTAATGTCAGCGATCCTGTCTATAGGAACAGTGGGGATGCAAATGATTCTTAAACAAAAACCTTATGATTCTAAGGTCAGATATCCTATCTAGAGGAACAGTGGGGAGGCAGATGGTCAGTGTCTAGTGCTATATGACTTTTGGTTACAAGGAAGTGGGTCAAAGTGCAGCCTGATTACAGTTTAATTATATTTCTGCCCAGAACTTGGCATGTAATTCTTGTTAGCCTGTGAGGATGGTTTCACCAGATCTCAAAGGGCTTTGTAAGGGGAAAAAAGTACAGTTGACTCTTGAACAACACAGGGGTTGAGGGGACTGACCCCATTCCCAAAGGCAAATGGAAATCTTTGTATAACTTTTGACTCTCCAAAAACTTAACTACTAATAGCCTACTATTGAGCGGAAGCCTGACCAATAACATAAACAGTTGATTAACATATATTTGGTATGTCATAAGTATAATATGCTATATTCTCACAATAAAGCAAGCTAGAGAAAATAAAATGTAACTAAGAAAATAAGGACAAAAAAATATTATTTACTATTCATTAAGTGGAAGTGGACCATTATGAAGATCTTTGTCCTCATCGTTTTCACATTGAGTAAGAGGAGGAGGAGTTGGTCTTGCTGACTCAGGGGTGGCAAAGGTAGAGGAGGTGGAAGGAGAGGCAGGCACACTTGGTATAACTTTTATTGAAAAAATAAATTCATGTATAAATGGACCTGCCCAGTTCAAATCCATGTTGTTCAAGGGTCAATGGTAGTATCTTTTTCTTTTCTGTGACAAAGTTTATGGCCGAGACTCCTAAAACAAAAGCAGATTAACAAAAGAAAAGCACACACATTTATTTAATATAAGTTTTACATGACATGGGAGCCTTCAGAAATGAAGATACAAAAAAACAGGGACACCTATGTATTTTTATGTTAACTTTGATGAAGAGTGGAGATTCATGGAGAAATATGATTGGAGGATGAAAGGATATCTCTAAAATTCTTTCAGTAATAAATGGGAGTTGGGGGAACTTAGGAAGACCTGTTTGTTCAGATTCTTTTCTTCAGGGATAGGAACATTCCTTTATTCCAGGTATACAGAAGATACCTCTCTGAAGAGGGTCTTGGACCTACTTTACAGGAAAGTTAGAGAATTATTTTATGGACTGTTTCAGAGGGAAAGGGCAGAGAAGGTGAGAGTGGCCTTCCTGATTCTGCTGTTTTCTCAAATGCCAAGGTGTACCATATTTTGGGGCAGCATGTCCTGAACCCCATCAGGGGCTTAATGATAATATTATACATATATTATCATTAATCCCCATAGCAACCTGTAGTGTTCTTGTTCCTATTTTACTGAATTGGAGAGATTTTAAGTAACTTTCCAAAATTACCCAGCTAGTAAGTGGTGAAGCAGGAGTTTTAACATTATTGTTTTGTCGGTGAAATAATCCAACTCCATAAAATATATTAAGAGGTTTATTCTGAGCCAAATATGAGTGACCATGGCCTGAAACACAGTCTCAAAAGGTCCTGAGGACATGTGCCCAAAGTGGTTGGCTTACAGCTTGATTTTATACATTTTAGGGAAATATAAGCATCAATCAATACATGTGAGGTGTACATTGGTTTGATCCAGAAAGATGGGACAATGTGAAGCGAGGGGGCTTACAGGTCATACGTGAATTGTACGCTTTTCTGGTTGGCAATTGGTTGAAGGAGTTATCATCTAAAGGAGTATCTGGGTTAAGATAAAGGGTTGTGGAGACCAAGGTTGGTTGGTTTGTTTGTTTCCCGAGAGACAGGATCTGGCTGTGTCACCCAGGCTAAAGTGCAGTGGTGCAATCATAGCTCACTGTAGCCTCAAACTCCTAGGCTTAAGCAATCCTCCCACCTCAGCCTCCTGAGTAGCTGGGACTATAGGCATTTGCCACCATGCCCATCTAATTTTTTTTTTTTAAGAGACAGGATCTCACTGTGTTGCCCAGGCTTGTTTTGAACTCCTGGCCTCAAGCAATCCTCTGGCCTAAGCCTCCCAAAATGTTGAGATTACAGGCATGAGCCCCTGCACTCAGCCCACTCAGCCTAAGATTCTTAGTGTTTAGATGAAGACTCATAGGTGGCTACGCTTAGAGATGACAATAGATGGCAAATGTTTCCATTTAGACCTTTAAAAGGTGCTATACTCTCAGTTAAACTCTTCAGGATTGGGAGGGTCTGGAAGGGGAAAGACCTAGTTACGTTAATAGGGATTCATTCAGGCTGGGCATAATGGCTCACGCCTGTAAACTCAGCACTTTGGGAGGCTGAGGCCGGCAAATCACCTGAGGTCAGGAGTTCAACACCAGCCTGGCCAACTGGCGAAACCCCGTCTGTACTAAAAATACAAAAGTTAGCCAGGCAGGGTGGTGGGTGCCTATAATCCCAGCTACTCAGGAGGCTGAGGCAGGGGAATTGCTTGAATCCAGGAGGCATAGGTTGCAGTGAGTCAAGATCGTGCCACTGCACTCAAGCCTGGACGACAGAGAGAGACAGTCTGAAAAAAAAAAAAAAAAAAAGAGATTCATTCCAGATGCAGATTTTCCCCCACAAAAGGTAGCTTTGCAGGGTCATTTCAAAATATGTCAAAGAAGCATATTTTGGGATAAAATATTTTATTTCCTTCTTTATCTGTCATGTGAGGTTATGCTAGAGTCAGGTTGGAGTGGTATCTTATTGCTGCAAAGAGTTTGTTCTGTCTGTCTTAGGATCTGTGTTTTAAAGTTAGTGCTGGTCAGCCTGTCTAAACTCCAGAATGAAGAAGGTATGATGAGGCGTGCCTGACCCCCTCTTACCATGGTGGCCTAAACTGGCCTTTCAGGTTTTTTGGAATCCCGTTGGCTGAGAAGTTGGATCCATTCAATCATTTGGGGGGCTTAGAATTTTATGTTTGTTTTTCAGTCTTGGCTTTAGAGCCTGTGATCTTTTTACTGCATGAGGCTGCCTCTTAGTAAAGAAGCAAAATGCTTGCAGAGTACTCTGTATTTCTTCTCTGAATGTTTAATATGCTGAACACTTCACAACAAGTGCTAGCATGAACTACATGGTCACATGAGATTTTTGTTTTCAAACAGTTTTATTGAGGTATAATCTACAAGCCATAAATTTTCCCATTCTAAGTGTACCATTCAGTGATTTTTAGGAAATTTAAGGAGTTGTGCTCTCATCACCACAATCCAGTTTTAGAATATTTCATCACCCCAAAAAGATTCCTTTCTGCCTAGTTTCAGTCAATCCCAGCTCCCAACCCCAGCCCCAGATAAGCATAACCAGCTTTGTCTCTATAGATTTGCCTTTTCTAGACATTTCATATAAATGTCCAGAATCCTATGTTACGTATAGTCTTTTGTATTTGGCTTCTTTCACTTAGCATAATATTTTCTAGGTTTGTCCATATTATAGACTATATCAGTACTTCATTGTTTTTTATTTCTGGTGGTACCCATGGTATGGATATATTACATTTTATTTATCCATTCCCCAGTTAATGGACATTTGGATTATTTTCAGTTTGGGGCTATTTTAAAAAGTACTACTGTAAACATTCCTGTGCAAGCCTTTGTGTGCACATGTTTTCATCCTCTTGCGTAGATTCCTAGGAGTGGAATTGCTGGATTCTATGATAAGTTTATGTTTAACTTTTCAAAGAAATTGACAAACCATTTTCCAGAGTGACTTTGCAATTTTACATTCCCTCCAGCAGTGTATTAGGGTTTCAGTTTCTCCTCATCCTTGCCTACACTTATTGTTTGTCTATTTTAATACAGCCATTGTAGTAGATGTGATGTGGTATCACATGTAATTTTGTCTTTTTATTTTCCTGAGACAGGGTCTTGCTCTGTCACGGCTACAGTGCAGTGGTGCCATCTCTGCTCACTGAAGCCTTAAGCTCCTGAGCTCAAGTGATCCCCCGACCTCAGCCTCCTGAGTAGCTAGGACTACAGGCACACACAACTATGCCCAGCTAATTTTGTTTACTTGGGTGTCTCACTATATTGCCTAGGCTGGTCTCAAACTCTTGGGGTCAAGAGAGCCGCCCATCTTGGCCTACCAAAGTGCTGGGATTACAGGCATGAGCCACTTTGCCCAGCCATGTGCTTTTGATTTGTACTTCTGTGATAACTAATGATGTTGAGCATCTGTTTTAATGTGTTTATTAGCCATTTGTGTATCTTCTTTGGTAAAATGACTATTAAAATATTTTGCCTATTTCTTAGGCCGGGCACGGTGGGCTTATGCCTGTAATCCCAGCACTTTGGGAGTCTGAGGCGGGAAGATCACCTGAGGTCAGGAGTTCGATACCAGCCTGGCCAACATGATAAAACCCTGTCTCTACTAAAAATACAAAAATTAGCCAGGAGTGGTAGTGCACACCTGTAATCCCAGCTACTTGGGAAGCTGAGGCATGAGAATCGCTTGGACGCAGGAGGCAGAGGCTGCAGTGAGTGGAGATTGTGCCACTGTACTTTAGCCTGGGCAATAGAGTGAGACCTTGTCTCAAAAAAAAAAAAAAAAAAGAAAGGAAAATTTTTTTTTGTCTGTTTCTTAATTGGTTTGTCTTATTATTGAGTTGAGTTTTTTAAAATTTATTTTGTGTAAGTTGTCAGATATACGATTTACAATATTTTCTCCCAACTTGTGCATTTTCATTTTCTCAGTAATATATTTTGAAGGGCAAAAGTGTAACAGTAGTAGGTTCCTTGCCCGATGCACATGGCAAGTCAATATACCGAGCCACCGAGTTACAGCAGAAAAAGGTTTACTTGTGGAGCCGCTAAATGAGGAGATGGGAGGAAACCTCAAAGGGGTCTCCCTGAGGTGTTTGGGGCTAGAGTTCTTTTTTTTTTTTCAAGACCAAGTTGCCCAGGCTGGAGTACGGTGGCATGATCTCAGCTTAACTGCAACCTCCACCTCCCAAGTTCAAGTGATTCTCCTGCCCCAGCCTCCCGAGTAGCTGGGATTACAGGCATGTGCCACCACACCTGGCTAATTTTTGTATTTTTAATAGAGACAGGGTTTCACCATGTTGGTCCGGCTGGTCTTGAACTCCTGACTTCAGGTGTTCCACCACGGGAACCTCGGCCCAGCCTCAGCCTCTCAAAGTGCTGGGATTGTAGGTGCGAGCCACTGCGCCCAGCTGGGGCTAGGATTCTTAAGGGTTTTGGAGTGGACCAAGTGTAGGGATCATTGATTAGTCAAAGAGTGCAGAGTGAAGTCATGGGACAGAGAGATGAAGAAACTGTATTTTCATGCTGATTTGGCTCTTCTGTGGGGATCTTCAAGCTGGTTGGCTTCAGCTTTTCCACTGTAATTCAGGATTTGCTTAAGGAATTCTTAAACAAAAGCCTTATGATTCTAACATCAGAGATCCTGTCTATAGGAACAATGGGTATACAGATGGTCAGTATCTAACGTTATGTGGCATTAGGTTATAAGGAAGTGGCTTAAGGTGCAGCCTAATTAATGCTTAATTATAACTATGTTTATGTCCAGAATTCTTGTTAACCCTGTGAAGATGGCTTTAAAAGTTTTTAATTTTGATGAAGTCCATTTTATTATTTTCTTTTTTTATGAATTATGCTTTTGCTGTCGTATTCAGGAACCCTTTGCCTAACCTGAGGCCATGAAGATTTTCTCCTGTTTTCTTCAGAAGTTTCAAATGAGGTATTCTAATAGGTTGGGTTTCACTTTATTAGGAAGGTCATAAAATTCTTCTGTGAGGAAGTGGTACTTTAGCTGAGATCTGAAAGCTGAGTAGGAGGTAAGATGGGAGGGAAGAGATTCCAGCTAGAGGGAAGAGCATGTGTAGGTGGGATATGGCCAGTCTGAAGAGCTAGAAGCAGGTCGTGAAGGCTGCAGTGCAGTGCATCTTCTGGTTCTCAGTGAAACTCATTTATGCTGTGTGAAGCCATCTTGCTACAGTAGTAGTCTCAGGGAAGGCTTTTAATAAGCAATGGAAACGTGATCAGATTTGCTTTCTAGAAAAATTACTCTGGCTGCTGTGTGGAAGAGGCTTGGAAGGTGGCCAGTATGGATTTGGAGTGACCAGGTAGGAGGCTGTTGGCCAGTTAGTGAGAAACGATGGCAGCTTGGACCCAGGAGAATTACGCAGATAGAGAGTATTAGGGACATATGAGAGTCTGCCTGCCTTTAATACTGCATGGTCAGAGATTATGGCCTGCATAATTTAGGAGATTGTAATAAGGGTGATTATGCTAGTTTCTATGGCTTCTACTCCATTCCCCGGCACACTTCTCTTTTTTGTTCTGCTCATTGAGTTTTCCTTACCAGAAAAAGATAGTCTTAATAGCCTAGACACAGTAATTTAAATATTTTCATTGCTTTCCTCCTCTTCCATAAGACTTTGGGAAAAAATGGAAAGCAACTTATCCGTACATCCATTTGGGATTTCTAAGCTAATGGTGAGAAGTGTCTTGCTCAGAAAACTAAAACATTTATTATGTTTACTAAGTGTTTCCATTCTGTGCATGTGATACCTATGAACATATTTTCTTTTTATAAATTTTCTGAAGTATACAGAAAGTCAAAGGTTTCTCAATTTAGATTATAGAGAAACAGATAAGTAAATGCTGCTATAAATTATGAAAAAAACACAACATGATATTGTTACCAGAAAGGGGTCCTAATCCACACCCCAAGAGAGGGTACTTGGATCTTGTGCAAGAAAGAATTCAAGGCAAGTTCACAGAGTAAAGTGAACCCAAGTTTATTAGAGAAGTAAATAAACAAAGAATGGCTACACCATAGACATAGCAGCCCTGAGGACTGCTGGTTGGCTGTTTTTATGGTCATTTCTTGATCATATGCTAAACAAGGGGTGGATTATTCATGAGTTTTCCAGGAAAGGGGTTGGGATTTCCTGGAACTGAGGCATCCTCCCTTTTCCAGACCATACAGAGTAACTTCTGGACATAGTCCTGGCATTTGTAAACTGTCATGGGACTGCTGGGAGTGTCTTTTAGCATGCTAATGCTTTACAATAAATGTATAATGAGCAGTGAGGATGACCAGAGGTCCCTTCCATCACCATCCTGGTTTTGATAGGTTTTGACTGGCTTCTTTACTGCATCCTATTTTATCAACAGGGTCTTCATGACCTGTATCTTCTGATACCAGTTCTGCCAACCTCCTATCTCATCCTATGACTAAGAATGCCTAACCTCCTGAGAATTCAGCCCAGCAGGTCATTTTACCCAGCCCCTATTCAAGATGGAGTTGCTGTGGTTCAAATACCTCTGACATGTTTTCTCCTTCCCTTTTACAAGGAAATTTTAATTCTAAGGGTTGTAGAGGGAGGAAGATCCATCTTCTCTTCCTTAGGCTGAATGGGGTGATGATATTCCCGCCCAACTATTAGCATCTCTTGTATTCACGGTAGAGAGGTGCTTGGTCAGAAAGCATCCATATGGTGAGGGCCATTCATAACTCTTGAGTTCTGACCAAAGGTGATATTTGGAAGACTAATAAGTGTTCAATTTACTAAAATATTGAGTAAACTTATTCTGCATTCTTACACAAAGAGCACAATGACAGTATATTCCACAAGAGTAAAGCAAAATAAGTAAAATTATCTCAAGTAAACTAAATAAGAAGGCTTTCCATGAACTGGGCAATTGTTGGAACTAAGCAGACTTGGAGTGGCTGATTCTAATATGTGCCTAGAATTACAATATTGATCCAGATTTTTACATCACCTATCCCTCTTGTTTCTTCTGAGCTTGCATCCAGAGGTCACTGGTTGGTTCACAGGAATAAGCTGGGTCAGTCTAAATTGCAGGGAAAAACTCAAAAACAACAGACAAGGCTAGGTTCTAGTAACAGGTGTACTATAGTTATTGAAACATAATTTTTCTCTCTCCAGTCTCCCGTTTTACTAAAGACAAAGCATGATAGGCTTGATTTGTTTGCAAAATAAACTTTAGTCTTATTATACCTGGCCTGATTATTTGTATAAAGTGCAGCAAGAATAATTTTTGCTGTATAGGCTCTTTTTAAGTTGTCTTTGATGGAACTTTCTTCCGTAAGGAATCTTAGAGTAGACTTCTTATTAAAGGTTTGAGCCCAGCCAGGGGTTTGTGCTTGCAAATACCTGTGTGAGTTGGATAAATTGTTTCCTTCTCTCAGGGTCCCAAGATAACCTGGGCCTCCTGAGCCTGTCAGAAAGTGACATTCTTTACTTACCACAGGTCAAGAACCCTATGCAGGGACTGTGTAGACAAGGCATGAGGCCAGTTTTCCCAAGGAGCTTTTATTGGCTCTGTAAGTCAACTTTGATTCCTTAAAGAAGTCTGTTTATATTTGAAAGCATGCCATTTCAGTCAAAGCCTTGGTAAAATAACCAGTTTCTCCAACTGTGCCCTGTTACAAAAGAAAACAGATTCTTACTGTACTTATGCAAATAATTATATTGTCATAAATTACAAATACAAATAGTTTCCAAATTCTGGAGAAATCAGATAGAGAGAAAGAAATATGCTTCAAATTTTGTTTACAGGAGTACACTTTACCCAATTGGTGCAAAAGTAGTTGCAATTTCAGACCATGAATTTTAAGTCGTTATAACTAGGCTCAAACACTTTTTTTTTTTTTGAGACGGAGTCTCGCTCTGTTGCCCAGGCTGGAGTGCAGTGACATGATCTCGGCTCACTGCAAGCTCCACTTCCCGGGTTCACGCCATTCTCCTGCCTTAGCCTCCCGAGTAGCTGGGACTACAGGTGCCCGCTACCATGCCCAGCTAATTTTTCGTATTTTTAGTAGAGATGGCGTTTCCCCCTGTTAGCCAGGATGGTCTTGATCTCCCGACCTTGTGATCCGCCCGCCTCAGCCTCCCAAAGTGCTGGGATTACAGGTGTGAGCCACTGCGCCTGGCCCCACATTTTTATTAATCAAAATAGTAACCATTACAATCAACACAGTTTGGACAATGAGAAATAAGTTTATTTATTCCTGTAGCATAAAAATCCATGCTTTGGGATTTGACAAACTTTTGGGAAGCATTTTCTGCATCCTCCTGGTTGTGGAAGTGTTTTCCCTGCAAAAAAGTTGTCAAGATGCTTGAAGAAGTGGTAGTCAGTTGGCGAGAGGTCAAGTGAATATGGCAGATGAGGCAAAACTCTGTAGCCCAGTTCATTCAACTTTTGAGGCATTGTGTGATGTGTAGTTGGGCGTTGTCATGGAGAAGAATTGGGCCCTTTCTATTGACCAATGCCAGCTGCTGGTGTTGCAGGTTTCTGGGCATCTCATTGATTTGCTGAGTATACTTCTCATATATAATGGTTACGCTGAGATTCAGAAACCTATAGTGCATCACACCAGCAGCAGACCACCAAACAGTGACCGTGAGCTCTTTTTTGGTGCACATTTGGCTTTGGGAAGTGCTTTGAAGCTTCTTCTCAGTCTAGCCAATGAACTGGTTGTCACCGGTTGTTGCATAAAATCTACTTTTCATCACACATCACAGTCTGATTGAGAAATGGTTTGTTGTTGTTGTGTAGGATAAAAGAAGATGACACTTCAAAATGACAATTTTTTTGATTTTCACTCAGCTCATAAGGCACCCACTTATCATGCTTTTTTACCTTTCCAATTTGCTTCAAATGCTCAATGACCACAGAATGGTTGATGTTGAGCTCTTTGGCAACTTCTCATGTAGTTGTAAGAGGATCAGCTTTGACGATTGCTTTCAACTGGTCGTTGTCAACTTCTGATGGCTGGCCACTGTGCTCCTCATCTTCAAGGCTCTTGTCTCCTTGGCAGAACTTCTTGAACCACCATTGCACTGTCAGTTCATTAGCAGTTCCTGCGCCAAATGCATTGTGGATGTTGCGAGTTGTCTCCACTGCTTTATGACCCATTTCGAACTTAAATACGAAAATCGCTCAAATTTGCTTTTTGTCTAATGTCATTTCCGTAGTCTAAAATAAAGATAAACAGCAAGTAGTAAGTCATTAGCAAAAACACATAAAGTGAGAAATGCCCATTAAAATGACCTATAACATAACCACATTTATTTAAGAATGTACTGCAATATCAAACAGCAAATTCCAGCAGTGCAAAACCGAAATTACTTTTGCATCAACCTAATAAAAACTGTAAATAGCTCAAAAGAAAAGTTGTCTTGACTCTGAAAAACAAAACAGAAAGGATGGGCAACATTTTAAGTAGAAAGTCATAAACAGATTATTTCAGTGTTTTATTCAGTTTATGCAATTCCCGTTTTGCTCAATATTTATGAATACATTAGTTTTTCAAGAGACTGTTGGAAGTTCTTTCCTATTTTATTGGCATACTTTTCAAATTATCAGAGACCTGCATTTAAGAGTACTCATCAGAGGCCGGGCATGTTGGCTCATACCTGTAATCCCAGCACTTTGGGAGGCTTAGGCGGGTGGATCACCTGATGTCGGGAGTTCAAGACCAGCCTGGCCAACATGCTGAAACCCCATCTCTACTAAAAATACAAAAATTAGCTGAGTGTGGTGGCACGTGCCTGTAGTCCCAGATACTTGGGAGGCTGAGGCAGGAGAATCGCTTGAACCTGGGAGGCAGAGGTTGCAGTGAGCTGAGATTGTGCCACTGCACTCCAGCCGGGCGACAGAGACTCCGTCTCAAAAAAAAAAAAAAAAAAAAGAGTACTCATCAGAATCTTATAGTTGATTATAAACCATCTTTTGAAGAGGATCAAAACAAGACAATTGTGGATGACAAAATGTCTTTGGGCAGCCATAATCAAAGATGCAATTGACAAGGAAATTTGGTTGCTTCTGTGGTATACAATAATTTAACATAATTACTGATAACGTACACTTAAGTCATATCAAAATTATAGGTGCTTCCAGTATTTTTGGAACACATACCAATAATATATAGATACAACCCAAAGAAAGCCAAACACAACTTCATATTTAACAATGCTTCCTGTATGATTTTAATATACCAAATAAGCCAAATATATCATTTTTTACTTTAGACTGATATCTAAAAGATTAAGAAAAAGACATGATTTATAATTTTACTTTGGAAAGTTTGTCAAATAGCAAAGGTTTAAAACATTTGATATTATAAAATAGAATCCTAGGTCACAATAAGTCATTTAGCCAAAATGATAAAGATTTTAAAAAGACAAAAACCTTTACCTGTTAATACAGGAGAACTTAGCTTTCCAAACAATCTCTTTTTTCCTGCCTCTTTTTTGTAACTTAGGCAAACAAAAATCTTTCATTGTCTTTTAATATTACATGAAATTCTTCTTCATGGGCCAGATTTCACCTTTGTATTAGTGTACTATGAATGTTAAACCCAGTTCTTAGTAAAACCCTTAGATAAATTTGTCCAATCTTAATCAGTTTGACCATAAGGTAGGATTCCCGTAAACCTTTTATAAACTGTTAAAATTTTCTGTTAAATAAAACATTAATATTCTAAGAAAACCCTGCAGTGCTTTTATTTCAATATTCAATTTATGTAAAAACTGAATATTACCCCTTTAACTTTAGCCAATGTGTTTACACACAGAATTTCTTTTACAAGATTCGTCTTTCACAAACCTTTCACAATTTGCTCAAACCTTCAGCTTTATCGTATCTAACTTAAAACAATCCTTTAACCTTCTAAACCAGGCAAAAAAAAAAAAAAAAAAAATTCCCATCCCCATGCCTTCTTATAGTATTTTACCAAAAACACATTCTACTTTTAACATACCTTACATGTAAAACTGTTTAGCCAGTAGTCTCAGTTACGTATGTTATGGTATTAACTCTTAGCAACTTTTATTTTTGGTAAAAATCCTGGTAGGTACCAGGTGTGAAGCCTAGGACACCAGACAGAAGGGCAGACAAGGTCTGATGCTTTCCAGCATACCCAAGGGGCATGGCCAACTCCACAGGTCCCCAGGCCTTATCTAGAATCTAATGGCTCCAAAGCAGTCAAGCTGAACAATTTTCAAGTCAAAGAAGCAGTTTATGACCTTAAAGCATTTAATCCATTCAAAGTGGGATGGAATGACCTCTGACCAGGAGTTTCAACATGTGGTCCCTGGGCAGGATGGAAGAGAGGACAGTTGCCCTGAGTAACAGAAAAGATAGGAAAGGAAAAAGGGTGCAAGAGAGAGAGAGAAGGGAAGGAGGGAAGGGAAAATAGCATTGCCTGAATTGGGGCTGGGCAGGCGAGGAGCTCAGGGAGGCCAGGGAAAGACCCACCCAGTGCGGTGACACTGAATCAAAAGTTCAGGTGGCTGCTTGTCAGCCACAAAGGGATCTTGATCTCCAGCATCTTCATGAGCTCTTAAGTTTCTCCTTTGAGAAGAAAAGTCTCCCCATGTCCCATGTGCTTCTGTACATGCCCAATTCTGTCACCCACAGCCAACAGCAAAGAGCACAAGGCAAGTTAATCCAAAGACTTTTAGGCCAGGTGCAGTGGCTCACGCCTGTAATCCCAGCACTTTGGGAGGTCGAGGCAGGCAGATCACGAGGTCAGGAGTTCAATACCAGCCTGGCCAACATGGTGAAACCCTGTCTCTACTAAAAATACAAAAATTAGCTGGGCTTGGTGGCGCATGGCTGTAATCCCAGCTACTCAGGAGGCTGGGGCAGGAGAATCTCTTGAACCTAGGAGGTGGAGGTTGCAGTGAGCTGAGACTGTGCCACTGCACTCCAGCCTGGGCAACAAGAGCAAAACTCCGTCTCAAAAAAAAAAAAAAAAGATAATTTTTAACTCCCTATTTCTTAGGAGGGACTCTAACCCTGCTAAATTGGGCATTTTAACCCGGGGATTAACCCAAAGACCTTTAACCCCCTATTTCTTAGGAGGGATTCTAACCCTGCTAAGTTGGGCCTCTAACCCAATTCTGTTCTTTACCCTGGACAAAATACTACTTACACAAAGTTGGCCAATTAGTGCTGCAGTCTATTCTTTTGGGTCGGGGTTTCTCCAGTGTTGTCCCTTGGTGGTTTGCCAGGAAGATGTTACTGGAAATGGGTCCCAATCCAGACCCCAAGAGAGGGTTCTTGGATCTTGTTCAAGAATGAAGGCAAATTCAGAGTAAAGTGAATGCAAGTTTATTAGAGGAGAAACAAAAGCTGCTCCATAGAGCAGCCCCAAGGGCTACTGGTTGGTTATTTTTATGGTTATTTCTTGGTCATATGCTAAACAAGGGGTAGACTATTTATGAGTTTTTTGGGAAAGGGGTGGGGATTCCTGGAACTGAGGGTTCTTCCCCTTTTTAGACCATGTAGAGTAACTTCTGGACATAGCCATAGCATTTGTAAACTGTCATAGCATTGGTGGGAGTATCTTTTAGCATGCTAATGCATTGTAACTAGTGTATAATGAGCAGTGAGGACAACCAGAGGTCACTTTCATCCCCATCTTGGATTTGGTGGGTTTTGGCCGGCTTCTTTACTACATCCTGTTTTATCAGCAGGGTCTTTATTACCTGTATCTTGTGATAACAGTCCTGCTGACTTCCTATCTCATCCTGTGACTAAGAATGCCTAACCATCCTTGGAATGCAGTCCAGGAGGCCTGAGCCTCCTTTTACCCAGCCTCTATTCAAGACGGAGTTGCTCTGGTTCTAATGCCTTTGACAATATTGCTGGATCATTTTAGATTCTTAACATCCTAAATGGTAAATATAGGACCTTTTGACCATCAAAATTAAGAGATTCCAGCAAAGAGGAAAATGTTTTATCTCGTGTGCGTATTTATGTAGGGGAGTGAGAAATAAAGATAAAATCCTAAGCCCTGTAACTGACTGAACAGATCTCCTCTTAGCCAAGGGGACCCAGAGTAACCTTGAAAACTGAGTTCACAGCCATGATGGGATAGGAGGTCAGACATGCCTCTCGTACGCCCCCCTCCCTGGCTAACCACAATTAGGCTTTCTCACCCAAGGGCTAAGGAGCAAACAGCCCTTTCAAAAGACCCCACCGCTGATTTCAACCAACCACCAGACACTGCTTCTCCCTTTTGCGGTTTTCGCACAACTGACCAGCATTTTTTCCCATAAGAGACCACCGACCACGGAATGGTTCGGGCCAGTCTACAGAGACTGCACAGCAAGGGTTTTCTGGTCTTCTTCACCTTTTGACATCAGAGGGCAGCAATCCACCCTTGGATCTTGCTAATGCCACCATTTTTTTGTACATCAGTCCCATGAAGGAGCATGAAGCTCCATTGCACGTGTGCACCTTTCTCCTTTCATAAATATTCATGACTCCTCCTACAGTTTATTGAATATGTACCTGTGGCCACCCTGCTTAGCATCAATTTCTGTTCCCTCTGCCCCTCCTTCAAAGTGTTTGTGTCTGGCTTCTGACCTGAGGCTGTGCTTCCCTGCTTGTCAGAATGGCCACCCTACAGGCTGCAACCCTTCATGAGAAACAAAGGAAATGCAAATATAACAGGGCAGTATTCCTGACTTTACAAATCTTTTCATCAACTTGTTTGACTTGATTTTCAGGCAAACTGCTTTTTTCACAAATTGGCAAGAGTTTTTGGATTTTTCTCACCTCTCCTGTTGATGATTGTACACCAAAAAACTAAGCAATGAAATAAAATGATTGTTTGAGCCTAGATGAAACTTTTTCCTTAAGGGGATATTTCCTGAATCTTATACCCTCTTACTCTTATTTTTTCAATTAATCGTTGTTCACTCATTTCACAATCACTTTTGAGTTTCTACTTTGTGCTTAGAACATAGAAGACCTGAAAGTATTCCATGAAAATAAGTTATTTCTGTGTATTGAATTGATGGGCAAATCTTCATCCTAAGGAATATCAACATGTGTTATCAGGAGAGTTCATAAAAAGGACATTATCACATCACAGTTTTCAAAACCATATGGGTCTTATTTTAGGAATGTTAGCTCAGTTTATAAGTTACACTTTTCTTACAAAATAATAGGCTTCTTGTATATGACTTGCTGTCTTTTTTTTTAAGAAAATAGAGAAAGGAGGTCTCACTATGTTGGCCAGGCTGGTAATGAACCACTGCACCCAGCTGTGCTGTCATACTAATTGGGTACGTGTAAGGGAATCCTGTAATATCTTGGATGTGTTAAACCTTTCATTGAATGAATAATACCAGCTTATAGGTTGTGTGCTATTCTAAATAAACCCTCAATATTCCTTCAGCTTCTCTGCCTACTTTCAGGTGTGGTCAACCCCAAAGAAAGGTTCATGGCATCATTTTGTGAGTATGAATTTGGGGGAGGAGTTCAGAGGGTGTATTTTATTGATCATTTGGATGTGATTTATTTTTGGCATGCTATTTTTAATGCATTACAGATTTCCTGGCCAGCTTTTCCATAGCCCTTGGGTAACGTCACTTTTTATTGAACTGAATCTTAAGTGCAGGTGTTTTTGGATACCTCCTGCACTGATTCCATGGACCAGTCTGATGTCATTGTCCATTGCCTGTTCCTGAGAGCCCCTTGTAGCCACTTCCTGCTCCCACTTTTAGCCATGAGGATTGTACTTGTTTGTTTCCAGCCCATAGAATGGCATGCTGGTGTTTCCCGTCAGCTGTGCTGCTGTTTCCTGAGCTGTGTGCTGTTTATCTTCTGCATCACTGCACCTCAAACGTCTGGCTGCTGTGACTGCTGGCTGTGGCTTTGCGATCAAGCAGCCAGTTGAAGGCCTACT
Organism: Gorilla gorilla gorilla; assembly: GCF_029281585.2. NCBI lineage: Eukaryota > Metazoa > Chordata > Mammalia > Primates > Hominidae > Gorilla > Gorilla gorilla. The sequence continues at coordinate 33,242,963 of NC_073229.2, read as the reverse complement.
CCTGTGCACTCGTGAGGCTGCTCCTGATATCTGGCATTTACTGTGCAGTCCCCATTTAGTGATGGCCACCAGTACCTTCATCAGACCGTTGCCAAGCGCCAACTCCATGACAGGCACTAAAGCTTACATGTTGAAAGACACAGTGCTTGCTCTCGAGGAACGTGGCATCCAGTGGAACTATAGGGGGCAAGTGTGTGGTAGCAATGGAGAGGTACCAGCTATGTGAGAGCGTGGAGGAAAGAGAGCCTGGGTCTCCCTGACCTGTCAGAGAAGGGGGCAGTCGAGCTGAGATGTGGAGGGTGAGTGGAAGTTGGCTGAGTGCAGGCGTCTGAGCAAAGGGTCAAGGCAATTACAAGTTGGGGCATGGCTTCTTTGGAGAACCATCAGGTGTTGGCTGTGTGTCCTTCTTCCGCAGCTGGAAAAGCGGCTTCCTAGGGATACTTCCTGAATAGCAGTTTCATTGCAAAGCTATTCTTATACGTCTTTACTGAGCGTAAGGCTGTTGTAGCCAGTAGAAAACAGGAAGAGCGAGGGGTAAAATCTCTGAACACTATTTTGAATCAGAAGTAGCGCATCTTCAGCATCTCATACTTGTCTTTTGCACGTCCTTGTCCCAAGGCATTGATACCTTCAGGTTTGCCAAAAGCTCCTGCTGAGGGCCCCAAGCAGGGGTGTCCTGTCTCCCAGCTGCTGCATTTTTTTTTTCACATCACCTCTCTTTCTGCTCATTTACCCCTTCATCTATAGAGCAGTTAATCTTAGAGAAGCAGTAAGAGAGAGGTCCTGATAAACTAATTCATGTTAAGCTTTGAATGTTAGTTTTCTCAGAGCCCCCTGAATATAGTATTCTTCATACTGAAAAGGGACATATTAAAACATGTAATCTCTAATTGTTGCAATCTCAAGAAAGTGACAAAATTCAGATGACTCAGCATGCTGCCCCCACATTGACAGCTCCCCTGCTCCGACCTTCCTCATGCAGCATCTTCCTCAGCTTGTGGACTCAGGAACTTCTCCAGGTCCATCTTCCCTCATCCCTGTGGGCTGCAACACCAGCCTGCCTGGGAGGGGCAGAATCTGCCTCTCATCCCCATCTCATTAGCTGGCAGTGAAGGACTCCTGGTGGAAGGAGGGAGGGGACCAAGACAGCTATTCATAATACTGATTTATTCATAAGTCACTTATTCATAAGCCTTCAACAGCTTATAATTGAAAGTGATATGTCCCCATTTCAAAAATATTTTCTGGAAATAATGAGGTTTCCAGCAGATATGATCAGCTTTCAAGCATGCTGAGATTTGGCTGTCACTGAACCTTTTAGAGGCAGGATATTTCCAACTGGTGGCATGAGGATATTTATAACAAGAGGCCTTTGAACTCAAAAGCATGTTGAGCTTTGGATAAATATTTTGTATTGCAAGTATATGCAGTATTTTATTTGAAATATATGTAAATGTTGTGGGAAACAAAATTCAAAGCTATGTAAAGTGCTACTGAATTCATAATAGATTTTTGTTGTCACATACTTTCTCGTAAATTGCCAAAAAAAGTATACCCATTCTTAAACTTGAAAAGGTTTGAGACTCGTTATCCTAGATTAGAATTTTTGGACTACTTAATTTGAAATCAAGGCAATATGAGTGGAAACATCTCTAAAGGTGATTGTTTTGAACATTTTTAAGTGTTCTTCAGTGACATTCAAAATCCAAGGAAATCTAGCATCTGAATTCTAATTAATGTTGATAGTCATTACACTAATGGTAAATTTTAAACCCGGTTTTGATTTCCTGGAGCTACACTGACGGACGGTGGGGAGCTGCAGGTATCAGTAGTCAGGTTCCCTCACCTTTGGACAGAAAGTTCTTGAAGTGAGGTGGGATTCGCATAGTAGGATCTAGCTCTGGTGGTGGTATGGCTTGGGTCAAGGGGCAAGAGCCCTGCCCAAAAAGGTTGAAAGTGATTCCTTGCTGTAGCTTTTTTCCTTGAGCTTCAAAGGCCTTTCAGATTCTGTAGTGTCCTATGAAAATGCAAATGTCCCTGGGAAACACTAAACCTAAAAATACTGAATCTTGGCTCTGAAGAGTTGAAAGGATCTTCTCTTGTTAAAACTTTTCACAAGGCTTGGGTTTGGTCGACAGCTAGCTTAGTATAAAATGCTAGAAAAAAAGACAATGCAACCTAGTGAGGACAGGACAGTGAGCCTCACGAGGAAAGGCCCAGCGTTGCTGCGGGGGTGCCAGAGGTGGCGAGGAGGGCTGACAGAAAGGGCAGCTGCCAGGACAACCACGTCCACTGCACCTGCCACCCACATCCAGCCTGTTTCTGGATTGTGATATTTCGGTTCCCTTTTTTTTTTTTCCCCCTGAGACGAAGTCTCACTCTGTTGCCCAGGCTGGAGTGCAATGGCGCGGTCTCGGCTCACTGCAACCTCCGCCTCCTGGGTTCAAGCGATTCTCCTGTCTCGGCCTCCCAACTAGCTGGGATTACAGGCACCCGCTACCACGCCTGGCTAATTTTTGTATTTTTAGTAGAGACAGGGTTTCACCATGTTGGCCAGGCTGGTCTCGAACTGCTGACCTTGTGATCTGCCTGCCTCGGCCTCCCAAAGTGCTGGGATTACAGGCATGAGCCACCATGCCTGGTCTCAGGTTCCCTTTAAAAAGAAGAAAATCAGCTTTGTTTTTCTGATTGTAATGCTCAAATTAGAGACCCTCAGATCTTTGGAGTTAAACAAAATTGTAGGTGATATTATTTGCAACTGCATTTTATTTGCGATCTGGATCATGAGAAAACAACTGAAGCTTGTGTATTTCTCCATTCTGGTAGGAGAGGTTACTGTCAAAATTAGTCCACATTTGTCAAGTGGTTGCTTGTTCTTGAATGAATAAGATAGAAAAATATACATTTTTAATAATTAATGAAAACTTAAATTTTACATCTGAAGGATTTTTCTCTCATGATTAAAACAAATAATAAAACCCAAACCGTAGATTTTAATATTATGTTCAATCACTATTCAACAGGCTTTTTTGTTTTTGTTTTTTAAATTAACATTGCCTTATGTTTAGATGTGCTGGTATATTAACTGCCTTCTTTTTTTCCTCTATGTCAAAATTTCTTTATATGAGTTTAGTTTTTAGATATTTCTCAAGATTCTTTTGTAACATAGCAGCCAATTTAAATCACTATAACCATAGAAATGAGAATTGTCTTACTGAGAAAATTCCATCAACATCATTTATATACTGAAATCAAAATGTTGGAAACAAGGGGATGCTTTTGGTTTTTGTGTTCTTAAGAGTTTTCTGTTGGCAAAAAACGTCCTTCCTGCCTTCCAAATGTTGTCTTATACATGGGAAGAATTGTGGGGTGTGTGTGTGTGTGTGTGTGTGTGTGTGTGTGTGTGTGTGTGTGTTTAAGCTTAGAGATTAAGAATAGCAAATGCTGACCTGAATCCTGGGCGTGATCTATTTTAACACATAGATTGTGTTGAACGGCCATGAATCCATAGCAGGTAGAACGCTTTTAAAACTTTTTAAATGTGTGATTATTTATGTTGAATAACAAGCATACCAGGTTATCAAGGTTGGGAAGTTTTTGGTTAATTCAAACCTTTTATCTGTTGATATTTACCAGTCTGTCAAAGATGGCCAATTTTCAAAGCAGTTAGAATATACTATAAAATGTTTTAATAATTCAGAAATCTCTTAAAATCTTTGAATACCTTAGGTTATCATTGTGATTAGCTTTGTTATACTGTTGGAGTCTGAGAGTTTCGATTAATAGAAATTTATGGTTAACATTGATTTTGCATCTCTTCAGCATTTGTTGCCATATTCACTTTCTCACATCTCACTTTGCTTGTATGTATTTTTTCTTCTCTAAAATTTTTATTTGCCAGAGTTTTGTCTATTAGCTTTGAATACAAATATAATTTTATATTGTTTATGGGAAAATTAAATGCAGATGGCTTGAAAACTTCTGTATGTTGTCTCTGAAAATGGAGAGGATGAGAACCCACTCTGTTATATCTGGAGTTCAGGACAAAGCACAGATCTGGTCACAGGGGATCTTACCTCCTTCTGTGTGGAAGCCACCAAGCACAGGGACTGGTAATGGATTCCACAGAACGGCACAGAGTTGCTAAGGAGGAAAGCCTGCCTTAAGGGGCTTATCCGTTATTGTCACCCATAAGGTTGACAACAGGCAATTCTTGTCTGTGATTATGCATTTTGGTTGCTGCTGGAGCTCTTCCGTTTTGGATAATTTCACAGATATTTTCAAGAATTAAGGAGATAACATTTCCGTCATTTCTATGGATTGTACCAGCTGCTTCGTCTATGTTTCCCATTGTATAAATATTTATACAAGGTCAAAATGTAAATGAAGTAATGCAGTGGTTGCACAGATGTAGTTCGTCTAGAGCAGTAGTTCTCAAGCAGTGTCAGCATTACCTGGGGTTTGGTTAGAAATGCAAATCTTTGGCCCAAATGGATGACTGAATCAGATTCTGGATATGGGGTCCAGGAATCTCTGTTCACTAGTCCTGTAGGTGATTTTGATGCTGCCAAATGTGGAGAACCACTGGTTTTCTGTCTGTACAACCCTTTTGAATGGACTCTTTAATAAATAATTTTCACTCACAGACGCTGGCAGTTGGTTTATACTACTTTTTCTGAAGTCTTTTATGCAGCGTTTTAAAAAAAGCCTTTGATTTTGAAAAGATTCCTGTAGTGATCTAAACTTCTTCCATTTTTTCCCCTCAAACTGTTAATAAGTAGGCCAATTCCATAGTTAAAATTCAGGAACATGTCAGATGTGGCTTAAAAATTCTAGAAATTGGGCTTTTGTCTAAATATCCATAACACAAAGCTTCTAGACTGAAGTTCTTTTTAGTCTTACCAAAAAAAAAGAAAGAAAAAGCTGCTATTTCATGCAGCATTTTAACATACTGTTTCTGTAAAAAGCATCTTTGTCAACATAACACTGAATAGCATTTTCAAATGGCGTTGAACCGTTCCTTCGAACTGTGACTCATCCATGTAGGTATTTGTCGATCTCCTACAGGAAGCAGCCGTCTTGGTGCTACCTGTACTCATTGCAGAGGCCACCACACCATACCCTTAACCTCCTAGTCTGAGCCTGTGAATTTGAACAAGGGTAATAATTTATGATTAAGTGCATTTCTTACTGATCCATTTATCTTACACTTTCTGGTTCTTATCATTCTTCAATCAATCAAATGGCCAGGAAAATGAATGTAAAAATACCTTCAGGTTTTTGTTAATAATTAAATCTTATTTTCTTGAAATGTCATTGTCTAACTCAAAAGGTCTTAAATTCCTTAATGCTAATCTGATATTCATATAATTTTACTAAAAACAAGATAGGCTTTGGGATCACCCTTTTCTGCTCCAATCAGAAGTAAATAAAAATAGATTCTCAGCATTTAAGAACTGGAGGTGGGGCCAGGCGCGGTGGCTCACGCCTGTAATCCCAGCACTTTGGGAGGCTGAGGCAGGCGGATCACGAGGTCAGGAGTTCGAGACCAGCCTGACCAATATGATGAAACCCCATCTCTACTAAAAATACAAAAAGTAGTTGGGCGTGGTGGTACGCGCCTGTAATCCCAGCTACTCAGGAGGCTGAGGCAGGAGAATTGCTTGAACCCTGGAGGCGGAGGTTGCAGTGAGCCGAGATCGCACCATTGCACTCCAGCCTGGGCGACAGAGCAGGACTCTGTCTCAAAAAAAAAAAAGAACTGGAAGTGACCTTCCGATCCATATTCAGCCAGCTCCACCCTCCTGCCGATGGGAAATCTGAGGCCTCCAGGGTGCATGGTGAGAGGTGAGTGGTGTGCTGAGACCTGTCTGCCTGAGCTGGCCCTGCAGTCAGACCCCGGTCTTCTAAACTGCCTTGCCCTTCCCATAAAAGCTAAGGTATTGTTGAGCATTCTGTCTTAACTATTTCTAACAAGCCTCATACACATCTTGTTCCTGCAGTGTTCATTTTGCTAATACTCTAGATAGTGGTCATTTCCTTAAGGTAATTGATAGGAATTCGAAAAGTGTTCCAGAATACTAGAATAGTGTTTCCTGCAGCATGGTTTTAGGAAACAGCATTTCCAGTAGCTGTTCCTAAGGACCTAATTTTGTGACCAACTCAGTAGTTGCCATGAATTCTTTGTTGTGTAAAAGTTATTTATTCTGAGTATCTGCAAAAAAACTGCCATTATTCCTAACTACTGTGTTTTAGGTAAGGATCATCTTTTTTTAGTTGCATGTAAAAGTATAGTACTTGATTAATGTGTGTAAGGGGTGTGTGTGTGTGTCTGTGTTGGAGCAAGGGTTAAGAAAAGCTCTGTAAAGTCATTTAACTTTCTTTGAAAACGTGTGTTAACTTTAGCATGCACAGAATTGTTTTTCCAAATGCCAATTCTGAGGAATAATGTTCTATAATACTTTAGAATACTCACAGAAATAATGTATGGTATAAAATAATTATGTCTGTTTTGAAAACTAATTATTGATGAAGGCTGGATATAAAACTGTTTAAAACTGTAGAAACACAGGTCACAGAAGTTGATACCTTAAAAATTCATGTATAAAGAAAACCAATGCCAGGAAAATACTTTTACAGGTCTTTTTTTTTTAATCCAGCCTGAGAAAATTTGTATTCATTTGTTAAAGTGGGGGCAGGAGATTGGGAGACTTTAAAAATTGTTGTGTATACCTTATTTGAAAACTGAGCTAAGAAAAAATGTAACTGTTAAAAATGGTAACAGTACAGGAAAAGTGGTTTTTAAAACTGCAAGGAAATATTGTGTATTCTGTCATTGTCTAACAAGTCCTCAGTTTCTGAACAAAATTTTTCTAAAATATATTTTACTAAGCTCAGGGAACTAAAAGTACCTTTGGAAACAGCAATTATTGAAAATATTTAAAAGGAAGCTGAAACTTGTTTCTGACAGGCATCCACATTCTGGAGAAAAGAGAGAGAAAAGGAAACAGTCTGTACAATTACATATCCCTTATCTGAAATACTTGGGACTAGAAGTGTTGCAGGTTTTGGATTTTTTCCGATTTTGGAATATTTGCAGTATGCACTTACTGGTTGAGCATGGCTAAAACAAAAAACTGAAATCCTAAATGCTCCCATGAGCATCTCCTGTTAGAATCAGGTAGGTGCTCAAAAAGCTTCAGATTTCAGCGCAGGGATACTCAACCTGTGTTACAATTAGTAAGTCCCAGCAAATGCTGGCAAAGATGCAGAGAAACTAGCTGACTCACACAGTGATGATGGGGATGTAAAATGGAATAGCTACTCTGGAAAAGAGTTTGGCATTTCCTTTCAAAACCGAAAAATGAACTTACCGTATGACCCAGCAGTTGCACTCTTGGGCATTTATGCAAGAGAAAGTACTTATTTTCATGTAGGAACTCATACACAAATGTTCATGACAGCTTTATTCATAATAGCCAAAAGTTGGAAACAGCCATTCAGTGGGTGAATGGTTAAACAAACTGTGGTACATCCATACCATAAAATTCTACTCAATAATAAAAGGGAACAGATTATTATGTGCTGTAGCTTGGAGAAACCCCAAGGCAATTATGCTGAGTGAAAAAAGCGAGTCTCAGAAGGATATATAGTACATGATTCCACTTACATAACATATGAAATAACATAATTATAGATTTGGATTCCAGCTGAGTGTTTGGGGAAGGAGGGCATGGCTATAAGAGGTGTTGGAAGTAAATGCTTGGTGTCACCAAATGAAAATGACACTCAGGCAAAAGTTTTCTCAGCAAGGCAATTTACTTTTATAGAAGGGTGTATCTTGTGGATGGAACAATGGCGAGAGCACACCAGACAAGGAAGGGGAAGGGGTCTTATTCCTAATGCCGCTAGCTCCTACTGCTGTGTCTTTCCCCTATTGGCTAGGGTTGGACTGCACAGTCTAAGCTAATTCCAATTGTCTCTTTTAAAGAGAGCAAGGGTATGAGCCGGAGTGGCAGGGTGAGTAGTTTTGGTGGAAAGGACAGTTACAGAACAGGTGACTAAGGATGCCTAAGGACAGAACAGGTGACAGAAGCTAGGAGGGGGTCATTTACTGAAACTAGGGGCAAGGAGAGTAAAGAATGAGGAAGTTAAACTTTAAAATGGAGAACAAAGAACAGGGAAGCTGAACATACTGACATATTGGTTCTTTGAAGAAGAACTCAGAACTTATTGTACTTAACAATTTTTCTCCTTCTTGAATTTTAAAGGAAGTTAACAGGCTAAACTTTGAAGAGGAATTTACTGTATCCTACAAGGGGAACCTGAGGGAGTCTTATGGTGGTACTGTGTTGATGTGGTGCTTACACAAGGCTATGCATGTGGTAAGACTGCATGGAGCTGTATGTGCGTCTGCACGTGCACAGCGCATGTGTGACTGGTGAAATCTGAATAAGCTTTGTGGATTGTACCCATGTCAATTGTTGGGTTTTGACCTTATACCAGAATTAGGTAAGACGTTAGCACTGAGGGACATTCAGGATGTACATTTCTAGGTAACATCCTATGAACCTATAATTATTTCAAAGTAAAAAGCTTTAAAAATTGAGTATTGCAATTTCATATAGTCATCCTAATGGGGGGAAAAATCCCTGATGGGTATACACCAAAATGTGCTAGTTGTAGTCATCTATTTATGGGGACTACAAAGGGACTTTCACCCTATTATTTGTGGAATAAATAATTTTTTATGGCTAAAAATTTTCCTCAATGTACATAGTTCATGCATCAAAAATACCCTATTAAATAAATGCAGATAGGCCGGGCACGGTGTCTCATGCCTGTAATCCCAGCACTTTGGGAGACTGAGGTGGGCGGATCACCTGAGGTCAGGAGTTCGAGACCAGCCTGGCCAACATGGTGAAACCCTGTCTCCACCAAAAATACAAAAATGAGCCAGGTGTGGTTGTGCACATCTGTAGTCTCAGCTACTCGGCTACTCGGGAGGCTGAGGCACAAGAATCATTAAACCCAGGAGGTGGAGGTTGCAGTGAGCGAAGATCATGCCATTGCACTCCAGCCTGGGCAATAGAGTGAGACTCTGTCTAAAAAGAAAAAAATTCAAATAATTAGAAGCATAAAAAATTTGGCCAGGTGCGATGGCTCACACCTGTAATCCTAGCACTTTGGGAGGCCAAGGCGGGTGGATCAAAAGGTCAGGAGATTGAGACCATCCTGTCAAACAATGTGAAACCCTGTCTCTACTAAAAATACGAAAATTAGCTGGGTGTGGTGGCGTGTGCCTGTAATCCCAGCTACTCAGGAGGCTGAGGCAGGAGAATGGCTTGAACCAGGGAGGCGGAGATTGCAGTGAGCCGAAATCGTACCACTGCACTCCAGCCTGGTGACAGAGTGAGATTCCGTCTAAAAAAAAAACAAAAAACAAAGCAAATCATAGGTCCCAATTTTTAAAATCTGTCACATTGACAGAATTTAATGTCTTCTAGTGGTTATGTAATTTGACAGACTGTTGGCAGTTGTTTTTATCAAAAAACAGCTTGAAGAGATGTTTATTTGTATTCAGAAAATTGTTTAGAGACTTACAGAGATTTCACAGTTCTCTCTTGATCATGTCACATGTATTTTAATAGCACAAAACTCATATTTCCTAACTCAGTATAAAAACACCTGAATTGTAAATATTGAAGTTAGTTTTTAAAGTTTATTCTTAGTCTTATTTATCTCGAATGAACAATGCTCTTAATCTTTAATAGAGAGATTACTAGAATTTTTCTCAATTCATATGTAGTAAGTGTTACTGTTTCTCTTTTAACATTTTGAACTCTTAAGAGAGAGGCTTATCCTAGTTTTCTATACATGACTCCCAGAGGTTTGGGGGCCTTTTTCGGTCATTAACACCTCACTGTATTTATTACCTATCTTGGTTAAAAGGCTTAGTTGTAGAGTATGTTGAATTTGTTCCTGAAATGAACTTGGTTTTTTTTTAATTTCATATATCTTGTGCCACCCTTATGCCCCATTAAAACGTATAATTGAGAATTGATTATTCCATCTTCACTGGTAATGGAATTTTTTGTTGTTTTGAGTAAGTATTCATTTGAAATTGATAGTGGTAGCTAAAGTGGAAGTTGCAGTCAGATAAAACTTGAGCAATGATCTGGAGTTGAAATAAAAAGACATAGGCCTGAGGTGATAATGGAATTAAATGATTACTCTTGACTCGTCGTAGAAAAACTACTGCATCTTGTTTTGATTTTTTTTCTTTTAATCTGAAGTCCATTTGTTGAAGTTCTTAACATCTTTGTATTTGTCTGGCTTTCCCCAGTATAATAAATAGCATCTTAATGTGAGCAAGGGGTCATTTTTCCTTGTAGAAAGTGTTCTGTAATTTAGATTTTTCAGTCCTCATTCTAAAATTCAGATGTTGTTAAACGCCTAGATTTGAAATTTTTCCTTCAAATATCCTCCCATCATTTCACCTCTCCCATATTTGGTTGTTTTCTTGATGCAGGCCCAATTGGTGATTTCAGTACACACAGCACAATTAGAACATCCTCATTCAGTCAAGTCGCTGAGGGCAAATGTCTCTTAGCTGTTGGGCAGCAAAGTTATTTTTAAATGCCCGCTTTGTGCTTTTTCATAGTCACCCTGAATAGTGGCTGGTGTGGTGCAACTATACTCGGTCCTCAGTGAAGCTGGCTTAGTGCTCAGCCCCGAGATACAAAAAGGGCTCTGAAATGAAGTGGGGAGCTGATGGGGACAGCTGGGGATGTTTCAGATACCTAGTGAGGAACATGTTTTAAAACTTAAAACAGTGATTGTTTTCTCCTATTTTTTATAACTCATTTTAAGGCCAGGCGCATTGGCTCACGCCTGTAATCCCAGCACTTTGGGAGGCCAAGGCAGGCGGATCACGAGGTCAGGAGATCGAGACCATCTTGTCTAACATGGTGAAACTCTGTCTCTACTAAAAATACAAAAAAATTAGCTGGCAGTGGCAGCATGCACCTGTAGTCCCAGCTACTCGGGAGGCTGAAGCAGGAGAATGGCGTGAACCCGGGAGGCAGAGCTTGCAATGAGCCGAGATCGCGCCACTGCACTCCAGCCTGGGCGACAGTGCAAGACTCCATGTCAGAAAAGAAAAAAGTCATTTTAAGTTTCCTAATCTAACCCCTCCTCCCTTGTGAAGGTCAAGACATGATTGGATTTCATTCTGATGTAGAAAAAACTGAGATAAACTGAAGGGCCAATAATTCAGCAACATGAGAGAATCAAACTTTTAAAGCAGAAGTAGTCTTGAGAAAAATGTTTTTATGTTATATATCTACAGAAAATCTTAATTCAGTTAAAACAAGACATTCTTTAATTAAAACCCCTTTGATGATTTCTGCATTGATCTTTGGTTTTGAGCTGCCTATTCTGGAATTATTTTTCAAAAGAAGATTAGCTGAACTTTGAAGTAGTTGAAGCATACTTAATGTATTTTAGGGTTGACTTATTCTAATGCACTTGGCAGCCATGAATCATTTGAACAGATATGTTGACAGCTGAAGTGAAACAAATGAAAAGACATCCTCTTCAGTTCAATTTTTTTTTCTTATGAGTACACTCTAAATTCCTTGCAGATTTATTAAGAGTACTGAAAGGTAACTAATTCTTAAGCATCTGAGTGGGGCCCAGAGCAGGTGATTTTCAGTGCATAGTGAGTCCTGGTTCTTGGTAATATTTGGTGTTGCTCCCTCTTCAAGAGGCTGTTGTTTAAATATTGCTGGTATTAATATTAGCTGCCAGCTATTGGCCAACACTGTATGCTTGGTGATTCGTATTTGCTACCTCATTTAATCCTGCCAGCAACCTTACGAAATAGGTGTTTTTACCGCACTTGTATGGAGGAGAAGTTGCAACTCTGGTGAAATCAGTTATGTGGAAAAAGAGCCTGAGACTAAATCCTGAAGAGGATTTAGCTGCAGGTCCTTTGGGAGGCGATTCCAAGAAGCAGGAGCGAGGGACAGGGAGAGTGAGACAGCAAGGAAAAGAAGCTAAAAACAGGAAGCTGCTAAAGCCAGTGAGGATGTGCCATCGTACCAGGATCTCTGAGAAGTGTTGAGAACGCCTCCTAGAATCGTCCACCCAAAGGATGTTAGACCAGGGTCCTGAGACACTGACCTCCGTCACATGTTGGTTGAGAACTGCCTTAATTCCACAAAATTTCTGGGCTGTGCTGGCTGGGTTCCCTGAGATTCAGAGAATACTCTGACCAGAAAAACATAGCCACACAGGCATGGCTGTGAGATGGGACCCTCTGTGCATCCCAATGAGCGCACACAGAACTGGCTCTCATAGCTGCAGCTGAACGTAGAGGTAGACCAGAGGGCTGTGCCAAGAGGCGCTAGGAGTGTAGGACCTGAGTTGGGCCCAGCCCAAAACCTGTGAGCACAAGAAACTCTTCCCACTGTGGCAGACCGTCTCCACGTAAACACATGTGGGATGAGGGTAGCGGGAAATGGAGAGAAGGCACCCAGTATTGGCAACAGTATGAGCAGAATGCACAGAGGAAATATTATACATGTGATTACATGCTAATTAGGAATATTTACTTTTCCTATGTTGCTTTGGTTAGCATTAGTTTGTGTTTCTTGCATGTATGTAGATCAGAATATAAGAAGAAAGCCCACAGTATTCTAAGTATTAGACACTGTACCTGATTTGAGATGATAAACTCCATCACTGGGTTTTAAGGTCTGCCATGCATACCAGCTTGCTGGACTCTGGAGTTGAGAGTGTGGTGCTGGGAATGTGGGGGTGGGCGGGGACTAAGGCAGATAACGGACCTCATTCACCATTGTCCATGGTAAGAGCTGCTGCGTTTGTTTTGTTAACAATCTTGATAACACCCCTAAGATGTTGATATTCCCCTGAGCTGAACCAGAGGAAACAATGCCTTGGGTGAAATGGTTTGTTACAGTGTATCCCAGGACAGAAGGTAGCTGAAATGGTTTCTGCAAATGACTAGATTTTCCGGAGTAATAGCACCCAAACTCAGCGGAGCAGGTTGTCTGCCACAGACACAGGGTAGGAGTTAGGAAATATTTACGTAAGGTAAGGCACTCAGGTTGTCCTTTTTCATTTTTACAGTCAAGCAGATTTGGTCAGGGACCTGAATTCATACAGCCTGTTTGGAATAAGCCCATATTGCTGTGTAATAGATAACCACAAACATAACAGTTTAAAATGAAACAAATTTATCAGCTTCCAGTTTGTAGGGCAGAAGTCTAGGCAAGGTGTGACTGGGTTCTCTGCCCAGTATTCCATGAGGCTGAGATCAGGGGTCGCAGAGCTGCGTTTTTTTCTGGAGGCACTGGAGAAGAATCTGTGTGAGGGCCCTTCAGGTCATTGCCAGAGTTCAGGCGCCTAGTGATTGTGGGATGGAGGCCCCTTTTCTTTCACCTGCTGTCAGCCCGGGGCTGCTCTCAGCCCCAGGATGCTACCCACATTCCTTTCCACGTGGCCCCCTCCATCCTCCAACCCAGCAACAGATAATGGCCGTATGTCAAATCCCTGTCACACTTCACATCTTTCTCCAAGAAGGCCCAATGCCCTTCACAAGCCTAGCTAGGCCAGGCTCACCCAGATGTTCCCCCTTTAAGGAGTCAGCTGTGCCATGGACATCAGCTAGGCACAGGGTAAAATCATCCCAGCCCCAGGCCTAGGGAGTGCAGGGCAGGTACACCAGGGAGCAGGTCTCAGAGCCACCTCAGGATTCTGCCTGCACCCCTGTGAAGTACAAAGGAATTTAAGATCTAAAAGCAAGTTTAGAAATAACCCTTTACCCATGTACCAGATCAAAAATGGTAAATGTCTGACCCTGATTTCATTTTTTGTATTCTCTGTACATGCTGTATGAGTCCATTTTCACACAGCTATAAAGAAATAGCTGAGAGGGGTAATTTATAAACAAAGGAGGTTTAATTGACTCACAGTTCTGCATAGCTGGGGAGGCCTCAGCAAAGTTATAATCATGGCAGAAGGGGAAGCAGTCACCTTCTTCACAAGGCAGCAGGAGAGAGTGTGAGCGTGTGAAGGAACTGTCAAACACAAAACCGTCAGATCTCGTGAGGACTAGTCACTATCACAGGAACAGCACGGGCGAAACTGCCTCCATGATCCAATTACTCCCTTCCTCAGCGTAGGGATTACAATTTGAGATGAGATTTGGGTGGGGACACAGAGCCAAACTATATTATTCTGCCCCAGGCCCCTCCCAAATCTCATGTCTTTTCACATTCAAAACCAATCATGCCTTCCCAACAGTCTCCCAAAGTCTTAACTCATTCCAGCATTAACCCAAAAGTCGTATTTTTTTTTTTTTTTTGACATGCAGTCTTGCACTGTCGCCCAGGCTGGAGTGCAGTGGCGTGATCTTGGCTCACTGCAACCTCTGCCTCCTGGGTCCTGGTTCAAGCAATTCTCCTGCCTCAGCCTCCCGAGTAGCTGGGATTACAGGCATGCACCACCATGCCCAGCTATTTTTTTTTTTGTATTTTTAGTAGAGACGGGGTTTCACCATGTTGGTCAGGCTGGTCTTGAACTCCTGACCTCGTGATCTGTCCATCTTGGTCTCCCAAAGTGTTGGGATTACAGGCATGAGCCACCGTGCCCGGCCTAAGCCAAAAGTCTTAAGTCCAAAGTCTCATGTGACACAAGGCACATGTCTAGCCTAGGAGCCCATAAAGTCAAAAGCAAGTTAGTTACTTCCAAGATACAATGGGTGTACAGGCATTGGATCAATGTTCCCATTCCAAATGGGAGAAATTGGCCAAAACAAAGGGTCTACAGGCCCCAAGCAAGTCTGAAATCCAGCAGGGCAGTCATTAAATCTTAAAGCTCCAAAATAATCTCCTCTGACTTCATGCCTTACTTCCAGGTTACAGGGGTGGCTCCCATGGCCTTGGGCAGCTCCTTCATGGGTTGGCATTGAATGCCTGCATCTTTTCCAGATTCATGATGCAAGCTGTTAGTGGATCTACCATTCTGGGCTCTGGAGGGCAGTGGCCCTCTTCTCACAGCTCCACTAGGCAGTGCCCCAGTGGGGACTCTGTGGGGGTGGTGGGGCAGCAACCCCACATTTACCATTTGCACTGCCCTAATAGAGATCTCCATGAGGGCTCTGTCCCTGCAGCAGACTTTTGCCTGGACATCCAGGCATTTCCATACATCCTGTGAGATCTAGGCCAAGGTTTCCAAACCTCAATTCTTGACTTCCGTGCGCCCGCAGGCCTAACAGCATGTGGAAGCTGCCAAGGCTTGTGGCTTGCACCCTCTGAAGCAATAGCCCAAGCTGTACCTTGGCCCCTTTTAGCCACGGCTATAGTTAGAGTGGCTGGAATGCAGGGTGCCATATCCCAAGGCTGCACAGAGCAGCTGGCCCCTGGGCCTGGCCCACAAAACTATTTTTCCTCCTGGGCCTCAGGGCCTGTGATGGGAGAGGCTGCTGCCAAAATCTCTGACATGCCCGGGAGACATTTTCCCCATTGTCTTGGCATTTAACATTCAACTCCTTATTACTTATGCAAGTTTCTGCAGCTGGCTTGAATTTCTCCCCAGAAAATGGGTTTTTCTTTTCTGTCGCATTGTCAGGCTACAGATTTTCTAAACTTTTATGCTTTGCTTTTCTTGTAAACATAAGCTCCAATTTCAAACCATCTCCCTGTGAACACATAAAACTGAAAGCTTTCAGAATAATCCAGGTCATGTCTTGAATGCTTTGCTGCTTAGAAATTTCTTCCACCAGATACCCTTAATCATTGCTCTCAAGTTCAAGGTTCCACAGATCTCAAAGGCATGGCAAAATGCCACCAGTCTGCTAAAGCATAGCATGAGTGACCTTTACTCCAGTTCCCAATAAGTTCCTCATCTCCATCTGAGACCACCTCAGTCTGGACTTCATTGTTCACATCACTATCAGCATTTTCGTTGAAACCATTCCACAAGTCTCCAGGAGGTTCCAAAGTTTCCCATATCTTCCTGTCTTTTTCTGAGCCCTCCAGACTGTTCCAACCTGTACCCGTAACCCAGTTCCAAAGTCCCTTCCACATTTTCAAGTATCTTTATATCAATACCCCACTCTCTCCAGTACCAATTTGCTGCATTAGTCAATATTCACACTGCTATAAGGAAATACCTGAGGCCGGGTGAGGTTGCTCACACCTGTAATTCCAGCAGTTTGGGAGGCCGAGGCAGGCAGATCACTTGAGGTAGGAGTTTGAGACCAGCCTGACCAACATGGCAAAACTCCATCTCTACTAAAAATACAAAAAATTAGCTGGGCATAGTGGCGTGCTCCTGTAATCCCAGCTACTTGGGAGGCTGAGGCACAATAATTGCTTGAACCCAGGAGGCAGAGGTTGCAGTGAACTGAGATCGCACCACTGTCACTGCACTCCAGCTTGGGGAACAGAGTAAGACTCTGTCTCAAAAAAAATAGGTAATTTATAAACAAAGGAGGTTTAATTGACTCACAGCTCTGCATGGCTGGGGAGGCCTCAGGAAGCTTACGATCATGGCAGAAGGGGAAGCAGGCTCCTTCACAAGGTGGAGAGTGTGAGCATGTGAAGGAGGAACTGTCAGACACTTACACAACCATCAGATCTAGTGAGAACTACTCACTATCACGAGAACAGCATGGGGGAGACTGCCCCCATGACCCAATCACTTCCCTCCCCTGACATGTGAGAATTACAATTCGATATGAGATTTGGGTGGGAACACAGAGCTAAACCATATCATGTGCCTTGAGGAAACGTTAAACTACTGGAAAGTGTTTATAGCTGGGAGATTTGGGGTTCTTGCTTGAATGACCAGGCGAAGGTTAATTATGTTAGTGTTCTTGCCTTGTATATTACTAAGGCTTACCTTGAAGGGTCACTGGTCCCTTAAATTATAAAATTATTTCACATCCTTTCATATGTTTCATATCAATATTGGGTTAATATTTCTATCCCAAATTTTCAGATGAGAAGGTTGACTGATTAGGTTATGTGGTCAGTAAACACTAAAAAGCCAAGATTAAGCACTTTGTAATACACCATGATGGCTACATACTTACTTTTTTTGTTCCCAACTTTTTTTTTTTTTTTTTTTTTTTGAGACAGAGTCTCGCTCTGTCTCCCAGGCTGGAGTGCAGTGGCATGATCTTGGCTCACTGCAACCTCTGCCTCCTGGGTTCAAGTGATTCCCCTGCCTCAGTCTCCCGAGTAGCTGGGAATACAGGCGCCTGCCACCATGCCTGGCTAATTTTTGTATTTTTTGTAGAGATGGGGTTTCACCATATTGGCCAGGCTGGTCTCGAACTCCTTACCTCAGGTGATCCGCCTGCCTCGGCCTCCCAAAGTGCTGGGATTACAGGCGTGAGCCACCGCGCCCGGCCCTGTTCCCAACTTTTTACTGTGGTAAAATACACATAAAATTTACCATTTTATGTGTACATAGAATTCATAAGTGTGCAGCTGAGTGGTATTAAATATATTCATGCTGTGCATCCATCACTACCATCCATCTCCAGATGTCTTTCGTCTTGTAAAACTGAAAATCTGTACCCATTAACCACTAAGCTCCCACGCCCTCTCCCCAGCCCTGAGAGCACACTTCGTGTCTCCATTGATCTGACTGCTCTAGGTACCTCACATGAGTGGAAGCACACAGCATTTGCCTTTTCGTGACTGGCTGGAAGCACACAGCATTTGCCTTTTCGTGACTGGCTGGAAGCACACAGCATTTGCCTTTTCGTGACTCTGGCTTACTGCACTTAGCATATGTGCTCCAGGTTCATCCAAGTTACAGCGTGTGTCAGAATTTCCCTCCTTTTTAAGGGTGAATAGTATTCCAATTACATACTTTTAACAAACATACCTTGAGAGCTTACTGTGTGCCAGGCACTGAGCTGAGTGACAGCATGTTGAAATGAGTCATATATGGTCACAGTCTTGCAGGGACTCCAAATCCTTAGCAATTGCACTGCAATTTTTGTAAGTCAGCTGCAAAAGTCTAAACACAGGGATGTGGAAACATCTGGATGGAGCAGCAGACTCCACTGGAGTTAGTAGAAGGACGACCTGAGAAGCTGGTCTTGGAAGATGAACAGCTGTTTGTGACTGATGAATGGGTGATGCGGGTGGGAAGGTCGTTCCAGCAAAGGGAACAGCACATGCAAAGGTGTGGAACGAAGGGCCTGACCCTGACCGCCCAGGTAGGGGGAAGAAGTGCAGCAGATTGGGGGACAAGGAGGCCAGCTGTACACGCAGTCGGGGCACCAGCCCAGTCTGTAAACGCGGCATGACTCCATCCACTTGGAGGGTGGATGCGAGCAGCTGTTTATACCCATTTCCTCTCTCAGTCCCTTTTCAAACCCTAACCCCAGTTATTCTGTTTCCTCAGCTGAACTAGATGCAGAGCACGCCCAGAAGGTCCTGGAAATGGAGCACACCCAGCAAATGAAGCTGAAGGAGCGGCAGAAGTTTTTTGAGGAAGCCTTCCAGCAGGACATGGAGCAGTACCTGTCCACTGGCTACCTGCAGATTGCAGAGCGGCGAGGCGAGTGGGGGCTGGGGCTGCTGGTGTGGGGACTCACCGGCTGTGCGGGGTGGCGATGGACCCCTCTCCCCAGAGCAGGGCATGGGGCAGAGTCCTCAGAAGTTCCGTTCTGTTATGAGACCCCAGCAACCAAAATGTGTGCGTCGGGCCACCTCTCTCTTGCCCTGCTTTTGCCTCTTCTATCAGTCTAAGCTTTAGTTGAAGATATATTTTTTTAATACCTCTAAAGATTACAGATACAGCCAGGCGTGGTGGCTCACGCCTGTAATCCCAGCACTTTGGCAGGCCAAGGCAGGCAGATCACCCGAGGTCAGGAGTTTGAGACCAACCTGGCCAACATGGTGAAACCTCGTCTCTACTAAAATACAAAAATTAGCCGGCCGTGGTGGCGCGTGTCTGTAATCCCAGCTACTCAGGAGACTGAAGCACGGGAATCACTTGAACCCGGGAGGCGGAGGTTGCCATGAGCCGAGATCGCACCACTGCACTCTGGCCTAGGTGGCAGAATGAGACTGTCTCAAAAAAAAAAAAAAGATCACAAACACAAATTATGCTTCTAGAAAACCTGCAAAATTACCAAAATGGAAAAAAGAAAAATAGCCCTTAATTCTCCAGTACAGAATAGTCCCTGTTACTGCTTTTCGTGTGTTCTTTCTAGTCTCTGTCGAGTCTGCTTATCTAATTGCTATCTGACTGGACCGTACATATATATGGCTTTGTCTCTAACTTTTCTTCATGTTACATAGGGCTCTTTCCGCCTGTTGTTAAAAATATTATAAGAGGTTGTGTGTCAAAGGCTGCATCTTTTTGTCATGATGTATCCTAATATATTCCACCAGTTTTCCTAGCTGAACATTTAAAATCTTTCCCTCAGTAAATAGTGCTGTAAGGAACAAGCTGATTAGAAGTCCAGACACCGAACTCCTTCTTCCCAGCTTTTCCTTTGGAAGAACTGAGTGACTCAGAGGTGCAGCAGGGGTGGGCAGGGCAGCGGCGCTGGGCAGCTTACATTTTCCCTCCAGCCTGCGCCGCACAGGCAGTACCAGACCCCCGGCAGCGGGGAGACCCGTCCAAACCTTGCCCTGTTTTCCTGCCCTCCCATTCTCCTGAACGTCTCGTCATCTTCTGGACACCTCCCTCACCCCCCAAATCTCAGCCTTCATCCTTTCCCCAGGCTTGCCTGGCCCTGGCCTTTGTTTTCTCTATCCTGCCCCCAACCACATCCCCCAGGAGTGTTTCTTCCTTGTCATCCAGTTCTGTGTCCCCTCCAAGGAGAGGTTAAAGAAATCCAAGAATGAGGCCAGGTGCAGTGGCACACGCCTATAATCCCAGCACTTTGGGAGGCCAAAGTGGGTGGATCACGAGGTCAAGAGATGGAGACCATCCTGGCCAACATGGTGAAACCTCGTCTCTACTGAAAATACAAAAACTAGCTGGGCGTGGTGACATGTGCCTGTAGTCCCAGCTACTCAGGAGGCTGAGGCAGGAGAATCACTTGAACCCGGGAGGCAGAGGTTGCAGTGAGCTGAGATCGCGCCACTGCACTCCAGCCTGGCGACAGAGCAAGACTCCATCTCAAAAAATAAATACATAAATAAAAAGAAATCCAAGAATGAGGAAAGAAAATAATGTTGAGAAAAATAGATTAATAGCAGTAGCTGAAGACTTCAGAGTGTGCTGGTGAATGCAGTCAGTTAGTTGTGTGGATGATGCTTGTTTACCTTCCAATGCACAGTATAGATTTGAAGCTTAACAACGTTCTCTGGAGTCAGCCTTTGCCATTCTTGTATCCTGTGACCCTGCATTTGTCCTCTGTGCGTTTCCTCCGAGCATACGTGCAGGATTCTGGTGCTTCCATGTTTGCTGCAAATTGTAGAGAGTGGCTTCCCATGGCTCCTTTGGGAGGAAGGAGAGGGTTTGCTCCAGGGATTTTTATCCTGTTATGGGTAGAAACCGAGAAGGACACTGTCTTACCCCAGCTGCCATAACAAAACAATATGGACTGGGTGACTTCAACAGCAGACATTTATTTTCCCTCAGTTCTGGAGGCCTCAGATCCAAGATCAGCATGCTGGCGTGATCGGTTTCTGATGAGGGCTCTCTTCCTTGCTTATAGACGGCCCCCTTCTCCCTATGTATGCACGTGGCCAACAGTAGGGTAGAGCTCTCTGCTATCTCTTGGTATTAGGGCTAATCTCAACCACAGGGGCCATGTCCATCTGACCTCATCTAACTTAATTACCTCCCAAAGGCCCCAGCTCCAAATATCCTCATATTGGGGGTTAGCGCTTCAACATACAAATTTTATGGGGACACATTCAGTCCATACAGATACACCCTGGCCGACCCACACATTTGAACATAATGACACATCGCACCAATGTCTCATGTCATAGAAGAGATGCAGTGATGATGGACAGTCATAGAAACTCTGATTGCTAAACAATTTAACTCTATCTTCCTTCAGTTTAGTACTTGCTGGTGAGCCCAGAGGAAGCACAGAGAAATGAAAGTGCCTCTCAGGAAGCTCCCATTATAGGGAGAGCCGTGGACGCACCCCCGAGAGGATGATGAAGTAGTAGACGTGTGGCCGGCTTGGAAGGAGCAGCTTCTGTTGATGGCCAGCCCCTGGTGACAGGGACGGGCACGTACTGCAGTTGCTCCACAGCTAGCAAGGCAGCGGGCTGGCAGAGAGAACGCGTCTAGCAGATACCTGCTGGAAATACCTGCAAGGAAATATGAAGTGGTTAAATTTTTGTGGTTTTGAGTATCTCAAAGATTAAGTTTCAAGAAAATGCTGGGCTCATTTTTTTAAGGTAAAAATCAGGCACATGTTGCCAATATATGGTTTTGAAAGCTTTGAAGAAGAAAATTGGGAGCCCTGGGCTTTTTAGCTTTCTCTTGAGCTAGAGCTGAGAGATAGCCACACACGGGAATCGGGCATCTCATCGCACGTCTGTGCAGAGCCGGCTCAGACTTCCCAGCCCGACGAGCCACAGCACCTTTCTTAGGGAGGAATCTTCATCTCCAAGGATTAGTATTAATTTAGGAGAATCAATCAAAATTTTAAAAACTCTACAGCAAACATGGCATTTTGGACTCATTCCACTAAATCAGAAATAGCAGTTGGAATTTCACTTTCAGAAGCATCATTTCTTAATTAAGACCATGGAAAGTTTTATCCAGAGAATCATCAGAAGAAGGGGTGAAGGCACATATGTGCCCACTTGGATGGTGCTGAGGCCAGGTGGCCCCCCAGGCACAGAGGCTCTCAGGCTTGAGGACTGAAGGCGGTGCCGGGAGGGCTGAGCAGCAGAGGGGGCCTGGGCCCCACCACATGCCCCGCAGGCCTCTCCATGCCGTTAGGATATAATTAGATGTTTTGTAAGACCCTAGCCCAGGCTTGATCTTCTGCCTGACATGACTGCCATTTTCTTAGAAAAGTATTTTTATTGCTTTGATTTTATTGCTGAGTGTCAGGATATCCTGCAGTTACTTATTAATAAATCACCTCGGAGATGTCCTGGTCTGTGCCTGGGTTTTCTGGCTCTGTGTTCCCATAGATTTCAGGCTCTTGTGTTTCTGAACCAGTAGTTCAGCAAAATGGAATCCTATGGAGCCAGGGGTGCCCCTGCTTCCAGAGGGATTGATCAGCTCTGGGATGCTCCAGCGTGGACCCAGTGCCCTGGGAAGGGAACGAGGTTTGGGGCTAATGATAAAATTACAATAAAGTTAGAAAAGAGAATTAACAGGCAACAGTGCACCTAAGTATCAGTATCCATACTGATACATTCACCTCTAATTTGATTTCCATTCTTAAATATTTATTTCCATTGAATAAATGTAATTTATTCATTGATGTATTGATGGGTGTTTCCAGTTTTCTTATTTAATAAAAACAATGCTGGCATGGACTTTTGTTTGTTTTAGGATGGAGTCTCACTCTGTCACCCAGGCTGGAGTGCAGTGGCGTGGTCATAGCTCATTGCAGTCTGGAACTCCTGGGTTCAAGTGGTTCTCCCACCTCAGACTCCCGAGTAGCTGGGACGACAGGTGTGCACCACCATGCTGGGCTAATTTTTTATTTTTTTGGAGAGACAGGGTCTCACTATGTGGCCCAGGCTGGTCTCGAACTCCTTGGCCCAAGTGATCCTCCCACCTGGGCCTCCCAGAGTGCTGGGATTACAGGCGTGAGCCACCACACCCGGCCTTGGACATTCTTATAATTTCTCTCTCTCTACATATACGTAAGAGTTGCTTTAAGACCAGCTGTTCTCAGGCTTGAGCAGCCCCACAGTCCCCTGGAGGGCTGTTCAAACATGGATTCCTGGGCCCACTGCAGGTGTGAGGTGGGGCCTGAGGATTTGCATTATAACCAAGTTACCAGGTGATGCTGAGGAGACCACACTTTGGAAACCATTTCTTTAGGGTATATAACTAGGAGAGGAATTACTGGTCACAATGACATGGCTGTCTTTCATTTTACTAGATGCTGTCAAATTTCTTGCCAAAACATTTGCACCAGTTTACAGTCTCCCCAGCCACATATGCACATTCTGATTACATCTTCACCGGCACGTGGTAGTGTCAGATTTTTAAATTTTTGCTAATCTGTTGGAATGAAATGACACCTTTGGCAGTTTCTGTATATTCAGGAATCTTCAAGCCTCTCTTTTCGGCTCCGTTCTTCTGCCGCCTGTCCCTGCGCCAAAACCATACTGTCGTCTACTTAGTCATCAAGTGTTGGTTCTCAGCTGGGGACACTTTTGCCCCCAAGGGGACATTTGGCAATGTCTGGAGACCCATTTTGCTTGTCGTGCCTGGGGTAAGGGTGTGCTACTGGCATCTAGTGGGCAGAGGCCAGGGATGCAGTTAAACACCCCACACTACCCAGGACACCCCACAACCAAGAACGATCTGGCACAAAGTGTCAGGAGTGCTGGAGCCGAGAAGATGTTTTCTAGTGAAGCTTGAATCTGCTGGAGCCATTCCTGACCTGCCCTGCACGTCTGCATGCATTTATTTTCTTCATAGTTGCCATGACTCTTCTTGGGGTCTTGTCCTTTGGTATAAATGTCACAGTTTCAAGTTTGTTGACGAACCTTGTCTACAGTTTGAGCGGAATTGCAGTAAGTTTCTGCACGGAGACACACTGGGCCTCTTAGTGGTATTGGATCTTTCTGCAAGTGCACGTGTCTCATGCATTCCTGAGTGTTGAGTAGAACTTGCCTCCAATGCTGTTACCAGTGACTACTCTATTTGAAGAGCTACCTATTCTTTTTTTCTGATAGTTACAGAGATTTACTATTTCTCGTTAATTTTGGCAGGTTTTCCATGGAATTGTCTTTAGTTGTCAGATATGTCAGCATAACGTTGCCCATGGTGCGCGTCTCCCCCTTAGCTGTGTTCCTGATTAGGCTTGCTTTTGCATGTTTAAAATTGTTCATGTGCCTTTTTATTCCTTTCATCTCTATTTACGATGAGTCTTACCCAGAACATAACCATTTTTAAGCTTTTTTTCCCCTAAAGAACCAGCTTCTTTGTTCTACTGTTTCATTAACTTCTCTTCATTTTCGCTTTCTTTGGGCGATTGTTTTTTTTCTAACCCAAGTTGAATATTCAGGCTTGATTTTCAGCGTTCCTCTCTCGTAAGGCATTCAAAGCTATGGATTTCTTGCAGGGGTACCATTTTAGCTGAATCCTACAAATTTTGACATTCATAATTTCTGGGTAAATTTTATCATTAGCATTTCATATTTGATTTGTGAACTGTTTATAAATGTTTTTTAAAAATAATTAGATGTGTGAAAGTTTTCCTAGCGGTTACCAATTTCTAACTAAATTTCATTGTGATTGGAGAATGGGATTTCGATTTCTCTTACTAACTTTGGGACTGCTGATGTCAGTCATCAAATAGGTATAGTGACATGCCCCCAAGATTATGGATATTATGTTTTCATTGTCATTCTGCCATATTTTTACTTTAAAAACGTAACCAAAAATAGAAGTTTTAGATTATCTTCCTGGTGAATTGAACCACTTAAAAGTCATTAAGTACTACTCTTTATCCCAATATTACTTTTGTTTCCCATTAAAATCTATTTTGATATTAATATAGCTGTATCAGCTTTCTTCTTAATTATTTGTTTCCTCCTTATATCTTTTTAAGAAACATTTGCATGTTTCTGTGTCTCCATATGTGTCTCCTGTAAACAGAAGGTAGCTAGATTTTATTTTAGTTCAGTTGTATAATCTCTTAACTGGCAAGTTTGGCTCATTGACGTTTCCTGTGATCACTGACACACCCATTACCATCTTATTTGTTGCTACAGAATTTTCCTGAAAGCTTTTCCTATGCTTCTTAGTCCAGTTTTTTCTCTCCTGTTTTAAGTTATACTCCTGCCCTTTTCAAGAAGATGGCACAGACAAACTTTCAAAACTGAAGTCAGAAGCCAAGATCCAAAGGACAGGCCTTGGCGAAAGGCCTCCGTAGGTCAGAAAGGAAACCCTCAGAAGTGTGCCCCCAAAAAGAACAAGCCTGACCAGCGTGCCTTCAAATTCCCCTGACCACTCAGCCCTGAAGATCCAGCCCAGCGAACTGCTGTCCCTGTGTGGCTGGGCTCAACCCCTGGCCAAGTCCGAGGCAGAGCAGGCTGGCTCAGTTGGCGAGGATGATGCCGCCAAGCATGGGACCATCTAAACCATAACACTTTTCCCCAACTAAAAATAGGAATTACTCTTACCTCTCATTCGAGTGCTGAACTTTAGTGATTTTCTGAGCCTGAAGATAATGAGACTCACTTTCCTCCCAGATGAAGCCACAATCTCACGTTGCTGTGGCTCTAAGCACCCTCCTCTCCGCCCCCGTTGTCTTTGTTCAGGAGGGTAATTTGGCCTTGGTGACTCCTCGTTATGACTGTTCCATTCCAGGTTTTACATTAACTCACACACTCACACATCTCTTTGCTTAACATGCTTTCTTGCACTCAGCCCTTCCTTCGCTATGCCTCTAGCGAGAGCAGGCTCATGATGACGTGTTTCTTCTTGGTCTCTGCTTTTCTCCTGGATCTTAAACGATACCTAATGTTACACCATTTTAGAGATGACACTTCTCTCTCCTCTGAACTTACTCCACAGTCTTCTGGCTTTTATTATTGTTGTTCATAAGTTGCCTGTCATCCTAATTATTTCCTTCTCTTTCTTAGCCTGCCCTCTCTCTCTGGCTGCCTTTTAGAGAGCCTTTGTCTTTTGATGTTCTTCAACTTCAAAGCAATTGATGTAGGTGAGGATTGCTTTGATCTCGCTTGGAATGTTTTGCTTTTTAAATCTGGGTCCTGAGGTCTTTCATCGATTCGGGAAAATCATCAGCTTCTTTGAATAGAGTTATCTCCCCTTCTTGGCTTTGGGGAAATGTGAGCAGATGCTACGCTTCTGCATCTTTCGTACCTTTTACGCTCTCTTGTGATTCCTTTCTTTGTTCTTCTATGCTGCATTATGGCAGATTTACTCATCCTGCCTTCTAGTTCATTAATTTTCTATTGGGCTGTGACTGTGCCCCGAGTTTGAGATTTCAGTCTCTTCTACCTAGTCATTATTTGGCTTTCAAATGTCTGTCCTTATTTTTGACACCTTGTTTTTGACTTCACCTTTCCTGTGACCATGGTGTATGAACAGCCATCTCGTATTCTTCAGCGAGGACGATGTTTGTTTCTGCTGCCCTAAACTCGGAGTGGCTCATTTCATGTGTGTTACAAATGCCAGATTGGGTTGGGACTGACTTTGTATAAACCAAGGTTAAGGGAGAGTCCTTCCAGAAATAATTTGCATTTGCTTCTGCCAGGCATCCCCATGGCTAGGATAACTTATGTGGCTTGTGGTTTTCTGGACCATAGAGGTCGTTTGCCTATGAGTAAAGACCTGTGGGGCATCCCGTGCTCAGTGCCCGGGCTGAGGTCGACTAGGCATGTGCTATTTCATGGGGTCGCTGTCTGCTGGCGGGCTGGGTTTTGTTTTCTCCTAGTCTGTGCTTCCACTGCAGGGAGCTCTTACAGCTTACAGATGGTCAAACCCCTTCTGCCGTTAGGCCCGAGAAATGTTCCAAGGGCAGTGGAAACTCCACTTGCAATTAGAGGAGTGTGCCTGCCGGGAAGGTTCAGGGCAACTGTAGGCAGGAAGCAGAGCTGTGGCTGGCAGGGAGGAAGGTCGCTAACTGTTGCTGCAGGAATGTTGGCCTCTTTGAGACAGGCTGAGCGTCCTACTCCAAACAGCCGGGACTCGCTTAATACAGAGATTGGTCTTCAGCATCCCAAAGGGCTGGGGATGAACAGATTAAGGAAAGTGTAAAAGGTAGTACTAGTTGCCAAGGGTGATTTAGGATGCATTTAAAGTGCCAGACTGGCATATGTCATCTACTAATACATTGCTTCAAATTCCATTTTGAAGTAAGCTTAGAAAATGCAATGTAGTTAGCCTAATGCCAATGGAAGTTCACCTTTTAAAGTAATATTAAAGACAGCGTGTCCTTTCTCATGTTGCTGATCTATCCGCAGAGCCCATAGGCAGCATGTCATCCATGGAAGTGAACGTGGACATGCTGGAGCAGATGGACCTGATGGACATATCTGACCAGGAGGCCCTGGACGTCTTCCTGAACTCTGGAGGAGAAGAGAACACTGTGCTGTCCCCCGCCTTAGGTAGGGTTGACAAACTTGCATTAGCTGAACCGGGGCAGTATCGATGCCACTCCCCTCCAAAGGGGAGACGTGAGAACCATCTGCCAGTCACTTACGCATAAACCCCCAAGCTCACAGCCAGCTCCTGGCTCCCTAACCCCACGGTTCCACACAGCTGTGTGGCAGCTGCAACAGTGGTGTGGTTCCGTCATGAATTCTTCTCAAAGATTTGACATGCTCCACTCCGGTAACTTTGGTGAGTTGAGAGCTTTCTTGTTTGTTTTCCCTCCTTTACCACCCAGAAATCCATTTGAGTCTGCTCCTTGTGGTTAAGGACTGGTGTTTGCAGGGAGGTGCGGACTTTCCTGCGGGGCTCACGGGAAACTCTTCCCTCTTCGTGCGAGAGGCATTTAGGGGCGTGCCTGCCATGGGCAAAGCCATGGTGCGTGTTCAGCTCTTGGCCTGTGTTGTAAACTTAGTTGCACTTCAGTTCCTTTCATCCCTTCACAAAATTTTGTTTCACATTCATGCAGCAAATATGGACTGAGGTGCCACACCTGTACCTGGGCTTGGTGCGTTTCAAATTTCAGACCAGTTCTTCTGGCTGGGTCAAGGCAAAGCTCAGTCGTCCCAGCAGCACCTCAGCCATCTCTAGAAGGTTCTACCATTACCACGGTTTCAGCTTCCTCTAAACTTCTCACCCACTTCTCCTGGCAATCTGTCAGAACGGTGTCATCCCGGGGAAGAGAAGGGGCTTGGGTGCATTTGCCCCCATCCTGAGAAGGGCAGAATACTGGAAACCAGAATGAACCCTCACCCAGAGTCAAGGAAAGATTTAGAAACAGTGACACCTGCATATAGAATTTTGATTCCTTGAAGAGCCTATTTAGTTCCATAAAATTGGACAACTGCTGAAAGGCCAGTAATTCCGACTTTCTCAGCAGTGGTGTCTCTGAATTACTGCAAAGGGTAAAAAAAAAAAGAAATCTAGATTATCAAGGTTACAAGGACTGCTCCTCAAAGATATGCAGCACTTGCCTTTGGGCCTCTATTACACGCGTATTACAGTCTTAGGAGTGCTTGATCTGTGTCACAGGTGGCTGACTCCTTAGGGGACAGAAGGGTCACCGCAGGGCCTGAGGCTGCCTCTGGCATCACTCAGCTCAGTGTCTTCCAGGGCAGTTCCCAAGTTCTGCAGGCCCCAGGTGCCTGGAACAAAAACCACACACCGCTTTCATGACGGGCACATTCCACAGCTGTTGGCGGCAATTCTAATTCACAATATTTTTATGACAGGGCTTTTTCTTCCCTACGTTATTTTGCAGGGCCTGAATCCAGTACCTGTCAGAATGAGATTACCCTCCAGGTTCCAAATCCCTCAGAATTACGAGCCAAGCCACCTTCCTCTTCCTCCACCTGCACCGACTCGGCCACCCAGGACATCAGTGAGGGTGGGGAGTCCCCCGTTGTTCAGTCTGATGAGGAGGAAGTTCAGGTGGACACTGCCCTGGCCACATCACACACTGACAGAGAGGCCACTCCGGATGGTGGTGACGACAGCGACTCTTAAATAATTGGGACATGGGCGTTGTCTGGCCACACTAGAATCCAGTTTTGGCTGTATACGGAATTCCACCTGGAAAGCCAGGTTGTTTTATAGAGGTTCTTGATTTTTACATAATTGCCAATAATGTGTGAGAAACTGAAAGAACAGCTAACAATAAAGTGTGAGGACGGTAAACTGAGAGCGCACAGAGCTAGTTTGTACACAAAGGCTTCTAAATACACGTCCTTAGGGCCACTGTAACTCAGGGTTCCTTAGAATGAAGGGACGCGCAGGTCATTGAGGGCCACCCCAGGAGGTTGCATGTGGGCAGGGCCTGGGCCAGGCGGTGGAGGCTCCACAGGGCTCAGTTCTGCATGAGGCAGGGAATGACCTACCGTTTCACAGGTGGAAAATACCACTTCCTGTAGAAGAGCTGACTGACTGTAGCCAAACCACTCTGGCAAAGCTTGGGGTTTTCCTTTGATCATTACAGAAGTATCATCATCAGTCCAGTAGCCAGCCAGTCCAACCCCTACTTTCACACCCCTGGGCCCAAAAGAACAGAAACAAGCCCAAAGCAATCCTCCATTCTTTATGAAAAGAAACTGGTCGCCTGGAGATGATGTGTTCCTGCCATCACTCCTCCAGCCCAGTGAGAGAGAGGGGACAGACTCCCCGCCGGGATGAGGGGGTCTGTCTGCACCCATACCACCCTGAATGCACCCAGTGTCGTCTCATCATGAAAGCAAGCTCGGGGTGGGGGGGGGGGGGGGGGGCACGGCTCGATGGGAAATGAGGGGGACGGCCGCAGGCCACATGGAAACCATTAGGTTAGGCTGAAGGGGACCCAGTGGCAGGTGGGAGCAGGACTGCGGTGTGGGGGGTGGCTCTGCTCCCTGGCTGGGGGGAATCCTCTGCCCCCTGCCCGTGGATGAGAAAAGAGCTCATTCCATTCAGTCATCTTCCACAAGACAGACAAATGTCCAAAAAACTTTGTTTTTATTATTAAACCTTGTAGTACAAACCTGAAAAGTAAACAAAAAACTCGCAATAAACCACATGAAGTCTCCCTCCCAAGGGAGGGGTGCAGAGCAGCGCTAATAAATTAAATGTCAAACTGTAAGCCATAGGCAGAAGTTTACTGTCAAAAAGAGGGAAAGTACACAGCAAGGCCATAGAAACCGGACAACCACATTGGAAAACACTTGACTGTTTCTGTAATTGTTAAATATTCCAAAACAGTTCAGTCTTCTGCAACAACAACCAACAAAGTGGATCATAGGACGTTCCTGGCAGTCACCACTGGCAAGCTCAGTGCAATATGGGTAGCTACGGGATTGATGAATCCAATTATGAAACAAAGAACAGCTTGTGAAAACAGTTTCCCTTTTTTATTCCACACATACTGTACACACAACCGGAGAAGGGCAACAGCTACTCCATTATTATTTTTTTGTTGTTGTTCAGTGATGTAAGCAGCACTTATAAATGTTACAAGAAAAACCCTGTAAGCATCCAATCCAACCGATGAAGAAACTGAAATGTAAGGCTTTTCTTCATCTTGTCTTCTCACCCCCCTCCCCACCCCCCCACCGAGAAAAAGGCTCAAGTATTTAAAACAATTTACAGGCATATGTACAAAAGGGATGGGATTTTTTTTTCTTTTTTCCTTTTTGTTACAACATGAAGAGAAAAAATAGACAAGATGAACGCAAATGCATTTTCACATTCAAAAATAACTGCAGGCCTCCTAGTGGCTCTCTACATGATCATAAATGAAACAAATTTAAAAGATTAATGCTGACTTGTGAAGGTGTCAAACAAGAAGCGGTGAGATGGAGATGGAATGTTAGAAAGATTGCACATCGATGACAAAGAAGCACTTACGGCTTCCATCACTTTTTTTCTTTTTTTTTTTTTCTTTTTAAATCTTAAGGATGCTATTGAAGGGTTTTTTGATAAAGTAGCCAACAGCACCAAAAAATAACAGAATGGATTTCCTAATGAAATCAGGCACAGGTCTCCCTCATGTGACCCCTCCAAGGCAGGCAGTCTTTTCCGTCTTCCTCGCTCGCTTTTCTTCTTTCCTGGAACAGATGCATAGTGATGTGCTGGTGGAGAGCCCACTCGCTCCCGTCTCCTCGTTCCACCTATGGTTAGGAAACAACGTCCGCCTTCAGCTGCCACAACCGCCCAGAGAAACAAAACGGGGGTGCCCCGGCTTCCCAGATCACAAGCTCATCTGGCACACGGCAGAAGACGACAGCCAAAGCAAAGCCATTTCAAGTTTCGTGTGTGTGTGTGTGCGTGTGTGTGTCTCCTATCCCTTCTAAAAAATCTGCTCACATGACTGGTTTTTAAATTTGTTCTCCAAACTTCACCCTCTTCAAAAATGGGTTAAAAAGCCTTTTTCCCCCCAACAGTTACAAAAAAAAAAAAAAAATCAAAACAAAACAAAAAAAAGGCTTTTGTCAGCCATGGGGCAATACAAATTAATACAGCCCCTCCGGGGTTTTTAAAACAGTGACTATACGGCAGTTTCCAAAATCTGACTGCAGTATCTAGGTTTTCTAAGTACAAAAAAAAGTTCAACAGTTTAATGCTAAAACAAAATTAGTTCTCTAAAACCAGAAGAAAATCTTCTTTAGAGCTAGTGCAAAGACAGCTTGAATCCTACAGCAAGTACTCCAAACTAGAATATAATAATTACAAAAAAATATATATAAATCGACCACGGGCGTTGGCATCTTCATGATGAGCTCGAAGCACTTTTGGATGAACTGGAGGCTGACAGACGGGAGGGGGGTACGTCCACTGTCGCTCTCTTGCGGGGACCTCTTTTTGGTGTGGGTTTACTGAGACAGTTCTCAATGCTGCCGTTTTTACCAGACACTTTGCCGCAGATCTGATTGACCAGACTGATAATCTGTTCCTGTTTGGGGGTGAAAGGAAGACACAGTTAACATACCATATTAACAAGAGCTCTGTCCCTGAGAGCCATGCAGGGGCAAGTTTAGGGCAGAGGGCAGCGGTCCCCTTCACCACACCAACCAACAGCTTTTAAAATAACCCCCGAGAGGCTCAGATGCAGTGAGTCTCCCTTTCCCAGCTCCTCCTGATGCCAAACAGCAGGCACGGCCGTTTCATCCTCATCAACAACCTGGTCCACCATGCTTTGCCTGCTCATAAGGGCAGGGCTGGCAGGGGAGCCCAGAGCCCTGCCTCCACCAGAAAGCACGCAGCAAAGAGACCCAGGGGCTTTGTTACATCCTGGATGGTGACACAAATACCCAAGCTACTTGACTCACTTTAGCTACCAGCCACTGAACCTGGCCATGCAAGTAAATGCAAACACTTCTCAACCTATACATATCCTTGTAATTCACTCAGGAGAATCATTTATCTGTCGGCACCAAAAACTGTGTGTGTAACTTTCACACAGTACATCCTATAATCATCTCATTTTTAAAAACAACATGGGGAGGAGTAGCAAACGTGCATCTTATGAGCATCTCTCTGGGCCACGGGTGGCTGGAAACCATGCTGAGCCTGGCAGGAGAGGAAGCCAGCCATGGAATGAAACATCTGAGGGCCTGATCTCTAGTCCTCTGAAAAGCCCTCAAGATGAGTGTGAGAAAGTGACAGCTGGCTCCCATCACAAGTTAAAGGTGCCTTCAGAAGGCGGGGCGGTCCACACGTATCTGTAATAACACCATAGTCATGGCTGCTTGAGGTACTGATGATAAACACTGATAAAGGATAAGTGGATGAGCTGCCATAAAACCCATTTAGGCGGCTACTGCTACCTTACCATAAGGACAAGTAAGGAGGAGCCGGCAGTGTGCGGTTACAGGAGGACACCATTCCCTCCCCTGCGTGCAGCTCGACAGGTGGACAGCACCTGCCCCAGACCAGTGCTCTCACACTAGGCTTGGCGGCAGGCGGCCCAACACCCTGCTCAGCCAGCCTGCAAGGGCCAGAGACACAAATGGCTCCAAACTCCCCAGAGAGCTTCACCATCCATGAGAACCCAAGCCATGAATTCAGGGATTTGCAATCTAGGTGCACCCCCCACCCCAGCAAGGGTGGGTGTTTAAAGCAGACTGTCCCGGGTCAGCAGGCCCAGACATGGGTGATTTGTGTACTGGGCACACTGGGAGGTTGAGAAGATTTTGCAATGGTCTCTGTTTACAAGGTAGAAATTTCCTATTTAAAAGAATGGGCCAGGTGTGGTGGCTCACGCCTGTAATCCCAGCACTGTGGGAGGCTGAAGCAAGCTGATCACCTGAGGTCAGGAGTTTGAGACCAGCCTGACCAACATGGTAAAACCCTGTCTCTACTAAAAAGAAAAAATAGCCGGGTGCGTAGTGGCGGGCACCTGTAATCCCAGCTACTCCGGAAGCTGAAACAGGAGAATCGCTGGAACCCAGGAGGCGCAGGTTGCAGTGGGCCGAGATCATGCCACTGCACTCCAGCCTGGTGACAGAGCGAGACTCCGTCTTAAAAACAAAAAACAATGCACAGCGCAACAGGGGACAGAGGCACAGACATGTTTACTGAACTACTCAGCCACTACAGAGTATGCAGTTTCCAAATACCTTTGCTCCTAATTCATCAAAACCAACCGTTAGGTCTCAGACAGCCCCTGAATGCCATTCTTTTCCCAGGATCTGGTCACATCACACATCCGACTACAGAAACAGGCTGCTGGTGAGAGCACAACCCATGATTCACAGAGCGCTTTCCAGGCAGCCAGAGGAAGCCTCTCCGTGCCGCCGCCTGCACCCCCACAAGGTGCCAGAGCCATGCTCGTGCTCAGCCGCAAAGGCTTCGTTATTTGCAACTGTGCCTGGACACTTGCTGCTGAGGTGAAGGAGGGACAGCAGGTGCTTACTGCCTTCACCCAGCATGCTCTTTGAAACAAAACAGATGCAAAGAGTTCTTCTTCCAGCTCTCCGATCGTTTAGCTCAAGGCTTATCCAGTGAGACCCACCACTTGGCCCCACTGCCTGGGCCCCCAGACACACCAGGCCCCTCACAGTCATACCCGCAGCACCCACCCCACTCAGTGGCCTCAAATGTGCAATGACCACAATGTGGCGACCTTCCTCGTAACCAGCCTCATCAGAGTCTGTGGGAAGCACACGTGGGGAAGGCGGGCAGAGCAGGGGAGAGGCACTGCTGCCAGGAGTTCCGCCACTCAGAGCAGCCCCCAGCTGCACAGGCTGTGTGTTATGACCCCCCTCTCCAGAAGAGCGTGGCACCTGCAGGAAGGCACCGGGATTTCACATCATGGGGCCTGTCCTGCCCCAGTGTCCGCAGATACTTCCAGCTCTCTCAGCCTGAAGGAGCTGGCGTCGAGTTAGTGCAGATTGGAGAGGCCACTGCCAACCATCCCACTGTGCCTGGGACAGGTCACAAAAAAGGGTCTGGGTCTAAACCACAGTGGTGCAGCCCCGGGAAAGCCAGGGGGGCTGCAGGAAGAGCCTCAGCCCTGTTAAGAGCCCATCTCTCAAATCCAAATGCCCGTGCAGGAACCCCGCTCCCCCTGGGATCCTAACATGCGGCCTGAATGGGTTTAGGGCCTAAGAACAGGGCACCTCAGGCCTGCAGAGCCCTGACTACCCGCCAGGCACAGAACTGCCAGGCCGGAGTGCCTACATCCAGCCGGGAGCAGGGAAGGCGCCACGCTACCGCCCTGCCCTACCCCGCGGGCAGGGACTGACCTCATCGTAGCGGTACATCAACTTCAGCCCTCGGCAGGACTTTTGTTTCTCCACGTGGCGCAGAGCACACTCCAGACAGAACACGACGTTTTCGTTCTCTTGTACCACCTGCAAGCAAGAGCAGGACACCCGAAGGTCAGGAGGCAGCTCCACAGCGCCCTGGGAGGGTAAGGTAGGAGCACGCCCGGCCGGGCAGCCACCACACCCACTGCCCGCACCAGAGCAGCCCCAGCACCCACCACCCGGGCCAAGGGCTTTGAGGACTGGAAACGCTGGAAATGGACTAAAACAAAAACTGACCGAACACCTGGAACACGGTCTTCAACTAGGAAGGTGAGTAACTGACCACCTCTGAGTTAGACCTGGGGGTGGCCCTCAAGTCCCCTCCAGATTTCTGCTGGAGTTTCCTGGGAGAGGTTCAGTCACCACCAGGCTGGTAAAGACAGTGAGGGGCGCGTATTTCTCATCTCTTGAGTTCTGAGGGCTCCTGAGATCCTGTGTTCGAAACCACCCTAGTGCTGGAATAGATGTGGAACATGGAGGACTCCAACTTAGGCGGCCACGCGGGGAACGCACCCTTGACTTTCCAGCAGCAAAACTGGTTCTCATGGTGGTCCATGAGCGGCTCACAGTCAACAGAGCAAGCGGCGTCCAACGACCCCATGCAAACTCCCCCAAAACCCTCAACATCACAGATTCCTGACCGCTGCGACGCAGATGAGCTCACCCACCAGCCCCGGCCCCCTTGGGCGGGCTGTCCACAAAGCCCACAGCTGTCCCGCCAGTGGACGCCCTGCTGCCTGAGGCCACAGGACAGTGCTGGGACAGAGACCTTCACTGGGGGCCTGTCTAGGGTTGAGAGGGGCCGGATGAAAGGAAACAGCCACCTGGCTTCTGCGGGAGGGCTCCCATACTTCACGCTGACTCCAAGTCCTATTCTAATTCTGAGTTTGAAAATAAGGAAAAATTCAGTCTTAACACTCAAGAGGAGAAGGGTCATAGGCCTTTCTCAGAAAGCTTGACGGGAAGGACTTGTTTTCGTCTGCGGTGTTTCTAAGCAAGGAACAGAGAACACGTTGTAGGAGTGTGGGAATGCCACCTACTGACAAAAACAAGACCTTAGAGATACACGGGGCCAAGGACAGGAAGAAGAGGAAACACAGCACATTTAAATTCACAAATGTATTAGTAATCCAAGCAATGCAAACTGCCAACGTAAGTCAAACCCCAATTTTTGCCTATGGATTTATAACGGGGGTCTTTTTTTTTTTTTGAGATGGAGTCTTGCACTGTCACCTGGGCTGGAGTGCGATGGCGCGACCTCGGCTCACCGCAACCTCCACCTCCCGAGTAGCTGGGACTACAGGCGCTCACCATCGTGCACGGCTAATTTTTTCTATTTTTAGTAGAGATGGTGTTTCACCATGTTGGCCAGGCTGTGACTGGCCCGCCTCAGCCTCCCAAAGTGCTGGGATTACAAGCATAAGCCACCGTGCCTGGTTTTTGTTTTTTTGTTTTTTTTTTAAAGAGACAGGTTGTCACTCTGTCACCCAGGCTGGAGTACAGTGGTGCGATCATGGCTCACTGTAGCCTTGAACTTCTGGGCTCAAGTGATACCTCTGCCACCACACCCAGTTAATTTTTTGTATTTTTTGTAGAGATTAGTCTCCCTCTGTCACCCAGGCTGGTCTCGCACTCCTGGCCTCGAGTGATCTGCCCACCGTTGCCTCCCGAAGCACTGGGATTGGCCTACCATGCCCGGCCTCACAATACATTCTTCTTAAAATAACTTTCAGGCTGACAGGAAATGCCAGGTGACAACTCTGAAGTTTCTGAAGGATGCCTTGAAAATGAGGCCACCTGGTGCCACCTCACAGGGACAGACCAGCTTCACCCCCAGGTGTAACTACCATACAGCCCTCAGTGCATGGAAATGAATAGCGTGTTCCAGCAAGAGGATGGACAGCTGGGCGCAGTGGCCCATGCCTATAATCCTGGGGCTCTGGGAGGCTGAAGTAGGCAGCCTATGGGTAACAGCAAAACCCCATCTCTACCAAAAAAAAAAAAAAAAAAAGTTAACCAGGCGTGGTGGTACACCTGCTGTTCCAGCTACTCAGGAGGCTGAGGTGGGAGGATGACCAGGAGGCTGAGGCTACAGTGAGACAGGATCACAGCACTGCATTCCATCCTAGGCAACAGAGAGAGACTGTCTCAAACAAAAATAAAACAAAAAAAAAAAAAAAGAAAAGAACAGAGAGAGAGCACACCAAGCTATGCAGCTTTTATCAGTGATGTTTATAAGATACTTTGAAGATCTGGGAAAATGCTTATCATCATTTTCTTTTAAGAACCAAATGGCTCTAGGTAATACATTTTGAGAAGTCTGGGGGAAAAAACCAGACAGAAGGAAATCTACAGGACAGGAGGCAGGGCGGTCACGGACTGCATTTGTCCCCCATCAAATGCAAACGTTGAACCTCCAGGATCTCAGCTGTGACTGCAGTTGGGGGTAGGGCCTCTAAAGAGGTAAATCAGCTCAAATGAGGCCATGAGGGTGGGCCTATCTGATACAATGTGATTTGCGTCCTTAGGTAAGGAGGAGATGAGGACACACCGAGTTTTTAGCTCTTTCAAATGTTACAAAGCCCTGATCTGACGATCTGACTCATCCGGGAGAGGCTGTGTCCTCCCTCTTCTACAGGGCACGCAAGGACTTGGGGTGAGACGGCATGACACAGTCACACTGGGAGGCCAAGGAGAGTCGACCCGGGTCTCAGTCCTGGCCCACCATGGACAAGCAGAGGGACGTGGAGGCACTGGCCTCTCAGTGAGTGTGCAGCCGAAGGGGGCACCTGTGGGACACAGGCACCACACAGCATATGGGGTGGGCACCTCCTAAGCTAGGCTTGTGTACTGGAGATGTGAGGCACTGTGGGAAGGGATGAGGCCCGAGGAGGCAGGTCAGGCCCTTCGGGCGTGCTCTCTGTTCCAGGCTAAGGTGTGTAGTGCCGTGGAGCCATCTGCAGTGCCAGCTGGGTGTCCCTACCCAGAGTGTGTCAGGGCAGCTGCCTGGTGAGAGGTCAAGGGGAGATTGGAAGAAGCATGGCGAGGGCCACAGCCATCCAGTCGCCATGGAAGGGCTTTTCTGAGCCCATCTCTGGCCTGGAACAGGGGTGAGCAGGGGGAGGAGGTGTTTGTTATTAACCCCAAAGCTGAGGCAGGCAGGTGGGCACGAGGAAGCCAGCAGGGCACAGTCGAGAAGGCAAGAGGAATGCAGCCTGCTGTAGCCTGGAGTGGCTGTGCCAGAAAAGCATCTCCGATCCCAGATGGGACAGGGGGAACATCAGCTTTCACCAAGGATAGATTCTGAAGTCCTCGGGGGCTGAGGCAGATCATGTAGCTGAGCAGAACCAGGAAGCCAAGAACAGAGCCAAAGGGCAGAGGCCATGGGCCCAGGTGCACCAGGCACAGGCCACAGGGAATGGCAGACGCTGCCCAGTACTGGAAACCCGCCCCTCACCGCCTCAGAAAGAATGGGTAAGAGCAGAGTGCGTGGGGGCTGGAGTGACAAAGTAGGGCGGAGAGGGAGGCCACCTGCTCCCCAGGGAGGAAGGAGGCACTGCAGGACCGAGGGAGGGCCACGCGTGGGCAGAACAGAGGGACAGCCTCTGTGTGGCCTGGTCACTGTGGGTGAGGCAGCCACCTCCGGTGGCCAGAAGCTCCGCCGAGGTCCCACAGCCGGCTCCAGAGATGGGAGCACAGCAGGTCTCCTGGGCAGAGAGCGCCCTCCCTCTTCTGGGGGCAACCCCGGAGCTCTCAGGCCAAGCACTACATGCGAGGGCGCCGGCAGGGCCAGGTGAGCTCACCATGGACAGGTAGCACAGGTGCTGGCAGATCTGACACCTCCTCTCCGACGTCTCCAACTGCAGCCACTTTCGAGGCTTTTTCTTCCCGTCCGCCACCGTGCTGCTGCCGTCGTGGCTGCCATAGCGTGCGGAGGAGTGGAGGCCAGCCTCGAACAGCTGCCTGCGCTGCCGCAGCTCTGTATCCCTGCCAGACACGGGAGCCGGCCTGCACCTTTAGTGATGGCCTGCCATGCTCACCAGCAGAGGGGACACACGCACCCCACACCGGCCTCCCTCCAGACACACCCTCCTGTCAGGAAGTGAGGCCTGCTCGGGGGGCGAGCCCCCGAAGGGCAGCCGGGTCCAGCTCTCTGGCGTGGGCTCTGGGGGTCTGTTACCTGAGCTCATCCAGGAGGGCTGAGATGGTACTGAGAGTGGGGCCGTTTTCTTTTTTTGCTTCTGCTTGTGCAATCTGGTAGAGTAACTTCTCCATGGAGAATGGCTTAGCTATATGGCGACGCTTCATTTCCTGAAAGAGGAGTCACATCCCTTTAGGGTGGATTTTCATTACTAGGCAGCTGTCAAGGTTTTTCTTGGTGGAGAGGGCAGGCAGGCTGTCTGAATTTCTAAATCTTGAATTGCATTTAGATTAAAAACTCTTCAAAACTTTGCCTCCCTGTGAGAAAGGCACCACATACCAGGAAAAGTCATAGCACTTCGCCGCTACCCAGAGGCAGCTGCCACTCCCTCACAATGGGTGGAGGTTCTCTGTCCATTCTAAGCAATTACCTTGAGCATCTTCAGCAGTTTTCCAATACTGGAGGGGTCTGTCAGTAACGGTCTGATCAAAACTCTTTGTGATACAAACAAATCCCTAACAACTTTTCATTCCTAGAAGACCTTTCAACCACCTCTTAAGAATTTCAAAGACATATTCCAAAAGGAACTATTGACAAATAGACACGCACACGCAGGGATGCTTCTGTGTGCGCTCACGCATGGCACTCACAGGGATGCAGGGGCAGCAAGCGGGAGGAGGCCGGCTCTGCTCACCTTGGCGGTCTCAAAGCCCATACTTGTCCACTGGGTGGTAGCAAAGTGCACGGTTTCAGACACGCTGTACCCACAGCACACTTTGGACACAAAGGATCCCGGGAAGCAGACGACAAACTGGCCACTCTGCTGCACGGTCCTGTGCACCTTGATCCCCTCTTTGCACAGCACCTCCGGGGAGATCTGGGGAGACAGGGCCAGGCTGAGGCACCCCTTCCTGTGCGCAGGGACACCTGCAGTCTTCAGGTGACGTATGCGCACCCTAAGAGGCCTGCTCTCAATGAGATAAGATTGTTTTATGTGGAAAATAAAAAGACGTCATTCATAACACAAGGAGGAGCTTCTAAACTGCACTGGTCCAAGAGTGATGACAGGTTCATGCACAGCTGAGGACATGATGACCACACAGGCCCCTCTGTCCCCACCTGGCAATGCCAGGGCTGGAAACGGGACAAGGTTACACAACCAGGAGGCTGCCGGGCTCATCTCCAGAGCCAAGTAGGCCACAGGCCCACAGGCTGGGCTTACAAAGGAGTCCCCCGTCCATCTCTTCTCTAAGATGGACAGGCGGGACCGGCAGGGTCAGCAGAGGCCAGAGAAGCTGGTCAGAACTCAGCTCAAAGCAGCACTTCCCAGGAACTCACCAGCCCCATGACTTCCTGAAAACAGGTGAAGAAGCCTTTGTGTCATTCCTCTCACATGTCCAGAAGGTAGGAGCGGCGGGCACAAGAAATCCCAGGGCCCACAGCAGCCCACAACACAAACAAGCCCCAAAACAGATGCAAAGGCCGTGCAAAACCCCAGCACCCTGTGCAATCTAATGGAAGGTCAGTTTGGCTTTTGTGTCAGAGGACCTTTCCCTGTGCACCCTGGGGATTTGTTTTGCTGTGTCCTCATTGCCTTTGAAAGGCAGGCTCGTGGGAAACCATGTTCAAGTGCCTAGGAGGTCCTACAGCTCCCTGCTGGAGGCGGTGGCTGAGTGGACGCACCATGACGTTGCTTTCCAGCATCTGCAGCCCTGGGGTGCCATTGGCTTGCAGCAGGGTGTGGACCACGTCTTCCAGCTTGTTCTCCTCCTCAGCAGGAATGCAATACCTGGGTCATTGAAAGACATAAGAGACAAGCAGAGACTTGACAAGGGCCTCCTGCATGTACTGGGCCACCCCCGTCACCCTCAGGGACCCGAGCACACATGGGAGAGGCTCTGCTCCACGCCGGCAGGGATGGCGCACTGGCCTGGCTGGGTGCCTGGTCACCGCTGGCTCCCATTTCCCATGGCAGCAGTGCCACGTCCACCTAGCGCACAGCCAAACCGCAGTGCATCCGCGTTGCGAGATGCTCATCTTTTATGCAGATCTGACCCACCTGGTGAGCCAAAAAGCCTTCAAACCACAAACAGATGTTCAGAAACCCCTAGAAATCAGAACCAGACACACTGCGGCCTCCACGAGCCTCTTCTGAGGCTCCAGCACTGCACCCTCCTTCTGTTAACAGAGGCCACTGCAGGAGCAGCACCTGACAATGTCCTCACAAGGAATACGTGGCTCCCTTGGCCCTCCAGACAGGAACAGTAAACCTTGCCCTCTACAAATGCACAGAGTTGGGGAAGGAGCCAGGCTCATGCACATGTGCCACCTCAAGGCCAACTCCTTTGCAGGTGCTGTGGTGAAGTGGGGGTCAGGGGATAGCTAGGGGCCCCCAACTCTGCTCCCCACTGGAGAGTTTTATGTGTTAGGACCCAGCCTACCCGGCATCAGGCACATACAGCAAGACACACAGGAGGATCAAGGGCTCATAGGCCTCTGTCAGAGGGTGGCCTGGGGCAGTGGTGGCTCACAGACCCTCCAGGGTATAACCATGGCAGGGGTCCTCAAGTGTAAGAAAAGGTGGGAGGTACAGGTAGAAAGTAACCTACACGGCCTCCTCACGGCAATCACAGGGAGGGGAGGAGGTTTTGCCCATGTCCTTGGAGCCCA
Source organism: Gorilla gorilla gorilla (assembly GCF_029281585.2). Taxonomy (NCBI): domain Eukaryota; kingdom Metazoa; phylum Chordata; class Mammalia; order Primates; family Hominidae; genus Gorilla; species Gorilla gorilla. The sequence continues at coordinate 33,201,536 of NC_073229.2, read as the reverse complement.
CCAGGGCCACGCTTCCACTCACAACGTGTGACGCCCCTGGTGTCAGGCTCACAGCATGAATGAGGGGGATGTGAGGGGAGGCCCCCCGCAAGGCAGGGGTGCAGGGATGGCTGCCCTGCCCCTGGGTGTCTCAGGCTGTCTGAGGGGCTCCTCCCCAGGCAAGAGGAGGACATCAGTGTGGAGAGGGGCCTGACAGGTCTTCAGGATGCTAAGCCAGTGAAGCCATCAACCACCATTAAACACAAAGACGCGGGCCAGCAGCTCAGGGCAACACCGCCAGCCCCTCCCCACAGCCCCCGCCCCCCAGGTCCAGGCGGGCAGCAACTCTGCAGCCCCTACGTGTCTGTGACGAAAGCATTTCTCTCTGAGGCCAAATCCTGGTTTCAGTTGCTCAGTGAAGGAAGTATTTTTTTTTAATGCTCATGTTATTTTCAATGCCAACATATTCTGTTACTGATTGGTAATTTAAATACAGGGTTTCTAACCTAAATCACATGTTTTAAGAAAAACTACACACCATCATGTTCTCTGATCCTATCCCTGCCTTTTCTTTCTCTCCTATCAATGAGGTTCCAGGAGTGAGTCTTCAAAAAGCCCACACAGGGTATCACATTTTGCTATCTGTGACTCAACGTCAAGCCATAAGCAAACCCACACGGAAGAAACTCGGGCCTGAGGTCACTGGCCTGGGGATGACCCCAGAACACAGGCCATGCCACAGCCAGTGTAACTCCTCCACAGGGAATGGCCACGCTCTTCTTCCAGAGGCAAAGGCACCTCTCAGAATAGTCCTGGCTGTCCCCTCCCCAGCTGGTGGCCTGGCCCGGCTAAGCCCCAAGGCTCCTGTCAGTCCCTGCTCCACAGGCAACGCCCTGGGCTTCCCGGGCCCATCACTCTGGACCCACTGCAGGACACCATGATCACCGTCCACGGCACACAGACCCACGTGGGAAGGGAGGGCTCCCTCATGTCCACAGCACCACTCACCAGAAAAGCCAAAATGAGGAGGCTGCAGCCGACGCTGGCTCCAAAGAGGGAGAACACGAGTCCTAAGACTTTGTTTATTTTAATTAAGAATGTTTAATCACCCCATTAGGGCAATAAACACAGTCAGCATGGCATGAACAGCATGGCATGAACGGCATGCCGGTAAACGATCAGACGACAAGACATCTGATTATTTGTAGTCATTTCCCATCTGCCGCTGTAAACAAAGACACCAAAGAGTCCAGCCTCGATCAGGGATGGGTGCAGTGAGGGTCAGGATTACAGGCGGGGACCCAGCCTCGATCAGGGATGGGTGCAGTGAGGGTCAGGATTACAGGCGGGGACCCAGCCTCGATCAGGGATGGCTACAGTGAGAGTCAGATTACAGGCGGGGACCCAGAACACCTCGCCAGGCAACAGACTCCACAGGGTACATGACGCGCATGTCTCCACACGGCAGGAACGAGATTCCCAAGTCAACTCTACTCCCCACAGCCACCGATAGATGAGGAAACACTGGCTCTACAGAGAGGCTGAAAATAACCAATCGTGAAATACCACGGTTTATATTCAGTTAATAGAGGGCTGATGACACGGTCACTACTACTGGTTAACTTCGTGTGGCACTTTTACTACTGTTCCTTAACCCTAAGGTGAAAATAACTCTTGGAAATCCACAAGAAAAAGTGACTAATCCGTAACAGAACAAAAGAAAGAAAACAAAACACAAACAGACGTAAGTAGGTAACTCTTAGGGAACTGAAGGAACTGGGGGAACTTAAATGGCCACTGAGCATATGAAACGATTCGCTCATCATCAGACAGTGCTACAGCATTCTCCAGCACCCCAACTCTTCCAACAGGTAGGTGATCCCAGGCCCAGGCTTCGGCAGGGAACGCAGGACAGGCCTGAACACCGAGAAGCAAGTTCTCAAGCACGTGGAACCACCTGGACAAGAGGTTACCCGCAGGCCCCACTTCATGTGGTAATAGTAGTTTCTGCGGTCCCTCCCTTCCCGCCCGGGGCCGGTACTCACCAAATGCAGTCAGCACCAGTGTGTAAGTAGTCAATGTATGGAAGGTGATTTTGGTCTCGAGACCAGCATGAGGTAGAAAAGACCATGCCAATATTTAGCCAGGGAATAGTCACTCCTAAAACAGAAAGAGTGAAAAAGGCATTTTTAAAAGCTAGGCAACAAGGTCTCAAAGGAACAGTAAGTAAAAATCTCTTTCTTCTGCTAAAACAAGAAGGAAAAGAAATGGGACTCAAAGCCAGACAAAAGACAGTGAGCAGAAGGTACCTACTCCTTCCTGCTTGCTCTACAGAAGTGGGAGAATATGAACACCGCTTCAAAACATCAGGAGCACGTCGGCCTCATGAGGGAGGTGGCCGCAGGAACCTGACCTGGTGAGGAATGCCGAGGAACCGGCCGCCCACGGGCCGAAGCCCCCAAGCCTCAAGGCTGAGGACCAGAGGCGCCAAACCCAAAAACCCCCATCAGGGCCAGAGGCAGAAAGCAAGAAAGCCGCTTTGTTGGTAAGGCCTCTGAGCAGGGTGAGTAGGGCACAGGGCTCCTCGGCTCAGCTCAGAAATGAGTCAGGTTCCAGGACCTGGACAGGTTCCTAGCCACTTTCGCCAAGGCCTGGGCCTTCACATTCATGGTGACCACAACCTCCATGACCCCTTGGCTTTCCCTAAAGTTTGCAAAGCATCCATCCATCCCTTACGAGCCTACTGACCATCCTGAGAATTCATGATTTCAAGCCTGCAGTAGCCTTAAGGAATTGTGACTTCAGCTTTGAAAGCAGCAATTTCAAGGTTCAAAGTTGGCCCCTAAGCTTCTGCCAGCTCCACTCTGCCATGCGGTTCACCTTTCCACCTTTTCTACTGACTTCACCAATCATTATGTTACTCCTTTCTTTTCTAAAAATCAATTTTCACTGTATGTCCTGTAAGCCTGAAGACGCCATCCCTCCCTGGCAGTGCTTAGAAGGGATTTCCCAGCCCTGGTTCTCAGCAAGTAAGACTCATGGACACAGCTGCCACACGCAGGCGGCCACAGTCAGGCTTACCAGGCACAGCACCGAGGTGACGCAGGATGGACCCTGTGTTATTGGGGAGGACGGTGAGGTTCCATCCATGCCTGCAAAGGGGAAGACGAGGGACGTTACAAACTGGCGGGGAAAGGATGCAGTCACATCCCCAAGAACCTGGAAGAGAGAATCCCAGGTTACCTCGAAAAGGGTTCTGATTTTCCTACTGGGAATCCGCTGCCGTGAGTGTTGGTGTCCACCTTGCCGCAGTGCACTGCCACGTGGCAGTCCTTCTCTTCCACTAGCCTCCAGTACTCTTGCTGCAGAGAACAGGAAAGGGCTGGTCAGCACCCCTAAGGTGCTGCAGCCACAGAGCACAGTTCAACCCAACAAAACTGGGACACGAATGCCTGGTGCACACACCCCTCAGAACAGACGCTCTCTTTGCAGAGTGTCTCCAGCAGGACGCTAATGCAGAAAGCAATGACAGGTCACCTCCAGGCATATCCTCAGCAATGCCAGAAAGCAGGGTCTCACCCATGTTATGCAGTGTTATTCCCAACAGCCAAAAGGTGAAGCCACCAAAGTATCCCATCCACAGATGGATGAACAAAATCTACTCCGTCCATACCATGGCCTATTACTCAACTTGTAAAAGGATGTCAGTTCTGACACATGCTACAACATAGATGAACCTGGAGGACATTATGCTAAGCACGGTAACCGCCAATTATAAAAAGCTTCCGAAGTGACTTTTAATATGTCCCATCTAAACAAATATGGGGGCAAAGAACGGGTCAGAACATGCTTTGACTACAGGCAAGCAGCGGTGCCCAGGCTCCCTTAGACAAGCCTCCCCACGCAGTCACCTTCCACTTTGTTCTCAGTGATCACTCCAGAAGCACTAAGTCCTCTTCCCTCGTCTCACAAGCCTTGGTAAAGCTGGAACCACATTTAGGGAAGAAGCCTAACTCATAAGCCCCCAGCATCATAGGGTCCAGTTAAGCTCAACAAAGCGCTACTAGCAACACCAAAACCACTTTCCTCGACACTGTGTGACTTCCACAAAGAGGGGGCCGACCTGGCCGAGTCAGAGCTCCGCAAATCAAGAACGAATTCCACATTAAATGACTGGATTCCCTCAACAGACTCCCTGAGTGCCCAAGCCTGCCGCGTATTTGCTGAAACTGAGGGCAACCAGGTCTGGTGCGCCCGTAAAGACATGGGAAGGGAAGCAAGGGACTGCTCCCAGGTGGTGGCCAACTCCAGGGGCTGTCCACCAGCCTTTTTTGGAATACAGAGCACAAGAAGCTAGGCAATCCAGGCCTGAAGTTTAAATTCTAGCAAATCTCCCCTTTGTGTTTAAATATTTACACAACTGCTAGAGCAAAATCCAGACTTTCAGAGGGAATTAATTCCTGAATAAGAGGCTGTAAAATGAGCTAAGTTTTCTTGTGCATCATGGATAATAAACTTCTGCACCTCTGGGGAGATGCCCACAGGACACGTGTTGTTTGGCAATAAAGGCCTCTTCCCAGGTCCAACGCTCAGCCCCAGAAAGCCAAGTGTCCTCCGCCTGACATCTCTACCACAAACGCAACGCGCGCTCTGGAAGCAGCTGCGGAAGCCACACGTGTCTTAGACCACGGTTCAGCTGACATCGTGGCTGGTGGTGGGTGAGGCAGTGGCGGCTGCAGCATGGTAATCACGACCACAGGCTGGGTGTCAGGCCACTGCGTGGCATTCAACAGCCGCACCCAGGGTACACAGTGTAGGCAGCCCCTGCACGTAAGCAGAGACCTAGGTCCTAAGATGATGAAAATGGTGTGAAAGGTAAACCTCAATTCCCCACACTAGGAAGGGAGGGGTGGGCCACAGGGCTGGACATCCTAAGCTCTGACAATTGCTATCAGGAGGTGGGGCACCAAACGCCACCCAGGGAGGGTGACCAGCCGTCCTGGTTTGAGCAGGTTTGAAGGTCACAGGTCCAAAACCTGGGCAAAACAAGATACCTGAACCCCCAGTGGTCAGCACGTATACATGGGGCAAACCAACCCTGGATTTTATTTGAAACAGGTGGCATTAAAGGGGGGAGAAAAAAAAAAAACCGCAGCAAAAGCCTGTCACACACTAAAAGATGAGGCTGTGGTCAGCAAATACCTCCTGTTCCCCGGCCGGCAGCTGCCCTGAACCAGCAATTCGGGTTTGGTTTCTTTCCCTTTCCACGACCAAGCGCTGCTGAGAGCCCACCGACGTCAGCAGCTGGAAGTTCACACGGACTCAGCTGGGCACTGGCCGAGGGGAGGTAAATAAACAGATCCGGTCTCTGTCCTGCAGCGCCGCACACAAAAACTCCCCCTAATTGGTCTGGGCACAGAAGTGCTGTCTTTCCAACCTCATACTAACTCAAAGAAGAGAGTTGGCAGAAGCACAAAAATGGCAATCTGCCAATCCCATTAAATAAAAAATAGAAGAGAAGAAAAAGCACAACTGTGGTTTCAAGGGATTCCAAACATTCTCTTGCATAACAGACACACAGAGGATGGGGTGAGAAGCAGCCGGGTGAGCAAGCAGGAGGAGACAGTGACGGGGAGCAGGGGACGTGCCCAGAACCCGCCCCCTGCACTCGGCAGCTCCCCACCTTCATTATAGTGTTTTTGGCTTGTGAACAAGTTTAGATCAACCTAAGTTAAAACATTTGGCTGCCCTGGTGCACGCTCAACACAGAGGACGAACTCAGCCCCATCTGAGTCCTTTCCGTTCACCGAGCTGCAGGGGTCAGGGCAGGACAGGATGTCCTTCAGCTCGCCGAGGGGTTCCCACACCACGAGAGGCAGCGTGAGGGGCCCCTTCTCTCACCTCGATTTCGGCTGGGGCAGGCTCCTTGCTGAAACACATGCTCATGATATTCCTCGCTGTTCGATAAAAAGTTGTTAGAGAAACAGACCTTCCCTGAAACAAAACAAAAAACAGTAAAGCTTCAGAAGCAAAGCTGAGCCCTACTGCAAATGAGGCCAGACACCTGTCATGGGCCGCTGCCCCTTGGTGTCCCTGCGGCTGTGGGCCACCTTGTATTCTGAGTTAATGACAGGCGGAGAAGGAAGAAATATATTCTCTAAGAACCCGCAGTGCCAAGAGGAGTGGGAAGACTCCACCAAGGATCAACCCCATGAGGGCCAAATTGTTCTGCCAGGAACAGAGGCTGCCACCCAGAGGCCCTGAGCGGACGCACAGCAGAAGCGCGGAAGGCCCCTCCAAGGCTCTGCTGAAAAAGCAGCTTGTGCTGGAGGCAGAATCCCTCAGCTGACAAAGGCTGCTGCAGGCCAGTGGAGAAGCTATCAGCAGCTATGACCTGATGGAACTCGTGACCAGGGATCCCACAGGAGAGAAGCTGGAGAGACAGAAACTGGTGTGACATCTACACCCTGAGAGTCCTTGCCATATTAACACCTGCCAGGGCAGCAGCCTTCATTGAAGTTGCAACCTGGTCGCCTTCTTTCCACAGAACCACCTGCTGTCCCCTCTGCACCTCTTCTTCGATGCCCCTCTGTTGCCCTGTTCCCAATAACATCCAGAATGATTTGCTTGCTTTGATAAAATAGCTGAGTCAGTTTGGGAATCCGGAGTCAGCACCTTCTTTTACCTACCACACGAAATGTGGTGCGTTTTTCAGAGGGAAGCCGTCTAAGACCCTTGCTATTTCTTTCTTACTTGACCAGGCACATTTGTTGCTTGAGTCCAGAAATATCTCCTGAGCACCTATTGTGTACTAGGTCAAATCCCAGGGGCTGGAGACAGAGCAGTGCATGAAACACACAAAACCTTGAGGAGCTTCCATTCAGTCTGGGGAAGACACTGGCCTCAAACACACAAATATGGGATGGGAGGAGGTGCCAGGTGTCATGCAGAGTGGGGGAGGGTGGTCAGGGAAGGCTTCCCTGCGGAGCACTGGACACTGCAGCGTCCCCCTAGAAGTGATAGGGCCAGAACAGGGAGCAGCAGATGCTTTCTGCCATCGGGTCCACAGTCGTAGTCGGCATGGAGACATTGGCTTGTGCCTTTCTCTCCTGCAGCAAACCCCTACAGGAACATACTTCCATGCAAATTCCAAGCCGCTCCCCATAGTCTGTTTCTTGTAACATAAAAAAGGAGGGACTGAATTCTGCACCAGGGCAGAGTGCAATGAGCAGAGGTGAGGATGACACCAGCAGACGAAAGTCAGCAGCCAGGACACCGGTGCCACAGAGAGTTGTGCGCTCACGGTCCCTACCCGTGGGCACACGGCTGCTGGGGGCTTCGCCAGGCCACCACGCAGAGCTCCACTATATTTCCGTGATGAAATCTAGAAATACCCTTGACGGGGTGGATTTAAACAAATCCAAACCTCTTATTTGAATCAAACATATGCTCACAGAATTGGCCTTCTTCAGTAAAAAGTAAAAACGTTGACAGTTTCTCATTTCACCAGTTGGCTATTCAGAGTCACAGGATTCACTGAGTGGCTTTACTTGACAAAGGCTTCTCAGTAAAACATTCAGGAAACACCAAATAAAGTTCCTCAGAGCTTACAGTCTCTGGGTCACACTTCGCAGGCTGCATCCTGCAACCCCCACACTGCATCCCCACCAGGCAGCCTTGGGCAATGGGAGAGGAGACTCAGATAAAAGGGGGCCAAATCCTCTCAGGGTCTCAGGCCAGAAAAACTGGGTACCTCTTTCCAGAGAAGTGTGCAAGTACATGAGATGCAGCCTGAGGCGGGTCTGCAGGGCCTGGACTTAAAGTGAAGCAGCAACGCCAGGAGTCAAGTCAACCCTTCCTCCGTATTTCTAAGATGTGTGATGGAATCAGAAGCCCGCATTGCCTCAACTACAAGGCCAGGCCAGAGCCTGCAGTCAGGCAGCCGTGGGCACCTGAGGGTATGGTGAGGTTTAGTGATAACCAACAGCCAATTCCCAATGCTGCCGAAACCCACTAGCCACACACTCCCACCAGGCTCACGAGGGCTGGAGCAGAGAACACTTCCCTCCCAGTGAATCCAAAACTGGGACCACAGAGGACAAGTCTGTGCCGGGAAACTCAGCAGAGACTTCAACTTAGCTGGGCTCGGCCAGCTGGGCCCCGGGTGCCCCGCTACCCACTGGCAGGCTGGTGAAGGGAGGAAACCCCAAGCCTTGCTTCAGAGCCAGGCCAGCTGGGAGAGCTGCCAAGAGGAGAGCCACGGACTCTGCCTCCCCTGCTTCTTGGAGGGGCGAGTCTCCTCAGGATGACTGTGCTGCCGGGAGACCTGGCGGAGACAGGGAAACGCTGCGTGTTTCAGTTTGCTGGTTTCTCCCCAACTCTTCCCTCCACAGCGTGTGAATGGTGAGATTCATTTTGATGGCTTTATCAGGGATAGCCCTCCACAGAGAGGACCTGGCAACGCTGGGCTGGCAGTGAGGTGAGCGGATGGAAAACAGAGAAAACAAGCGCACAGAGTCCACTGACGATCCAGCCAGTGAGAAGTGCAGCTGGGTCTGGGCAGCTGTCGAGCACCAGGATGAAACGGAACTGGAGAAGCAGGGGAAACGAAGCATGCAGCCCAGGTACTTATCCCTGGCATATGGAGATGTGTGCACGTGCATGCAACACGCACACGCAAGCCAGTTAATGAAAAGGAAGCCCGAGGCCCTGGGCAGGCGGAATGGACTCGTGGTATCTTCGTGGAGTGGACTTCCCCTCCCTCACTGGGTCTCTCGCTGCCGCATCTTGCATCAATGTTCCATCAACACACCCACAAGGCCCTCACTAGCTTCCTCGATACTGGACTTCCCAGGCTCCACAACCATGAGCCAATACATTTCTGTTTATTATGAATTCCCCAGTCTGTAGTATTTCAGCAACACGAGAGGACTAATACAGCGCTATCACCCAGCACAGTGGCCCGCCCCTTCCTTCATCACCCCAGGGAATCAGAGAACGTGCTGTCCAGTACACAGCACGCTCCACTTCCTCTCATTCCTCCCGCACTCCTGCAGCCGGGAGTGGCTGCTCTGCGGAGGCCCCTACCTTATAGATGCACTTGTGGAAGTCATTGAGGACACCTTTGTCCTCCTCCTCTTCCTTGACCACTTCTTTTTCCTGAGCGAAGAGTCGCCGCCGGCCAGTCTTCAACTGGGCCTGGCCCACCTCCTTGAGCTTGCTGCGGAAGCCGTTCCTGGGGGCCACGCCATGGATGAGCCCATTCTTGGGCTCGAAGCGGGGCAAAGGGTGGAACTTGTGGTGGTCGTTCTCTGTGTGGCCTTCCAGCGGCCCCTTGCGCTTCTCCAGGATCTCCTTCTCCATCAGCACCTCCTTCTCCAGCCGCCGGTGCTCCTCTGGGGACAGGGAGTCGTAGGAGAGTAGGTACTGGCAGTAGGCCTCCTGCAGCTTGGCCAGCCGGTCCTGGGCAGTTCTGGGGATGCGCAGCATGTCTGCTAGTTTGTTCCATTTTTTGAGGTCAGTCACTTGCTGCATGCCGCCCATCTCATTAATCAGCCGGAAAAAGCAGGCCAGGTCGAGCTCACAGCCCCCTGGGACGGCGAAGGGGAAAAAAACGGGACAGTTAGTGAAAGAGACACGAACAAGATGTTCCTCATTCAACCTGTACTTCTTGAACTCCTACTATGAGCCAGGACTCTGACAGGCTCTGGGGTGAGAGTGGTGAACAGTAGACTTCCGGTCTACAGAGAGAAGTGCATTACACAATGATAGGTCATGGCCACTTGCTACGAAGATCAGGTGGAACAAGGGACTACCATTTTAGGTGGGGAGCGTCTGAGGCAGCATTTAAGCTGGGGCTTGGCTGGAAGAGGATGTGAGCTGGCCAGACAGACATACAGGGAGGAACATCCCAGTGTACCATGTACTGGTACATGTGTTGTCACATGGAGGCAGGTGTCATGAGAAGACTAGCTCCCTGGTGAGGAGTGGGTAGGGGTCCTGGCTGTACCCACAGCCCAGCGTCACCTGGAATTGCTTTGACACATGCTTGTTACCAACTCCCAATTCCCCTTCTAAAATTCCCAATGCCCACCCACTCACTCCACCCATCCACCCACCCACTCACTCACTTCACCCATCCACCCACCCACTCACTCACTTCACCCATCCACCCACCCACTCACTTCACCCATCCACCCACTCACTCCACCCATCCACCCACTCACTTCACCCATCCACCCACCCACTCACTTCACCCATCCACCCACCCACTCACTCACTTCACCCATCCACCCACCCACTCACTTCACCCATCCACCCACTCACTCCACCCATCCACCCACTCACTTCACCCATCCACCCACCCACTCACTTCACCCATCCACCCACCCACTCACTCACTTCACCCATCCACCCACCCACTCACTCCACCCATCCACCCACCCACCCACTCACTCCACCCATCCACCCACTCACTCCACCCATCCACCCACCCACTCCACCCATCCACCCACTCACTCACTTCACCCATCCACCCACCCACTCACTCACTTCACCCATCCACCCACCCACTCACTCACTCCACCCATCCACCCACTCACTCCACCCATCCACCCACCCACTCACTTCACCCATCCACCCACCCACTCACTCACTTCACCCATCCACCCACCCACCCACTCACTCCACCCATCCACCCACTCACTCCACCCATCCACCCACTCACTCCACCCATCCACCCACTCCACCCATCCACCCACTCACTCCACCCATCCACCCACTCACTCCACCCATCCACCCACTCACTCCACCCATCCACCCACCCACTCACTTCACCCATCCACCCACTCACTCACACAAAGGAAGTCTATTTTCCATCCTGCTGGATTTCCAGAGCAAAGAGCAACACCTGCGTGAGGACACAGGGCAGCACATCTATGCCTCGTCCCTCGCCCATCCAGACAGCGGGCTGCTTCTCAGTGCATAAGCTGGTGCTCAGTGCCCCTCCTGATCAGGTCACAGAGCAGCGCAAATGCGCATCAAACCTGGGCAGGTTTTAACGCGCGCCCAGTGGCTTTTCTAGATGGGAATGGAGAAAGCAACCTCCCTCGGGCCAAATAAAGGAAGGGGGGTAGGGGAGATTTTCCAAAATAACCATCAACAAAATGCTAAACAAAGTACAAATTAACAACGTTTTAAATCTTTAGAGTGTGGGGATATATTGTTTTTAAGTAATAAAAGGTAAAGTGTGCACGGATCCAGTCCGGGCAGGGTCCCTGCACATACCAAGCATGACGGGACCCACCAGGTAAAGCGTCTGAACCACCTCGGCAGACACAGCACACACAAGAGAGCGAGTTCCCGGCACACCAGCAAGACCAGGGATGGGGACACAGCAGCCTGAATTCCACTCACACTAAATGGCAGGACAGTGGGCTGATGTGTGGTTGTGGAGAACAGGGGGGTTGGGGTAACATCCATGAGGGAACTGTCCCCAGCCTTGACAGGAGGGATCTAAGAACTGAGACTCCACAGCAAACTCCAAGTCTCACAGACTCCCAGAGTCACAGGTGGGACTCACGGTGGCTCTGGCTGACAATCGGGAATTCTTCCTCCGAGGGCAAGTGGGCACTGTCTCAACTTACAGAGGTAGGCACCAAAACGAGTCCCCCGACCAAAACAAGTCCTCCACAGTACGAGTGACTCGGAATACAGGTCACAGAAGGGAGGAAACCCACACTTTCATATTTCACTCTAAGTAGATTATAACGCAAGAGCACCTGAAAATCACACAGCGCTTGCAAGAATTCTTCATGGAATCCTCATCCGCTGCGATCACTCCCACTCAGGGCCTTGAGGCTGCTACGTGGCCGAGCCCCTTCCCCACCCAACTCCCGCCAGCGGCACGGCGGCTCCCTGGGACCTGCGGTGGAAGTGAACCTACACAGAGGCAGAAGGCACATCTGCTGGGGTGGATTTTAGGCTATTACTTCAAAGTTATTAAGTTTCTACCACTGTCAGATGGCTGAGCTCAGACCCCAGCCCTGAGGCCTTGCTGGGTCACAGACAGGTCAGTACCCCTTGGACAGAATGTCAGACGCCTTAGACTTCTGGGTGACGGCAACAAGCATAAACACACCACAGGGAGGCACAGTATGGCTTTTGTCCCAGGGTAAGGGAGTCGAGGGTAAAGAAAAACCTACTCTAAACAAAAGGTGCTGTCACTACGATGTCAAGTGTGCTCTCGAGGCTCCATCATCCACCTAGCAAGAGGAGGAAACTCGGAATGTTTCCCTCCTGTCTGCAGGTCTCCAAAGGCAGGAGGACTTGGTGCGGTTCCATCACTGACTCAGTCATCCTGTGTCCCAAGTAGTCATGGGGCGTGGTCAGCGGGTGTGGGTGCACGGGTGTGCAGAGCCTGCTCCCTGCACTGCTTCCTATCACGTGCTATTCCCAACAGCAGAGCACAAACCAAGAACTCTTGCAAGTTAAGGTGACTGTCACTCAGGCATCAGTCCTGGCAGGCACCTGCTGAGGGGAACCACGAAACCTCCATCCTGCCTGGAAGCCTATCTTGCTGCCAAATCCCTGACACTTAAATGATGGCTACACGTCTCCACGCCTTTGAAAATTGAGGATCTCCAAAATGGAGCTGTGGCCTGTTTCCTCCCAGGGGTCTAGACTGATGGGGGTTGCAACCTTACCTGGATGCACCTCACTCCACAGAATCCACTTAGCCTTAACAAGGCAAGTTCATCCTCACCCTGTGTCCCCAGTGGCATGACTGAAGACAGGATGACAGGGAAGGAGGGCTACAGGGGAACCCAAGAGGAGGCTCTGCCTGCAACCCACCCTGAGGAGCAAGGGTCTGCATGACAGCCCAGTTATGCATTCACTAAGGATCCACTGTGACAAGTTTCCAACAGCCCCAGCCAGAGCTCAGAAAAAAGGTCTCAGAAAAAACCTGGTCTCAGAAAAAAGGTCAACAGATCCCTTGACCTGTGGCCTTGACAAAATCGCCAGAGAAACTGAAGCTCAGAGGAAGAAGAGACAAGGCTGAGCAGGATAAAAAATGGCCTACAGGACCCTAGAGGGCTATGGGCTGCATGGTGATCCCTCCAAATTCGTATGTTGAAGCCCTGACCTCCAGTACCTCAGGACATGAATGAATTTGGAGACAGGGTCTTCAAAAGGGTAATTATGTTAGAAAGAGGTCAGTAGGATGGGCCCTAATCCAATGTCCTTCTAAGGAGAGGAGATGAAGACTCAGACACACATAGAGGTAGGACCCTGTGAGGACACAGGGAGAAAACAGCCATGCACAAGCCAAGGAGGGAGGCCTTGTTGGTTTCGGGAGAAACCAACCCTGCTGACCCCTAGACCTTGGGCTTCCAGCCTCTATAATCCAGTCTGGAATCCAGAGGGGCAGCGCTCCCCACTGGCCCCCCGGCCCCTGCTTTGACTCCAGCAGTTGTGGGTAGAAGGTGACAGCCCAGGGGAAGCAAGGGGCCCAGACCCAGAGTGGGGGCTCACCCCAGATCCAAGCTCAATACTTTATTTTTTTCTTTTTTGAGACGGAATCTCGCTCTGTCACCCAGGCTGGAGTGCAGTGGTGTGATCTCGGCTCACTGCAAGCTCCGCCTCCCGGGTTCACGCCATTCTCCTGCCTCAGCCTCTCCGAGTAGCTGGGACTACAGGCACCCGCCACCACGCCCGGCTAATTTTTTTGTATTTTTAGTAGACACGGGGTTTCACCGTGGTCTCGATCTCCTGACCTCATGATCCGCCCGCCTCGGCCTCCCAAAGTGCTGGGATTACAAGCGTGAGCCACCGCGCCCGGCAGCTCAATACCATTCTTGTCCTGCCACCAACGCCCAGGACCTGGGAAGAAGGGCTGCAGAGGGAATGAGCTGAGAAGCCCACTACTCCCGAGACAAGGAAGCGGAACTGGAGCTTTCGCAAGGGAAGAGAACGTGAAGACTGTGAGGGAACTGCAGGGATCTGGGGGCAGGAGGACAGGCACCACCCCCTGGCCCCCCGCCCAGACCTACCTATGAGCGGGAGCTCGTCCATGGTGATGCCCTGAGATTTGAGGTGCTTCTTGATGCAGGCCAGCCGCTGCACGTTGGGGCCCCAGCGCCGGCCCAGCTTGTGGATGTGCTGAATCTGCGTGACAAACCGCATCTCATCGTTGAGCTTGCACTCGGGCCGCCAGTCCGGAGGGGGGATCACCCTGCACATCCCGAACTTCTCCACCTGAGCGCGGACCGACTCGATGTAGATGAGCGGATCGTGGAACTCCTTGGCGGAGGGCCTGAGGACGGGGATCTCGTCCATGGCCGCCCACCCGGCCTTGCCGCCGCCCTTCTCGGCCTTGCCCGAGTCCTGCGGCTTGTGCACGGACTCCGGTTGCGAGGTAGAACGATTTTCACAGGAGGCGCTGTCTGCCTTGCCATGTGCTTGTCTGCCTGGCGTGCTCTTCCCGGCCGTGGCCCGCTTCGGCCGATTCCTCTCCAGACTGCGCTCCGGCACTTCCTTCTTCACGTGTCCGTTCAGCAGACCTTTCTCGGCCGGGGCCTTCTTGCCAGGGCCTTCGGCGGGGCCAGCCGCCCCTTTCATCTTCTTGGGGGGCGACTGCGGCTTCTCCGCCTGGTGTGCCTCTTCCAGTCTCCTCTTGGAGTTCCGCAGCCCCTCCCGCAGCTGCAGGCCCTCCCGCAGCTGCCGCCCCCCCACCTCCTTAGTGCATGACTTTGGGTTCAACCTGCCACTGACCTTGAGGCCATTGACGGCGGGCCCGGTGGACTTGGACGCCCCCCCGAGGGATAGCACCTGTTTGCGGGTTTTTGCATTGCTACTTTCTGTTTTCCCTGAGATTGTGTGGTTGACAGCGGAACTGGGCTTGTGGTGATTGGGTTTGGTGTCCTTGACCAGTTCTCTCTTGGCTTTGGTGTATGTGACAGCCCCCTTCGTCACCGTGGCAGTGTACTTCACAGTTTTGGATGGTGAAGGTCTGACCTCGCGCATCTTTTTGGCACTGGTTGCACCTGCACCCAGAGATGACATTCTAGTGACTCCGTTTACCTTAGAAACCTGTGGAGCAGCAGAAGCAGAGGTGGAAAAAAACGCAGAATTAGTACCTGCCACGAAAATGACTGGCCCACCCGTGAGAAAGGACCCTGGGTGCTGGGGATGAACAGAGCCAGCAGCCTGTAGTGTGATAAGAAGAGATGTGGAAATACCAGCAAAGAGAAGCAAAATACACATCCAAGAATTAAGCAGCGATGTCCACTTTCAGAATCCACTATATACCTATCCTTCATCACAGAAGTATGCAAACTGCCCCAGGCGCTTCCTAGCGGGGTTTCCTGGGTGTATTTTCATGTTCCCATGGCTCTTCCAGGAAATTTGGTGTTTCACAATGAAGACCTCCCCACGTGCCATGCAATCACCTGTCCTGAGCTTCTCAGAGTTGATGACAGCAAGATCCTGCTTCCTTGGGGGAAGTGGAGACAGACACACACACATATCCCTGTTCCAAGAAAAGTCATGTCTGCTATTTCTGTGCTCCACATAGCAGCACGACCTGCCCACAGGATTTAGAAATCTATGGCTAAAAAAAGAAGGAAAACAAAAATACTATGGAAGGAAAAGAACAGCAGTGCTCATGTGGTTTGGCTCCGGGTGGCAGGCCAGGCCCAGAGGTGTGGCTGCAAACTGTCAGCAGCTGCTGTCTGCTTTCCTTGTGGAGACGAGCCCTGGACAGGGCCAGGCTGGATGGAAGAGGGATGCCCCGACCTCACTGGTGAAGCAACACATGCCAACCCTCGTCTGCACACGCGCTTCCTATATTTTCCCACCGTTTACAAACTTTCCCACGTATTTTCCACCCTGGACAAACTTTCCCATCAGGTTCTATGGGACCTGGGCAAACAGAGACAGTCTTACAGCGTGGACATCATGGTAATCTTGGGACACACAAACGTCAGCGAAAATGGGGAGCGACAATGGCAGACACTAGAAATGCACAAGCTTCAAACAAGAATAATGAGGGGACCCCAATGGGCTGCTGCCAGACATGCTGGTTTCGAGGAGATGTCTTCTCCGCGTCACAATGTGGCCACTGCCCCATCACTTAACACCTTGGGCATTACTTTTCGTCTATGATATGAGGTTAAAGTCAGGGACTTCAGGGTTTTATAACCACCACCATCTCCAAAGGAAGAAGCCTAAAAATCACAAAATTACTGAGAAACACAGAATACTAGCCCCCTCTTCTCCCCAACAGCCCGAGAGGAAGGTGCCAGGGTCGGGGGAGCCTGCACTTCCTGGTCAGGAGAGCTAGCCACATGCAGTGATGGCCCAGAGGGTACTGAAACACCAGTGCCACCACAAGGCTGTGCAGGCTGCTGTCACACGAAGGGGACGAAGGTCCCCAGATGGCGGGTAGTGAGTCTTAGTGACCTTTGTACTAAACCTAGGCCTGGCCCAGGACCCCCCTTAAGTGGGGGTGGGGCATGGAATGAAACTTCCCAAAGGCGCCGGGCGCGGTGGCTCACGCCTGTAATCCCAGCACTTTGGGAGGCCGAGGCGGGTGGATCACAAGGTCAGGAGATCAACACCATCCTGGCTAACACGGTGAAACCCCATCTCTACTAAAAATACAAAAAATTAGCTGGGTGTGGCGGTGTGCGCCTGTAGTCCCAGCTACTTGGGAGGCTGAGGCAGAAGAATGGTGTGAACCCGGGAGGCGGAGTTTGCAGTGAACCGAGATCATGCCACTGCACTCCAGCCTGGGCGAGACTCGTCTCAAAAAAAAAAAAAAGACTTGCCAAAAACATCCAAACCAGTGGCTCTCAGCATCCCCTAGAGGGCTGATGTAAACACATCACTGGGCCCTACCGGCAGAGTGTCCAAATCGGAGGGTCTGGGATGGGGCTGAGAATGTGCATTTCTAACCAAGTCCCAGGTGACGCTGTGTGCTGACCTGGGGACTGCGCTTGGAACCACTGAATGAAGTATCAGTGAAGTTTATAAAAATCAAAAAGGAAAGAAGCCACTGAGACCTGTATTTCTCTATATGCCACCAATTAAATGCAGTCCAATCAAAGCCACAAATTCTTGGTAGGACATCACCTCTTAGGAGCAAGGCCCACGGAGGCCTCATTCCTAGAGCCAGATCTCAGGCCCCATGAAGAGGCAGAAGCAAAGACCCAGGAATCACACTCTGGCTCTTAAACCACGAGTCACCCATAAAAAAAGTGGGACTGACAGACGGTCTGGAATAAATAATGCGAAACCCTTTTGGAGAGGAAAAAAAGCACCTGGCAATGATAAATTTAAAACAGATTTATAAAACCAGCGGTAAGGACAAACAGAAATATTCCGTGGTAAGTACTGTTAATCTGCAAGAGGAGGTGTAGTGAGGAATGCAAATCTCTTAGTTTTAATTGTTCTTTCAAATGCTTCCACTAAAACCAAAACAAGACAAAACATTTAGAAAAACAAAAGCAAACAGTAAACTCCAGCTGGGGCTGATCTTTATTTCCAGCAACAAAGGCTGGTGGGGCTGGGTGGGGTTGGGGGAATGGGCCTCAGGGAATCCAGGACCTTGGGGAAGGGCTCTATCTCAGGCTCAGACAGCAGAAGACAACATCTCTACAGTTGGCTCAATCTCCTTTTAACCTGTAGGGGTGCAATCTGTTTCAACCCTACTCCCAGCACAAGAGTCTCCTTAAGGAGACTGACTACACAATGCGGCTTCGTATATCGCTAGTCAAAATGGCAAACTCCAGATGGTGCCAGACATAACCCAACTCCTGTGAGGTTCAGGCATCAGCCACCACTACTTGCTGAGGTTTAGTTCAGTGTTTTCCAAACCTGGCACCCCTAAAACCCTTAGGGGAGCTTCAAAATAATGTAAATCCCTTCCCTCTAGATTCTGTGCTAATTGGTGAGGATCAAGAAAGGGAATCAGTGTTTAAAAGCCTCAGATGTCTCAGTGTTCCCACAAATCCGTGGACCCTACCCTTCCCTAACACCGCTGTCCAAATACCAGAGTGCTATGTCTCTCATATTCTATCTCAAATAAAAGTGTAAGGCCTTTGGTTCCATCCATTCTGGCTTCTCGGGAGCACCTGAGTTCACGGCTAGCAATGCTACAGGGAAGTAAATTTTCGACACAGCTGAATTCTATATATCACTATCTTCAATGGCAAAAGGAACACCTTGTTTACATCTTTCTGAAAACCTAAATACTGAATTATTGGCAAGGTATACATTCAAATAACTTGCTTTATGAGAGAAATGAGTTGCAATATTTTCCTTCTTATTATAGGAGTTATCTTCAACAGTATCCACCCAGATATCACACACACATGCCCGTATAAAAAGCTCAAAGACTAGATGGATCTCACCCACAACACAGAACAGCGAAGTTCAAACAAATAAATTACGAAGACTGAAAAAGGCAAGTGTCACTGGCCATCTTCCTCCTCGAAACCCAGAGGGTCCATGTTCTATGCCCACCACGAGAGGCCACAGGGGAGCTGAAAAGCTAACATAGGAAGCAATCTGCCCCTTAAGCTGCTCCATGTGTCCTAAAAGGGAGAAATAAAACAGAACCAATAACCCAGCCAGCACCACCATTGTGGGGAAACCTGGGACCCACCAATCTAACAAAAGGACACCCCTTTTCCTGGCCTGGACTTATCTATAAGGAGCCAACACTTAATCAGTACAAAAGGAAACAGAAGAATGGAGGAAGGCATTGTCTTACCTTGCTACCGAAGGTCTCCCTCAACCCACCTCTGTATCAATTAAAACCACACAGCCCCAGTTATGCAGCCAGTGCACTATAAGGAAGGCCACCGCTGCACGTCCTGAGGGATTCCACAGAAGAGCACACACAGGAAGTCATCTGAACTCACTGAAGAATTAGCGCCGAAGTGGGCTACAGCAGGACCCTCCACTGAATGACAATACATTTCAGCTGAGCAGCTTTATACATAAGTGCTTGAAGTTACTCCTTCTCTCAGCTCTGTTGTGGATTTCTGGCTTCTCAGCCCATTGCCCCCAGCCCCCAACCCAGCTCTGCAGAAAGTGAGGTGTCTGCAGCGTGTGCTCCTTGGCCCACAGCCATCCGTCACCCGTATCTCAGGTGATCCCAGGCACACGGCCATGAGATATTAAAGCAACCCCTCCTAGTCATAAGAGAATGGTTTCAATTTAACAGGCAAGGTTGAGAGCATTTTCAAGTTACGTTCGGCCAGATGAGTACTTGCAACAATACCTCATTCTTCTTGCAGAAGGGATATAAGGTGAGAGATATGAAAGTCCAGGACATCAAACGTTCCTATCTGACTTTGTTCTTAATAACAGAAATTCCATCTTAAAAACTGTACCCAATCCACACTCTGTGTGCTTGCTTTAAGAATATAAAATCCCTCCCCTCCATCCTTATGGGTTTTTCTCCACCCCACCACCAACACACACAATATTTAAATCAACTCAATATGATGACAGATGAAAAGGAGAAACATGCACTTCCAAGGCAGAGCAGAAGATGAGAAATGACTCTGATGTTTTTGGTTAACTAAGCAAAAATGTTTTAGTCGTTCAAGATTATGACGCTGTCCTCAGTTCAACCTCAGATTCACTGGCAAGTTCTTCTTCTCCACGAGAGGGAGCCGTTGAGCCGAGGCCTCTGCCAGCCTTTCAAAACAGAGCCAGAGGCCCAGAGAGAGAAACAGTTGGTGGCTGGGGGTAGTCCATTTGCACTTTAAAACTTGAATCAAAAACAAAGAGCCTAAACAGAAGCGAAATGCACTGGACAGACAGTGAGTTATGGAAGGGGAGGAGCAGCCTGCTCAAACACTGACCGAAGCAGCAGATGGGCAGGAGCCTCCTAGCCAAGGCCAAGGCGAATGTGCTCTAAAAGAGATGCCTGGGTTCCACTGGGCAATCTAGATGTACCTATAACCTCTCCTCCCACTGAAGGCAATGTAACTGAGTCACAAATACCCCACCACCAGCAAGTGCAATTCAAATGACAAAATAATGTCATGAGAAGAAAACCTTTAACTTTTTTTAAAACTAATATGATTTTCTACGTTTCCTTCTCGATAGTCGCATTTTCCAGAAATTTAAAAGAATATTCTCAATTCCTTGGCCCTCTCTGAATCTTACTAGGGCAGGACTTTTCTGCAAGGCTTGTACATTTTCATATGAAAACCTCTTCAGTGACAGTAGCCTATAGCTCAATGGAAGGTCCTGCAAAACCAGTGGGATTAGCCAGTTGATCATTTTCTTCTCACACTCAGCCTCAGCGTAAGAAATGAGAATCACATGTGGCCACATCTGGTTCAATATCCTGGCTTACAAACCACACAAATTTCTACACAAGTACAAAACCTGCTCATGACTCTCTTGGAAAACTAATACTTCAAAACCCTTGCTAGAAATAAAGCTCGTCTGTTGGACTATCCTAAACTTGTTACTTTCTGTCACTGCATGTAAGCAGAAGTACTATTGCAGGAAAGCAACAGAAAAACACCATTTGCTCCTTGGTGAGACCCTTACCATACAACCAAATTATTACCCAGGGGCACTCCCAGCCCCATGACAATGCAATGTTATACAGGCATGTGCCTTCCATGACAAAGACAGCTCATTTGGTATAATCGAGAGTAAAAGGCCGGGGCCAGAGCCCTCTCACCAAGAAAAAGGCTTAGGTGAAGTACACACTGGTGTGTTCTAACTCTCGGGTTCTAGGGACTCCATACATCGCACACACTATCAAATGGCATTGCCCAGTTCGCATGAGGGGGAGTGGTTTTAGACTTGGCAGACAGGCGCGTGCACCCACACAGTTCATTACAGCAAGCAGAGCAAAGGCACTTCTCAGCAGCACCCCCTAAAAATTACATCCCTCCACATTTCATTCAGTCACATTTATGCTTTTCTTTTAAGCTGAACAATAACAAAAAAAAATCCACATATCATATTTGAAATGAAAGATCAGAGTATCCTCTGGGCCCATATCTTTCATGCAGTTGAAAAGATGAAAGGTCACAGTCTAATCACTTGTATCAAGCAGTCACAAGGGAATCTACAATTTGCTTTTACTGACCTTATTTTCAGAGTACTTAACTAATAGGATCTGAGGGTTTGAAAATTTTCCTTTTATTTCTCACAATGTCCCTGGTATAAGGAGTTGGCCAGACTGGCTCCAAAGGAATAATAGGGCCCAGGAAGGTTAAATATCACATCCCAAGTTTCATTGAAGGTCAGAGTCAGAGCCAAATTAGAATCTGGAGCCATGGGTCAACCCATCTGGGCTGGTTAGACTGGAACAGCGGAGGAGGAGGAGAGGGAAGAGGGAGAAAGTGGGGAAAGGGTGACAGGAGAGGATCCCCGTTAACACCTGCAGGATGCCCTGCATGAGCACATGGCGCTCCCTGCAAGGACTCTACCCTGAGCCCCGGAAGCAGCTGAGACTCCTGCACTAACTCAGAGGACAGAGGCCTGCTTTGTGAGGGGCACCCCAGGACCTCTTTCCTGCACCTAAGATCCTGCACAGGGAACAGGTCACACAAACACGCCATGGAGCATGGGGGCAGGCAGGGCCATCCCAGGCTAAGGCAGTACTTGCTGTTCCTCCTCAGTTCTTTCCTCTGTCCAACTGTACTAATTCCTCTCATCCCCTTACAAATGAAAACCTTGAACTGAATGAAGGCCAAGTGCTGAGAGTGAGCTCTGACCAGCTGAGATGACAGGCGTATCCCACGCATCCCTATTTGTGACCGTGCAAGAGGATGTGCGCACCCGTGTCTGTCCGTGCATGAGAACATGAACAGTCACATGTACATGACTCAGGTCCTCCGCCACCCTTCATTCCTGCCTCGCCATCCCAAGGATGGGTTCTCAGGGCAGAAAGGCAAGATCTGGAAGCTCACCTGGATATGGCCTCCAGTTCTGATGTGGCCCATGAGAGTTTTACCACAAGTAAACTAAAAAAACTCAAAAAAGCAAAGTGGGATGAATAGAAGATTAACAAAAACAACTTAACCCTACTCTAGGATTCTGGGAAAGCAGACAGGATGCAGTCACATGGTGTAATCACCGTCTTTCTGTCTTTCTCCCTGGGTTGCTTCTAATTCTGTTCTCTTTCATGAGCAAAAACCTTACACACTGGAGAGTTCTGTACAAGTCTCCATCAGACCAACAGCATTGGGAACAGCAGGGGAGTGAAGAATCACAGACCCAGGACCAAAGCTCGGTGCCTCCCTGGGCTTTGTGCCTCCAGTGCTGACAACCCGGAGCCCAATGGTTGAGAGACGCCAGGTGAGCACATGGTGTGGCCCAATTCCACACCGTGGCTGTTGTCTCTGGGAAAACTGAGGTCTCTTTTGGCCAACAGTGGCCAGTGTTTAATATGTGCTAGGTGTGTGTGGACTGTGGAAACATAAATGTGGTGATTCTTGCCATGCCCACCCCCCCAACTACATACTATTTGCTAGGTAAAGGTTCACATGTGCATGCATACATACCTGTCTGCCTATGTGTGACTACAGTCACATGTTCACGTTCAGAGAGAAATATCCACAACGTCACCAAGAATGAGAAAGACCACCTCACCACAAGACGAAATCGAGTATTTTCACACCACAATAACCATGTAAGTCACTCTGCAACACTGCCAGCCAGGAAATCTCTTCCGTCCCCTCTACAACTTCCTCTGAAGCTACCTTTAAGGATCATAGCCTCCAGTCTCTTCTAGGGAAGATTTTAACCCTCTATTTTTAACTCTGTGAGGAAAGCTCATCAATGATCCCATGACTTAGCGGATGTTAAAATGGAGGGGGGAACAGGAGCACGAGGCATCAGTGAAATGCCACCTGTCCGGGGACAAGCCCTCAGCTGTGTGCCTGCAGGAACCTGCCCTTATCCCCACCACTCATCCCTAGGGTTGTGAGAAATCAATGTCCAGGAATGGGAACATCTGGACAGCAATAATGGCCAAGCCCTGAGGGATTCTTCAAAACTGCCTCACCAGAACTGGCATTATCTGTGGCCCTGTTGGGGGATAGCGGGTGGGGGGACAGTGCAGGACAGGCAGGGGCAGGAGGTGGTCAGGGTGGCAGCCACCTACACTCTGTGGATGCTACAGCCTGGGACTCAAATGCCTTCAGTGGAAGAGGTGCCACCCAGCCACACCCAGTTCCACAGACTGCTCGGCAGTGCACACAGCATGCACATATTCTGCTTCAAAGGCCAGGTGGTGAAATGTTAACTTGTCACATCAAAAAGAACAGAAAAGTAGACCAAGATCATCCATTAACAGAACTATCCCATTTGCAGGTGTGTTTCAAAACCTACCCTGAGAAAAACATGTTCCCTGCCATTCTACCGCTCATCTGGAGCCCAGGGTGGGTGGGTGGGAGAAGGCTTAAGTAAAAAAGTAGTTCACTTTCTTGGTGAATGCAGTGGCACCCAGGGATGAATGCAAATCCAACTGATGGATCTTTGCAGGAAAAAAGGTGCAGGCGCCTGCAGCTCATGCAAAGGTGCGCTCTGTCTGTCCCTGTCTTGCTTCTGAGCATCACCTCCTGCTTCTTGAGCCCTCTGAAGATGAATTTTTAGCTTGGTGAAGTGAAGTGGGAAACTGGGGTCTGGCACACATGTAGGCACCCCTGCCGGACTTTACCTGTTTCCGTAAGTCCTGAGCCGACCGATGCAGAGGGGGGTGGTGATGGTTGGCAGCAAGCCCCTTGGCCGAGGAACCCGTGGAGGGGGCCGCTGCGGGGTGGTTAGCTGAAGCCTGCTCCCGGCGGCTGTCAGCCCGGTGATCGCTGTGCTTCTCCTTTGCGGGAGTGGCCTCTTTGCTTTTGTGTTTTTGAACAGGTTCCTTCTCCCGTGTTGACCTGCTGGAACCATTGAAAACTAGAAAGGAAGGAGAAAACAAGAATGAAATCACTACCTTGCCCACTACCACGCAAACTACTGATATGGTTTGGCTCTATGTCCCCAAATCTCATGTCCAACTGTAATCCCCATGTGTTAGGGAGGGAACTGGTGGGAGGTGACTGGATCATGGAGGCAGTTTCCCCTATGCTGTTCTTGTGATAACAAGTGCGTTCTCATGAGATCTGATGGTTTAAAAGTGTTTCCCACCTCACGCTCTACCTTTCCTGCTGCCATATAAGAAGTGCTTTGCTTCCCCTTCGACTTCCACAATGATTGTAAGTTTCCTGAGGCCTCCCCAGCCATGCGGACCTGTGAGTCCACTTAACCTCTTTTCTTTATAAATTACCCAGTCTCAGGTAGTATCTTTGTAGCAGTGTGAGAATGGACTAATACACCTCTACTCCCTGAAGTCAGAAAGAATCAACCATCAAATGTCAGAGCGAGACTCTGTCTCAAAAAAAAAAAAAAAAAAAAAATTGTCTATTCTCAGATTTAAAAGAGATGCATTTTGAGGCCAGAGAGCTACTGACATGCATGAGTTTGGGGCGCAGCTGCTTTATCTGACCTATCAGTGACAACAGAGATGAAGAAAGGGATGATGGAACTTTGAGCCAGACCCATTTTCTGTTCCTAAATTCAAAAACAGCAATAGCTAATAGCTAGTATTTCTTAAGTGCTTCCTATAAGCCAGGGGAACTATGCTAAAGTCCTGAAGTACATTGAGCCTCTGAATCCTCAGAACCACCCTACTGGACAGGACACTTACAGATGGAGGGGGTACGCGCCTGGCACAGGCCATGCCACCTATCCCTGGCACATGAAGTCAGCCTGCCTCCCAAGCCCACCCCATCCCACCCCAAACCCCAGGTGGCTACAAGTGAGAATTTCCAGTGAGCATGGTGCTTCCTACCCATGAGGCAGAGACTTCAAAAGAGAACAGGGATGCTTGGGGTTTCTACAGAAAACCAGAAACACCAATGTTATGGGTTTATCCTTCTGCTTTACAGCCCCTCCCCATGGAATAAACGAGACTTTCACATCCATTTCTCTGGAACCCACAGGCCTTGTCTCCCCACAAACAGTCCAAACAGGGCCTGTTTCTTCAGGGAAGGAGGAAGCACACCCTGTTCCCGGGTTGCTTTAGGCAGATCAGCAAGGGGAAGCTATAGTGATCTTTTAGCCATCATCCTGCCAGAGGGAGTTTTCAAAAGGTTACTGTGTCCACTCATCCATCTGGCACTTGAGCAGCTCCAGGCCATCCCCACCGCAACCAGGACTGGCAGATCTTCAGGTAGAATTCCCCCACCCCCACAGCAGCAGATGAAAGTGAAAATTATTCCTCCTTTGAGTTGTAAATCTCTTCCTATTGGCTTGCAGAAGGGGAAATCAAATCTTTCCTCCTCTAAACATCTTACCTGTCTGTCCTTTCTGAAGACTCCCTTTTCCCCCAACATTCAATCTCACATGGAATTTTAAGAGTCCTTTAAATTATATTAATGTCTTATAAATTGCAAATACCGTCCTCTTTTGCCATTTACTTTTTCATTTGCTGTGGTGCCAAATCTGCTAACAAATTTCTTTCAGTTTCTTGCTTTCATGCTTAACGTATCCTTCCGTATATTTTCTCCCAGTTTTATGAAAGTATAACAATTAAAATGGTACATTTACAGTATGACATGTTTTAATACATGTATAAAGTGATTAATCAAGCTAATTACCATACCCAATCCCCTTATATACTTTTGTGCTAAGAATATGTAAGATAAGCAACTTTTGAGTATACATTACATTATTAGTGACTAGTCACAAGGCTGTCCAGTAGATCTCTAGATTTTCTCTCTCCCTTCAAACCAACTTTGCATGCACCCTTTCATCAGCATTTCTCCATTCCACCACCCATGCTTTCAAATGGTAAGATAATCTTCTAAGTTTCCTAATTGTTTTCTAATTAAACTGCTTGGATTTAATTCTTTAGTCCAATTGTCATGGTATAAGATGGAGATTTCCATTATCCCCATCTGGATTATCGGTTGTGAGCCTTTATCTCAAAGTTCCTTCCAACACCAGTGATTAATAGATTTTAAAATACTGAAGGAAAGACTAGGCCACGTCAAAATATGGGATACAATCCGACGTTGCACAAGATTCTACTGGATACTCTCAGTTAACACAGAAAATGGAGAGTTTCAAATGGCTGGCATTTATTCTAAGTCTAAGTAACTACCCATTGTCAGAAACCATCAATCATGCCCAAGCTGGCAGTATCTGTGCTAGCTTTCAAGACAAATTAAAAGCAACATCCGTAAGAAGTCATACTTCAATGTGATTAAAAATCAAGCCAAGGGAACATGAATCTAGGCAATTCTTGACTGTTCACCAATTCTTATTAAAACATAGGAAGTAGCTGCTTTTTTTTTTAATCTCCAATACTCCTCCAAACTTCTCTGTGCGTTTTCCTGCCATTAAGACATGTCTCATGGTAAGGCCTGCTACGAAGAAGCACCAGTTCTATAATTACTTCTCTTTATTCACTTAACAAAGTATTACTATATGGGTTTGCCGCCCTTCAAAACATTATCTGCAGCTCATTCCCAGCTCTGTTGTTTGCAGCTGGGCAAGTTATTTAATCATCAGTTTTCCCATCTATAGACTGGGGATAGCAGATGTTCCTGTAGGTAGAACATCTACCACAATGTCTGGGGTTCAGTAGGTACACAGTATTTGGGAGACACTATCACTGCATGTTTAAAAGGGCCATCTCAGGTTACTGCACAATCAGATTGTGGGCAAATCTCTTTTTGCCTCATATCCCTCCCTGCAGACAGAGTATAAAGAAGGGCTTCAATGCAGACAAACACTGGTCTCAGCAAGACCCAATACAACCTCCTACTCCTCTGGGTCATTAATTTGTCCACACTGACCATGCCTGCTACGTCTCCTACTCATGCCAGACCATGACTGAGAGTCTGTGGACAAAGTCCAGCAGAGCCAGGTGCCTCCTAACACTTGCCAGTATCACTTTCATGGGAAAAAGAGGAGTAGCTAATCACCTGCCTGAGCAAAAAGAAATACAACACTGAAAACACATCCCAATTTTCCACTAGCGACGTATGGTCAGATCAGTGGATCTCAAAGGAGATTTACAGACCCTTCAAGGATGTAGAAACCCTTGCAGGAGATGTGCTAAGGTCGAAACTATTTCATAATAATACAAAGACATTATTTGCCTTTACAATGGATAGACATCTGCACTGATGGCACGAAAAATGGTAGGTTAACTATAAGGGAAATGCAAATCAAAACCATGAGATACACCACTTTACATCGACTAGGATGTAAAGTCATATCATAAAGATGGATAATGATGACTGATTGCAAGGATGTGGAGAAACTGTAACCCTCACACACTACTGGCGGAAATGCAAAATGGTTTCTCCTTTTCAGATAGTTCCTCAAAAGGAGAAACGTAGGAGTTCCCATATGACCTACCAATTCCATTTCCAGGAATGTACACAAGGGAAATAAAAAATATGTCCACATAAAAACTTGCACACAAATATTCATAGCAGAATTACTACTAATCGTTAAAAATCGGGGGAAATCCCCGAAGATCCAACTGATATTTATTTAGATAAACATAAAGTGGTATATCCATACAATGAAGTATTAGGCATAAAAAGGAAATCAAGTATTGATACATGCTACAGTACATTTAATGGGTATATTCTATAATGTGTGAATATTATCTCAACAAAATATATTTTTAAAATATGGGTGAAATCACTGGTACTTTAGCATAAACAAAGGCAATGGCACCAAACTACTATACACTAATCTAATATGCATTTCATCCCTACCATGGATTAGTAGCAGTTAAAAAAAAAAAAACCAGCCAGTTTCACTTAAGAATGACCTTGATAAAGTCATACAAACAGTGAGTATGACTGAATCATGGCCCCTGAGCACACATACTTGGTGTGACAAGATGCTATTACACATAAAGCACTTCTCCTATATACAGAAATACAATGATCATCTCTAGGGAAAAGCACTTGTGTGATTGTGCAAGTTTTGGGCTAGCCCCTTTTTTTCATAGGATGTTATTTTTATTTCAAGAAGGACCAACACACTATAGCTCTTCAGACTTAGTTATTTGTAGTTTTTACTTAGTTACTAGATTTTTTTCAAAAATGAACAAAGCAAGCCTGTCTATTCAAGGAAAGTAACTAATAGTAGTTGCTGCCAATGACAGAATTCATGCTTTCAGGCAAAAATTAGAATTTCAGAAAACCAGTATCTGCCATCATGAGTTCAACAGAAATTCTTTGATGATGTACCCTTGTTCATTACCAAAGGTGCTAACAAGAACTCACTGAACCATTATTTTCAAATGAACAACACAGGATGCTACAAAACAGTGCATGGGTTAAAGGTCCATTCAAAGAAAAAGACAAACCAATGGATATTAATGTAACAGTATGAAAAGTTCACTGATACAGGTACAGGTTCCCAGAGCAACTGACCTGTAGGAAACTACCGGTAGAGCCTACTATCCTATCAAGTACTGAAATCATCTACAAAGACCGTTTCCCATGTACATACATGCTTATCCAAAGCTGATTTTCTTCATATACATCAACCAAACTATGTACTGCAACACTCAAGAGATGAATACAGAAGCAATCATAATATGGCTGTATCCTACTTAGTAAGACATTAATGGGATTAACAAAAAGGTCAAATAATGTAACTCTTAATAAGCTTTTGGTTTTGGACTATGATTGTTTTTCATTAAAAAATGCTGTATGTGTTTAACACGTAACTGGTTTGTGTCATTTTTTAAATGAATAAATATCTTAAAGTGTCTTCACTTTTAATTCTAATATGGTAGATATGAGAATTAAAGCTGATATTAATAAATATAATCCACATTAATAAAAGCCTTTTGGGGTCCCTCAATAACTTCTAAAAGTAGAAAGGGGTCTGGAATTCAAAATGCCTGAAACCCTGGGGCCAGATCATCTGTTCCATTACTCCTTACATGATGATTTCCAGAAGCTTGATGTGTCGCATAAAAACTGACAGGAGTCACCTGTTCGGTGATAAATCACTTGGCAGGGCAAGGCCAGTTGCTAAGCTGGGACTTTCACAGACACTTGAAGAGTGTGACTGTGGTTAGTCAGCAGTATCTTTCTTATCTGAAAAAAACAGATCCTTCATTGCAGTATCCGTACCTGAAAGCAGATGCACAACTCTTTGATTGTATTTTGAGGTCACAAAACCTACTGCTCAGGAAAATACTATGGACAGCAAAGCGGTGAGTACCGGGATTATAGGAAAGGGGAACCGGAGACAAGAGGGAGGCAGGTGAAATTAACATAGTGAACCATAAACTGGCTGCCCTGAAGGCTTCAGCAAGGTACTCTACTAAAGAATATTTTGATGAGATATCTGGAAATGGAAGAGTTTTCAAACATATGGAAATTAAAAACTGAATCAAATTAACTTTCATTTGCAAACAAAGAGAAGGTTTCCAACCAAACCCACTTTTTGTAACCATCATGCTGTTTTAGAGCAGCGATATACCCAAATGGCAAACATAGCCAGAAAGTCAAATCATGTGTTAAACGGGAAGTAAAGGGGGCAGGGGGAGGACTGGGCAACACCGACAGAGCCAAAGACAAGGTATATTTTGTACTCAACAGCTCATTAATTTTAAGTGTCGTGGGAACCTGCCAGTTTTACTCCTCCAAGTAATTATCTTTTATCTTAATTTGTAAGATTCGAGAAAGGGAGAGAAGAGGAAAGGAAAAAAAAAATTCACTCTCACAGGGAAAGATTAAACGCTGTGAACATAAGAGAGAGAAAGACAGAAAGTTCAATGTATAGAAGCCCTCCACACACTGTCCCCAATTAAAAGAAATAATTGGACTAGTTTCTTTAAGGAGAGAAAAAAAGCATTCATCACTGTGAACCATATTAGGAAATTGTATTGTACTCAGATACAAACAGCTTTACATTAACGAACAGAGACAAATATATTGATTTGTATACACATACTCTGAAAGTTAAACGGCCTATAGAAAAGTGTTTTCACACCACGGCAGGCAAAATCTTTAAATCCAAAGGCTGTTATTTTGATTTAGGGTCACCTCATCCCTGAGAAGGTAAGATTTGCTCCCAATGAGGGATGAAAAAGATATGGGCAAAAGAAGTTACTTTAGAAACATATTTAATAGCAATCCTGTAACAATTTGAAAGGTAGAGAGATACACTTTCCTAGGGGAATTCACAACTATACCTCCAGGGAGCTTGTCCTAAACAATGTTCCCCAAAAGCTTTGTTCACATATTTAGATGCTGACACAAGTTTCCTGGAAGAGACCCTCAAGGAAGGCAGCCCTATGAAAAACTGATCGCAAGGTTTTTAATACCCTCACTCCATGCACAGACTCTTGATTTTGATGTCTAGTTCTGCTCACCGACCCCGTTTGGGCCTCAATTCCCTGAACTACAGACCAGCTGGCTGCTTCCTCTTATCTGCCCTCCAGGACTTGCTGAAGTATTTTGAATAAAGTATATAAGTGCTTTGCGTTCTTCAGAGAAAGGAGTTATGCAAATATAAGAAGAATGATCTTTTCGAAAGCTCTTGCTGCAATGGCAAAGATCCACATGTGAAAAATATAATTTTTAGAGAAAGCTGACAAAGCTGGCCTTCTACTTTTACCTGTCTCCAAGCGCCTCCCAGAACCAGACGCCCCTATCTTGCCAATTACCCATGCTAATAAAGGCACCTCATCCAAACACAAGAGGGAATCCTGATGTGTATTATTAGATTATTAGATGTGTATGAAACAGGAGTCCTTACTTGACATCCAGCAAAAGTTATAAGATATCCTGGGATTATGCAGTGTATGACCTGAAATAACACAGTTCAGAAGGCCTAACCTCCTTGAAAGAGAAAAATCCAGACAAGGACCATCACAGAAAGTCAGCCGAAACATCTGCTAGCAAGGCCCTGAAGATGGGACTGAACTAACCCCCAAATTAAAATACCTTCTTCCTGTCCACACCCCAAAACAAACGAAAGGGGCAAAAAAAAGAATCACTGTAAATAAAGAAGAAATGTGTTAAGCAAGGGAAAAGAGATCCACCGCAAGTTTCTGATCTCAAGCCAGATATTTAAATGTATGCTTCATGTCATTACAAGGCATCCCTTCCTTGGGCAAGACACAGACTCCATCAATTGGCTGGCATTAAATCCCTGTTACTGTACAAAAGCCACACTTGCTCCCTGGAGCCAGTTCAACTTTGAGTCACTATTGTCTGAAAACAATGGAATGTCTGCCAACCTGTGCCAACAGTTCAAATGGATTTTAATGTAGCATGTGTGAGTGCTGTAACCCGGTTTGCCCTGGGCCAAAACAGCTCCACCAACATAGCTACAGCATCCACGTGTAAAACCAGGGAAAGCTGCAAGAACACAGCTTAGGTGAGCAAAACCCCCATTATCACCTTGCATCCAGCCAGCAGCTCACTCGCACAGGGAACAAACGTCAACCTGGGATGCTGCCTCTGTACTCCGAAACTCCAGTATCATAAGCAAATTCTACTGGTTTACAGGCTTTGTAAAACGCTTCTGGAACTTTCACGCAATGACATCTCTTTCACTTTGATCACAATTATAACAGATATCTGGAAATAGAATGTTTAAAGCTAATCACATCTTCTTCCTTTTATATAGAAGAACTTAAATTCTGTAATATTTTTCCCACCAATTACCACTTGGTTGCCACTCTCATCATGATCTCCAAGTGTGAATGCATTATGTGCAATGATAAAATAACAGACTTGGATATATCTGCCCTTTACACAAATTTCTTACATATATTCCCGCTAACATACGACACCAAAAATTAAAAGACCTTTATGAGAATATAAAGGTCAGGACAACAGAAAGACCATAAATCAGGATGAATGGTTTTTGTCATTGAAAAATGGCTTCTTGGCCCTCTTGGCCCCCAAAAGCGCTGAGGAAAGGATGGCAGACTTGATGATTACTAGCCCCGCGGCCTGTGTGGGCATCAGTCACTCTAAAATGTTTGCGTTAATGGCAAGGGAGGAACAGCTGGACAAATGGCCTTATGGGGCAACGGGCAGTTGGTCTGCAAGGGTCTCGTGCTTTATCACTGGCAAGAATCAAGGTAAGAGCACAGAACTGCAGGTTACACTCAGAAAAGGATGGCGTTAACTCGTAAAGAACACACGAATAAAATGTTTCTGCAGTTTTGGGTTTCATAAAACCCTAAATCCGGCCGGGCACGGTGGCTCACACCTGTAATCTCAACACTTTGGGAAGCCGAGGCAGGCGGATCACCTGAGCTCGGGAGAGCATCCTGGCCAACACAGTAAAAACCCCATCTCTACTAAAAGTAGAAAAATTAGCTGGGCATGGTGGCGGGCACCTGTAATCCCAGCTACTTAGGAGGCTGAGGCAGGAGAATCGCTTGAACCCGGGAGGTGGAGACTGCAGTGAGCCGAGATCGCGCCATTGCACTCCAGCCTAGGTGACAAGAGTGAGGCTCCATCTCAAAACAAAACAAAAAACCTAAATTCCAAAAATAATGATTTATAACAGGCCAACCACATCTGAAGTCAGTGATAAGAATTCTGGCTCACCTTTGGATTTGAGGAAGGAATCTGTAAACTGTTTACTACACACCGAGAGAGAAACACCCTTAAATATGCACACGCGAGTTAGACCAGAACGCATCCCATTGACACAACTGACTATACAAGTTATAGGCAACTTGGTCATTTTCAAAGTCAAAACATTAGCACGAAAAAACTAAATACAGTCGGCCCTCTCTATCTGTGGGTTCTGCATCCATACCTGAGAGTAGTGACCCCATCCTCACATATCCCCCCCCACAACCCCAAGCAGCATTTCGAGTCAGGTATTAGTAATATAATTTTACAAAGGAGGAAAACTAAAGCTTAAAGAGGCTAAATAAACTTTTTAGCCCTGACACCAGGCTAAAAAGAGGGATCAGAGCCAGGAGCTTCTCTTCCACCACCTGATACACCATCTTCTAGCTGCCTGTCACAGAAAGAGTTACGAAGGTAACACCACCAAACTCACGGGGCATGGGCCAACTATCCAGAAGTGTGTACCTATATCCCCCACTAAGGCCCTACGAGGCCAGTGGAACAAATAAATACTTTAGCAAAGCAAGAAGAAACAGGGAAAGGATGATAATCCTGACACAGGAATTACCAAGACCTTCTACCACACTGAAACAGCCCACAACATAGTTCTCGCGAGGCTGATGTCACAACACTCAAGGGTAATGGCTGACTCTTTGACAGTCCTCATCGTGCCCCAGGCATTTGAGATACATAAACTTTCTCGGGTTTTCCTAGCAATTATAAGGTTGTTCCAGGCACCAGATCTTTTCAATCACATTATGTTAATGATAATATGCAACACAGCAGTTTCTAACATTAACTGTTGTAACATGTATCAATTCATTTAGTTATTGCCAAAACCTATGATCTCTTCTTTAGAGATAAGAAAACTAAAACAGAAAAATCCTAAGGTTGCAGCCATAAGTGTGTCAGTGCTGTAATCATGATGCTCTGAACCATCCTACCCAACGGCCTCTAAGGAACACCGCCCCAAATGCGTAAAGGGGGTGGTTAGAAACATACATTGTATAACTGGTCTCTCTACACGTATTACTGCTCTTAAAAACAAACAAACAAACAAACAAAAAAACCAACACTCCCATCCCATATTCCAACTTTTTGGAATAGTCACTTGTCTCAACAGGAAAAATGGAGCTACCAGAGGTTAAAAAGAGGTAAAGAGAATATCACATGTTCTCTCGGGGGTGGGGAGGCAGCATTTGTCTGTTTACAGAGTGTCTGTCCCCACTGAACATAGCAGGGCTATGGCAAGCTCCTGACCCTGATGCATGACCGACCCCCCCACCACCCCACCGCCCAGACAAAGAGAGGGCTCAATGCCCCTCAAAGGCAACCACAGAGCAGAAATGTGATAAACTCGTCCAAATGATTGCTTTTTGGCCCTTACACAACATGCCCCTGGTGTGAATCTAAAAGCAATTAAGTCATTCCAGCTGGGAGTCCAATGACATGCTGTTTAAAAAGTCTTCTGAGAAATATCCCTCTTCAGAAAACGATATGCACAAAAGAAACAATAGCCACTCTTCTTCCTTCCATTTTTTTTAAGTTATAAAAAGCGTTTAAAAGATATACATGCAGCTGATTTAGCAACAAGCCTTCACCAAGGTCTCCTCCTCAAAGGACTCAGAAAAGCCAAGGTAAATTCATTCCAAAGGCATTTATTAATTCCTCTAGTCTACCTCACTTACCCCCTGGAAAAAATAACCAATTATGAGAGCTTAAGAAAAATCTAGGCATTTCAAATATCAACTTGTAATATAAATACCCACGAAGCAGTGTTTTGATTGTGTTATTTGGTTTCCAAATAGTCATTACCTAAGGGCTCTATTTTTAGAATCATTTGAGATTCTGTATATGTAAGAGTATTTTGGAAACTCTGATGTGCTATTGAAATAGAAGTTGCTGGAAGCATTGTTATTGTAACCCTTGAGTGCTAACCCAAGGTTAAAAGCTCATGTGATGCTGTCCAAATCATTTCAGATTATGTATTTTAATAAACAAATCCATTTCCATTAGGATGTTCAGTGGATTACAAATGAGCACATTAGAGTCCTGTGTAATGTTTGCAAAACAAAACATCTGCCTGGGGACAGCAGGCTCTTGCAGGAAACTACTGGCATCAGGACTCCTGCTCGGAGGAAGAAGGGTACAGTCTCAGGCCCATGTGGAAGCTGAGGGCAGGACACTGTGGATGGTGTGTGTGTCCTCTCCTGCCACCTCTGCCATGAGGCCAGATGTCCCGGCTCCATGACCAGAGCCACTCTGCTCTTTTGTGGAGAAACAAGATGAAACAGGACACCCCTGGCAGTCTGGGTTCTAGGTTCTTCAGCTAGCTGCTGAAATAAAGCTGTTCTCCTTGAAATGTGGCCTAATTAAAATATTGGCCAAACCCACCCCAGTGGTAAAGCATCAGTTTTCCATACTTTTGTTTTCCGTGTGTTTATCTCCCCACATTTCAGCAGGGGTGATCCCTCTGGGGAGGATACACATGTTGCTAGATTTCCTGACATGCCTCAACAGCTCAAGCATACAAAATAGGGAAAAGCACAAATCTGATAAGAGAAATACCCTGTAATGGAAAAGTCACAAAACAACCAGCTTGCTCTCTCCTTTCACTTGTGAAAGATTAACAATTCTGAGCAGTTGCTTGAATACACAATCGTGATGCCCTCACCCAGGTTCTTCCTGCAAGAAAACCTATTTTAAGACCTGTGCCTTCTTCACCCAAGTCAGAAACCAAAAGGACACGAAGATCATCTGCCTCTACATTTGAATGTTTTCAAAAAATGAGGGAGTAAAACTGAGGTGTGAGGAGGGAAGATTGAGCTCTCACCTTCTTAACTAACTATATCCAAACCGTTCTTTCCATGCAGCCAGATAACTTATTTTCATCTAAAAGCACAGCTCGTGTTTTGCTTCTACTCACCAAGAGCACTCCAAAGTCAGGGAACAGGGGTAAGGGCAGAGCATCACAGCTTCCTGAGGTCACAGGTGCAGCACAGCCTGGCTCAGGTGCCTTGTCTCATGGCACAATGTGGGGCTAGTGGGTTTATGTTGAAGAACAGGTGGTAGGCGATTATGCAAGAGAAAATGCTAGTTGCAGGGCGAAGCGAGGACCTGGGCCTCCCTGGCAGTTCCACAGCACCTGATGTGGCCTGAGATGTAGTGCTCTCCAGGACTCTTTCCTCTGTCTGCAGTTCAGAAGAGGCCTTCTTCAGGTTCAGAAAATTGCTAACCTCTTTTCTGACAGCACCTGCACCTGCAGAGCTCCAAGCTTCATTAGATTTGCAAGGCACTGGTGCCTGATTGCCTTTTTATTGCAAGGAACCCTCTATAGGAAGATCTGTTTCATTTTATATTATGTCACATTTAAATAAATACTCCCTTCGATGACTGATGGATACTCATAATGAAATCCCATTATAAGAAATTTCTAGGAATTCCGCTCTAAACTTACAGAGAAATGGACCTCAGTGAAATTTTGCAGGAAAGAACTTTTAGCTGCCATGGGAACTGTTGCCAACATTTGATCTGTATTTATTACACATGAAAACAAAGCTCTAGGTGATCCCAGCAGTCTGACCACTTGGAGGATTCTTGTGTAAACGACTGGTGTCAACCGGGATTATTACTGACTTTCAGCAACTCAGCCTTTGCTTGGAGGATGCAACAGTACACCAGTTTTCCTAAGGGTTATAAAAGAATGAAGAAAACAAAGTATAGATAGCAATGTAAATGGGGTTGAAGACACGGTGGGATATAAATGTTTTAATCTGGACAAGTCACTATTATCTCAGGGAAAGAAGAATGGATTACAGGGACAAAATTTTAGTTGGGAACCTTCACCCAGCTGAATAGTGATCGTGGAAATGTCATTTTCCTTGAACATACAACAATGGCTGGCATCCACTATTAGAGATCTGAATGGCTCTACTGCTGCCCATGATACAGCCTCATTGTTTCCTTATGCTGGGATATAAATGAATCAATGACTGGACAAATTAATGCTAATCTACTCTATCATGCTGATTTCACAGAAGTAGAAATTAAGAATCAGAGAAGCTAAGTAAATACCTTGCCCAAGAACACACAAGCTAACGAGTAGCTAAAAAAAAAAAAGGCATGCAACTAAGTTCCTGATGACTGTTCGCTGGTGGCAAAGACATTCCTAGGAAATGAACAGACAAAAATGACAACAAATATGCATATTGAGCAACATGGCATTATAGTGTAATTTTAATCATCTAGAAATGGTTGAGGAAGTAGCAATGTTGGGCATGAGAATATTCCACAGCTGAGAATATTTAATTTTGAAAGACTGCTACACTTTGGTTTTTATCAATTTTGGATGAGATGATCAATAATTTCCTTCTCTACTGTTGAAAATAGTGACTTCAGAAATACTCTTAGGTTCAATTAGCACCTCTTGCCTGAGGGATTACTCCCAATATCACAAGTGTTTCCTTTAATAAACTGACGTCAGTTTGTTTCCTTGTCATCTGCCTTGATATAAAAGCGGATGTGAAATAGACTGGGGAAGGCAGCACAGCTAGCCAGCTACTGAGAGCTCAGTGTTCTTCTACAATACTGCCTGAACCTGAGGCTGACATTAGCTTTCTTCAAAGCTGACTTTGGTTTCACGAAACCACCATGTTCCCCCGGGTCATTTGAAATCGGAGGAGCATTCCAAGTGGCCTGTATATTACTAAGCTGGCTTTATTCCATTCCCTCCACTGGCGTCATAAGGAAGCACTGACATCCTGTGGATTGTTACTCTTTGGCTTCCAAGGCCATTCAAGCCATGTGGCAACAGCAGGAAGGACTCTGCAGAGACCTATATCCCAGGTAGTGGCTTGTGGGGATTTTTTCTTTTCATATGACTTCACAAAAGACTTGGTACTCGGATGCCTACAAACGGACAACAAATACATAAAACCCATAAATATACACAAAAACTATAAAATGTCTTAATGGAGCCCCAACGATCACACCACGCCCCTCTTAAGGACCTTGGTATATGGGTGTAAGGTGGGTGGCAGGACACAAAGCGGGGGGGCGCACACATCAGAAGACAAGGGAGACAAGTCACCCAGGTAGCATCACCAAGTGACAGGGAATGACAAAGATGAATGAGACACTGAAACCTGTTTCATCAGGAGAAACACACGTAAAGACCTGAATGTCTTCTGACGTTTCTGACAGATGTGCCAGGAGACATCATCTCCCATTAGCTCCTTGTGGATAGATCCTATTGCCGTGTTCATCTGTGCTATCTTTCAGAGCGCTTACGTCAGCACAGGGGCTTACATTTTTCTCATTTATACAGAACTTAATCTTATTTGATTTAGGAGAGAAAAGGTAACTCCATAAATGGTTAATATCTTTCACCACTGTTAACATGGCAAAGATTCTATGATTATGTTTCAGCACTTATCACAATAAAATGAGTTTGAGCTCTCTCCAAATCCTCCACAAATACAGCAATTTCGGGAACATGTAAACATGAAATCTTTCCTAACACTTACGGGTATTCACATTTGCTAAAAACTCACAAATTCTGTAGGAAAAATTCTAGTGGAGT
Source organism: Gorilla gorilla gorilla (assembly GCF_029281585.2). Lineage (NCBI taxonomy): Eukaryota > Metazoa > Chordata > Mammalia > Primates > Hominidae > Gorilla > Gorilla gorilla. The sequence continues at coordinate 33,163,304 of NC_073229.2, read as the reverse complement.
TGGTTTCGTGCTTGTCTCTTTGACTTGCATAGGAAATGGAATTTTTCTGACCAGGTTAAGATCTAAAAAATGCCCAGGCATAGCAATAAAAAGAAAACCTCAGACTAAATAAGATTCAAACTTCCCTATGACGCTGCTGAAGAGCAATGAATTAAATTGCAGAGGGACATGCCCAGGAAGTGAGTGCCTGCTCAGGAATGGGCAGGCCTAACACAGACTGAACAGGGAAATGGCTGGGGACTCTGGACAACAGAATGGGACAGCAAGGAGGACTGCGGTCTGGACAGATCTAAATACAGGTCTCTTGGGCCTGCAACAATCCCCCCACCAAACTTCCCCTGAAGTTCAGGTGCAGGCAAACAGACTGCACAGCCACATGGCTTCTCCCAAGATGGTAGTTCTGGGACTCTGCTGGGTTGAAATCAAAGAAAACCCATTCACAACTCAAATACAACATAATCAAAATGGTAGAGACTTGGCGGGTGGGGGCAGGGCTAATCACAGATGACATCAATCTAATTAAAATTATAAGCCAGCTGCTCAGGGATGTGAGAAGGGCCTTTCAGTTTGGTTATCTACAAGTCTCAGAAAAGGAAGCACAGAAAGGTTTGTACATTTCAGTGAAGTTAGTCCCCTTACTAAGCTCAGCTGGTTTGGGTATGCTTCCTGCAGCTCCTCTATCTGATGCTGTGACTATTGTAAAAGAAAGGATGACAGAAGAGACAGGGAGGAAGAGGGACAGCAAGGAGGGCAAGGGCACAACTCAGAAACAGCAGTAGGAGGTGGGTGTGTCGGTGCTTACCCAAGACCACTCATTCCACCTAGTCCTCCCAGCCTGGAGCCAGGATTCACACTATCCTACCAGCCCCTCACCGAGAGACATCAAAATTCATGAGGGGACAAAAAAATCCCAACACTGTTCCTGGAAATATCTGAATTAACAGGCATTAAATTTTTAATTTTAAAATTAAAAAAATTTTTAAATAAAATTTTAAATTTTAAAATAAAAAATGAAAAAGAATCTCCTAAGATTTTTGAAACTCAGAAGTTTATCTGTGTAAATGCACAGAGATATGTATCTATAGATAGTTACACTTTCCTTGACTCCTAGTGGCAATGACAGTGGTCAATGTAGAATCATTATGCCCTCCTTTAGGTGAGAGCTCAGCCTATCCCTTCACCCTCATTCCATCCCCTTCTTTCATATGCTCCATGTAACATGCTGCCAGATAGTCACTGCCCCTGCACATACCTAAGATCCATGCAGATGATGATTCTTAACAATAAAAACTGAATCCATGAGAAAAATCAGCATGTGAATCCAATGTCTCTAAATCAAGCTCAAACACTCTGGAAAACAAAGCAGTTAGCAACCCCAGGACAACTGCACTAGTATACATTGGATTAACTCAACTGAGATCAAGACGTCAGATAAATTCACCTGCCCAATCAGCATAAAAGGGTGAAAAACAACTTATGAAAAGGACCCAATCCGATACTACACTGATGAAACAGATTTCTATCATACAGCCATGCAGAAGATAACAGATGAGGGTAATTCCATGTTTTGTTCATATTTCTTCACTCTTCAATCTCTATTAAACCAAAAAGAAACCTAGAAAATTAAATTCCTTCACAAGAAAAAGTTCTCCAGAAGTTTCCTTTCTAACCATATTATATTTCAAAAACTTTACTTATTCAGGAGGCTTCAAGCAGCAGCTCCAAAATGATAAATTCCTGGTGTAGTCTCAATAATTCGGTTGTCTCTCACCATCAACACAAACTCAAAAGATTATAAAGTTATTACCTTTCCACAAATCAACCCATTCCTAATTCCTATTCAATTACCTTCACCCCCGCCTCTGCAGGCCCCTGGGAAAAGCTATGCCACTGTAGCTTCTCAAGTTCAGGTTCACATCAGCTGTTGCCTGGATGGAACTCTCTGAATACAATAATTTTTTCCTTTATTTCAGACTAGTCTGCTACCAAAGGAATCGTTCAGAACTTGACACATTTCCTCTTACTCCCACATCTAAAATCATCAACAGTTTCCTATTCTGTTAGTAGAATTCCTTCTCGTGCCCAGGTCTTTCCAGGTCACCAAACAGTAGACCTCCACACTGGTGGAACACCAGGCAACAGTCCCAAAAACAGGCATTATTCCGCATCGCTCTGTTTGCGATGTTCTTCCTCCTTAGAAATTACATCCGTACACTAATACCTGCATTCCAATTCACATATGCAGCTCTCTTCCAACCACCCAGATGCCCTGATGACCACAGCTGCAGGTAACAACCTTTTCCCGAAAGGTTAAAATGTAGTTACATTATGTATTTACCCCATCTCCCCAATCAAACCACAAGTCCCTAAAAAGAGATTGCACCCTCTACTATGCAGATGTGTCACCTAAACACAATCAAAAGCAAGAGGCAAGCCAGATGAACAATTATTAAGTGGACAGAGCAGAAATGCCCAACAATAACGAAAGCTAGACAGAGATTTCAATCATGTCTAAGCTGTGCTTGTCCTGAGCCTCTATTTCCCAGTGAATCCAGAAAGGCAAATGATAGCTCAGTGCATAGGCACCAAGGAGAAAAATGAGCAGCTCTCCTTTGCCTCAATCACTTACAGACAGCACTGATTTTCCGCCATTTGTATAGACAAGGCTTCTCTATCTTACAGGGTCTCAGTGGGTCCTAAGCAAAATATGTCTAGTGGAGTAGCTGATAGGAGGGCAACAGAAAACAGCCATATCTCCTGACTCCCATTCTCTTTGCTTCCCTCCTCTTTCTTTCCTACTTTTTTTTTTTTTTTTTTTTTTTTTGAGAGAATCTCACTCTGTTGCCCAGGCTGGAGTGCAGTGGCACGATCTCGGCTCACTGCAACCTCCGCCTCCCGGGTTCACGCCATTCTCCTGCCTCAGCCCCTCGAGTAGCCGGGACTACAGCAGCACACCACCATGCCCGGCTAATTTATGTATTTTTAGTAGAGACGGGGTTTCACCATGTTGGCCAGGATGGTCTTGATCTCTTGACCTCGTGATCTGCCCACCTCAGCCTCCCAAAGTGCTGGGATTACAGGCGTGAGCCACCTCGCCCAGCCTCTTTCCTCTTTTCTTACTCTCATTCCCCCACTCAGTGCAATTCCAATTGGTTCAGGACTACCTCTGTGCTGCCTCTGAAATCACTCCTTTTTATACCTATTCTACATCTTCCAATGTCTACTGGACAACCTTCGGTCAGGGAATTGCCTACAATTACAACCTCGCTGTGCATTTCCCCTTCTTCAAGTTATTTCCCTTTAAGAAGTCCTCATCATCGATGCCGGCTTTATGTTTTCAGGGCACAACTCCATTTAAGTCATTTCTCTATTGAAAAACCACTAGGCGGCCGGGCGTGGTGGCTCACATCTGTAATACGTGGGGGCCTGTAGTCCCAGCTACTCAGGAGGATGAGACAGGACAATGGCATGAACCCAGGAGGCAGAGCGGGCAGTGAGCCGAGATCGCGCCACTGCACTCCAGCCTGGGCGACAGAGTGAGATTCCGTCACAAAACAAAGAAAGGAAAGAAAGGAAAAGCAAGAAGGAGAGAAGGAGAGAGAGAAAGAGAGAAAGAGAGAGAGACAGAAAGAAAGAAAAAGAAAGAAAGAAAGAAAGAAAAGGAGAGAGAGAAAAAAGAAAGACCACTACGCACTTTCTATAGCCAACTTATCCACATAAGATGAGTTTCTTTGCTGTGATACTCAAGCTATTGTTCCTGCCTTTTATCCTCCTCCTCCACACTATACACGCAAGGGGAAAATCAGTCCACTTCAGAATGTATGTGCAATTCCATAGGAGGAATGATAATTTTCTTCCTATACCATATCCACCTGCTAAAATCACATTAGTAATTAAACGGGGGCACAGATGTTGTTTCACCAAATCTTCTTGACCATCCCCATGTAGATCTGGTCTTTTCCTGTTCTGATGCCTGTTTATCTACAGCTCTTATAGAATTTACCATCATCTCCACATCATCAGAGTATCTGCACTCACCTAGAACACCCTGGACTACACTAAGCTACACTAATAATCCCTTTGCCCATGAAGTGTCTGGCCCTGGAGAAGTACCCAGAACGAGCTTTGCCTTCATCTCATCTCTTCTCAACAGAGGCTCTCTTCCAGCTCTCACCCAAAGCTTTAGATGTTTTCTTATCCAAGTTCAATGGTGGACCTACCATGCCCGTTGTGAACATGTTTGTGGGTTTTTCCTTTCCTGGGGGTCGACTGGCATGAAGATGAAGCATTGTTGGTGGCTGTTTTGACGTCTTCTGTCTCATCATCTTCCTCCTCGACTTCCTCCTCATCCTGAGAGCTTCCAAAATACACCATGCTGTTGGGCAGCGCAGGAGAACCTGGTGGAATAAGAAAAACAGCTCATAAACACAGGCCTTGACCCTCACCCTTTCCAGAAGGAACACCACAATGAAACAAAACCGAGGAGAAAAAACAAAGCAACTGATCTCTACTGCCATTTTAAATTTATTTTTCAAATACTCCCAAGATCATCTGTGCCTTTTGAACGTATTTCAAGCAAAATCCCCCAGCAGGAAGAAGATGCAAAATAGAACAAATAAGGATTTTTAAAATCTCATCTGAATATCTCTTGAGGAAAAAAACAAACACCTCCAAGGATGGAACAAAAAAATAATAAAATAAAAACACCTACCCACTGCTGAGGAAGACAGATTACTCTAAATTAATAGACTTAAAAAAAAAAAAAAAAAACAAAGAAAAGACAGAGAAGACAGAAGTAAAAACAGAATATAACATTTCATTATATAAAATCACTGTGTTGTATTCATAAGGAATATTCATTCCTTATGGTGGATATGAATTCCCCAAATTCCAATAGTTTTGGAAGTTACTTTGATGTCCTGATTAGGTTAACTGGATGCAAAAATCACCCAAATAAATTCCCACGCCGCACTAAGTAAAAGTGCTGAATTTGAAATAAAAAATAAAGAAATAAACCTCCCAACAGGGGAACCGACCTCCTCACCTTTATCCTTTTACATCTTAACCTCTCATCCTCAAAGGTTCTCATTCCGGATTTTAAAGTAACAAAAAAATAAGCTCAATATCATTATTTTTCTAGAAAGGGTCTCACTCTGTTGCCCAAGCTGAGTGCAGTGGCGCGATCACAGCTCACCACACCCTTTACTGGGCCAAGCAATCCCGTAGCTGGAGCTACAGGTGCGCACCACCATACCTAGCTAATTTTTTGTGGGGAGATGGAGTCTCGCTATGTTGCCCAGATTGGTCTTAAATTTCTGGACTCAAACGATCCTCCTGCCTTGGCCTCCCAAAGTGCTGGGACTGCAGGCATGAGCCCCCATGCCCACCCTTCGGCTCAATATTCTTAAAAAAAAAAAAGCACAATATAGTTCTTCTTTATCAAAGGCAATTCAGGAAATACAATCAAGTCATTCGTACATTGTTTGGAACCAGAGGCTTCTAAAACACAAACAAAATCCCCTTCAGTCTAATAGTAAAAGAACTAGTAAATACAAAATTCATGTCTTCTCTTGCCTGCCTGCCTATGAACGAGCTAAAAACACTCCAGTAACATCACCGAAGAGACAGATCACCAATTCACTCTCCTACCTAAATAGAGATCTCAAAGATCTCAAGGTTTAAACACACAGTTAAAACCATTTCTGTCCAGCTTCGGAACTATATATGCTCAGTGACAGGGAAATGGAAAATGAGCAGTATCAGGAGCTGAGATGGCAAACCAAGCACCCATCTCCCCAAAATGCAAAGACTATGTGGGACCTTCAACCCCTTCCTTTTCCTACAGGCATCTTCATGACCTATCAATGTTCAAAAACCCCCCAAACTATGTGAACCACATTACTGAGTGGATATGCAACTGCAAAGGGATACAGTCGGCAAAAAGACCCTCTGTAGACAGAAGATTCCAACTCGGTCTTACAAAAGCCATTTTGATGTTTTGTTCCCCTCCCCTTGATTGTCTCCATTTAGAAGTAGATTCTGGACAGAAAGAAGGTTCTTAAACCTGACACAGACTTTGGGGAAAATCAAATAGAAGAGGGAGTAAAATAAACAGGAGTTAAAAGAGAAAGAGAAAAAAATATCTATCCACATTTCCACTGGACCAAAATATATGCTCAATCTAAATGGTTTTACAATTGGTACAAGACTGACTAGGAAAACAGGAGGCTAATTAGCATGGTTTTCAGTGCAGTATCACCATTCATGGGTACAGACAGGTTATCTAACCAAATACAACAATCTTGTTCATCCCTCTTCCCTAAATCTACCTTTATAAGTATTTATGAAAAAACAAGAGTAACTACAGCACTCAAAAAATATTCAAATTATTTTACTATCGATCTAACACATGCTGTCAGTCATACTATTAGGAGAGAACTTGTAAGTTGTAGACCCTGCCATTAAATTTCCCTCTTCTAAAAGGAGATGGGTAGGTTAAATAGTTCCTCCCAGATAAAAGTATCCATGCTTAATTTCTTTTAAAGAACAATCTTCCTATACTGTATCTTGGAGGCAATGACTAGCAGCTGAAATCCAAACGATGGATTGGTATAAAAACAGCAGGTTCTTGTGTAGATCTTTCTAATAGTGACTTCTGCAGCCAATTCAACCATTTGTCAGAAGGAAACAGGAGAAGCAGGAGGGAAAGTTACAGGCATGTATTTCAAGAGGAGGGCCATCACCCCTCCAGCCTTCCTCTCTCCCCTCAGTTGCAAAGGAAATAAACTCCACAAATGAGGCCATGTGAGAGCAATATAAAAATACAGCAATAAGGCTGGGCGCGGTGACTCACGCCTGTAATCCCAGCACTTTGGGAAGCCAAGGCGGGTGGTGCACCTGAGGTCAGGAGTTCGAGACCAGCCTGGCCAATATGGTGAAACCCGTCTCTACTAAAAACACAAAAACTAGCTGGGCATGGTGATGCATGTCTGTAATCCCAGCTACTCAGGAGGCTGAGACAGGAGAATCACTTGAACCCGGGAGGCGAAGGTTGTAGTGAGCCGAGATCATGCCACTGCACTCCAGGCTGGGCGACAGAACAAGACTCCGTCTCAAAAAAAAAAAAAAAAAAAACAAACAACAACAAAAAAAATACAGCAGTAAGATCCAATAAAAATATTCTAAGATTCAAAGAGAATCAGGTAAAAATCCACGTGAAGCACATTACAAATAAGGAATTAACTTCCACTTAACAGGATCTGTTGAGGATTTTTTTAAAAACTCAAACATGAGAGAAGCAGCACGAAGCAAATATCACATTCCTTACACTCAAGATGTTGAGAGAAAGGGTGAGGACTGAGTTTATGTTAGGGTGAGGATTGAGTTTATGTTGCAAAGAACTAAAATGGAGAAAACATCTAGACGCTCAGTTCAGCATCCAGACTTTGTTGATATCTACAAAGGATAAGATATTGTTTTTGAGACAAGAAATCACTCTGTCGCCCAGGCTGGAATGCAGTGGTGTGATCATGACTCACCACAGCCTCGACCTCCTGGCCACAAGTGATCCTCCCACCTCAGCCTCCTGTAGCTGGGACTACAGGTGCACACCACCAAACCCAGATAATTTTTTCATTTTTTGTAGGAACGGGATCTCGCTACATTGCCGAGGCTTGTCTCAAACTCCTGACCTCAAGTGATCTTCCCACCTGATCTCCCATAGCACTGGGATTACAGGAGTGAGCCACCATGCCCGGCCCATAGATGATAATTTTTTAACAAAAGCAGAAAACAACTAACATTATGAATGGATTTGTTTTAATGGCTCCTCGGCAAATATGAATATGTGATGTGACCTGCTGAGTGCTGGGAAAGAAAGTGAGGGGCTAAAATAGAAGAAAGATTAGAAATAGAAGACCAGTGAGGAATAAGGGCAATTCTGAGGAACTTGCTCTCAAAGTAAAACCTCGTAATAGTAGTAAGTCCCTCTGATGGAACTGGCCCTGAAGTCAGAGGTGAGAAAGAACACGATTTCTTCTACATATGGGGACACAGGAAAAAAGGATTGTTTTCAACCTAGAAGATGATTCTGCTTCTATTCAGGTAATTGGCATGTTGGTCTGGATCTAAAGGTAAAGAATCAACAAAGAAAAATGGGTAATGAAGGATTCGTAAATCAGATGGGGAATCAGGAGGTAATATGTTGAATGGAAGGAAGACTGGGAAAAGGGAAAGTGTAGGAAAGGGATTGAAGCAGAATAAAAATGAACTCCAGGGAAGGAGGTCAGTTCACCACCACCAGAGTGCCCTTAGTTCAGAGGTTAAGCTTGTACCCCTTCTTCTCACTGGTGGGTACCCCACAAGGACAACACTGTCTCCCCAAGCCTGGATATGGCCTGACTGTCCTCCTTGGCATCATCCTCCAAGGGCCACGGCCAATCCATCACCCATCCACCAGGGGGAGCACTCATGAACAACTGGCATCTCCCCTAGAAGGAACAGACCTCCAGAATTTGGTCGGGCACCCTCATACCTGTCCATCTCATCAACGTCATAGACAAACAGAAGTAGGTACAAAAGAATAAAGCCAACAGAGTCTAATGCTGCACATGCCATTGCTCTGTCACCACGTGGTTGCTGTAAATCCCTCTAAGAATTCTGCTGGAATGTCCACTTGTAAAATCACAGAGGGGTCAAACTGGCATTCCAGACCCAGAGAAGCCACAGAATTGGTAAAAATGAAGCCAAAGTAGGTTCTTTTTTTCTCCTCGAGACAAATGCAGTAAGATCATCTCTTATTTCATGCCAAAGTAAAAATGGTCACAGCGATAGAAAAGGACTAATATCTAGAAAATAGCTAAATAACAACCTCAAATGCATAAGACACAAAGCATCTAAGAAACTAAAATTAAGACATTTATATAAAGAGCATTTATTTCCTCTTACCTAGATACCAGCTTGATTATCTCATTTAGAAATAAATGCAGAGGAGGAAGAATCTGCTCGATACAAACAGGATGAAAGAAAGGATATTTCAAACCCCTCAAGTCAGATAGCAGCCCAGGGTGTTTATCACTGGAGAAAACTATTGCATATTTCTCAGTATGAAATGGGTGAATGGATGCATTACGTAATTATATTGTGCTGAGTCGGCAGAAACTTCGTATCTAGCAGACGTATTTGAAAACAGAACAGGCCGGGTGGGGTGGCTCACACCTGTAATCCCAGCACTTTGGGAGGTCAAGGCAGAAGGATCACCTGAGGTCAGGAGTTCGAGACTAGCCAGGCCCACGTGGCGAAACTCCATCTCTACTAAAAAATATAAAAATTAGCTGGGCATGGTGACAGATGCCTGTAATCCCAGCTACTAGGGAGGCTGAGGCAGGAGAATCACTTGAACCCAGCAGGCAGAGGTTGCAGTGAGCTGAAACTGTGCCATTGCCCTCCAGCTTGGGCAACAAGAGGGCAACTCCACCTCGGAAAAAAAAAAAAAAAAAAAGGAAAGGGCTCCACAACCCCACATGACCTTGCGTTCTCAGGGGTGGACTCTGCATGGCAAAAACACAAGCTCTGTTCACATTATTTAGCAAGTGAGAGAGGCTGACTTCTCACACGGAACACCACATCGTATTGCTCCTTTACAAACTCTCATTTTAGAAAAGTAACCAACAAAAGCTGTATGTTTTAGAGGTTTGGGAATTGTGTGGGATTTTTTTCAGGGGGAGCAGGGGAAGACTTTATGGGTGGTCATTGTAAAAGTATAGTCAGTATAGACAGTTTCCTATTAAAATTGCAGGCAGATTTTCTCTCCCGATTATTCAAGTGCATTAGCAAATGTAAAAAAAATCTGAACTTGGATCAGATAAGAGCAATCAGAGTACGGAATGCATCTGCTCTTTGCCAAAGCCGTATTTCATTACTTTTCAGAATTAGCTGGCAATGTCTCCACAATATTTACTGAAGTGCAAACCAAATGTTTTCATCTGGACAAAAATCAAACTGTGGTATGTTACAACCACAACAGAGATCATTTTAATCCAAAAGCTTGCTTTCTCTAATTTAGGCTGTGGTTTCTATAAAACTGGATTCTTCTCTATGAATCATGTACACAGACAAGCCCTCCTGCCCATTATCTTCCCTCCCTCGATCAGTTCTTGATCTTAAGCAGCCAAACATTGCTTGGCTGTATTTTGGAAAGACCCTAAAGGGATTCCCTGTGCACTGTCATTTAGCTGCAGAGTCAAATTCTATTGCTTGACCCAATTACCATGGGGCTGGCCCACTGAGTTTGTGTTTCATCTTCGGGATACATAAACAGAATGAAAAGTAATCAACCCCGACTATCAAATTAAGAAACAAAACTTCAAAGTGAGCTGGCAGGGACTTGGGCAACGGATAGAAGATGAAAGAAGTCACAGAAGAAAGCAGTTGCACCCAAATACCCTAGTGCATCAATCTACGTATGTATGTATCAGCACTGTTCAAAGCACCGGAGACTCAAACAGGTCAGCTGTCTACATTCGTCTCACATGTTCATGCATGCACAACATGTAAACACAAACTTCCCTAAAAGACTTTGGGACAAATATAACATGTCCAGTGCCAATCTCTGCCCATTCCTGGTCTGACTTTACAACTTATTAGGGAAGAAATTAAAACAGAATTTCCCAATTCGCATTCATTTGCCTACCATCCTAAAAGTATCTGCCAGATCCAGATGCTCCATGTGCTATTATTATCTGTAAGGTGACTTGCATTCATGTCTTAAATAATTTATCTCCATTGTATCAAGACAAAATTACTATCAATTGCCCTAAAGGAAAGGTAATGGTTAAAATTAAAATGAATGTAAAACGTTCACTTAATGTCCTTTCTGGTATGAAGAGGGATTTGTGTAGCAGAGATAGGGAAGCAGCCCTCAATAGCATGAGCAAAACACAAAGGGAATCCCTATTCCTTACTGAATACAGAGGTGCCTATCCAATCATGCTCATCTTGGGAATGTACTTCTTTTTAAATAGGTATTTCAAAAAAAAAAAAAAAAAAGATACCATCACTGAAGGGACTCTACATGGGATCCAAGACTCCAGGATGAGGCCATGGCTCTGGGAGTTGATTACTTGCCATGAGACTCGAGGTTACTCAACTGTATACAGAGCATAATGTCTTCAGTCGAAACATTTTTATGGCTCCAAACATAGGCAAAAGCAAGCTGAGTGACTCACAGTAAGGTGATATTATTATGCTCATAGGTATAAAATCACACTGTCATTCTTTCCATAGGTGACAGCATATCTTCTTTCCCAAATAGGAAAGTAACTAGATTGGTTGGTGACCAGAATCTGGGAGACAGGGGATGAAAATGCAAAATGAACTCAATGGTTAGAATAAGCTGAACCTTTGGTCTTTGTTAAGGAACAAGGAGGGATGACGCAATGACCTCCTAGATGCATGGCCAGTCTTTCCTTCAGCAACCCTCCCTCCTCCTCCTGGATTACAGCTCTCAAGAACTAGTGCAAACAAGCACCCAGGTGTGCCTATCTAATCCCACAAATAGGAAATTCCCGACATTAGGGTAGTATTCTATCTGCAAGTGCAATTAACATGTGGGACTTCACAAGGAGAATACAATGGTTATCATACCACCTTCCCTCCCAATCTCCTATTCCCACGCTAACCTAGCATCTTTGTCATTGAAAACTGTAACGTTCCCCTTACAACCTTTCCTACATTGTTGTCTGCACTGGCAATTTAAAACACATTCAAATACACACCCAGTCAAATGCCACAAGGTCTATCTATGGTTCACTTCATCTCACTGAATATAGAAATCATACCACATAGCAGCAGCCATGATGGTGCTCAAGCCATCATGGTACTATCTCAAGTGGAGAAGAAGAAACCAGTAAGAAAGTGAACATTCTGGCTGGGTGCAGTGGCTCACGCCTGTAATCCCAGCACTTTGGGAGGCCAAGGTGGGCAGATCCCCTGAGGTCAGGAGTTCAAGACCAGTCTGGTCAACATGGTGAAACCCCGTCTCTACTAAAAATACAAAAATTAGCTGGGTGTGGTGGGGCATGTCTGTATTCCCAACTACTCAGGAGGCTGAGACAGGAGAATACCTTGAACATGGGAGGCGGAGGTTGCAGTGAGCCGAGATCACGCCACTGCACTCCAGCCTGGGTGACACAGGGTGGGAGACTTCGTCTCAAAAAACAAAACAACAACAACAACAACAAAATGAGCATTCTAACAGCCACTACAGACAAAAGTCTTTGTGCGAATCATGTGAGGCCTTCCTCAGTTCCCAATAGAGAAGCCGAATACTCAACTTCCCTGCGGGACACAGACACCAGGGACTTTAGTGCTATAAATGAAACCCCTTCAGTCAGCAAGGTGCTTGGCCAACAAAACAGCACTGCCATACTTAAATTCTTATTTCCATGTTCTCTAAGTTGATTTCAGAAAGACTCAAGGACTCTCTAGAAAGTAAGGAGAAGGCCAGAGATGACTCTGAGAAGTACTACTGAATCTGTGCCAGTACTCACTGGCAGCAAAAAGGAAGCCTGCCTTATCTTCAGGGAGGGCACAACATGGTCAGAGGCCAGCTGGCCTGTAGCAGGGAGAATCCTCACAGCAAAATGACCCACAGTCTTATTAATAACATCTGATCAAGGTCACAGGGCCAATAAAAGTGATCCATCCTTCCCCTCCTCAGACCTCAAAAATTTCAGGGTTTCAGATTTCTTCATTATTAACTGATAAACTATCCCAACAAATGAAACAGGTAGCTCAGCAGAACTGAGCTAAGTAACTGACTCTAGGAGAAAACCAAGCATATGCAGAACGTTAAGACCACTGAAAGCCTCTAGGCAGTGATGACACCATTCTCAAACATACACTTTCACTACTGCTGCTCTCAAAAACTAAGATGCAACAACTTCCGGAGACCCTCAAAAAAAGTTGTGTACCACTGGAGACAGTGTGCTTTCCTCCCCAAAGAGTTTACATAATGTAAAGTATTCCCGTTTTGCTCAAGGAAGCTCATTATTAGCACCATAGTGTTCCTTGCAATTGGGGGATTACTTAATTGCTTTCTGGCAGGTTAATCCCCTTTCATTCTGTGACCTCTAAATCACCCCAGGCTTTTGCATTTGCCCTACTTAGAAATCCTAGTCCTCAATACTCAAGGCTAGGACTACATCAAAATATGTGTTCCTTGCCAATGAGGCCAGCAATGCTCTTTAGAAAAAACACCACAGGTTGGCTGTCTCTTCTATTACCTGTGGCCAATTCAGCTGGTCTTTTAGACAGTTCCACCTAAATCCAAAATCTAATAATCTTCCTCTCCACTACCTCTGCCTCAATTCACTGGAAAAAAATGGTAAATAAATGTACAGTTGGACCTCCGTATCAGACACTTCTGCACCCATGGAATCAACCAACTGTAGATCAAAAACATTCAGGCAAAAAAAGGGACGGTTGCATCTCTACTGAACACATACAGACTCTTTTTCTCCTTGTAATTATTCTCTAAACAATATTGTCTAACAAATTTACATAGCATTTACATTGTATTAGGTATTATAAGTAATCAAGAGATGATTTAAAGTATACAGGAGGATGTGCATACATGCAAATAACATGTGCCATGTTACATAATGGACTTGAGTATCCATGAATTTTGGTATCAAAAGGAGGTCCATAAATCAGTCCTCTGAGTTATCAAAGGATGCCTATATGTGGATGATCGCCTCAGGTATCAATTCTGGGCTATTTCATACCCATTAGCTCTGCAACAACTATGTGCTATAGACTCTAGAATATCCATCTCGCAGATGAGGAAGCTCAGGCTGAGAAATATTTAAATCATCTGCCCAAGACATGCCAGCCTTCTGCCAATGCCCCTAGAAAGAACTCCCTGCAGCCTCAATCGATTTTCTGCAGAGCTGCCAGTAACATCTTCCTAACCTCATAGGTGTATTATGATGTCACCCCTGACTTGAAGAACGCCAAGGGATACTCCAGTAACTAGCCCAGGGCATGCAGAATCTGAGGCTTATCCTAACTTTCTTGCTTTAACTCCAGGACCTCCAACATCAATCCATGCCTTGGCAGTTGCTTCTGTAGAACCCCTTCCCAGCACTATCCTCTTTCTGCAAAGATTCCTAATGCACTGTAACGCGAGACCTGCAGCAAATGTCAGCATTCCTTTGCAGCCATCCCAGAGCCTCTCCCTTCCTGCTTTTATGGGTACACACCTCTATCCCAGCATTTTCACGCATTTATTGTTATATCCTCAATTTCACCCACCACCAATACTGCTTTCCTGTGTCTAATCTGTTTTCTAGGTGTCTAGCATACAAAAAGAGTTTAATAAAGGTTTGCTGAATTAATTAGCAATTGAATGACAGCTGATCACTAAAGATTCTGTAAGACAGAAGAAACAAAAGGCAGGCAGTTCCAAAACAAGACAGCATTGCTTCACAACGGCTGACAGTAAGGATATTTATGAGGAATTCCCCATAATAACACTCTCTTCACTGTGCCGAGCTGTGACGCTGAACTGTGATGCCCACAGTCATAGGAATGAACTGTGTATGTAGGTTTGCATGCTTCAGGAGTCCCCTTTGGGAATCCCCTTGTTTGCAGTGCCCCGTAAAGAGGAAAATGTAAATAAGAGAATCATTTAACCTGCCAGTGTTCTGCTACATTAAGCTCTTTTTAATCTGTTAATAATCATAGTCAGAACAAAGAGGAGACGACAGAACTCATTAAGAATAACGAGAGTGGTGACAGGGAATACGGCGATGGTACGAATCACTGCATGCAGCAAGCGCAAAACCCTCTTCCCCACGTGTGCCAGTGAAAGATACTAATTATGCCTCTGGCAAGAGACATGTGGACCCCTTCAAAGCAGCTATTTAAAGATAAATACACTGCGGGCAAATACCTCGGGCCGGCTGCACTATTCATCCCATCCTCCTTTCCTGTAGAAATTTTAGGTCACAATATTAAATAGGAAATGAAAGAGCCTTGCAGACTTAGCTGGTAGTGTCTTAAAACAAATTTGTTTTAGATTTCTAAAGCTTTTAACCTCAGAATGACTAGCTGGGTGTTTACATATCTATACTAATCCCAGTATTAATGGTATAGGGTTTTTCCTCCCCATCTCAAAGATTTCTCACTGTCATTAAGAGATAACAAACAAGGTTTAAAGAACTCCACTCGCTGTCTTACCCTTGGCCTCACGATTTATTCTCTTCCAAATCCCAAAGAAGTGCCGAGAATATTAAAGGTAATAATTGAGGACTGGAGAAGAAAAAAAAAAAAAAAAAAAAAGACCTGGATCCTTAGCAACAAACATCACTTCCAGGTGTTTGATTTGCTTCCTTCATTATTTCTGCAGCCAGACTTTCTTCCCTATAAATAATGAGCATATTAAAGACTGCCTTCTTTACCCCTCACAGTGCTCGCTGTCACCCAAGGGTGATGGGCTGACTGAGCTCTTTATGGTGAACACTAGCGGCTTGGGGATGTGACAAGCTATGTTTGCTTTGGAATCGGCACCAAAAAAGAACAGAATTAGGATGCAGGTGTAAGAAGGTTAATCGCATTCCCAACTGTCAACTTTCCCTGAAAGGGCTTCAACAAGGTGAAGATTTAACTAAGGATATGCGTCATTAGCAGTGGATATCAAAAAGGTGGAAATCTCTCTAAATGTGCATCAGGAATTAGATAAATTATGAGACATTCACCAAATGGAACATAAGCTATTAAAATGAAATGACAGGCATTTTTGTGACAGTGTTAAGTAGGAAAATCAGACTGCAAAAACGAAAGTATAATGCAATATCATTTCAAGAAAAATATGTATTATACATACACATAGAATGCTCAGTAAAATAGTCACAAACAAGGTAATTAACAGCGGTCGTCTCTGGGAGATGGTGGAGATGCTATTTTGAATGCATTCTTTTGCCTACTTCTTTACCTTTCTTCTGCCAATATTCCCAAGATGAACAGGAGCTACTTTTATGATTGTTAAAAAAAAAAAAAAAAAAAAAAAAAAAAAGCTTAACATCCTGTTTTTCTTAAATTAAAATGGAAATAAAATTATTAAAGTACCACAACAACACGGATCACTATGTAACCTTTGTACACACTGAAATACAGGTTTTAATTAGCTCAAGAAACTACCTATTAAAAGATGCTATCTAAGGCCACCAAATCCATCAGATTTTCAGGGTCATGAAGCTATAATAAGCATCATCTGTCATTTGGGGTTTGTAGAGTCAGATCAGGTAAACACACTTATCCTCCCGGACAAAAAAAGAAATCGTATTTTAAAGCCAGGATGACTCATTTTTAATACCTCATATCTAAAAAAAGTATAAGAGAAATAGCAAAACAGTACAATATTGTATACGAACAGAAAAACAAATAACAAAGCCTATTTTTATTGCCTAGCTCATAAATGAAATTCATTTCCAAAGGTTCAGAGCATTTTTTTAAATTTGTTTTAAACATCTCCTAGGCTTCAATTATTTAAGCCTTTTTTGTATTTGACATCTAAAAGAAGTAAATTTTATCTATGAAAAGATGATTCTCTTCTGTCTGGAATCCTGAAACTTCAAAGCCAGGTACTTACTTGGTAATGTTTTCTCTAGATGGCATTTATTTGAACAATAAATAAGCATGCCTCTGCAACTAAAAGACTCTCCAGGTTTCCCAGAACCTCAGAAAATATAATGTGATAAGATAATGCACGCACAAGTACATGTAGCACAAACACACATATTCCTCTCTACGCAGAATCACTGAGACATTCCCTGATGGGTTTCTCTCCTTCTCTACCTTTGAGAACTAAACACAACAGTCACAATTGCGCCATAGTAAAGACTTGCCTAACTAAATTCCATAATCAACAGAGCAATCTTCAGACATCCTAATGAAACGGGATTGGTGGACTGGTGGAGGCAGAAACTATTATTTCATTATTTACTAAGCAAAATGCCAACAGCAATTTTAGACATCAAAATTCCTTTCCCAAAAGTAGCCAAACTAGTTAAGTCATAGTTACTCTTTAAAGAACCTGGCTTCGCCGGGCATGGTGACTCATGCCTGTAATCCCAGCACTTTGGGAGGCCGAGGCAGGCAGATCACCTGAGGTAAGGAGTTCGAGATCAGCCTAACGTGGTGAAACCCCGTCTCTACTAAAAATACAAAAATTAGCCAGGCGTAGTGGTGGGCGCCTGTAATCCCAGCTACTCGGGAGGCTGAGGCAGGAGAATCACTTGAACTCAGAAGGCAGAGGTTGCAGTGAGCCAAGATCGCGCTATTGCACTCCAGCCTGGGTGACAGAGTGAGACTCTGTCTCAAAAAACACACCTGGCTCCAATTACGTTTAAAAGCCATGCATATTTAGAAAAGGATACCAAATTATGGTTAGATAGGAGGAATAAGTTCTAGTGTTAGATCCCACTATAGGATGCCTACAGTTAGCAACACCTAGAAGGAGGATGTTGAATGTTCCCAACACTAAGAAATTATAAATGTTTGAGAGATATGCTGATTACCCTCGTCTGATCACTTACATGTATCACAAAATCATCATGTGACCCATAAATATGTACAATTATTATTTGTCATTTAAAAAAAATTTTAAGCCATGCAAGACCAAAGTCACAAATTAAGAGTCCCATATCACCATTGGTTGTTTTTTTTTTTTTTTTTTTTTTTTTTTTTTTGAGACAAAGCGCCACTTAATTGCCAAGGCGGCAGTGCTGAGGCACAATCATGTCTCACTGCAGGCTCAAACTCCAGGTGTCAAGGATTCCACTGTGTCAGCCTCCACAGAGATGGACTATAGGCGGCACAACCAAGCGCGGCTAGATATACCTGAATCACGTTGCTGCTGATCCTTCAAAGATTCCTTTAGGGCAAATACATCCTTCTGAGTATACATCCCACTCATTCTCCATTCCTGATCATCACACCACACTCTACCAGCCTCACAGTCTAGTGGCCATGTTCTTCTCTCTGTATACAGCCAATCCAGCACAAGATTCTGTCATATTTAGTTCTCACAGCTTCCTTTCCATCTTCATACTCAACATGCAAGATCAGGAGAATCTTTCAGCCAAAATCCATGTAAAAACTAACAGAGATGGCTGGGCATGGTGGCTCATGCCTGTCATCCCAGCACTTTGGGAGGCCAAGATGGCAAGAGAATTGCATGAGCCCAGGACTTCAAGATCAGCCTGGGGAACACAGCAAGACTCCTTCTCTACCCCAAAAAAAAAAAAAAAAAAAAAAAAAATTGCTGGGTGTGGTTGCCTGCGCCTCTAGGCCTAGCTATTGGAGAGGTTGAGGCAGAAGGATGGCTTGAGCCCAGGAGGTCGAGGCTGCTTACAGCCATGACTGTGCCACTGCACTCCAGAAGTGGACAACCTCTTATTTTGATATGAGACAAGACCCTGTCTCCAAAAACAAACAAAAAAGCTAATGGAGATAAACTGGTGGGAACCCCACCTACCTCATATCTGCCTGTTTTCAAGGCTCAACGACCGACAAGGGCTACAAAATTTCTAACAAATACATTAATAACTCTCCTTTCTTATGTGTTAAGAATCACCAAGAACTATCCTATAATGTCAAAATCTCCCCCCCAACAATTCAGTCCCAAAGCCAATTAGTAAGGCATGGCAATTGGGCAAGGAGAGGGGGTGAGGAGCAACCATATGGGGTGTCAGGGCTGAGTTTCCCATCGTGGGGGCAGCAGAGAAGCAGAGATGGGAGGTGGATTACACTGAAAAGACAGAGCAAGTAAGTATATTAAGAATTACAGGAGCCAAGTTCCTCAGGGATGAATGCACATGAACCCCCCTTAGTGTTAAATTGAAATTGGAGGTATGGCTGCTAACTCACGGATTTTAATATACACAGAACTTCGGATAGGCCCCTATAAACACGCAACCTCAGTCTACTAAGAGCACCTGGGAGAAATGACATTCCCATAGTTCCCAGCATCCCTAGTGCCCAGATCTTGGCTCCTCAACAGTACTTGTCCCTATAAGAAAGCAGTGCTCCTTGAAGACATGGCCAATTCCAGGACTGAGGGCGGGAAAGTACACCATGAGCCTGGAACATTTTGTTGTGCCAGAAGCAAGGCTGGAAGGATGACAGGGACATGTCAAATGGAATAAAAAGCCAGCCTGATGAGGATCCACGGATGAGGCGGTGATCTGGGACAATCTTAACATCAGAATACATAATAGGAGTAACAGATTATAACCCTTTGAATAAAATAGGAAGCCCATACGCATACAATTATGATAAAGATGATGAGAAGTATGTACTAGTTTCAAAGAATATCCTCTCTTAACACTTATACACTGCAAAGGCTGAGATGGGCAACTTTACTCCTAACAGGGCCACCACAGTCGAATGATCAGCATGAACACAAGTGTGGAAAGGGAAGGACTGAACTGTGTATCCCCACAGAGGACCCAACAACAAGGAGGAGGAATCACTTCCCTTGTGGCATTCCTGCCAAGAACACAAACCAGAATGTAATCATGAGGAAACACCAGGCACCCAAATTAAGGGACATTCTAAAAAATAATTGACCTGTAATTTTCAAGTGTTGAGGTCAAAGACAAACAATGAGGAACTCTTCCAGATTAAGCAGACTACAGACAATTAATGGCATCGCCTAATTCTGAACTGGGTCCTTTTGCTCTAAACTTGGACATTACAAAGCACCTTCAGAACAAATGTGAAACAGAGGTTTGAGGACTGCATGGGGGGCCATGTATCACTGTGAGCTTCTTAACTTTGACAGTTATAGGAAAATGTACTTATTTGAAGGAAACACACACTAATGTATTGAGTGAGGGATGATGGGTGGAAACTTTTTAAGGTTAACTTAAAATCTGTCTGTAATAATAAATTATCAAAATATTTATCAAATAAAAGTGGCTATGAACCTCAAGGTTTTCCCACAGATGTCCAATAGCAAAGGCCCTCTCCTTCTGTTCATTTTCTCTCAAATAACCTCACCCAAGGAACTCTCTGCATTCAGGACTTCCTAAATTTTCTATCATTCCTCCAGAAATGACTCCTTATTCTCTCAATCTTCTGTGTTCTTTCCTCACAGCTATTAGAAAACTTAGTAATAAGGAAACTGCAACAAACACTTTCACAAATAACTCTATTCAGCAGATCCCAAATCCACCTGGCCTCTGTTAACTGGTCCGAGTTGAAACGTGGACCAGTATTTGCACTGTCAATTAGACTCTGAAAGTACCAGTACTGTTTTCCTTAACGTAATATAGGGCTGAGAGAACCGTAAGTCCCTCATCACCACGGCTTATTGACAGGCCTTAGGAAGCACAAAGTCCTGCATCAAGAAAAACCTGCCTTACAAAACAAGTCAGCAATGCGTGTGTGTCAAGGTGGTGGTGTGGTGGAGAGAAATCAAATTAGAAGTCAAAGTTAGAAACTGCATAATTGTGCATTGAGAAGCCAGGAAGTAGGGTGTAAGAGTCATATTAAAAAGGAAATAAAACTTAACAGATGATTCAAAAGCCACACCCAGCACGCAATCTCTCGGTGGGATTTCTCACTTTCAATTCCCCCTCAACCCAGGTTGGGGACAGAAAAATGAACATGGCAGAGAGTAAAGCTAAGGTTACTCCACGTAGACCTCAGGCTTACACGTAGATTCCACGTAGACCTCCGCCGATCGTTGCAAAGTCTTACCTCGAAGGCAGAGAAAGGTAAGAAAATCTTCTGTCTTAGGCTTCCTTTTAGAGAGGTCTGATATCTGAGTAGCTGGAGGGGGTAGCAATGGCTCCACTATCTTTACTGGAGTTGTGCTGGGACTATTCGGCTGAGATTGAGCAAACTTCCTTTGTGCTTGCAGCCTGGGCCTGTAAAAGCAAAAGAAAATTAAAAATAAATTAAGCAGAGACTGGAGGATATAGGCCTACGTGCGGCAATAAAATCATGACACATAAGGGGAAAAAAGATCCTATTTCAAGCAAACTCTTTCTAATTAAGGTTCTATATCTCTCACACTCTCATAAACCACAGGCCTACTTTCAAGCGCAATAAATTTGGTTAAAGGACTATGTTTTGTACATGGATATAAAATGTGTGTCAGGGACATGTGTATACATGTGTGTAGAAATACATGCCTATGTACACACTATGTTTGCCTGAGTATTTAAAAACTACACACGGTATTTGACATCATCAGCTTAATGGTATTCATTTATTTCAACTGACAGTAAAGAAGAAAACACTACATTATCCTGCTGTATTTATACACATCCTATACGTCCATCGAATGGGGTCACGAATCCATACCCACATCTCTTCTGTGTCATTACATCCAGGTCACCTCTGCCTATTTAGCCATCAGTGTCCCTGTCGCCACTTCTAAATTCAGCCACGAAAAGTTCACTACAACAATTCAAGTTTGTACTACAGAAAAAAAGGTATGTCTCTAGTCTATCTACGCCCCCTCCAATCCCAAATTCTGGGTTACCCTCTGCCAAAAAGGTCAAATTGCAACTATTTGGTAGACATTAAAACAGAAAATAGCGCTAATCTGATCTTCAGGCTTCTTTCCCATTACAATCTTATGCTAACTCCCTAATTTATCCATTTGTTAACTACAGAGTACATTTCAATTCCTTTCACCTGAAAATCTTAGGTAGAAATTCCTTTCTATCAAAACGAATCCTAATGGATCTTGGAACAGTGTTTTGTTTGTTTGTTTGTTTGTTTGTTTGAGATACAGTCTTGCTGTGTTGCCACCTCAGCTCACTGCAACCTCCACCTCCCAGGTTCAAGCGATTCTCCTACCTCAGCCTCCTGAGTAGCTGGGATTACAGGCCTGCAACACCACGCCAAGCTAATTTTGGTATTTTTTGTAGAGGTGAGGTTTCACTATGTTGGCCAGGCTAGTCTTGAACTCCTGACCTCAGACCGCCTTAGCCTCCCCAGTCTTGACCTTCCAAAGTGTTGGGATTACAGGCGTGAGCCACCACACCCAGCCCAGTCTGTTCTTTTTTAACATAGTAGCCAATAAGAAATTTCCCTTTCTCTCCATCAATAAATAACACTAACATATTTTTGCTTTACATACAATCAACTTGATATTTATCGTCAATTGCCTAATAGTCCCTCTTCCTCTAATCGTAAAGGTCTCCACTCACGCAACAGTAAGCACTTGCAAGGATGAGAACCTGGGTCCTACTTTAAACTGTTCATCTAGACCTGCTCATAGAGGTATTTAAAAAACATTATTTGAGGGCAGGAAAAAAACATCAAAAAGAACCAAGAAACAGCCACACAGTACAGGGATTGAAATAGACCTCATCAGAATCCCAAACACTACGTAGGATGGATAATGCAACGCCACTCAAGACAATTAACTAATAAAACTAAGTAAGTGCCGGGCGCAGTGGTTCATCCCCGTAATCCCAGCACTTTGGGAGGCCGACGTGGGTGGATCATCTGAGGTCAGGAGTTCCAGACCAGCCTGGCCAACGTGGTGAAACCCCGTCTCTACTAAAAATACAAAAATTAGCCTGGTGTGGTGACACGTGCCTGTAATCCCAGCTACTCAGGAGGCTGAGGCAGGAGAATCGCTGGAACCCGGGAAGTGAAGATTGCAGTGAGCCGAGATCACGCCATTGCACTCCAGCCTGGACAACAAGAGCGAAACTCCGTCTCAAAAATAATAACGAATAAAAAAACTAAATAAGTAAAAGAGAGCAGATGTATTCCCTTAAAGACATTGTTGGGAGTGGATTATATAAAATAGTAAGCATGTATCTTAAACTGTTGATGCTCAAAATGCCATAATATTTTTTTAAAAAATTACAGTATTTAACAAATTCCTACAGGAAAATACACAAACACAATGATTGCCTACTTCGTCAAAACTAATACCTTTAAATTTAACCTCATAAATCCTCCACACTCCCCAAATATAAAGTACTACAATGTTATGAGGAATTTCCAATCTCATTTTAACCTTAACTTCCCTTGTATGTCCTAAGCAGTGTCTACTCGTCTCCCCTATGACCATCGAAAACACTACTGTCTAATAATATTCCTGATACAAACTGACAATCCACCAAAACAGACGAAGTGTGACTCCAACTACTTAGTGGGTAATCTATAGTCCTTAAAAAAAAAATCTACAAACAATGTAGGTCATTACAAAGCACTTTTTTTTTATTTTTAACCTTTTTACTGAAACTGGGTCTCACTGCACCCAGGCTGGAGTGCAGTGACGCTATCATAGCTCACTACAGCCTCAAATTCCTAGGCTCAGGAGATCTTCCCACCTCAGCCTTGCTAAATGCTGGGACTACAGGTATGTGCCACCGCACCCAGCTGTTTTTGGCTTGTTGCTGTTGCTGGGTTTTTTTTTTTTTTTTTTTTTTTTGGATAAAGACAGAGTCTCCCCATGTTGCCCAGGCTGGTCTTGAACTCCTGGCCTCAAGCCTATCTCCTGCCTTGGCCTCCCAAAGTGTTGGGATTACATGCATGAGCCATGACGCCTGTCCCAAAAAGCACTTTAGAACCCAGGAATAACTGATATGAAACAGTCACATTAACAAGGTAACAGCAGGAAGTGAATCAAGTTTAACAGAAATTCCCTAGTGTTATTTTTTAAAAAATAAGGGGGAGGGTGGGATCAGGCAACGCCACTATCTCTATGTCATGGGGAACAAAGAGAGCTTTTTTGCAACCAACTGCCTGCCTCTATATAAGACATGACAGACCAGAAGCCCAGAGGCAGGATCTTCACATGGGACAATGAAGTGGGGGGCAGTTAGGGTGACGGGGATATTCCGACAATCACAGAGCTTCATCTATCACAGATGAGGAGCAGTTTTCTGCTTGGTTGTTTTTCCCCCTTTAAATTTTCCATCTGTTACAAATGTCTTTTTTTTTAATTACATAAAAAAAATACAATAAGGGGGCAAAAAGCAATTTAAAAAGACAAAACACAAGCCTAATTTATTGGGACTCAACAGACACAAAATCATTCCATCAAACTGCAGAGGTTTCTCAAGGCTGGCTCTCAATTTCTGTATCAATTCACAGGCACTTGGTGATGGCCAGGTCTCGAGCACACAGTGTCAGAGGAGGGAAGGCTACAGAACCCTTGGTCCACATTCCAACCAGCTGCCAGGTAGACTGACCCAGCACAACTGCCCTGCTTTTCCAATGAGGCTTTCCTTCCCACCAACCTCCCAGACTGTTTTAAAACAAAGGAAATGTTGTGCCGTATTTAGAAAAATTGCTGGTTTTTAATTCTACTGAAAAGTGTTTTTAATTGGCAATTACATAATATATACATCTTCATTTGAATGGACGCAAATCGCACTCTGAGTATTGCAGGAATTTTATAGAAATATTGCCTGCATGTGAACAGGATGTTAAGGGTTTACAGCTTTTTTAGAAGTCAGGGAAAACAAACGCTACACACGATGAGAAGATTGTGCAGCGACAATGAGAAACAAGTAAACACAGACGAAGCACAGACAACGGAGCGAGACACTGTGAGATATTTTACAATTTCAGGATCTCAAAGATAAACTGCTCCGACCAATGCTCAAATAAAAGGTGCTTGGTGCCTGATGACTTTCCCAGTGAGGCTATGAAAAATAAGGCAATAACACATTAAAAAGTGGCAGTAAAATAAATTACCCCTTAGAGGAAGAAGCCAAGCTCCCAAGTGATTAAACATTTGTGAGACCCAGATGAAACCAGGAACTAAAGAACAAGACAAACCAATATCTTTTATAAAGAGGCCAGAAGAAGCTGTATTGTCTAAAAAGGGTAGGTCTGCAGTGTGGCTTTTCAACCTGCAGAGTCCCGCGGGGATTAAGAAGAGCCCCATACAACCAAAGAGCTTGAATGGCACAGCCAAATCCTGAGTAAGCCCTCCAAACAGTACAGACAGGCTTCAGGGACAGGAGTTTCCTTCTAGAATGCTGGATATAGGAAAATGGAAGAAAGTGATTTGGATGTGCTGAAAACTCACAATATTTGCACCTAGAGATGCTAATGGCAGGAGCAGCAGAAGCCTGGGGTAAAGGAGGAGGTCACCTGGCAAGCATGAGGAGAAAGGTGAGGCTGCACCCAGCCTGCGGGGCCTCAGCCCTCCAGGGGAGGCGGCATACCCGCCCACCACACCATTTATTTCCTCACTCCCTGCCATCAGCTGACTGGCATTTTCAACAGAACACTACCTGCCATTCCATTATTACAGCAAAAATGAAAAGAACTGGGATAAAAGAGGTTCAGAATCACTGTGGGGTTGGGGTGGAGAGAGCACGGGGTTCCTGGGGTTGAAGAGGTAAAAACATAAATGTTTGAGAGAAAAATAAAATACGTGCCCTCCCAAGCCTTGGGCCTTGCATGTAGTCAGGATGGGCCTTCCTGCCCTGGGTAACACAGCCCCAGAGAAGGTGTGTGTCCCTCACATGCACCACGGAAGTAGCAATCATGGAGTAATTTACTTTCATGTTTATTTTTTATTAATTCTTCAAGGAGATCCCTTACAGAAGACACCTTCATTCCAGGAACTCCACATGTACCCTTTATGTCAATGAAACCAATTAAATCAAGCCCTCCAGCAAGCCAAGGTGAAAAGATCAAATCAAGTAAATGTAAACCAGCAGAGGAAGAAGTATGTTGATATATTCAGAGGATAACATTTTATTTACAATATGGTACAACATAGGGTTGACGCAGTGGGGGTGAGGGAATAGACGTTTCAGATCAGATCATCACTGGGGGCGTGTATGTGAATTTAAAGACTACAAAGTTCAAATAAGTTCAGAAGAAGACAGATACAAGCTGCTGTTTGTTTGGGGAAATAAGAAAGGCTGGTCACTTTGTTATGTTCAAGGATCTTAATAAGATCCCCTTCACTGTACACATGAGTAACTAGGAGAAGGGTGAGACCCACCCTGGGTCACATAGCTTGGATGGCAAAACAAATAGGAGCAGCAGACAAACCTATGGGTCCCCATGTGAGAGCTGTCTCTGTCATGCCACGCCACCTCCACGTGGCAGGTTAGGCAAAGCCTTGTGAGCACAGCCTTCTGGTGTGCACTCCCTCACTAAAAGCTGCCAGGCCAAGGAGCTCCATGGCCCCTCATTCATAACCAAAATCAGCCCCGCTGAGTGAACACCATTTAAGCTGTCTCAAAATAAGAGAAAAGGTGTTAAAATGAATGACCATTTACGGATTTGATCCCATAGAGTATATGGGAGTGCATGGGAGTGTATGGGATCCCATAGTGTATTCTATGTGGCAACAAACGGCCTAAGATAAAGGTAGGGATTGCAGGAATGGTCCAAGGGGATCTTGCTTACTCCAAACAGCTCCTTCCATCTGGAATACTCTTTCTCTTGCCATGCCTGGCGGCTTCTCATCCTCTAGGTCAGATAAGAGAAGCAAACAATCCAGGCCTGTTACTCTGTAATAGAGGCCACTTCCCGCACAGAAGTCTCTGCACAGAAGTCACCTCCTCAGAGAGAGGTGAACATCCTAAAGCAGTACCTCATGCATAACCAGCCACCTAACCCCAAAGCCATTGCTCTGCCCTTCTGTTGGTATACACAAGACTCTCTACTGCAGTCTCCTCTTTCTGGTCCACTTCTATATACAGGCCTTACCAAGTGTAGAGGACAAGCCCTCCGTAGATGCTGGAAAGGAGGAGGGGAGGAACACTATACTGCTATAGTTGCTGAGAATTATACAACCCATCACTCATGATTTAGGAATCACAGAATACAGTACACACATGGTATCTGAGCAGAGGGGCAGACTGAATGGCAACTCAGAGGAAAAGGGAGATTGGTGCATGTTTGTGCAACAGATCCAATAGCAACAGGAGAGGAGCAGCCTTGGTATTGTTGTGCTCCAGGTAAAGTTAGTAGCCATCCCAGCAGAAGTCTACCTGAAGGTAGACAGGAATTCAGTTTCGTTAAGAATAAAACTGTGTCTTGAATATAGAGGCTGATATTTGAAAAGGAAAACAAAAAAATACCAACTAGGCACCAGCCTACATGGCCCTCCCTTAAGAATTTACCATGCCACTTGCCCATTCTCACCATCATCTCGCAGAAGCCAAATCAGGTCTGCCTCCGGCTGACAGTCACCCTGTGGCACAAGGCGCTTTTCTAGCCCTTGGCATTTCATTGTATTCCGCATGGCCTCACACAGCACAACTGTTCCCAGGCCACAGTCGCTGGGCCCAAGAGGCGGCTCCTGACACACCTCATGCAACAAGACCACCACATACATCAGAGAGTATTTGTACTTCCTGATCAAGCTGCATGAGCTCGAAGGGGGAAAGATCCCTATTGTCCTTTCCCCATCCATCCACTCCCTAAGCTACATGGAAGGTGACTTTCTTTTTCTGCTAAGCCTCCCACAGCCACCTCTCACTTGCTGTTAGGTATCACCACTTAAAAATTTACCAAAATCAATCTTCATTGTTTGTTGTTAAAATAAAATATATAGCACCTTTATGAGAACGAAGGAGCACAGCAAGATACACACTAACATTATTTGGAAAGTTAACCAATAAATCACGAGACCATGCTTGTAAAGAAACCCCAGGGATGAACTAACAGTCCTATGCCAAATACTTTTTTCTTTTGTAATACCCTCCCTGTGCCCCTTCCTCCCCAAATGATTGATTTAGAAGCTTCCTGGGCATCCTGCCATTAGAAGCTTCACACAAGGGTGGCACTGTTTCTCCAGGTTTCCTCTGGGGTCATCAACAGTGTAGAGTTAACCAGCTTATTGCTATCTGTGCACTCAATCTCTAGGGTAGCCCTAACTGCAGCACAACAGCAATTTCCAGGTTAATTAAATCCTATTTCTGTCCAGGATTTCTGATAGTCTGCAAACCCAAGAAGGGCATGGCGTGACACACAAATCAGCTGGATCAAGCAGGAGCAAGGGGGACCAGGCGGCTTAAAGTGAATGCACAGCTGTTCCCTTGCTGAGGGAAGTACATGCCAAAACATCATTTTATTAACTCAATTTTCCAATATTAAAAACGTAAGCTGGTAAA
This sequence comes from Gorilla gorilla gorilla, assembly GCF_029281585.2. Lineage (NCBI taxonomy): Eukaryota > Metazoa > Chordata > Mammalia > Primates > Hominidae > Gorilla > Gorilla gorilla. The sequence continues at coordinate 33,135,174 of NC_073229.2, read as the reverse complement.
TCCAATTATTTAGATTACATCCCAATTCTAAACAAAGGGCAAGGAAAGGGTGGGAGGGAGGGTCTGTTCACTCAGAAAAAAAAAAAAAAATCAGACAGTTCGTGTCTGGCAAATGCAAAATGACCGGCATGGCTGCGCTCTTTGTGCCGGTGTGGGAGCTGGCCCTGAAGCTTTGCCAACTTGCTGAAAGGCCTATTCAAAAAAAAAAAAAAAAATTTCCTGTGTTTCCATCCCCAAAATAATTACCCACTCCATTCGCCCCCCAGACACACACACTACAAACCTGGCAGCCACTCAAAGAAACAAGAGTGTGCCCGTGTGTGTGCGCACTGGAGGTTGTGGGGGGTCGGGCAAGGGATACCCTCTACCCAGGGCAAGCTGCCCACCAAATTCAAATGCAAGTGCAGTTGCGAGCAAACCACACAGAATGGTTGTAAACATCCTGAACAGTAAAGAGAAAATAAACACATCCTCAAGTGAACCCAGAGGCTAGCAGAGACCAACTCATAGCAAACTCTGTAATGAGAGGCACTAGCATAGACCATATCCTTCTAAGCGCATGGCCCACCCAGTTCCCACAGTTTTAAACGGTCAGGGTTTGATTTACCAGAATGGGAGGGCATCACACAATGACAAAACGGGAGGTCAGCTGGCTCTGTAAGCAGAGTTATCCTACGCAGAATGCCTGCTTTATGGTACTTCTGGAGATGGAGCCCTAGTGGTCCACAGCCTCATTTCTTGCTTTACACATAAACTGATGGAACACTTTGTTTATGCAAAAAACCGCAGGATATTAAATATTTGCAGCACTTGTCTTAATTAAGTTACATAGGAAGCTATTTAGAGTAAACATTTGCCATAGCCGGAATTTGCGTAAAGAAATCTTTTGTTAGTTGAATTCCCCTCAAGATGAAACATTATGATGTTTTGTTTGGTCAGAGTGGTACAAGCAAAAGAGTAGTGGTGTCACAAAATCTGAGTTTAGTTCACCTAACTTGTCACCTAGGGCAAGCTGGGTCTTTTTTTCTTAGGTGGTTTTTTTAAGGACTATTTAAAAAAGGGAAGCTAAGGCTCTCTCTAGCTCCAAGCTTCTGTTATCTTTGACCTCCTCTTAAAAAAACAAGTGGTACCTGAATGTAGTAATTTCTGTAATAATTCTTTTGGATCGATCATTTCCTAAGAGTAGATGAAAAGTCCTGATTATTTTGGAGAAGTAAAATCTAAATCTCCAAACTGTCAGTATTGCTAAAGATTTCTAGCACCAACTTTCTAACTGCCAGTAAAACAGCAAAATATACTGACTTTTAAAGTGCCAGTACTACCACCTAGCACTTTAGAAGGTGGAGGGGGAGGTGAAAAATTCATTCATATATATTTTAGAAAGATATCACAATTCCAAAAATCCACTCCCCTACTCTCTTAAAGATTAAATAGTAGCAATACAATCTGTAATCTGCATTTCCTTCCACTTAGCCCTTCCAATGAGGAGTAACTCATTTAGGCAACACGTTAACTTACTTCAGGACTGTGAGTCACCCTTAGGAACGCTGACATAACTACTTAAAAATATATTCATCAGCTCTATCCATGAAGAAGCCAGCCCAAGGACAAGGCAAGCCTTGCAAATCCAAACATCACCACCACATCAGGAAGACACCATTCTTGCTCGCAGACACTTCACTCCCTTGGAATACTAAAGTGGAAAACAGGCATCAGAGAGAAAGGTGAATCTTTTGTTTTTTTTTTTTTTAATTCCAGGGAAGGATTGGGGAGATATGAAAGAGGGGGGAAAAAATTTAAAAATCAAAGATAATAGCACTAAATATCTACAAGGTATGAGCTTTTTCCCAAATAAAACATGACTTGGTGCATATAAATCTCAGGTAGCTGGTGACATCCTGCACAAACAGTATGAAAAGTAATATGCAGTACAGTTTTTTATTCAATTAATAAAATTATTCAATTATGTTTCTTGAAATCTTCTATGGCATCCTGAAATGTCAGAGAACCAAGACTGCCTGAAAATCATGACTGTCATGATCAAGGAAACATCTGACATTGACTTCTTTTGTGTTCTAGAAAGCAACCACGTCAAATTTGAGAGGGATCATCATTAATCAACAATTAAAGTGGCAACAAAGCCCTTTTGTTCTGTCAGTCACAAATGACACAGTTATAGTTTACCACCTATGGAAGGCTGTCTGCGCCGCCATCCCCACACGGCATAACCCCGTTGTTATGAGGGATACAACTCCAAGCCCAGGAGGGAAGAGCCACAAATACTCTTCTCAACAAAGACTGCTGGTCTCAGGACAGTCTCAAGCAAAAAGCAGATGGATCTTAAGGCAGAAGGGACTACATAAAGATAGTAAGAGTCAGAGTAACACATGCAAGTAGCTACAGAATCCAGCCAGGATCTGGCCAAAATAATTTCTAATAGGCTGTTGTAGTTACAAGGAGTGAACAAATTATCTAAGTACATTCAGTTTTAAAAGCCTAGAAGAGCGAGTTAAAATGTTAATTTTCCTTTCTACTATCTCTCGATGGCATTCCCTATTTAGTTTTTAAAATATCATTTCAACAAAAACCCTAGCAGTCTCTCAATTTTAGATTACTCAACACCCAACTGCAAATTGCCAGAACTCTCCTGGCAATGGGCATGTTTGGAAAGGCAAAGGGAATGACCCTGTGAGGCGAGAATCCTGTTTTACTTCCCTTTTTTTTTTTTTTCAAAACCAAAGAGAAATATAAGAAGAAATTGTATTCTACAATGCTATACAGCTCATTAAAAAATAAAAATCCAGGCCAGGCGTTGGGGATCACCTGAGGTCAGGAGTTTGAGACCAGCCTGACTAACATGGTCTCTACTAAAAATATAAAAATTAGCTGGGCGTGGTAGCAGGAGCCTGTAATCCCAGATACTCAGGAGGCTGAGGCAGGAGAATCACTTGAACCCAGGAGGTGGAGGTTGCAGTGAGCCGAGACCGTGCCATTGCACTCCAGGCTGGGCAACAAGAGCGAAACTCCATCTCAAAAATAAAATAAAATAAAATAAAATAAAATAAAAATAAATAAATAAAGAAAATCCAGTGGAATGCTTCTAAGATAGCTGCAGAAACTTCCCACCAGAAATATCATACCAGACGGAGTTGTGCGGTAGGTGAGGTCCTAACCGTCCATTCAGCACACGACAGACCAAAGCACAAAGGCGGCACTCAGAGTGTCCTCTAAGTCCCAGAAGGACCAGAGTGGGCTCTGGCATCTTACATGTCCTCCCTCTCATGCAGTAAGTTCACTAACACAGATTTTCTTCATTTAAAGGGTAACAAATAGAAAAGGGATCCCAGGCAATTTCCCCACCCACTGCAAATCTTATGAAGTAGCCAGGATGCACCAATAGATGGCAATAGTGAGTCTTTACACTCCAGCTGTGGGATCACCCCTAAGGGAAAAAAAGGAATGCTGAATTATGACAAGCACTGGTATTAGCCAATTTTTAGGACCTGCACTAAAATCTGGTGCCAGTTAACAACCCAGCCACTATTTACAGAAAGTAGGTCTATAAACGCTATTAGTAATACCATCTCACCCCTCCAACTCATTACACCCCAAAGTTCTTTACTTGTATGGAAAACATCTAGGAATATACAATCCAGCTATTTTAGATCCCAAGAAACATGGCTAGAGATAAAACACACAGCATCTAGCCTTTTTTGGTGAGTATCAGAAAACCTACATTTTCTGATTATCACATTTTCTGAGTATCAGAAAACCCACAACATCTAGCCTTTTTTGATAAGTATCAGAAAACCCACATTCTGGGGCTCTGACAGAAATTTATTTAGTTGCCTGGACCTTAATCATTTGTGATTTTCAAAGTATGGGGCATTACTTAAACTATCACCAACAAAAATGCGGAGTGAAGTCTGCTCTGTAAGAAAAGGATTCACTATAACTGACACATTGTCTCTGACAACATTTGTTAAAAATGCCTAAGATGAGGAAACACAATCATAATTTAAAAATCTGCTAATAGCTAATGAACTTTAGGAAAACTAATTCTACTCCGCCTTCTGACTGTTTGAGCTCTCTCATGCTGAAGCAACGGCACATTCTCCCACTTAAAAACTGGAGCTATTACAGACACAGTGTCTGAGCATCTATGTCACTGGCTGCAGTAACAGTTCTAGAAGACACATTAGTGGAATAAAAATTTAAATACAACCCAAAGAAACTGTGCCAATGGAAAGTGGGCAACAGGGTAAGGTGAGCAAATCAACTTCCTTTCTAACAATGCCCAGAATATCCCTTAAGCAGCCTTAAATTTTTCCCAACATTCAACACTGCACATGGTACCATATTTCAGGCCACACAACAGAAACCAAATGGCATTACTGAATCAAACCAAAGGGAGGGACCTGAGGGGCTGGGAGGCAGGATGCAAAGGGGTCAGCCCAAACCTTCCACCAACTCACAATATTCTACCTCGATTACAATTTTAATAACCATTCCATGACCTCAGACACCTCGCCTCAGTACAACATGAAAGTCCTCCCAGTTTTTATCAGCCAAGGACCAGTCCACTGTCGCAAGCTGTGAATCCACCTGATGTCATGAATGTGCACTAAATTGAAAGAGGTCACATATGTAGACAGCGGCAGTGGACAACAGATGAGCAGTGAGTATCTGCAGGACATACATGTTCATCTAATTGCGTACGGCTTAAATGAACCCTCAAAGGGTCGGACAAGAATATCTTCTGACTACATCTCAAGTCAAAACGTTTCCAAGAAGGTAAAGTCATTCTCTCTGATTCACAAGGGGTCTTGATGTCAAGTATGTTATCTGTGTTTCAGGCACGGAACCAACGACACTCTGCTAAAGGTACAGCATTGCTGGTTTAACACATGTGCCTCAGAGTTCCTTTCCAGAGACAACATGCTTGCGTTTGCTGTGACATTATAAAAGTACTCCATGGGTTTTTAAGGCTTTGAGCCAAGCCAGTAGCAGAAACTCCCAGGGGTGAGACTGGGAAGAATGAGGAAATCAAAACAAGCCCTTCTCCTCATCCAACGAAGCTGGCTTGTTACCCCTCTTCTTTAGCATTTTAACTCCATGACAATTTCCGATCCCCACTCAGTTTCCGGAAACATCCTGAGAAAAGAAGTCCAATCTCTTAAACAGGATTCAAGATAAAAACACCCAAGCTGTGTGTAATTCTGAAGGGCTAAAAGACAAAGACTTCCTGTTCAATTAAGTCCTTCATTAATCCCTCCTGCGTAAGCCCATTTTCCTTGTCTGTAGACAGGAAATGATAAAGCCACAAGGTCAGCCTCCTTCAGTGCAGCTTAAACCCTCCAAAGAAGGCTGCAGCCACATATCCATCGTAGGTTCCTCACAAAGCCTCACTATCTGTTCATTTTCTCTGTATGGCATTACAAAACAGAGGGAAGGGTGATCAAAAGTATAACCAGGAGTGAAAGAAACGGGAGAATAAATTGCACGACATCCTAATAAAACATAACAGCAGGAATGCAAGTACAGGAGGAGGATAGAGATCCATGCAACAGACTTATAAACCTCCAACAATGAAAGCAGCCAATGATAAGATTTTTCAGCTAAAAACTTCTTAAATGAGCAATGTCCAAAATCTTATCTTTTACCCCAACCTCAAACCTAGCTTCACTGAGTCCTCTTGCACCAGGAGTAATTAATGGTTGTGATGCTTCCTATGAGAGGCACTGTAGCTGGGTTTGCCTCATTCTCCCCTGTTCCACTGCCTGAACCAGAAAAAGCACCCCCCCTCTTTTTTTTTTTTTTTTTTTTTTGAGACAGAGTCTTGCTCTGTCACCCAGGCTGGAGTGCAGTGGCGTGATCTCAGCTCACTAAAAACCTCCCCCTTCCGGGTTGAAGCGATTCTCTTGCCTCAGCCTCCTGAGTAGCTGGAATTACAGGTACCCAACACCATGCCTGGCTAATTTTTCTATTTTTACTAGAGGCAGGGTTTCACCATGTTACCCAGGCTGGTCTCTTACTCCTGACCTCAGGCAATCCGCCTGCTTCGGCCTCCCAAAGTGCTGGGATTACAGGTGTGAGCCACCGAGCATGGCCACAGTAAGGGATTTCAATGGAGCAGATAGAAGGATACTGTGGAGGGAAACTGCTTCCTAGCTCTTTTCAAGCTATGCTGCCCCCACCACAGGAAGGCAAGCCACCGTTGAAGAGAAAGGATAACATTTGCCTAAAGGATCTTTAAAGCGGGGGCTGCCAGGAGGAACCACAATAACAAAGAAGTTGGAATTGTCAGAAAAATACTCACATTTTGTCCAAATTGGTCAGAAACAATGATGTGCAGAGGAATCATGGAAATGAACTACATCCTTCTCCGCTCTGCAATTCACAGATGAAAAAAGCTACGTACGTACATCTCCCTCACTGCTGGCTTCAGCAGAATGTTATGCCAGCCAACTGGGCAAATGCAGAATCATGTTCATAAAGATGTGGGTGACAGGCACTGGGAGGGGGGATGCATAACTACCCTCTTTATAATGCAACTTTCCGATTCCGCCAGCCTAAACATGCCCTAATGGTTTCCCTTTGATCAAAGAGGCATCCATCTTTAACTGTGTCAATCCACTGCCAAACTCCACACTCCTAGCCATATATCAGTCCTGGGAAGGGTTGCTGAGGCTTCTCCTCCAGCAATTTGTAAATGAGAACATTTCCAGCTGGATACTTCAAGTTTCCTCCCCATCCCACCACCCCCCAACCCATTTCCAAAATACCATCAAAAAGCAGCCATAGTAACTTCATACCCAGAACAGGCCTCAAGACATTAACCCTGTGTGGGTTTGGAAAACAATACTAACAGACACTGACAAAAATATTCTATCTTCTATCTATTCTGCTAAGGGCCCACTTACCTTTCCAAAAATTCACTTCTTAAGTTCTTCTTAAGTGGCCTTTCTCCACCCTCTTCTAAGAATTTATTTGTCCTCCCAGAATCGCCCTTTTGCCCCCCACATCCCATTAGGATGGTAAATTCTTTTTTTTTTTTCTTTTTTTTGAGACAGAGTCTCACTCTGTTGCCAGGCTGGAGTCCAGTGGCGTGATCTCAGCTCATTGCAACCTCCGCCTCCCGGGTTCAAGCGATTCTAGGATGGTAAATTCTAACCTCCTCTTAGAGTCACATTTCTTTGTGAACTCAACTAAATCTGTTTTTTTTTTCCCTCTTGCTAATCTGTCTTTCATCCATTTAATTAGCAGACTCCCCAAAACTGAAGAGGGTAGAGAAAAAGTTCCTCTTTTTAAAATACGTTTCTTCTATTTTTTTATGTCATACAACTTTAAAAGCCGAGAATGTTACACAAACTAGCACTGCAGATAGACAACCCTAGTAACTAACTAGGTTAAGGGAGGACTTCCACAATGTAAGTGTAAAGGACAGTGCATAAGGAGCTGAGGCCAAGGGTTCATGGTATGATTCAGCTGGACAGAAAAGGGGACAGACCTTAGGGAATGGATAATGAAGGAGACAAGGAGACACAGTTTCTGCCTTTCAGGTCTGAACAGGAAGCCTTAGGTTTCATGAAGTGCGACATAATCCAGTCACAGCATCACAACATAAAGTATGACCTAGACTACACCATGGAGTCAGTGGAGACTGCCTTTCCCAACCAGTCCCTGAAACAACCTCCCTCTGGGACAGAAATCGGCTTGGGAACTCAATCATTCACAAGGGACCTTTCCAGGAGGAACAGATGAACACACACCCCTGGGCTTCCAGGGAGAATCTATGCTGAAGCTGAACAGTAAAACCGTAAAATCACATGGCTGAAGGACAGGGTGGCCTGCAGTCGGGCTCTAAGAAGGACCTGGATATGCTGGGAGGGTTCCATTTAGAGCTCCAGAAGTACAAGACCTATGTGACCAGGAGAGCACTCAATTGCTCTCTCACGGAAGCACAGTCCACTTGAATCTCATTCTCCCCTGAACTGAACTCATTATAACTGGAATAGGAAAACACAGAATATAAACATTATGGGGGAAAAAAAATCACAAGAAAAGCCTTCCAAGCAGGAGTCCACACCACTAGAAACAGAAAAGATCGCTGGGATTTTTCTAAACATGCTTCTCAAACAGGGCATCGCAGGTGGTAGGCAACAAGTGATACAGGAGTGCTGGGAATAGAAGAGCATGGTCCCTTTAAATGATAGGGAAGGTGGGGAGGGAAAAGCTGGGTAGAGGAAGGGAGTGGCCCCTGGCTAGGGCTCTACTCCCAAGACCTAAGTGAGGAAGGCACTTCTGCCTTTTTGCCCAAATGTTGCATTTTCCAAGACCACCCTGATCTGCCATGCCCCCATCCTGGGCCTATGAAAACCTATAAAAACCCAAGACCTTAGCAAGGCATAGACACAAGCTGCTGGACGTCCTGAGGAACACATCAGCGGAATACGACACAAGCGGCTGGTTGTGGAGAGCACTGGCAGAAGAGCACTGGCAGGCCAGTAAGCCATCGACCAGCGTGCCGCCCGCCTCCAGGGGAAAACCATCTCCCTTCTGGCTCTCCCATCTGCTGAGAGGTACTTCTATGCAATAAAACCTTGCGATCATTCTCCAAGCCCACGTGTGATCCGATTCTTCTGATACACCAAGGGTAGGATCACGGGTTACAGAAATCCCTCTGTCCTCAAGGAAGGGAGTCTAATTGAGCTAACACAAGCCGCCTATAGACAGCAAACTAAAGGAGCACCCTGTAACACATGCCCACTGGGGCTTCAGCTGTAAACATTCACCCCTAGAGACTGCCGTGGGGTTGCAGCCCCACAACCTGCCCGTCTGTATGCTCCCCTAGAGGTATGAGCAGCGGGGCACTGAAGAAGTGAGCCACTCCTCCATCGCACGCCCTGAGAGGTGGACAAGAAAACCTTCCCCATTTCAATAGAAGCCATAAAATGCAGCAAAGCTTTTCTGTGTTTTCTGCTAGCTTTGGGATTGGTTTGCTCTGTACCCCTGAAGTTCAAAGTTTAAAAAAAAAAAAAAGAATTTGGAATTCATCCTCAAGGCACTGAAACTCCAATGTGCCAAACAGCTTATACTGTTAATCTACTCGATTTCAAATTAGTAAAATGTATTTATTTAAAATTTAAAAAATAAAATGTAGCAAAGCATGGCATCATGAGTCATTTCCAGGAACACAGCAGGCCAAGATATTCAAGCAAGTCATTAAAGCCATCAATGAGGTAATAAACAAACAAGAAATTACTGATGGAAATTCTAAGAACAAAAGCTAGAACCCAGACCTACCCAAGGAGAAATGACCCCACTTTTGTGCTTCTGACACAAACAAACCTGAACTTGATTTCCCTAGCACTGGCACTGGGAGGAAGGTGGCATCCTACCACCCTCCAAGCCCTAAAATGGGGCTCTAACAGGAGACAACTTTCTTACATTCAGCTAGGATTCCCAAAGGCTGGATATCTTTCCTGAGAAGTTGTAAAACTTAAGTGGCCCTCACGAGGATTTGGAATATAAAAATCATCTCTCAAGCCCTGAATTTAGTTTAAATAATGTTGGACTGATGATACCCTAAGGTATGTAGCAACAACATACATGAACCCTCTGTAAGAAGAGTTTTTTCATCTCAGGCCTCAATGAATTCCCCCCCAAACAACTTTTCACATTCAGGGAAATAAAGCACCATGAGGAAAACCCAGCAGATGTCCAACTGGGAAAATGTCAGTCAGTAATTTGAATCATCAGACTATGTTAAAACAAAAGCCAAGTTTGAAAATATCTACATAACAGGAAACTAACACCTGAAACAGTGAACACTGAAACTACCACTGAACAAACATTGAAACTAACATTTGAGTGTAACCTAATATTTGAAAAGAACCAAACAGAGCTTCTAGAAATCAAAAATAAACTAGCCAGAATTAAGGCTCTCACTTGGCAGTAACAAACCATTTTTCTATTGAAGGAAACCCAAACCTACTTGAGAAGTAGAAAGTAAAAATTTCATGAGTTATATAGACTGCAAAACTTCAAAGTCCTCTTCTAGCAGAGGTTAAGGCCCAAGATACGGAAAGCTGAGAAACACTGTCCTATAGATGAAAATCTTATCTCCTTCTGATAGATGAGGAAACAGCAGATCAAGAAGGGTATTTAGTGACTTGAGTAGGATTAGGCAACTATTAAATACTGCTGGAGAATACACAATAACATTCTATCAAAATACTTGAATTAACACTCCATGGAATTCACATAATGGGATTCTGAGACTCACACTTGGATAAATGAATGGGTTCATTTCCTGTTGTGCCCAGGGGTGTGAAGAGCCTCTGTTGTCATGACAATGAAAAACCAATGCATTCTCTTCCACATTTCACAGTGGTTAAAATAAACAAAGATGACAGCTGACCCTATTTGCCCTTCTAAGAATTTTTTGAAAATCTCTCTCCCCATCAGCTCCTCTAGGGAACTGGCTCCTCGTAATCTATCTATGTGCAACACTCTCTGAAAGATACCACCACCCTAAACAACCCCACAGGCTAAAAATACAACAAATTCTATTTTAAAAGATAAGTCACTGATTGAGGAATATATGGAATTGTCCGTCACAGAAGCATGAATTCTGTGCATCAAGTGACAGCTACAGTATTATTTAATGTCATCTCTCATTCTCTGATCTACAACAAAACTTCCTTTGTTTAAAAAATAAAAATAAAAAAAAACTGTTAGGAACACAGTGAAGGGTGGAGACAGACTTACGGAGGTACATGTGTTTTACGGGCAGATTCCCCCACTGGGTATAAACTGTCTCATGCCAAGTTGAAACATGTGAAACCAGGGAAAGTAAAGTACACTGGCACATACGTATTCTCAACCCTATTCTACTCCTGACTGACACACACACACACACACACACACACACCCTGGAGAGTGAGGGCTACTGGAAAAACTCTTATGGCCTAAAATAATTTAAAAAACAGGGGTATGATGGATATTGCATTATTGTCAGCCACAGTATCATCCATTAATGCTAATTATAAGAGAAAAGAACAACTATCAGGGAGAAAGCACTGTCAAATTTTCTCCCCATATCCCCAAAAGAATGGAGAAAAACATCCCCAGTCCTGTATGATGCAATTGATGTGGGTGGGCAGTAGTGGGTGCGTCGACCTGGCCAAGGGAAGCACCATGTATTGCAACCCACAGGAAGCTGGGAATCATCTTATGAATATAAAATTAAAGCCAGCATATGACCGCCTAATACAAAGGAAATCCAAGATTAAATCACATTGTTTGCTCTAATAAGTTGCTTACATCAGGAAAAGACTTTCACTTGGATGACATGCCCTTAGGTAGGATGCACGCCACCTAAGCGACTGCCTAAACTGAAATTATACACACACACACACACACACACAGACATGGGGGTTGGGGAGGAGGCATGCAGCCAACAACTAGACTATAAATAATTTCAAATAAACCGCAAGGGAAGGAAAGACATTATTACTTTTCTTTCTCTGCACAAGGCAGATGAACAAGCTGAGGAAGGAAACATTTGGGGACACACAAAGGAAAAGGTCCCTATAAGGAAATGGGGCTACCTGGCCCTAAAAATTCTTAACCACAGACATAATCACTGTTCACTTACCCAGCAACTATATATAGAATGGGTGCTTATTATTTAAGGGTAATAATATAATATGTGCTTTAAATCACATAGAGCCCTCGGAGTGGTGCTTATCAAAGTGTGATTCTTCAACCAGCAACAAAAGAATCACTTGGGAGCATACTAGAAATGCAAATTCTCAGGCACCACCTCAGACTTAACTGAATCAAAAACTCTCAGGGCAGGACCTAGCCAGTCTGTGTTTTAACCAGCCCTCCAGATGATTCTGATGCACGCTTACATGTGAGAAATACTGGGTTATAGCCAATGCTATAAGGTGTAATGGTTGCATTTATCAGACAAGGAAACAGAGGCTCAGACACTTTTAAGTAGCTTTTAACAGCTTAGATACAAACCAAACATCTAACTTTATTCAAAAACCTGTGCTTCTGCAGCAGGAGAACAGGGTCTGGAGGGAGGGAGCCTAAGGACTTCCTAGAACTAAATCAAATGGAAAAACTGCCAACCTTCTAGCCCAAGTAAATAACTTTGTAACGTTCCAAACTTTCCAGCTATGGCAGGAAACTTCACTTCATCCTCTTCATTCACATGGGGCATACACCAAGTAACCAATGGGAAACCTCTAGAGGGTATTTGAACCCCAGAAAATTCTGCAACCAGTGCTACTGAGACACTTGCTTCGAGCCCACTCCCACTCTGTGGAGTGTACTTTTTTCTTTTTCTTTTTTTTTTTTGTTGTTGTTGTTGTTGTTTTTGAAGGTGAGAGTAGCTGGAGGATGACAGAGTCCCAAGTCTGCCCAGGCTGGAGTGCAATGGCGCAATCTCAGCTCACTGCCACCTCTGCCTCTTAAGTTGAAGTGATGCCTCAGCCTCAGCCTACCGAGTAGCTGGGATTATAGGCGTGAGCCACCATGCCTGACTAATTTTTGTATTTTTAGTAGAGACAGGGTTTCACCATGTTGGCCAAGCTGGTCTTGAATCCCTGACCTCAAGAGATCCACCCGCCTTGGCCTCCCAAAGTGCTGGGATTGCAAACGGGAGCCACCACACCCGGCCTGTAGAGTGTACTTTCGTTTCAATAAATCCGTGCTTTTTTTTTTTTCATTGCTTTGTGTGTTTTGTCCAATTCTTTGTTCAGAACGCCAAGAACCTGGACACCCTCCACCGGTAACACACTGGTACCAGCTGAACTGTGGGTCTCAGTGGCTTAGCAAAAGTGCAGGAGCACTACTAAGCACAGTGAGCCTGTGTACCTAACCAGGCATTCCTGGGAACAGGCTTCCTACTGGATTTATTTCACAAGAGACAAGAGTCCTTTCCAGTGGCATAACTTTAGTGACTTGGCTTAAGAGGATTTCGACAGAAGCCGCAAAACAGACTGCTTCACAGCTCTGATTCAATGTCCCTGAATAAAGGGACAACACTGGAGACAGAACCTCTCTGGAAAAAAATCTATGGGGTCATTATCCAAACTGCCATCTGTAAATTTCTTACAGTGCTTAAATTGCTTCATTGAAAGGGAAAAAGATAAGAGTCTTCAACACTTTCTTTAGAAACTTAATTTCAATTAACTAATTGCAATTTCAAATTATATCCTGGTCTTCTGAGGCTTGAACCAAGAAATGTGAATAATATGTAAAGGGCTTGTTTACACTAAAAGTAGTGGAGGCAGTGGTAACAGCAACACAGAAGGCACAAGCCGTCACTGTCTTCAAGGTGTTTGTCAGAATTGTTCCTCATGACCTTCAGAAGGGTAAAGCTGAAGGAGCCATACTCTCCTCTCCTTGGCCTCAAACAATTCCCAAAACCCAAACAGCAGGAAGGCATCGTTTATGAGACATACGGATTGCAGCTGATGGAAAACATCAGCGTGCATTTGGGTTCCTAAATCATTTCAAAACATTAATCACGAAGACTCACAGCACCCAGTCCTATCTAAGCCATAGATTCCTCATTTAGGGAATGGGATGATCTCACATTCACATGATCTGTAAGGGCTCTATTTATCCCAGCACAGTTCAATTAGACTGAATTGCAGGAGGCATAAGAAATGATAATCAGGGGAGAAATTATGGCAAAGGCAGTTCAACTCCCTACAAAGGAGAAAAACTACAAGCTCCAGAAAGGCCAAGTGCCAGTCCACATTACACAATGGCATTTGCCGGAACAACAAGCAGATTACAGCCCTGCACGGTACCAATAGTCTACAGGCTGTCACAATGAATGCAAACATATTTCTTGGGGGCTGAGTAACAGGCTGAACAAATTTGTAACTATGTTCCAGAAACAGAATGGCTCTGAAAACAACATATATTTAGAAACTGCTAGAATCCCATCCTACACAGTTCCAAGTTGACAGAATAATAAAGTACCCCAAGACTGGCCTGGATCATGTGCAGTTACTCAAAGCAGCCCCTGCAGACCATTCATTCCCCCAAGAGTTAGCAGAAGCTTAAGTGGGCTTGGACTGGAAAGCATGCCCCACAAGTCCCACAACCCCCAGGTAAGTAGGCACTGACAAAAGCGATTTCATCACCAGATTATCAATAAGCACTTCACAGATGGACATCTCACTACACCCGACCCAATGCTTGCTTAGTGCACTTTTTAAATCATATTAGAAAACAATTTACTTAATTCAATAAAGCACCTGGCCTATTATACTGTTATATACTCAACAAAACAGTATTTCATATAAGAGAAGCAACATCTCAAAAGGCCTCATGTATTTCAACATATAATTGGCAACCACATATAAACAGCAGGAAAATAACTCAGTATCAAGCATGGTTCTTGTTTTCTGTTTAAATGTTTTCCTTCTTCCCACATTTTTTTATATAGTAAACAAAATGAATTAACATTAAGGTCGATTGTACATACTTGAAATATTCTATAAAGTGGTCATACATGGTATTTTAACGTCACAGAAATTGTCTTGATAACTAAACTCCAGGAAGATAAAGCAGCAAAAGTACATCTTGTACCTAAGGAAAAAAACAAAATCTTAGCGAGAACGTAAGATATATTTAATGGCATCCTTATAAGACATTATTTTATTATCATGGACATAGATGCAGAGGTTAAATGTTTTTAAATTTGAAAGAGTCCAGAAAGCTGGAGTTAACCCTAAGTTGGCACCAAGGGAAGAACCAGAGAATCTTCATGCAAGAAGATGGAATTTTGCCTTCTCTTGGCATGACTAATTAGAGAGGGCTGCTAGCAATTCAGCAATATTATAATGACGTCTGAGGACTCACAAGCCTGCTGTGAGGCTAGAAATACACACTTCCTTATTACTAATCAGATTTACCAAGCAGTAAAATTTACACGGTACATTTTGGCTTCCCTATGGTCAGATGTGGAGTTTCTGTACCCAGGGAAAAGAATGTAGAAACGTGTGTGTACATTTCTCTCTCTCGCAGGGCCGGAGACAAAACGGTATGTATCACTACCAAAAAAGTGTACTCGGTTCTTTCCTAACAATTCAAAAAAAAACAAATCCAATGGGTTTTTACTTCAGACACACACACACACACACACGTGTGCATACACCCCCTCCAAGATGATAGTGTGCCAAAGGCCAGAACAATTCTAAATAGGAGTATTTGCCTCTGAAATGTGATGACCCCTTTAGAAATGTTTCCTTTTCAGCGGAGTGCGGTGGCTCAGGTCTGTAATCTCAGCACTTTGGGAGGCTGAAGTGCGAAGATCAATTGAGGCCACCAGGAGTTCGCAACCAGCCCAGGCAACACACTGAGACCCAACCTCTACAAAATATGAAAATGTGTGCCAGGCATGGTGGCATGTGCCTGTGGTCCCAGATACTCAGGAGGCTGAGGCGAGATGACTGCTTGAGCCCAGGAATCCAAGGTTGTAGTGAGCCTATGATGACACCACTGCATTCCAGCCTGGGTGACAGAGTGAGACCACAACTACCTCAAAAAAAAAAAAAAAAAAAAAAAAAAAGAACAAGAAAAAGATTCCTTTTCCTAATAGTTGGTTTAGCTACTCTTAGAATTTGTTTACACACTCAAAAACATGCAAATTGTTATTCCACAGCAGATACTCTGCCACCATTGGGGATACAAAGATAAGGACCCATCCCTACTCAAGTGGACATAGCCTAGAAAGCAAAGACTACCTATTCCTCGCCCCACCCAAACACAGGCAGGACAATCACATATGGATGATGTTGCTTTCAACCAATTCTGTGAATAGCTTTAAGTATCAGGATGGAGCTATCAAGACAATTAATGAGGACAATACTCCAGAAGTTTTTTTTTGTTTGTTTGTTTTTTTGAGAC
Organism: Gorilla gorilla gorilla; assembly: GCF_029281585.2. NCBI lineage: Eukaryota > Metazoa > Chordata > Mammalia > Primates > Hominidae > Gorilla > Gorilla gorilla. The sequence goes on along the minus strand of NC_073229.2, from coordinate 33,119,229 downwards.
AAGAGTCTCGCTGTGTCCCCCAGGTTGGAGTGCAGTGGTGCTATCTCAACTCACTGCGGCCTCTGCCTCCCCCGGTTCCAGCGATTCTCCTGCCTCAGCCTCCCACGTAGCTGGGATTACACGTGTGTGCCACCAGGCCCAGCTAATTTTTGTATTTTAAGTACAGACAAGGTTTCACCATGTTGGCCAGGCTGGTCTCGAACTCTTGACCTCAGGTGATTCGCCAGTCTTGGCCTCTCAAAGTGCTAGGATTACAGGCATTAGCCACCATGCCTGGCACTAGAAGATTCTATCATTGCATGAGTTCATGTCCTTTGTAGGGACATGGATAAAGCTGGAAACCATTATTCTCAGCAAACTACCGCAAGGACAAAAAACCAAATATGGCATGTTGTCACTCATAAGTGGGAATTGAACAATGAGAACACTTGGACACAGGAAGGGGAACATCACACACCAGGGCCTGTTGTGGGGTGGCGGGAGGGGAGAGGGATAGCATTAGGAGATATACCTAATGCTAAATGATGAGTTAATGGGTGCAGCACACCAACGTGGCACATGTATACATTACGTAACGAACCTGCACATTGTGCACATGTACCCTAGAACTTAAAGTATAACAAAAATACATATCTAACAAAAAAAAGAAGATTCCATCATTGCAAATTAAAGCCATTGAGCCTAAAGGAAAAAATATTCTTGCATGATATTTACCTTTTTGTGTAGAAAAAAACCCACTTACCATAAAAACCCCTCCTTAAAATTTCCAAAAGCAGAAATGAACCCAATTTTCTTCTAAAACAAGTCACTTTGGTTGCTGCCTTTCATCACCCGCCAGACTCCCATCTTACAATAAAATAGGAGGGAGGCAGCGAGGGAACAGGAAGTATACGATGACAGTAGTAAGAAGAAATATTCAATTCTCATCTTAGTTAAAGCACCGTGCACTACTTGCAATTGCACTAGGCAGTCAAGTGAGGTATTAACATCAAGCAGCACTCTGCATTAAAAAAAAAAAAACGCATGTCTAACAACCCCATATAAGCATTCACATGTGAACCACAAGTGACATTAATGGCTGTCACCTCCTTCACAAACCAGGTGACTCCAAGCCCTCACAATTCCAGCATCTAGTGCCTTTCATGTAAGATGCCAGGAACCAGTGTCTACACATTCACACTAAGGAAGATTCAGGAACTGATCAAATGTTCCCAGGAGAGTCAGAAACTGCTGAAAAAGATCAGGGTGGTGTTTAGACTTGTCCTTTGGGGGTGTGAAAAGGCAAGGAGGGCAAAGGGATGGGACAGAAATGTTACTGTTTAAAAGCCTAGCAAGAGCTTAGAGGAGGAAGGAAAGAAACTTGTATCCAGCAGTTTCCATGGCAACCACAAAGCATACTAGACCATAATTTACATGGGGGGTGGAAGTGATATCCCTGCAATCTGATCTCCGAGGTAACAGAAAAAGGAAATGGCCACTGCAGTAATAAAAATGAAGTTCCAGCCTTTTTTTTTCTTCTAGAAAATAAACAAATGCAGAAGAAGCTAGTATGTTTGCCAGGAGCCTGAAGCAAATGATGGGGGTGAATACGGAGCCCCAACAAGTGTTCACCAACATCTAAACCTGCATAGGATGCAAATATTCTGCAGCAGGTCCAGGCTTTGCCATTCCTTCCATCACACTACAACTCACATGCTCTGAACTCTTAGGACAGAGTGTGGTGCAGGTTTATGCAGAAGAATTGAGTATCTAATAAGACCTCCCTAGAGACAGACCCAAGTCTAGCAGGAACAGGAACTTGTTAAAGAAAGAAGACCCAGGTTTCAAACTCATAAAACCCAATTTCAGGAAGATGAGCATAAATGGCAAGGTTAAAAATAAATTGCACACAGCCACAAAGGGTTGCCAGAAAGACACAGCCCTCCTTTACATTCCTGCAAAGTGCTACTCCAAATATATCAAGGTGCTGATGTACCCCACATTACTCAGGCCAGTTATGTAATTCTTTAACAAACACATACACTTAAACAATGTAAATGTATACTATAAATAAGCCTTTTGAACAAAACCATAAAATGGCACTGATGGCTTTCAAATGGTAAAATCTCCTGACCTCCTTGTAATTATCCAAGAATCTATTAGGCTTAAGTCACCTCATCCTCTGGGGGTTGGGAAAAAAGCAAGCAAGCAAGATTGGGGTTTGTTTTTCATTTACTAAGGTGAAGACAGGAAACCCTCTTGGAGCTCTTCCACTCCCTACTATAACTGAAGGAAGCTAGTGCTGTCAGTCCACAGCCATTCAACAAATATTGATTCAGTGCCTCTGAGCACATCTTGGCTTAGACTGATTTGGGAGCCAACACTTAAGCATAGTAACCTCCTACATAGTGTGGAGACAGGTTATTTCATTCAATTCTACAAACTACCTGGGTTGTTGGTCATTTCCAGTCTGCCTAGCTGGGCCTGTCCAACATGCAACCTGCCCAACATCCACGTGTGTCCTTTTGAATATCAACTAACCATCTTGCCTCCAGCTCACCATCTTGGTAAAGAAAGTTTATAATTCAATCCTGCCTTCTCTCTCAGCCAGCTTGTGAAGTCCGTCGGTAAAGAGAATGCCCTGAAGCACACAAAGCCTTCTAGAAGCAGCCTGTTAAGAAGCACAAAGAACCCTTCACTTGTCAAACCTCGGCCCCACTCAAGGATTATTAAGAGTCACAATCTCGAAAACTCTGGCCCTTCCTGAGTGGCAGGTCTCAAGTAGCTGCTGTCCCCTCCCATGGCAAACTGCCCAGTACTCAAGAAGCTCATCATGTTATTACTACAACTGCACTGCACCCAGCTACCACGTTCAGAGAAACAGGTACAGGCCTGTTTCCCTGCATTAGATTGGCTGAGAAACCCACAGCTGGCAGCTCACATCATGCTATTAGGAAGTCAAAGAGGACTGACTTACCCAGAAAAGCACAACACTAAAAGGGTCTCCTGCTTTTTTCGCTCTTATTACATCTCCCAGAGATGGGAAAATGAAGTGCACACATGACCATATTGAAGCTGCCGCAATTTACCTAGTCACTCTGCTTGTGTTCCACAAACTTCACGCATCTTTCTTTTGCAGCACACTTGCGCTCTTAGTCCATTTGAGGCTTCTATTACAGAATACTTAACACTGCGTAACATATAAAGAACAGAAATTTATTTCTCACAATTTTAAAGACTGATGGACAGGCATATGGTGATGGCCTTCATGCCATTACCTAACATAGTAGAGTAGAAGGCAACATATGGCAAGAGAGACAAAAGGGGGCCTATCTTGTCCTTCTGTAAGGAATCCACTCCCATGATAAAGGTATGAATCCACTCCCACGATAAAGCTATTAATCCACTCAAGAGGTGCAGCCCTCATGACCCCAACACCTCTACATTGGGGAACAAGTTTCTAACACATGAAATTTGGGGGGCACATTCATACCACAGTACACCGCAACAAAAATTATTTACTTCTCTACTTTCCCTGGGATGCAGATTTCTGTGGCTCAAAACAGGCTTAAATCAATCATATGTAGCTGCATCTCAGCACCTGAGAAAACTATTAGCATGCGTTTTCATTAACAAATTAGCACCTATGCATATGTGCTCCTTGGAGGTCACAATCCTCTGAAGGTTAAAATGGAATCACTTTGCCACACCCCAGAATTCTCAGGCCACTCCAAAAATTTTGCAGGTACAACTATACTACTCTCTGTTTGTCATCAGTACATTATGATGGCTCCTCATTGACTTATTTAAGGTGAGCAGACATCATTTACTGAGTCTGTATTACATACCGGGAGCCTTGTCTCCCAGACAAGTATAGTCTTCTGTGCCTCAATGTTCTCATCTGTAGGATGGGGATAATAAAATAACGTATCTTAATGATTTTGCTATGAGAATAAAATGGGCTAACATATGTAAGGAATGTAAAACAGTGGAAGTGGACAGCACATCATAAATGCTATGTAAGTATTTGCTGGTTTTGTTGTTGTTGTTGTTGTTGTTTTGTTTTGTTTGAGACAGAGTTTTGCTCTTGTTGCCCAGGCTGGAGTGCAATGGCACAATCTCAGCTCACCGCAACCTCCGCCTCCTTGGTTCAAGCGATTCTCCTGCCTCAGCCTCCTGAGTAGCTGGGATTACAAGCATGCGCCACCATACCAGGCTAATTTTGTATTTTTTTAGTGGAGGCAGGGGTTCTCCATGTTGGTCACGCTGGTCTCGAACTCCCGACCTCAGGTGATCCGCCTAACTCAGCCCCCCAAAGTGCTGGGATTACAGGCGTGAGCCACCACGCCTGGCCAAGTGTTTGCTGTTATTAACATCAACAGAGCCACTCTGCAAAGTTGCTCTTCTTTCAGATAATTGACTCTCCCAGGGACAGAGTACTACTTTAGATTCAAGCCCAGTCTATATGAATCTATAATCATAAATTTTTCTCTTTTCTCCTAATTTCTAATCAAAGGGTTAATTATAAGACTGGGCTAGAAAAACATGTTTGACACTAAGCCACAACATTTGGAGGATTGTGGAGGGAGAACTCCTCCTGGTGTAAATCAATTCCAAATCAAAATAAGCCAAGAAGGGCTTGAAGATCAAGAGACAGTCAAGGGCCAGGCACAGTGGCTCACGACTGTAATTCCAGAAATTTGGGAGGCCGAGGCAGGAGGATCACTTGAGGCCGGAAGTTTGAGACTAATGTGGGCAACAAAGCAAGACCCCATCTCTTAAAAAAAAAAAAAAAAAAAAAAAAAGAGGCAGCCAGGGATGAATACATACAGGTCTATCCACATCTGTGTGCCTCCCAGAAAAGAATTTAGGAATGAGGGCTCAGATGTCTAAGCAGTGAAAGTAGTAAGTACTGGCCAAACAACGCAGACCAACGAGGGGATGAAGCCTGACCACTAGAGAAAGGGACCAGAGGTAACAAAAAGACCCTCCGGGAGAGGAGGTGTCTTAGGGAAAACAAAAACGGAGCTCCACCCAAAGACAGGGAACCTGCAAAGGCACAGCAGCACCATAAAGGTATTCACAGTTGCAGGAACCCAAAACACTGGTCACCAGACACATGTTCACACCTCTTCCCTATCACGTCCCCAAGGGAAGCAGAGGCCAGCAAGGAGTGGAGATGAGAAGTGACAAGCTTCTCCAGCATCCTGCACACAGATATCCCATACCAAGGATAAAACGTACGTGCTCAGCCCAGGGTGAGGTCAAGCATACAGAGGTACTTCTCAGACTTAATTATCCTGATCTAGGTAGTAACAATTTGAAATGGAACCTGCGGTCCATCCTGCCACGTAAGCCACACGAATCTACCCACATATGACCCATAAAAGTGAACTTAAAATACCAGCCTGTCTTTGTCCCATGACTCAGGAACAACTTGCCCCACAGTGTTACACCAACAAACCACATTCCCCATCCAAACTCTTCCTTCTATGATGTTGAACTCTACCTCCTATATTAATCCTTCTGAATTTAGTAGTTACACAATTCTTCCCAAAAGCCAAAACCACTATCCTGTCCCCAACCCCAAAAAACGAGCTGGACCTCAGCTTTCTTTCCAATGACAGATGACTGGGATGCAGGCCAGGCATAGTGGCTCACGCCTGTAATCCCAACAATGGGAGGCTGAGTCAGGCAGATTAACCGAGCCCAGGAGTTTGAGACCAGCCTGAGCAACATGGTGAAACCCTACTTCTACAAAAAGTGAAAATAATTAGCTGGAAGTGCTGGCACATGCCTGTAGTCCCACCTACTTGGAGGCTGAGACAGGAGGATCACTTGCACCCAGGAGGCAGAGGTTACAGTGTGCTGAGATCGTAACACTGCACTCCAGCCTGGGCAACAGAGCCAGGCCCTGTCTCAAATAAATGTTTAAAAAAAAAAAAAAAAAAAGACTAGGCTATACCTGTAAGCCTTGATAGCATAGTCAAGTAGGCCTAACCCATGAGAAGACAAGATGGACTCAACAACAGGCGTCATTAATGAGAAGAAAGGAGCTGCTTCCTGTAAACTGGAGCAATACAAAAGATTGTTTTATAATCCCAAAACAGAGTCACATAAGCAGTATTCTGCCAAGCAGTTAAAATTCTGAGAGAGGGAGGGGGAGAGGGGAAGCCCACGCAAAACCAGTCAGATTCCGTGTTTATTTGACCAGCTTCATCTATTCTGTAGACGCCCATGGTGGGGCTCTATTTCATGATGGGGAAGCAGAAGTGGGGAGTCACAGCCACCGTCTTGGGTACCCCTAGAGCAGAGGTGAGAAATTGTGAGTTAAATGAGGTCTGAACCAAGGGTTTTTGCTGCAGGGAAAGAACCTGACCACGAATGTCGATGAGCAGCATGTGCAGCCTCCAGGAAACAGAGCATGCACAGCCCAGTGAGAACTGCTGGCACACTCAGAAAACGCTTCCTTAGCTCTGTGCTATCCAACCTCAGACACTGAAACCCAGGAACTCAGGTTCACCTTGCTGATCAAGGTGAAGGTACAGTGCGTGAAATACAAACTTCCCTCCCACACTTGGAAGATTTCCATGGGAAAAGTGAATATGCACAAGCAGGCACTGTGATGTGAGCCACCCCAAACCTACCAACTCCAGCTCACTGCAGGAAAAGCAAAGAAAAAGAGTATTCGTCCAGAAGGACAGAGAACCACCCACTAAAATCAACAAGTAATCACAGATCTACTTGCAGCAGCTACCTGAAACAACAGTCAGCTGAGCTGGGCCCTCTCCTGGACGCGCTTCTCTCCAGGGTCCTTACACAAAAGGACCTCTAACATTGGAGGACCCCAGAGAGGATTTCGGGAGCTATAGGTTCTGCTCAAGGTAAGCTAAAACTTTTCCCCTTTCTATCCATCACTCGGTTTATAATGAAGAAAGGCATTTCATGTACTTCGGAAAAGAAGGAATACATCCCTTGGCAGAAGAGATTATTTACTAGAAGAGGTCAGCTGAAGAGTAACACTAGGCATGACAGCAAGAGGTGACCCTCAGCACAGTTGTGGACCAGGCCAGACCCCAGTCCAAACTGCACCCCCACCCCCGGTACAGCTCACCAAGCCAACTGCTGTCCAGATGCACACACCTGAAAATTCAGACCTACAACTGCTACAACTTACGGAAGGTGACATGGTACAGTGGCAAAGTCCAGGCATTATAGATGTGAAAGCTTAGATCCAAATCCTATTAACGCAGCTGCCAAGTGAGGGTGGTAAAACCTTAAAAACAGGTATTTCAAAAGAATTAAGGTAAACATTTGTAGCACAATATTATCTAGGCTAAGGTCAGTTCTTCCTAACGGAAGAGACAGATTACATCGCTTCAAAGAAGGACTTCTAATAGTCACAGGCTTTATTATGGAATGGAGTTTACTATTTTTATTATAGGCCGAATGCTTATGTTTATTAATTTTGAAATTTTTTTCTTGGAGTCAGGGCTTACTTACGCTGTTCACCTTTTTTTTTTAAAGACTAACAAAACTAAATGAAAAGCTATGACCGTGGCTAGTTCCATTTCCTGATGGTATGTGTCTCTCTCACACTCTCAATCAACATTCAAAGAACAGAAAGAACTTCCGCTTTTAGTGAAGCTAGACAGGATTTATACCTCTTGCCTGTCTGAAAGAACTAAAATCCACACAAAACAACGGCCACCATATAGCAACATACTGTGATCCCCGACGGATGGAAAACAAATGATCCCCCCAGCTCACTGCCCTGAGAGAATGTCCAGGCTGCAGCAGTTACGGAAAGGGCAAGCAGAGCCGGGGTTGAGAAACACAAGGGGAGGCCAAGGTGATAGAATGTGTAAGGCAGAGCACAGCAGAGGCCAGAGCCACACAGACAACCATGGAATCTGCCAAGGGCGCTCCTCATGTCTTCCGCTGAGTACTAACAAGCACATTTGTGTTAGGAAGCTACCCAAGAGAAAGTATTTCCAGAAAGGATTAGCCGGAACAGTATCCAAATTGTAAAAGCACCAGGAATAGTGCCCATTCTTACCAGCCTACATGGTAAACATAATCCATAGGACATCAAGTAAAATATTTGTAAGGGTTTTTGCCTGAGTAGCAGGGAAACAATGCCTCACAGTAAACACTGCTTTGGCCCTACCTAACCATGCTTGAAACCAAGATCCAAACAGATCAAACTGTTCCCTAATCATCACATCTCAGAACAATGCTCAAGAATATGTAGAGAAATACGAACATTTCCCACAGCCAGAGAAAAATTTACAGTGTCTGTCAAGTAATAAAAAGCTACCAGACATGCAAAGATGCAGGAAAATATGACTGATGAGGAGGAAGATTAATCAAAACTGTTTTGTAAATAATGGAAGACAAAAATAGCACATATACTCAAATATCTCTTGTAACTGTACTCCACATGTTCAAGAAACACCAAAGAATAAGCATACTACTAGAGACACTGAAGATTATGAAAAGACCAAAATCTAACTTCTTTTTTTTTTATGGAGTCTTGCTCTGTCACCCAGGCTGTAGTGCAGTGGTGCGATCTTGGCTCACTGCAACCTCCGCCTCCTGGGTTCAAGCAATTCTCCTGCCTCAGCCTCCTGAGTAGCTGGGATTACAGATGCGCACCACCACGCCCAGCTAATTTTTGTATATTTAGTAGAGACAGGGTTTCACCATGTTGGCCAGGAAGGTCTTGAACTCCTGACCTGGTGATCCACCCGCCTCGGCCTCCCGAAGTGCTAGGATTACAGGCGTGCCCAGCTGTAACTTCTAAAATATAATAACAATGTCTGAGATAAAAGATATATTCAATAGTCTTACCAGCAGATTTAGGGTATAAACTAACTAAAATGAAACATACAGATCAAAAAAGGAACAAAACACACGAGCTATGGGACAACTTCAGAGTAATATATATGAAAATTAAGTCCCCAAAGGGGAGACGAATGCACACGAAAATATTTGAAATAATAATGGCTCTAATTTTTCCATAGTAAATGAAATCTACAAACCTAATACACTCAATGAATCTCAAGCTCTGGAAATAAAAACTGCCAAGGCACATCATATCAAACTGCCTAAAACCAGTAAGGGATTCAAAAGAAAATTGTGGTAAATGATTGCTCCTACAAAGCTATGAAAATGACAACAGGATTCTCATCAGAAATGATGCACATTGGGACAGTGGGGCAGTGTCACTGAAGTACTGATGGTGAATGACTATTAACTTAAAATTTTATACCCAGCAAAAATATCTATAAGAAATGAAGGTGTATTTTGTATAACTGCATGTAATTCTACAATTACCATAAAAGCATTTTTTTAATGTGGGTGAAATAAGATCTTCCCAGACATACAAAAGCTGAATGATCAACAGCAGACCTAATGTTAGAAATGTTAAAATCCTTCAAGCAAAAGCAAATGCAAATGATACTAGAAACAAAAATGGCAACTACGTAGATAACTTGAAACAGAAGATAGGCGAGATTTACCCATATTCACTTTATATTTACTTCCACATCTTTTGTGTTCAAAATTGCCACATCATAATCTATTACTCAATTTTTCTTTACTTTCTGTAGTAGAGAGTACATTTCACCCATGATAACTCTAAAGCTGAAAATTAAACTAGTACTTCTCTTATTTATAAAATATATCTCCAGGTTGTAAGAACAAAATAAACTCCAAATAACCTGATCAGTGGAAGCTTCTAAATATAAATCAAGGGTTAAGAGAAATGTTAAGCCCTTTGCTGACTGTTTTGCTCTCACTTTTTTGCATTTAATAGTAAATTATACTAATTTATTTTTGATACAGGAATGAGTAAAAACTAGGCACTTATTTAATATAATTCTAATTCTTAAGGATGCTCACTTTGAATAATCCCAATTCATGCATGCTATCAAGAAGATTCGTATACATTTGGGCTTATCTTCCTTTCAAACTCGAAGTAAATAAAAGTATTTTATATCATCAAAGTAACTCAGACCAAAAAGAATAAGGAACACAGTCATGCAGACAGTGTAGCTGTGAATATCATACCTGTTAAAAACCTGAGAGAATTCTCACCACTTTCAACATGTCTTCATATCCAGAGGCATGTCATATCTCAGAGTACACTGAGTTATGAAATCCATACACTTCCAGTAATTCTTTACATTCAAAATTCAATCTAATACGACAAACAGTGTTTAAACTAAGTCCTATAGGATCAAAAGCCTAACTAAAATACAGCAGCTCCTTGTTTAACAAAAAAGTTACATCCCTGCAGAGACAGAGTCGGTACTTCTGTACTAGTTAAATAGAAACTCTTAAGAGTTTTTATTTTAAAGTCTGTTAGTATACAAAAAGCAATATACCCTTCTAAAGAATATAGTTGACCGGGCACAGTGGCTCATGCCTGTAATCCCAGAACTCTGGGAGGACGAGGCAGGCGATCACGAGGTTAGGAGATAGAGACCATCCTGGCCAACATGGTGAAACCCCATCTCTACTAAAAATACAAAAATTAGCCAAGTGTGGTGGCATGCACCTGTAGTCCCACCTACTCAGGAGGCTGAGGCAGAATCGCTTGAACTCTGGAGGGCAGAGGGTGCAGTGAGACGAGATCATGCCACTGCACTGCAGCCTGGCGACAGAGCAAGACTGTCTTACCAAAAAAAAAAAAAGAGGAATATAGTTAACAAGAGATCTCAACACTAAACACTAGGGTTCTGGGTCTCTCCCTAAGGTGAAGCGATGACTAATGCATGAGCAGCCACGATGGAATCTCCTCACCCCACCACTCTTGCCTGCTCCATTCAGGCAAATACTAGGTCGCACCAAGTTCGGCAGAGGAAATTTACAACATACACCACAGGGTCCTTCCCGTGACTCAATAACTTCAAAAGAGGGAGTACCCATACATTTCCATCTGCCTACAGATGGCTGTGGTAGGGCTGACAGAGAGGAAAGATATAAATCATCATTTGTGTAAATTAAAAACCCTCTGAAACAAGTCAGAGAAGTCTTGAAAGGATGTGCATACTCACATGTAGCAATTCATGTGTCACATATACTGACAATGGCTACTAACATCTAACACACAGAGTACCATTTATACATGAGAATTTTTTATTTATTTATTCGCTTATTTAATTTTTTTTGAGACAGAGTCTGACTCTGTCCCCCAGGATGGAGTGTGATGGCACGATCCCAGCTAACTGCAACCTCCATCTCCCAGACTCAAAGGATCCTCTCATCTCACCCTCCTGTAACTGGGACTACATACAGGCTCATGTCAACAGGCCCAGCTAATTTTTTTTGTATTTTTTGGTAGAAATGGAGTTTCGCCATATTGCCCACGCGGGTCTCTCCAACTCCTGGACTCAAGTGGCCGGCCCGCCTCAGCCTCCCAAAGTGCTGGGGTTATAGGTGTGAGCCATTGCACCCAACCAATACACCAAAATTCTCTTCAAGAATTAATTTATTCAGGTCACAAAACACCATCAAGCAGTTACTATTGTGATTCACATCTTTCAGATGAGAGAACTAAGGCCCAGACATATTATATAACCTGCCCAACAGGTACGATACAATACCTGTTGCATTATATAACACAACAAGTAAATGTTCAAGATATAATGAGAAGTCACACAGCCTGGCCCCAGTCTATACTCTTATGCTGCACCACAGTCTCCACAAAACCCGCTTAAGAACCACTGTTCTTTTGAAATTTTTCTACCCTCTTCCCCCTACTCACCCACAGATAAAAATAGTTAATCTTGCTATTTTAGTCGCCAACTCAGATGACCTCTTTTGAATTGTACATTTCAGATCTCGTATTTACTTGCATCTAAAAATATACCATCACCAAATTAACTGTACATTATCATTTCATTCCTCAAACAAATAATCCTCACCTCCATAACCATCCTTCCAAAGAGTTTCTGACCACAAGTCCACACCCAAATGACCAAAATCCATCCATTCTGGTTTCTACACATACTGAGAGACTGATGGGGCAAACACACACTTTACAAGAAGAACTGAGTGGAATAAAAGGGCAAAATGAGAAAGGAGATAGGCAGGGCCACCTTCACATTCAGAACAGGATGAAAGTCTCTGTAATGGTTCCATTCTAAACAATGTAAGTTATAAACTATGTAAATATATCATTTAAAAAAAAAAATCTCACCCACCACAATGATCAAAAGAAAAAGAAAAACAACATCTAGAACTAAAAACAAGACTCAGCCTTCAGGGTCCCACCAGCACAGAATCTCCACTCATCTTTTCTCGGGCTGCCCTTTCCGTGAACACAGCAGAGAGATTCTGAAGGCGGACTGGCTTTTCCTTTTGTTAAGAGGCATCTCAGATGACCTTTCAATGGCTAGGTAAAAATATACCAGTTTTGGTTTTGAGTTTTGTTGTTGTTGTAGTTGCCTCCATAAAGAAAAACTCTGAGGAAGAGAATGAGAAATTTGAGAAAACTCCAAAACCCTCAAGAACTCTGGACTCCACTGGTTTCTGTAGCTAAAAAGATCCCCAGTGTCAAGTAAAGGCACTGGCAGTAAATACACACAGCAAAATCTGACTCTGGGGGTTTTCTGCAGAAAAATAACACTTAAGTAAACACATGGATGTTTTAACTGAAGAATTAAAACATGTTATTAGCATCATCAGAAAAATGTAATTGCTTCAATGTGCAGGTTGGAGAAGCAGACTAGATAAGGTTGGAACTGAGGCTGGCATCAGTCTCCACCATAGATTTTTATTTTCCATAAGAAGGAAGTCAAGCACATACAATCCCTCTCAGTCTTCCCCTTTCCCCATCACCCTACTGTAGACAAAAGGCATATTTTTTTGCTGATGATTCTAAAATCATGCACATAAAAGGATGTGTAGAGTAGGAGTAATTAAATCTACAAGAATAGCTAACTAGCAATTCGTATCATTCTAAAAAATAAAGCGAAAATGCTGTTTCCAAAGCACGTACATAAATTATGACCCTGCAGTATGATCTGAATGTGGCCCCCCAAAGCTCATGTGTTGGAAACCTAATCCCCAATCCAACAGTGCTGAGAGGGTGAGATCTTAAGAAGTGATTACATCATGAGGGATCTGCCCTCGTGAACGGAATAATGTCACTATCTAGGGAGTGGGTTTGTTATAAATGCAAGCTTAGACAGGCATGGAGGCATGTGACTGACTGTAGTCCCAGCTACTCAGGAGTCTGAGGCACAAGGATCCCTTCAGCCCAGGCTTTAGAGAACACAGTAAGTCATGATCACACCACTACATTCCAGCCTGGGTAACAAAGCCAGACCCCATCTCTTTAAAAACTAAACTTAAAAAAGAAAAACAAACAACAAAAACCGAGCTTAGCACTTTCTTGTGCTCTCTTGCCAAGTTATAATGCAGCAAGAAAGCTCTCGCCAGATGTAGCCCCTCAATCTTTGAATACCAAGCCTCCAGAAATGTAAGCCAATAAATTTCTGTATTTCTAAAGTTACCCCGTCTCAGCTATTCTGTTACAGCAACACGAAACAAACTACAACAATATGAATTTTTAGGAATCAGTATTTTCTCCTACAAAGTCTAAAGACCAAAAGAGAATGCAAATGGTCAGTCTTAAAAGCTCTTCCCTGCCGGGCACAGTGGCTCATACCTGTAATCCCAACACTTTGGGAGGCTGAGGTGGGCGGGTCACCTGAAGTAGGGAGACCAGCCTGACCAACATGAAGAAACCCTGTCTCTACTAAAACTACAAAATTAGCCGGGCATAGTGGCGCATGCCTGTAATCCCAGCTATTCGGAAGGCTGAGGCAGAAGAATCCCTTGAACCCGGGAGGCGGAGGTTGCGGTGAGCCGAGATCGCACCATTGCACTCCAGCCTGGGCAACAAAGGCGAAACTCCGTCTCAAAAAAACAAAACAAAACAAAAAAAAAACACAAGCTCTTCCCATGTATGATGTTTTGGAAATTTAAAACTCGCAAGTAAAAAAACCAGCATCTGTTTAACAATCCACTAAGGCTATTTTAAAATTAACCATTATAGGTAGTTACTTTAGGCTCAACTTCTCATCTTCAGAGTCAGCACATTCCATTACCTATTAGAAAAGGCATTCTGTATGTGCGTTGAAGACAGATTACATATTACAGTTTCAACAGCATACTACCCAAGCTCTGGAAATTCAGGTCCCAAGTCATTTACTCTGCTTTTGAAGGCAGGGTTCATTCCCAACCCACTAAATACTGACGAAGGATCAAAACAAAGGAGTTCTTAAGACCTTAAGTTTTAAGTTATCATTTTATGCTTGCTACATACCCTGCAACACCCCAAGAAATGCATGCCCTGGCTGGGTGTGGTGACTCACGCCTATAACCCCAGCACTTTGGGAGGTGGGGTGGATCACTTGAGGCTGGGAGTTCAAGGCCAGCTTGGCCAACACGGCAAAACCCCATCTCTACTAAAAATACAAGAATTAGTCAGGTATGGTGGTGTGTGCCTGTAATCCCAGCTACTCAGGAGGCTGAGGCATGAGAATTGCTTGAACCCAAGAGGCAAAGATTGCAGTGAGCTGAGACTGCACCACTGCACTCCAGCCTGGGTGACAGAGCGAGACTCTTGTCTCCCTCAACCCACCGAAAAAAGAAATGCATACCCTAATGACACTACACATTTGAAGGCTACAAAATCTTCCTCCTATAATCAAGAGTGCCCCAGCCCATCCTCAAAATCTACCCAAGCCTATCAAACCTTAATCCACATAAAACCTTGATGAGACCAGAACCAAGTTAGTAGGTTGTAATGAATCCTTAATTCAGTAAGATACTTGACACATTAATAATTAAAAACGATCTGCCAAGGCTAAGTTTTCCTTCAGCTAACTCTGAAAAGAGTTCCTCTTTTCTACTACCTTAAAGAATTCCAGTTAAAAATGACTGCTTTGCGCTCAGGTGCCACATGACACTGTGGTCCCATACAAAGAGAAAGCTAGCAACACTATCTTCTGAGAGAATCACAGTGAGTTAGGGACAAAGAGTCCCTCCTCCTTAAGAATGAAGCCTACAACACAAATCACTGCACCCGGATGCTGACCAGCTCTCAGCCAGAAGTGAGGGTGATGGCCAGCCACATAGCTAAAGGAGTGAGTGCCCAGACTCAGAGAATTCTGCTCCCCAAATGGAGATGAAAGTTGATGCCAGATGCATGCCAGATGCCCATGTTGGAGGCATGGATAATATTATCACACATTCCAATATATTTACTGACACAATTTTTTACACATCCTTAAAATCACTCTCTTGTGATAATTCATGCTTTAAACTGGAACAGGGGAATGTTTGTTATGGAATATCTGTAATATAACAGGTTCATCACTGAGACACTCTTTTTAAAGGAGTGACATACAAAGCTCAGTACACGGGAAGATCCTAACTATACTAATAACGAATCTTATGACATCTTCTAAGACAAAGTGCTGAGGATGAAGAGAAAATGAGAGAAGAATACAGATTCAATGTATTTAAAAGGCTATTTAAAAGACGACACCTCATGATGGAGAAAATAAAGACTTTGAGCTATGCATCTCAACTTTCAGTCCTGAAAACAGGAATTTTAAATATCTACACATGGCTAATCTTGTCCTTTTCTCTTAATTTTTCACTCTATTTTGTTCTTCTTTAGATAGATACATGTAGATTGTTTCTAAAAAGTAAATTCTCCAGAATGAGTAAACAGAGATGAACTGACAAGGGGGATTTTTTTTTTCTTTTCCTTCAATCCCCGAAACGAACAAATTCTAAGAAGTCAGGAAGCTAGTCATCCAGGTAAACATAAAGAGAACAAAGGGAAATATAAATTCTAACAGGGAAAAAAAGGAAATAACATATCAGGTATGAAGTAGGGTAGATACTAGGCAAAGGGTTTCAAAAACACCCAAGTAAAATCATTATTATAAAATGTCACTGCCACTGTTTGACCATGAAACCACAAACTGTTATCAAACTACTAAAGCCAACTTCCTTACCAAACTATCTGAAGCTTATTTAGGAAAGCCACATAAAAATAACTGCTGTTCTAAGTTTTAAGCACCAATTCCACAGCTACTAACTTGGAACTTGGTAAAACAGCAAGGGATTAAAAATACACAGTGTAATTTCAGCTTTCCTGACAAGGAAAAAACGTCTCAGAAACACCACATTTACTTCTTCAAATTTTTAGAAAGATCTCTTTTCAGAAATGGCAAAACATCACCTAATATATATATTCCTCAAGATGACTGCTGCTGAGAATCAATTAAAATGAACAGTTAAGACAGGCATTACAAGCTGGCAACTCTTTGGCTAACTGTTCCAGCAGGAACATGTGCTGTCAGTCCAGAGCACTCTTTTTTCCGTTTTTTATTATAATTATTAGACAATACTTAGAAAGCAGGACATTTGATACGAAACCTCATGATTCTGGCTCCTCTATGAAAATCAAGAGAGTGGGTGAATGGGCTCACGTTATCATGTGGTGAAAACTGGCACCTGAGTTTGCAGTCCCTGGTTGAAGGTACCAATATTTTCAGCCTTGGGTACTAACCTTTTCCTCGACGGCCCTTCTTCAAAATCTGAAGAACTAACATCGTTGCTAGTGGAGGACACTTGGGATGCATCGTCCTTTTCATTCTCTGACTGTTCTGATGCTGGTCCTAATCCCTTAGACTGGTCATTACCAAGGAGCCCTACAGGTGAGAAAAGGGGACAAACACTTAAATACATCACATCAGGAGGCAGCACTTTACCACAGTTAACCCTACACAACGCTGATGAAGACAGTCAAGAATGTGGATAGAAGAGAATTTGAAAGCACACATCCCTTTTGAATGGGTAGAGAAAAAGCAAAACCTCATTCTATTTGAGACCTTTAAAGAGAGTGAAATGCCTAAGAGGGAAACAATTTCAACAGTAAGAAATTTGAGCAGAAATTTGGAATTGTAATACTATACTTCAGGATTCGTTTTTAAAGAGTACATAAACATCTTTTGCAGCTAAAGGGTTGAAAGGAAGAAAGGAGTATCTGTTATCAAACTAGTCACTCTTGAAGAGGTAAATATTGACTCTACAGATACTGAAATCCTTTCTGGAATTGCCTGCAGGAACCAGTACCTGCCACACAAGAAAAGGCATCCTTATCTTTGTAGCTACATCTTAGATATTAACTAGAAATCCTACTCCACTTTTTTTCTTCATAGCCATCTATAAGATTAGATTGTAACCGGATTTGCCTTTGATCATCTCAAAGGATAAGGATTCTCTATGATAGCAGATGATAAGCAGGGGAGTCTTGGTGCTCATGGATGTGCTTTTAGTAACCAAAATATGGAAAGAAGCTGCAGGCCCTTGGGGGCTCTAAAAAGCAGCTGTGTACTAACTGATATGGAAGTATTCTAACCAGCAGTAAGGTCACACTATAGGGAAATGGGTGAATAACAAAGCCTCAGAGTCCCTTACATCAATGTAGGTTCTGTCAACAAGAAGCTTCCACTGATAGACATGTCCACAGCGACTAGACCCGCTGTCCACTATCTAGTCACAACTCTCGAAGGCAACCAGAACTGGGCAGTAGCAGCACCGCTAGCACAGCATCTGCAGTTTAACGGTGCTTGATCTTGAAGCCAAAAATACAGAGTGGCCCCTTGATTTTTGCTCTTCTAGTCCTTCCACCAATTTTATGCAAGCTTCATTTCTCTGTATTAAGTCTTTGTGACTGAAGTATCTCAGAAAGTGACTTCTGTTAGTTATACTAAACACTATGTAGAACACAGTGTTCTATGTATTTGATTAAAAAATACATAAACATTCTGAATGAACATAGTACACATCAACAAAGCCCTGGGACCTGGCTTGTTTCTGCTTGCACTTCCCCAGTTATCTATTTTTACATCATTTCAGAATATGAGTGATAACATGAGGTTGAAAATAAAACACACAGTTATTCACTTCGACTAATGAGGCTTTAAGAGTTGTGACTACAATACAGAAATAGAAACATACAAAAACCCCCAAAGAAAATGCTGGGAGTCTGCACTGTGAGGGCAAAAGGAGACAACTATATGGAAACCTAAGAATCCAAGGATAAAAGCGTGGCCAGTGTTTCAGAGATTGAAGCCATGTTCTCCATTACAGTAGCCACTAGTCATGTGCAGCTACTGATCACCTGAAATATGCCCAGTGTGGATAAGAAAATAAATTTTAATTTTACTTAATTGTAATTTAATATCAGAATGTAACATGTCATTGACAATGTTATATTAATTGTGGAAATGTTTTGGAGTAGATTAAATCAAATATATTAACATTGATTTCACCTACTTCTTTTGAGTGTGACTGCAGAAACTAAAATTACGTATGTAGTTCAAATAATATCTTTACTGATCAGCACTCAGAGCACATTAGTAGTGTCACTATGCGAGTGGGGGATCCCTCCCCCCCACCCAATTAGGATACAGACGACATTTAACTGAGATTAGAGTTGGCCAAGGAACATAATATTTATCTTATCTGTAAAAAGAGAAGATGGATAAATTACCATAGAGAAAACTGAGAATAAAAATGCTGGTTAAAGAACCAGATGTAAAACTGAAAAGGAAAAAAAGAGGATGCACATCGTAAATATGTATCGTCTTGGTTGAGTTCAAATTTTTCTTTTTGCTTTTGAGATAGGGTCTCGCTCTGTTGCCCAGGCTAGAGGGCAGTGGCACAATCATAGCTTACTGCAGCCTTGACCTCCTGGGATGGAGAAATCCTCCTGCCTCAGCTGAGACCGCAGACACATGCCACCATGCCCAGCTAATCCTTGTATTTTTTGTAGAGACGGGGTTTCCCCATGTTGCCCAGGCTGATCTCAAACTCCTGGGCTCAAGGGATCCACTCACCTCAGCCTCCCAAAGTGCTGGGATTACAGGCATGAGTTACTGCACCTGGCCTGAAGTTTCCTTTTTTCAATAGCACAAGGTGGGAATAACATAATGGAGAATAAAGCACAGAAGGCAAAAAAGGGATCAATTCTGAATTTATCCATTAATTTACTTAACAAATACTATATGCCAGGGCACTGGGGATACAGGTTAATCAAAATCTAAAATTAGGAGAGACAGACAAACACAGACATATGCATCACTCAGTAGTAAGTGAAAAAAAGAATGTGATGGAGAGGATAATGAGTGAGCCAATGGAGCCAGCCGGCAAGCTTGCAATACCAAAACAAGAACAAGAAAGTTGGGATTTGCAGTAAGCCTAAAAACACGGAGTGGTGATGGATGAAGAGGACAAGGAGGAAGAAGAGCTATATTGGTATAAAAAACGAACTAAATAAGGACTAGGAGCAGCTCAGGAAGACTGGGAAGGGTTCCTATACCCTTTGGTACATAACAGCAGCTGAAGTCTTAGCTGAATAAGAGGTGAATGCATGAAAGAATGACTGAACAAATGATTTATCAGTAAGTAAGAAAGTTAAGCTTTTTGATGACAGCTTTGCTTCTGTCCTCCTGACAAAATGAATCTGGGTGACTGTAAAGAGAAGTGATTCCCAAACTTGAGCATGCATGCGAATCACCCCCCAAGTGTCCCCATTCTAACACATTCCCAGGTGACACTAATGCTGCTTTGGCTGCTCTGGGGACTTGTTTTTGGGGGGGGGGGGGGTGCAGGGGGACAAGGTCTTGCTCTGTCACCCATGCTAGAGTGCGGTGACATGCTCACAACAGCCTCAGCCTCCTGGGCTCAAGCAGTCCTCCTAGGCTCAAGCCAGCCTCCCGAATGGCTGGGACTACAAGTGTGCACCACCACGCCCCACTAATTTTTTCTTTTTTTTATACATGGGGTCTTGCTTTGTTGCCAAGCTGGTCTCAAACTCCTGGGTTCAAGTAATCCTCGCCCATTTCGACCTCCCAAAGCGCTGGAATTACAGGCGTGAAAACCGCACATGGCCTCATGTACCTTTTAGCAATGATTTTGCAGAAAAAAAAAGACACTTGCCGGCAAAATGTCACAAAGTTACAAGAATCAGCCAACGTGACAAATAGAGACTCAAAAAAGTAACAGGTTGGAAAAAATGTGCATGTCTAAGAAGCATAAATGTAAAGAGACGTGTAATGTTCTCCCCAACTACCCTCTCACCCTGCAAATCAATTGCTTAAGTATAAATTAGGGGTAATTTTATGAAGAGATTTTACACATAAAAAATACCTAGAAATATTAAACAATTTTATGTGAGCAAAATGCAAAACAGATAAGGCTACTCTGATAAGGCATGACTGAGCAAAAAGAAATCAAAGTACTGACTCCATTGTTCCAGGCCCTTATCTAACTAAATCTTCCGAGAACTCCAAGTTTTCCACCATTCTGAGGATTGCAATAAGTACCTGAACTAGAAGAGAATCACATTCACGTTCCAGATTCATAAAATGAGGCCCATACATAAGGAACTGCCTTTATACAAATTAAAGGGCCATAGGCTCCCCTCTCCCCCCATCTTGAGACAGAGTCTCGCTCTGTCATGAGGCTGGAGCGCAGTGGCACAATCTTGGCTCACTGCAACCTCCGCCTCCCAGGTTCAAGCAATGCTCCTGCCTCAGCCTCCTGGGACTATAGGCATTCGCTACCAAGCTCAGCTAATTTTTGTAATTTTAGTAGAGACGGGGTTTCACCATGTTGGCCAGTACGGTCTTGATCTCTTGACCTTGTGATACAACTGCCTCAGCCTCCCAAAGTGCTAGGATTACAGACGTGAGCCACTGTGCCTGCCCAGGACCATAGATTTTACTGGTCCTTACGAAGGCACAAGACTGACTGTATTCTGCACGTGATCAACTTTTTCAATGTCAGTACTTCCATTCTGTATATATCAGCCCAGAAAACATTTACATTTATTAATAGTCAGACAGCCTACATGGTTGAATAAACCTGGGCTTTTTCTTTATCTAACCCCCCCGCTGGCGACCAATCTCCACTGTACTGGCTACCACATTTCATTTTGAATGTTTTAAGCCCAATCATACAGCCTGCCCAATCCAGGAGGGCCAGGTCAGCAAGATGGAATATGATGCCACAGGGCAACAGAGCCATTATTATAACATTAGCCAAGCTAATGTACTGCCTTTTCTCTCTCCTAACAAAGCCCTGCCACCAATTGTTAAAATTATTATTTTTAGTCAACGAGAAATAATGAAATGGCATCCCCTCCTTCACACACACAAACCGTTTTTATTTTTCCAACCCCCTCCCCCACCCCGACCAACACAAACCTTTGTTGGGGAGAGGAGGTTAAACAGAGGAAATTGAATGAATGGCCCAAAGAGTCAGTCTATCCCATTAGCATTTGTTCTCCTCTATTAATATTCAGTAGGTTGAACTTAAATTAAACCATGTCTATTGTCTTTCACAAAAGCAATAAATATGAGCTGAAAATTGTAAATCATTGCAGTAAAAGGCAGCTTGGTTACTGTGCCTGCAACCTCAGCTAGTCACCATCAGCTGACGGGAGAAGTGCGTCTGGGATCCAAGACCATTTAGCCACAAGGCAGTGTCCATTTGTGCAGCTGAGAACTCTAAAGAAACTGAACACAACAGGACCCTGCCATCAGCAGCTCTGCACATTCAGGAGCTCTTCACCCCATCTCCCAAATTAGCAATAAATGAAAAGACCGCACAAAACAATGCAACAAAACAGGCTTCTTTCTGAGTCTGGAACAGGAGCATCAAAATGGAATAGGAATTCCTGTTGTTCTTGGTAACTGGAGATACTAGTGTATGGCTATCTCCCTCTTGCCTTATATGATGGGCATTGGGAAAATTGAAACACAAATTAGGCCAAAGATTCCTTTAGCTGAAGGAACTTCTAAAGCAACCGATGAGAACAACAGATTTCAGAACACAAATGTATGGACAGAAGACAACTCTTTTCTAATGTCTGGAAAAAAAAAAGGGACTAGAGCATGTAGTCTGTATCATTTTATGATGTTTTAGACACAAAGAAGTTTTACCGGTCCTCTCTCATTAGCTACACATACATGACAATAGAAAACTAAAGGAAAAGCCAATGGCTCTATTCCACAAAAGCAATGCCAAAAGAAGGGTTAAAAAGAAAGGAAAAACAAGGAGAGCTTTGAGGCTGTTCCAGGGCTTCTAAAACATCTGGAGCACACCAAAGTCATTAGCATATTAGGGTGAGTCAATGTATTTAGCTTTGTTGTAGAAAAGATGCACAAAAGGTAATTCTGTATTATAGAGCCAATGCCGTCTGTCACCCTGTCACTGTGAGACAAGGTTATCACATTACATATCAAACAGTCAAGCATCCAAAGAGAGCTTTCATTTTCAGCAGCAATTTCTCTGTGTGTGTGTGTGTGTGTGTGTGCAATTTAAGATGACAGAAGAATTATAAAAGCAGCCCCCATGGCTGAGGTAGGGCCCTCTCTGAGGTCATCAGAATGCATGGTTTGCTGCCACTGATAGTGAAAAATAAATGTTATGTTCACTCAAGTTTTACAAAGAGAAAAAAAAATGAATTGCTTTTTAAGCAGGGTAGGCATTCCGATGCCAGGGCAGATTTGGCTTTGGGCCTGCTTGGCATGGTCAATATGAACATGGAGTTTGCCCATCACTGTACACATGCAGGTCAGCATGTGAAGCTTCCAATGGAGCACAGAGCTCCAGGGAGAGGGGCGAGCAGGGCACAGGGTCTGCAGAGCACAGCCCAGGCTTGTCCACTGACATGCTCACCAGATCAACACACTGGTGTGACTGAGAACAAATGCCAAGTCATGAGGCAGGATGTCGGTGGCACACTTGTGGTCAACGAGGCACAAATGAAAGTGGTTTCATACCTCGGCTTATGGAAAATAATTATCCCTTTCCCTTATGAGACCAGCCCCTGAGCCGACTAGGGCTCCCCTTTGTCTACTGTCAAATCAGCTATGGAGATTTCCCATTCCGGTCAAGAAAAGACAATCCAAAAACACCCCCACCCATCACTACTTAAAACAGTCCCAAGATTTCGAGGCAGGAATGGGGAGGATGAATAGGCGGACGCGGGGGACATATTTTTGTTACATTTAACCCCTGCAAAAACAGATGTAAATACTGATTTGTAAATCAACAATCTCACAAGAGCTCTCTCACCACCACCAGAATCCGCCCCCACGACACACCTTCAACAATCTACACCTCTTTTGCATGCACAATTTTTTGAGAAAGCATTAGATACTAAGACCTGACACAGTGCTCATTATTAACATGGAAAAGTTGGGTCACTGGGTAGATAAGGAAGATGTCTGACTCTATCCTTTTTTTCCTATTTCAGAACCATGTAAATGACTCTTTAAGATAGAACCCTGGGCCCCAGAAGGCAATAAACGCCTTGAGCTACAAAGGAACAAACCCAGCAGACATCTCCTATTTCCTCAGAGGAAGAGGTAAGCAGAACACTGCTACTACTAGAATGGGCCCCATTCTGGCTATCTAGACCCCAAATGAGTAAGAACCACCAAAAGACAAAAGATCTCCCCTTCGTACATCCTAACCAACAATCCCAGGGGGACAGAAAACACTGCTCACTGAAAGGCTCCAACAAAAGTAAATAAAAATAGACAACAAGGCTGACAGTTTAACTTTATTCAACACAAAACCTCTCACAAAAACAAAGAGCCGTGATCTTCATGAAAGATTTCCCAAACAGACCAGAAGCTATTTAAACTCTGATGATCACCACTGTGAACATAATTGTACTGCTCATTTTGGCACAACTCCCTGTTACTTCTTTGGGGCAAGGGCTCATCCTCCCCACTCTCTTCCCCTCTTCACTCCTTCTTCATCCTTAATATGACCTTTATAACAATCAGAACAAGTACAGTACCTAGAATAATAATAATGACTGAATTATAAACACGCACGATGCTCTACAATCAGCAGTTCTAGTTTTGTGTCCAATCCCATGACTACTCTATCCCAGGCCGTAACTGCTCTGGGTCCACACTTCATCTCAACACCCTTTTAATTTTACACTGACAACCCAGTCAAACACACACCCACCAGACAACCCAGTTATAAATACCCACCAAAATATAAATCCCTGGAATCCCCTAGGATATGTAACTCGAGCTTCTATCAGCTCATGAAAAGAATTCCACACCACAGAGGACCCAGAACTGACCACCTCCAAGGTCAAAAGCTGCCTACAGAAGAAAACTGACTCAAGGCGACAGTGGGCTTAGGCTGATGTGTAACCATGAGCGGCAGAACAATGGCATCACTGCAGAGCAAGGGAACTCCGTCACATGAAGGAGACGGAAACACAAGGGCATTTTTTTTTGAGATTTTTTCTAAGACAGATAAATGAGCCCAACATGTGGAAAGTCTTGTGTTCAGATAAACTAACAGGCCCAAATTTGATTTCTCATCTCACAGAATTTGCACTTCTCAAAGGGAGATGTCCATGAACACAGCATGTTCACAGATAGCTAACGATATTCTTCTACCTTCAAGTAATTACAAGTGTGTATGTACTTAGGTCTCTAAAGCTTCCTATCATCTTTACCCCACAAATGTAAGGTACCAAAAGAAACCAGGTATCCAATTTGAGCCAGGCTCTCCAAAGACAGGCAAAGCTGCTGCTTTAACTCAATCGACAAGTGCCATAAAGTTATCGGTTTGTGTACTAATCTGTAATGATAAATGGGCAAAGCTCCACAAACTTTGTGTCCTGACTGACACCATAATTTGTAGATAAATAAACAGCCACACCCTTTGCCCTGAAACCTCTCTGGGCTGCCTTCATTCCCTAGGATAAAAGCAATCTCTTGGAAGTTCTAAGTTCTGTTTTCTTTGTAGCATGACTAGGAGGGACAGTAGTTCCCCTGTTTCCCTTATTACCTCACTCACATATCAAGAAATCAACTGCCCTCCTACTTTTCAAATGAATATATTCAGAGAGGATTAAGTAGTCCATTCAAAGTTAAAAAAAAAAAAAAAAAACCTGCTGACAACAAATAACTTCAGAAAGGCCTACTGCCTCCCAGAGCAGCATTCTTTCCACTACTGAAATATAATGAATGGAAGCAGTACAGAAAGCAGCACTATAGGAATGTGGCCATGGAATCTGCTAAGATTTGAGGCACCAAACATTGAAGGTTCCTCAAATTCATCTGTGTTTACAGACAGTAATACAGACATGAATTAATGCATGAAATTCGGGAGAAGAATCAAGAGCACTCGAAGTTTAAAGCTTTTAGGTCTCAATCCAGAACCACTTCAGGTCTCAGGATCTATCTGCATGCCTCAGTTTCCTCCATCTTTCAAGGAAAGGTGATGGAGGTAGAAAAAGAAAGGATTAACGGAAATGAAAGCAAACATGCTGTTTATGAAGGAAACCAGAACTATGGTGAGGATGAACTAATTAACTTTAATCAAACATTTATTTTTAAATGCTGGGAAATGATCAGATAAATTGGTAATAAAATAAAAGGGACCAGCTATAGCTGGATGGCATTCAGTCTCCAGAGAAATGTCTAAAGTCATACAAGCCTGACTGAAACTGCAGCTTTGGCCAAAATGGTCAACAGAGCTTAATGCTTTAAGAGCGACATTAATTCTCTCTTGTAAATTTCCACAGTGCCTTTGCAGGAGCCACCATTGCCCCTAGGGAGGATATCAAAGCTAAAAGAATATTAATATTAAGCAAATCGCAACACTTTTTACATAGTCTCTCATATATATATATATATATATATATATAGCACCTTGCCATCCACAATGGATTTAATCAGGACCCCAGCAGGGAAACCCACAAAGGCCTATTTCTCCAACAAAAGCCATACCAGCCTGAAACAAATCTAGAGCTATTTGGTTTGTCTTTTATTTATAGGAACAGACCTTCTATCCCAGGTTCCTCAAGATAAGCCACCAAAAACTGCACCTGACAGACCCGTGGAGCAGCCATCCTCAGAGCCGGATCATTGCAGAGAGACAGAGAGGAAGAAGGACAGAGGGAGGGAGGGAGGAAGAGCGCAGTGAGGCAGGCTCCGGAGCACTTGTCAACAATCCTCCCCTGTACGTAATAAGCAAGCGGCAGTGCAGATTCCGCGCGGCAATAGGACGGCCAGAACAGCAATGGGGCCGAGGGGGAGGGGAGGCAGCCAGGAGAGAAGGTTATTTATGTGCAAGGGAGGGAATCGAACACCAAAGAGGAGGGGTCTCCGGCTGGCTCCCCCCACCCTGATAAATTAAAATGAGAAAAAGGAAAAGAGCCACTAGCTTTTCATCCTGCCATTTCCCCAACCTGCAATGCAGACAAATCCGAAGTATAGAATTTCTGACATATGGGGGGGAGGGGGACATTCACAGTTTAATTGTGCACACTTTTGTGTCCCCAGCCTGTCAGATGCCCCCACCCCATTGCCAAGCACACCCCACCCCCACAGACAGCGGACTCCAGGGCGCAGTTTCAATGGCATCCCTTTTTAATATCATAATCTGTGTCATTCAGCACTTGCCTTTTATTTATTTTTATTTGTTTTTTTGGCTGGGAAACCTGGGCAGCTCTCCAGACAGACTGCAGAAATCTCTTTCCACATGCTCCTCCTCCAGCCCGCCCTCCCCCTTACTCTGATTCCAGCTTCCACGGAGCCTCATTACTTATGAAGTGACCGCATGGGCCACCGCTGCCCCCACCAACAACACAGGGGCACCCCTCCCCCTGCCCTGCGCAGGCCCCTCCCCGAGGCACATAAATTGATCTAATCTAATCAAACAGAAGCTGTTTTCTCTCATTGTTTCTTGAGGATCTTTCACAGAACTGGCTCTGTGGTCTGGCAGCTGCTGGGAGGGGTGAAAAAGGCAGGAGTCCAGCTGAGGGCTGGCCAGCTCCCTGGCCTCAGACAACTGGAGTACACATCTCCTTTCATATGTTATAGCTTTTTGATTTTTAAAGTCAATTCTCTTGAAGCCTTTCTTTGAACTTCAACCAGCAATGATAATGTCCAAAACACATGCTCTCAACACTACCACACGCTTCTCTTCATGCCCTTCCAAGGGGAGGAAGATGGTGGCCAAGTCCACATGGCACTGGAAGTTTTCCTCAGATGCATCCAGAGGAAATGGAAACATGCCTTACTAATACTTTCAGTTTCTTCTTTCCTAGTTGTTGAACCATCTAACGAGGCCCTTCTGGGTTCTAATACTTCACACACAGTAACTTATTTATACCTCACAAAAACCCTGAAGGTAGATGTCAACTTTGCTCAGGAGTGAAGTCACCCAGGCTAGCGGGTATTCTCTCCACAATGGCCAACTCTTGTTTCCTAAATAATTAAAGCTCATGAACATGCCACAACTTCTTACATCAAAAATATATAAACATAAATATATATATACATATACATAAACACACACACACACACACACACACACACACACACACAGACATCAGGAAGGTAGATGATGGTCCTCCTTAGTGTCTAGTTGATATCCACCACTTTAAAATCATAATTATACATAGGGCCTCAGAGATACTCTACTACAATTCCCCCACTTCATAGATGATGAAACTGTGTCTAAAAACAAGTTTGTCTCTTAGCAAAGGTCACAGAGGTAGCTCCTATGTCTCAACAGACAGGAGGCTATCCGAGAACCCAGTGGCACTGGGGAAGAAGGGGTGGGGTAACCTCAATATACAATTCCCTACAGAACATAGAAAGCTGGAGAAGAGTTGCTCTCCAATGGTTGCCAGGGTGAGCCCCCAGAGCAGACCCTTATTTAGTGCTCTACAGTGCAGCACGTTCCTGTTAACAGTGAACAAGTGTTTGGAATGCACCCCACTACAGCGTAAGTCATACAGAGTCAATTAAAGGACATTCAGGGGATGACTATTTGGCCTTTTTCCTCTTCCTTCTACTGGGACATGTCTTTTGGCTGCTTCAATGATCAACAGCACCCAAAGCAGAGAATTGGAAAGAAGACCTGAGGCAGATATTCTGATTATGCTAATTCTCAGCAAGGTTGGTAAGAAAAGTAGAAACGCCGAGACATAAACAGTTGGCCAGAAATGAAGTTTCAGAATCACGTATGATTAGTGGTTTTCCTGAACACCCCCAGTTCTGTCACTCAAACACTCAGAGTGCACACAGGCATCAGCACTAATAAAACACTATCTGCCCCTTTCCTATCTCCACTGCTTCCTCCTCTTCTAGTCAACTAAAGAGAAACGGGTATTTAAATTTTAAGAAATAAAAAAAGCCTGACCGTCGTCATTACTTCCTGATCATGCAGGCAATATTTCCTAAAACACAGTACATGCGAGTCAGTCCTGTGTCTGTCAGGCCAGGAAGGAGACTTAACAAAACTCTCCGCTGTAAATAGCCATAAGTTTTAGACTGTTTACATGAAATGTTGGTCCCCTACTAAAGAAGAAACATGCAAACTACCATATTAGACTCACAGCATCCTCTGGAAGACCAAGAATAACACTAAGAAATGGGTTCAATTTAGGAATAACAACACAACTTACAATATTTAAAGACAGAGGAGAGGGCGGAAAGACTGGGGAAGAACTTTTCTTTGCTCCATCCACGTTCATTAATAGGATGAAGGCACCACCATCTAAGTTTCAATAGTGAAATATCAGAGCAAGTCATAAATCTTAAACGAAAGTCCTCTGAATAATCAATCCACTTTAATTTTTAAGAATATAAAGAATATCTGAACCCGCAGCCAAACCAAACTACTCAAACATAACCTAAAGCCTTGCCTATGTGCTAACTTTTTAATATTGTAACATAAACATAGATAAATAGCATTTTGTTTCACTGCATTTGATTATAAACTTTACAAAACAGGTTCCAATGGGAATTGGGTTTTTTCCAACTCAACATCAAGTTACTAAGATCCATCCGCGGCCTTGCTTATTATATCGCTTGCCTATCCATTTTCATTATTACACAATGGAGTATTTATAATACTACACAACTGATGAATGGTGGGTATTCCACCATGATTCTCATGTCCAAGGGCATCTAAGGCGCTTCTAGTTTATTGCTATCATGAACCATGTTGCAATTCCTCTCTGCAAGTCTCCTGGAAATCATGCACTAGAGTTTCTCTTAGATAATATTTGGGACTGGAAGTGGTAGATATCCTTGGATATGCAAATGTTCAAATTTACAAGTTGAATGGTAAATCAGTTTCCAAAGCAGGTGTCAACTTTTGATTTTGCACCAGTAATGTTACCACTGGAATCTCAAAATGTTTAAAGACCTTCTATAACATGTCACAAGAGAGACCAAGGAACTCTACTAACTCTAATTCAGGAGAAGTCAGAATTTTCAGATGGGATCTCATATTCACAGTAATTCTATGCAGACACCCAGGTTCACGGCTGCCATCCACCTAATTATCACCTCAACCCCAGGACCAACCCCAGTTGGTGCCTTGGTATTTCAGTACCACGCAATTAATAATTTCCCCAAAACTACTAATCGCAAAGGAGGGGTAGGGTGGTGTGGATTGTCGTATGATAGAAGAGAGTACAAGGTTATGGCACCAGAGAATTTCACATAATATAGAATTGTAATGATCATACAGCATTAGCCATGTATTTGTAATGATATTTCTGTGTTATATGGATGAAATTACGTAGTATTGACCATATCACATAGGGTGTGATAAAAATTAATGCAGAAAGGTGATCTACTGTGCTAATATTTGACTTTCAAAAACATCATTAAAGTGTGGGCACTCTGTGGCAGCAGTATAGTAATAATAAATGTTACCTGTTGGAATTTTATTTAAATAAAAGTTAATACACTGGCACTATACCAACCAGAATTAGGTACACACAGAGTCTGGCTTGAATGCTTTCCAAGAAGGCTTGGTAATTCCTGAAACACCAACAATGCTGAACTTTGTAATGCAAGTGGCTGACCCGATAGCTAACATGTCAACAAGGCCACACCGTACAATTATAAAATAATACCAATAATTACAAGAACGTAGTAGGGTGACCCGGACTGGGTGATGGTATGCAAACTCGTGAAACTAACTGGGTTGTTAAGGCCACAATTAAAGTAGTTGTTCCAATTCAGAAGCTATCAAAAAAGACAACACTGTAGCCCTCCTTATCCGGATTTTAGATTTCCAAGGTTTCAGTCAGCCATGGTCAACCAAGGTCGGAGAATATTAAATTTAAAAATCCCCAAAATAAACAATTCATAACTTTTAAATTGCACACCATTTTGTGTAGCATGCTGAAACCTTGAACTATCCTGCCCAGGACGTGAATGATCTGCACTGTACAGTATTTATGTATAAGCAAAAAACACAGTATATATAGGGTTTGGTAATAGCGACAGTTTCAGGCATACACGGAGGGTATTGAAATGTATCATCCATGGATATGGGCGGACTACTGTATTCTACATGAATTTTTTAAATTAAAAAATACTGACTTATTTGATAAACACCTTGCACTAAAAACCTTAGTGGATCATAGCACACACAGCTATGATTAAGAATGATTAAGAAAAATCATATGACTTCTCTCTGCCTCAGTTTCCTCACCTGTTAAACGGAAATAAGGACAACACTGGTGTTGGAGGCATTAATTACACAAGTAAAAGGGTTTGTGTTACACAGTAAACATACAGGGCTACCTACATGCATTCATGGTAATAAAACACTCAAATTTTGGTTCAATATATATTGTTGGCTTTTTGGCTGGAAAAAGAAATACATAATAAAATGTACTTAACATATTTGAAGGTGATCCGGTTAATGAATTTTAAAAGGTGAACACAGAAATAATGCCAAGTCAAACAAGATGATCAACCTTTTTCAGAATATTTTGAAAACATTACTCAATAGTATAAAGTAAAATTGAACCAGAATCACAAAAAAGCTGTTTACCTACTTAGGAATAGTGAAGAAAGGAAAACTGTATATTAAAAGCACTGAGGACACCTGCGGTGGCTCACGCCTGTAATCCCAGCACTTAGGGAGGCCAAGGCAGGCAGGTCACAAGGTCAGGAGATTGGGACCATCCTGGCCAACATGATGAAACCCTGTCTCTACTAAAGTACAACAAATTAGCCAGGCATGGTGGTGCACACCTGTAGTCCCAGCTACTCGGGAGGCTGAGGCAGGGGAAGCACTTGCACCCAAGAGACAAACACTGCAGTAAGCTGAGATCTCACCACTGCACTCCAGCCTGGCGACAGAGCTGAGAGCAGTGGCTCATGCCTGTAATCACAGCACTTTGGGAGGCCGATGTGGGCAGATTACCTGAGGTCAGGAGTTCGAGACCAGTCTGACCAACACGAAGAAATCCCATCTCTACTAAAAACACAAAATTAGGCCAAGCATGATGGCTCACACCTGTAATCCCAGC
The DNA here is from genome assembly GCF_029281585.2 of Gorilla gorilla gorilla. Taxonomy (NCBI): domain Eukaryota; kingdom Metazoa; phylum Chordata; class Mammalia; order Primates; family Hominidae; genus Gorilla; species Gorilla gorilla. The sequence goes on along the minus strand of NC_073229.2, from coordinate 33,087,812 downwards.
ACTTTGAGAGGCTGAGGCGGGTGGATCACAAGGTCAGCAGATCGAGACCATCCTGGCTAACACGACGAAATCCCATCTCTGCTAAAAATACAAAAAATTAGCCGGGCACAGTGGTGCACACCTGTAGTCCCAACTACTCAGGACTCCCTGAGGTTGCGGTGAGCTGAGATCACAAGACTGCACTCCAGCCTGGGCAACAAGAGCAAAAACTCCGTGCCCCCACCACCCCCAAAGAAAGCATTGAAACAAAGGGCTGATAGGTCAAAACTGAAGAGTGAGTAATCACCTTTTCGAATTTCTGACTCTGACAAAAGTAGTACTCTCATATGCTGCTAGTGTGATTAACTGATAAAATCTTTCAAAAGAGCAACCTGGAAATGGAGGTTAACAAATCTGTAATCCAGTAATTTCTAGAAATTAATACTAACAAACCAATAACAGAAGCAACGATTTGCTTCTAATAATTAGTTTGTTGGTTAACACAACAAATTAATGACAGAAGCAAAAATTTCTATGTAGCTTGTTTTAATTATTTTGTCGCTTCTTTGACTGGTTTAAATTCTATGTCCATTTCCCAAAAAAAAAAAAAAAAAAGGAATTATTCTACGTCGGTTTCCTGGGCCATGCAATAGACCGATTAGCAATGCTTTGGTTCTGAATTACTGCATGAAGCCGCTGGGGTAGCTGGGTTGAGTCCTGCATGTGCGGCAGCTGACACATTCTCTCCACTACTTGACCCTTGGAGCTTCAAGGCCTTTGCACATGCTGTTCCCTTTTCTGACTATTCTCTCCTCTGCCTAGAGAGCGCCTGCTCCTCTTTCCATTTGACAGGTGTTATTCCAGTACAATTTCAAAACGTACGAAGGTAACATTTACCCAACTGTCATGTTCCTTCAAGAAGAAGATTTAGTCTTGCTCATCTTTTGTTTTGCTTTGAGACAGGGTCTTCTCTGTGTCCCAGGCTGCAGTCGAGTAGCGCAATCTAGGTTCACTACAGCGTCGACCTTCCGGGCTCAACCAATCCTCCCACCTCAACCTCCCAAGTAGCTGTACTACAGGTAGGCACCACCACACCCAGCTAATTTTTTATATTTTTTGTGAAGATGGTGTTTCGCCAAGCTGCCCAGGCCTGAAGCGATCCTCCCGAGGCACCCCAGCCGCACAAAGTGCTGGGATTATGAGCATGAGCCACTGCATTCGCCTTGCTCATCTCAATAACCCTCCAATGCTGCATTGCATTTATGCTGTCAAAGAGTAAGCTGTGTCTCAAGGCCAATCCAGGGCTGCGTAAGCCTGAGGTGCTCTTATCTGGGAAGTCCCACCCTACGTACAATGCACCTAACATTCAACATTCTCTGGGAAAGGCAAATGTGTCAAAGAACTCTCTTTATGTTTGAAATTATTAGACTAGAAATAGCTCATATACTTTACAATAAATTACGAGATCTCAGCACTCACTGATTAAAATGAGAAATTCCTGGGAAGTAGAAGACCTCATCTTCAGATTTTCAGATGAAATATAATTTCACGAGCACTGAATTTAACAAGCAGAAATCTAGACATACGATGTTTTCTAGATACTTGGGCCTTTATTAATTACAATTTTACAGTTTTTGTTTTTTTGTTTGGAGGCTGATTTTGTTTCTGTAACTAAAGCAGTTTTGCATCTTTCTCAAAATATGTGCCTTTTATATCCTGCTAACGTAACCTCATTCTGTTACTAAACATTTAAATAAATGTCAAAACTACCTAGAATCCTCCTCCTCTTATTTACGCAGTGAAATCATCCAAGTCCCAATATACCAGTAATCACTGTTAACAATTTCGTGTATATTCTTCCTGGCATTTTCCTTAAAAGCTTCATACATCATGGAGAAGACCAGAAATAACCCAAGTGCTGCAACGATAAATATGGAACATCATTTATGGTATTCTCTCCAGTGGCAATCTTTTACAGTTTTCTGAAATCTTGAATTTTTCCACAATTCAGATGACTTTCTTTAGTAATATGGTGAAAGGCAATTTTAAAATTTACATGGTATCACAGGGAAACTGGCTGTGTCAACAGCACAGAAGTAGAGTCAATCACAAGAGAATTAATGATGGAAATGAGATGGAGCTACCAACATTATTTACGTGGAGCTAAGGGAAAACCTACATAAGGTAAATGACAAAGGTAGACAAAGATAATTTTGAACTCAGCAATAAATTGCTAGGCTGTAGTTTATTATCTTCTCAATATAGTGGCACAGATACCATGGGCAAACATATTCTAACATTGCCCAAAAGACTAAAAGGCATTTGAGTAAAATATCAATTTTTTTTTTAACTTTGTCAGAATTGTCTACATAACACACCATGAGGATAGCTGAAAGAATACCCAGAAAGACTTCCTGCCAAAAGCAAGAACACAGCACAGGGATACACAGGAAGAATTTCACCACCATTTCATGCGTATCCTGTCTCTATGGCTGCACTACTGATAGCCTCTATCCACGCATGGCTTTTTAATTTTACATTAACTAAATCAAATACAAAATTCAGTCTCTTGGCCAGGCATGGTGGCTCACGCCTACAATCCCAGCACTTTGGGAGGCAGAGGCTGGCAAATCACTTCAGGTCAGGAGTTCGAGACCAGTCTGGCCAACATGGTGAAACCCCATCTCTACTAAAAATACAAAAATTAGCCAGTCGTGATGGTGGGTGCCTGTAACCCCCGCTACTTGGGAGGATGAGGCTTGAGAATTGCTTGAACCTGGGAGGTGGAGGTTACAATTAGCAAAGATCGCACCACTGCACTCCAGCAGCCTGGGCAACAAAGTGAAACCCTGACTCAAAAAAAAAAAAAAAAAAAAGTCTCTTAATCACAACAGCAAAGCTCCAAAAGTTCAAGCATCACAGGTAGCTAGTGGCTACTATATAGGACAGCACAGACACAGAAGTTTCCAACATCACACACAGTTCTAATGGGTAGCAATGACCTATACTGTTGACCATGCTGACCAACATGTCTGCAGCAGTCCCTCATCCCTCTGTCGTCCCGTTACAAGCTTAGAACCCCCTCCTCACCACCTCCCCCATAAACAGGGCAAGTCGGACAGAAGGTGATTCCTTTTCAGGGGGCAAATGCAGCAGCAGGCTGACAAATCACCTTAAATTTAGCAGCAGATGGCTCGAGGTTGGTAATCAGTCTAGCTTGTAGGGGAGGGGAGAAGGGGAAATAGAGATTGGAACTGTTAAAGAGCCCCAGGCTTATTCAGAAAACTAAAAACTGTAGGGAAAACTTCGTATACAAACGAATATCCCAAAGGGTGATTTTTATTAGAAATGGTTTTAGGCCACCTTAATGTGGCTTGACAGTAAAGGAAGGACAGCAATCATCAACTAATACTCTGGACAAAGTGCCACTAAAACCTAGGCCAAGTTGGACTCACATTTTGCCACCTCCAGACACACACACACCACTCTGGGATCACTGCACTGGTGCCTTCACACACCAAAGGACAGGGTCAGTAGCCATGAAGGGCACATTTCCTCCAGAATACTTCTCATTCGCTTCCCTCCACATTCTGCAAAAGCATCCAAATGCTTCCCTGACCCAAAAGCATGATAGAGCCACCAAAGTGGGAGAGCAGCAGCATGCCTTCAACACCCCAAAGCCACTCACCACTGAAACAAAACCAAATGAGACAAAGAGATCTAGTGTTTTGTTTTACATAAGGAGGATGCCAGTGAAGGCACGCCTTGCTCCCAGACACCCAGTTACTGGTAGAACTAGAATTACGATCCAATGTCAGTGCCCATTCCAACATATCAAATTTTTGATGCACTCAATATTGCTTGAGATGGCTACAGTCCAGGAATTCTGGTTTAATATGATTTGACAGATTGCAAAGTGAATGGTTGCATAACACAGCCTTTATCATTTCTAAAAAGCTGCCTAAAATAGATAGGCCTTAAGAATTTTCTTTTGTTGACCCTTAGAGCTTGTTCCCATCGGATGCTCTCCCACAGTCACTTTCTCCCCTCTGTCTGTCTCAGGCCTCCCCACTGACCCAGCTGGCACAGATCTAGCCTCCATTACATGCCACATGCTGGCTCTGAAACTCTCTGCTAGGGCTCCTCAGAGACTTCAGAACCCAGTAGTCTGTGGGGTACCCCTCCTATACAAACCTAACACCGACTACGCCTACAGGGCAGCTTTCACCAACACCACTGAGGATGCCTTGCTGGGGAAAACTAGAGAGGCAATCCTTCCTTCCATGCTTGTCAGGGCCGCAGCACTCTCAGCTCGCCAAGTCCTAGGGTGAAGCCTAATTACAAGACATTGGCATTCAGAACCCAGAAGGGGGCAAACCAACTTGAAAACCGTTCCTTAGGTGTCCTGCTTCATGACAAAGCTACAGCACAAATAGGAAGTCACGGGGTACTGTATATCTACAACCTCAATAATGATCGCCCTTTTAAATGTTTACATTCTTCCAGGCACTTAAGAACCTGAAATAAATCAACTGCATTCGTCGTAAGAATACCACCTCTGAGGAAAAAAAATTAGTATCCCATTTTCTGAGACGGAAAACAACAAACCAAACAGATGGTGGTATCAAGTTTGTCGGTTTTCTGAACCCTTGGTGGGACCCTGGGCTACACTTACAGGGATGACAGTGTGATCCTTCCACAATTTCCACTAGCAGAGCTGGAGGACTGCGGCCTACTGGACCTGAGCTGGCAGAAGGGTAGATGCCCAGCCATTCTCTCCAGGAAATCTCTGATGGTCTGTATTCATGGATCCAAGGACAACCCAGTCTTCCTTCAGTTTTACAGAGCACACATGAGAAGGCCCAGCTTATGTTCCCAGAGATGTCCTGAGTTCTGTCAACAACTGCCTACCCCCACAAAAGGACAGGCAATCCCTTGCACAGAGTTTCTCACAGAGGGGCTAAGAAATCGGCCAGCAGGGATGTCAACATCCACTACCAAGAACAGCCACTTGATGGCAATCTTAACCTATTCCCTTGGAATTCGTCCATAAAGGGAGACCCCAGAAGGCTAGAAGCACCAAGCATGGGCTGCACAACGTGGACAGAGCTAAGAAGGACGTCCCTGCTTGACCTGAGTGTGCGGCAGTGCGGCAATGAACGGATAGAGAACCCCACACCAACAAGCACTGTTGGGTTCTTCTCCATATCTAGGCTTCTCTGGGGACTAGGCAGAAGTGGCTATAGCCTCTGCAGTCAGACAGCTCAGGAGCATGGAAACCTCTCGAGCTCCATGGCGCACTCACATTGGGTTTCTCATCAGACTGAAATGCAAGTGGACAGATGACAACAAATATGAGAATAAATCAACGGCAAGCTCCTCCTCCTTACTGTGGAAACTTGTTCTCTGAAACAGGGAAGGGCAGGAGGCAGGGGGTGACAAAAGTGGACTTTCCTTAGAAGGTGGGACATCTGTTGAATAAAGCACTCAAGCACTGCCCTCTTCATTTAAGTTGTCAAAGAAGGAAACTAAAAGCCATGTGCCTCTCTAGGAAAAAAGGCTCTCCAGTTAAAAATAGAAATACACTGTAAATTGCTGCACTACACACTTCTATTTTTGGTAGCAGGAAGATGAACTGAAGGGCTCTCTGAAACATCAAAACATCAAAGGGTGGGAGGGGGTCCATACCATCATATTACCATAAAATAGTCCACTGTCTTAGCTAGGATAATGACATGTTTCCACAGAGGGTTCGACCTCACTTTGTGTGGTGGTTTCCCAACTCCTGGCTTCTCCATTTATAAAAAGAGTTCAGGCAGAGTGAAGAGTTTGCCAACATTTTCCTCAGAGGGATTCAGAAAGTGCCAGCTGAGAGCCTTCCAGCTCACCCTTTAAAACTCTGTAACACTTTCCAACTGAGCAAACTGGAAGGCCCTTTCAAATGACACTAGGAACAAAGTCATCTCACGGAGGGTACACTGCTGGGGGAGCCCCTAGGGAACAGACCACTCTAGATTCATTCTTCTAATTTCACTCTCAAAGGAGGCAAGATGCTATTTTTCAAATAAGCATTCAAAAGCATGGGTCCCTTGGTGAAAACCCCAATCACATGGGATGGAAGCAGACTATCAAAAATAACAGTGTTCCAGCCTGGGCAATACAGTGACACCCCATCTCTACCAAAACATTTAAAAATCAGCCAGGCGGTGACACGTGCCTATAGTCCCATCCACTCAGGCGGCTGAGGTGGGAGGGTTGCTGGGGGCGGTGCGCGCAAGCTGCAGTGAGCTGAGATCGTGTCACTGCACTACAGCCTGGCAACAGAAAAAACAAAAACAAACAGTTAAATAAATTGATTAAATATAAAAGACAGTTAAATGACTGCAAAATGGAGACCTTGGACTGCCTTCATGTATCACATGGCAGCATAACTTTGAGAGCCATGGAAAGCTAAAAGGAGACTACCACTTCAGAGACCACCAGAAGCTAGCCTGGGAGCCTCCGCACATGGCCTTCCCTGTCACCGTCACCAAGATGGCAGTACCAAGCATGAACAGGCACCCACCTAACTGCAAAAAGAAAACAGGGACTCAGTTAAGGATTACCCAGATGACAAGGGCAGGGCAGATCACACAGGAAGACAACCTTTCTGTGTATACACAAAAAGAGCTGAACCAGCCATTAGCTCCAAAGCATAAATGAAGCAAGAACACTAGTAACAGGTCAGGGAGAGAAGCTATGGGGTCTGAAAGCATGCGGGGTATGAGTTACCATGCAACACAAAAGACAGCTCTCCTTGGATGTCAATGGCAGGGTACAGGTTTGGCCTTGCCGGTTTATAATCAAGAATGGGATGTCACTGGCGAATATAAAATATTATAAAATATTTATATATTTTATATTATATATAGTTTGTTGTAGAAAAATTATATATATATTTTATAATATATTATAAAATAGCTCATGTTTCTCTCCTCATCCCCACACCTCCTTGAACGATAGACCTGTACTGTTTTTATCATCCTTGGGAAAGAAATTATGAAGAAGCTAAATCTGGGACTCTACAGAAACATTTTAAAGCCTACAGAGGAAGCTAGAAGGATAGATGAGATTTGGCAGCAGGTGAGCTTAAAAATCAAATTGTAAATTAAGGGATTTATGAACTGTAGGGTAATTTCCCAGAAGCATATCTAGTAATCACTCTTCTGGCTTTTAAAGATATACCATACAGGACTCTAAACATTTAAAGTGGCTCAAGTAATAACAGGTTATTTCCAAAAGCTAAGTAAAGGGCCCTCTAAATTTGAGGGAAATCAGATCTAAGACATTCACAAGCACAGCAAAACTACCCTAGTCCATTACAATAAATCTGATAGTAATTAAAGCTACTTAAATCCACATATCACAGAATTCGAAGATTTAGAAAACACATGAAGTCTTTCTCTAGCAGGAGACAATATCACTCTACAAGAAAGAACGTTAATAAATCCTATTCACAAACAAGTCACCTCTGGCTGTAGGAAGCCCTATCTGGTGACCCTGCAGGTTCTTTCCATTCTATTACACGTCAAGAATAAAAAATGGCTGGAAGTCACAAAAGGTAGATAAGATGAATTACTGTTAAACAAATAGGATTCCCTCGACCTCAAAAGTCCTCAAATAATTCCACAATGCTTCCCCAAATAATCTATGACAACAGAAACATCCTTCCAGGACCATCACAACTGCCATCCCCCTGTCAAAAGCAGTCACTCCATCCAGGCTTCTCAAAGGTCAAACAGCTCTAAGGGTTTCCTGACTTACCAGGAAAATGTTCTAGTATCACACAAGCAAGAAAGAAAACATGCTGCAGATTAACATGGAGTTTAATTTAATATACAGTTAGAATGGAATAAAATTGTCACCATGTCCAAGGCCTGCAGAGACTGTAATGTACTCCCCACAAAGTCTTCTGTTGAAGCTCTAACTCCTAAGGTCCATGAGAAGGTGATCGAGGTTAAATAAGGTCATAGGGGCACAGGGCTCTGACCTGAGAGGGCTGGAGTCCTCGCATGAGGAGGAAGACTCAGAGGAACCAGCCAAGAAGAGGGCACTCAACAGGAACCCGGCTGGCCAGCACCTTGATCTTGGACTTACAGACACCAGAACTGTGAGAAACGGAAATTTCTATTATATCAGCAGCCCAGTCTAAGGTAATTTATTATGGCAGCCTGAGCTGACTAATATACAGACTTTCACCACAGCCGCAAGAATATGATTAGCAATCCTATCCCACCACAGGCACACGCACACTGTCTTGGCATCCTCAAGGGCGACAAGGAGATCATGGGCTCCTCACAGGATTCAATCTAACTAAAGACACACTGCACTAGCAAAAGACATGACCTACAGATGTCTCTATAGAGTGCCTCTGGGGAAAAAAGCCAAGTCTGGGACCCTAGCTCCAGAATTTTTAATTATTAACATTAATACACACCCAGGCTGAGTATTCCGAATACTCACAGATTAAAAACAGTGGTGGCTAACGTGCTATACGAGAAAGGTGACACTGAAGACAGTCAGAATGAAGCCTCCTCCAAAGCCCATCTGCTCTGGGTTTACACAACAGTTCAGAACAAAAACCATGATGCCAGTTTAAGAGACAGTCTGACTCTGAGAATGTCATCATCTTTCCAATCGCAGGGTTCTTATTCAACCACTGTGCCTACATAAGCCACTTCTGGAGCTGCTAAGGGGATGCACATGGGCCTCTGGCCTTGAGGCACTTTCAGTCCCCAACACTCTCAGACATCCAGCACATTCTGGACAAACATCATAAACCCATTGATAAGCATAACAGCTCTTAAAAATACAGGCAGTGGTGTTGAGGAACTCCACAATGAGCAAATACATTTAAAGAACTCAACAGGCCAGGCGAAGTGGCTCACGCCTGTAATGCCAGTAGGAGGGGGGATCACCTGAGGCCAGATCTTGAGGTTATAACACCCTACAGCCTGGGTGGCAAACCAAGACTCTGTCTCTAAATAAACCAACAAACAAACATGTCAACTGTACTGAAGGGAGAAGGAGGAACCTTCTCAGCGTGATAGGAAGGTATTTTATCTACACTGGAGTGTTGCTCACTTGGTTATATGTGTACACTTGTCACAACAAGACATACTCGAGATATGTGGTTTCACAGGCTTTCCTTAGTTTAAACACACACACATACACACACACCCACACAGAAGGAGAGAGAGGGAGAGAGAGGGGGAAAGGAAGGGGGAGAAGAACAGGGAGAGGGAGAGGGGTGGGGGAGAGGGAGAGATAGCTATCTGGAGTCAGAAGACCTGGGTTCAAACCCTGATTTGATCACTTCTCTGCTAGGTGGCCTTGTACAAGCTGCTTAACACCTGAGGCCCATTAAATTAACCCCAAAAATATTAGTAAAAGTACAAAAATCATCAATTGAGAATTAAGAGACATAATTTTTTTTTACTTTTTCTTAAAAGCCCAATTCTAATTTAAACCACCAAGCAACATACCTTGTACCTAAACAGGGATGCGATGAATGTGGTTCAGAAAGAAAGGACACAAGGCTGACCCTATTCCAAGAATCTCTATGATAGTGAGACATATCACACAATTATGAATGCACATTCCCTCTGGCAATGGGGAAAATAAGATGAGCTGACATCTGGGGGCCTAGGGTGTCACGGTGTGAGCATTTCTAAAATGAAATCTGGAGTCCCAGTTGGCAGACTCTCAGTCCCCTGAACAGAGAGTGGCACATCCACAGCATGGCAACAAGAGGTGCTGGAAAGGGGGCGGCAGAAACGTGGGTGGCATGCAGGTGGGCCACTGAGCCGTCTGCATGCTCATTCACACAACACAGACTTCGGAGATCCCAGGCACAGGGAAAAGCAACAGTCAACACAAATGAATTTTCCTCTCGAAGTGCTTACAATCTAATGTGGCTAGACACATTAGATAATTATCTATATAAATAATAAATATCTATAAAATAATATCTATAAAAAACTATATCTTAAAAAATCTATTAAAAAACTATATAAATAAATAAATTAGAATAAACACATGCACATGCCCCTCCCTCACAGTACTACAATGTCAGGCAGTGAGAAATGCTGTGCAGACAGACTTCATAAGGTAAAGCGCTAAGGAGTAACAGAGGCAGGTACCCTTTTTACTAGAATGTTCAAGGAACATTCCGGGGTATGGGGGCACTTAAAGGGGAACCTGAAACATACAGAGAGATCAAGTCACATAGATACCAGAAGGGAGAGAATTCTCAATAGAAGGATCAGTGAGAGCTAAACAGAGTATGCTTTGTGTATTTAAAATACCAGGAAGAGGGACAGAGACAATGAGAACAGAGTGATATGGGGGCCCAATCAAGTGGCCAGCCATGAGGATATTTCGCTTTCACATTAAGAGGATAGGCAGATACGCCAGAATCAGAACAGAGCATAGCACAGCCTAATTTGCATTTTTAAAGGTTTATGCTGGCTGCTGCCAGGAGGAATACAAAGGCAGAAGCTGAGCGAGCACAGGGAGGCTGCAACATAACCTAAGCTAGAAAGTATGACAACGTGGAACAGGAGCAGTAGTACAAGTTCAGAATCAAAAGGTACTGTGAGTTTCAAACAGGTTCACTAAGGACTAGTGAAGTGGCTCACACCTGTAATTCTAACACTCTGGGAGGCCAAGGCAGGAAAGAGGATCACTTAAGCCCGGCAGTTCGAGACCAGCATGGGCAACACTGCGTCTATTTGCTGGACATGATGGCACATGCCTGAAGTCCCAGCAACTTGAGTTCAGGGGGCGAGGGGCGGGGGATGTTAAATGGGGAAGGAGCCCGGGCTGCAGTGAGATGTGATAGCCCCCACTGCACTCCAGCCTAGGCAACATAGCAAGACACTGTCTCCAAATAAATAAATAGTAAAACAGGTTAGCTAAAGCTAAATGCAAAAATCTGAAAAAAGAAGTAACAGATGACTCCAAGGTTTTAGCCACCACAACTAGAACAAAGGAACTGCCACTTATTGAAAAAGGGAAGAAGGGGCAAGCGGAGAACAGAAGCAGATGAGAGACCTCACAGATAGTTGGCTTTGGGACATCTTAACTTCATGAGGCCTATCCAAAACAAAAAAAAAATCAAAGTGGGCCAGGCACAGTGGCTTAAACTTGTAATCTCAGGACTTTCGAAGGAACAGCTAAGCCCAGGAGTTCAAGATCACCCTGGACAACACAGGGAGACCCCATCTCTACAAATAATTTAAAAATTAGCCAGGCGTGGTGGCACCCACCTGTGGTCCAAGCTACTCAGGAGGCTAAGGCATGAGCCTGAGAGTCGAGGCTCCAATGAGCTGTGGTCGACCCAGTGTACTCGGGCCTGGCCCACAGAAGAAAATCCTATCTCTAAAAAATAAAAATAAAAAAACAGGTTGGGCACAGTGGCTCACGCCTATAATCCCAGCACTTTGGGAGGCTGAGGCGAGCAGATTACCTGGGGTCAGGAGTTCGAGACCAGCCTGACCAACACGGAGAAACTCCATCTCTACTAAAAATACGAAATTAGCCGGGCGTCTTGGCACATGCCTGTAATCCCAGTTACTCAGGAGGCTGAGGCAGGAGAATTGCTTGAACTTGAGAGGCGGAGGGTGCACTGAGCCAAGGTCGTGCCATTGCACTCCAGCCTGGACAACAACAGCGAAACTCCATCTCAAAAAATAAAATAATAAAATCAAAATGCAGCAGTCAAGCAGGCAGGTGGTGTTCAGGAGATGTTCAATCACGGTAAATGCTGCTGAATGGGCAATTACACCCCAGAATAATGGAAATGTGGCTTGGGCAATCATTACTGACCTTGATAAGTGGCCCAACGTGAGGGGTTTAAAGGTGAATGGCAAAGGAAGGCTGGGGGATATTAATATGAATATAAATAGAAGGGCATGGAGACAAACCCTTTAGACATTTTCTTATGGGGGATTTTGCTATAAACTAAGAGAAAGATACAGCAGGCAGGAGATGCAAGAACAAGTGAGGCTTTACTTTATTATGGGAAAAATAAGAACATGTTTCTACAATGGTGGGAATGAACCAGTAAAGAGAGGTAAATGATGAAGGAGGGATAATTTCCAGTGTGATGTCATGGAGGGGGAGTGATTAATTTCATCCGCAAAGAAACTAGAGAGACCCTTATAGAAAGAGCTTCAGCTTAAAAAAAAAAAAAAATCCCAACCTGGGCATGATGATACATGCCAGTAGTCCCAGTGTCTCAGAAGGTGAGGTGGGAAGACTGCTTAATCCCAGGGGTTTGAGGCCAGCCTGGGCAACATGCAAGACCCTGTTTCAAAGAAAAAAAAAAAAATTCTAGACTACAACAAATTTCCATCCATTTGCCTTCCTCACTTCTTTGAAACTGAACTCCTATAAAAACTGGCAAAAGCAAATAGGATGTAGCAAATAGGCCCAACTAGAGCTCAGACTGCTCTCCCTCCCTTCTGTCTCCCTACACAGACCACCTCCTCCGCCCTATAGCCCTACACATACAGACTCCACTACCCAGGTGACACTACCTGAGTGCTGTGTCCCTCCTAAAGTCGTCCAGGATTGGATGGGAATGGTGATGTAATCAGGGAAACAGAGCCCAGCTCACAGAACTGACAAAGGAGGCGGGCTGAGAGAAAAAGAGGGGCAGTGGGTGTCAAGCACAAAGTGACCCGAAAGAGAAGCACATTAACCTCCTCAGGCACCTCCATTCTTAACGCTCCAGGAAATGCGTGCAAGCAGCCATGCCTACTAGGAAGCGTGGCGCCTCACTGTCACTTAAATTGGATTTCTGGTTCCAATCAGGCTTCAGCATGATCCATTCCTTCCAGTTAAGTTTCTCATCAAGGCTCAAAATTCCTCATCTGTAAAATGATGAGTTTGACCTATATACCTCTAAAAAGACCCTTCCTGCTCTAGCAGTCCTTAATTTTGCACACCACTCCTTTGGCGTCAGACCAGTACAAGTGACTTGGCCACGGAAACCGGCCATTGCAGCCATTTGTCCCACTAGATTATGACACCAACAGTCCAGTCAAATATTTGCTGACCCCTGCCACCCCAAGGTCTTGCTCAGAAATCTCTCGCATCTTTCAAGACCCCTTTGCAAGGCTCATGGATATACAACTTTTCCTGTATCTTAGGACTCGGTCTATGACATCATCTGCCTCCCTGCTAGCCTCCTGCACTCACTCATACACTTGTTTGGGGTTTTTGGTATGTTTTTGGTTTTGTTTTTTGAGAAAGTCTCACTCTGTTGCCCAGGCTGGAGTGCAGTGGTGCGATCTTGGCTCACCACAACCTCTGCCTCCTGGGTTCCAGCAATTCTCCTGCTTCAACCTCCTGAGTAGCTGGGAGTACAGGCGTGCGCCACCATGACTGGCTAATTTTTGTATTTTTAGTGGAGACGGGGTTTCACTATGTTGGCCAGGCTCATGATCCGCCCGCCTCGGCCTCCCAAAGTGCTGGGATTACAGGCGTGAGCCACAGCACCCGGCCCCATTTGGTTGTTAAAGCATTTATCCTACAGTATTTTATCCTGCTTCACAGATTTTAAGTTGCACCTATTTTTCTCATGTTAAAACATGCATCTCATAATTAAGTTGTCCCACATTCATCATTGGAAGCACTGTTTTGTTCTTGCTTACTGATACATAACATAATGGTGCATCACTCAATGACATCTTAGAAGGGATGAAATAAGGTATTAGGACTTGACCAAAATAAGCAACTTGATCTCAGTTTTTATACCCACAATGCCTCCCACATAACAAAAACTCCAACACTTATAAAATGAAAATCTGAGAAATGCCCCACCTACATCACTACATCAAAAAAGCAGCTGAAAGACAAAGAGCCCAAGCCTTCTCGCCTTTCCACAACAAATGTAGCTTGCTTTGTAAACAAAAAATAAGTTGTTTTCAACAACATTGAAGCCCTTCATTTCACCCAGCTTTCTTTCACGCAGAGTGTGTCCTCACATCAGGGGACACAGGATAGGGAAAGAAAAAAGTCTGGAGGCCAGGACACAGGAGTGTTAGAGAAAACTCAAGGTGCAACTGGTCTCCCTACAGCTTGCAGAGGAGGAGACTAGCACACAGACATCAACACTTCGGTAAAGCTGAAGCATAAGCCACTTTTTTTTTTTTTTTTTTTTTTTTAGACAAGAGTCTCCCTCTGTCGCCCCAGCTGGATTGCAGTGGCACGATCTGGCTCACTGCAAGCTCCGCATCCCGGCTTCACGCCATTCTCCTGCCTCAGCCTACAGGCACCCGCCACCACGCCCGGCTAATATTTTTTTTTGTATTTTTAGTAGAGACAGGGTTTCACCATGTTAGCCAGGATGGTCTCAATCTCCTGACCTCGTGATCCGCCCGCCTCGGCCCCCCAAAGTGCTGGGATTACAGGCGTGAGCCACCGTGCCCGGCCCATAAGCCACTGTCTTCAGAAGAAAATAATAATAATAAATAATAATAAATGATAATGATAAAGTAGGCACCATCTCTAGTACAGCTAGACCTGAAAGTTTCCAGCAAAAACAGAAGGGACAGGTGTTCCCCTTCGTAGAGGGAAGGTCACTTTATACCCCAGACACTCATTTCAAATATGGCCCATAAATAAACTTACATAAATCAGACCATGTGACCTGACATTTTTTTATTTTGATTCACAAATACGTTTTTATGACTTGTGTGAATATATTTTGTGAACAATGAATTCACAGTCGGGCCCACATTTCATTCCACACACATCAAGAATCTTTGGAAATGACTGAAAGATTATGAAAGGAGTTTAAAATTATATTTCTTAAAGGGGGCTTGGGGGGTGTTGGCTACAGAATGTCCTACATCTGCGCTTCCAATACTGGTCCTTGGCTACAAATTGGCAGCTGTTGCCAAAACATCCATGCACCATCCGTCCAGTGAGTTCCAGCCAGCCAGAACGACAACAGCATTCAAAACACAAAACTCTAAGTGAGGAAATGGAAACTAATGGATGCATCTGTGTGTCTGACTGAAGAGAGGAGGAAACCAATTCAGTCTACATTTTTGATACCCTCTATCAATTCAATTACAAATCATAAATAAAGCCCAGAAACACAGTCAATAAATACTTACCATGCCTTCCAAGGTTCTTTTTCCCAATAAAAAATTCACTTACTGATGGCCAGGCACGGTGGCTCACGCCTGTAATCTCAGCACTTTGGGAGGCCGACGTGGGCAGATCACCTGAGGTCAGGAGTTTGAGACCAGCCTGGCCAACATGGTGAAACCCTCTCTCTACTAAAATACAAAAGTTAACCAGGCATGGTGGCACATGCCTGTAATCCCAGCTACTCGGGAGACTGAGGTGGGAGAATCACTTGAACCCAGGAGGCTGAGGTTGCAGTGGGCAGAGACTGTGCCATTACACTCCAGCCTGGGCAACAGAGCAAGCAAGACTCCATCCCCTCACCCCCGGTCCCCGACCAAAAAAAAAAAAAAAAAAAAATCCACTTACCTCCTTCCAAATAAATACCTAATTAAAAAAAGTAAAGTCTTCCTACAAATTCTTATTTTTGGAATGCTATCTTTATGAAAGGCTCCAAAATTACCTCTCCTTATCTAAGTGGTGGCTACAAGCTGGGGAGCTCTAATCCAGAAAGCATGGGAGGTCTGATCCAAAAGGCCTGGTCTTATATCCTCATGCTTCCACTTAATAGCTGGGTAGGCAAATTGCTAATCCACTCTTAGTATATAGTTTCCTCACCTATAAAATTGCTTGTTCTGAAGATTAAATGAGTGAAATACAGCTAAAGTACTACGACAATAACTGGCAAATAGTGAGAACTCAAGGTAGGCTAGCCATCACAACTACTGCCCGGGGTAAGTTTAAGGAAATGAATCCAGGGTCCCTTAAATCTCATCAAGAGTGTTTTGCTGGCCAAAGGACTTGATCTGAGATGACATTTATAAGAAGCAAATGAAATTCAAATACAGTTAATAGCTCCCCTCTCTGACTGTGTAATTATGTGTACTCATTATTTGTGTAGCATGTTATTATTTAAATGTCCCTAATTTTAGCCCCAGCAGGCCAAGGGCCCTCAAAGAGTGGCCAAGGTCTCAGCCTCTGCCAGTCCTTTCCAAAGCTTTTGTCAATTTATTACATCCATGAAAAGTGGCATTATCTACAACAAAAAGTAGACAGAAAGCTCACAATCAGCAAATCTTACCACTTCATGCTTAAGCCCAGCAATAACCAACAAGCTGTAATGATGGCATCAGTTGCTATACAGACAACTCATAAGGCTGTTCAAAACTCACATATCCTACCAATAGTAGGGCCAAAAAAAAAAATTCATTCCTTGTCACTGTAAAACCACAAAAACAAGACTGATAGCAAACATGGATTTTATGACATGAAAAACGATGTGTCTCCACTATCTTATGTCTGCTTAGGTTATTACTACTCACAGACCTCCAGAACCAGGGCAGCTGAGCTCACTGCTCAGATACAAGCTGCAGTGTCCACACACTGTTCCCAGGCATCAGATACCCAACCCCCTTCACACAGATGAAGGGCAAAGGGCTGCTTGTTCATCACACCAGGATGCCAATGATTCAGGAGATGTCACGTGTATTTTATTTTCAAATTAGATAAAAATTCTGTAAAATCCATTCTGCTGTTATTTTTAAATATTATGGTAAAAACCAAATGATTTTTCCCAGGAAAGCCTCCAATCATCCAATTATATTTTCCAATAATCAAAGATCCAGAAACAACGCTGGAAATGGGAAAAAACAAAACATCTTCTTTTCAATATTCCTATTGCAAAGATCCAATGTAGTTTTCATGCATTCTGTCTTGCAAAAAAGTACTGGATTCAAAGTTACAGGACTTGAGCTGCAATTCCAATTCTGCTACTGTGAATTAAATACCTGTTTGACTTTAAGAAAGTCACTACCACATCTAACAGTCATAAAGGCCCCATAGTTAGATGGGTCTCAAAGGCATGTCATTGTCCCCAACCTCAAAGGCATGAAAGAGGACACAGAGGCAGAAGCTCCACCACCACCCACCCTTCTCTGGGGTTAAGGCACATGTTCTCATCCTTGCTTGGACAGCATATGTCACCTCCTAGCAATGGCTCTGGACTGGACAATCTTACAACTCTACCACCAGACAAATTTCTGTGACAATTAAAAATTAATGAACCAGTGGAAACATTTTGACATTTGAAAAGGAGTCTTTTGGGTTGGGAACCAACCAAAAAAAAAAAAATTAAAAATTGAGGGCCAGGCGGGGTGGCTCACCCCTGTAATCCCAGCACTTTGGGAGGCTGAGGTGGGCGGATCACAAGGTCAAGGGATGGAGACCTTCCTGGTCAACGTGGTGAAACCCTGCCTCTACTAAAAATACACAAAAAAATTAGCTGGGTGTGGTGGCGCGTGTCTGTAATCCCAGCTACTCTGGAGGCTGAGGCAGGAGAATCACTTGAACCCGGAGGCAGAGGCTGCAGTGAGCAGAGACAGCGCCACTGTACTCCAGCCTGGCAACAGAGGGAAACCCCATCTCAAAGAAAAAAAAAAGAAGAAGAAAAAAAATTGAAAAAAAAACATACATCTTGCATGGACTTATCCATCCTGGCTCGGGACGGGTGGCTCACACCCATAATCCCAGCACTTTGGGAGGCCGAAGCAGGTAGATCACAACGTCAGGAGTTTGAGACCAGCATGGCCAACATGGTGAAACCCCATCCCTACTAAAGATAAAAAAAATGTGCCACCATGCCTGGCTAATTTATTATTATTACTATAATTTGAAAAGACAGGGTCTCAATTTGTTGCCCAGGTGTGGTGGTGCATGCCTGTAATCGCAGCTACTTGGGAGGCTGAGACAGGATAATCGCTTGAACCCGGGAGGTGGAGGTTGCAGTGAGCCAAGATCATGTCATTACACTCCAGCCTGGGTGACAGGGGGAGACTCCGTCTCACAAAAAACCACCACCATTATAGTCAATCCGCTGTGATATGGTTTGGCTGTGTCCCCACCCAAATCTCAACTTGAATTGTATCTCCCAGCATTCAAACATGTTGTGGGAGGGACCCAGGAGGAGGTAATTGAATCATGGGGGCTGGCCTTTCCCGTGCTATTCTTGTGATAGTGAGTAAGTCTCACGAAATCTCATTTTCTCTTGCCACCGCCATATAACAGGTGCTTTTCACCTCCCTCCATGACTCTGAGGCCTCCCCAGGCATGTGGAACTGTAAGTCCAATTAAACCTCTTTTTCTTCCCAATCTCCAAAATGCCTTTATCATCAGTATGAAAACAAACTAATACACCCTGCTACCACTCCCACTAACCTATCTTCTGATTTCATTTGACATTTAGGAAGTGTTTCTATGAGATAGGACATGAGTGATGGCTGACTATAAAGTATCCACTCAAACTAAAGGAATTTTTCAGCAAAGCATGCATATACATACACGCATATATACACAAAGACACACAGACACGTCCACATATATATGCACAACACAGCTTGCAGTTACAACAACCCCTACTCCCAGCCTCACCAGCCCTAAAGTCTTGGTTGCTCCCTACTGTGTGAGCTTTCTCTGGATCATGCTCCGAAAACACCTACAGAAGAGGAGCTCTTCCCATGATACCAATTCTGTTTTCCAGTGATTCCAAGTAGCTCCCCAAAATAAGAAAGTACACTTTGTTTAAGATGGTAGCTGCCTTGAAAATAATGATTTTTTTAAGAGAGAGTCTCACTCTGTTGCCCAAGCTGGAATACAGTGGGGTGTGAACATAGCTCAATGCAGCCTTGACCTCCTGGGTTCAAGTGATCCTCCTGTCTCAGCCTCTTGACTAGCTGGGACCAGGGGCATGTGCCACCATGCCTGGCTAATTTATTATTATTACTATTATTTGGAAAGACAGGGTCGTAGTTTGTTGCCCAAGCTGGTCTTGAACTCCTGGGCTCCAGCAATCCTCCCTCCTCGGCCTTTCAAGGTGCTGGGATTACAGGCATGAACCACCGCACCAAGCAAAATAATGATTCTTAAAGCACACTCAAGTCCTGAAACAAGGAGATCTGTTTACTCAGAACTGCTATAGAAATCCCACATACAGAATAACAAAAAGGTAACCTTGGAATGCTGCCTTCATAAAAACCAACACAAACTAGAAAATGGCATATTCACAGCAATTTCACAACCAAAAGAGAAGCCGAGGTGTCTCTGTATTTTTTAAAAGACTTAAAA
This sequence comes from Gorilla gorilla gorilla, assembly GCF_029281585.2. Taxonomy (NCBI): domain Eukaryota; kingdom Metazoa; phylum Chordata; class Mammalia; order Primates; family Hominidae; genus Gorilla; species Gorilla gorilla. The sequence goes on along the minus strand of NC_073229.2, from coordinate 33,068,531 downwards.
GTCTTTATCTGGATGAACAGCAAACTACCATGACAAAAACTAACCTTCCCTTATGAAGGTAGTGCCAGAATAAATAAAAAGACTTCAGTGATCCCAATGGGGGCATCTTTGCCAGCTGAGATTTTCTCCTCAGTATCATCAATCCCCTGACTATGCCACAGCTAAACCTACATTTGGCCAACTGGCTGACAGCACTGGTTGCTTCTGGAATGACAAACTTTAGTTCTTGTTCATTTAGTCAAATTCTGCCTTTATTAAATCCTGAACATCTGGCTAACTTCTTGTTCTAAAAGCTGGTGTTTCCCAGTTAAGAAAATATGGGTGTTTTTGTTTCCACTGTTGGCAATGCCAAGAAACACTAAGGCATTACACCATTCCTGAGCAGTACAGTGAGAGCATCACAACCATACAATCTAACAGTACAGCAGTCACTGCTCCACTCTAAACTCTAGGATTAAGTGATATTCTCCTTCATACCCAACCCCCCACATTTAATCAAGCAAGATGCTACGTTCAACGTGAATCAATGACAATAAACACGATCTATATCACATCAAATGTTCTCCAACTACACACAAGGTTTTTAGTTTACTGTATTACAAGCAACGAATGGCTAGGGTCCCTCTCTGCTGGAGACCCACATAACAAGGCAGAGTGCCTTTTAGGAAAGCAGCTATGAGGGTCTAAATTGGATTCTACGGCAATAGATTCCACAACTTATTTTGTTTTCTGCAAACGTTAAGACTCAAAATGGGCCTTTCCCATACATGTTGGCTGAGATTTGTTGAGAGACGCACACATGACTGAGCCACTATGGCCTTAATGGTTGACCTCCAAAGGCAAGTCACCCATAAGAAAGAAAACCCGGGAGGGTGGACAGAGGCTCTTCTTTCAAGTCACGCAACAGTGGAAGGAGACAGCACAACTAGGGTGAATGGTGAAGTTCAGAGAAGTCATCTCAGGAAACTCTGCCATTGCCCCATAGAAACAGAGCAGCAACAGGTACTGTTGTGCACTAGTGCCTGTGAACACTAGTTCCAACAGGAGGCTGCCAGACAACTCACCTTACAACTAAGGTGGTGGGAAACAAATTGGAAGCCATGGTGAACCTGTCCTTTGGCACCCTAACAAACTGTCAAGTACCCCATATGTGGTGACTCTCCTAAGACCAGAGCCATAGCTCTCAAAAAAGAACAGAACCTGCTCTTTCTCATCTCCTTGCCCCAAGGAAGCATAAACCAAAACATGGTCAATTCATTCACTTTAACTGTAATCCTGATAAGTACACAAGGGATTATAGAATGTCACTGCATTCCCCGAAATAAAATAGTAAACTACAAGCAAATGTTTGTCCTCAGATACTTTCTGTTGGATGACTTCATCTGCACCGTATGAACCCTGTTCAAAACAGACATGAGAACAAACTCAGATAGGAACAAGTTTCTTTCCAGGCATCTAGGAGCCAAGTGATAATCATCCAGGAAGAAGCACACTTCTAGAGGTATGCAAAGCTGTCCCACTGCAGGAACCTGCCCAGCAAGGAAGGAAGGAGAGATGAGAAAGCCGCTGAGCCAGAGAGCAGGAAAAGCAGTAGACAGAAAGATTTAGGCTATTTCCTATACAACCCAGGGACAAGAACTAAAGACTCCACATTTCAGCAAGATCATCAAAGAGTTCTGCTCACATACCAGTGTGGAAAGACATACATATAGAAAAACCAGCAAGACAGGACCTACAGAACAGACTAAGGTATTTTGTCCACTACATAACGCAGTACATAAAGGAACACAAAAACAACCCTATAAACCCAACAGGATGTCTGGAGTGCAGATTCACCTAGCCTACAGACTGCCCTTAGGTGCCTAGACCAGGAAGCACAAACTGCCAGAATACATCCAATTCAGAAACAAGTCCATGCCCAGAGATGTTGTACATTCCAACGAGATATTCCAAGAGTCAACTCACCATTCACAGTTTTCAGGCTCCCAGCAATGCCTTCCCCATGCTGCCTCTTCTGGGCATTCTTGAACTCCTTCAGAGACAAATAAAGGACTTTACGTACCACCCGTTCTTCTGACCACGGAATCCCATCACTGTCATCCTGAAGAAACATAAGAAAAGAGAGGAGTTACTGAATAGAAAGCAAGCCAATATTCAGAGTCAAAATAAACTTTATTTTAAAGGAATTTCCAAACACGTACTGTGTGACCACGACCCAGTTCTCAATGTCAGAATTACACCCATAAGGTAAAGGGACAATGACCTTTCTGAACAGGCCTCAAAGAAAAGTGAATCCACAGGCTGTTAAAAAGAATGAAAGCAACACACAACCATCTCACTTCTTTATACGCCCCAAAATCAAATACGTTCATCAACTAGTAATACAGTTTTACATTCCTGACAAAGATCAGAAAAAGGTGTTGTTATACCCATAACCAGAAGGATAATGAATCATTTTACTTGAGTTTTATAAAGTGAGCAATGCCAAAATGTACACTGCAACAGAAATACGTACGGAGCTCTTAAAAATGTTGCTGTCTCCCTTGGGAGCTCAAAGGATACAGCAGATATGAGTGCTGTGCATTCAAGGAATTTACAATCCAGTCAGAAGACATGGAATTGGATCCGCATTGGCCACTTAAGTAAAAGAATCACAAATAAAAGGAGAGAGTACTGCAGAAGGAGGCAACTGATCTTGGCGGCATACAACTGGCATGATTTTTGTTTTAATGTACACATTAATGATGGATCTTGAAGGTCTCATTTCAAACTGGCAACCTCATGTCTGTTGCTCCAGATCGAATACAAGTTCTTAAGAATTAACAAAATGAATGCAGAGATGACCAAAAACAAACAGCCAGCCCAGAGACTATTCCAGCAATTCCAGTCATAAAGATATAAAGAAAGACTCAAATTTTAAAAGCACTAAAGAGGGAAGAAAAAATTATACAGAGACTTGAGACAGAGCAAGAGGTGGGAAGACAGACATGGTTGACAACAGTCACTAAAGCAAGGTAAACGGGAAGAGATACATGTTTAAAGAACCAGCAAGATTAAGTCACCATAGTTTTTATTAATAGATGATGATTCACATGGCCAAGGATATTGAGAGGTTCTCTCCTGTAGCTGTTAATCTAAGAAGGACTTATGTTCACACACCTACATCAAAGACTTAATTAAGCATTTTATAAAAGTTCATTTTAGAAATGGAAGCAGGCCTGGCATGGTGGCTCACGCCTGTAATCCCAGCACTTTTGGGGGCCAAGATGGGCAGATCACGAGGTCAGGAGTTCAAGACTAGCCTGACTAACATGGTGAAATCCCATCTCTACTAAAAATACAAAAACTAGCCAGGCGTGGTGGCACGTGCCTGTAATCCCAGCTATTCAGGAGGCTGAGGCAGAGAATTGCTTGAACCTAGAGGGAAAGGTGGCAGTGAGCTGAGATCGTGCCACTTCACTCCAGCCTGGGAGACAGAGTGAGACTCAGTCTCAAATAAATAAATAAATAAATAAATAAATAAATAAATAAATAAATAAATAAATAAATAAGAAATGGAAGCATACAGATACTTTGCACCTTAAAAGAATAAGAAAAACGGCTGGGCGCAGTGGCTCATGCCTGTAATCCCAGCACTTTGAGAGGACAAGGCGGAGGGATCACAAGGGATTGAGACCATCCTGGCCAACATGTTGAAACCCTGTCTCTACTAAAAAACTACAAAAATTAGCTGAGCGTGGTGGTGCACGCCTGTAGTCCCAGCTACTGGGGAGGCTGAGGCATGAGAATCACTTGAACCTGGGAGGCGGAGGTTGCAGTGAGCCAAGATCACGCCACTGCACTCCCACCTGGGAGACAGAGCAAAACTCTGTCTAAAAAAAAATAATAATAATAATAACAACATTAATATCCCAGGTATAATCATGATTTCGGGTATTTTGGATATTCAGGTTCCCTTTGTTCAAGGAGAAGGCCGAAAATCTCATGGGCAGTCTGGTGCTGTTTTACTGGTTTATACAAAAGAATTGGTTTTTCCTCCCTCCTAACACTGAAGGATCACAGAAAACTTCCATGGGACTCAATGAGAAGTCTAGATGATCTGACGTCTCCTCCAGCACTTACGTTCCTATACTCTGCATAAATACAAACTTCATTTTAGAAATCCAACCTCATAGAGACTCTAAGCCCTAAATAACTTAAGCTGCACTTTCGTTAAGCTTCAAGGATTTCCTAGAATGAGAGTAATTCTCCATCTTCTACAGCAAGAGGAAGAAAGTCCTGAGGGAACTAGGATTTCCACCTTCTCCTTCACATCCTTCACTCACAGAAGCCTGCCAGGCTGAGATTTCCGACTGCTGGGCAGTGCCTCTAGAAGAAGGAGGTACATCCTGTCTTCCTGTCCGCTCTCCCAAGACAGCCAAAACATCCACAGACCAGGGTAGGGGGTCAGGGTTCGGACATGAAGGCTAAGAGAAGCCAGCAAACCTTGCCTCAACCTAACAAGAGAAACACAATTTCTAACCTGCTACTGCGTGTAGGTCACTGGAGACCTTCCCAATCAAATGATTAAAAACTAGAAAAATGGAGGAACCCAAATAACCAACCTGAGTAAAATGCAACTGACTTGACACCACAACACATGAAAAGCATGATATAGCTGAATTAATCTTTACAGCAACTCCCCTGGGTTTGCAAGAAAGCTCTCCTAATATACTAGCTGCAACTAAATGATAGTGTTAACTGCAGGAGGAGTTAATGCTTATTAGGCTGAAATCCACCTCTTCAGCAGCCTCAGTCTATTCATAAAGGCTGTCAGACAGAATTCTCTTCATCACCACCAGGTTCCTATTCTCATTGTTCGAATCTCCACAACAAACAATGACGTGAGATTATAAACTATTATTTCCTACATGTACAGTTTATAAATTATAAGGCCCCAAAATAGCTTTCAATGTAAAATTCCCATGACGATTTATTGCATCCTGTGCAGGCTGGTGCCTTCACCCTGACTTCAGGCTCCAGCTGAGAGAATTATTCCCCTACAACTAATGTCTAATTAAAACATAAACCATGTGAGGTGAAAACTACAGGAAAGGAAGCGCATTTAAGGTTCAGTTACTGACACAAGCAGCTTCATTACACCTATGAAGTACTTTAAATACAGGAGAAGCAAATCCATGATCCAGATTATGGGGTTTCAAATGCTACACATTAAAATTCAAACTTAAAACACACACAACACACAAGTGTTGTTTTGTAATCTACAGTGCTGGTTGAGACTTGTCACCTGCTCCCTCAATGCTGATGCAAGACACAAATCTAGTAGATGAGTTGACTCTGTGCTGTTCACAAGAGATAGACCAGTAGGTAATAATTCCAAATAGTCCCAATTAAGCTGCCTTTCTCAACTGTAGGGTCATGGTGAATCATCCTTACCTTATACTCCTCTAGCAGAATCCCAGATGCAGACAGCAAAGGTGTGCCTGCACTCAACCTATCCAAGATGGGGGAGAGGAAGGCCAGAAGAAATATCCTTCCAGTTTAATGCTAACTCTGCTGTGGCTATATCATTCTTCATTCAGGATCAACCAGTACTGAACGCTCTAAAAAAACAGCCCAGATATGGCCGGGCGCAGTGGCTCACACCTGTAATCCCAGCACTTTGGGAGACCGACGCAGGCAGATCATGAGGTCAGGAGATCGAGACCATCCTGGCTAACATGGTGAAACCCTGTCTCTACTAAAAGAAAATGCAAAATATTAGCCGGGCGTGGTGGGGGGCGCCTGTAGTACCAGCTACTCTGGAGGCTGAGGCAGGAGAATGGCATGAACCTGGGAGGCAGAGCTTGTAGTGATCGTGTGCAGAGATCGTGCCACTGCACACTACAGCCTGGGTGACAGAGCAAGTCTTTAAAAAAAAAAAAAAAAAAAACAGCCCAGATACAACTCTATCATTAGAGGTCAAGCAAACTCAAAATACATACACCCAATACAGAGCTTCCTTTCCATTTTCTCAATAGCTGTCTTATTTAATTAGCCATTTAACCATGGGGCAAGGAAATCACTACTCTTGTTCACCACTGTATCCCAGCTCCTAAAACATGCCTGATATAGCAAGAGCTGAATAAATACTTCTGGAATCAATTACAAACTCAACGAAGCTCAGTCTCACTGTTCCCACTGACATTTATTTACCCCTACTTGCCCTGCCAGTGTCTAACATCCAGTGCCAGAAGTCACACTGCTATCCTCATAAAACACTCCCCACAGAGACTAATCCCAAGGGGCTCAGCCACACCTCTGATTCTCAGCAGAGGCTGGTGTCCTAGGGGAGACATCCTTCCTCCACAGTGGCTGCTACCACTCGTTCCTCAGCCACTTTGCAGTGTTCTCTGTAAGAAAAAGTGCCAGTCCAGATGTCCACATGGTCTTACATATGTAACAACTCTGTCACACTCCCATTTGCTAAATGTTGACCAATGATTCCAGCTACTCTTCCCCTACCCCACTTACATCTGTTCAGACTCTTTCTCCTGTATTTCCAGCAATCTCTCATGATGCTCCTGCCTCACCCTCTAAATCCAATAATTCATTCCCAATCATATGTTCAAGTCAACTAATAGCCCGTTTGCACCTCACTGTCTGAAAATCCAAATTATCCCCTTTGTCCTCTGTAAACCACTGCAGGCCCCTTGGTAGAATCAGTCAGGGTTTGACAGTGCAGACCTCTTCTTGGCCCACTCTGGAATGGCCCACAAAACCAAGCACCGCATGCATTCTGGTGTACTGGTCAGCTTAATATAAAGGACACAGGAATACGCCCTTTAGAGGAAAAGTGATGGCTCCTTTTAAACTGCAGGATTACTGCCACTTTTGAAAATAATAGAATTTCTTATCAAAAAGAGCAATTGGTCAGGAATCAAACTTGTATATGGTCATAATTTTTTTTACGAAATTTACTAAAATTAGTAAAAAACACTGTGCCAAGTGGTTAAGGTACAGGTGGTCTGTGGGCCACAACTTGGCATTGCAAGTTATCTCTAACCCGGACTGTGAGTCTTTTTACTAAAAGACAAAAAGGAGAACAGAACCACTCACTGTTCCAAGTTCTATAATACACACATAAAATACCAGAGCTCAGAAAGTAAGCACATGACAACATCACATGCCTTTTATCAGACAACACCATGTAACAACTCTCCACAGCTGACGGTCCGGGCTAGAGATTCAACATATCCTTCCATAGTGTTGCAACTCCAAGACAGACCACCTGTACCTTAACCACTCGGCAGCCTGTTAGAAAAGCAGAATCCTGGGTCCCATCCAGATCTAGGGGCTCAGAATCTGCACTGATGCCCAGATGATTCTGGTACACGGTCAAGTTTCAGAAGCTCTGCTCTGCAAAATAGGACCCCATCCTGTGCCTATATACATCAGAAAGAAAAGATGAAACCTCCAAGACGAATGCTTCAAACATCCATCCCATGCGGCCAGTATTACCGTCATAATTCAGATGTCTTTATAAATATACCCTGAGAAATCTTCCTTTGACTCCTCTTCAGTGATCAAAGAGCACAGTGGAAAACACCCAAAAAGGTATGGCACTAAGCAATGCTAGTTCCTTTAATCATTCCTTACGTGACACAGTCTCTCAAACCCTTCTCTTTTGGTTACTCAACTTGGGATGACTTCTCTTTAAAATCCAACAACCAGAATTAAATATACATTCAAATTACATGTGAATAATCCTCCAGAACAGATCCAACACATACAAGAAGATAATTCTATTTCCATGCACAGTCTCATGACACTGCAGGATCTCATGAGTTTGCAGTTAACTATATCCTCCATGGTGACTGTTTCTTTGCAGGGATGGGGAGGAAGTAAGTAAAAGTATTGCATCACCATGAAACAAGAACCAAATGAAGGACCCAATCCAACCAAAAGCACAGCTCCCAGTGATACAATTTTATTTTCCTGTGATGCTCTCCTCTACTCATTTTAAAGACAAAAAAAACAAAAAACATCAAAATTAAAACCTTGTACAGGCCACTGACAGAAAGCTATGTGTGCATAATATAACCAAGTTGTATTCAGACCAGGTTAACGAACTGCTTTACAAGACAAAAAGGTACATGATCCACACTTTTAAAAACTAGATTGTTTTGATATAGTTTCTAACTACACCAAGAGTTCTTATAATTTGTCTCAAGGTTGCTTGGATCACCCACCAAGAAAAAGCCTTTACAGGATGGTGTTCTGCAGTGATAGCCAACTCTTCAATAATATGGGCCCTCAAAAATCTCTAAAGAGGACTCAAGTACATTAGTGCAAGAAAACACGGACATCCAGGTCAGTAAAGCTCGCAGAATGGGTGCCACCCAGAGGATGATACTTGGAGTCGACTGGAAAGACTTGAAAACTCCATCATGATTGTACTAACAGCAAACCTCTCCTGGGGAAGCACTGTTGGGCAGTGAGCTCAGCACCACCTGCATTTAATAATCATGATTTCTCTGCTCAGCCTTCCTTTAGTATAAGGTCCACAGCACTGCTTTCTCCCTTTAGAGTCAAAGGTATGGGGGAAACGAAGTAATCGTGAAACTTTTAGTTATTTCTAGAGATGAATTCCAGTGTCTTGACGCAAATGTGGCATTGGTAGTCAGTCCATGGCAGATATCAGATCAGGAAGTAAAATTTCAAAACTCAGAAATGTGTTAGTAGCCAGAGATGTTAAATATGTAACTCACACTGACTCCTAGGTAAAAGCAAAATTAAAATTATTGGTTTGCAGAGGCTTCATGTAAACAATATACGAAAAAAAAAAACTATTATTAGTAGTGGGGATAGAAGTGGGAGTAGGGGAAGGAATTTTCTATTACTAGCCTAGAATTGGCAAACCATCGTTATGCAATTTGTTCATACCTTGGTTTTTATTATGGTTTCAAATTCAGGCCATCTTGATTTGGGAGAAGGAAACAAAGATGAAAAAGTATGGGTTAAAGGAAAACACATTTCTGATCCATTAAAAATCAATTTTCTGACAATTACATCTATTTAAAAATGGAAGACAGTTAATTTCCTATCACTTGCAGGCCAACTACCTAAGACACTCATGCATCACAGGTAGAGTGGTCAAGTCATTTATTACCCAAATCAAGGGCACTAGTAGTAACGACAGGGAAATACCTCCTGGAAACTGGGTCATGGGTTAACCAACTCTACCAGGCCCCTTCCAGGAAATCTGAATCAATTAAAAACAAACCAAAAAAAGCCTACAATGACACAAAGACTTTTTTTTTAACCATATCTCCAAAAAGAAATAAAGCCACAATAAATATTATAAAACAAATATAACATAGACATAGCAGGATTGTAAGTGTGACACACATCTGTTCTAAAGTTGGAATTCAGACCCCCCACCAATGTTTTAAATAACAACCTGGTGATAAAGAGGCAGAAGGTGGCAACCTAGGTGCACTTACGGAAGGTGCTGCAAAAAAACAATCCTGCTTCCACTGGGCAGGGGCACAGGACATCAAAGGCTCTTCACAACCCCTAGTACCTAAAACCAACTGAAATGCAGAAATCGCCTTCGAATTTATGGGGCCATAGGAGACCAAGGAAAGGAGCACTCAGGATCACAGGCAGGAAGATCTCCTAACACAGAGCCTCTTTATTAAAATTCACAGAAATGCTAAGACAAGGCAATTGGATGAGTTGCCAACCCCACCCCCCCCCACCCCCCCGCCCCCCCCCCCACATATATCCTACTCCACCTGTAGAGATCGCTAGAACTCTACAGGTGGAGGGATGTGGCTACTTTCAAAAAGAAAAAGAAGTGCTATTCCTGACTCCAATGCCCAAAGGACCAACATGCAATGTCATATCATGGGATTAAGGATGGTGGATCTGAACAACAGCTGTACAGAGCTGAATGGCAAATGAAAAAAACATTCTAAAAAACTACGCCCATGGACAAGGAAAGGATTGATAGCTATTTCCTCCTCCCAAGGATAAATGACTGGAATCCTGTACATGAATGCCTTTTATTTTCAGAACGTGTTTCTCATATACCTGCTGTTAAATCACCCTACTTGAAACAACTTGTGGCTGCCTGATATGCCAAACCTGTTCCAGCAACACGTTGAGAGAAAAATGAAAGCACCAAATAAAAAATTGGGAGGGAATGTTGATTCTTCCCACAGATTAAGTGTAAACAAAAATGGGGTTGGGGGTGATGAAGGAAAATGAGAAAGGTACAACTTCAACTTTGTCTAAAATAACCTTTTCTTCCCTTTTAACAAAGTAACAGTAGTACTAATAATTTCCAATTGATTTAATTCCAAAAAAAAGTAGTCTGTCAATATTCAAATAAAGTGAAGCCTGAGTAACATTCACAAATGGAAATAAGGGGCCAGGAAACATCTTGAGAGAAGAAACTTATTTACTGAACTTGTGAATGATGTTCCCTTGCCTAGGGTTTAAATTAAAAGCACTTCAAAGCAGCAAATTTCTTCAGACAGACATGCTTCCCAGGTTAAAGTAAACGGCCTGAAAATGCTTACGCAAGGAGAGTTTTACTTCTTCCAAACTCCCATTAAATAATGTGTACTTATCTTTGATTACTGCCTATTTGAAAAAAAAAAAAAGCTACAGCTGAAATTGGATTAAGAACTTCTGCTGAAAACGATTTATTGCATAACACAACTCTGACAGGCTGAATCTCCGGCCACCAACTGAGCCTTTATAAAAATCTGCTGGGCAGCTGCCAAGTCAGCTCTTTTGCGTCTGAGCATGTCAGACATCCACCGTCGTCAAGGCAGCAGCATGGCAGCAAGACGTCCGCACGCTCATGGTTAAAGGGTGCAGTCAGGGAACAGAGCAGCCAGAACCACGCAACACGGCATTAAACCCTCCTGCAGTGCTGGATCTGACAGTTCGTTTTCAACGTAATCAAAGACCCAAGATCTACAGCAGGATTATCTTCCAGCATCTAACAGAAACCTGGATTGTCAATGTACCTTCACTGAAGGAGTGGTGGCGAGGAAATCAAATTACAAATAAATTATTCGCCAGTGTCTTCAAAAATCAAATCAAATAAATAGTTCAATATCACCAATGCCAGTGTGCAACTATATATGACTTCACTTTGGGAATTTATGTTACTAGAATTTCCTTGGGAATTTATGTTAATTTATTTACAAAGAAATTCTAATATTTGGATCTTTTAATCACTAATGCCTTTTTATGTTTGTTATGATATACCCCCAAAAAATCCCCAAATGCCACATTCTAATCTGCACCGTCTAATATAGCAGCCACTAGTCACATGTAAGTACTTATAATGAACTCAATTAAAATTTAAAATTAAGGTCCTTGAGTCATGCTGGTCACATTTCAGTTACTCAATGGCCACAATCCCCCCACCTGTCAATGGACAACACAGCTACAGAACGGTTCCGTCATCACAAGAAGTTCTTTTGGACAGCACTGACATATCTGCATTAAATTGGATAGGGTTTCAATTGACATTGCGTGTTACGTGATAGTGCATTTTACTACGTCCCTGAGAGTCTAAGTATGTGCCTTATGTGTTACTCCATTTACCAAGAAAACTGTGGGAGATAAGAAATCTTTTACAAGAAAATTAGAGTCTAACGCAGGCAAGAACTATTCAAAGTGCAGACATCCACTCATACAACTCTCCAGGTCGGAAGTGGTTCCAGTCCTGCGGGGCACATCTGGCCTCTAGGGGTTTTGCAGGAAACCCCTCTTGCAGGAAACATCCTGAAGATGAAGTAAAGTCTGTCTGCAAAGCCTTGAAGACACACTGCTTTCCTACACCTTCAAATCCTTTTCTAAGGAAATCACTACAAAATAAAGCCTCCGGGATTGAGGCCAGACAAAACCAGTCCTATCCACCAGCCAGTCTCCAAGTACCCACAGGGTGGCCAAAACCAGCTTGATTTGATTCATGGTTGCCCCTTACTGACAGGGCTGGTTAGAATTACGGACCTGTGGGTGATGGAAAGGAATTAGTGCCGCTGTTTCTTCCACCAGGACCCAGGACACTGCTGGGGGATCATTTTATGAGATCAATCAATGCCTGACCGACTCGCTGGCTTTTTTGGTTGAACAATAACTACCCCACCCGAACCCCAGCAAGGAAATAAACAGAAGTATACGTATATTGTCACAAGACTGGTTATCTCTGGTCATGTTATTATTACAAACCACCAGTTTATTTTTGTCTATCTCATGCAAATTTCCACACTAACAGAAAGTCTACAAATAAACTCTGTCCTTGGACTTAACATAAACTGACATATCGCCTTATTTTTTCCAGAAACAGATGAAGTTGTCTCATATGCCTTAACCCCTTCCTGTGTCCTCCAGCCCTCCCAATAATTAATAACCACCCTGGGATTGCCACCCTTTCATTACAGGTATGGGCCTCCAGAAACCATTCTGATGCACATTTTCCCTCCAAAAAGCATCTCCCACTAATAACGTGTGTCCACCAAGCGACAGGCCACACACATTTCCTGTACATATTCTCTTCCACATTTTTCAACTAGCATACTTACCACACAAACATTTTTAAATTCTGAAACTGAGGTTCAGAGGTGTGAAGTAGTACAGATCACATTCTGACTAGTCTGTGTCTTACTCGCCTTTTATGTTCCTGAGACATAGCAATGAGTCCAGCACATAGCAGGCACTTGAAGGCCATTCCAAGACACAATACAGGGAAACAGGTGGCAGGTGGAAAGAGAACAGTGAGTGAGAGGTACAAAGAAGCCTGGATTCCAATTCTGGAATTCAGTGAATCTTACAGTGGCTCATGTGTAAAACAAATAATTATCTAAGGCAATGGTGGCAAACTTGAGCAGACATCAGGAACACTCACAGGGCTTGTGAACACACACTGTGCACAGCCTCCTTTGGCTGAGATTCTCTCAGGTGATGCTAATGCTGCTGGTTCAGGGATTACACGTGAGAAGTGCTGGTGTTTGAACAGCAGACATGCAGCGTATTCAACTTTCATCCTAGTCTTCCAGGAAAACTGTTCTCACTGCCATGAGAAACACTCTAATTGCCAAATTTAACGCAAACTTTTTATCGGCAACTGGACTCTCCCCTGGTTTTCCTGCCACACTAAAATACCTTTTCTGCTGTTTCATCACCTCCACCACCTTCAAGTTTGATTCTTCTGCCCTCCCCTTATCTCCAGTCATAATCTAAATACCGATAACTACTAAATCATCTTCTTGACAATCTCCTCCCTCCCCACCACAACCCTCTCCACACCACCTTCCTGGCTACTCTGCTCTAGAAACCTAAACTGGACTTGGCACTTTTTTTTCTCATTGTTGACATTTGCTTTCAAAATCCAGGTAATCCTGTCTGTCTCTCAATTCCTTGGATACCTATTTAAACCAGAAATCTCATCTCTTTCCAAAGACAAGAAATCTCCTAAAATGTCTCTACCACCAACTAATCCCAATTCCAACCATCTACCCCACGTTCTTTCTCTACAAACACAGCCACGCTGCAATTTGACTCCATCCATGTCACCACTTCCCCTACTGAATCTCAGAAGAAAACTCCAAATTTCCTTGCAGAGCCCATAAAGACCTATCATCAGCCTAACTTCCCTTACAGGCTTTAATTTCTACACAACTACCAACACCCCTAATTGATAAGGTATGAGCATCTCATAGGGGCAAAAGCTCTCATCGTCAGACCCCGTGTCCAAACAAATGCCAGTGTTTACTAACTGCATACTGATCATGACTTCAACAGTAATGCTACAGTAAATAGAGTTGCCTTTCTCAAGAGACAAGAATAAAAGTCCATTCTCAATTCTTTTTCATACCAATGTGTTGGCACCTAGAAATAAACAAGTAGTCTTAATTTACCAGCTATGTCTGTTTCACTTACTGACCTTAAGGCTGGCTGTTCGTTCTGTATTGCAAAGAATGCATGATCCTATGTAACCCTGGGAGAAGACCTCAATAACACTTAAACTGATATATTTTCGACAAATTAAATGACTCCTCTTCCAGGCCTGGTGGGGCAGCTCATGCCTGTAATTCCAGCACTTTGGGAGGCGGAGGGGGGCAGATCACCTGAGGTCAAGAGTTGTAGACCAGCCAGGCCATCATGGTGAAACTCCGTCTCTACAAAAAATACAAAAAATTAGCTGGGCATGGTGGCACATGCCTGTAATTCCAGCTATTTGGGAGGCTGAGGCAAGAAAACTGCTTGAACCAGGACCCAGGAGGCATTGCCGTGAACTGAGATCGTGCCACTGCACTTCAGCCTGGGCTACACAGTGAGACTCAGTCTCAAAAAAATTAATTAATTAAATATTATAAAGGAATAAAATAGAAATAAATAAAATATAAAGAATGACTAACACAGAAGAGTCTTGGATAGAAAGAGAAATTACTCAAGAGCCATTCTCTGAAAATCTACATTTGACATCACAAGCCCTAACTCATAAGAGATGAGGTTTTGGTTTTGCTAATGTAACAGTGGAGGACTTAGAAATTCATCAATCGGCCGGACGTGGTGGCTCACGCCTGTAATCCCAAAACTTTGGAAGGCCGAGGCAGATAGATCACCTGAGGTCAGGGGTTCAAGACCAACCTGACCAGGACAGTGAAATGCCGTCTCTACTAAAAACACAAAAATTAGCAAGGCATGGTGGCGGGTGCCTGTGGTCCCAGCTACTCAGGACGCCGAGACAGGAGAATTGCTCGAACCCAGGAGGCAGAGATTGTGCCACTGCAATCCAGCCTGGGAGACTCCATCTCAAATAAAAAAAAAAAAAAGGAAAAAGAAATCCATCCGTCACTGCTGGTGGGGAAATTCTAATAACCGCTGGGGTTATAATCAACCCTACCCACCTCTCTCTAACACACACCCCCCACCCCTACCCACAGATAGCCTTATTTATATTTAGGCTTTCCATGCAAATAAGAAAAATGAGGGGCCTAGTGAGTGAAGTGACACTGCCTAGGGCCTGCCCACGCGGGTAGCTAAAAATATGGTCATGAGATACTCTCTGAGCAACACCAAGACTATTCAGGTTTCAGGCGGCCGCAAATCAAAAAGATGTGTGGCAGTGAAATGAACTTTCTCTCCAGTCAATGAATCCAGGAAGAATCCAGAAGAGCAACCTCTGGATGCCACATCAGGGGCAGGACATACCATCAGAAAAGCTGTCGGGACAGTAAAGTATACAGCAGCGCAACATCCAAAGGAGTAAACCCTACGACTTGCAGGGAGACTGCAGAAAATCATTCCCACTCAGAAAAGTTTTTATTTACCAACCTGTGAGTCACACACACCCTGCTGCTATACCTAGACACTGTGGTTTGAATTTCTTCTTCCATAATCCTTGAGCTCCTGAAGCAAAGATTCTCCCTAAAACATTCTTCACTGCATTTCCTGGAAAGCTACATTCCTACCTTTCTAACAAGTCTTCTTATCACCATTGCTGGTGGTTTGTGTTCAAGCTTCTGCAGCACTCACTGGGAGCACTCTCCTAGAATACTAGTGGTCAGGCATGGCCGCCCTGGAAACCACCTAATGACTTCCTCACCCTCACATTGACTTAACTGGTTGGGGTATGGCCTGTGCCAGAGACCTTATAAACTCAGAATGGCTGCTCTAGAATTCAGTCCCACCATCTCCCAAATCAGCCTCCTGGCATAAAAAAATCTATATTCTGACAACTCCTTAACATCAAGACTGGTACGCGTTAAAAGCTTAGTAACTAACTGTAGAGGGAAAGAAGGGAAACCTTTGTAACTAAGGAAACCAGGTAACTGTTTAAACAGAGCACACGGAATGGCTTGATACATGTTTTTCTTGACAGTAATTCTCTGAAAATGAGAATTCACTATTCTCAGAAAAAGCAAAAAGGTTACAGTGGACACAAGTTTTCATTCACCGAAACATAAAACGAGCACCTACTGGCTTCAAGAAACAGAATCAATCTGCTATCATCCATTCAAAGCTTCGGTTGCCCCAACTCAATGATGAAAATCTCATTAACCCTGAATCTCTGAGTCAGAGGTAATTCAGTCCTGATCCACCAACAACACATAAACAGCGTGTTAGTACCAGTATCGGGAAACTCTGTTGTGATTCTTCATTTATTTAATAATAGCAGAAAGGAGAGATTGGAAAAACCAGACCATCTTTGATTCAATATATCTCATCACCAGAAACTAATCACTAATTAAAGTCAATACACGAAGATGAGAAAGTTTTTCTTCCTACTAACATTAAAGTTGATGATAGAAACGCTTATAAGAAGAAATAGTAAACAGGTTATGTTACACAAACAAAAATTTTTTTAAAGCTAGTTGGGGTTTGACAAACTTCTTAGAACATCTTACAAAAGCCCTGACCTCAAAGAGAACACTTTCCAATTTTAACATACATGCCCACACAAAGAAACACAGCAGACACGCCCCAGAGGCCAAAATAAAATGCTCTCTAGTAATTACCGTAAATAGAAAAAGGAGATGGGCTTCCTGAGTCAGAATGCAGAGCACAATAAAAACCACCAGCACAAAAACATCATAAACAAAATTACATGGACAACAGTAAACTCGGAAGACAGTGGAATTGCTTGTCAGTGCGATACAAAGAAACACATCTGGAAGATGCTTAAACAAGAGAAGGGGGTGTCCGTGGGTCTGCAGAGGGCTGCTGCAAGGATATACAGCATGCCAGTGTCGTCCTAAAAGACACAACATAGCATCCGGAAACAGCTCACTTTCTGCAGGAGAAACAGAAGAGTTTCTTTAAAATCCCACCATCTACAGTTTAAAGATTTGAGAAAAGATTTCTTATTTTTCTATATTTTGATTATCTCCCATAAATTTGATACAGAATTTCTCGACCAAGGGTCTTTCAATTTGGTGAATTAAAAAAAAAAATCAATCAATAACATTTGCTTAGAGACTTTTCCCTTTACAAACAGCTTCAGAGTCTCCAAATACCTCTCAAATGAACATGTAAGACAGTTGTCCATCTAGACCCACACTAGACCCATTTTGAGTATCAGCTTGAAGTTATAATTTATGTTCACTGACATGTAATGTTTAAATCACATCCATAATGAACCTGTGATTAAAGACTAAGAATGAATTCAGAGCATAAAAATAAGGGCACATTTGCCTCAGAAACCAAGCCCGTGTAAATTGTACTGTATTTTATTTGATCCAAAGTTGCACTGTTGTAAAAATTGTTAACTTCATTACTGCAAAATCCCATGTGATGTATGCTTATGGCTGCACTTATTCAGCGTACTTCATGAAGACTTTACATACTTAATGAAAAAACGCATGACTTTCCTAGGCCATGAAGGACATCTGGCTGCAGCAGCCCCTAGTCTTGCACAGCAAGGCTTCGTTCCCTAGAGATGGTCTTTCACTCTGCACTGAGCAAAAGGTACTTAGAACACATAGCCAAGTAACTGTGAAACGAACAAAATTTTTTGTTGTTTTTTGTTTGTTTTTGAGACAGAGTCTCAATCTGTTGTCCAGGCTGGAGTGCAGTGGTGCACTCTCGGCTCACTGCAACCTCTGCCTCCCGGGCTCAAGTGATACTCCTGACTCAGCCTCCTAAGTAGCTGGGACTACAGGCACGTGCCACGAAGACCAGGTAATGTTGTATTTTTAATAGAGATGGGGTTTCACCATGTTGGCCAGGCTGGTCTTGAACTCCTGACCTCAAGTGATCCGCCTGCCTCGGCCTCCCAAAACACTGGGATTACAGGCATAAGCCACTGCGCCCAGCCCAAAAACAAACTTTTTAACATAAATAACAAGAATCCAAAATATGAGATAATGAAAACAACTCGGTCGCTTGTCTCTACTTTGTTCCTGTATTGACATTAGGAAAATGTGCATATTAATAAAACTATAATACCTTTCTTCCCACTTCAAGCTTATATTTATGAATTTGCCTAAAGAAAAAATGCTTTCCCTTACATATGAAACACAATGTACTACGTGACAAATAGGAAGTTAAAATATATGTACTTGTTAAAGATTCCATAGACGTGAACTTAAGACAAATCCACTAGAATGACTATAATAAAAACAAAAAGAAAAACAGCAGACGTTGGTGAAGATGAAGAAATGGGAAACCTCATACAGCGATTGTGGGAAAGCTACTTAGGCCAAGTGTGGGTTCCTCAAAAAGTTAAACATAGAATTATTCAATTCTATTCCTGGGCACTCATGTAAAACGTGAACACAAATGTTCACAGCAGCATTATACATAATATCCAAAAAGTATAAACAACCCAACTGTCCATCAAATGATGAATAAATGAACGAAATATGGCATATACTTACAATAGGATATTCAGCCGTAAAAAAAGATTTCATGCGGCAGCGTGGATGAACCTTGAAAACATACCTAGGGAAACAGGGAGGCACAGAGGCCACATATTGCAGGATTCCATTGCTATGAAGTCTCCAGAATAGGCCAACCCACAAAGACAGAAAATACATTGCTGGCTGCCAGAGGTTGCTGGGAAAGGAGGGGGGACTACTGCTAATGGATATCGGGTTTCTCTTTGAGAGTGATGAAAAAGTCCCAGAAATGTACTAAGTGGCCAGACACGTTGGCTCACACCTGTAATCCCAGCACTTGGGAAAGTCAAGGTGGGCAGATCACATGAAGTCAGGAGTTTGAGACCAGCCTGGCCAACATGGCAAAACCCCGTCTCTACTAAAAATACAGAAATTAGCCAGGCGTGGTGGCACGCACCTGCGGTCCCACCTCCTCTGGAGACCGAGGCACGAGAATCGTTTGAACCTAGGAGGCAGAGGTTGCAGTGAGCCAGGATCACAGCACTGCACTTCAGCCTGCGTGACCTAGTGAGACACTGTCTCAAAAAAAAAAAAAAAAAAAAAAAGGCAAGAGGAAGGAAGGAAGGAATGCACTAAGGACTAAAAGTCTATGAACTGTACTCTTTACAATGGTTACAACAGTGAATCTTACGTGATTTTTTACATAAGCAAAAATAAATCAACTAACCTAAAATCAAATTGTACTTAAAATTACTTTTGAAATACTGTGTGTGAATAATTATTAGTACTATTAGTATTTTATCCCCATATGAAAGTTCTAGAATGTATTAACATTAGATATAAAATCACCTAATAGGCAAAACAAAATCATAATCACTTGGAGTAAAAATTTTAAGATTTCTGCATATATTGCAGCCTTAGTGATCCAAAATATCAGCTTGCATTTTCTGATGTTATCAAGTTCATTGACAATTTCTAACAAAGTATCACTTAAATTAAAAAGTAGCTTATCAATACAAAGTACAGGCAGATAATTCCTTTATAACTTATACTAACTACTTTTGAGACCTCACAAAGGGCAGAATGGGAATGTGTAAGGTTTTCTCCCCTCCTGCCCTTTGCATGACACCCAGTCAGTGACCAAATCCACACAATGGGAGGGAGGGTTCATATAATGCTCTCAGTGAACATTCTTCTGGACTTTCAATTATTTCTTTCTTGAACTCTTATCACGGTCAGCAATCCGTAGCCTAACCAAGTTTTTTGTGCTTGTTCCCCACCTGAAATTCACCTCCCCGGCTCTTCTAATATTCAGTTCTCAAATATCACCTTCTTCAAAGCCTTCTCTGACCAACCTATACCCCAATCTAAGGAACTCCTTTAACATTCTTTACAGCATTTATCAACCACACAATTCTTGCTTGTAGGGGTATGTATTCTATGGTTTCCAAACTATATTACCAGCTGAATTTCACCAGTCATGTGGCCTAACCCAGCTAAGTAGCATTCGATATACTGTACACTTTTACAGTCCGGTGGTCTGGGTTCAAATCCCAGCTGTTTACTGGCTCTATGATCTTGGGGAATGTTAAGTACATGCTCATTTCCTTATCTGTGCTTGAATGTCTGCTGTGTATATAATACACTGAAAGTTTTTAGAAGTGTGCCTGACACTGAGTGTTACTTAAGCAGTAACATCAAATGTCTAACCCCTGTGTTAACAAAGGACAAAGAAAGCATTAAAGTATGCAGTAATTTCCTGTTGCTGCTGTTAACAAATTATCACATTTCTGTCTTAAAACACAAATTTTCTTACGGTTCTGGAAGTAGGAAGTCCAAAATCAGTTTCACTGTGCTGGTGGTGTTAGCAAGGCTGGATTTTTCTGCAAGCTCTGAGAGAATCCAATACCGGGCCATTTTCAGCTTATAATGGCTGCTAATATGCCTTGGCTTGTGGCCCCCTTATCCATCCTCAAACTGCATCACTCCCACCTTCGGTCCTGTTTTCTCGTCTCATTTTTTGCTCTGACTGTGAGCCACCTACCCTCTGTTTTATAAGGACGCTTGTGATTACATTGGGCTCACCTGGATACTCTTCTCATCTGATGATCCTTGATCAATCCCAGCTGCAAAATCCCTTTTACTTAGATACACCTGTGAACAAGACTGAACTTGCTGCCACTGAAATACACCTCATGCTGAACTCTGAAAAGGCTATACAGGGACGTGCTGGCACAGAGGGGACTGTTATCTTCAACTGTATGCTTTAGGAACATAAGTGGCAGACTTTTTTCCCCATTTGTTTTTATTTTACTGTACATAAAAGATCAGTTCCTTGAATTTCCTACTAATGAAGTATGAACACCTGAGTGGGTCAAAAATACCTGGTGGCTCCAACTCATGCAAAACTACCATCTCTGTTACGTTTCCCTAGAAACAGAAAAGTAATTGTTTTGATTGAAAAGAATTTTTTTTTTTGCATTGAAATCCTGAAGAGGTAGGAGTAGAGAATTGGTTGAAGGGGTTTACAATTGTTCTGAGTTCTCAATAAAGAGAAACATGGAATTCCCACCAGGAAAAGGATCATTCTAATGTGACAGGCTCCTAACTTCTGAGCCAGCAGCTTATTACTAGAACACTTAATTTACCACGATCAACTGGCATTAGATTTTGGAATAAAATTTTGCTGCTGTTGTTCAGAAAGAGACCTTCCTCGATAATGATATTTATTTTTTCCCAAATAACATAAGCATTCTTGTCTCCAAACTGCTCTTTTTAAAACCACCATTTAAGTAGAAATTTAAGTAAGATATGAATGAATCAAAGCTCTCTCAGAATAGGTACAATGATACGAATTAAGCTCAAGATTTCTACTGTAATGTATGTAAGTGAACAATAAACACATGAAAACATGCTCAATATCATTAGTGGGTAAATGCAAATTAAAACAGCAATGCGATACCACTTCACACCTACTACAATAACTATTTTTCTAAAAAGACAGGCAACAAGTATTGGAAAGGATTCAGAGAAACTGGAACCTCAAACAGCAGTGGGAGTGTAAAATGATACGGTGGCTCTGAAAAATACTCAAAAGGCTATTACTCAAAAGGTTAAACAGTTGCCATGTGACCCAGAAATTCAATTCTCTGGCATACACCCAAAAGTGAAAACCAGTCCACACCAAAACTTGCTTACAAATGTTCACAGCACCATTATTCATCATGATGATAACATGGAAACCACCCAGCCAAGTGTCCATCAACTCATGAATGCATAAAATGGGACATATCCATGCAACAGAGTATTGTTCAGCAATAAAAGCAAAAGATGTATTGATGTCTCAATAGCCCTTTGCAGCTGTAATAAGTAACCTCGTGGCGCTATGCTATGCGTATTTATTTACAAAACTTATTCCACTGTACACATTATTTACAGTGAATTTAGACTTACAGTCATGTCTGAGGGGGGAAAAGCAGAGGTTGCACCCTGCCTTTGAACTGTTCTGCCAGCTGGAAGCACACCATCATTGTCTGCTCCCTACATGACAGCCAAGTGAACTACTTATTAGACACTCAGACAACTTCATGTTTCCAGGACGTTAAGGGAGAGTAAGGTGGAAAGGACTGAAGCACAGGAAAAGGATCTGCAAGGAAACCCCAAGATGCAGAGCTTCATTTGTATCCCTGACTTAGACCTCCCAGGCCATGCTTGGAGCCTTCCCTTCACTATTCTGATTCCTGGATCATGTGGTCATGTGGTCCTCTGGGGACTTTTTACTTAGTAATCTACATCTGAGCTGGGGGAAGAATAGTCTTCCTCTCTAATGACAATGCACGTTATCAGGAAACAGCTTACAGACAGAGGACAATGTAACATTAATATTGAGAACGGGGTGGAGAGGCGGGGGGCTACATAGTTTCTTAACAAGAGAGCCTTCCTTGTTAAAATTATAGTCTTTCAGGAATCTCAGCTAAGCATGATGGCTCAGATTTTAGCAGCCTTTAATATTTTCTGTTATAATGAATAACATGTCAATAAATTAATTTGGGTTCAAGAAACTAACAGGATTTCAGGAGGGCAACGGGGAAGATAAGCCTGCAATGAAGAGCTAGCTTACGTGGGAGAGAAAAGAGGGAGAACTATTACTGAAAAAAATTAAAAAGGAAGAAATATCAACATCAATTTCAAATGCCTCACAGCCTCAGATTCGGCACAGTGATTATCCTTTTTTAAAAGGATATGTACAGTAGTAACCGCTCTTTAATACCATCTCTCAAGCCAAGTCAACACTAGTTTGAAGAATCTCCTGGTATGTCATCAGCAGAGGGAAGCGGGGAGTGGAGAGCACTTGGAAGAACCAAGAGGGTGAGTGACTCAGGCCATTGCTCCCTGCCAAGGGAAGCAGCTACAGATGCCAAAACATCCCATTTTATAAGGCTGCACAAAAGTGTGTGCCTCTCTGGACCACACAGCAACTCATCAGAAGCCCAGGATAACTTCCCAGTTGAACTCATACATTGGTCACTTCCCCAAGAAGAACAAATTAAATCCAGTGGTGAATAGGATTGGCTCCCGGAACACAGGTGCAAGTCAGTAGCCTTGTGTGATATAAATGCACCTACTCCTAGCATCAGACGCTACACATGCACCAACATTTGCCACCCCTCCATTTTACATGAGGAAAGTGAGACCCAGAAAGATCTGCTCATTTGAACCCCTGTGGAGCAGAGCAGGGATGAGACCCAGGCCTCCTGCTCCATGAGGCCAGTGTCTTTCCATGAGGACCCCAGCTAGAAGGAAGGTTTCCAGTTTTATTTAATCCAGCAATCCCTACCTGGTAGCTATTGGTGGGAACAAAAACAAGAGGTTGACCGGAATCCTCCCAGCTTTTCCCCTAACTCACTCATATTCACCTTTCAGCATCTCTTTACCTCAGAGAAGTTTTTACCAGACCCTATTAGAGCATTAGTTACTGTTGGTATTACTCAGAAATGCTTGGCTCACCTACTAATCTGTAGGCTCCCTGGGGTGACCTCTATTTTCCTCATACCTGATGAGCACAGTAGGTCTTCAGCAACATCCTCTTCATTAACCAAAAAGGCACCTTCAAATATGAAATTTGTATTTTATTACATACCACTCAAATTGAAAACACGACTGCTATTTAGTAACCCTTAATCCAAGATACCTGCTTTTTTTTTTTTACTTTGAAATCTCTTTCAGTACAAGGATGTGGCAGTTTCTCCTGCCTCCAGCTACCCTGGAATAAGTAAGCAGTCCTCGAGGACCTAACATAACTTTGAGGACCGTCTTCCTGTTACTAGGTTGCCAAAAATATTTGGGAGTTGTTTTGCAATCAAAAGTGAAATTTTGGTCATTCCTCCCACACCAAATATTTCACTAAAATCAAATGTACAGCCTGCTGCCACTCAGTTTCTATGCCTTTGTTAATTCAAAAAAAAAAAAACACAACCTTAAACTATGATTTGGCATTGAAATGAAATCCATGTGAATCTTGTTTAAATAGCAATTAAATGCAATCAGTGAAGGCCCAACGATGACTATAAGGAAGTGATGAGGTTATGAACAACCTGGACCAAATTCACTCATACTCAGGCTATGAGAACAAGGTGACTGATGCAAATGGGTTGTTTGTCATTTTAGGCATTTTAAAATGTGAATACCGAGCACATCTTGGAACCAACTAAGTCAGTAACACCAAAGTTCTTCCCACTAGCTAGAGTCTCCGTGTTACTAATGAAGATGAACAC
Source organism: Gorilla gorilla gorilla (assembly GCF_029281585.2). Lineage (NCBI taxonomy): Eukaryota > Metazoa > Chordata > Mammalia > Primates > Hominidae > Gorilla > Gorilla gorilla. The sequence goes on along the minus strand of NC_073229.2, from coordinate 33,044,407 downwards.
CTGATTAGATGCACGTTTTGATTAACATCTCCAGCTCAAGACACGGAGAAACTCAGTGAGCCAGGTGAGGTCTGCCTTCATCAGAAATCCTGCAAAACACAGCTTATTTCCTTCATTTCAGGTGCTTGGTCAACATGCAGCACAAAAATAACAGCATATTGGTTTCCCAGTCCCTTAGATCTTATTGATCATGATTCTGTGACTTTACCCTTAGACCTTTCTGATCATGATTCTGTGACGTTACTGATGTATGCCTCAGGTCACAGCCTCAAACTTGATGGAAACGGCTGTCTCCCCAAATTCCAGCCGCGTGTTAAAACAGATGCTGGGCTTGCAGAGTTCAACAAACAATACAGCAGACTTATCCAACATTAAGATCCAGGACATGGTGGGCCCAGCTACTTCCACTCAACCCATCTCTGTTAACTTTCCTCATCTAACCAATAATACGGGACCACAAGAACCGAGAATATCCAGATTTGACATCCTTAGCAAAAGACGCGGAATCACAGTGTGAGAATAAACTCTGTCATTGTATATACATTTCAACGGTGTCCGTCTCATCTCCAAAAAAGAGTACCTGCAAGGATTCAAGCTAGAAGAGATGATGTATTAAGCTGAAGGCCAGAATAAGGCATTGCTTGCGGGAAGGAGGTAGCATCCCCAGCCTTCATCTTTCCTTCTGTCTTTTGATAGAATGCAGCACTAGCGTAAGGGGTGGTGGGGGAGAGGAACTGGGAAGCTCGGTGTTTCTGCTCTGGTTTTTACTTCCCTTCATGGAATCCCTTCCTTTTTTCTTCAGCGTTCCTGCAGGAGCTCCTCACGCGTGATGAGTCAAAAGCCATCAGTGATCTTTGGCCAAAACTGCAATTATGTAGCTGCCAATGCCAAAACCCAGTCCCACTTCTAAAACAGTGCACTTTAATTTGTACTGTTCCTCCAGACTGAACAATCCTGGAAATAGAAGTGAGAATTTTCCAACCTGCAAATAATTCTTCTGAAAACGTCCAAGTCATTCTCACTGGCTACCCCAGTTAGGCCCACTTCACACACGTAGCTAATGAGGGCACATGATGTTGTTGTGGTTGTGGATGGAGACACTAAAAACTTACCTGCCCACAAAATTCCATCCAGATGGAACATTTTTCTTTAGTATCTCCCATCTCCAATAAAAAGTCACCATCTTGGATTAGAAAATAAAAACTAATATAGCAATTAGGTCCTTCAAAACTAACCAGGACCTATCTACCACATCACCCCTAAATGAGCTATGACTTCATAGATGGGATCCACATTTTTCTTTTAATATTGAAAAGCAGATCAATATAAGCTGCAAGGTCAAGAGGGAAACCCATGTTGCAATATGGTTTCAGGAATCTCAGTGAAAACATTTTTCCCTTCCTAATACACACACAGTTAATGTGAAAACCCTTTTCAACATTGTCCATGGAGTTCTTTCATGGTCTTAATTAACAAGTCTTAAACTTCCATCCTATTGCTTCAGATGGTATGCTACTGAAATAAGTATTTCTTTTCCAATTAATTGGCTTAATTCATCCGCCTCCACCTCTCCATTCACAAAGAGGTAGAAAATAGTAACCACTAAACCTAAACAGCAAAGCCTACTCTGGTTAGAGCTCCCCACGCTAGTTCTCCTGTTGCAGCTGCTTCTCATCTAGCTGGGAGCTGGGTCTGCAAAAGCTTGATTGTGGGCTTTTCACCTGTATGGTTTCAGTGAAGAATAAAGAACAATGCTTGACATTTTTATACTTGAGAAGAAAGCAAGAGCAATTCTACCTTTTCAAGTATAACTGAAGAGAAGAGGAAAAGAAAACCCACAAGTTAACTTCTAGAAAAAAAAATTTAATTAAGTTCAAACTTTAAAGCATTTCCATGAGCTTATGAAGACTCTGAACCAGTCCCAGCCCATGGAAGTTTATAAAATATAATTTAAAAAATACTGAGAACCCCTCCACACAAAGATTATCTACTGCAAAGAATATTCATAGAAAAAAATAGAATTAAAAGAAATAATTGGCCAGGTGCCATGGCTCACGCCTGTAATCCCAACACTTTGGGAGGCTGAGGCAGACTGATCACGAGGTCAGGAGTTCCAGACCGGCCTGGCCAACATGGTGAAAGCCCATCTCTACTAAAAATATAAAAATTAGCCGGGTGTGGTGGCGGGTGGCTGTAATCCCAGCTACTGGGGAGGCTGAGGCAGGAGAATCGCTTGAACCCAGGAGGCGGACATTGCAGTGAGCCAAGATCACGCCACTGCACTACAGCTTGGGTGACAGAGCTAGACTCCATCTCAAAAAAAAAACAGAACAAAACAAAAATAATAATAATTATAAGAAAAATAAAATAACTAAACTTCCTTGCAGCTGGGTGTGGTGGCTCACACCTGTAACCCAGCACTTTGGATGCTTCCTCTTGAGCCCAGGAGTTCAAGACCAGCCTGGGCAAGATAGGAAGACAGCATCAATACAAAAACATTTTTAAAATCAACTGGGCGTGGTGGCGTGCACCTGTGATCCCAGCTACTCACAAGGCTGCGGTGGCAGGAAGGTAGAGGCTATTGTGAGCCTCTACTTGAGCCTCCACTTGAGGCCTGGAGGTAGAGGCTATTGTGAGCCATGATAGCGCCACTGCACTCCAGCTTGTGTGACAGAGCGAGATCCTCTCTGAAAAATAAATGAATATACTTCCTTGTCCAGTAAAGGATTTTTGAGCCATCACCACCAACATACACAAAGTGGAAATGTTTAAACCACAACAGAATTCTATTTTTTAAAAAGTCATTGGTGTAAATGGTGAAGAAAATCTCATGCTTCATCTCATTTTCTTTCACAAGCTCAACAATAATACATTAGAGAGTATACCCAGGAATCTAAACACATACCATGGAAAATAAAATATTTTTCTCAAATGCTCACCAACCACGTGAGTAATCAGGGAAGGCAAAATGAATTCTGATGGCTTAAAAGGTTAAAATACTGAGAAGAATGCTTGCTTGCATGAAACAAAATAATCACTTCTCTCATCATCGAGCATGTGCGCTTCTCCCATACTTCCCACCACCTCCCCACACACATTCTCGTTAAGTCCTGCATTTCATCAACATACTTCCTTTCTAAATACTTTCAAAAGGTTTAGGATAGCATTTCACCACCTACCTGGGTCCTTCTTTTCCCCATATCCTCATTCTGCCCATAAATTATAGCTAAATTCTCAACCCAACTACTTAAATATATAGTAGCTGCTGAATATTTAGTTACTTAACATGTGTTCTCATGTTCTTAACCATGAAATGTCTCAGGGATGACACTCAAATACTGCTTTAAGAAAACAGTCTACCTATCTTTTCTTCTGATATAAAATATTACAATTACTGCCAGGGAATGGTGGCTCACACCTGCAATCCCGGCACTTTGGGAGGCCGAGGCAGGCAGATCACGAGGTCAGGAGTTCGAAAGCAGCCTAGCCAACATGGTGAAACCCTGTCTCTACTAAAAATACAAAAATTAGATGGGTGTGGTGGCAAGCACCTGTATTCCCAGCTACTTGGGAGGCAGAGGAATGAGCACTGCTTGAACCCAGGAGGTAGAGGTTGCAGTGAACCGAGATCACGCCACTGCGCTCCAGGCTGGGTGACAAAGCAAGACTGTCTCAAAAAAAAAAAAAAATTACAATTACTTCAATAGGAATAACTTGACCACTACAAGCTGGTCACTACTAGCATCCAGATGTTGTTAGAGCAGAACACACAAAATCAAGCAAGGCTCCTGGAGATCAAGACAAAACGATGGCTCCACATCCCCTCTCCCAGAGAAGTGGGTTAGGTATACAGATGCATCAACCAAATGCGTAAAGGCAGAAAGGAAAAAAGAAAAAAGCCACACCAAAGCCTACTAATCTGCCCTGCAAACCCAGAAAATCATAAGCATGTTAATTGAAACCAGAATCTGAGAAAGCCAAGCAAACTTAAAGGGGTGCAAACATTTATAACAAGAGGAGGCGACTCATGGATTTAATTACTTCCACTATATATGACAATTAAGAATAAATGGTGGAAAACCACAAAACAGCAGACAGTAAAGAAAAAAGTTAAATGCTGATTGCCATTAGTGTTAACTGGAGTTTCTAACACCTGCTATAAGCTACTGTGTAATAAAAAATGAATTACTCTCCTAATGAATAAATGAATATCTTAATGGAAGCCAGGATCTTTGGGAAACCCATTTAAACTATTTTATGCCACAAAAGTAAAGTTCACCAAATAGATGCTTTAATGCACATTTAACTAGATGAAAGACCATGAACCTCTAAGCTTCCAATCTACATCTGACAACAGACTTTTATCAGACAGGAAAAATCACTGAATAATAATTCATTATTTCTAATAAAGACAGCTGAATGACAACAAAACCACGAACACTTACGGAATGTATGTTTCATATATCACCACTCCATGAAAGAAAAGCTAACTTATCCCAAGTTGCAAACCTGGATAAGCAGCAGAGCAGAGATTCAATCCCAGGCAGTTCCCTTCCCAAGGCTTCATCAGTGTGAGCCTTCTGGTCCACCCAAGGTTCAATGACCCAGTAACAGACTCCCAGCAACCCAAGGGCTGTGCTGAACTACAATGTTGCCCATGTAACTCTAAGAAAACATAAGAAAATGGAATTCTTCCTTAGAAAATTTCCATCTAAGAGGAATAAAGTCAAAATCTGTATTTTAAAGGAAGCAAACTTATAAAAGCTAGAAAATGTATAAAATGCACTTATGGTCTTATTTCGGTCCCAGCAATGGGAACGAATAATATTAAATAAATTAATATGTTTACTTACGAACTGAATTTTAGTTGAAAATTCCAAGAGGTTGAATTACTTTTCCATATACTACTTCCTATCAAAAGCTCTTTCTCAATTACACAGGAAAGGATGGGAATACAGTAACTAGACCAAGAACAATGAGTAAGCTCGAGCTCCAGATTTTCAATTAGAGGACAAATAAATTAACAACGGTTCTCTAGCTGAGGTGCAACTCGTAATTGACAGCAGATCACCCCAGGTTTCCATATCAGAGTTGGGTAGCCGGTGGTACCAACTTGGTGAATTTTTGTACTTCCAAAAGAGATTCAGGTACACATCCCTGCTTAACAACATTAAACTATGCTGCGTTCCTAAATCTGCTCCAGCACCTTTTGAAAAGACCTTGAAAGACAAGAAACTTATCTACATATATAGATAAGCAGCATATAATCAGTCTCAAAAGCTTAGAAATGAAGAAACTATACTAGAAGCTTCTAACAAGCATCACAGGAAAGCAGCAGAAAACCTGCCAACTATCATTCCTAAGCCTAGAAACCAGCTGCTGCATTAAAAAAACAAATTACACTGATAACGATATTTAACATGCATTATATGATTTTGCAATAGCAGCAAACTTACTTCCCTAATTAAGCTTGTCAAAAAATTAAAATTTTCAACTATCCACACAAAAGAATGATCATAATCCAAAACAGCAGGTAATGCAATGCCTTCAAAACATTTTTTGATATTTTTATTATTATTAATAGCATTTTTACAGAATAAGCTATTAATAAAATTACATTTCAGTTGATGTTCATAGAATTACAATAATTAAGAAATTATTACAGAAAACTTCATAAAAGTAAGAGACAACCTGGGATTAAAATTTTTTCCTGGGTGGAAATCTATAAAGAAGGTAAAATAAAAAGCTGTGCATCAAATAATCTACATACTCATGGTAAGAAAGTCATAGATCAGTTGTTTCTACAATCAGAGACTGAGGAATGGGAATGTTTTGGACTTAAATTGTGATGCTTGCACAACCTTACAAAAAGTTAAAAAAAAAAAAAGAATTGTACACTTTAAATGGGTGAACTGTATATGGTAAGTGAGACATAGCAATACAGCTGCGTTGGTTTTTTTTAAACCAGAGAGCTCAGACTTTAGTAGGACTCTCAGTCACGTTTTTTAATTCCATTTTTCATTACATCAGCCTGAGTGAGTCTGACAAAGCCACACACTCCACATCCCAAGGTAAGCAAGTAGGGAAATTCCTATATGCCAGAGTGTGCTTTATCTAAGTTACATGGAACATGACAGAATGTTAGAGAGGAAATTATACCACTCAAGCACCACCCACTGAATAAAAATAACAGAATTAGTAAACATCTCCCTCTTTCATCTACTTTCCAAAAATGCTTCAAGGGTCCACCACTACCATGAAAGTAAGTTTCACAGCCACCCTCGGAAATTTACAAAAAAAAAAAAAAAAAAAAAAAATCACTACATACTCCCAAGTAAAACAGATTATCATGTACTTCCTTAAAATTCAAGAGAACTTTGCATTCAACGTCCTGTCTGTCTGAAAGGGTGGCTCCGACTAACTCTCAGGTCTGGGTCCTCTCAGCAGGATCAGCAGCACCGAGCTTAATAGTCTGGAGCTGTTTATTAAGTAAAAGGTCCTCCCAGGTAAATCTAAAAGTAGCATACATCAAAATCAATGTCTTGTAATGTAACTCCAGGGCACCGAAGCTATTCTCAAAACAACTGCTTTGTTTTTTTAATCTAACAACTCACCACCAGCACTTGCTTGTCTAGCTGGCTTATAGTCTTGTGATCATTATGCCAAGATCAATGTACATTAGTCTAAACAATCTGATCTTAACCAGACCCTGCTTCTGTCAAAGATAACTGAAGAGCAACATTAACTCAGAGAACATCTGCTCAATGTTGGGGGACACAGTGACAGGATATCGGCTGCCCTTCCTCTCCCTCCAAAGACACCAAAATGGAACCACACTTAGCAGAGGCCTCTTTGACTGCACAATAGCCTAATTTTATAGCAAGAGACTATCATACTTTCAATACACATCCAACTCTTTAATGTAACTTCAATGTGATTAGGGGCTAGGGAGGAGCTTTTAATGGGATATTCACCATCGTTGTATTCCACCAGCAATAATAATACACACTAAATTTGGTTACATTTGAAGAGAACTTAATGACACCCTTCCATCTGGAATTAAATGGGAAAACCCCAGAAATCACAAAACCAAAATTTGAAGAGCATGCTCATGAGCTTTTTTTTTTTAAATCCTTAACTAGGACTGTGAAGTAAAGCAGCCATTCACTTTTTTTTTTTTTTTTTTTGACGGAGTTTCGTTCTTGTCGCCCAGGCTGGAGCACAATGGCACGATCTCGGCTCACTGCAACCTCCGCCTCCCGAGTTCAAGCGCTTCTCCTGCCTCAGCCTCCCAAGGAGCTGGGATTACAGATACAAACACCACGCCCGGCTAATTTTTGTATTTTTAGTAGAGATGGGGTTTCACCACATTGGCCAGGCTGGTCTCAAACTCCTGACCTCACGTAACCCGCCCAAAACACTGGATACCACAAAATGTCTCGGCCTCCCAAGATGTTGGGATTACAGGCGTGAGCCACTGCTCCAGGCCTAACCATCACTATTTTACTTCCCAAGAACTCAGTAAAGCCGTCTTCAATCAAAGCACCTCAGTAATAACTTCCTAACTTAGTACTAGTACTAAACGCCTAAATTATGGGTAAGTAACGACACAAAATAACGAGGTGGGAAAAGGTCAAGATGCATAATAATGTTCACTTTGAAGAAGCAGCTAGTTGAATAATTTTATGGAAAATTTTGCCAGTATAAACCACAAATTTTCCTATAATTTTAACAAACTAGAAAACTTAATAGAACTTAATAGAATACCTTCCATTAAAAATGTGTATATTCTGAATAAGCAATTCACTCCTTTTTATCATAAGGAGTTAATTATGAAGGTGCACTAAGCTCACTACTTTGTTACTTTCAACAGCACAGAATTAGATCAAACTAATTCTAATTAGTTTGAATTAGATACCCCAATGCTAGGTAGGTGCTAATAAATTCTAGGAGGCAATGCAGGACAGTGACTGGGCTGACAAACCTGGAGCATCCAACCACCCTAGTTGGACAGTATTTAGTGTCCGCTCTGCCCCAGGTTTCCACCCTTGTGGGGGTAGTCCCAGAGGCTAAATGGGCACAATGGGTGGGGAGAGGGATCACACTGCATACTGCCTGGGAGACAATAGATGTTTACAATAAATTGCACAGAGGCCAAGTGGAGAGATTGTGGCGATTCAACTCAGCTGCCCAGTGGAACACTCTCCACCCAATTACAAGGAAAGATGCAGAAAATTATTTAAAAGCCAGACTTTGAGAGACCGAGCATGTGCAATGCTGCTCCGGGGATTGTTTCTGTTTTGTTTCTCGATGTTTTACCCAACTTGGTGAAAAAAAAGAAAAGAAAAATGGATACCACAAAATGGTAATAATTATCACTGAGTGGTATAAATGCTGTCCCCCCACCTTTTTACTTTAGCAGAAAGCCCAAATGTTCTAAGATAAAAATATATTGCTCTTGTAAATCAAACACAAAATAGGGTATGGAACTGTACTCAACAGGACTTAAATAGGATTGAAATAATGAAAGAATATTCACTCTTCTTTCTACAGTTTGAGTCATGATCAGTATCACACACCCTCCCATAATATTAAACTATGTCATTTCATTTGTTTAAACATTTATTGAGTCTATCAATGCAGATACTATGTCATCCTGCCCTTAAGCGGGCACTACTCTAAACTCTGCCTTTCATCGATTTCTCTTTGCCATTTACTAACAATAAAGACTAAACCCACAATAGGTGGCAAACTTACTTGGCACCTCTTCAGTCACTGCTAGAGTACAGTATTACCCCCCACCAAGAAATTTTATATACAAATATAAATTATTCTGATGACAAAACAGAAGGTCCAGTCAATGAAGTGTGGGAAGCCTTGTTGAAGCATGACCTATAATACGGCAGGGTCATGACGGGTAGGCAAGGTTGCTGGCACATGCCTATCTTACCCTGGAGGCTGGGGCCTGCCCTAGAAACTGTGTCTACTTTCCTGTGTGTTGCAAAGAAGCTGAAAGCCCCTCTGCTTCTAGACCTTACACTTGCTGTTTCCAAGTAAAATCATAAGTATACATAAGAAAACTTTTTAAATATTTTCCACTCAAATGTGGAAGAGTAAAAAAGAACATACGGGAGGGAAAAACATTTATGTAAACAGTAGGTACATGAAGCAAGAAAAAATGGGCTGGGCAGCAGGCATTATTTCTGCATGAATTTTTTATACTTTTCCAACAGCTAGGAAACATCTCAAAACTGCACAGAAGAACCCATCAAAAAATTTTATGTAACAGTGAAAATAACACTTTTTCTAACATCACATGGGCAGGAAGGAGAGCGTGGGTATAAAAGAAAAGACTTCCTTTTGAATACAGTCTCTTTTGTTTCACTTCTTTTAAAAGAGATAACTGTCCTTGGATATAGAAAGTGTATTAGCACTGCTTCCTGCTTCGAGGTGGTCAGGTCTTTGACCAGGTTTAAATTACTATGCAGAGAAAGACTCATCTCTTCCCAAGACACAGCTTGGAGGCAAACATCGTAATCCCATAGCTGACTTCAGGACTTCAGATAGGTCATAAGGCCAACTGAGTGTTATCTAAAACTATCTTACATTCACACTCACATTTTTCCCACTGAAGAGGAATGAGACACATTTCTGTCCAGCAAACGACCAAGTAGGATTGAAATAAAGATCATGGCATCAGCTTCATAAATCTAACTCTACCATCATGGCTATAAATGGGGCACAATACAGAACACCAGCAAGGCTCCTAAGTCCTAGGAATGAATGAATAAAAGTCTGTCCCAATATATTGTTTCATATATATCACCTCATGGGTTTCTCCAATATCCATCCACTACAAAGACCAGCCAAAGCAAGATGAGAGTAGTCTTTATAAACTTGAAGGTTGGCATATCTAGTCAAGGAATCACAACCACTTTTCATTAGCACCAAACTGGTTGTTCATAACTACCCCCAGGTAGTAAAATACACACCCAACTAATGACAAAGTATCAAAAGTACAATGATGTCGCACAAGTCACGGATTGAGAATCGGGCTCAGAAATCAGCCCATTATTGTACCTGCTGTATGACCTCGCTGGACATCAGCTTCCTTCATTTGTAAAGTAAGAACGAAAGAAGGTGCACACAAATTGGAAAGGCCATGCTCAGCACTTCACAGGCACCCCAAATTACTTGGCCCTTGTTCTTTAATAACTTTATAGACACAGCCCATTAGAACATGGCATCTGAGGCCGGGTGCAGTGGACAAAAATACAAATGTCAGTCGGGCATGGTGGCATGCACCTGTAATCCCAGCTACTGAGGAGGCTGAGGTGGGAGAATTGCTTGAACCCGGGAGTCAGAGGTTGCAGTGAGACAAGATCACACCACTGCACTGCAGCCTGGGCAGCAGGGCAAGCCTCCAATTCAAAAAAAAAAAAATTAATGCCAAAGATCATAGAGATAAGAAGTGAAATATACTAACAGCAACATTGTCCTCCGAGTTTTTTCTCCCTGGTGAAAGAAATGAAACCTTGTATGTGAGCAGATAAACTTTAGAAGAGAGCTAACTGGGCCAGGCATGGTGGCTCACGCCTGTAATCCCACCACTTTGGGAGGCCGACGAGGGCACATCACCTGAGGTTGGGAGTTCGAGACCAGCCTGACCAACATGGTGAAACCCTGTCTCTACTAAAAATACAAAATTAGCCGGGTGTGGAGGCGCATGCCTGTAATCCCAGCTACTCAGGAGGCTAAGGCAGGAGAATCGCTTGAACCCAGGAGGCGGAGGTTGCAGTGAGCCGAGATCGCACCATTGCACTCCGGCCTGGGTAACAAGAGCGAAACTCTCTTAAGGAAAAAAAAAAAAAAGCAGGGTGGGTGGGGCGGGAGAGATAACTGTTCTTGCCCTATCTTTAGCAGTTAAGAGGTGCACCCTGGGAATACCTGCATCTTCTCTCTTTTTTATAAGAGACTGAGGTAGCCACTTTCCAGAGGTCTTCTAATGTAATTTCTGGTCCCAGGGCCAGTTTTTGCAACTTCCTCCTGATATCAGGGGCTGCCTGAGTAATATATTTATCCTTTAGGATTAGCTGTCCCTTGGCTGAATCAGGAGATAGAGAGGTGTGCTTTACTAAGGCCTCTCTTAGCCTTTCCAGGGAGGCAGTGGGATTTTCCCCAAATCCCTGGTCAATCATGGACAACTTAGTATAATTGAGAGGCCCGGTCCTAGTTCTAGGTAAGCCTTCCATTATGCACACCTGAAAGTGTCTCCGCTTCCAGTCTTCCACCACTGGGATCCCATTTAAGGTCATCCATTAGTACTGCTCTTCCAGTTGGATAATGTTTGCCCCCTTCCCTGATGCTGTATGTGATGTAAAGCTCATCCCCAAATCCCTCTGCTGCTTGCAGAGCAGCCTGCTTCTCAGTGTTCGTCAAGGTCTTAATTCAAAAGTAACATAACCTCTCTCCAGGAGAGTTCAAATATTTTAGTGAAATTCTGAAAAGCCTCTATATATCTTATCAGGGTCATCTGAAAACTTGCCAAGATCCTCCTTAATTTGCTTTAAGTCCTGTAGGGAGAAGGGTAACTGGGCCTTACTGGGCCCAAATTCAAAGGGCATCTGCTGGAAGGGAAAGAGTGAGACTGGGCCTTGTTGAGAGCAAGAATTTTTAGGAGGGAGCAAGTGAGAGGCTGAAGCTAGATAGGGAGGTTGGGGTGTACCAGAGGGGCAGGGCTAGAGGGAGCTGGTTCCTCTGCTGGGAGTGCCTCTTTACTTTCCTGGGCTTGCCCCTTGCAGCCTTCCCTGAGAGAGCAAACAGGAGGGCTGGATCAATCCTATATTGTCGGCAAAGGTCTGGATTGCCTTGCAAGGTATACAAAGCCTGCACATATGGGGCCTCAGACCATCTGTCCTCAACGTCTAGAGATTTGCCAAATGGTATCAAAATAAATGGTTTCTTTCTGAGGCCAAGCCAGTCCTTTCTGTAAATCGTAATTTGGCTAAACCTTTGTGCAGAGGGCTACGATGCATTTTTCCTCCAGATTCTGAGAGTCAATGCAGTCCCAATGGTTTAGGACACACTCCAGAGGAGTATGTATAAGCTGGGAGTGGTGAAGAGAACTGGTTGCCCATTCTGAAAGACAGGGAATAGAGGCATCCCTCATTCCCTTCCTTCTTTCAGCGAAAACTCAGGCTGTGAGAGAGAAAGCGAGTGGCCTCCTTTCACTCTCCACTTCTTATCCCTGGGCCAGCCATAGGTACCACTGCAGTACATACCCATGAAGCAAAGAAAACCTGGAGAATAGGAATTAACTGCCCTCACCTACACCTCCATTTCTCCCTGCAGTCGGCAAACTGAGTTCCCTGGGCCTGTTTACACCACGAAGCATGGCGTCCTTCTGTGAGGTGGAGGGTTTGGTTGGCAGGACTTGGTCCTTCCTATTTACATTGTGCCTGTTGCCGGGCCTCGGAACCCTCAGACCTGGTTTTTCTTTCTAGGGCCTCTGCCTGAAGCTTGGAATCAAGTTTGGGACTGAAAAAGCATTTTAGAGGCTGTTTGTATCTGTGTACAGTGTCTCAAATGTGCCCTCTCAAATCTGCAGTTCTCAGCCAGCAGGGGCCGTTCCTTCGTTAACCTCCCTATCAGAAACAGAGTTGGGAGGGGGGCCCTTCTCACTCAGAAAAGGAAAAAAAGAGAGAAACAGTTTAAGAGGCAAAAAGGGGAAAATTCAGGGGGGTGGGGGAAGAAAGCCCCTTGCTTAGTGCAAGTGGACCCCCCCACCCAATCCTTATGTCTTTTCCCAGTTCAGACCAGGTTGAATTCCTCAGGCAGGGGTTCCATTGGTGTGGCAGATGAGAAGTGCCCATCCATTGGCCCTGTAGGGTCTCAGCTACCACCATGGCTTTCTACCACCCACCTCCCCCATCGTGGCTGTTGGGGTCAGACCTTGCCTGCTGCAGGCGTGCATAGCCACCCAAGCTGGGAGAGGAAAGGATAACAGGAGGTGCCCTGAGCCATGAGTGCCTGTGTCTGTCGAGCTTTGGAGACACATACATGGCACCTCTAGGAACATCTGGTCTGATGTGCATCTTTGGCAGCTGAGCCTAATGCTCATTTTACTTAGTAATATTGCCAATGCCTAGAGGAAAACTCTTAACATTGTAAGGAAAGAGATAAGAGCCATTCAAACCTCTCTCATGTAAGAGAGAGAAGAGACAAGGTCTGGGGGTTTTGATCGGCAGTTAGGGTGGTTTAAAACTGCATGAAGGAAAGCAGAGCCTCTCAGCCGCAGGAAAGAGATGGCAGGGTTTTGGAAGAGAGGCAGGAAGAGAGACAGTTTCGCATTCGTTTACACTCACCCTGCGAGGAGGACAATGGAACCTTTCCCATTACACATTTAAGTGGAGTGATTACAAATAACAAATTGATTTTTATGTGTGACTTACTGAAACACACTCTGAATACTAAAAAGAAGTTAACTCTTCTCTGGCAAGAGAACTTGCTAACCAGATCACTAAGTCTCCAATCCTGACTGCGCAACAGAATTACAGTAAGAGAGTGAAAAAATACAGTGGCTCGCACAGGTAATCCCAGCACCTTGGGAGGCCAAGGTGGGAGGATCACTTGAGCCCAGATGGAGACCAGCCTGGGCAGCATGGTGAGACCTTAACTCTTAAATTTTAAAAACAAATGTAAAAACAACATGAAACATACAGAACTGTATACTGCCAAATCTATTATAAAAAAAAAAGAATCCTGAATTTTACTAGTGAACCAATGCTAAATTAGAACACTGAAGGGGGTATGTTTTTAACAAGCTCCAGACAGTAGTGTTCAACATTGGGGAACATTCTTTCCCCAGACAAAATGGTTTCCCTACAAGACCCTTATTATATGTCATTGTACACAGGCATTTACAAATATTGTCTTAAATGTAGAATTAAAATGTATACTCCAGCTCTAACTGTAAGTTAGCATGCATTACTTTTTGAGTTTGACCAAAGTAGTTCATTCCAAAACATGAAAAGCCACAAACATTTAATCTTAGGTTCCTATTTTTAACAACAATATACAGAAATCTTCGCAATAGCGAAATATTACTGAACCACCAGTGTTGTAAAACACAAAAATAAATTAGTTAGGCTTGATATACTTTTCCTTCCCTCCCTCAGATTCCCCACCTGTTTTTCAGTTTCAGGAAAAGGCAGCCACTGATCTCCACAGCACTCACCGGAATTATCTCTCTTCTGGGATGATAAAGGGGCCATGCCTTTATTTATTTATTTATTTATTTATTTATTCATTCATTCATTCATTCATTCACCCTTGGAGACGGGTCTCTGTCACCCAGACTGGCGTGCAGTGGCACAGTCTCAGCTCACTGCAACCTCCAATCCTCAGCTCAAGCAATCCTTCCACCTTAGCCTCTTGAGTAGCTGGGACCATGGGTACATACCACCACCTCTGGCTATTTTTGTGTGTGTTGTGTATAGAGATGGGGTTTTGCCCAGACTGGTCTCAAATTCCTGGGCTCAAGCAATCCGTCCCCCTGACTCCCAAAGTGCTGGGATTACAGGGGTAAGCCATCATGTCAAAGGGGCCATGCTCTGGAGGAGGAGATACAGAGCCTGCTCCAGCTGTTGGCCCACAGAAACACTGGGCAGCACATAGGAATGCTTAAGGCTTGAGGGGCACAGACAGAAAATCTGGGAGTCTCCAGCACACTCTTGCAGTGTGGACAGCGGACACTAGGAGAAAAGACACCCCCAGGGACACCTCAATGTGGACAGGCAGGCAGAGAAAGGGGAACTGCAACAAGACCATGTTCACACAGAAGAGAACAAAGAATGAATGATGGCATCCCAGATGTGAAGGAAGAGCAGAGAACTTCTAAAACAGTCAAACCTGTCAAATGTGAAGTTCTAAACAGCACTATAGGAGGCTGACCTGCCAGAAGCAAGGTGACTCTGACATACCTTAACATGGTCAAGTGAAAAATGAGGGGTGTGGGCCAGGAGCAGTGGCTCACACCTGCAATCCCAGCCCTTTGGGTGGCCGAAGTGGGCAGATCGCTTGAGGCCTGGAGTTCAAGACCAGCCTGGCCAACATGGTGAAACCCTGTCTCTACTAAAAATACAAAAATTAGCCGGGCATAGTGGCACATGCCTGTAATCCCAGCTACTTGGGAGGCTGAGGCATGAGAATCGCTTGAAGCCACGAGACGGAGGTTGCAGTGAGCCGAAATCAAGCCACTGTACTCCAGCCTGGGTGAAGGAGCGAGACTGTCTCTGGAAAGAAGAAGGAGGAAAAAAAAAAAAAAAGAAAAAAAAGAGGGGTGTGGACTGAATATCCCCTGGGGGCCCATTCCAGTTCCACAAACCTAAAATCTATGGACTTTCAATTACCATTTATAAAATCAAGAGAGAAAGTAAGGCTGGTAAGTGTTTAATAATCTGCATCATGAAGAAATTAAATATACCCCACTGGTTTAATACCACTAATTTTTGAAAATTAAACCAATGAAAATAGCAATATTCATGAGTCTAGGTGGTATGATATGCAGTTATATTCCAGTTCTTTAAATGGCAATAGTAGTTTTGAACAGGAACTAGAATCTCCCCAGGCCCACAGTACCCCATGTTTTATTGTGACTTTGTGTAGAATTTCAAAAGGCCTTCTGTATCTAGAGTTGTACACTCTCTCAAATATTACAGTATTGAAGAAACAAACAACATGATGGAAGATGCCCTTTGGTAACAACAGCCTGTACCTGACTTGGCCCATCTGTCAGTCAGAAAGCTGGTACCCCAAAGCGCAATGGAAAACAGCAAAAGGAGCAAGCACATGGTAAAAGGAGTGTGCAAAAACTGCTGTAAAAATTACGTCAAATCCAGACTAGCTTGAAATGAAGAGGGGGTGATCAGAAAAGTAGTGGCAGGGAATGAATGGAAAACCTTACTCCCTTCAAGGTATATAAAAAGCATCCTCACATTAAAATACGTATTGATATAGAAAAAACATTTTTATAGAAACAGAATTATAAGGAAGCATTCTAAGATCTGACTTCTGCCATAGTAACTCTAGGGCTCATGTTCCTATTGGTGACATAAGCCACTGTTCCAATAGGAACCCCTGTGATTACAAGGTCAAATTTTATTCCATCACGCAGCACACTGACAATGCTTCTTTGGAGACATGATCTGTTAATGTATGATTTATTGTAATTAAGCAACACAGTTTAATGCCATCAAGAGGCTTTAATTAGAGAAGGCTGCTGTGTCTTCACGCTGTCAGATCAATTCCTGTTTGCACAACCGTACAGACTTATACATGCTCTGGGAACACCTCTGCATGTACTGAACAAGCCCTCCTTTGGGGTTATGGACTTCCGCACACTAAGATGTCGTATTTTAAAGGTTTGCCCACTAAATATATTTTGTGTGTTCATCCAAACCAGTCTCGGGGCGGGGGGAGCACCCTTCTATTCTCCAGAACATCCTGATAGGTGGCTCCTTTGAAAAGATTACCTTTAGGTTTCCCTGGCCCCAAGACTCCCTGGTCATTTGTATGTTATGGCACCAACTTTGAATTTCATTCCTGATCATGCATAATGCTATTCTCTTTCACCAATGTATTTACTGAACCAATCTGGCACTCAAATAGCTAGAATATATGATGGTTAGATAAATAAGATGCAGAGTGTTCATACAATGTAATTTTTTCAGCAATAATAAGGAATACATTCTGGAAATGGATAGTGGTGATGGTTGCACAACACTGCAAATGTTGTCAGTGCCACCGAATTGTACACACAAAAAATGGTTAAAATGATAAATTTGGTGTTATGTGTATTTAACCACCATTTTAAGAGCTGAAAAAGGAGGAGATTAGAAATGAAGTACTGATTCACAGAACATGGAGAAACATAATACTAAGTGAAAGACGCCATACACGTATGGCCACATAGCATATGATTCCATTTATATGAAGTGGCCAAAATAGGAATATCCAGTGACAGAAAGGACATTAGTGGTTGCTAGGGCCTAGGAAGAAATAATAACTGCTGATCAGTACAAGATTTCCTTTTGGATTGATGAAAATAGTTCACAATTACATAGTAGTAATGGCTTGCCTAACTGTGAATATACTAAAAGACACCGAGTTGTATATACTTTAAAAGGGTAAATTTGCCAGGCACGGTGGCTCATGCCTGCAATCCCAGCACTTTAGGAGGCCGAGGCGGGTGGATCACGAGGTCAGGAGATCAAGACCATCCTGGCTAACACGGTGAAACCCCGTCTCTACTAAAAATACAAAAAATTAGCCAGGCCTGGTAGCAGGCGCCTATAGTCCCAAGCTACTCGGGAGGCTGAGGCAGGAGAACGGCGTGAACCCGGGAGGCGGAGCTTGCAGTTAGCAGAGATGGTGCCACTGCACTCCAGCCTGGGGGACTCCGTCTCAAAAAAAAAAAAAAAGAAAAGAAAAGAAAGGGTAAATTTTATGGTGTGGGGATTACATTTCTATAAGCTGTTGTTCTTTTAAAAATAACAGAAGAATACGGGAAGAACCTTAAGAAACAAGTAGACAGACAACGAATGTATGTATTGAAAACTATTTTGGATTATTTCTTAGGACAAACCCACAGACAAAAAAATTGTTCTCTTTCCAGCTCTGCAGGATCTAGACAAGTGAACTGTTCAGGTCTTGCGACAACTTAGAAGGCCTATCAGACTGGCAGGAGCTCAAGGGGGACAGCTGGACTTACACAAGTAGCGCCCACCACAGCTGCAAGCCAATTTCTTTTTCTAAACACTGTGGTCTCTTCTCCTGGAGCTGCTGTACAGGCTTTTGTCACTATAATAAATATTCCTTCAGAAATAGAGGGAAGTTAGGAGTAATTTGGAACAGAGCTATTAAATATTGCTCCTTCTACATAATAAAGCTGTTTTGATACAATGCTGCTTTCAAATACCTGCCAGGTTAATGAAATGAAAATTAAGATTTGGTGTTAACACTGGGAGTCTTGGATGGTAACAGTATTACATGATATATTCTAATTCATCACTAAAAGAATTGTGTGGCATGTTTGAGCCCCAGTTAATATTCAGATATATCTAAAAATTAAATTCCTGAGGTAGCTTGCTAATTTGGTTTTTCTCACAGAACCATTTGACATGCCCTGTAAATATTAATAAATTATCAATAGTTGTTTCTGCATAAAATTCTCATTCTTTGTCGGAATTTTTTCCTAGCACGTTCTAATCCCCCCACCCTTCCTTCCTCACTCTGACATATGGCGAAGAGCAACTGGTTTCCAGCTTGGCACTGCGACTATTTTCAAGCAGCCTTTCTGAGGGCCTCAGTTCCTGCATCAAGCATGCAGTTCTAATGGACTGGCTTAGCAGGTGTGCTCCCAAATATCAAACAGAACAATACAGTCCGGAAGGAGGGACATTAAGTCTAGGATTTTTTTTTAACTTAGGAATTAGAATTTTCTATTTAATATTTTCAGACACCTGTTTATTTTAAGAAACCACAGAAAGCGAAACTGCAGAAAGGGGGTCCCACCGTACTTTTTATGAGATGGAGTTTCACTCTTGTTGCCCAGGCTGGAGTGCAATGGCACAATCTCAGCTCACTGCAACCTCCACCTCCTGGGTTCAAGCGATTCTCCCGCCAACATACCCGGCTAATTTTTGTAGAGTCGGGGTTTCTCCATGTTGGTCAGACTGATCTCGAACTCCCGACCTCAGGTGATCAGCCCGCCTCAGCCTCCCAAAGTGCTGGGATTACAGACGTGAGCCACTGCACCCGGCCCCCCACCGTACTATTAATTGAAGTCACAGCTTACATTAGGATTCACTTACTCTTTGTGTTCTACATTCTACAGGTTTTGACAAATGCAAAATGTTGTGAATTCCCCATTCAGTCTGGGGTATTTCTTAAAGTGTTGCTCAAAAAGACAGTTTCCAGTATTATACTTCTAAGGGCACTCTTTCTGTTTTCCTTCACCACTCCTGGCCTACAGGTTTGTTTTGTTTTTGTTTTGTTTTGTTTTGTTTTGTTTTGTTTTGTTTTTTTGAGGCAGGATCTCTCTCTGCCACCCAGGCTGGAGTGCAGTGGTGCAATCATGACTCATTATAGCCTTGACCTCCTAGGCTCAAGCAATCCACCTACCTCAGACACCCAACTAGTTGGGGTTAGAGGTGTGTGCCACCATGCCCCGCTAATTTTTGTATTTTTTTGTAGAGACAGGATTTTGCCATATCACCCAGGCTAGTCTCCTGGGCTCAAGTGATCGAACTGCCTCAGCCTCCCAAAGTGCTAGGATTGCAGGTGTGAGCTATCACATCAAGCCTTTTTGCTTTATTAAATGAGTAGTTAATTCCTGAACTACCGCTCCTTTCACAAGACAATGAAGTCTAGTGAGATGTCCTTGTACTTAAGGACTATCTTAGGAAACAATTACTTAATTACAACACATAACACTCTTTCCCAGAACCTGAAAAAAGTCACCTTTTAAAAACAGACTACTTTGAAGTATTCTGTCTCCCCAAGACAGGAAAGTGAAGAATGAAAGGAGGACTTAAAATATATATTTTTTGAGAAAGCTTTTGATGTGACTTTCCCAGTATTAAACAATACCTCTTAGCAATGATTGCATCTTTTGGCTGATTCACCAATAATAATGACCGCGCAGAGAAGTTTCTGGCTACACTATTTCCATTACTCATTCTGTGAAGCGTTCAAAATGTTAAATGTTTTGACTGTTTTCCTAATTTACACTCTATGCTTTTAATATATTAGAACTGATTTTTGAAATACATTGTCCCTTTAATAAACACCAAGCACTAATCTAAGATTGCCAACCTAAGTCATATTTCTGCTGGAAGAAAAAATACACTGAAACAATTAACATTATTGGAAGAAAAAATGAAAAAAGAAGAGGGCAAAACCCACACACCATACTTCCTCCGGTAATGTGGTCGTGACCACTGTGTTGTATCAAACTCTGGCCACACAAGTGGATCAACTTAACCATTCCAATGCTGGCGCAGGATGTGGATTCGGTGGTATTAATGAGTGCGCGGGCTTATAATGTAACCTCACCAGACCAAATAACCCCCTGGCCACACAAGTAGAAAATAATTAAAACAAGCACGATTCCAATTTAGCTTTGTAACCAGATGGTGAATGAAAAAGCAGACAAAGACTCGTTTTGTGAATAACCTGGGGAACAGCCCCTATAGTTTCTTTTAAAGTTACAGCCTGACTTGTGAAATCAAAGAGGAAAGGAAAGAATACAAACGTTCTCACCAGAATTCACTCCTAGAGCACATATATATCCTTTTCCTTAGGTCATGACCAGAGAACATCACAACTCATTCCTTAAATGAATGTCAAGTTTAATCACAGTAAAAACCCAGAAACCCAGTGAAAATTAAGTGGGGGCAAGAATCTGCTGAACATCTATTTCAGTGTTGAGCTCTGAGCTGTATGTAAAGAAATATATGAGATATGTTTTTTAAATCATCAGGACTACAAAACATGAGTCACTGCCCAGATTCTACAAAGATCGCTCCCAAAAAATAGACAATATTTGCAACCTAACAGAGACTCAGGCCTTCTTTTTCCTCCCCTCAAGAATAAGGGCATTTCATGGATGGGCAAAGGAAGAAAACATTTTAAAACCCAAAGATTCCTAACTTGGCACAAGAACTCTGTCAGCAGTCTAGAAATGGGAAGATAAAATCCGAATGGCTGGCTGACCTTCACAGACTAGACAGAGCGCATGCGGTTTAACCCGCTTATTAAAGATGAAAGCTGCATTCATGAAAGGGAGACATTAACTAATCTGTGCATCCTCCAATGGGGATAAGGACAGCAAAAGAGGCCATCATACAGTCCAGTACTCCTTGAGATTTACAGTGAGCTTGCCCTGAGTCAAACAGCAAAATTGTGAGCTAGTTTATTTCAGCACAATAATCTTCAAACTTTTCTGTTAGATCCCAGCAGGATGTCAACTCTCCCTATAAACCCTACCCCTGCTTGCTGCTAGCAGCAGCTGACTTCCCCAGGCCCATCCCTCCCCAACTCACTCATTGCAGGATTAATCACAACCACAAAGCAGAAGAATCCCAGGCCAGAGTCCCAAGGGATAGTAAGATGATGACTAAGGAGGGAATTACAGGCTTGGGGTGATACCAAAATAATCCAAACAAAAAAAAAAAACCATATTAAAGAGACATTTGTTTCTGCCTCATTCAATTTAAGCATCAACAAAGATTATTTCTTTGGGTTCCTAAATCCTGTTTCTGACCTACTTTGCTTCCTTGACACAATGGGTTTACAATAGGTGTACAGATGCTCATGTGGCCCCAAGGGAAAAAGAAGAACTAGAAGAAAAGCCCATTATTAAGATGCTACATTTGAAGATCTCTCTGGCTTTTATTGCTGGTCACTGTTCATAGGCTTCTTGAACAAGGCAGGTGCCTCCATGCCCATCCCCACACAGGTGGGGTCTCAGCAGCTAGACATCTAAGGAAGGGCCCTTTGCACTCTACATACTTGACAGGTACCCTTCCTGCAGCAACAATAGCCCATGCCATATTAACATGTGCTGCACAGGTGTGAATGAAGTCATTGTAAATTTGAAACAGAGGAAGGTGTTTCTTGACCATCTGAATCTCTTACTTTGAGGCCACAGACACACATTATGACTGTATGGATGTTCTGAAGTCTGGAGTAAACGAGGCTGTGGTCCTGGCTTTAACACTTACTATATTACACTGGGCAACCTAGATAAACAATTGTATACGTCAAATTCTGCTTCTGGAACAACAGGAGTAAGCAGTCAATAAAATTTAGCAATGTTCTAAGCACCATACATCTAATCACTTAACCCTCCCAATGACACTAAATGATAATAAGTTTTTCTATTACCTTCGATTTTCAGCATTTCAAGTAACTACAGGTATAAGGCAGCACAGTAACTTGCAACCTGCAACAGCAACCTGCAGACACTGGTGTTATTAGGAATTGCAAGTAATACATGTAAAGCATATCATCCTGCCCAGTGCCTGGTACACAGCGGGTGCCCAGTAAATAGCAGCTTTACTATGTTTTGGAGAATTTGGAGATCCTGTTCACAAGCTCTATCGCTACCTGAATTCCATACAGGTGACTTTGTGGGGGGTGATCTTTGCTTCTTCGGACCTCAGAACACTGTAAGGTAAGGGTATTTAGGAGCTGCAAGGCTGGAAAGCCCTTCCAGGAGTGTTGCAAGCCACTGACCCTTAAAATTCACCTCCTGGTTCCCTTCATAAACTCTCACACAGAGGAGAGTCTTCCATTGCACCAATATTTATTGAACAGCTACATGTCCTGGGCCTCTAATAAATATTCACTGGCAATCCACTAAGAAGATGAATCAAAGGTGGCTAGGCTGGGTATGGTAGGGGTTCTCTGAAAACAAATAAGATACTGTATAATGTGTGTGGAGACAAATACAAACAAGGTGCACAACAGAGCTACTCCAACATGGAAAATGCATCTAAGTGGGGGATGAAAAACGCTTCACAAAAGGCATAACATTGAGTCTTGAAGGACGAGAATGTGAAAGTAAAGACAGCAGAGACCGTGTTGCAGTCCAGTTCACAACCAAGCCCATTCATCTGCTTCTTGAATTTATTCTTTTTATAAAGACTGTCCTAGAACCAAATTTCTATAGTTCTGCTGTTTTACCCCAGAGATTGCTACGTGCCCTTCTTTCCAAGGCTTCCTGTGTCCTTTATGACCTCCCTCCCTCATTCTCAGTCCTCTCTACTCCTCCCCACCACCCACTGGCAGCATGCGGGGATGCACGCACATGCACACACACACACACACACACACACACACACACACACACACACACTTCCAGAATGGAAGGGATGGCAGCTGAATGCAGTATCATTTATACCTGCCCTAGATGCCATCATCAGATCTCCCCCTCGTGGCCTCACCAAGTAAGCTGAATGTTACACATATTGCAGACTTATGCCCTGAGACTGATAAGGGACTATAATATGAAAATGTGCAGGGGTGGGGTGGAGGCGAGTCAAAAGGCGCCTATGCAGCCAGCTATGATAGCACTACTGCACTCCAACCTGGGTGACAGGGCAAGCCCGTCTCTTAAAAAAGAAAACAAAAAAGGAACCTAGAAGTTACCATTTTTATTTGTCTATTTAAAAAACAAATTTTTAAAAAAGAAACAGCACCAACCCCAAAAAAGAAAAGGAGGAAGGAGGCTAACAGAGTAAGAGATAAAAGGGGAGAAAAAAGATCCCAAAGCAAAACCCATCAGCCGTGTTTCAGGTCGGGCCCAAATGTTGCTGCCAGATTAAATGACCCACCTTCACTCTCAAAAGCTGTGGCACTTGGAACAAGTGACCTCATTTCCTCAAGAACAACAAATTAAAGGGACAGAAAGATTAAAAACAAACATGTTTTATCAACCCAACCAGTATCAATGTATAGACCTTATTTGAAAACATGAGACTGACAGTAGGGGAAATCTGAACACTTGACTCATTATGTTATCATTATCGTGGGTATGTTTTCTCTAAATAGAATTCACAGCTTTTAAAAATTAATACTGTGCTGGACGTGGTGGCTGACGCCTATAATCCCAGAACTTTCGGAGGCCGAGGTGGACTGATCACTTTAGGCCAGTAGTTTGAGACCAGTAAGGCCAACATGGTGAAACCATGTCTCTACTAAAAATACAAAATTATCCGTGTGCAGTGGCACATACCTGTAGTCCCAGCTACCTGGGAGGCTGAGGCATGAGAACTGTCTGAGTCTGGGAGGTGGAGGTCGCAGTGAGCCAAGATCAAGCCACTGCACTCCAGCCTGGGTTACAGAGCCAGAATCTGTCTCCAAAGAAAATAAAAACATTAATACTGACAGGCCACGCGTGGTGGCTCACTCCTGTAATCTCAGCACTTTGGAAGGCTAAGGCATGGGGCCAGGACTTCAAGGACAGCCTGAGCAACATAGTGAGACCCCATCTACAAAAAATAAAAATTAGCTGGGTATGGTGGTGCACACATGCGGTCCCAGCTAGTGAGAAGGCTGAGGCGAGAGGATTGCATAAGCCCAGGTGTTTGAGGTCACAGTGAGCTATGATGGCGCCACCACTGAACTCCACCCTGTCTCCACCTTCCACCCCGCAAAAAAATGTCTGAGATTTGCTTCACTTAGAGTAAAGGCGTAAATGAAACAAAATTCACCATGGGTTGATACTTCTGCAATTAGGAGAGGCTGCATAGAAGTGTACTGCATATTTTCAGGACTCAAAAAAGCTACTGTTTACCTGGGTTTCATATACACATTGATAGTTACCATACTAGAAATTAAAACAAATTTCATATTAATTTAGAAAATTATACAATCATTACATGTTCACAGAAATAAAATTTTTACGAAAATTGTATTTTACAAATTGAAAAAACTGTGAGAAAAGTGGCACTGCTTTCCACTTCTGCAAATGTCTTTAATATCTGGCTTAACGGGAGTCAACACAGTTCTCATAACTCAATTCAATCTGATGCAATATCACATATGTATTATCTGGAAAGCCCCACTGCACATTTGTGAGAAAATGAAGACAATAATGTCTCGGTTTTTACCATGGTACTACTTTTTGCCTTGGAAACTCCCAGGAAGGGACTATGATCTAGGGATCCCTAGATGACAGTTTGAGAACCGCTGTGATGGAGCAAAGTCTATGGTGGTAAATAAGAATTTCCTTGACTTAGCAAGATTTCTATGATCCTCTTTATTCTGGTGAAATCAAAGTCCCAAATTGACAAAAAGAACATCGTGTCACCCCTGAACACCCTCCTGCACACCACACCATCATGAAGAAAGGGTCTCTGTAGTATGGACTGGTCAAAGTGCCCTTAGACATTCCCACAGCTAAATTCAGGACAAGCTGTGAATGTTCAAGATGTACTTCTAGACCGCTGATCCCTAATAGGAAATCAATATGCTGGGTCTCTTGACAAGCAACTTTCTTTTAAATTAAATAGGGGGAAAAAAAAGAAGGATAGATTACAATATAACACGGAGAGTGAGACTAAGCTGAAATTGTTTCAGTTGTGTGTGTGCACACACACAGGCAGCCACAAATACTGGGTCTCAATTCGAAAGTTCTTATTGCAAATAAAAGTCAAAATTAACAATAACACAATTCCCTCAGGTACAAGGTACAGATTATAAAAGTCTTTATAAAGAAAGAAAATGGGAAGAAAAACCATGTTTGAAGAGGAAGTAAAGGTGGTGACTAAATTAAGTTAAAAAAATCAAGTTTTGAAATTGTGGTATGGTCCTCATTAAAGAAAAAAAATGAAATTATAAACACATATGAATACACAGAAAAACTCTAAAAGCATCTCCTCCAGCAAGGGATTTAGGCAGGCTCGAGTGCAACTTATTACTTTATTCCTTTCAGGGCTGTTGAAATTCTTTGACAAAGGGCAGGGAATGCTTTCAGAGTTTAAAACAACAACAACAAAAGACATTCCTTTTTTTTTTTTAAATAACAAAACCACCTCTGACCCATACTTTGCTCCAAACAAATATTAACTCAAAAAGCAGTTGGTGGGAGTGGTGGCTCACACTTGCAATCCCAGCACTGTGAGAGGCCGAGGCAAGAGGATCACACTTGAACTCAGGAGTTTGCAAAGTGCCTGGAAAATAAAGCAAGGCTACAAAACTACCAAAAAAAAAAAAACCACAAAAATTAGCCAGGCGCGGTGGTGCACGCCTGTAGTACCAGCTACTTGGGAGGCCGAGACAGGAGAACTGCTTGAACCCAGAAGGCAGAGGCGGAGATTGCAGTGAGCCTCCAGCCTGGTCAAAGACTGTCTTAAAAAAAAGAAAAAGAAGAAGAAAAAGGAGGGGGGTCATAGTGCTCACTTTGGCAGCTCATATATTAAAACTGGAACATTACAGAGAAGGTAACACGGCCCCCGTACAAAGATGACATGCAAATTCCTGAAGCTTTTCTTTTTAAAGTGATCACAAGCAAAATGTGGGGGAAAAAAAATATAAAACTCCAAGAGGAAACACAAGAGATAATCCTTCCAATCTTAGGTTATACGAAGATTTCTAGGACACAAAAAGGATGAATGATAATACCTTGGGCTTCATACAAATCAAAAAGGATTTTCTTTTTTTTTTCCAGTTTTCTTTTTTTTTTTCTTTTGAGACAGAGTCTAGCTCTGTCCCCCAGGCTGGAGTGCAGTGGCCCGATCTTGGCTCACTGCAAGCTCTGCCTCCCCGGTTCATGCCATTCTCCTGCCTCAGCCTGAGTAGCTGGGACTACAGGCGCCTGCCGCCACGCCTGGCTAATTTTTTGTATTTTTAGTAGAGACGGGGTTTCACCATGTTAGCCAGGATGGACTCGATCTGCTGACCTCGTGATCCGCCTGCCTCAGCCTCCCAAAGTTCTGGGATTACAGGCGTGAGCCACCGTGCCCAGCCTTTTTTATTTTTTGACAGAATCTTGCTCTGTCACCCAGGCTGGAGTACAGTGGCGCGATCAGCTCACTGCATCTTCTGCCTCCAGGGCTCAAGTGATTCTCACGTGGCCTCCAGAGTAGCTGGGATTACAGGCGCACACCCGGCTAATTTTTGTATTTTGAGTAGAGAGAGGATCTCACCATGTTGCGATCTGCCTGCCTCGGCCTCCCAAAGTGCAGGGATTACAGGTGTGAGCCACTACACCCAACAAAAGGAATTTTCTTTGAAAGGCAATGTTAAGAAATGTTACAGGTTGCCTTGTGTCCCCTAAAAAGTCTTATGCTTAAGTCCAAACCCCTAGTACCTCAGTATGTGACTGAATTTGAAGATCTGAAGTAAAAGGACAGCAGTAGGGTGGTCTCTGAGCAATAAAGTTCAAGACAAAAGATGACAAGTTTGCTGTCAAGGGAAAAGCACCAAAGAGAGAAGGCCAAGCCACATATCTATGAAGAGGGTAGGCCAAGAGGGCAGGATTTCCCGGTGCTGTAGCACACCCAGGCTGGGCTAGAGTGAGTCACACACACACACCCGGCTCATTCCTGTGATTGTAAGAAAGAAAAGGAAAGAACAAGACACAGCTAATCCTACACAGTTCAGATATGCTTAATGGATAGAGAAGGCAATGCGGGAGAAATGCCTTTGGGAAACCAGGCTGTGCCTGCCTGCCTGGCAAGCAAAAGCCCACCACCCACACAGAGCTAAGAGGTTTCCTACCACAGAGTGGAAAAGAAAAACAGCCAGAGTGAATGTGTCAGGAAACCTACAACCAGAATGTTGTGAGGAAAAGTAACCTACAGTCCTGGTGTTTGCTACCTTAGCATTTGCTAGAATGAGCCTGCTGCTACGACCAAATTGCATACAGTCCAATCTCAAATGAACCAGATAATTCAGAACAGCTTGGAATTTTTCTCTCTGGTTTAAGAGTATGCTGTTATGTTTATATTATGGTTATGCCTAATATTCTGGAATTTGGAATTCAAGGGGAAAGTTTTATTTTGTTTGAAGACATAATTTGGAAGTGGTTTAGGAAATCAACTATGCCCTCTTCTCTATGCTGAAATCTCCCCTACTGCTACCCCCAGGGTTCACCAACTTCTCATACAAAACATCACCCCCAAAATGAGCTGTTGGCTCCCTAATTTGCTGTTTGGCTAAATGACTCAAAGAGAGAAGTTTTGGGTCAGCCAGTGGCTTAGTGCAAATATTCCCTGACTCCTGGCTAAAAATATGCCCCAGGTATTTGGGTTTAGACAAATCCCTCAAATCTAAGCATTTCTCATGTCATTAAAACTCATTAAATCCTTGCAGGGTAGGTAGATGCTACCAGTATCTCCCACTTTGAAGGAAAGGAATCAGGGAAGAATGTTACTTAAAGCACACACCTAGCCAGTGTATCCAGTGCTTCCTGTACACAGACAAAACACACTGGGTGATAAAACATTTCACAGGAACTTGCAAATCAATAATTGGTCCAGAGAGTGATGAACAGTGAATATGGCTTGCGTAGCTAGGACTACAGGAGTGTGTCACCATGCCTGGCAAGTGCCCTCTAACCAAGTCACAGAATCAGAAGCACAGAAGCCTGTGCACCTTTTCCTCACTCTTACTGCTCCTTGAAAACTAAGCTTCAACAAATGACCCTAAGATTCTACATGCCTGTCTGGATATTTGAAATTACAGTTATGTGTTTTTCATGCTACCAAACGGGAGCTATGCAGATTTCCCATTCTCCCATTAACCACTAGACACTAAATCTAATACTTCTTCCAGGCCGGGCGCGGTAGCTCATGCCTGTAATTACAGCACTTTGGGAGGCAGGCGAACAACGAAGTCAGGAGTTTGAGGCCAGCCTGGCCACCATGGTGAAACCCCGTCTCTAGTAAAAATACAAAAAATTAGCTGGGCGTAGTGCTGGGCAGTGTAATCCCAGCTACTTGGGAGGCTAAGGTAGGAGAATTGCTTGAACCCGGAAGGCGAAGTCTGCAGTGAGCCGAGATCACACCGCTGCACTGCAAACTAGGCGACAAAGTGAGACTCCATCTCAAAAAAAAAAAAAAGAATTCTTCCAATTATAAAATTAGATTGCTATTCTAACTCACAATCTATTATTGAAGTCTCATATATTCAAAGAATGCATTTCTGTTGTTTGTTCTTGTTAACTTACTTAGCCACTGACCCAAAGAAGAGTCAAGCAATTGGCTTGTAAATACGAGGAGAAGCTGAAGGAAATCATGTTTTCTAATGACAAGTTACGAAGTAGATAAACCCCCTGACAGTCAGTCTTTGGTTCTGAATAGAGATCTTCATTTCACTGCCACCCACATTTAAGAAACAGAGCAGAAGTAATAAAAAGCTACAAACCATGTTTCAAGGCCCAATCAAAAAGGTTTACAAAATTGTTAAATATTTCTGCTCAAACATAATTTGAATTGCAGGTTCCCATTAATGAAATATGTGCCGTAATTAATACTACATGTTAGTTCATTAGTTCATAGTTAGCCTTAGTTACAGAGTGGACAACTCACAAACAATTATTAATAATTTCATGATTTTTCTTTGTGATGTAAAAAAATGACATTCCCTTCATTCCCTTTATCCCCACAAGAAGGTGTATGATTATACTGATTATACTGATATATAGTATATATATCATGGCACAGGGCCAGGTGTTTTATAATTGATAACACTGAGTAATCAGACTGTTGAATTATTGCACAGATCTAGTTATTTTCTTCCTAAAATTCTTTTAAGTTCCTGGCATTTTCAATCTGCTCACAACATACTAACTACTGCAAAATACTACTTGTAATAATGAAATCATTCATATGATACACTGCCTCCCATCCCCAAATTTGAATTCTAACATTTCATAAAACTCTCAAACAAGATGAGAAAATGTACCAGCATCACAAAATTACTACAAACTGCAAGTCATATTTCACATGCAAGTTTAACTAACACACACACACACACACACACACACACACACAGAATGAATCATGTTCTTGCATGGCCATGGCTGAAAATAGTATAGATTGGGCTCTAATTTACATATATTGCATATGAAAATGAATTAGAGGCCATATGCTTAACTCCACAAATGAAATACAGTAATTATTTCCTATATTATCCTTTCTGAATAACATCTAATCTAGCTACTAAAGAAGGATTCCTGATTAGATAAGAAGGAAACATTTGGGTCATTAGCTATACAGTTTCATCTTCTTTAAGAACTGCATTGTAATGAATACCAGATGAATTTAAAGTACAGTAGGTTTCAAAATAAACTACAAATCACATTTATGTATGGTTTTGATAATGAACAGTCATCATTTCACCTTCTACTTCAACCCACTTAAACCCCCCAAAGCTACCAATCCACTCTTAATTTGTGTAAAGAACAATCACTGAGTTTCTTAAATATATTTTTCTATTCTCACACTTACATTCTACGAACTACCTAATTAAATGTAAAGTCTTCCTCTTTTCAACTGGTTATGATGGAAAAGAAACAGAGTTAACCTAACTTGAATTACCAGCTTATAACCAATGCCTTACCTGTGTCTTAACTGAATACTAAGTCACTGGAATTGTAGAGGACATTAACACTGTAATACATTCTCTTCACAAGCATCCACAACCACAGTCTCTTCTAGTCAGTTTTTGTTGGATACTGATCCACACAGATCAGAAGCTAATCGGCTCACCATGGTAAATATTTGAAACATACTAATAAAACAATGGAAGAACCAGCAAGATGAAAGTAACCAGGTTCTACTAATATAGCCTTGTCTACTTAAAATTACTTGTATTTACATAGATACACTCCCTAACAAGCGTATGGCTGAAATATCTCAGTGCTTAGCTCCAGTTCGAATAAGGAAAGAGTCAAGGGGCTGAACTCTGAAATCAAAAGGTAAATGATGCAGTGAAGCAAGAAGCCTTGATGACTGCATCAAATTTGCATAATTTGTTTAAGAAGTACCCACCACTATTTTAATTTACATAATCTGCAACTATTGATTAGGTAGTTTTTCATCATATAAAGTTAAAGGGCCATCCTCAGGTTAAACTTTTCCTGCTTCTCCCTCAAACACAGATCTCATTTCCTAATTGTGTTCCAGAAACTATGGACAGACCGGATGCAGTGGCTCACGCCATGTAAAGGCTGAAGCAGGTGGATCACTTGAGGACAGGAGTTCAAGACCAGCCTGGCCAACATGGTGAAACCCCGTCTCTACTAAAAACACATACACAAAAAAATTCGCAGGGCACAGTGGCGCACACTTGTGCTCCCAGCTACTCAGGAGACTGAGGCACAAGAATCGCTTGAACATGGGAGGCAGAGGTTGCAATGAGCTGAGATCACACCACTGGACTCCATCCTGGGCAACTAGCTTGAGGGAAACTCTGTCTCCAAAAAAAAGAAAAAAGAAACACAGAAATTCCATGTCACTCAGACACAAAATGGCTACTGCAGAACCACAGAGAGGAAAAAGTTACAAAAGATATGCTGATTGTCAGAGCAACTCTTTTAAAATTATTGTTCAAGGCAGCACAGCTTCTCATTGGTCCACCAACTTCAAACCTTGCCATGTTTCAAGACAGAATGAAAGATCTGTGCTCGTCTAATGAATCTCTTTGATAACTTATAGCATTCCAAGCATGTTATATACATATGAGAGACAGACAGACAGCATCCTCTCTCCCTGCAAGAAAGTGAATAAGCCATAAAAGCTAGCCACCCTACTTACTTTCTCTGTAACTACAAAAGGCCCAATTTTATTTTTCATCTGCTACCCTAGAAAACTGATTGGACTGAATGTCTAGGCTGCTTCCTTATGTCCTTTTAATAAAGCCAGCCACAGTAAAGAAAACAGAAATTAGCGGGAAGTGCAGAGCTCTTTGCCACTGGGATTCACAGCAGCCTTCGGACAAGCCATTATGATCGTCTGGCTCCAGCCCTCTTCCCAATAACCACCACCCCCTTTCTCGCCTACCCCACACCACCCTCCAAGATCAAAAGCAGCACTTACTGTTTATAACATCCTGAGCAATCCGGGAATCTCAAGAGGCTTTTGTTGCCTTTCCCACCCCTCATTGTTTCTGATCCAAAAAATGTTTTTTAATGAGACAAGCCAGTCCTGAAACAGTCACACCAGTGAATCCGGCCTGCCTCAAATGACAATCCTCTGAGATGCCCTGTAAGGAAAGGGGAGGGGGGTGCCTCCAGTGAATGTCAGAACAAGAGCATGTGGTTCCCAGCCTGCTCACTCCCAGCAACTGCACAGTTGTGGGGCTGCAAAGGCAGCTTTTCTCCAGGTGGTAGCAACCACCACCACCACCAAAGCATAAACAAAAAACAACAAAAACCTGGAAGTTCTTGCTGGACATGGAAACTATTCCAGATACACGAAAACAAAGACCTGCCTGTTTCATGTAGACAACTATGCGCCTCATCCCCCTGCACCTCACTGCTGTCTCCCTGTCCTTCTCCAGTTGCCTACATCTAACATGCTGGCTGGATCCACGTGTCCTCCAGCTGGGCCTTGGAGTTCAGCTTTCTCTTTGAAGTTTAAATACAAATGGAGAAGTCCTATTTGTTTAATCTTTTTTTTTTTGGAAACGGAGTTTTGCTCTTGTAACCCAGGCTGCAGTGCGGTGGCAGGATCTCGACTCACTGTAACCTCCGCCTCCAGGTTTCAAGTGATTCTCCTGCCTCAGCCTCCCCAGTAGCTGGGACTACAGGCATGTGCCACCATGCTTTAATCACTCTTATTCTCACAGCTGATATATTCACTAATCTGGAGCAAACTCAAAACCTAGCAACTTCAGTGAACCCAGGCAAACAGACTAGCCTCTACCTCACTGTCCATCCTCACCTCATCTGCTGGAACTTGCAGGCACTGCTGGCCAGCAACAAACACAGCAGAAGAGGGGATGCCTAAATACACCAGTTTTGTGGGAGCAGGTCTGGTATTAAAGAAACAAACCCTGGAGGGATCGGCTCTCCACATGCCAGCTGTGTGCAACGCCACCCAAGGGTGCATCCACCCTGAAGATGAAGGGTGTGGAGCTAAAACAAACACCCACGCAGCCATGGCATTTTCTGAGATTCAAAATTCTCAACAAGAGAAACTCCAACTAAAACCCAAAAAAGATACTTCAGAACCAGCACCTCCGAGACGCAAGAGGGTACCTTCTGGCAGTGGACTATGGAACCATCAGTTACACGGCAAGCATTCAGGTACCTTTGGGGAAAACTCACCTTTACGGATGAAGTTCAACCTCACTTTCAGTTCAAGAGGCAAGACTCCAGGTCTACTAAGTAAAAGGTAAAAATTTCCTAGGGAGTTTTGGGGGAAATTACTCTTACCACAATGTCGGTTGAACACCCCAGATTTCAAACAAAACTGTATTTCTACCTGCAAACCTATGCATCACCTTTAAATGACTCTCAGTTACACAAAACCATAACCATAACCACCTCGGGAAATCAAACTATTATCCTAAATGAGACTTGCATTTTCCTGCAAAACAGAAAAAACTGACATGTTAATATTGTCTGTTGTGTTTCAGATCGATTATTTTTCAACTGGTCCTCAGAGTTGAAATCTCCCCTTTCTCAAGGGGATTTCACAGAGGGACAGGAAGAAATTATTTCTGATGAAAAAAAATTCTACTGCTAAATAGATAAAATCAAATTAAGTACATGCAACAAAGTACCATTTCTAATTATAAATAACTGATGGGACAAGAAGCACAAAATCACAACCCATTATACTCAAGACTGTCTACAAGAGATTCATTCTAGACCAAAAGTACACTCATTGAAACCCCACAGCAACTCTACAACAAAGGTACTATTATCCCCATTTTACACAAGCAACTTGAAGCACAGGCTGGCTAAATGACTTGCCCAAGGTCATTCCACAGAGAGAGCTGAGATTCAAACCCAGGGTGTCTGGCTGTAGCCATCCTATTAACCAAATCATACTGCTTTCAAAGCTGTGTTAAAAACAATAGCTGTGGGCCAGGTGCACTGGCTCTTGCCTGTAATCCCAGCACTTCAGGAGGCCAAGGCAGGAGGATCATCTGAGGTCAGGGGTTCAAGACCAGCCTGGCCAACATGGTGAAACCCCGTCTCTACTAAAAATATAAAAATTAGCTGGGCATGGTGGTGGGCGCCTGTAATCCCAGCAATCTGGGAGGAAGAGGTTGCAGTGAGCTGAGATCATACCAATGCACTCCTGCCCGGGCGACAGAGAGAGACTCCATCTCAAAAAAAAAATAGCAAGAACAGTCCAAAATTTCTTTACTTCTAACCAGCACAAGCATAAGGACTACTGTCCTCAGCAACAAACCTCACAATGATTAAAGACATAATCTTCATTATGAAACACTCCTAACTGGCCACCTCTGTAGGGTAGCAACTAAATCTGAGAAAGAAGCATAGAATCTGGCCGGGTATGGTGGCTCATGTCTATAATCCCAACACTTTGGGTGGCCGAGGTGGGCAGACCACTTGAGTTCAGGAGTTCATAAAACCCTGTCTCTACTACAAATACGTGTGCCTGTAGTCCCAGCTACTAGGGAGGCTGAGGCAGGAGAATCGCTTGAACCCAGAAGGCAGACGGAGGTTGCAGTGAGCAGAGATCGTGCCACTGCACTCTAGCCTTGGCAAGAGTGAGACTCCATGTCAAAAAAAAAACCATAGAATCTGTATTTCACACGTTTTCAAGCCAGCAGACCCCACTTCAGTGGTACTTTTCGTATTAGTTGAGAAAATACTGAAGATAACATTCATGGGATGAAAAAAAAAAGGAAGCAGGACTCGTGTAAACTGTGTTCTTTCTAATCTTGGTTCCAGCTTATGCCCTCAGTCACTTTAAATCAATCTGAAGACAAAGAATTTGGAAGTCATCACTTACTTCTTCCAAAAATTTGGGAGCCCTGAGAAACTCATGTCTGAAATCACTAATGAACATACTAAACGTATGGATGGCACACTGGGCCCAGTTAGCACACACTACAGGACTTGCTTGCTTCATTAACGCACTTTCCCAGTTCTGCTAACAATTTTAACAGAACTTGAAACAGAACTTGAAAAAACAGAATTGGGCGAAACACCACTCATTTATTTTGGTAACTTCGGGACAACCACAACTTCTAGGGATTTGCAGCCTAAAAGCGACCTGAAGCAGATGAAGATATCTCACTTTTTTGACCATATCTCATCTCAATTATTCAGGTATTCCAGTCACACTCTAGATACGTGACTACTTCTAAATATGTAAGTTTTCTGTGTTAAAATGGCAGATTGAGCACTTGACCCTATGGTGTACTGACTGCACTATGATTCCCACAGTAAAGATCAAAGCTATATGAGAGAGACTGCAGTTCTCCAAGACAAAGCAACGGGTCACATAAATCTTGGAAAGCCAGCTGGTATAGATGGGCATCAACCTTGCTAATTAATCCATCATGGGTTCAAACAGCATTCTAAAGGGACATCTCTCATCCTCCCTAGTCCTGTAGATTGTCTACTACCTGGCATCTGAAGGAAGTTGTTTGCAATAAAAACATGTCTAAACTCTTCTTTCTGGCAGAATCAATTCACTTATACACATGGAGAATTTTTGGACAAGCACGTTGCTCTTCCGTTTCCTTTTGTTCTTCATTAATATACATATTATTTAGTATGTAAAAATTATTTCTAAGGCAAAATACTATTCAAAACATATTGGTGAGGATGAAATATTCTTTGATTTTAGAAACTGCATAATCCAAACCTGATTTTCCAATACATAAAAATATGGAATGCTTCACAAATTTCTGTGTCATACTTGCATACAGGCCATGCTAATCTTCTCTGTATCATTCCAATTTTAGTATATGTGCTGCTGAAAGGATCACTCTTCTGTTTCTTCTGAAAGGCTTTTCTATAACGGCAACCCCGACTAAACACACCAGGCTAAGTATGTGCGTATTTTTTGGTTTTACTGAAGTAGTCAGGAAACCAACAGTAATAAAGGCAATTTATAATAATTCACTAATTATTGCTGCCCATTCATTTCACAGTCCCCAAACCTTCCCTAACCTACAGTGTCTACCTCTGGCATCTATGTACCATGGATTGTCTGTGACACTGTTCCAATGCAAGTTTCCTCTCTCCTCTCACTGAAGAGGCCTCAACTGTATCTCCAGGGTTCTGTCCGCTTCTACACACAAGCACCAAACTGATTAAACTATGTCTAATGTATGATTTATAACTAGCTCCCAATGTCATTTATTAAAACTAAGCCCTGCCTATAAGAACTGTAACACCACAAATCATAATTTGAATGACAGCAAATTTCAAAATGCCGTTTACTTATTATTCATTATTTTAACAAATACTTAAGTACCACATGCCAGGCACTGTTCCAGGTGCTTGGGGTAAATTTATAAGCAAGAAGATTCACCTCAAGAACAAAAAGAGTCTTGCTCTTCATTTTTTTAAATTATTGTATTACTTTATATTCTAGCAGAGAAAGCCAAAACCACATAAATAACAAAGTATTTGAAGTAGTGGCAAATGTTATAAATAAATGGGTAATTTGACAGAATCACAGCAGGAGAGCACAGGAGTGGGGGAAACAGGAGCCACAGCAACCTGCAGAGTGGATCAAGATTAATTTGAATACAGCCTCTGCCATCCACTAACTGAGCTTAACCTTAAGCCCATCCCTTTGACCTTATCTATGAACAGCAGCACTGTTCATGGCTACCCAGAATTGGAAGGACTCAACATCAGGACACCTTGGGCCTTGGGTCCAGATGCAGTATCCTCTCCCCAAACGAAGAGATAAAAACAAAAGCAGCACCTCCATGAGTGCTTCTGGACAGCCATGGGCCAGCAGAAAGGTATAAGGATATGTGGGGAGAGACAGGCCAAAGGTAATTACCAATGTCTACTCTCCTAGGCCCAAGGCAGGGATCATCTGCCCCTAGGAGAAGAGGTTTAGATGACAAATGTATTTAAGATCTGAAAGAAATCTCCCCAAGTAAGAAGAAATCTATTTTCTAATAATTGGTGCTTAAAATGCAGTTAACTCCACAGGTTTCTATACATCAGCCAGAGAGTGTTTCCACCAAGACTTCCTGTTCTTTTCCAGATTTGCAAGTCAAAACACTAATGCCACAAGAAACATACACCATTTCTGAATCTGTACGGCACACTGCAAATTCCACAGTGCTCTCAAGGACAGCATGCTGCCGCGGCACCAACAGCCTGCTTAGATGTGAACGGCAACCCTGGCTCCCTGGCTCGGCTCAGTGTTGGCAGCAGACTTCCCAGAAAAGCTGGCACTCTTCAAAATGGGAAGTCACCAGTGAAGAGGCACAAATGCAAGACCCTGTCTGTACTGCTTGTGCAGTACCTCCTAGGGCTTGGGGAGCTGGGATATGTAGTGACTATGAACCCAGGCTACCCTACCCCAACCTCCAAACACTGGTTCTCAGCCACAGCGCTTTCTTCATACAACTAAAAATGAGATGTTACAGTGTACACACTCAGGCACACACAGACAATAGAATGGGACTTTCTCATCCATGAAAACTGAGATTTTTCCTGTTTCCTTGGGGTGCCATGGCTCCTTGCTATTCTAAGTCAACATATTCTCCCTAACCATCAAAAGGAGATCAGGAAGCAGAGGACAGGTGTCCACTGCCTAACTCTGTGATGTACAAAAAAGCTCCGACGGCAATCCATTAACAGCACTGAATTCTTTTCCAAGAAGATTGTTTAAAAACAAGCAACATAAACGGAAAACTCCCACAGATTTTATGGAAGGCACTATTCTGAAACTGGAGGCTGCAGCTCAGTTTGCGGGAAAGATGCTGAACCGAGAGAACTCCAGTGTTTCGTCGGAACAACAAGGCTTGGGTCAGTCAGTATATTTGCTTGTTTTGTCCCCTAGTGGGGTGGTGAGGTGCAAAGGTAAGGGCAGAATCTGGCTGGATCATCTCTCAGTTACTAGGTTCTTTCAGTGTGTGTGAAAGATAAGGTTGCTTTAATGCCCACTTGAGAAAAAGACTACAGGGAATAACGAAAGGACCAGGCCAGGCTTACAGGGAAAAAAAGAAACACAGACAATGAGTGAGTCACAGGAAGAACACAGAAAGACAGAAAGAGGAGACTACTGAACCATTAACAGGAAGGAACAAACCATACACACAGCCTGGATGAAGCTCAAAGCAAAGTGAAGGGATGTAGACACAAAAGTGCTTCCATCTATATGGCATTTACAACAGGCAACGCTAATCTACAGTGCAAGAAAGCAGGTTGGCGCTGGCATGGGGGCACAGGACAGGAGCACAAGGGAGCTTTCTCGGGTGACAGGAGGTGCATATATTGATGGGATGGTAATACCCAGATGTGTGAAGTTATCATAAGTTATCACAGTGTACACCTGAAATGGCTGCATGTGTAAATTTTACTTCAATAAGATTGGTTTTTTAAAAATCCAAACTGAGGCTGGGCATGGTGGCTCACACCTGTAATCCCAGCACTTTGGGAGGCCGAGGCGGGTGGATCACGAGGTCAGGAGTTCGAGCCCAGCCTGGCCAAGATAGTGAAACCCTGTCTCTACTAAAAATACAAAAATTAGCCAGGCGTGGTGGCGAACGCCTGTAATCCCAGCTAATCAGGAGGCTGAGGAAGGGAACTGCCTGAACCTGGGAGGTGAAGGCTGCAGTGAGCCAAGATCGCACCACTGCACTCCAGCCTGGGTGACAGGGTAAGACTCCGTCTCAAAATCAAAACTGACTTAGAAGGCTTTTGTTTTTGTTTTTTAAATCTAGAACAGTAGGGGTGCATATGTAGAATGAGCTATGACAATTTTTTAGGTTAAATTGATTTCTCTAGAAAGTAGCCATCCAAATTAAATAAAAGTTAATGCCAAAGGCCACACCTCTGGCAATACAATCCAGGGACCTGGTCCAAATGTGGAAAATTTCCCCCAGTTTCATGTGGTTAAAAGTGACTTATTAAAGAATATTTTACAATACAAACTCCCTTTTGGGGCTTAGGGTATTAAGAGGAAAAAAAATTTTTAAGGAAAATATTAAAAGAAAAAAGAAAAAAAAAACCAGTTACCTTTTTTGCAAGCCGAATCAGAGTGCCATCTGTGGCTTGTGTTAAGGAATTTGCTTTTGTGTTGTGCAGAAAGGCAGATCGAATATTTACCTATGGGGGAGAAAAGGCTTGCTCACAAGTCTTCAGACTTTTTCTTTTTCTTTCTTTCTTGAGACAGGAGTTTCGCTCTTGTTGCCCAGGCTGGAGTACAATGGCGCAACCTCAGCTCACCGCAAACTCCGCCTCCCAGGTTCAAGCGATTCTCCTGCCTCAGCCTTCCCATGTAGCTGGGATTACAGGCATGCGCCACCATGCCTGGCTAATTTTGTATTTTTAGTAGAGATGGGGTTTCTCCATGTTGGTCAGGCTAGTCTCGAACTCCCAACCTCAGGTAATCAGCCCGCCTTGGCCTCCCAAAGTTTTGGGATTACAGGCATGAGCCACCGTGCCCAGCCTCTTCAGACTTTTTCTAATGTAAAAGTGTACCAGAGAGACTCACCATGCCCAAGACTGGTACAAGGTGGTGTGAGGCTGGTGATGGGCACTGCTAGGGGTTACTGGATTAGGAGCAAGGGTGATATGAATCCTCTAAGATTCCAACTCCTGCTGTCACAAGCCCCATTGATACGCCACGCGGAAGGGTCTCTGAGACCAACAGCTTATTAGAGAATTATTATAGCAACTATCTCACTGCAAACGTGCCATGTTAGCCCTGGAACTAAAATACCCGCATCCCAAAGGATGTGAAGTCCTCATATTCACTCTATGAGGGTTCCCATTCCCACAAACGGACTGGGCAGGCAGCCGTGAGAAGACAACTCAGAGTGAACAGGGCACCGAAAATTAGAATGAATTCCCAGAGTTGGAATCAGCCACCTCCAGCCCACAAACCAAAGTCAGCTCGGTTTCTGGCACGAAATTATTTACAAGTCATCCTGGCAGGAGTCACATCCAAGATTTATTTTAAGACAATAATCTTGGTCTAAATCTCAACTTCCAGAACTGGGCCACCAAAGAGCCAAGGGGGGATGGGAATTCTGGAGATTGAAATCCCATCTCCTGGAAGATCTCAGAACACTTAGGCCCATCCCATCTCTGCACCTGCAGATGCTTACGTACAAGGGCATCCCCTTCCCTCCAGAACTACCCAGCAAGAAATCCAGAGGGGAGCATGACCCAGAAACAGGGGAGAAGAGGGGAGGCCAAGGCATTCACAGCCTAGCTTGTGCCATCTTAAGAATCCCTACAGTAGAATTCAGGGCCATCCTTGTTTAATTCAGCTCGCATTTTCCTATGTAAATCACTATTTCTGTTATGGTTGGAGTAATGTGGAAGAGGGTGATCTATTAATGCTATCTACAAAGGGTAGGTTCAACAGACCAGTTCCACTGTGACTAGTCATTTGTAAAGAATATTGATTTTCTTAATTTCATTCCACAAAGAGGCTATGGCAGGAAGTATCATTTTTTCTACTGTTTTTCTTCTGCAGGGTTTTGATAAAAACTAATATTCATGTATTTTTACATAAATCACATGCTTGTTTTGCTCTAACCAGTAGCAGGAGGCAAAGGCATTTGTGCGGCACCTCTGGAAATTAAATTACCTATCTGGAATTCATCTGTTTCACCAGAGACACCCAGCCCCAGCCCATCCAGCCAACCTGGGAAAGCCTCCCTGGCCTTAATCTCATTAAGAGTCCAAAATCCACAGCCTTAAAGCAACAAAGCAATCTGTTTTCCCGCTGCTTCCTTGACTTTCTTCTTTGGAAGAGGAAGCTTTCTAGGTACCATTTTTTTTGTTTATTACAGAGTAATACACGTTTCCTGGAGAAAAATATAGATAAGCCTTATCTCCTGAGCATCCATCCCTCTTCCTAAACTCTTCCAAGCCACTTCTCACCTCTGGGCTTTCCACTTTCACTTTGGAACACACTACTGGCCAATCCCATCTTCACCTGGCTAATCCCTGTCCTTCAAGTCTTCTGTCATCCCTCAGTGTGGATTAGTTGCCCCTCCCACCTGTGCCTACACCACCATTTCATTTGTCAAAGCATACATATATATATATACACACACACACACACACACACACAGTTTATATATGTATGCTTTATATATTATATGTATACATATATTTCCTAAATTTTCCAAGATAAGACAAAAAAAATTAAACTGTAAATACTGTTTTCTCACTTGCTTTTTTCACTTACTTTATGTCAGTCAACATTCTTGCTACCATTTCATTTTAATGACTGCACGGAACAGATGTTCCATAATTTAACCAATCCCCTATTGGTTTCCATTTTTCACTGGGATACACAGTAAAATACTTACTACACATCCTTGTGGCCAAATTCCTAGAAGCAGGGTGGCTGAATGAAATGGATGCAAAATATCACACTACTTATAATGTATACTAGATGCTTAAAACATGGAATGTCGATTTTTAAAGACACTAACACAGTCTCCACATAGAGAATAATGAGGCACCTGAAACCTTCATAAAAGAAATGACTGAGGGAACACAGGATTTTTAAGCCCAAAGATGATGAACAATGAGTCTGTTGGATAAGAAATAATGTTTAGTTCCTTCCGAGGTCAAAAATGGAACACAATGAAAGAAATGAAAGAGGTACTCTGTTAGTTAAATTCAAGAGAATGGAATTTCCCAGAGATATCCAACATCAATCTTGCAGCTACTTAAACTATTCGGGCTGAGACAGGAAGTAATCCTGACAGGGGAAAGATATTGGGCCAGCTTCACAGGAAGGGCAGTCAGTCAACCAAAAAGGTCACTCATGTTCAACTACTACGATTTCCACCCTGCAGGGGACTTCCCCACTGCACTCTTTCAAATTAAACTTGAGAAAAGCCATGATTAAATTTTCCTATATTAGCCTAACTATTATCCAAGCACACAGCCTATTTACTGTTGACAAAATATAAGAAAACCAATTTCACCAGTAAGCAAAAGTCATGGTGGATCAAACTGTAGATTCCATTAGTGACCACGTGTTTTTACAATTCCTGTCTTTTCAAAGTAGGGAGAGTCTGGCTTATTCTCACATCTTTTGGCTCTCACAGTAACAAATATATAATAAGATAATAAGAGCAGATGAGGCTAATGACCACATTTGCTGTAATTACCTAATCTCCTTGTTTTTAAGGAAGGAAGGTATTCAGTAGATCAACCGTCACTATTTAACCACAGGGGAGAAAACAGGACTCTCTCTTTCTGGATTTCTATCAATGTTTATATGCAAGATTTTAAAGGGAAGTAAGGCAATGAAGAAAGCATTACATTTAGGCTTCTGTGAAAAGCCATTATCTTTAGAGAGGCTGAGTTGAGGGAAATGACAAACAGCACGAACATCCAGTTCTTGGTGACAATAAATGAGGCTCCAGATCCAGATGGCCTTTGAATCTGGCCCCTCTGGCTTCTATTTCCACACAGAATCACTTTCAAATCGCCCACCTTCTAAAAGTTCATTTATAAACCTGCAGTTTAAAACCTAGAATGCACTCCATCATAGAAATGATATTTAACATGGCACTTGTTCCAAACCAGCACAAAGGAATTAAACAAAATTCACTAGTATAATAATGAGAAAACAGGTAAAGGATTAAGGAAGAGGACTAGAAGCTGCTAAGGGGTGAGGGTATTCCCTGCACCCTTTCAGAAAACCAGAAAAATTTAAGGAGGAAGAACCGTTACCAACCATTCTGTGCATCAAGATTAGAATGGAAACTCGAAAGTTTCGAGCAGAACAAAACCATGTCAGGGTCTATAGCTTATCAAGTGCTTGTTTTAGTTGACACCTGACTGGCTCCTGAGAAAATCATTAAGTTTTAAGCTACGCTGGCTGGGAGTCTGTATTTCTTGGACCGATGAATTATGCATGAGAATGAACTCTGCAAATTAGATGAAACTGGCTCTGCTATCCTAGCAAATTTGGGCAATGAACATATTTCTCATGAGCTCCTAGTAATAAATCTGAAATTAAACTAATCACATAATTAAAGGGAGAACCTAGTAGCTGAAGTACAGAAACATACAAAACTTCTCCCCACAAACTACAAAGTTTTCAATAGAGGTAAGTCATCAGAAAAGAAAAATACCAAAAATGAGGCAGCTGAATCACATTTTCTGGTGGGGGAGAAGAACCACAACCCCATCCCGAAAACAAAGATCCAAGGAATTTTAAAGTTTGAATGTAAACATTAATTGCAATGTACTAAAAACAAAACAAAACTGGGATCACGCCTGTAATCCCAGAACTTTGGGAGTCACAGGCAGGAAGATCACCTGATGTCGTCTGAGACCAGCCTGGGCAACATGGCAAAACCCCATCTCTACTAAAAATACAAAACTTAGCCGAAAATGGTGCCGTATGCCTGTGATCCCAGCTCCTAGGGAGGCTGAGGCAGGAGAATCACCTGAATCCGGGGGGGCAGAGGCTGCAGTGAGCGCCACTGCACTCCAGTCTGGGCAACAGGAAAAAATGTTTTCTTCTTCTTTGAGACAGAGTCTCACTCTGTAGCCCAGACTGGAGTGCAGTGGAACTATCTCGGCTCACTGCAACCCCCACCTCCGGGGTTCAGGCGATTCTCCTGCCTCAGCCTCCTGAGTAGCTGGGACTACAGGCGCCTGCCACCACGCCCAGCTCATTTTTTGTGTACCTTTAGTAGAGACAGGTTTCACTGTGTTGGCCAGGTTGGTTTCAAAC
Source organism: Gorilla gorilla gorilla (assembly GCF_029281585.2). NCBI lineage: Eukaryota > Metazoa > Chordata > Mammalia > Primates > Hominidae > Gorilla > Gorilla gorilla. Next base: position 33,000,989 of record NC_073229.2, on the reverse strand, counting down.
TCCTGACCTTGTGATCCGCCTACCTCAGCCTCCCAAAGTGCTGGGATTACAGGCATGAGCCACCACGCCCAGTCTAAATTTTTTAATGTTAAAAATATATATATAATATACATTAATATAATTGATTATATATAATAATATAATTAATATAAAATATATATATTAACTTCAAAGTACAATGGGTAAGGTCAGGAAAAAAAATAAGCTGCCTATTTCCCCACCTTCCATTTTCCTTGACTCCACTTGCCCCTTGTGTTTTAACAAAAGTCAAAAAAAATTTTTAAGTACCTAAAAATTAAGTTTAAGGAAGACGGTATTTTTCCCCTTTCCCCAGAATGTGGACTAAATAAACAGTATGATCCTTATGAAATATGACCGTGTTGGGCCGGGCACGGTGACTCACGCCTGTAATCCCAGTACTTTGGGAGGCCGAGGCGGGTGGATCACCTGAGGTCAGGAGTTCAAGACCAGCCTGGCCAACATGGTGAGACCCTGTCTCTACTAACTAAAAATACAAAAATTAGCTGGGCGTGTGGCAGGCGCTTGTAATCCCAGCTACTCGGGAGGCTGAGGCAGGAGAATCACTTGAACCCGGGAGGCAGAGGTTACAGTGAGCTGAGATTGTGCCATTGCACTCCACCCTGGGCAACAAGAGCAAAACTCCGTCTCAAAAAGAAATATGACTATGTTGTTAATGAGAAAAGAGGCTGGCTGGCTCACTGCAGGGGGAAGAAATTCTTGAGTTTTTGTTGTTTCTACTGCTGTGGATGATGAACTCGACACCAAAGGAGATTGTCCCCCTCAAATCTTAACAACCTAACTGTGAAGCACTTAAGAGCGTCTGCCACTTGTGATCTCAAAGTTGAAGTTACTTGCCAACAGAAACCCGGGAAAACTGTAAGCCTCAAGGACTGCTGGTAGAGCTTCTAAAAATCTGACGTTTAGAAAGATAGATTTGGTCCCACAAGTGGGCCACCAGAAATGGAACTGGAATTTGTCTCTGCATTTTAAAAACTGTAACCAAAACCACAGATGAATAGTAGAAAACTATTTCCTTACAAAAGTTCAGAATAATGTATTAATGGGTAAGATAATGCATATAACACAAATACCTAAAGATATAGTAAACTCCCTTGTAAATTCATAATACACTGTCCAAGGAATTCACAGGACTTTATTTAAACAGTTAATACATAATACATCTCTCACACACAGAATGTTAACAATTAGATATTGGAGGGGTGCTCCAAAGAGATGGGGGTGGGGAGGAATCAAGGCCAAGAACCCTGAAGACCCCTTGAACTCCATTTATTTTCAGTCAACAATGGTGTCTGCTTCTGCCAAGTACCCAGTGATGAGGTGTGGTTAGGGAAAAATGAGGTGCTTTTACTCACACATCAGAACCACATTCTAGTTTGAATCTAAACTCATCCACAAATGCAAACAAGAAGAGAAAGAAACACAGCACTAAAGAATGAAACCAATTTTAACTCTAAGCTAAGCTATGTTGTAGGGCAAGAGGAGGATGGAGAATGAAATTTAGCGTGGCGAAAACTGGAAACAACCAAAGGCATTCAGCTGCTCAGGAGGCTTTTCCCCTCTCCAAAGTGGAGTGACAGAATTAGCCAGTGCCAGCACTCTCCCTGCACCCTTTTCTCCTGGGGTAGGCCCACAGCGGAGTTGCTCTCTGAATAAGAAATCCTGCATTACGCTATATAAAGGAGGGACAGTGTGCAGGATGACCGGCCAACATCAATCTTCAATGGCCATTTCTTAAAATCCTTCTTCACATTTTCTTCAACAATACCAGCTACATGGCCAAGATTTAAAAGATGGAAGGCCTTTGACAACTTCCTCAAGCCCAGGCTCATTTACCAGCTGGAAACTGCAGGCAAGAAACCCTGTCCAACCAAAAAATCCCAGACTTGTGCTGGCTCCCAGTGGGCACCCCTCCTGCCAATCAGTGAGAAGAGAAAACTTGGTTGTGGTGACCCCAAAACAAGTCTTAAATGTTCCATCATAACTGGCTGTAAAAAGCAGTCAGCTGAAAGGGCCAATAAAGAGAGCAAAACACATGCTGGAAACAGCTGCTCCACCCCTCCCTGCACCTCACCAAGCAGATAAGATGCACCACCTCAACCTTGCAACCTGATGGTGCCCCCTGCCAGCACTGGACACACCCATGGACTCCCAGGAAAAACAGAAAATGCTCATAATCTAAGAAAGCAGATACTAAGTAAATTGGCCAGAGCTACTGCATTCTCTCTGGATGCAGGGCAGAAATCCTTAAGAGTCACAGAACAGCCTACGGGTGGATTTTAAAGCCTACAAGGAAACATTCAATAAATATTTGTTGATTGATTTTTTTAAACAGATGATTAAAGGGTTAGAGGGGGAAAGGCCATGCTACAAAGGTCAAAAGTAAAGCATCACTCATCTAGATATGGGAGTCTGTGAAGGGCCTTCCGATGATTGTCTGGCTGCTTCAGAGAAGGACTGTAACCATGAGCTGGCTGCTCTCTGGTGTCTGCAACTTGGACCGACTGGGAGAGGTAGCCTGGAGGCTTAGAATCCTCTGGCTTTAGAGTCCTCTAAAAAAAGTGAATAAATTATCACCTCTCCAGATTTTACCAAAAAGTGCAGGTTTAACTACCCAAGTTACAGTGGGTGGGCGCGGGGGGGGGCGGGGGGGGAGCGGAATCAGCAAATTATGTCCATTCTCTACCACCAGCTCCAGGAGAGAGGAAAAGGAGCAAAAGGAGGCTGGGACAACTGAGGCTGCGCAGCGAGATGGGCAGCTGATCCTGAGGCTACTGAGCCCTGCGCCCTCAGCTGGTTATCAAGACTGGTTATTAGCGGGAGTAGCCACTATCACCTGCACTTACTCTAGGACTGTTTACAGCAGTTGACATTTATTACCTCCTTTAATCCCCACAGCAACCCAGACCAAGGTTGAGACTGTGATTCTCTCTCAGCTGAAGAAACAGAGGCCCAGAGAACATAAGCGACGTGCCTAGAGTCACACAGCTTAAATGAATTATCACTGTTGTTGAGGTCTCAACCCGGTGCTCTCAACCACTAAATTATGCCCTGGGTTTAATGCTGGTTTCAAGATTACCAATTATTAAACTTGCAGCCAGGATTCGCCCAGGTGAACTAAAAAGAAGGCACCTTACACTAATAATACAAACAGTAACCTCTGCACCTGAAATACCACTGTCAAATTGTTGAAAACTTCTATTTCCTAGTTCAACAAGCTTGTTTTGTTTAATGGTGATTGAGTTTGGGTTTTTTCCTTGGGAGCGGAGGTCAGTATTCAAAGCATTCCCAAATTGTGTAATCACATTGTTGAAATAATAACAAAGGAGGAGCAACTCTTCTCACATTGGGTATTATTTGGCTGGGCAAAGAGGTGAGAAGCATATTAAACAGTGCTTCCAATAAATGTATAGAAAGCCTACGAACAAAAATGTTGGACTTTAAAGAAGCCCTAAGGCTTAAAAAGCACCCACCAAAGAGGGAAGGCCAGGAGTTAAGTGGCTTTGCATGAGAGGCAATGAGCCTCTGGCCAGCCACACTGCCCGTGCAGGATTACTGCCCATAGCCTTGCTACTCAAGGCAAAGCAGTAGCATACTTGGGAGCTTATTTGAAAGGCACACCCTCAGGCCCTGCCTGAAACAGAATGAACCCCAGAATGTGCAACATTTCAACAAGATTCCCAGGTGATGCCTATGAATGTTCAAGTTCGAGGTGCGCTGCCTATAGGATGAATGCCTTACATCATCATCACACATTCCACCAGAAAGCTGGTTGAGGAACCAGTTGCTACTAGTTTGTCACAGTAAGACCTAAAATTCTGTAGGCTACCTTTATAAATTATCAATTAGGATTATAATTCCTGGCATAACTTCGAATTTACTCAAAATCCTGTGTCATTTAACTTAATAACCATTCCTCACTTTGAAAAATAACCACCTGGGCCAGGTGCAGTCGCTGATGCCTGTAATCCCAGCACTTTGGGAGGCCGAGGTGGGTGGATCACCTGAGGCCGGGAGTTCGAAACCAACCTGAAACCCAGTCTCTACTAAAAAATACAAAAATTAGCTGGGCATGGTGGCAGGTACCTATAACCCCAGCTGCTTGGGAGGATGCGGTAGAAGAATCGCTTGAAGAACCCAGGAGGCGGAGGTTGCCGTGAGCCAAGATCACACCATTGCACTCCAGCCTGGGCGACATAGCAAGACTCCATCTCAAAAAATAAATAAAAAATAAATAACCACCAAATAACCTGTGATCACAATAAACAGATACAAAATGAGGTTATATGTTATCCTTTGCCTTAAGGTTGGCTATCCTAGGCAACGGACAGCCCTGATTTAGAAAGAAATTCTCACTTAACTAAAAGTGGGTCACCGTAAAAATTAACAATCTAGCAAAGTAAGAAAACATGTAAAAGAAAGTACAGTGACCACAATCAATATAAAGCATAGGAATAAATCTTCCTGATTATCAAGGCAAAAACACCATTAGGCTTTTAACTACTAAGTCAACAATGGAAAGCTTTCTCTTCCTTACTCTTTTTTGTCCCAAGACAGAGTCTCGCTCTGTCGCCCAGGATGGAGTGCAGTGGCGCAATCTCAGCTCACTGCAACTCCGCTTCCCAGGTTCAGGCGATTCTCCTGTCTCAGCCTCCTGAGTCGCTGGGATTACAGGCGCACGCCACCACACCCAACTAATTTTTGTATTTTGAGTAGAGATGGGGTTTCACCACGTTGGCCAGGCTGGTCTCGAACTCCTGACCTTAGGTGATCTTCCCACCTCGGCCTCCCAAAGTGCTGGGATTACAGGCATGAGCCACTGCACCCAGCCTCTTCATTACTCTTCAAGTAACATGTTGGTAATAATGGTAAAATACCTGTAAAATGAAGACTTGAGATCAGGAATCATCATCCTTCATTCAGAAAGATGAAAAGGTATCACGTTTCCCTCCTATGTCCAAAGAGCTATAAACTATTCTTTCTCTTGACATATACTTTTCCGTTAAGTTACCAATGACCAAAAACACATACCAACGTACAATTCACAAACACTGATCATCTATATTAATCAAAACTTTTACTGCTCCAGAAAAGTAAGTAGTTCTCTTTCCCTATTACAGTCTTAGTCACTATACCAGGCATTTCCTTCTCAAGCTAATAATAAAACATGTTTACCAACATACCAAAGAGGGCAGCCCCATTTACTGATTTGAATTTAATGCTTGAGTATCCACATAATTTTCCTTACGTTTCAAATATACAAGACAACTATTGTTTTTTATTCAGTCTTCCTATCAAATCACTATGGGAAAAGGAAGAGACTTACCCCACAAAAACTACTTTTAAGGACTTACAGACTATTGAGTTAATTCCACAAGAGAAAATAAAATGTGGTCAACAATACTCATTTCATGTAATACTTGCTTAGTGGAAAATGGACTGCAATCATCCATCAGTGTAAGTTAACCTCTACAGTCAATAAATAAACGCCACTTCTAGTCACTCAGATGAAGCCTAGGTGAGAGGGCTAGAAAAAAAATAAAGGTATGAATGAGATGTAGTAAACCTCTAAATATCACACTGATGACTGATTTCAAGCCAAAATGTATAGAACTCATGACAGAAAGTGAAATGCACATGATTAATATGGTGTCACTTCCAAATGCATTAAAGGTCTGCTAATACTCTCGGCACTCTGTGAAAAAAGAAAAAAATTTTATAGTAAAGAAGAGCTCAAGTTCCCATTTGCTAACTCAGGTACCACCCTACCATTTTGCAGATTTTCCTCTTTATGTGGCCCTTGCTGTTCCTTTGGAATTTTTAAAGACCTGGGATTTGAGTAATTGTAGCCATTTCTGAAATAGTTATGGACAACCCAGTTACTTATACGCTGCTTTAAACATTTGCTTTTGAGTATCTGGTTTATAGAGAGACTACATTTGCAATCTTACCTAGTTCTTTTATATCCAGAACGTTCTTACCCCAGTGTCATTTGCTTGCTGTCTACCAACAGTCACTCATTGATAACTACCACTGATAGAGTGTGGGTAACCTTAACCTTTTTCTGTCACCCTTCCGTCCCAGACCTAAACTTTCCAAGTAAGAATTCAACTTCTGTGCAACACCAGAGTCCTCATGGTTACTGCATCAGGTAACACCTCAAAGAATTATACATAAAAGGGGGACTGCTTGCTCCCTTTCTCCACCCCTCCTATCTCTCTCTCTCTCTCTCTCTCTCTCTCACACACACACACACACACACACACACATAACATGAGGACACTGGGTCTTTGCAAACAGGTTCTACTGTCCAGTAAGTGGCTAAGAAATTTCATTCATAACTCGAAACAGATAGACTCCAAAATGAGCAATCTGTAATTTTAAATGTTGTCATTAGTCTCCTGGCTGCAAGCGGTTAAAGAAGGCCTTGCAAGCTCATGAATTACGGGTACAGTTTATTACTCTGAATGAGCTCACAACAAGCACAGTATCTCAGGAAGATGGGAGGGGAAGGTTTCCAGGCCCAAAAGCTTACATAGAATGCAGCTTAAATGTCACTTATCCAATTGCAGGGGAATGATCCCTTCTACTCCCAGGCCCTTCTCCGCTTCCCTCCTTGTACAGATGTATTATTATACACCTTTCCTTAAAATATACGTCACACCATGCTTTGCTCATTAGCCTTAGAGGTTTTTAAGTGCTTACAAGAGAAAAGGTTCTGTGGTCAAAGAATTAAAAACAGGACAGAACACCCATCCAACCTTCACTGCAGAAAATTTTTCCAACAGATTTCTGCCTCTCCCAACCCCAAATGCAGGAGATAAAGAAGCACACCCTAAATCAGAGGTTTCTTCTTACAAACACTGGGCCAATGAGAAATCATATTTTGAGCATACATGGCATTCCATGTTGGTCACTCATAGAAGAATGGGGACATTATAACCTTTTGGAGGTTGGGAGGAAACAGGCAGTTCAACAGATATGCAGAATCCCACATCCACAGGGCCTGAGATACCAACAACACTGGCCGGACAGGACCCCCATTTTCCTAAGGGACAGTGGGTAAAGTACGAGAAAGGATGAAGCAATCATCCTCAAAGCAACCAGGTCAAACTACCAGAAAAAAATGACTCACTGCTAAATATCTTATCTCTTTCACCCACACCCAAGCCCACCCCACTGAAGTGAGGAAACAGAGGCTGCCTGAGTAGCTTCCGGCCAAATGAGGACCGCTCTGCGAACTGCCACTGAGAACCATCTGTGCGGCGCCCAAACTCTGGTGCAGTGGCTGGAGAAAGGGAACTGAGACACAAGCCACAGGTTTTGGCAGTCTTCCCCCTAACTGGCCTAACTGAGCAGGAAACCAGCAGTTCTCAACGCAGGCCAACTGAGGTTCCAAATCCAACTCTACCTTCTCCAAACTATAAATTCCTTCCTATAGAAAAAGGGATGGCACCTATTTCTGACACAAAGCACAGGAGTCCTGATGAAAAGCTGGGACTCAACAAATGTTTTGGTTCCCTCTGAAACTGCCCCACCACCTCAGTATGCAAGATCTTAACTCATGATCCCAGTCATCCCTTCCTCTACCAAACACACCTCTGTTGTACAGACACCTAAAATTTGAGAACCCAATGAAGATTACAAGCTACCTACTGATGCCCTCATCCTTACAAATTAGGTGTTGGCAGCAGGGACACAAACTACACTCAACGTTCTTTACAAGACTTTGGTCCTTCTCAAAGGAGGCTCCAGAGAACCCTATGTCCAAGGGGTTGTATTCAAAATTAAGGCTCACGGGTCAGTGAAGTTTGACAAATGTCGGGTACAGATAGCCAGGTTTCTTTCCTTCAGATGTGTTCGTGTACACCATGATCCTCTTAGAACCCAAGCACCCCAAAATTATTTCACCACCAAAGCATCCTCTCTGTGCCACCCGCCCCCCACCCCTGCAAATAAAATCATTCTCAGAACACATTTAAGGATACCCAGCACTAACTTCTCTTGTTCTATTTTGCTAGTGGATTGATTTGGGTCTTTACTGAGAGAAGGGAGTGTTTTTGTAAGTAATACATGTATAAATGTTCACTTTTAAAGATGTAAACTTTACTGAGTATGGAGAGTAAAAATATGAAAGTTTATTTTCAGCAGCTCAGGGAAACTGGAAAAGGCAATTATCCTAATCCTCTGAGGTTTCAACCGTACAAATAACAGAAAGTTAACAAAACATAAGAAACTCAAGGAAATTTTTTCTTTTTTTTTTTTTTGAGATGGAGTCTCACTCTGTTGCCCAGGCTGGAATGCAGTGGCATGATCTCGGCTCACTGCAACCTCTGCCTCCTGGGTTCAAGCAATTCTCCTGCCTCAGCCTCCCAGGTAGCTGGGACTAGAGGCATGCACCACCACACCCAGCTAATTTTTGTATTTTTCCTAGAGGTGGGGTTTCACCATATTGGCCAGGCTGGTCTCCTGACCTCAGATAATCCATCTGCCTCTGCCTCCCAAAGTGCTGGGATTACAGGCATGAACCACCAAGCCCTAAAAGATACTCATGGAATTCTGAGTTCTCACTGTAGTAATGAGTGCTCTTGGGAACCTTACCAGAACTGTCATTGCACTAACAACTGCTAATGAAAACTAGTAGTCATTTCTTGCAAAAATATTTTGTTCTCTTTTTAATTTGTTCTCTTTTTACTATTTTGCAAGCATAGGAGAGCGGAATCCAGAAGATACTTAATAAAGCAAATTAATCAAATAAAAAGAAATGACTTAAATTACAATTTAAATGCAATTTTGACTGCATTCTGATTACACCATTTTCTATTGCTACATATCAAGAAAAAGTTGGGTAAGCTCCCTAAAACGTCTTGGCTACTATGTTTCTGCTAAAGAGCTCCTAAGAAGAGGAAAGGAAAACATACTACATTTTAAATCTGACTCAATTGTCTTAGATCTATTTGTGCATAGATTTCATTGAATAAATATAAGAGGGCATTAAGAATGTTGTAGTTTCCCAGTCTTTTTTTTTTCTTTTTCCACTTCCTAAATTTTCTGTACTACACATATGCTGATTTTCAACAGTAAAAATAACATTTTACATTTGTAGAGAAAATCTAGGGTCTACTAAATAATCTAGTACTTGTTTCCACTCTCCTGCTAACTCTGACAGGAGTGTTGTGTGAAACAAGTCTGAAAAGGATTCAAAGGGGGCTAGGATTTGCCACAGATCCTGTAAAGGAAAGGATGAGGTGAGCTTACCAACCCCACTGAGTACGGGCCAAACATCCTTAACAAGCTAGTTGCTGGCCAAGCACAGTGGCTCATGCCTGTAAATCCCAGTGCTTTGGGAGGCTGAGGCAGGAGGACTGCTTGAGGCCAGGAGTTCAAGACTAGCCTGCGTAACACAGCGAGATCCCATCCATACAAAAACACTTTTAGTTTAAAAAAAAAAAAAAAGAGTGCTGTATATGGAGGTCTGGGAAAGGACCCTGACTTATAAAAACATAACCAGGCCGGGCAGGTGGCTCATGCCTGTAATCCCAGGCCGAGGCGGGTAGATCATGAGGTCAGGAGTTCAAGACCAGCCTGGCCAAGACGATAAAACCCCGTCTCTACTAAAAAACACAAAAACTAGCCAGGCGTGGTGGCGGGCGCCTATAATCCCAGCTACTCGGGAGGCTGAGGCACAGAACTGCTTGAACCCAGGAGGCGGTGGTTGCAGTGAGCCAAGATCACGCCACTGCACTCCAGCCTGGGCAACAGAGTGAGACTCCTTTTCAAAAAAATAATAATTTAAAAAATAATAATAACCAGATAAGCAGTCAATGAATGACAACTAAAAAGAAATACCTACAAACATCTGGTTGTCACGACACCTATGGAGATGTTTTAGATGACAAGGACACACTGGAAAGACTGCAGGACTTCTCAGATTCACCGCAGTTACTCAAACTAGGAGGGGACACTCTGAGGATGGAGACAGTCACAGGATGTAAGCAGGAAGCCAAGATAAGGCCACAGGGCCAGCCCTGAGGTGCTATGAATACTGCAGTGGAAACCAAAATGGAAAATGAAATTTAAGAAACAAAACCTTTACAACAGCATCAAAAACCATAAAGTGATCAAGACAGGGGGCTGGGAACACCCAAGATGAGCCTACAACACCTTAATGTGTCTGTCAGGAAGTAAGAGCTCAGAGGACGATGGGGACAGGTTACAGGGACACGGGTAGCAGCTTTAAGGCCTCCCAGTATTAGTGTCCTCATTGTTAACTACGGCTTGGGAATAAAATATCCTTAATTTTAGGAAATAGACACTGAAGTATTTGGTGATAAGGGGATATTATATTTGCAACATATTCTCAAATGGTTCAGAATTATAAAAACTATGTGTTGTGGGGAGGATGATGGGGAGGGATAAGGGAGAGAGAATACTGTCACACAAATATGCTATGGTTAACATTTGGGAAAATCTTTGTACTAGGTTTTGCAACTTTTCATTAAAAAACCACTCGTAAAACATAACCACAAACTAAGTAAGAACAAATAAAAAAGTATGAAGGAAGATAAATGCCACCAGGAGCTCTGAGAGATGCAGAGAATATCGTGTTATACTGATTTGCTGCCGCAGTCTTCTCTAGCACAACGTTCAAATACTCCCAAAATGATTCTATTAGAATGCACGCTACAAATGCCCAAGTGCAGCAACTTAGGCTAGGAATTATGCCAAGAATAAAAAAAAATAGCATTTACTTCAAAGAAGTAAAAAATGTTACTGACCAAGGCACTGGTGTTTGATTTTGACTATTTAAAAGTTAAAGGGAAACATCTTTTCTGGGTTGAGAAGAAGCAAGATCAGAAAATAAAGGAGGTTGAAAAAATTACCGAAATACTTTTGCGCACGAGAGTCTAGCCTTACGAAATGGCTGGACAGATGTAGTCCTTGGTCCTTCTCTGCGTGTGAGGTATAAAATGGTTTTTAAGTATAAAACCCTGCCAGGCGCAGTGGCTCAGGCCTGTAATCCCCGCACGTTGGGACGCCAAGGAGGGTGGATCATGAGGTCAGGAGTTCGAGACCAGCCTGGCCAATATGGTGATGCCCCGTCTCTACTAAAATACAAAAATTAGCTGTGCATGGTGGCGCACACCTGTAGTCCCAGCTACTCAGAAGGCTGAGGCAGAAGAATCACTTGAACTCAGGAGGCAGAGGTTGCAGTAAACCAAGGTTGTGGCACTCTACTGCAGCTTAGGTGACAGAGCGAGACTCCATCTCAAAAATAAATAAATAAATAAATAAATAACCCTAAGTGGCAAAGGGCCTATTCAGTATTGAAACATGTATTTCTGAAACCGGTCTTCATCATACAGCAATCTCCTTCCAATCAAGACTTCCAACAATAAATGCAGTATTCTTTCCATCACATCACGGAGCACCTATGCCAATGCTGAACCATTGTTTTCCGTTGAAATGGCCCTAAAATGCTTTACTCTACAAATCTTATTACCTATATAAATTAACTTCATTACTATTAGAAATGACAGGAGCAGTGGCTCACGCCTGTAATCCCAGCACTTTCAGAGGCTGAGGCGGGCGGATCACGAGGTCAGGAGATCAAGACCATCCTGGCTAATACAGTGAAATCCCGTCTCTACTAAAAATACAAAAAATTGCCGGGCGCGGTGGCTCACGCCTGTAATCCCAGCACTTTGGGAGGCCGAGGCGGGCGGATCACGAGGTCAGGAGATCGAGACCATCCTGGCTAACACGGTGAAACCCCGTCTCTACTAAAAATACAAAAAAAATTAGCCGGGCGTGGTAGTGGGCGCCTGTAGTCCCAGCTACTCGGGAGGCTGAGGCAGGAGAATGGCGTGAACCCGGGAGGTGGAGCTTGCAGTGAGCCGAGATCGCGCCACTGCACTCCAGCCTGGGCGACAGAGCAAGACTCCGTCTCAAAAAAAAAAAAAAAAAGAAAAAAGAAAAAAAAAGAAATGACACATCTGGTCACACAAATGGTCTGCATGAAGTAATAAGATGGTTCTATACCAGGCAAAGACCTTGCTAGGCAGTTTCTAATCGCTCTCAGGTTATCTAAATTCTTGAATTTGGATTTATAGGTTTCCTTTTTCAAGAAATTATTAATCCACCAAAAAAGAAAAAGTTATCTCAATTCATTACACTCTCTTCCTAAAACAGCTTCTGCTCCAGGATGCCTGCTCTGTCCCAAGCTCCCAGATATCTTCCAGGAGACAAAGTCCTTCCCTTGTATCACTCACCATATGCAAAACTTGGGCTGAGGCCCTCACACTGAAGTCACATGACATCAGGGATACGCACCACCCCAGCTTTAAGTGTACAATGTATTGGTTCTACAATTCATTGGTTCTTGACTCCCAACAGAGCAAGTTCTACCTCTCCAGCCTCATCTCCCTTCCATGTCCTGCGTCAACCTCCCCACTCTAGCAAATCTGTATGTGATGCACAGGCACACACAACACACTGCACTGGGCCCTGCACTTTCACTCCTGCTCGCTTGCCAGGGTAAGCAGGTTTTCACTCTGCTTCTCTAACCTTGTGACCTGTTACCTAACTTCTTCTCATCCTTTAAAAGGCACTGTGGTGGCTCATGCCTGTAATCCCAGCACTTTGGGAGGCCAAGGTGGGCAGATCACGAGGTCACGAGATCGAGACCATCCTGGCTAACACGGTGAAACCCTATCTCTACTAAAAATACAAAAAATTAGCCGGGTGTGCTGGCACGCACCTATACTCCCAGCTGCTCGGGAGGCTGAGGCAGAAGAATCGCTTGAACCCGGGAGGTGGAGGCTGCAGTGAGCCAAGATCACACCATTGCACTCCAGCCAGCCTGGCAACAGAGCGAGACTCCATCTCAAAAAAGAAAAAAAGGGCACTCCCTTCCCTCTGGGGTGCACCTAACCTAAAGTGGTTGGCCTTCCTTTTCCTGGAAGCTTTCATAAGGGTCTGTGCAAGTCCCTTACTTCACTGACCATACTACAAGGGGCAGCTGTTGCCTATTATTGGAAGTAGAAGTCCTGACTACTGCAACTTGGCATAGGAGTCACAAAGGAAAATGGCAATGTCAAACACTGGATCAAACAATGCTTTACTCACACAGAAAAGAGACAGAGAAAGATCAACTTCCGGAGCAGGCATTGGTGCCCTGTGACCAGCAGGTCCCTCTTGGCAGCCAATGCCAGGCCACTGGCCTGCATGCAACCCTTTTGTGTTCAGAGGACAAATATAGCAGAGGAGTTGGCCAGATGCTATGACACACCCACTTAAGCAGAACAACAGAAGAGCATAAATTGATTCTGAAACAGGGAGACACATTCCCACAGAAAGTGAGAAATCCAGCACAGGCTGTGAGGACTCTTCATCTTCTGGTAAGGAAGCATCCAGTCTCAAGGACCATTCTTAGGAGGTCAACAGAGGTCAAGTCTGCCTGCATGACACTGCCTAATACCAACGATCAGTTTGTATGCCTGTCTCCCTGGCTAGGAACAACCTTCTGAAAAATTCTAAGAACTCAGTGTTTACTAAATAAATAGAAATACACTTAACAAGGCCTTATCACAAACATTTACAACATCCGTTCAAAAATTCTGCCCACTAATTCCTTCATCTGTCCCTTCAAAGAGCTAGCACGTTTTTTGCGTTTTTGTTGAGATGGAATCTTGCTCTATCACCCAGGCTGGAGGGCAGTGGCACCATCTCAGCTCACCACAAGCTCCGCTTCCTGGATTCAAGCTATTCTCCTGCCTCAGCCTCCCCAATAGCTGAGATTACAGGTGCCCACCACCATGCCAGGCTAATAAGGGCCTGTGCAAATCCCTCAGTTCACTGACCATACTGTAAGTGGCAGCTGCTGCCTATTATTGGAAGTAGAAGTCCTGACTACTGCAACTTGGCATAAGCGTCACATAGGAACATGGCAAAGTCAAGCACTGGATCAAACAATGCTTTACTCAAACAGAGAAGAGACAGAGAAAGATCAACTTCCCAAGCAGGCACTGGTGCCCTGTAAAACTTTTTATAGTTGCCTTTACACATAATCTTTCTAAAGGTGTCCCGCCTTTAGCTCAAACTAAAAAAATATTACAACTTAGGCTGGGCATGGTGGCTCATGCCTCTTGTAATCTCAGCAATTTGGAAGGTAGAGGCAGGAGGATCGCCTGAGGCCAAGAGTTCAATACCAGATTAGACAACATAGGAAGATCTCGTGTCTACAAAAAATAAAATAAAATTAGCTGGGAATGGTGGCGCACATCAATGGTTCCAGCCACTCAGGACGCTGAAGTGGGAAGATCACTTAACCCCGGGAAGCAAAGGTTGCAGTGAGCCAAGATTGCGCTACTGCACTCCAGCCTGGGTGACAGAGTGAGACTCGTCTCAAAACATAAACAAATACATAATATTACAACTTAAACTTTCTTAAACTAAAATTAGCTCTGGTTCCATTTTTAATATTTAAATGTTACAGTGGGCCCTGGGGTGCTCTCTGGGCCTCACCGGGACTCAGGAGTGTTACATTTCTGGCAAATCATTTGTCAAAATACAGCAGAAGACTTTAAGATGTCTATTTCCATTGACCCAGAGATTCCATATTTGATAATCCATCCTAAGAAAACACAAATCTTTAAACGTTGTGTAATAGTTAAAGAAAACTGCAGTTGTACATTCACTGTATAGAAAATTACATACCTGTTCAAATTGCTATTATGGAAAAAAAGGACACAGAAATCAAATAAAAAGCCTCGGCTGGGCGCGGTGTCTCACGCCTGTAATCCCAGCTCTTTGGGAGGCTGAGGCGGGCGGATCACGAGGTCAGGAGATCGAAACCATCCTGGCTAACACAGTGAAACCCCGTCTCTACTAAAAATACAAAAAAAAAAAATTAGCCGGGTGAGGTGGCAGGCGTCTGTGGTCCCAGCTACTCAGGAGGCTGAGGCAGGAGAATGGCGTGAACCCGGGAGGTGGAGCTTGCAGTGAGCTGAGATGGCGCCACTGCACTCCAGCTTGGGCGACAGAGCAAGAGTCCGTCTCAAAAAAAAAAAGCCTAATCACACAGACCTACAACATCCATTATGAAACCTAAATCGAAGGGCATTTGTTTCAGAAAAGATGGCAATGAGAGAGGTTTCAAAAAATTTGTTATTATGGAACATGTGTAATAACGTAAGAAAATGCTATGACACTGTCCAGTAAAAAAATAGAAGAACAAAAATTGTATATACAGAAGGATTACAAAAATATTTGAATGGAAGGAAAGAACAACTATAAAAAAAATACAGCAAAATATTTACAACATTTGTGTGGGGTAGTGGAACAAGGGATTAACTTCTTTTCTTCATTTCTGTGGTTTCTGTGTTACTACTAGAGAAAACAACATTTTAGAATATGCATGTAGGCACCGTGCAAGAGACGGTGTCCCACCACTACTGGGCTGGAAGGGTCTGGCCGCGCATCCCACACACTGCTCCTGAATGCAGCGATTCTAGCCTAGCAGGCTCCCTGCAGCATCCCTTCACTGCAGGGCCAAGGCTCCTCCTCTCATCCAAGAAACTCCCCTTCTTCATTTAAGCGCTCCTTCAAGCCTGACGCAGGCTGAGAAACCAGATTAGTTAGGTCACTGAGAACAGGAGGGGAAAACAGATTGCGCCCCTAACAACTTCACTTCACTGTAATAGCAAGCTATACCATGTGTGAAAAGTGAGGGATTTTTTTGTTAGGTCCATAACTTCAGGAAGATGAGTAAAGAAGCATTTTTAAACTAAGAGGAGATGATAAACACATTCACCACGATGGTTTTCATTAACTATACACTTCTTCTCATGTGAATTTTTATTTTTTTGAGACAGGGTCTCACTCTATTACCCAGGCTGGAATGAAATGGTGCAATCACGGCTCACAACAGCCTTGAACTCCTGGGCTCAAGCAATCCTCCCACCACAACTTCCTGAGTAACTGAGACTACAAGCATGCACCCCCATGGCTGATTAATTTTGTTTTTTTAATTTTTGGTGGAGACACAGTTTTGCTATGTTGCCCAGGCTGGTCTCGAACTCCTGAGTTCAAACGATCTCGCACTGCCTCAGCCTCCCAAAGGGCTGGGCTTACACACAGCACCTGGCCTCGTGAATTTTCAAAATATTTTTAAACATCCAAAAACTAGGCCAGGCTCAGTGCCTCACGCCTGTAATCCCAGCACTTTGGGAGGCCGAGGCAGGCGGATCACGAGGTCAGCAGATCGAGACCATCCTGGCTAACATGGTGAAACCTCGTCTCTACTAAAAATACAAAAAAAATTAACTGGGCATGGTGGTGGGCACCTGTAGTCCCAGCTACTCAGGAGGCTGAGGCAGGAGAATGGCGTGAACCCGGGAGGTGGAGCTTGCAGTGAGCCAAGTTTGCCCCACTGCACTCCAGCCTGGGTGACAGTGCAAGGCACTGTCTTGGGTGGCGGGGGGGGAACATCCAAAAACTATTCAGCAACTCTTCATCACATGAGCTTGATTCTGGCCAAATACTAACCCTACAAACTGTGTACAGAAAGCAGTCAGGCTGACAATACCAAGCTGTCAAGGATGTGGAACAACTGGAACACTTGCAAAACGGTTCAAGGACATTGGAGAAGTGTGGCAGTTTCTTATAATCCTCAACACAGACTACTTTATGGCCCAGCAATTACTCACCTAAGTATTTACCCACAAGAAAGGAAAACATGACTACAAATAGTCTTTAACACTAATGTTCACAGCAATAACAGCCAAAAACGGGAAACAATCTAAAGTTTATCAGCCAGCACATCAATAAATTGTGGTATGTCCATACGATGAAGTATTATTTGGCAATGAAATGAAATGAACTGATAAATACAACAACATGAATAATCTGAGACCATTATGCTGAAAATAATGGACAAGCTATAGTGACAGATATCAAAACAGTGGCTGGGAGGGGATGAGGAAACACGTTTGGAGTAATGAAAATATTCTCTATTTCAATTGGGTGGTGATTACATAGGTATGTATGATTAACAAAACTGTATGCTTGAAATGGGTGCACTTGACTGTCAATTATACAGCAATAGAAGCTCACTAATTTGTCTGAGAAAAATTTAAAATCTTCTCCCTCCTTCTTTCCATGAAGACAAGTGGTTTAGTGACTTGTACATTCCACAATTTTGCCAAGTGCAATACACATTGCTTCTTGTCCCAATTATATCATGTTTTTTATTTTTGTTTTTTTGAGACAGAGTCTCACTCTCTCACCCAGGCTGGAGTACAGTAGCACCATCTCAGCTTACTGCAACCTCCGCCTCCTGGGTTCAAGTGATTCTCCTACCTCAGCCTCCTGAACAGCTGGGATTACAGGAATACACCACCACGCCCGTGTGTATTTTTAGTAGAGACAGGGTTTCACCTTGTTGACTAAGCTGGTCTCAAACTCCTGACCTCAAGTGACCCACCTCATCCTCCCAAAGTGCAGGGATTACAGATGTGACTCACTGCGCCCGGCCTTAAAACATGGTTTTTTTTTACAATTTAAAGAGTAAGAAGGGGCCGGGCAGTGGCTCATGCCTGTAATCCCAGCACTTTAAGAGGCTGAGGCGGGAGGATCGCTTGAGCCCAGGAGTTTGAGACCAGCCTGGGCAAAATAGCAAGACCTGTCTCTATTTTAATATAATAGTAACAAACGATTTAAAAAATAGAAGAATTGGCTTTATGTAACAAAATAAAAGATTTTCTTTTTAGACAGTTCCCCACAAAAGAAAGGCACCAGACTACTACTGACAGTGTTCTGCATGCACCATTCTTAACTATTTTTCATTATTCTTTTTTATTTATTTATTTTGCTCTCGCCCTGCCTTATGGTGCTGACTCTTCATTATTCTTGTGTCCCTCGATGCTTCCCTTGGACTTACCCTTCTGCTGGAGGAAATCATATTCACTTCTTCAAGCCCCAGCTCAAGTGCCACCTCGTTGGATTAACTGTTAACGGGGTTTCACCAACCTCAGTCAAGATCATTCATTTGTCTGTGCTGTCCCCAGTGGTGACACTTCTCCTCCCTCCGTGGCTTGGACAACCACCCCTGCTCCTTGCCCCCAGTCCCTCAGTCTGAGCTCCACTATCCACTGCTCACTAACAAGAGAAACTGACTTATCTCTGGCTTGGGTACCAGGGCTTACTAGCTGCTTTAAGGGTGGACCCTTCTTCACCCCGCCAGGAGGCAAAATCCAAGTAAGATTCACCATTGTAACCCCACAGGGCCTAGTTATGCCCTACAACAAGATCTCCTTTAACTGTAGAGAGAAGAAAAAGACTTCAATAGAAGCTCAAAGGGGTCTTAGGAGGGAACTCCCTCATTTTTGCAAAGGATCAAGCTAAGGCCCGAATAAAGTACACACTGATATAATACATGTGAAACATACTGGCCACTTACTATGTGTGAGCCACTGAGAAGCAATCAGACTATGTTCATATAAACTATAAACAGCTAACATATAAAATCCCACCCTTGTGGATCTTATATTCCACTGCAAAGATTCAGACAAACAAGTAATAACGTTGGGCACTCGCTTGATATAGTTCAGATATTTATCCCCACTCAAATTTCATGTTGAAATGTAATGTCCAGTGTTGGGGGACAGGGCCTGGCAGGAAGTGTCTGGGTCATAGGGGTGGATTCCTCATGGCTTGGTGCTGTCCTAGCAATCGTGAATGAGAGTTCTTGTGATATCTGGGTGTTTAAAAAGTGTGTGGCATCTCCCCTTCTCTCCCCCAACCCCCACCTCCTGAGCATGTGAGGTGCCTGCTCCCACCCCTCCCACCTTCTACCATGAGCAAAAACTCCCAGAGGCTTCCCCAGAAGCTAAGCAGCCATGTTTTGTGTACAGCCTGCAAACTAAGAGCCAATTAAACCTCTTTTCTTTATAAATTACCCAATCTGAGGTATTCCTTAGAGCAATCCAAGAATGGCCTAATATGCCACCATACCACCAATGTGCCTTCCCCTTTGCCCTGGTGGTCACTCTTTGGGACTGTCACACCTCCTGAGCTTTTCTCACAAGCTTTGTTCCATCTGCCTCAACTGCTATTTGTGTCATCCAAGATACAAGTATTCAAGGGCTGCCTGTGACACTGTGCTAGGTACTGGCAGATCAACGGTAAATGGGGCAGAAACAGTCACCACACCCCGAAAGCTCACAGAGCTCACAAATGGGGAAGTGGGTATTATACAATGCTTTTCATAAATGTCCATGACTCAAAGTGCTGAAATGAGTAGAGGGTGCAGCTATGGGCATGTTTAACATGGGCTCCTAACCTAGACATGTCTCCTCGAGGAAATGACACCGAAGCTAAGGCCAAGGTAAGACTCCCCTGACAACAGTGGGATAGCTCCAGACAAAGGGAGCAACTGCAGGATGAAGGAAAAGAGATTCTCAGAGGTTCTGAAGTCTGTGAACTTGAATAGGGAAACAGTCCCATATTCACTTTCACCAATCTCTTGCTGAAATGTAACATTCCCTTATATTTTGAATATACACCACACACCAAAAATGTAATTCTGTGTGAGTTTGGTATCAACACAAAAAATTGCAAATACTTATACTGATTTACAGTGGTTGCAGATTATCTTGAAATAACATCATTATTTTAAAATTACAATAATTAGACCCACTATGAGGACTTGTTATTCAACAAAGGACAAAGAAATATATTACCATATCACAAATTTGTTCTTTATCATTTTGATGGCTATATTTCAATGTCATTGGTCCCCTCTGTAATCCTGGGTATTTTACTTAAAAAAGTATTTGGAAATATTTTAAGAAGGGGTCACACATTTCACCTGATTGCAAAAGCACTTTTAGGAAAAAGAACCTATGATTAGAGAACAAGGAAAGAAAGGCTCAAGAGGGGTTTTTTTGTTTGTTTGTTTGTTTGTGTTTTCTTTTTTTTGAGATGGGAGTTTCACTCTTGTTGCCCAGGCTGGAGTTCAATGACGCCATCTGGGCTGACCGCAACCTCCGCCTCCCAGGTTCAAGTCTCAGGTTCAAGATTATCCTGCCTCAGCCTCCGGAGTAGCTGGGATTACAGGCGCCTGCCACCACAGCCAGCTAATTTTGTATTTATTATTTTTCTGACAATCGGAAAGAGGCAGCAGTTGTAATATGGATGGCTGTTATTCCTATTACCTTCTATTAAGAGGCGCTTTTTTTTTTTTTTTTTGAGATGGAGTCTCGCTCTGTCGCCCAGGCTGGAGTGCAGTGGCACGGTCTCGGCTCACTGCAAGCTCTGCCTCCTGGGTTCACGCCATTCTCCTGCCTCAGCCTCCCAAGTAGCTGGGACTACAGGTGCCTGCCACCACACCCAGCTAATTTTTTTTGTATTTTGATTAGAGACGGGGTTTCACCATGTTAGCCAGGATGCTCTGGATCTCCTGACCTCGTGATCCGCCCGTCTCGGCCTCCCAAAGTGCTGGGAATACAGGCATGAGCCACCGCGCTCTGCCAGCAAAATTTCAATTGAAACACTGCAATGAGCCGGGCACTGTACCTCATGCCTGTAATCCCAGCACTTTGGGAGGCCAAGGCGGGTGGATCATGAGGTCAGGAGTTCAAGAACAGCCTGGTCAACATGGTGAAACCCCGTCTCTAGTAAAAATACAAAAATTAGCCAGGTGTGGTGGTGGGCGCCTGTAATCCCAGCTACTCGGGCGGCTGAGGCAGAGAATCATTTGAATCCGGGAAGCAGAGGTTGCAGTGAGCCGAGATCACACCACTGCACTCCAACTCGGGTGACAAAGTGAGACTTCATCTCAAAAAAAAAAAAAAAAAAAGAATTCTTCCAATTATAAAATTAGATTGCTATTCTAAATCACATTCTATTATTGAAGTCTCACATTTTCAAAGAAAGCATTTCTGTTGTTTGTACTTGTTAACTTACTTAGCCACTCACCCAAAGGAGAGTCAAGCAACTGGCTTGTAGATGGTGCTACTGCACTCCAGCCTGGGAGACAGAGTGAGACTCAGGAAACAAACAAACAAGAAAAAGGAAACACTGCACTGAAAGGAAAAACTTCAAACTTCATATAACCAAGTTACAAAGAATAATCCCACTGCTCATAGTTATACATCAGAAATTGCAGGTTGTTGAGTCAACCACTGTCAATCTGCTGCTCTTCCATCAAGTGGGCTTTAAAATACAAGTGTGATACATAATGCATGTTTTATGCCAGCAAAATTCCTTTATACAAGATTCCAAAGGCTCTCCAAATTCTTTTATTGCAAGATGAATTTTTTTAAAGGGATGCATGGCTAGAAATCACACTGTATGCAATGTGGAATGACTTACGAGATGCTGCCTTCTTTTCTAGAATTGTTATCCTCTAACCTCGTTTATTGGGGAACATGTTAGAGAACTAGAAAAGGTCTCAGGAATAAAAAGCAATTTCAAAGTCCACGCATGAAAGCAATGATACCCTCTATCTGGGTTTAACTTTACTTCATGTCATATATATATATATATATATATATATATATATATATATATATATATGTATTTTTTTCCTTATTTGTCATTTTTAAGTCATTCTATGACCAGATGTTTAACTTTACTTCACAAAGTAATAACCTAGTTAACTGACTTCCCATATTATAATTAATTGCATAATGAAAATATACTTAAAGTACACTGACTGCCGGGCGCGGTGGCTCATGCCTGTAATCCCAGCACTTTAGGAGGCCGAGGCAGGCGGATCACCTGAGGTTAGCAGTTGGAGACCAGCCTGGCCAACATGGTAAAACCCAGTCTCTACTAAAAAAAAAAAAATACAAAAATTAGCCCGGCGTGGTGGCAGGTGCCTGTAATCCCAGCTACTCAGGAGGCTGAGGCAAGAGAATCGCTTGAACCCTGGAGGCGGAGGTTGCAGTGAGCCAAGATCGTGCCATTGCACTCCAGTCTGGAGAATAAGAGCAAGACTTCCTTTCAAAAAAAAAAAACCCAGAAAGACTCACGTTAATGCAAAAGTTCAATTCAATGCAATTGTTCTGAAATGTTTTCAAAGCAGTTACATCATTTAAAAGAAATTTCATGAATGCTAAATATGTACAACACATGAGAGCAAGCACTGACTGCAATCCAGGTGAGGGGCTCAGAGCCAGTTCTTAGGGTGACTCTACCAGACCCAACTAAAGCTGTTTGTTGAAGGGCAAGCTCCTAGCTTTATGTTTGCTGCCTTTCAAAAGTAAACACAATAGCATAACGGATGTTAACTCTTTTTCAACCTTATTTTGTCCTTTCTTATTAAGGATTATAAAACAGCCAGGCGCAGTGGCTCACACCTGTAATCCCAGCACTTTGGGAGGCTGAGGTGGGTGGATCACCTGAAGTCAGGAGTTCAAGACGAGCCTCGCCAACATGGTAAAACCCCGCCTCTACTAAAAATACAAAAATTAGCCAAGCATGTTGGCAGGTGCCTGTAATCCCAGCTACTTGGGAGGCTGAGGCAGAGGCAGGAGAATCGCTGGAACCCGGAATCACGCCATTACACTCCAGCCTGGGAAACAAGAGCAAGACTTCGTCTCAAAAAAAAAAGGATTACAATACTAAAAGGGAATTTACCTAGATTTTTATTTAAGTGGATCCTGAGTCTGGGAACTCTGGAGTATAGCCCAGAGCTGTTTCCTATATATCCATGGGATGTATGAAAACATTATTTAACACAGAATACTGATGGACATAACAATCAATGTATGCCAAGACTTGAAAAATTACACCATTTGGGACTTCAACAGGAATAAACCCTAAGATATCCATAATATGTGGCTGAAAGAAGAAATCATTTTTGAGGATTCCAGAGAAGTAAATTCCATATCAATTTAGTGGGTAGGGTGATGGGAGAGTGCAAGCTGGAGGGTGGTGTTTAGCTCAATGGGAGGTAATAAAAAGAAAGATAATTTCTCAGAACATTTTCGTATTCTTGGCGTCACAGAAGCATTCCTAAGCAAAGACATAAAACCCGTAAAAGAAAACCAAACTGAACTACAGAAAAATTTAAAACTTCTACGAAAGAAAAAACACTATAAACATACTTAAAGGAGGCCGGATGCGGTGGCTCACACCTGTAATCCCAGCACTTTGGGAGGCTGAGGCTGGCAGATTATGAGGTCAGGAGATGGAGACCATCCTGGCTAACATGGTGAAACCCCATCTCTACTAAAAATTCAAAAAAAATTAGCCGGGCATGGTGGCAGGCGCCTGTAGTCCCAGCTACTCAGGAAGCTGAGGCAGGAGAATGGCATGAACCCATGAAGTGGAGCTTGCAGTGAGCCGCTATCGCGCTACTGCGCTCCAGCCTGGGCAACAGAGTGACACTCCATCTCAAAAAAACTTAAAGGACAAAGGACAGACTAGGAGAAAATATTTGCAACATATTTAATAAATATCAGAATGGCCGGGCGCGGTGGCTCACGCCTGTAATCCCAGCACTTTGGGAGGCCAAGGCGGGCAGATCACGAGGTCAGGAGATGGAGACCATCCTGGCTAACATGGTGAAACCCCATCTCTAATAAAAATACAAAAAAAATTAGCCGGGCGTGGTGGCAGGCACCTGTACTACCAGCTACTCGGGAAGCTGAGGCAGGAGAATGGCATGAACCCATGAGGTGGAGCTTGCAGTGAGCCGCAACCATGCTATTGTGCTCCAGCCTGGGCAACAGAGTGAGACTCCATCTCAAAAAAAAAAAAAAAAATACTTAAAGGACAAAGGACAGACTAGGAGACAATATTTGCGACATATTTAATAAATACCAGAACGGCCAGGCGCAGTGGCTCACACCTGTAATCCCAGCACTTTGGGAGGCCAAGGTGGGCAGATCACAAGGTCGGCAGATCGAGACCATCCTGGCTAACACGGTGAAACCCCGTCTCTAATAAAAATACAAAAAATTAGCCAGGCGTGGTGGCGGGCGCCTGTAGTCCCAGCTACTCGGGAGGCTGAGGCAGGAGAATGGCAAGAACCCGGGAGGCAGAGCTTACAGTGAGCCAAGATCGCGCCACTACACTCCAGCCTGGGCAACAGAGTGAGACTCCGTCTCAAAAAAAATAAAAAATAAAAAAAATAAATAGATAGATAGATTCCAGGAACATGAAGAGCTCTGACAAAAAGTCATAAGAAAAAGACCAACAATCAGACCGGGCGGGGTGGCTCACGCCTGTAATCCCAGCACTTTGGGAGGCCGAGGTGGACCGATCACTTGAGGTCGGGAGTTCAAGACCAGCCTGACCAACATGGAGAAACCCTGTCTCTACTAAAAATACAAAATTAGCTGGGCATGGTGGCGCATGCCTGTAATCTCAGCTACTTGGGAGGCTGAAGCAGGAGAATCAGAACCCAGGAGGTGGAGGTTACGGTGAGCTGAGATCTCGCCATTGCACTTCAGCCTGGGCAACAAGAGCGAAACTGAGGAAAGAGAAGAGAAGAGGAAGAAAGAGAGGAGAGAGGGAGAGACAAAAGAGAGAGAGAGCGAGAAAGAGAGAGAGAGCGAGAAAGAGAGAGAGAGAGAACAAAAGAGAGACAGAGAGAAAGAAACCAACAACCCAATATAATAGTGGATAAAGGTTATGAAGAAAAAAAATATGGACAGCTGACAGACCAACGAAAAAGGCTGAGAACAGAGAAATGCAAATTAAGACAATGATGAGTCATATTTATTAGCAAAAACCAAAGAAGCTGTATAATGCTAAGTGTTGGCAAGAAGGGAGGAAAATAAAGACTCTCATATGCTGTTAGTGGGTGTGTAGATTGGCTGAAGGTTTTCGGAAGGAAAAAATTTCTTCCTACTCTAAAACAGCACATGACAGGCGCTGTGGCTCACGCCTGTAATCTCAGCACTTTGGGATGCCAAGGTGGGCAGATCACCTAAGACCACGAGTTCAAGACCAGCCTGGGCAACATGGTGAAACCTGGTCTCTACTTAAAATACAGAAATTGGTCGAGCATGATGGTGCACTGCACACCTGTAGTCCCAGCTACCACACAAGAATGGTTTGAACTCGGGAGGCGAAGGTTACAGTTCGCTGAGATCACGCCACTGCACTCCAGCCTTGGCAACTGAGCAAGACTCTGTCTCAAACACACACACACACACACACACACACACACACACACAGCACATACCCTGGACCCTGCACTTCCAATTCAATCATATGCTAATATTACCATATGTTTGAAAGGTGTATGGACAGAAATGTTTTAAAGCAAACAAAACAGCATGAACAACCTAAAGGTCTACTGAGTGCCTCCTAAATGCCAAGGACTCTTCTAGGAAGAAAGTCATCAGAAGGAAGTGGCTAAATAAACTACAGTACACTAGTCCTATCAGCTACTTGCAGCATGAAATAGAATGGCATGGAAAGATCTTTGAGATACTGTTACGTGAGAAAAAGCTAAATCACAGGCTATAACCTTACATTCCATTTATATAATTAGGCCCCAAGTGAAGTGGGGGGCCCCCCACGCGGGGAACCCATCTGTATGTTTACATAAACATGCATGT
The DNA here is from genome assembly GCF_029281585.2 of Gorilla gorilla gorilla. Classification (NCBI taxonomy): domain Eukaryota; kingdom Metazoa; phylum Chordata; class Mammalia; order Primates; family Hominidae; genus Gorilla; species Gorilla gorilla. The sequence continues at coordinate 32,975,370 of NC_073229.2, read as the reverse complement.
ATGCAGGTAAATACACAGAAAGACTAGAAGGATGTGTAAACCACTGATGGCTTACTTTTGAGGAAGGCAGTACAATAGGAGATATAGGGGACTTCAGATTTTGCTCTGAATTCTGAAACTGATCTTGAATGTTGTTTGTGAATTCACACATACCACAATGTATTCACGTTCTTTTGCTCTTGGACAAAGTTATTATCTTAATAGCATCACATGAATTAAACTGCAGTAAAGAGTGAGACACAGCCAGTGTGGGTCAAATCCAAAATGACTTCATAGTTCACCTAGCCAAACCAGTTCCTTATTAGAATAAGAGGGTTGCAACCAGCATGCCCTCCAAGTAGTATGCACACACTGACCGGAAGCTGTGTCTCACATGCGTATCGGGCTCTCCCACGCTTATACACACCAAACACTGACACACTGAAACTTTCTAACATACCTGCAAACCTGTCAAATACCAGCTAATGCATGAAAACTCCCAGTTATCACTCATATGACGGCATGGTGTGATACCTGCTTGGATTTCCTAGCTAGTAATACGCAAGCGTATTTTGCAAGCATAAGGCAAAAATCACATGTTAAGGGGTTGGCCAGGCACGGTGGCTCATGCCTGTAATTCCAGCACTTTGGGAGGTCAAGGCAGGAGGATAACCTGAGGTCAGGAATTCAAGACCAGCCTGGCCAACATGGTGAAACCCCATCTCTAATGAAAATACAAAAATTAGCCAGGGGTGGTGGCTCATTCTTGTAATCCCAGCTATTTGGGAGGTTGAGGCAGGAGAACTGCTTGAACTCAGGAGGCAGAGGCTGCAGTGAGCCGAGATCACACCACTGCACTCCAGCCTGGGCAACAGAGCGAGACTCCATCTCAAAAAAAAAAAAAAAAAAAAAGCAGGGTGCGGGGATAAGGCTTTACCTTTACTTAGCATTTTGTGGTTAACAAGAAACTGTACTACTGAATTAACTGCCTCAACATGGATTCAAACACCCTATTTTAAGATTACTACCAACAATAACTCCACATAAAGAATGTAAAAGGCTGGATCTTTGTTCCTTTCACTGACATCTTAGCTGAATCTTTATGATCTTTTTTAATGCAAGAGGAGGAAGGAACACGGAAGAAAATTACAGGAACAAGAATATCCAAAACTTAATTTTTTTCTAAATTGGAAGGGAAAAAACCGAGAAACTAATTTCTCAACTTGGCCCTGCTTTAGTTTAACTCGAACGAATTTAGAGAAGCAACATTACTACATCTGAAAGAAAGCCAACATTTACTTTGGCAGAAAAAAACCCAAGTCACTGAAGTTTTTTTTTATTACTACTGAAGTGCTGCAGCAGGAGCAAGAGCATGTTTATTTTACCCTTTTTTAATGGATAACCAAGAGCACTATTTCAAAATTTCCAAAGTCATGGATTTGACGGAAGAAAGTAGACAATGGGTAATATACATACATACGACCACGTATTAATTTTTTCAGTCTAGGTGGTAAGTGCCCCAGATGTTCATGCTATTCCTTCAACTTCCCTAGACATGAAATTTCCCAAAATATAAAGTCAGTGAGGGAAGGGGATTTAATCAAATTCATCCAGATGATCTGCAAGTTAATATGGAATGCAAAATTAGGATAACAACCAATACTTACTGATCGCCTCCTAAGTGCCAGTAGATTGATTTAATGAAGGGTCTTAGGTAATGCTTAAGAGTTTAGATTTTATCCCATAGACGATAGGGGCTAACGAGAACCTGAGCAGGAAAGTAACTGTTTTTCAAAGAAAGAAAACTATGACAATAGTAGGGAGATTAGAGGGTAGTGCCTCATCAACTCTGACAAATTAACACAAGTACAAATTAATAATGGTGTACATGAATGAAGTACAAGAAAGTTGTGCTGGGAAAACTAAGGGAAGTGACAGTAGGATTTTAATGCAAGTGGTGTTAATCAGGCAAGTACTTATGGAAGTAAAGGCTTTTACAAATTAGCAAGAATGGAGATAAAGAGTAATACGCCTGGGCACATACTTCCACGACCCCAGAGGCCAGGGAATCACTGGAAATAAGCAGTAAGCCGTGCCATGGGGCTAAACACGTAAATCCATACACATATGAAAAGTCAGGCTCACGAAACTTACCCACCACCAACAAAATCAAACTAGCGGGGATACATATCACCTGGGACACAGACATTGCAGATAGGAGTGACGTGCTCCAACCATTTCAGAAAACAGTATTTCACTAATGTTGAAAATACACACAACCTTTGACCAATTTAAATCCTAGCTGTGAGTCAGAATACACAAAACTAAGGGTCACAACCACACTGTATTTAGTGGTGAAAACAAAAGGCAATTTATTGTCCATATATATGAATATATGTATATATGAATTTTGCTATACAATAGCTGGACAATTTATCTTTTTTTTTTTTTTTTTTTGGAGACACAGTTTCATTCTGCCTCCCAGGCTGAAGTGCAGTGGCGCGATCTCGGCTCACTGCAACCTCCACCTCCCAGGTTCAAGTGATTCTCATGCCTCAACCTGAGCTTGAGATTCTCATGCCTCAACCTCAAGCTGAGATTACAGGTGTATGCCACCACACCCAGCTAATTTTTGTATTTTTAGTAGAGATGGGGTTTCGCCTTGTTGGCCAGGCTGATCTCGAACGCCTGACCTCAAGTGATCTGCCCACCTCAGCCTCCCAAAGTGCTGGGATTACACGTGTGAGCCACCATGCCCAGCCCGGCTGGACAATTTCCACCCAAACCAGTCCTCCAATCAATTCCTCGCAGCAGGTATGGCAGATATGAGACTGGCAGGGATGGGGGAGCATGTCCCCCCAGACCCTTCCTCTGCTGAGCTGTACCAGCCAGCTACACTATTTTCACCAGTCAGCTACACTATTACAGAGCTCACCTTTCTTTTTTTATTTTTTTTTTTTTGAGACGGAGTCTTGCTCTGTTGCCCAGGCTGGAGTGCAGTGGCGCGATCTCGGCTCACTGCAAGCTCCTCCTCCTGGGTTCACACCATTCTCCTGCCTCAGCTTCCCAAGTAGCTGGGATTACAGGCATGCGCCACCATGCCTGGCTAATTTTTTGTATTTTTAGTAGAGACGGGGTTTCACCGTGTTAGCCAGCATGGTCTCGATCTCCTGACCTCGTGATCCACCCGCCTCAGCCTCCCAAAGTGCTGGGATTACAGGCATGAGGTACAGTGCCCGGCTCATTGCAGTGTTTCGATTGAAATTTTGCTGGCAGAGCCATGGCGCCCAGCCTCACCTTTCTTTCTTTAACTTTTGAGATAGGGTCTCACTCTGTTGCCCAAACTGGAGTGCAGTGGCACAATCTCAGCTCACCGCAACCTCCGCCTCCTGGGTTCAAGCTTCAGCCTGGGATTACAGGCATGCTAATTTTTGTACTTTTAGTAGAGACAGGGTTTCACCATGTTGGCCAGGCTGATCTCAAACTCCTGATCTGAAATGATCCACCCACCTCGGCCTCCCAAAGTGCTGGGATTACAGGCATGAGCCACTGCGCCCAGCTAGAGTTCACCTTTTTTATGGGGTTTTTCCCTTACACTGTTTACAGCATACTCCAACAGTGTGTTCTCTCTTTAAAAAAAAAAGGATTTCTTTTGCTTTCTCTCCATCTATCCATCTTTCTTTGCCAACTTTCTCTTGAACTTGCCATTTGCAACTACATGGAATCCTTGACTGTTTTTTTTCTGCAGACTTGGCTATTAGTAAGTTACGACAAATAGAAAGCTGTTATCTGTTGTCTTTCATAACTACTTTTAAACAGGTGAATCAATCTAATGCTTCAGTAACAGCTACTGAATTAACAAAAGTCCCATTTTACGTTTAGTCATTTTCAACAGGTACCTTAAAATGCAAAATGAAGACTGTCGGACCTTTGTTCCAGTTTAACTACTAGCTCTCTTCCTGACAAAGAGACTGGCCTACAACCCTGAGAAACCTTACCCAGGATAGAGATAGAGATACCAGAGCCAAAATCTCTCATCTGTATAACTTGGGGTACAGGGGTATCATGCCATTATTAAAATCAGAACAATTAAGGCCAAGAGCATGGTGGCTCATGCCTGTAATCCCAACACTTTGGGAGGTTAAAGCAGAAGGACTGCTAGAGCCCAGGAGTTCCAAACCAGCCTGGGCAACATAGCAAGACCCTGTTTCTATAAAAAATAGGTAAATAAAATCAAAGCAATTAAGAAAACTGGGCTGTAACTCCAGCCCCTGCATATACTCCAGCCACCCACACTGCATGCTACTTCAGGCCACTTCTCTCTCCAAAGCCCTATCTGCTCATCTGTAAAAATAAAATAATAGATTCTGCTTTGCAAAAGTGTGTGAGAATATTATGTACTTATGTTACTTAACAAGGCACTCAAAACATGGTAGTTACTACCGTGGAAAAAAATCAACAAAGCACTTTTACTAAGAACTCATTCATGAAGAACTGAAAATCTGAATGGAGTCTCATCTTCTAACGAACTTCATGGTAACAAGCTTTCGCCTTGTCCAATGTGTTCCCTGGTCCATACGGTATACCCACAGTCTGAGTGCTGGTGGCCTTGTAACTTGGGGGAAGGTCCAAAAACACAATCAAATTGTACCAGGCCTATTCCTAAGAAACTACCATAGCAATGTAATACTCAACAGTCACTGGAAATTCTAGGTGGCATGGATACTGAAAGCAACAGCCTGGACCTCTCCTCCAAGGACCAGGCCAACAGGACCCCCTGGCTCATTCCAGAGAACCCCAAGAGACTTAGTTATTTCCATAACAAAAAAGGGTCCAGTATCTCTGACCTAATGAAGAAAGATCTCCAACCTAATGTAGAAAGCACTAAACAGACACAACAGGGCTTCTCGAAAGTCATGGGTCTGCCAACAAGATGCACATCCTTTAGTCAACTTCTGAGGCAATGTGGAAATGGAAGCGGCTGAGCTGGAAGGACTATTCCAGTAGTAAACTTTTACCTCCAAACAGTCTACCAACTCCAGACCTCCTTTGGCTCTCCCAGTGCTCAGTACGTGACAATGCCAAATCATATGAGACAGTTATATATGTATAACTCCCTAAATGCACTGGCAGGAATATACTTTATCTCTCCAGGGACCCTTTTAGGCAAGCATCATGTCTCCCACGCCACGTAGAATGCTTAAGCATTTTAACAGGCATGCAGAATCTGATGGATTTGCATTAACCTGGTTTTTCCGCAAGTCAGCTGAAAATGGACTGGACACTAAAGGGGAGGAGAGGCACTAACACAAAATTAAATTAACTAGGACATTTATCAAGCCGAACTTTAGTCAACTTAGGCAGCTTAAATAGGGAAGGGAGGAAACATCCATTTATCTCCTTTCCTCCAGCATTGCCTCTTTTCCTCATTAACATTATGGAGAGAAAAATGCAAAGCAATTTCCCTTCTAACTTTTTGCCCAAAAAGTAAGGCAGTCCTTTTCTCCTACAAGCTGCTCAGTGAACATTCTATATCAATACAGAAGCACTGGACAACAGCCACACCATAGCAATTGTTAACTTTTTTTCCCCGCTTCTGAGAAAATATCCCCACTAGTCATGGCTTAATTTGCAAACCCCATTAGACAAAAAGTACCAGAAAACTGCTTGTCCCACTTCACGCAGTACCTTCCCTGTAGCAGTGACACAAGCAATTAGGTTAATACAACTCTGTCCCAAGAGAAGGAAAGGGGACAAAAGTCTCAACTTTCCTAAATGGAATGAAATTTTCCTCCACTAGAGAGGCAAGGTTCAGTGGGTGAGAAAAGGGAATTGCAATGCTGTTAAATTCACTATTTAATAATGTAACGCCATAATCAACTGCAAGTCCTTGAACTTACATTATGCCTTTCTACTGGGATACTCATGTAATTTCAAATGTATTACTGTAAAAAGCTGGTCATTGAAGAGGCAAAAGACGGGGGTGGAGGAGGGGGGAGGGGGGAGGGCGGTAAATGGACTTTAATTAAAATGTGAATAATCCAAGTCCAGCTAATTCAAAGCATCTGACTTGAACACCTAGTCAGCTGGGAAACAGCAGCTGTTTCCAATTACAGGTGACTGTGAATTAACCGGTATCAGTATCTAATGAAGAAGCTGTGTATGTAGGAAATTTTCCAATTCTGGAAGTACAGCTGTGCACATGGCCTTTGTAAAAAAGGAAACACCAAAGATCCAAAACCCTGTCTATGTAACCTCCTTCTAGGTCAGGACAAAGTTTTCCAGCTCATTCTTGTCTTTGCTACTGACCCCAAGAGCCAACTGTTCCATGTTCAAGAGGGTTTCTCCACTCTTGAACCTGAGCCCAGAAACATTTTGCAAGGAGAGATCAAACAGCTCTTCCTGCTGCCCACACACCTTCTCCACTGGTCCGAGGTTGTCACCCCAAGTCACAGAGACGGAGGTAACCCAACAAAACAGAGGTTTTTAATCCTATCACACAAAATGGGAAACCAGAAGGGCTCTTGAAGTTCAGTGACCTCAAAGCTAAAAGCGCAACCAAAACCTCCTTTAGTCTGGAGGTGCTCACTAGCCTCCAGTGGAGAAAGAACATTCCAGAAGGCTGACCAGCTTCTTTCTAACTGCAGGTGGAGCTTTAGACCATCAGATTGTCAGTGGCTTTTTAAGGATCCCACTAATATGCACAGGGACTAGAAGGAAGAATCAGGAAAAAACTGGGAAAGGGGGAGTGGACACCTCCAAAGTCTCCTTCCCAGGCTGAACCAAAGACTAAAGGTGCCCAGGATCACCACCAACAAAAAAACCCAGAATCAAAAAGAGGCCAACACAATATTGCCCTGGCTAAGTCACCCCTTCACACACAAAAACTCGAGGTCTGAAATCTCCCACTCACCTCCTGGGCTGCTATATAAGAAGCCACTCTGGAAACATCACTTATTTGCCTGTGTTAAATTATCTGAATGAAGGAAAATAAATTTGGATCTGCAAATGCAACAGCATGCCAAATTGCCCTTTTCCCACACATTTCCTGTTTTACAAATAGAGCATGTTTCTTCAGAACAAAATACTAAATAATGCATATAAATGTTTAGTTTTTCTCTGTAAAAATTAAAAACAATCCCATTTCTCTAGCAGATAAAAATGCACCAGTGTCTTCATATGCCTACCTCTAAAGAACCACAAGAAAACATTAAAGACATCCCCCAAAACTATCTAAAATGAAAAGGGACAAATTTCCTTAATGCCCCCCAAAAAATCCTTTTTCAAAGATAGAGAAGCAGGCCAGGCACGGTGGCTCACACCTGTAATCCCAGCACTTTGGGAGGCCAAGGCAGGAGGATCACCTGAGGTGAGGAGTTCAAGACCAGCCTGGCCAACACGGTGAAACCCCGTCTGTACTAAAAATACAGAAAATTAGGCGGGTGTGGTGGCGGGCGCCTGTAGTCCCATCTACTCCGGAGGCTGAGGCAGGAGAATCACTTGAACCCGGGAGGCAGAGGCCACAGTGAGCTGAGACTGTGCCACTGCACTCCAGCCTGGGTGACAGGGCGAGACTCCATCTTAAAAAAACAAAAAAGATATAGACAAAATTTTTCAGAGAAATGCAGAAGGGAAAAGAAAATGGAGCAGTATGTTCTTCAGTGAGTATCCCCAAGAATGACACCGATCTTTAGGTGTCATTTCATTCCATCTAGGATCCTGACTCAAAGCCAGGGTCCTACTAATTTACAACATTTCGAAAAATCGTGCTTCAAGAAAACTACCCTGAAAAACAGCTGTTTTGTTTGCTTGTTTGTTTGTTTTTTGAGACAGAGTTTCGCTCTTGTTGCACAGGCTGGAGTGCAATGGCACAATCTTGGCCCTCCGCAACCCACACGTCCCGGGTTCAAGCGATTCTTCTGCCTCAGCCTTCCAAGTAGCTGGGATTACAGGCATGCGCCACCATGCCCAGCTAATTTTGTATTTTTAGTAGAGATGGGGTTTCTCCATGTTGGTCAGGCTGGTCTTGAACTCCTGACCTCAGGTGATCCACCCACCTTGGCCTCCCAAAGTCCTGGGATTACAGGCGTGAGCCACCACATCTGGCTGAAAAACAGTTTTTTAAAGAACACAACCATTAGTTGAAAATCACTCCCTTGGTTTTATAGTTTGTCAAGGAAGAAAATATAGCAGGGACAATTGGAAAAGAGATTATATGTGCACATCCCATGTGTACATCATTTCGCTATTAAATTCAGGGTATGTTTACAGAGAGCCCCGCTAAGTGTATTCAATAGCTCACAAATAAAACTCAAGTATTTTAAAATAAGGGTAGGGGAGACCACTACATGCAACTGCGATGTTTCCAGGCATAAGGCAACCTCCCCACCCACATGAGGAAACTTAGCACGTAAAAAATGAGGACCCACAAAATCTAGTAAATGCCATATGCTGAATCCCCTAACTGCTTTCTCTATAGATGGCAACTTACGAGGCTTTATTTTGTAGGTTGATAACAAAACATAAATATAACCTCTTAACCTAACTCCAGGAAGAAAAATCATTAAGATTGCTAATTTAACATTTTAGAGAATGATTTTTAAAGAGCCAATGGGAGCAGGGAGAAGAAAATAAACTTAGTGACTATGGCAAGAATAATAAACAAAACCATAACAACAAATAAAATGTATAGCCAGTGCCACGCAAAATTGAGTGGCCCAGGTACTATAATTATCACATCCATTTTACAGATAAGAAAACTGAGGCACAGAGATTGTGACAGAGGCAGGCTTCAAACCCAGGACTATGGCTGCATAAACCTGAGGTAATACCACCTTCCAGGATAGTGAAATCAAACACAGGCTCCAAAGTGAAACATCCTGATTTGGGGTCAAGTGGTGGTGGGGGAGGTCCAACCCTGGCCCCTTTACCTGCTTTGTTTCCACAGCTGCAATTTGGGGGAAATGGCTAAGTCACAGAGTTGTGGTAAGAAGTGAATATGTAAAATACTGTCTGTATAAAGCATTTAGGGTAGGTATACATTCAATCAATGGTAGCTATTATCCAGTAAGAACTTCTCTTTTTTAAAAACTATATAAGCTTTCAAGGTGAGTTCAGGATAGAAACCAGCAAAACAGTAAGAGCTCTACGCAGAAATTGCTGACACTGCTCTTTGTCTACTAAAGCAAGACATGGAAGCTTTGGGAAGTGCATGATAACACTATGCAGGCAATGCATTATAGCTAGCTGTCTTCCTTCCAGAATGAAAACCGAAGAATGATCTTCAGAAAGGACAACATAGAGGGCCACAGGGCCAAAAGATGCATTTTCAAGCAACGCTCAAGCATTACAATTGCATCACTGTTTTTGTTTTTTTGTTTTTCTGCTGTTTTTTTGAGACAGAGTCTAACTCTGTTGCCCAGGCTGGAGTGCAACGGCACGATCCTGGCTCGCTGCAACCTCCACCTCCTGGGTTCAAGCGATTCTCATGCCTCAACCTCTCCTGAGTAGCTGGGACTACAGGCGACAGTCTTGCTCTGCCGCCCAGGCTGGAGTGCAGTGGCATGATCTCAGCTCACTGCAACCTCTGCTTCCCAGTTTCAGGCGATTCTTCTGCCTCAGCCTCCTGAGTAGCTGGGATTACAGGCACACACCACCACGCCCAGCTACTTTTTATATTTTTAGTATAGATGGGGTTTCACCATGTTGGCCAGGATTGTCTTTAACTCCTGGCCTCAAGTGATCTGCCAGCCTCGGCCTCCCAAAGTGCTGGGATTACAGGCATGAGCCACTGTGCTTGGCCCGCATCACTGTTTTTAAACATCTTTATACTGTAGGAGAGTGTCTCTTCAGTCCCTGCTGGTTCAGAAAAAGATGAGATGAGGTCTCACTATTGTTGCCCAGGCTGGTCTCGAACTCCTGGGCTCAAGCAAGCCTCATGCCTTGGCCTCCCAAAGTGATGAGATTACAGGCATGAACCACCACATCAGGCCTGGATCTTCTATAACAATAGTTTTCAAACTTCTGTTGGTAGCAGAGATCTTACTGGGAACCATACCCTTCGATGCTCAGGTTGGGACAGAGATGTGAGATTTAAAAAAGAAAAAAGAAGTGAACCACTGCACCAAGAACAAAGTCAGTCCCAAAGTCTTGCTACACGAAGTGTAGGCCCTGAGAGTTTGTTAGAATGCAGAATCCCAGGCCCCACCTCAGTCCTGCCGAATGAGGAGCTGCATTTTAACAAGATCCTTGTGTGATTAGAACCCGCTGGCCTCAAGCCCTCCTGAACCTCCCTTGGTCCCAATCCGGCATGCCCCCTACACATGTCCCTCCCTACCACCCGAGAAAACAACCTCCAATCTGACAAGTACACAAAGTAGACAATAAATATTTGTCGAACTAAAACGAAATAAAATGAAAGGCTTCAAACTTCTGAAAGACAAAAATCATAGCATTCTGGAGGGGAACTCTGTGTTCCAATCACACAATACTTGCAGCTAAGGAAAACAACTGTGGGAAAGCAAAGTGTGGGATTTGCCCAAGGTCCCACAGTTTTTTCTTTTCTCTCCTTTTTTTTTTTTTTTTTTTTTTTTTGAGATGGAGCCTTGCTCTGTCGCCCAGGCTGGAGTGCAGTGGCAAGATCTCCGCTCACTGCAAGCTCTGCCTCGCGGGTTCATACCATTCTCCTGCCTCAGCCTCCCAAGTACCTGGGATTACAGGTGTGCACCACCATAATTTTTTCTATTTTTAGTAGAGACAGGGTTTCACCATGTGGCCCAGGCTAGTTTCAAACTCCTAGGCTCAAGTAATCTCCCCACCTTGACCTCCCGAAGTGCTGGGATTACAGGTGAAACTACCATGCATGGCCTCTGGTCAGCTTTTTCAAGGCAGAGCAAGAACCTAAAGGAAATGCCAACACCTTAATAACAAATAACACGGTCACTGCTAAGTCCAAAGGTAGAGTTTCAAGTTCTGGTAACCTGACATGACTCGCAATCATAACCCTTCCTAAATAAAGTACCCATTCTATGCCTGTAAAATGAGGGCAAGGGATTGCAGCTACCTAACCAATAGGATCAAATACATGAAGACCAAGAAAAACCCTGAGCAGGCCAGGCGCAGTGGCTCATGCCTGTAATCCCAGCACTTTGGGAGGCCAAGGCGGGTGGATCACCTGAGGTCAGGAGTTCGGGACCAGCCTGACCAACATGGAGAAACCCTGTCTCTACTAAAAATACCAAATTAGCCAGGTGTGGTGGCAAATGCCTGTAATCCCAGCTACTCGGGAGGCTGAGGCAGGAGAATCACGTGAAGCCAGGAGGTGGAGTCTGCAGTGAGCCAAGATCACACCATTGCACTCCAGCCTGGGCAACATGAGTGAAAGTCCACCAAAGACGGAAGGACGGACGGACAGATGGACGGACTGAAGGAAGGAAGGAAGGAAGGAAGGATCGACCCTGAGGCAAATCATTTCATCAGTTACAAGTGCTAGGATCTACAGAAAGACTAAGAAATGAGTATGTTCCCTTTGTATACATCCCTTGTGTTAATATTCTTTATGAAAAAACAAAAAACCTCTACCAATGTCTGCATATAATTACTCAGGAAAGAAATGACAAGGTTGCAGCGAAGCTAACCAATTTCCCGGCAAAATTCAACTTGAGGCCATGTTTACCAATCTTCAGTCTGTCAAGTAAATTCTAAGTATCCTTCCTGGGGATCCCATCCAAGTCACTTCTGGACTCTGTGGTCTATATAGCCAGTAAAAGCACTGCAGACATACATAAACACTGCCTGGATATTCTTTGCAAATGTTTGTAAAGGCTCCTAGACAAAGAAACTGGGCAAGGCAAGGTGGCTCACACCTGTAATCCCATCACTTTGGGAGGCTGAGGTGGGATGATTGAGGCTAGGAGTTCATACCCAACCTGGGAAACAATGCTAGACCCCATCTCTACAAAAAAAAAAAATTTAAAAATAGCCATCTCTACAAAAAAAAATTAAAAATTTGCCAAGTGTGGTGTCATGCACCTGTGGTCCCAGCTACTAGGGGGTGGGGCGGGGAAGGCAGGAGGATCTCTTGAGCCCAAGAGTTCAAGGATGCAGTAATAAGCTGTGATCACACCACCACACGCCACTCTGGGCAACAGACCCTGTCTCTTAAAATAAAATGTAAAAAATGCTGAAGGTTCAAATACTATTGAAAGATTAAAAATCCAACTTTAGGAGGCAGTTATCAAGTCAGAAACTTCTTTTTTTTCTTCCCCCACAAGAATGCTCACAGCCCAGTGGCCTGGTCTAGGGACTAAGGGTGGAGCACAGGGAACAGGGCACTCAGATTAGGTTTTACAGAGGACTGGGAGGAGACAGAAAGCTATTTAACGGTTTTCCTCCTCCCTCAAGAAAGGGGCAACTACCTCACAACTGGCAAGCATTTTGAGGCCACCAAAGATATGATGGTTCAGCACATCTTTTGATAAATTCTAGGACATTCCCCAAGCACACACCAGACAAGTAGGCCTTTAAATTTCCTAACGAGAAACAGGCGCTGGCATTTCCTACCTTGCCTGCCATGGGCACACGCACACGCCTGACTTTAAGAGGTTTAACAAAAGAGTTAAAGCCCCCAACTTCCTTGACTTTAATTAAACTTGGCTTCCACTTCTGAAAAATCCTGAAGTTTTTATTTTGTTCTGTAGTCTCACTAATGCTTTTAAATGAGAGATGCTGTGAAAAAGGAAAAGCAAATTCTTTGCAGCTGCGTGTGAGCATTCTGCCAACTGAAGCACAGGAAGAAGCTCTCCCATGTTAAAAATTTCCAACTGGGAGATTTACAAAACAGCAGGGGAGGATGGATGGGGCAGAGGGAGACGTGTGCATGTGAAAGAGCTGCAAAAAGCTCCCTTTTTTGTGTTCAAGTCCCAGGGGCCTTCGGAGGCTTGTCATGCTTCAGCGATTGCCACCCCCTCCCAATTTACACCCTTTCTAAAGCCACCGTCCTTTCCATCCAGGCTTTCGGATATAAGTACACATTCTGCAGAACCACTTCTTAGCTGTTCCTTTATTTTACCCCCATCTCCCCAGGCCGCCCCAACACTCATTCTGCCATAACTGGATAATGGAAAGAAGCTTAACAGGGAGGTAGCAACCATTTCCCTCTGACTAAATGAAGTCCTGGCGTTAAGCTGCACTCCTCAGGAGGAAATGACAAGCATTTTGGCAAATGAACTTTTTTATTTTCTATTAGCAGCAGCAAGATATCCACTGTTGACAACAGCAAAAGTTCACAAAGATGAGCTTTTAGGCTGTGTTTTTAAAGCTCTTCGGAAAATCTAGCTCTACCCTTACAAAAAGCCAATTTGGTCAAAAATGCTGTCAGAAGGGTTTGGAGGTTTGGTTTTAAATTTCCATATTAAGTGATGGGGTTTGGTCTTTTCAGAGAAGGAAAGAGTCACCACACTATCACAATTCCTAGGAAGCAGGCATGCACATTAGGTATGGTGTCCCACTGTCGTCCATCACCTATCCCCTGTTCTGGGGTGTGGGGTTGTCCATACTATTAACCGATCCCCTCCGCAGTTAAGCCTTAGGAGTTGCAACCCCACAGCATCCTCGGGGGCTGCTGATGTACACTTCATGGAACCAACTTTCTTCTTACTAAATCCTCCGCTGAATGCAGTTTTTTCTCATGGCCCCAAGCAACACAAACACATCCTTAGGAATGCAGGTAAAATACAAACCCTCTGGGGATCAGCATGCACACCGCCCAAAACCCCCTACTGCATATCTACAGAAGTGCACAGTAACAAAGCACTGGCAGGCAGACAGGAAGCACTCCATAAGGTCCTCGGGAACGCAACCATTGAGTTCGCGCATCACACCGGACTTCTGAAGACAGGACAGCCAAAAAATATCCTTCATAAGGAGTTAATGCCATGGCTTGAAACAGTCAACCAGAAAATTCACTGGAACCAGCTTACTCCATTCCCAGAGCATTCAGAGTCTGTCTACATGTTATTACAATTTGAAACCTGATTCTAAGAACATCTTTGTACCTAGGCCATTTCACAACTGATGCCCTTGCAGAAGGTATCGGTTCCCTCCTGGGCACCTACTCCTGTTTATAACCAGCTGGTTAGGCTTCAGGATCCTTTCCTGGTGGTTGCTGACATGCCTTTTGCTGCCCCTCAAGCAGATCTTTGAGCTATCTCTATGTAGATAAAAGGAAAGTCCTCACTCTGTCTTATGTCAGATACTGATAAGCCGCTTTAAGATTTTCTTTTTCATGGGAGTGGGAGAATAGGTTAGGAGAGTAAGAGAATAACACTCCAGGAAGCCCAGGGTCTCTTTGGACACAGTTCAGAGTTTCAGAGTGTTGAATTCACCATCTCTCCCCACAGCCAAAGAAGACAACTTAACTGTTTGCCATCCAGTAAGTTGCAATATGTCAGCACTAACCCAAACCCTCGATCACGCAGCTAGAAGCAATACTAATATACAGGTGGAAGAGAATGCCTACAATGAAAGGGGCACAGTTGTGCCTATTAGAGCACCTAATCTCCACTCAGGGATGCATGTGCACCCCACATTACAATGGAGAACACTGAGAATTTAAACCACGGCCTGGTGATCCTCCTGGACATGCAGCTAATAAGTGGCTGAGGGACAACCAGTGGTCAGCTGGCGCCCTGATTGTTATTACAACAGTGCATTTTCTAGGAGGCAGGCCACTGGGGAGGTCTCCTGGGGTCATGAGATGACTCTGACATGAAATAACAAACACACACAATCAGATATGCATCCACAAAGCTGTTTCTCACCCTGCCCCCAAAAAATGTTTAAACATTGAGAGCTACCAAAAGAAAATGTTTTGCCTTAAAATGACAAAAAAGCAGAAGAAACTTTGATGAAAGATTCCTAAAACTCAAAATATACTACAAACACCCTAGCCAGGAGAAACAGGTTGAGCAACGGAAGTGCAACCAACCGCTGCTAGGCTGAGAACAATGACCATGAAACTGCTGTTTCCTTATGAGGCCCTGCAAATTAGTCCTTCCCCCAGCGGGAGAGGATATGGAGCTCACGGTTTGCTATTTTCCTTTTCATTACTACCATTCCAGGGTGCGGGTAAGAAAGAGAAAGAGAAGGAATTTGGGAAGACGTTAAGAAGTAAAAATCTAAACTATTACTTATGTTGTTTGCTCTCTGTTGGAAGGTCATTGTAACTAACAGTTAAAATATACTTGGCAGAGACCGTGCTAAAAAGCTCTTTAAAAGAGGGGCCATACAAGGATCCCCAAACTCTGCTTAATCAGTACCAACACCACAGGAGACTCATCGGACACACTTGTCTTCCTGGGCTCCAGAGACTTCCTAAGGTAAAATGGGAAGACACAAATGACTCCAGGAGAGCATATGTGACAGTTCTTTGAGAGAAAGCTGATCAGTATTGACCTTTAATTTGGAGACACTAAGCCTCGTGCCATCTCTTTTATGAATATGAGAGAGCACTTTGGGACCTTTTCCAGCTGAGAGGAAGGAAGCACAATTATTCACCCCCGTTGGCTAGGAGACCTGATGAGCTCCAGTTTCCAAACCGTTAACAGACCAGCCACCACCCATGCCCTCCAGTTTCCATGAGGCAGAGACCCCTGAGTGGAGAAGGGGTCTGAATGTAAATGAGGGAGGGGCTGGGACAATCCCACACTATCCTGTGAATGACCATGATGCTGGTCCCAGATTCCTGCTTGCCCAGTCCAAAAGCAAGTGAACATGCTGCCCGGGCTCATCAGGTCCCTGGGGAAGAGGGTCACCTTACACTGTTAAGACAGCATTCACGGAGAGCCCTGCAGAATACTCCTTAATTGCCTGGAAAGTGACCTGTCCAATGGGGCTTTCCTGGCTTCTTGGCTGCCAGCCAAGAAGTAGCCTTAACTTCTGTACCCATGGGGAGAGATGAGGGCAAGTCCCAAAGCAGTATCACTTCACAAAATAAATCTCACAGAACCAAATCTGGAATGTTACTGCACAGATATTTGAAATCCCAGCTGACAGTCCTATACCTATTTGGGGCTGGGAGGATGATTAAGGCTTTAAATCTCAATTACACTTATGGAACTCTAAATGACTGCGTGGTTTGCTGTTTTTTTTTTTTTTTTTTTAATGCAAACCTAAGTTTGGGATGCAGAACTACAGAGACAAGAATTCAGCAAGCACCCCCACTTCCTGCAAAGAGTAGTCAAGTCCCACAGCACAGCCCGGAGCAGTAGCTGTTAAAAGACAAGGGCTGGGCTGGATCCGGCCAACATTACAAGGACAACCAACTGGTCTCATTCCTTAGTCTTGTGCTTTTAAAGGGCAGACGATGTGCCAACTATTTTAAAGCTCCAACACACTAATTCTGTAAACAATAATAGCTACAGCCTGCACACTGCGCACTGGAATGGATTCCTCAACTTGGCCTCATCACTTATGCAGCTGATGAAACAAACACTGACAGCTTTTTTGCATTTGTAAAGGCCCCACAGCAGCTGTGGTGATCCCACCATAGAGCAATGAATTAAGCCTGAAACCCAGCTGGGTCTGAACAGAAGCCTTTTTTGCACAATACAGCAAGACTATCATTGTTAACCTAGGCATTATTGGGAAATATTCTGCATTACATTATAGGGCAGTTCTAACTCAATTCTTAAAATTAGCTCTAATAAGCAATTTTAGTAGGAGGGATGTGGCGTTAGCTTTTGAAAGGCACAAGTATGTGTATAGGTTATAGGTACACCACACAAAAGCGGCCCGGCAGAACACAGATTTCCAGTTAAACAATGCAAAGTTTAAAATATTAACTCCTTCTTAGATATTCTCTCTCTCTCTCTCTCACACACACACACACACACACACACACACACACTCACGCCTACCTTCTAAACTGAGGTGGGTGTCTAAACTAGTAAATTCTTGGCTACTTGGCCACTGCAGAGAAAAATATTGAATATAGCTGTCAGGGCTCCTGTTAGTAAGCCAAACTAATGACCTGAGCACAGGAGTCAATTTGGAACAGAAAACCATACCAGAAAAACTGGAGTGTGAGAAGCATGATTAATATCATTAGTAAAGAATTTTTTGACAATGACCTTGAGCACTATGAAATAAATAAGATTCCAAATACTGACGGACACACTGGTGTTTACAGGCTTCTTATCAGGAAGTTCTAGGAAGGCAAAGACACCCACACCAAGACATGTGCTCCTACAGAATCGGAACATGCACTCTCTGCTTCACAAAATGCTTCTCAACACCACTAGGCCATGTGACATTTGCAGTCCCCACCATCCACTTCTCTTATGTTGCCTTACAGTTTTTCTAACAATTAAAAATTGCCTTAAATTAGCCAGGCATGGTGAAGCGCAGCTCTAGTCCCAGCTACTTGGGAGGGTGAGGTGGGAGGATCGCTTGAGCCCAGGAAGGTTGAGGCTGCAGTGAGCTGTGTTCAAGTCACGGCACTCCAGTTTGGGTAACACAGCGAGACCCTGTATCTAAAAAATAAAAATTGCCAGCTGGGCACGGTGGCTCACGCCTGTAATCCCAGCATTTTGGGAGGCCGAGGCAGGCAGATCACCTGAGGTCAGGAGTTTGAGACCAGCCTGGCCAACAAGGTGAAACCCTGTATCTACTAAAAATACAAAAATTGGCCAGGCGTGGTGGCGGGTGCCTGTAATCCTGGCTACTCTGGAGGCTGAGGCAGGAGAATCACTTGAATCCGGAAGGCGGAGGTTGCAATGAGTGGAGATCGCGCCACTGCACTCCAGCCTGGGTGACAAAGCGAGACTCTGTCTCAAAAAAAAAAAAAAAATTGTCTGACTCGAGTTAAGGACCAATCTCAACAATTTCACACCAACTTGGGGAAAATAAATCTAGTAAATTCAGAGAAATCAAAAGAATACAGTAACATCCCTCCTCCTTTGAAGAACTCCTATTTCTTAATGGAGAGTTCATTACGAAGGGTAGTTTTTCAAAGAAAAATAAAAACCATTTTTGGTTCAGCAGGCTTGGAAGGAGAAGAAAATCAGGGATAATTTCTAGGTCATTCTACTCCCCATAGTCCTCTGCCAAAGAATGCTGACAGAGGTAACCACAAGAAAGTCAAAACCTAAGGTAATGCAGGAAATCTGAAGTCCCACCATCAAGCCACTGGAGCATATGATTCCAGCACAAGCACGTGTGACCAATGTTTACGGTTTGCAAAGGGGTAGAGGAAATGAGACCACTCTTGACCACCCACAGTGACATGGAGAGTGACAGTCAGGCAGTAAGGAAAATGAGGACCCCTACCACACACACACACACACACACACACACACACACACACACACCCTCCAAAGGGCAAGCTAGAGCCCCAGAAGGGGAGGGCACAGCATAGGACTCTGCTGAACAGAGCACATCAGTTCAGAGGCATGAACTGAAACACAGCTTAATGACAGAAAATAAATTTAGTAGTAATACGTATAAGCATGCTTTTCTAACAAGGTATTCCAAGAGAAATGCAAACAAATCCGCACAAAAACCTCCACACAAACGTTCACCGCAGCATTGTTCAAAATAGCCAAACGGGCCGGGCACGGTGGCTCACGCCTATAAATCCCAGCACTTTGGGTGGCCGAGGCGGGTGGATCATGAGTTCAAGACTAGCCTGGCCATCGTGGTGAAACCCGGTCTCTACTAATAATACAAAAATTAGCCGGGCGTGGTGGCACACACCTGTAATACCAGCTACTCGGAAGGCTGAGGCAAGAGAATTGCTTGAACAGGGACCCGGAAGTGGAGGTTGCAGTGAGCCAAGATTGCGCCACTGCACTCCAGCCTGGGCTAGAGTGAGACTCCATCTCAAAAAAAAAAAAAAAAGAAAAAAGAAAAAAAATAGCCAAACCATAGAAACAACTCAAATGTCCATCAGCTGATGACTGGATACACAAAGCATGATACATCCACACAATGGAATGTTATTCAGCCACAAAAAGGAATGAAATACTGATACACACTCCAGCATGAATTTTAGAAACATAATTTTAAAAGACACAAGACACAAAGTCCACATATTATATGATTCCATTCACATGGAATATCCAGAATAAGCAAAAGCACAAAGACAGAAAATGATTCATAGGTGTAAGAGGCTGGAAGAACTGGCGTGAAGATCACTTGAGGCCAGGAGTTTAAGACCCACCAAGGAAACACTGCGAAACCCCACCTCTATAAAATTTTTAAAATAAGAAAATTTACAGGCAAAAAAAAAAAAAAAAAAGGCATGAGATTCTTCATTTATACATACCTTTTCCATGTCAGTGCCTACTCAGACAAAGTCAAAACCATCCCCTAGGCCGGGCACGGTGGCTCACGCCTGTAATCCCAGCACTTTCGGAGGCTGAGGCAGGCGGATCACGAGGTCAGGAGTTTGAAACCAGCCTGACCCGCATGGTGAAACCCCACCTCTATTAAAAATACAAAAAATTAGCCAGGCATGGTGGCGCGCGCCTGTAGTCCCAGCTACTTGGGAGGCTGAGGCAGAATTGCTTGAACCGGGCAGGTGGAGGTCGTAGCGAGCCAAGATTGCGCCACTGCACTACAGCCTGGGTGACAGAGCAAGGCTCCATCTCAAAAAAAAAAAAAAAATCCCTGAATTTGTATATAAGGTATACAGTAGGACGTAGTAGGGAGTACAAAAGTAAATTCAGTATTCCTTATCAACTTTAGAAATCTTTTAACACTCAGCAAGGAGGATTACTTGCTGCTGATGGCAGAAACCACATTCCTTAGAAGAGAAAACACCAGGCCGGGCGGGGTGGCTCACGCCTGTAATCCCAGCACTTTGGGAGGCCGAGGCGGGCAGATCACAACGTCAAGAGATGGAGACCATCCTGGCGAACTAACATGGTGAAACCCCGTCTCTACAAAAAACACAAAATTTAGGTGGGCGTCGTGGCGCACGCCTGTAGTCCCAGCTACTTGGGAGGCTGAGGCAGGAGAACCGCTTGAACCTGGGAGGCAGAGGTTGTTGCAGTGAGCCAAGATAGCGCCACTGCACTCCAGCCCAGGCCACAGAGCAAGACTCCGTCTCAAAAAAAAAAAAAAAGAAAAAAAAGAAGAAAAAACACCATCCAAGGCCTTCATAGACCGTATATAATGCCTGTCCTGAAAAACAAGCTGTTAATGCCTGAGCAAAGTGACATCGTCCTTTCTTTATTGGGATGACCTCCACGTACAAAGGGAGTAGTAATAGGACTCTTCTTACCATTAAGGTCTTCATTTGTATTAAAGAACTGTAAGCAAACAATGTTTGGCTGTAAAAGCTTTGCAAGTCAAAGATAATGGCCTTCCTTGGTAAACTGACTGTTCTTTATAATCATCATTATTTATACTCCCAAGAGGCTTTTGCCTAATGCTCCAATAAATTCTGGAAAGAAATAACATGACAATTTCAGCAAGTCTCATGGAAGGAGGCAAGGGAAAAAAGGCTACTTGAGTAGAAAATGTGTTTCATCCTGGGGTATATCAGTGTTGGGGGACAGTGATCACATCGCTTAATTAGAGCAAGGAGTACATTTAGAAGAAAGAAGAAAAAGCCACCACTTTTTAGCTTCAGGTATTTCCAAGTGAAATCTACCCTCCCCACCTCCCAATGCTTTCCAGCTTACCAGGGCCAAAAGAAAACCCATTTTAATAACATCATTAGAGTTTTGATTTATCACAAGTACAGAAGAGCGTGCAGTATTGCACTCCTTATCTCATCCAGACAAGAACTCCATTGAACATGAAGCTTTGCAAGTTCTTATTTGTACCAGGAGTTTCTGCAGAACTAATTGATGGTGTTTATGTTGAGCTGGTGTTTATATTTGAGACAAGTATTTCCCGACCTCTTCAACTATGAGACTTGGCCCATGGCTTAGATATGCCCAGAGCCCAGACTCTGGGACACTTAGGCAAGCCAAATATGTTCTTTATTTAAAGGAGGTTTCCTTTTCCTCTGTCAGCCACCTTTTAGATTCCAGCTAAGTTTAAACCACAATGGTTTGGAATCCTAACAGTAGTTTTGAGGATTACAATACAGAATGAGTATTTCAAAACATTTTTAAAGACACAGAACACTGAATCATGCAGTAACACCCACCAATCGCTCCCCTCAAAGTAAGTCAAGTTCAGAAGTTCACTATTAAATCCAGACCCTCCCAAATCCAGACCCTCCCTGGCCCCCTGCACTGTGGAAAAAAGTGATAAACTGCATTGGTATTTAAATAAAAATCTGATCTCTGCCACTCGAAGATGTAATCATCACTGGGGATTACTTTCATGCATCTTTAAAATTCTTTCAGATTAAAAGATCTGTCACAGTGTCAATACCACTACTATTTAGCAAAACTTGCCTTTAATTAAAGTTTTAGGTCAAGACCTCAAACCAAAAGCAAAAACACTGCCAGGCCCAAACACTGCTGCATTGAGATGAATGAACAACTACTCTGCTGTCCACATTTTAATCTGACTGTCCCTTTTTTGCATTTGGAAAGTGAACTTGAGTCAGATCTAAGTAAAAATTATTTGCTCCTGGAATGACAGCTCATCGTGGCTTTAAGATCCTTTTTTAGAATGAGGGGCATAAATACATAAATATATAAAAGTAACCCCCATCAAAAAAATGTAACCAGCTAGGAGTCCCAGTGAGAAGGCTGAACAGTGGTTAAAACTGAACGTTAACCAAACCCCACTAAAATAACCTCATCTCCCCAACATACCCATCTAACCCCTGTCCTAAGTGCAGATGAGCGAGCCCTAGCAAACATTTTATGATCTTCAAAAGATTAAGAAGCCAAGTCCACCATTCTTTTGGCATCTCTCAAAGCCAGTGGCATTTGCCACTCCAAATCATCAGTTTGAGAAGGAGACATGGCATTGTGTATAGGGTCCAGCCTGGTGCTGTCACAGCTCTGGGAAGGCAAGACCACGCAACCAAGCCCTTCAAGGCAGATGAAAACCATGTGCTACCAATTTGACTGGGACTCCAGACCATGACTCCTCATTAAATGCCTTCCATTCACATCAGCTCTTTCATCCTCCAACATCAAGACATTATTACAAGCTGAAAATAGAACAAACAGAGCTTTAGTGCTCTGGGCAGTGTAAGAATGGAAAAGGAGGCAATTTAGGTAAAACCAAGTGTTAGGTTCCACCTCATCTCTAAGGGTACATCTTGCCTGGAGAATAAAAGGCAGGCAAAGTAGTTCATTCAAAAGTATGCAAAAAAGTCATGCTGCTTCTTAGTCACACTGTGAACACTACCCTCATCCTCACAAACCAGGGAAGGCAGAGGGAAGATAAAAATCCCATCCATCCAAAAACATGTCTGGGTGTAAAGAGACTCACACTGCATTTTTCCGTAAGTTAGGAAGAAAAACCAAGCCTTGGTGAGAAGGAAAGGTGCTAAGCACCCTTATTATCTGAATTTCTATCCTCTTCCTCGAACAACTGGGATATACTATAATCAGCACAGATGACCCAGAAACAGTTTCCTCTTCAATCTTGCACTTGGAGAATTACAGCCACAAGAATCTGTAAGACTTATAATAACATGGTCTAAATAGTCACAGTTGGTGTTCTGCTGTTTTGTTTTGTTTTGAGACAGGATCTTACTCTGTTGCCCAGGCTGGAGTGCAGTGGCGCAATCTCGGCTCACTGCAACCTCTGCCTCCTGGGTTCAAGCAATTCTCCTGCCTCAGCCTCCCAAGTAGCTGGGATTACAGGCACTTGCCACCACACCTGGCTAATTTTTGTATTTTCAGTAGAGACAGGTTTTCACCATGTTAGTCAGGCTGGCCTCAAAGTCCTGACCTTGTGATCCGCCCGCCTTGGCCTCCCCAAGTGCTGGGATTACAGGTGTGAGCCACCACGCCCGGCTATAGTCACAGTTCATAAAGCACTTCACACTTTAACATTTGATTCAGCCTCCCACAAAATGACCTTGAGAGGCCAATAATGAAGGCACAATTCTCCCCCTTTCAAAGATGAAGAAACTGAGACCTGGAGAGGTGAAGTGATCTACCCAAGATGAGAGCAGAGATCCTCAACTTCAGACTGACTCCAAAGCCAGTGCTCTCCTCCCATTGTTTCACATCTCTGCTGCCAACCAAACTGTAAATGCCCCTCAGACAAGGGCAATGTCGTATTTTCAAACTCCCAACACAGTGTCAGAACATGGTAAGCAACCAAAAAATGCCAGCTGTATTTAACTGAACAGTCTTCCAAGCCACAGCCCAAAGGTATCTTCGTACATATACAAAGCCCACCTCACAAACAAGGCTGAGATCACATATGAAAACAATGTGATTGTGGGTCATCTTTATTACTTAAGTATCTCTATGTCCTCACAACAAAAAGCATTTCATACATATAAGAATAAGAACATCATTGTACAATTACCCAAGGCTCTCCCTTTCCCTTCCCTTCTGGAGCTCTTCTGACTAATAACACATTGTGTTCTTAGAGCAATTTTGTTTTACAAAGTGCTTTCACATATCTTATCTCATTTAGTTCTAAATGCCCTGAGAGAGGACACAGGAAGAAAATAGAAACTTAAATAAAACTCAACTGACATCTTTACTACTTGTTACAAATGCCTGTATTGTTTTTTAAAAGCCAACAAACAAACCAACCTGCTGGCCTAACGTGTACTACCTGTGGGACCGTAAATTAGTATAGCCTCTCTCCAAGAAAGCAACGTACTAGGAAAGATCAAAACGTAAATACGGGCACTTCTGAGTCAGTAATTTCACAGTAAGAATTTAGAGTTGAGTGCAAACAGACACATGCAAAGCAGGCTGCATGCATCATTTTGTACAACAGCCCCAAATCTGTGAAAAACCCATCCCGAAGAGATGAGTCAAGAAAATGGTGGTAACTATCAACCAACGGCCTTGACGCCATTAAAAATCACTGTCTTTGACTACCATGACAAGTTATAAATGCAAACAGGAGGTAACAAAAATACAGCACTTAAAGAGTATGGCCCATATATATAAAACTGTATGTGCAAGTAGAGGAATGTCCAGTATGTGATTTCAATGATTTCTATCTTTTGAGTACTTGTCTGATTTGAATCACTTCTTGTTAAGCAAAAAAGGCCATCTGCACAACAGTAAAATGCTATTGGCTTAATTAGGTATGGGGATTACACGTGGATTTTATTTTTCCGTGAAAATGAATCAATTACTGCAGTTACCATGAATAACTGAAAATCCCCCTGAAAAGAAAAGTATTTCCAAAGGCAGTAACAGAGAGGGCCTTCTACTGTATCAGGGCCTGGATTTCATGCCCCAGCTGTGTCTGATAAAATATGCGACCACAAGCAGGTCACTTAACAACAGTACTAGAAACCTCAGGAATTCTCAACTATAAAATTATAGCGTCCAAAATTGTGATCAGTTAAGTCTATCTTTTTGCACTAGATCCATACCGATTCCCTCCCACTACTAAGTAGTACTCGAAATACTCCACCAAACTTGAACTTAAATATTCCTAGAATGTATACTATGTATTAGACATTAACACTGACCTACAATGACATAAATTCAGCCCCTACTCTTGTGGGGTTAATAGGGTGAGAGACACGTAAGCAAATAACTCCAGCACCTAAAAATAAAGTGCGAGGAGACCAACCAACAGGGAGAAAGAGCCTGGCTCTGCCAGACTGGGTGAACAGGGTGACAGGCTTCAGACAAACACGGTGGGCTCCTCAGGCAATCCATTCACCAAGCAAGTAGAGGAATAAAATGCTGGGCTCAGCTGAAGCCCCGGATGTGTGAAGTGGATGGGTGGCAGGATAACCCAGAGTACATCAAGAAGGGCTTTTTATGCCATGCTGGGAACAAAGTTGGTTTAGATTCGATCCTGAGGACCAGAGAGCCACTAAAGAATTGTGTTCACATCATAATCAGATTTTTAATTTCAAGGACTATGTCTTCTTTAAACATCTTCGTGCACAGATTCAGTGCCACTCCAATCTTAATTCTCAATCTATCCCTCTTTCCAATTCACCATCCAGGTGTATTCAGGAGTCAAGTGTTGGCTAATACAGGACAGAGGCAGAAGGTGATTACATCACCTTCTAATCCGTAAAGCCTTGTTCTGTTTCCCAAAGTGCATCTGTTACTTGCTATCAGCTTGCTTTATTAAGAATCAAAGTGCAGAATTCATTTGATTCATTTATATCTGAGTCAGCTAGGAAGGCCGCCGGCAGGCCTGATGTCTCCAGGTTGGTGATTTCCAACTGGGTAATAATACCTTGAGCATTTGTGCAGCAGTATGCAGTTTACAAAGTGCTTTCACATCAAAAATTCCCCTGCCTCTCCCAGCAACAAGCCTGTGAAGTGCATGAAATAAGTTGTCCAGATGAGGAAATAGCCTGCCTGGAGTCACACAGCTAGTTTAACACAAGGCCAAACCTGAAGTAGGCTCACATTCCCAACCTTGTCCATTACTGCAGAGGTACCCCATATATTCACAAGCCTGTCCAAATCTGAGGCATTTCATTACTTAGGTCCATTTAGTAGCAGTAATAAGGCATATACACAAAGCACAAAAGTCTGCTGCTTAACAGAATAAGCATTCACTCAGCCCCCTTCTGCAAACCTATAGAAGGACTAAATGCAAGAAACACATGCTCAGCCCTAATCCCTTCTCATTTCCTCCTGGCACCTGTTTCTGCCCCCACAGGCACCAAACACTCTAACAGCTGGCCGAAACCGAGAGAGAACCAAGAGATAATACACTACCACTTCAGACCAAGCTCTCACCAAAATGGTGGCTGGGAAATAATGGAGACAGAACCACCAAGATTTTAAGAGATCAATAAACTGGGTGTCAAAAGATCTCCCACATTCTCCTGTCCCAGTAAACCAGGTCTCCAGGTAGACAAGAGTCACACAACCCATCCTTTTCACTCCTCCTCCTCACCTCCCCCGAAAAAAAGTTACTGTTAAGAATTCCTAATTGGGCCAGGCACAGTGGCTCACGCCTGTAATCCCAGCACTTTGGGAGGCTGAGGCGGGCTGATCACAAGGTCAAGAGATAGAGACCATCCTGGCCAACACGGTGAAACCCCGTCTCTACTAAAAATACAAAAATTAGCTGGGCATGGTTGTGTGTGCCTGTAGTCCCAGCTACTTGAGAGGATGAGGCAGGAAAATGAGATAGCGCCACTGTACTCCAGCCTGGCAACAGAGTGAGACTCCATCTCAAAAAAAAAAAAAAAAAAAATTCCTAGTTTACCAATGTGTATGACGGAAGACTCTTACCGGGAGTATGGAGGGGCAAAACTGTGGTTACACAGTGTTTTTTTTGGTGTGTTTTTGTTTTTTTTTTTTTGGAGACAGTCTCACTCACCTCACTGCAACCTCCATCCTCAAGTAATTCTCCTGCCTCGGCCTTCCAAGTAGCTGGGATTACAGGTGCCCACCACCACGCCTGGCTAACTTTTTTGCATTTTTAGTAGAGACGGAGTTTCACCATGTTGGCCAGGCTAGTCTAGAACTCCTGACCTGAAGTGATCCGCCCACCTCGGCCTCCCAAAGTGCTGGGATTACGGGCATGAGCCACCGCACCCGGCCCTGTGGCTATGTATTTTGTTAACCTTCTAGGAGCACGGTAAATAAACACTGCTGTTGATAATATTTCAGTGTTCATTGGCCTTCCTCTTCATGGGTGGTGGAGCTTGACAGACTTACAAAATTAGAACTTAAAATCCAATTGAGACCTTTTAGGCAGCACCAGCTCTCAAGAATAGCTCTCAAGAACTTCTACCAGTAGGGTTCCTCTTTCTCTAACACCCGCATCTGTCCTATGATTATGTAAGTAATCATGTATAATGTTCCCATTACTCACACCGCCTCATTAACACATCTGGACAGCCTTTGTTTAACGGATGGCCCAGCCCCTAGTGAGGACTGAGGGCAAATGATTTCCCCAGTGCTCCATGGTCCCCTAAGCCTCAAAGTCAGGGGCAATGATACAAGCATAAGAAAAAGTCAACAGCCCTGGGAAAGCAAACTGGTTCCTGCAAGTCTGGAGAACTGCAGCCCACGCTGGGCCTCAGATACACCCAAGAATGTGGTGGGGGCATTTGTAAAACTAGAAGAGCACAAACCATCCAGACCCAAGGGACACGGGATGTCAGTCTTCCAATGATGACTCAAGGAGACAGCCAGCTGGGGATAAGGGGGTAGCTCCACCAACTGGTTCTTCAAAAAACAACAAATACAAACATGCAGGGAAGACGGACACTTCTGACAAAACTGCCCTCCCTTCCAAATTTCCCAAGCAGAAAGCCTCTCCAAAGGCTGCCAACAGTCCCTTTTACAACCTTTTCTTCTCCCCTTTTTGGGGCTCCACTGATCATTCATGTTACTTCTATGTCCTCTGAACTCAAAAGTGGGGAGCAAATTCAGAAAACTAACCATCTGACTGGTTTTTCACCTTACTTGTCTCATCTGTAAAATGGACTCAAAAACCCCTTTTCTCAGACAAACTCACAATGTAGGCGGTTATTTCAGAATTGACTGAGTCCTCTCTTCACAATCCCGTTAAGAGAAGTGGGTGTTGTGTCGTCATCTGGAGGTGTTTTCTATAATCCATGCTTTTCTGGGACATTTCTTCAAATGGAAAAAAGAACCCCAGTAGAGGTGGGCAGCACCCTTAAAATAGTAAAATCTGTGGCAAGACAAACTGTGGTACAAGTGTTAAAAAAAAAACAACCAGAAACCCAGAGTGGTAGTCGAGCTGCCAGTCGCTGCTCACGCAGGAATGATCTATACTTTGCCCTCTGGAACAATCTGCGTGGGCTCTTTCCTACAGCCTAAGAGAGCAAGAAAGACAAAAGCCACCTGCAAGAAGTGACAGGAACAGGAAGTCCTGGAAACATGAGTCTTCCACCAAGAGCAAAATGACAGGTCAGCTCCACTTTCGATGATTTTATTCTGAATCAGAACTGCATTTTAAAAATCCTTATTTGGCCAGGCACGGTGGCTCACACCTGTAATTCCAACACTTTGGGAGGCTGAGGTGGGCAGATCATGAGGTCAGGAGTTCAATACCAGCCTGGCCAACATAGTGAAACCCCGTCTTTACTAAAAATACAAAAATGAGCCGGGTGTGGTGGCACACGCCGGTTAGTCCCAGCTACTCGGGAGGCTGAGGCGGGAGAATCGCTTGAACCCAGGAGCTAGAGGCTGCAGTGAACGGAGACCATGCCACTGCACTCCAGCCTGGGTGACAGAGAGAGACTCCTCTGTCTCAAAAAAAAAAAAAAAATCCTTATTAAAAAAACCTGAAGCTGGCAGAAGGTTATAGGATTGTCTGAAGTCCCAAGAAAGATTAAAACCTAGAAGGATAATGAGAATAAAATCTCGCTCACTCTTATTCTACAAAAATGTAGACAGATATCACGGAGTTCTCACCTCCTAGAATAAAAGATGCCTGCAAGGGTGAGGCAAGTATGGAAAAGGTTTATGGACAAAAGGAATCAGAAAAACAAAGACTGGGGGCCTGGAAAAGCAATTGAGGCTTGTCTTAGGGAGTCACAGGATATAAAGAGTACAGTTATCTGGAACACGGAAAAAAAAAGAAAGATAATTGAGCACATGAAGAAACAGATTCATTTGGTTTCATTTTTATTAACAGGTAAGGCTTAAGGATTTAAAATGGAACAGACCTTCCACAATATCTCATAAGTAAAACAATATATAATTAAAGTTGCCAGATTACAAGATAGAAGCTTCTGAACTCCATGAATTAGGTGCAAAATTACTAATCTTTCTGCTCCCTGCCACTCAGTAAATGGCACAATTATTTTAACTCCAAAAGTAACACAATCACCTCAGTAGGACTACTTTAAACTGATCCACACTTTACATGTTACATGGCATGAAGCAGACAGGGAGTCCAGTTCAGCATTCGGGGATTAAGGCTAAACACAGTTGGAAGCACTCTTATCAGAGATGACAAGAACCAGAAGTTGGTTAGTTAATGGGAACAAGTTTGTTAGATAAGAAAAAATTTTTTAAAAAAAAAAGGTATTCCCTAACATTTTGTATTAACTGACAAAGACAAATCTACCTTTAATTACGGTTTTTTTGATAGGAGGCCATGGGTCTTCTTTCTGAGCTTAAGTCTCTGAACGTTCTGTTGTTCCACATTATGCTGTTTTGCTTGTTGGGGAAGTCTGGGCATAACTGAAGTTTGGTTCTTAAAAGGGAATCACTTGCAAAGCAATGTGTGTGGACAGTCCTTTCAGATTTTCCCAAAAATCTTAAAAATGTCTGGCCCACATTTTTTTTTGAATGGAGTCTCACTCTGTTGCCCAGGCTGGAACGCAGTGGCAGGATCTCAACTCACTGCAACCTCCGCCTCCCAGGTTCAAGCGGCTCACTGCAACCTCTGCCTCCCAGGTTCAAGCGGCTCACTGCAACCTCCGCCTCCTGGGTTCAAGTAATTCTGCTGCCTCAGCCTCCCGAGTAGCTGGGATTACAGGCATGCACCACCATGCCTGGGTAATTTTTGTATTTTTAGTACAGACGGGGTTTCACCATGTTGGTCAGGCTGGGCTTGAACTCCTGACCTCATGATCCGCCCACCTCAGCCTCCCAAAGTGCTGGGATTACAGGCATGAGCCACCACGCTCTTTTTCACACTGTTTCAAGGTTGACATAATACTTAACTGTAATTACAATAATAAGCCCAACTGGAATAACCAGATTTGGGAACAAACAACTGACACTTAGCAAGACTTCTGGGTGAAAGCCAAAGGGGACAGAGGTACATCCCAGAGGTGCCCAGGACCTTTGTCCTGGGATATCAGTCAGGACATACTGCAGCCAACAGGGCAAGTAGGATGGGTAGATAAAAGGTGGTTAGTAGAGCTGCTACTACTGTAATCCTGGGGGAGACGTGGACCAGTAACATCAGGATGATCAGAGCAATGCAGCCAGAATTCAGACAATGTCAGGAGTGTGAGTCCTCACACCATCATGAGCAAGGGCAAACCACTAGCTTAAAAATGTTCAGCTGGCTGGGTGCAGTGGCTCATGCCTGTAATCCCAGCACTTTGGGAGGCCGAGGCAGGCAGATCACCTGAGGTCAGGAGTTCAAGACCAGCTGGGCCAATATTGTGAAATGAAACTCCATCTCTACTAAAATACAAAAATTAGCTGGGCATGATAGCGGGTGCCTGTAATCCCACCTACTCGGGAGGCTGAGACAGGAGAATCGATTGAACCCGGGAGACAGTGGTTGCAGTGAGGAACCACTGCACTCCAGCCTGGGCAGCTGAGCAAGACCCTGTCTCAAAAAAAAAGGAAACAAAAAAACAAATGCTCTCTAGGTTAGCCTTCACCAAGTGTTTTAACGAACTACGCTTTTAATATGACATTCCTGTGTCTTCTCTGAAAAAAAAAAAAACAGTTCTATTTTGAAGGTAACAGACACCAATTATATACTCCAAAAGATTGTCTTGTTCTGAAGGAGGAAAGTTTAACCTTTGGAGTACGGTATATATTAACACTGGAGTTATTTCCAAGGCACTTGGAAGTGCGTCAATAGCCTTCAGCCCAGCAACAGGGACTGGTTTAACCCACTATGAGGAAACAGGCATTACCGAGTACCAAATTGTCTATTTGGGCCAGTGGCTACAGGGACACACAAGTTAGGTATCAGCCTACTGTAAAATAATATAACCTGGATAATAAACCAAGTTGGATTACTTGTCAACATAATTTTTCTTTCAAATTTTAGTGACACTTTGGACTTCATTGTGTCTGCCTTCCGTACTGTCCCTGTACAGTGATAGGAGCTAAACTGCCACTGCCCTGCACCTAAGTAACACAGAGCAAGATCTTCCACTACTAGAAACAAGTAACTGAAAAGCCATGTAAACATCCCAGGAAAGAAAAAATACAGCAATAAAATAACGTGCAAATTTCCCCACCACCCCACCAACTGTAAAATAACGTGACTGAACAATTTATTATGAATAAGTTTTAAAACAAAAAACCTCATAAATCCAACCACTGTATATTTTGTGTTCTTCCTACTTTTTTCTTTGTAATTTTACGTAGTTGTAATTATAGTAAATCCTTTTGAAGCTTATAACAAAAACTTTTTCCAATTTTTAAATCATACACTTTCAAATCAGAAAATTAGATACTTAAAACTTACAGCCTAGTGGTACAAATTCTGCTTGAGCTGTCCTAGAAAATCAAACTGGCAATTTGTTTTCATGCTAACTACATGAATTACTATCTTCATAACGCAGAGATTCTCTATTTCAAACTGATACCTGATCAAATAGTGGTGAAGCCCCAGTATCCTATCTGTTATTCTCCCTAGGAATAACCAGGCAGTGGAATGATGGAAACGGCAGAAAATATCTATAGAGCAAAACGTGCAACTGTTTTTATTGTCCAAGTGGATTGGGGCTTTCAAAGGCAACTGTTTTCAGTTATTTAAGGTATTGCAGTGGGAGTCGTGCCCAACACAATTAAGACAGGATTACATTGCAATTTATGAGTTTCTCAAGGACATCATTTATTATGAAATATAACAATCATTTCTCCCAAAGCCTACTATCGACAATCGCACCCCCAACTCTGCTTTGCTAAGGTAATAAACTAAATGGCAACTCAGCAGGCATCC
The DNA here is from genome assembly GCF_029281585.2 of Gorilla gorilla gorilla. Lineage (NCBI taxonomy): Eukaryota > Metazoa > Chordata > Mammalia > Primates > Hominidae > Gorilla > Gorilla gorilla. The sequence continues at coordinate 32,943,669 of NC_073229.2, read as the reverse complement.
CGGGCTTTTGAGACCAATTGTGGGAAACGTGCTGCCTTCCACCAGCTCAAGTAATAATGCCACCTTACTTATAAGGAGGCATACTGTTTTACACCTTCCATGCACATGATCTTTTCAGTGACTTAGTTAAGTGGCAATGGCAGGTATTTTTCCATTTTACCAAAGAGAAAACAGAACGCCAGCCTCTGGTTTCCCTGCTCAGAAGAACTAAGCCCAGAGCACCTTGAGACTTAAAGGAGTCCTGTGCTCTTCTCAGTACATTTATCAATGACAAGTCTTCCTTTGGTCCAGCCCCCCAAAATAACACTCAGTAGGCACAGAGCCGGCACAGCAAAGGAAAGCCCCCCCACCGTAGTACCACAAAGCTTCCAGAAAGAGCAACAGTTGCTGCTGTGCAGCATCATCATGAAAGGCATCCGGCCACATCCTGCTGAAGCACCCCTAACACGACTTCAAGTGACAAGGTGGCCAAATCCACAACGCGGTCCTCCAACAAAGCACAGCTTTCCCTGAATACTTTCATTTCTTTACATAAGCACTGGAGAGGGGACACATGCACCACGCTAGTAATGCAACACCATCAGGAGACCTGGAACAGAGGAAGTGAAAACATTCCTGCAGAAAGGAGGCGCCTCCTCCCCGCTCCCCGCTTCCCAAGGGGCATCAGAACAGGGTCCAGTGGCACTCCTTTGGGGACCTACGGCTCCCCGGCCCTCACCTGGTGGGAAGCGCGACGCTCCGGAGCGGAAGGCAGAGGCCGAGCGCATCTTCCTCCTCTTCCTCCTCCCACGCCGCAGCCCGGCTCTGCGGCAGCCCCCGCCCCCGCCCAGCTCCCTCCTCCCCCCGCCGCCCCGCCGCGCCTGGAACCTCCCGCCCGACTTTTGACGTCACGGAGGAGGAGGGGAAGGTTCCACCCGAGCCCGTCCCTTTGTGACGTCACAATGACAACAGAGCACGGCCGGGAGCGTCGGGGAACCGAGCGCCGCGGGGGGCGGAGGGAGGGAAGAAGGGCTGGGGCGCCGGCGCGCGGCGGGGGAAGAACCGGGGGGCGGAGAGGGGGCGCGCTGACGTCTCGCTGGCTTAACCTGTTGCTCTCGAGACTGCGTCGGAGCCCGCAGGCAGGGCCGCGGGAAGCCGGCCGGGCCGCCGCCGCCATGCTCGGCCGTATGCGCGGTGGGGGGCGCCCGCTGCAGCTGTGCGCCGCGCGCCCCCTCCCCGGCACGCCCACGCCCCCGCCCCCGCTCCCACCCCCGCCCCGCGCGCTATCCCCTCCCCGCGCCCCGCAGGCCGCGCCACCCCCGCGCCCCACCCGCCCTCCTGCCCGCCTGCGAGCCGGCCCGGGTAGCCCGGTGCCCGCCTCGCGCGCCCGCCTAGAGCCCGGAGTATGCCCCCTATAGGCCGCGCGCGCGCGCCCGCCCGCCCAGCCCCGGCCCAGCCTGCCGCGACCCCCGCGCGCCGTCCCTTTCGCAGCCGGCTCGAGGACGTCAGGAACACCGGCTCTGCTCCCGGTGCATTAACTCGTGCCGTGCCTCCCGCAGCCGCCGCCAGCCACGGGCTTGCAGCCGGACGCCCGGACTCGGAGACACGATCCGCTGAACGCCCGCAATAAGAAAGAAAACCCACCCCACGCTGCTCTCCACCTCAACGAGGTCCGGAATGCAACGAGGTCCGGAATGGGAGGCGGGGTGCGGTTCTCGTCCAAGTTCTACCCCATTTGCTTTGTGGCTGCATCCGAAACGGACGTGCCCCGGGAAGGCGTCCACGCTCCAAGACAAGGTTGCCTCAGTGCAGTTTCTACAGCCCGAGTTTAAACTAGTCCTTTGCATTCTACCCAGCCCTCTGCAATGCGGATGTATTTTAATTCTTAAATTCTTTATGGAACAGCTTTCTAAGTTGGGCTTGATTATTTAACCTTGCATTTCTTTCATAGTTGAAGTTGACGTGTCTAGATAAGGATCAGCTCTCTTGAAGAGGCATTCAGCTTTTCCATTAAATATATTTTCTACAAAACCAGTGCCCCGAAGGTCATCTCTCATTACACACACCACAATGATCAAAAAGGGAAAATATTAACACCAATTTGTCTACCCAACTTAAATGAAACTTTCCTCTTACGTTGCATTATTCCTAAGGTATGTTCATTTGGTCTTTTTTTGAAAAAAAAAGTTATTTAATTTAAAGCATGCAGCTAATCACAGATCACTCGAGTGCATATTTGGTTAATCCCTCGGTCCCCCTTTCCTCCCTCCCCTCAAACTTAAAAAAAAAAAAAAGCCACCACACACAAAACAAAAACACTCCCCATGCCAATCAAAACGTAGCTGTACTATGCATAAAATAAATTTAACTATTCCAAGCCATTTAAATCTAGGAATAATCACCCAATTTCAGAAGCCCAGTTAACAGGGAGAAATTATTTGTAGTTACTTACATATGCATTCATGTACACACTTAAAAACATTAGCCATAGTGTGTGTCCTTTTCCCCTACAACTGGAAACCATGAATTTTTTAAACAAAACCAGCCTCATTATTAAAGTCAATCCCAACAAATGCATTCGCTGTAACATGATTCCCAACTGGTTTATGTCGCAAACCAGATAAGCCAAAACGACCACAGACATTAAATTTGATGTGCCAGGGCAAAGAGAAGATCGCCATAATCGGACCCTCGATCGCAACTTAAAGGGCTTTCAACACACATGCGTTACACGATTTTTCCAAAAACATTAATAATAATAACACAGGCTCATTTGCATGCAAAGTGCAATACGGGGCCAAATCCGCTTGAGAATGCAGTTTAGTTACATTACCGCAGCCACCCCCCCACCTCAAGCTCCACCAAAATCCCTTGCCTTTCATCTAAAACTAGATTATGGTTGTGTCATTCGAGGTCAATTTATTCACTTGAGGTATCTCTACACCAGTCTGTTTTTTCAACCAAACTAGGCAGACACCACTTTGCTTGAAAAGCCCTCTTTCAGAAAAGAAAGAAACAGCCTTATCGGACGCTGTGTTTAAAACCCTTCAGCTGCAGAATTATCTATAAACTTGACATTCACAGCCATTGCTTAAAACTGCAAGTCAAAGGATGTGTTGTTAGGAGCACTTACGTATTTCTTCTGAATGATATTCCTCTTGGGTCTTTCCTTGCTCATTCTGAGATCCAAATGCCGATTGCAAAAGGGGACAATTGCTTCATGAATTTAAAGCCGTCAGAAATTTGCAAAAAAATATCCTGGTGGTTTTTATTGTTGTTGGTGGTGGTTGATCTTGTAATCCGACTTTTCTTCCTCTTCCCCCAAAGCCAGATTCGCCTTGAAATAAATCCGAAATTGGGAAGGAAAAAAAAAGAGCCAAAGACGAACGAAGCAAACAAAAAAAAATTCACTTTAGTAAAACACTCATAATGGAAAATTTCCCCCGAAACACATACACACACACACAAAAAAAAACCGACGCCCTTCACTCCCCCCCCTTTTTCCTCCAAAAACTACATCAGCGAAACGTGAAGGTCCTTAGTGTCTGATCCGTAGTTACATCTTGGAAAAGAAAAGGGAAAGATAAATAAAAAATGTTGGAAGTCACGTTTGTGCTGCAGCAGCAGTGCGAGCAGAAGAGTCAACTCCAGCGGCGGCGGCGGCGGCGGCGGCAGCACCACAGCGAGGGCTCGCCGAGTCTCTTTTTTCCAAGCCCCCTAACCAATGAGAGAGAGGCTATCCAGCCCAACTTTAAATGGACTCTGCTTTTATACAAGTTAGGGCTCCTCGGATAATTCCCCGCCGGGCGCCAGCCGAAAACTCCCACCGCTCAGCCGTCAGGCGCCCGCTTAGCCAGGTGCCGACCGCCCCTGGCCCAGTCCAGGGCACCCCCGCAGCCTGGCCAACCAGACACCCGAGCGACCTCGACGAACCCCTCCCAGGCAAGCCCTCGGGCGTCGCTCCCACGCCGAGCCCAGGCGTGGAATTGAGAGAGGCTCCCTAGCTCAATGCATGGCACGCTCCGTCGCTCCACCTCACCCCCTTTCCCCTGCCTGCCGCTCACCCCACGGCCGCCCCACGCCAGCCCCCGCCACTGCCTTCGCGTCTACCTGCAGCCGGGCTGCTGGGTAGGAGTGCCCCAGGACGCCCGGCCCCGGGGAGAGCCGCCTATTCCCGGGGCACCTTAGAATGGTCCCCTTGATCTTCTGGAAGTTGTAGTCCCCCGACTACAAAATGGCTATGGCCACGGAAGCTGGGAACTACAATTCCCAGCCTGCCCCGCAAAGCCTGTCACTCAACTCCCCTCCCTCCTCCTCGCCCCCTCCCCCTCACTGGCCGTGCCAACAAACGCTTGGACGTGTCCCGCGTGCGACACTGCTAGAGGCTGGCTCGGGATTGGCCCGCGGAGCGTGTGGTCCGCGAGCGAGGAACTCCCCACGCCGGCCCTCCTCCGCCCCCCGGGCCCCGGCCCCCCCCCGGCGGCCGCCAGCCCCCTCCCCGCGCGCCCCGCCCCCACCCGCGGCGCGAGCCGCCTGTGGAATCGAGGAATCGCGCGCGTGCGGCCCGGAGCCGCGGGGGAGGGACGCGAGGCTTCCCCGGGGAAGGCCTCGGAGCGTGGCGGTGAGGGGGGCGGTGTCAGGGAGGGGTTGGAGCCCGTCCTAAGGAAAACTGGGCCACGCACCAAGAGGAATCCTCGGTGCGAACTAGTTGATCGGCGGCGCCTGCTGCTTGTGCCGTGCAGCCGGTGTCACCTCAGGACAGCGCCTCGCGTCTGTGTACAGAGCGTGCTGCGGGCGCCTAGGGTAGTCCGAGGTCACCCCTCTCCGCGCCCCACAGCCGCGCACGCCCCCACGCTCGGGGTGGGCGGCGGCCGGGGGTCGCCGGGTGGAAAGGCCACGCCCCCCCCACGCCCGGGCGCGGCACGCTGCCCCTGGGTCGCGAACGCGCCTCCGCTCGATCCGCTTGGAGGACGTCGCTGGTGGCCCAGGAGTGAAGCCCCGGCGGCTGCCTCCTGAGAAAAGATAGCCGTGTTTAAAGAGACTGAACGGGATCTTTGCTTTGCCGGGCGTATTTTATGATAAAATACCACAAAATGTTGAGACAAAAATGAGTGGAATATGGAGACCGAGCCGCACAGACACGCAATTGTAAGGAAACATCTCGAACACCGAGTGCCAGGAATATCAACTGTCCGGGCCACGCAAGAGCCTGCTTTTTACCTGCCTCCAGCCCCCTGTCGTGCTGGTTTAATCGCTGAAACAAATGAAGTAGCAGGCCCTGGCATAGCGCTTTGGGCCTTCGCCTTATTAACAACTTTGTCAAGTCTCGCATCGCGATTCTGCCTTGTTAATTTCCTTGTTTTTCGCTGTGGTTTTGGAGAAGCAATGTTTTCCATGATCTCTCAGGCTAGCCTCGGAATAAAACGTGGCAGAAGCGCTCCCGCGAACACATACCCATATATTTTATTCTATCTATTCCCTAGAGTCTGCTAACTTCAAAAGTCTAGATACTCACACAGCTGTTTCCTTGCAGCAGTATTTGAAGAGATAACCTTGGTGTCTAGAACGGTCTCAGAAACTGGAGGTAACAGACCTGGATTCAAATCGCGCCTTGGCCACTTCCCAAAAGGCAACCGAGAGCCTCTCTGAGCTTGTCAGTTTCCGCATCTGCAAATTAGTGGTGATCAAACCTGTGGGGATGATTATGTGATAAATAACAGTAACCTAGTTTAAAACTAGGCACGTTATTGGAAGCTTTCAGTAAACGAAATAAAAAGCCTTTTCGAGAGGGTATTTTTCTTATTATTTTTACCTTTTCAAAAAATCTGAAATGAAATAATTTTATCTAATGTTCACTTCACAATTGGAAAAATAAATGACCTTTTGTGCCCTGAATATTGCAAAACTTGTACGCTGGTGCCATTTCCTGGGAAGGATCCAATGGGGCAGACTACAGTAGGGCCACCCAAGGTGTTTTCTAAAAACTTTCTGATCATTAGGACTGGCATACTGGGAATCTCCACGTCTCCACGTTGTTAAGATTTTAACCAGCTTTCTGTAAGTTTAACGCAGATACCTCATTCCCTAGGCAAATATTAATGAACAAAGGTGAGTTTCTTTTCTGTTCCCCTAACTAGCCCTGGAGCCTGGACTTCTCAGTCCTGGGCTTGCGAACTCTCCTGCCAGGCTACCAGCTCCAGGTCACCTGGTGTGAAAAACTATTGTGTAAAGTTGAGGCCTCAGGGCAGAGGGGAAAGGAAGGAATTTGCTCATTTCCAAAAGATTTGAATAATATTAGGGTTGTTTTCCCTGAAAGAGAAAAAAGGTTGGCCTTCTTAGTGGTTGAAAGATTTTCCTGTTGTGAAAGTAACCTACTCCTAATGAACTTCCTTCCCCTACCATCTTGGCAAGACCATCCAAGGTTTTTCTTGCTCTTTCCTCCTCTTTTTCATTTTCTGTAAGTCAAATGCAGCTTTTCTTCTGATGATTTTCACATCTCAAAGCCTTGACCTCTTCAATTGGAGGGGCAGGGATGAGAACATGTCTAGGTACATTGATTGTATTAGACTCTATGCCAGCACTGTCCTCATCCCTGAGGACACAGGAAGCTCACAGCTCAGTAAAAAAAAAAAAAAAAAAAAAAAAAGGCAGAGTTTACAATGGTTGTGATACCTCCAAAAAGTACTATATCAGCAATGTAGAAAAGAAGCTAAAAAGAACACATTGCTGAGATGACTAGGTGTTAAGGAGTTTTGAAGTAGGTGTAGGGGTTCACATACATACTTAAAGAAAGTGCATATTTCACCCCTTTGCATTGCATCCTATTTGTTTACATTCTCCACTTTTAGTGTTTCTAGTTCTTCTCTCCAAGTAAAAAGGAAATTCCCTAAAGAGATGATGTTGTCTACTTCTCATACCCTCCAAAGCTCCAAAAACTTCATCAAATTTGAAAGATGTCCAGTAAATGCTTACTGTTGAATATTTCACCAAAACTATAATGCCCAACTATTTAGACTATTGCCCAACATTTAGTCTCCTACCATCATCTTCCATTCCATTCTGGAACTCTGCTAGTTTTCCTCTTGCATTATCTAAATCCAATGTAGTGTTATACATTCTTCAAGGCCCCAAATTCAGGCCCATTTCCAATCCAGCCTCGCTGCTTGGCCTACTCATTCCTGGATTCTCATTGCCCTTCCTATTTTGGCAATAATTTTTGAGCTTTAAAATTTTATTCTGAGGCCGAATGTGGTGACTCACATCTGTAATCCCAGCACTTTGGAAGGCCGAGGCAAAAGGATCACTTGAGCTCTGGAGTTTGAGACCAGCCTGGGTAACATGGTGAAACCCTATCTCTACCAAAAAAAAAAAATACAAAAATTAGCTGGACGTGGTGGCCCAGGCATGGTAGTGTGCACCTGTAGTCCCAGTTACTTGGGAGGCTTAGGTGGGAGGATGGCTTGAGCCGGAGGCTGAGGTTGCAGTGAGCTGACATTGCACCATTACACTCCAACCTGGGTGACAGAGAAAGACCCTGTCAAAAACAAAAACAAAAAAAATTATTCTCTGTTGTATTTTTTTTCTGATTATGTCATGTAAGTATCTTTGTATCTCTTAATTAAATTGAAAATTTGATGGGGCCATGATTTGTCTCATATTGAGGCAGCCATTGGCAATGAGGGAATCAGATGTTTCTAATATTAAGTCTCTGAGTGACCATATGCCATTCACCTGCCTCATATAGGCCTTGGGTCTGTCATTTATAAAATGAGCAGGTTAGGCTGGGTGTGGTGGTTCACACCTCTAATCCTAGCACTTTGGAAAGCCAAAGCGGAAGGATTGCTTGAGCCCAAGAGCTCAAGACCAGCCTGGATAACATAGCCAGACACCATCTCTACAAACATAAAATTAAAAATTAGAGGGTTAAATTCAATTATTTCCCAAAGACATTTCTACACCCAACATTCTCTAGTCCTACCTTTACCTTTGTACTGTGCTGCTTTTCCCCCTCAGTGCTGGCCCCTAAGTAAACTCAAATCCACAATCATTCAGTAAAAGTTGCTAGGTTAAGTTTCTTTACACTTGTATGTTATTAATTTCCAAAAAGACCTCATATTTATCCGAGCTATCTAATGATAGCTTTCATTTGTATAACTTTAATAGTGTTTAAAGCACACTGTCATAATAATTTCATTTAAACCATAAAACAACTTAGATCAAGACAGGTATTACTGTCCTCACTCTTCAAATGTGAAAATGAAATATTAAGAGGTTGTGATTTGCTCAAAGTCATATAACCAGTTGAGTGGATGAGCCAAGGGTCAAACTCAGGACTCTTGGCTCCACATACCCAGTGCAGGCCACCTCCCTGGTTTTCCAAAATGGGATTCAAGACACATGATTCCATGAAATGTTACTAGGTGGGACTGAAAAGAAAATAATTCTTTGATGAAATAAATTTGCAGACTGCTACCTTATAATAAAGATAACTCGATTACTTTACTGTAGGGTTTTTTAGAAATCCCCAAAGGGGCATGTAGTTTTACAAACTAATTTGATCACAGAAATCTTTTTTTAAGAAAGAGCTGGACCTGGCCAGGCACGGTGGTTCACGCCTGTAATCCCAGCAATTTGGGAGGCCGAGGCGGGTGGATCACCTAAGGTTGGGAGTTCCAGACCAGCTTGACCAACATGGAGAAACCCTGTCTCTACTAAAAATACAAAATTAGCTCGGCGTGGTGGCACATGCCTGTAATCCCAGCTACTCTGGAGGCTGAGGCACGAGAATCGCTTGAATCCGGGAGGTGGAGGTTGCGGTGGGCCGAGATCCTGCCATTGCACTCCAGCCTGGGCAACAAGAGCAAAACTCTGTCTCAAAAAAGAAAGAAAGAAAGAGCTGGGCCAGGTGTGGTGGCTCACACCTGTAATCCCAGCACTTTGGGAGGCAGAGGCAGGCAGATCATGCAGTCAGGAGTTCGAGACCAGCCCGGCCAAGACGGTGAAACCCCGTCTCTACTAAAAATACAAAAAATTAGCTGGGTATAGTGGTGCACGCCTGTAATCCCAGCTACTCAGGAGGCTCAGGCAGGAGAATCGCTTGAACCTGGGAGGTGGAGGTTGCAGTGAGCCGAGATCACGCACTCCATCCAACCTGGGCAACAGAGTGAGACTCTGTCTCGAAAAATAAAAAAATTTAAAAAAACAGATCTTTTAAGTCCAGCCCCCAGCCCTCATTGCTTTTCCTAAATTGCCTCAGAACACCAAGGAAAAAAAAAAGAAGAAGAGGAAAGAGCTGGTTACCACGGAACAGTTTTACAGACATGCTTCACCCAATATGATGAATTTATGCTTCATAAATGATTGCTGACTGACAATAATTCCTACCTAAGTGACTGAATACCTTATGTGAAGTTTCTAATTTTATATAGGTCTATCTTCATATGTGAGGGAGTAAGGAGAGGGATGTAAAAATAATATTTGAGTGACATCAGGTTTATAAATAACTATGAACCAGTGTACTCAGAGGGTGGGGGCTTCCATTGAAAGAACGTAGAACAGCTATTTCGAGCCAACTGAGATTTGCAAGAGTATTTTAAAACACACTAGGAGGTAAACTCAGATGTAAACAGCCCTCTTAAGAGTGAGTGATGTCAAGGAGACATTAGTTCTTTTTGTTATTCAGTGCTTCCTGTCCCCGAATTACAGTCTTATTTGTCAAGCCTCAATAAAATGCCACAGCACAAACCAAATACAATAAAATGATGCTTTCAACCCTACTGGTCGTCTGTGGACCTTGTTTATACAAGTCACTGAAAGTCGCTGGTACTTTGGATTGTGTAAAAATTTTGGACTATCATTACTATTCTGCTTAGATTGTCTTGTGTTATTGAAAGAGAGCTGGCCCTGATTCAGAAACTCTGGTAAAGCAGCCAAGACGGGAAACCTGCAGTTCCTAAGAATAGAAGTTACTGTTTATAATAATACTGCACTCTGTGTTTGATGGGAAAAATCAACTTTATCAGTGATCAACTAATCCACAGGGGATCAGTATGGGGAAACTGAGGTATAGGGATTACAGGGATCCTGTGAGTAGGCAGGGAAAGGGGGAGGAGCTGTATGAATCAGGATGCCTTCAGTTGCAGGTGAATGGAGCCCAGATGAAAATGGCTTATGGAAAAAAAGGAAGAGGGGCTTGGCTCACCTATCTGGAAACCCAGAGTCCGAGTTTCAGGGCTACAAAGGATGTCATCGTCCTTCCTTCATTCCTTCATTCTCTTTTTCTCTCCATTCATCTCAGCATTTCCTTCTTCTGTCATCCTCTCCAACCAGCAGAGATGATAGCACCAAAGAAAACTCCTTTGCGGCCAGGCACAGTGGCTCACGCCTGTAATCCCAACACTTTGGGAGGCCGAGGCGGGCGGATCACTTGAGCCCAGGAGTTCGACACCAGCCTGGTCAACAGGGCAAAACCCCTCTCTACTAAAAATACAAAAATTAGCCTGGCATGGTGGCACGTGCCTGTAATCCCAGTTACTGAGGAGGCTGAGGTGGGAGGATCACTTAGCCCGGGAGACAGAGGTTGCATGGAGCCAAGATCCCGCCACTGCACTCCAGCCTGGGCAACAGAACGAGACTGTTTCAAAAAACAAAAAAGAAAACTCCCTTTCCCACCATGGACATGGCGGGTGGAGCAGATTTTGTTATCCAAAGGGGAGGGAGACAAACACTCCAGGGAGCAAAAAAGCAAAAAAAAAAAATATATATATATATATATATATAGTCTACTACAGAAGCTACTAGTTCTTCCCTCTGTCAGGGCCACAGAAGTGAGCAGGAAAGGAGAAAATAACCTTTTCACCATCAGAATCCTAGAGATTCATTGGATTATAGACCAGTCCAGCTCAGTCTAGAGCTACTCTCTCATTTACCCCACCTTGCACACTTCAAGGTTTTCACAGACATGATCCCTGCCTAAATACTGGTTGATCTCCGTATCAAACACTTTTGCCCACAGTTTCTTATCTATGAATCTATAGAATTTTCTAAACAAAAACAGAGCTTATCTCTTGCCAAATTGGGACATCTACAATTTATATTCTGTTTTCTGAAATCTCAATGTTTCCAAAACCCAAGATTCACTCACACCTTACAGAAACCCAGTGCCATCTCCCTTTCCGATCCTACACACAGACACATAGAGTGAAACAGAAAAGATTCAAACATTGGCAGTTACATTGTGACTGAAACTTAGTGGATTATTAATTTCCTGCTTTTGGTCTTTCTCTCAATTGTCAAACATTCATTTTAAAAAAAAAAAAAACATTTTGGCCAGGCACGGTGGCTCACGCCTGTGATCCCAATACTTTGGGAGGCCGAGGCGGGTGGATCACGAGGTTAGGAGATCAAGACCATCCTGGCCAACATGGTGAAACCCCGTCTCTACTAAAAATACAAAAAGTAGCTGGGTGTGGCGGCGTGTGCCTGTAATCCCAGCTACTCAGGAGGCTGAGGCAGGAGAATCTCTTGAACCTGGGGGACACAGGTTGCAGGGAGCGGAGATTGTGCCATTGCACTCCAGCCTGGGTGACAGAGCGAAAGTCACTCTCAAAAAAAAAAAAAAGAAATTAGCTGGGTGTGGTGGCGAGTACCTGTAGTACCAGCTACTTGGGAGGCTGAGGTAGGAGGATCACTTGAACTCAGAGGGTCAAGGCTGCAGTGCACTGTGATAGTGTCACTGAACTCCAGCCTGGGGGACAGAGAGAGGAGACCTTATCTCAGAAAATTTAAAAAACAAAACAAAACAAGAGGACTGGGTTCAGGGAGCTTCCATATAGCTGACCAAGTGGAGGTTCCTGGAGAGTGGCACACTGGGGAGTGCACGGATGCTCCACCCTCTCCGCCATGCCTTGCCCCACACATTTCTTCATCTGCATCCTTTGTAGTATCCTTTATAATAAGCTAGTAAATGTAATTGTTTCCCCGAGTTCTGTGAGCCCCTCTAGCAAATTAATCAAACCCAAGAGAGCGTCATGGGAACCCCAACTCGAAGCTGGTTGGTCAGAAGTTCCACAGGCCCGGACTTACAAATGGTGTTGGGGATGAGTCTTGGGGACTGAGCCTTCAACCTGTGGGATCTGAGGCTATCCCCAGGTGGATAGTGTTGGAATTGAATCAAAGGACTCTCAGCTGGTGTCTGCTTCTTGGTGTATAGGGAAAACCTCCATTCATTTGGTCCCAGAAAACTTCTGTGTTGATGATTATTGTGGTGGTATGTGAGTAGGGGAAAAAACAGTTTCCAAATTTTTCCCCAAATAATGACTATATTCAAAACATTTACAGCCTGGCATGATGGCTCATGCCTGCAGTCCCAGCATTTTGGAAGGCCAAGGCAGGCATATCACCTGAGGTCAAGAGTTCAAGACCAGCCTGGCCAACATGGCGAAACGTCGTCTCTACTAAAAACACAAAAATTTGGACGTGCTCTGTGGCTCATGTAATCCCAGCACTTTCGGAGGCCTGTAATCCCAGCACTTTCGGAGGCCGAGGCAGGCGGATCATGAGGTCAGGATATCGAGACCATCCTGGCTAACACAGTGAAACCCCATCTCTACTAAAAATACAAAAAAAAAATTGGCCGGGTGTGGTGGTGGGTGCCTGTAACCCCAGCTACTCGGGAGGCTGAGGCAGGAGAATCACTTGGACCCGCAAGGCGGAGGTTGAAGTGAGCCTGTGATTGTGCCACCGCACTCCAGCCTGGACGACAGAGTGAGACTCCGTCTCAAAAAAAAAAAAAAAACACACACACACACACAAAAACAAAAATTAGTCGGGTGTGGTGGTACACACCTTTAGTCCCAGCTACCTGGAAGGCTGAGGCAGCAGAATCACTTGAACCCAGAAGGCAGATGTTGCAGTGAGCTGAGAACATACCATTGTACTCTAGCCTGGGCAACAGACAAAAAAAAAAAAACACCTCCATCTCAAAAAAAAAAAAAAAAGTGTTAAACTTAGCCAGGCACAAAGGCACAATAGTCCCAGCTACTTGGGAGCTGAGGCAGGAGGACTGATCAGTTGAGTCCAGAACTTTGAAGTTGCAATGAGCTATGATCGCACCACTGCACTCCAGCCTGGGCAACAGAGCGAGACCCTAGCTCTAAAAAACAAAAAAAGAAACCTCAAAAGAGACAGCCAGACAGACAGATATAAATAGGACACACATTGGTCACAGTTATGCTTTTGGCACTCTGAGTGTTTGAATTGATATTTTTGAAGGTGAGACCAGGGGCCCAGTTGATAGAGTTTGTATCTCCAAAGCATCCTTTGACCCAAAACAGGTAACCTGGAATTCTCTTATCCTAGAAGGCAAGAAAAACCAGAAGGAAGGAGCCCATTTTTGGAAGTTACTATAGAGCAGATCCTTGGAGATTGGAGATTTCGCAAGTCATGTCAGTATGCCTGGGACTGTCCCAGATTTTCCCAGGCCTCAGGTGTAAGGGTCATATTCACATTACTTCTACTCTACATCTCCCCACTTACCCAGCAAAGTACCTGTCCCATAGGAGATAAATGCTTGTTAAATAAGTAAATGGGCCAGACCAGGTGGCTCATGCCTATAATCCCAGCACTTTGGGAGGCCAAGGTGGGAGAATCACTTGAACCCCGGAGTTCAAGACCAGCCTGGGCGCCGGGCGCAGTGGCTCACACCTGCAATCCCAGCACTTTGGGAGTCTGAGGCAGGCAGATCACCTGAGGTCGGGAGTTCTAGACCAGCCTGACCAACATGGAGAAACCCAGTCTCTACTGAAAATACCAAATTAGCTGGGTGTGGTGGCGCATGCCTGTAATCCCAGCTACTCTGGAGGCTGAGGTAGGAGAATTGATAGAATCCAGGAGGGGGAGGTTGCGGTGAGCTGAGATTGCGCCACTGCACTCCAGCCTGGGCAACAACAGCAAAATTCTGTCTCAAAAAAAAAAAAAAAAAAACCAGCCTGGGCAATATAGTGAGGCCCCATGTCTTAAAAAAAAAAAAAAAAAAAGTCCAGGTGCAGTGGCTCACACCTGTAATCCCAGCACTACGGGGTGCAAAGGCGGGTGGATCATGAGGTCAGGAGTTCAAGACCAGCCTGGCCAAGATGGTGAAACCCCATCTCTACTAAAAATATAAAAATTAGCTGGGCATGGTGGCGGGCACCTGTAATCCCAGCTACTCCAGAGGCTGAGGCAGAGAATTGCTTGAACCTGGGAAGCGGAGGTTGCAGTGAGCCGACATCATGCAGCACTGCACTCCAGCCTGGGCAACAGAGTGAGACTACATCTCAAAAAAAAAATTAAGCAGGCTTGGTGGCTCATGCCTATAGTCCCAGCTATTCACGGGGCTAAGGTGGAAGGATCACCTGAGCCTAGAAAGTCAAGGCTGCAGTAGGCCACAATCATGCCATTACACTCCAGCCTGGACGACAGAGCAAGACCCTGTCTCAAAAAATACATACATACATACATAAATACATAAATCGACATGTGATACTGTGCCATTTACCATTTTGTTCAAAAATCATTCTCTGCATCTGAGGTATCCTTTCAAATAGGCCAGCTACCAGCAAGGAGTTGCAATTATTGAGGAAGTGAAAATGGTTAACAAGTGGCATTTAAAATATCTCTATTTGGCTTTCCAGCCAGAACTCTTTGTGTGAAGTATCCAAAGCGTATATAAAATACTTTTATGTTAGCCAGGCATGGCAGCTATTCAGGAGTTCTAGCTATTCAGGAGGTTGCACCAGAGGGTCCCTTGAGCCCAAGAGTTCGGATCCAGCCTCAGCAACAGACCCTAAAAAAACAAAAACTTGTTGGCCAGGCACGGTGGCTCACACCTGTAATCCCAGTGCTTTAGGAGGCCTAGGTGGGCAGATCACGAGGTCAGGAGATCGAGACCATCCTGGCTAACATGGTGAAACCCTGCCTCTACTAAAGATACAAAAAATTAGCTGGGCATGGTGGCATGCACCTGTAGTCCCAGCTACTCGGGAGGCTGAGGCAGGAGAATCCCTTGAACCCAGGAGGCGGAGGTATCAGTGAGCTGAGATCACGCCACTCCACTCCAGCCTGGGTGACATAGCAAGACTCTGTCTCAAAAAAAAAAAAAATTATTTTTTGTAGAAACAGGTCTTGCTATATTGTCCAGGCTGGTCTCGAACTCCTGGGCTCAAACAGTCCTCTCACGTTGGCATCCCAAAGTTGGAGGATGGCAGACCTGAGCCACCATGCCCAGCTTTTCAAACATTTTCAATACAGAATGTGAATCTAAAATTCAAGATGAGGATAGATATATTCAGCTGACAAATGATACCTGTCTTCTGCTGTTGGATTGAATTGTTCCCCCCAAAAATTCGTATGTTGAAGTCATAGTCCCCAGTACCTCAGAATATGACTGACTTTGGAAATAGAGTCTGTAAAGAAGTAATTAAGTTAAAATGAGGTCATATGGGTGAGCTTCAATCTGAGATGACTGGTGTCCTTATAAGAAGAGTCGATTGAGTGCGGTGGCTCACATCTCTAATCTCAATGCTTTGGGAGGCAGACTGGGGAGGATGGCTTGAGCCCAGCAGTTTGAGACCAACCTAGGCAAATAGTGAGACCCCAATCTGTACAAAAAAATTAAAAATTAGCCCCACATGGCCGGGCGCGGTGGCTCATGCCTATAATCCCAGCACTTTGGGAGGCTGAGGCGGGTGGATTGCCTGAGCTCAGGAGTTCAAGACCAGCCTGATCAACATAGAGAAACCCTGTCTCTACTAAAAATACAAAATTAGCCAGATGTGGCAGCAGGTGCCTGTAAGGCAGCAGGTGCTGAGGCACGAGAATTGCTTGAACCCAGGAGGTGGAGGTTGCTGTGAGCGGAGATTGTGCCCTTGCACTCCAGCCTGGGCAACAAGAGCGAAACTCTGTCTCAAAATAAAAAATTAACCCTACATTCCAGTTGGCACACGCCTGTAATCCCAGCTACTTGGGAGGCTGAGGTGGAAGGATCGCTTGAGCCCAGAAGTGCAAGGCTGTAGTGAGCTATGATCACACCACTACACTCCAGCTTTGCTGTGACAGTGAGACCCTGTGTCCAAAAAAAAAAAAAAAAAAAAATTGCCGGGCGCGGTGGCTCAAGCCTATAATTCCAGCACTTTGGGGGGCCGAGGCGGGCGGATCACATGGTCAGGAGTTCAAGACCAGCCTGGCCAATATAGTGAAACACCGTCTCTACTAAAAATACAAATACAAAAATTAGCCGGGCATAGTGGAGCATGCCTGTAGTCTCAGCTACTAGGGAGGCTGAGGCAGGAGAATCGCTTGAACCTGGGAGGTGGAGGTTATGGTGAGCCGAGATTGCACCACTGCACTCCAGGCTGGGAGACAGAGGGAGACTCCGTCTCAAAAAAAAAAAAAAAAAAAAAAAAAAGAGAGAGAGAGAGAGATTAAGACATAGACACGAAGAGGGAAGAGCTTATAAGGACACAGGAAGAAGACAGCTATCTTTAGCGAAAGGGACAGGCTCTGAGAGAAACCAATCCTTCTGACAACTTGATCTCAGACTTACAGCTTCCAAAACCGTGAGGAAATAAATTTTTGTTAAGTCACCACATCAGCTAGGTGAAATGGCTCACACCTGAAATGCCAACACTTTGAGAGGCCGAGGTTAGAGGATCACTTGAGCTCAGGAGCTTGAGACCAGCCTGGGCAACATAGCAAGACCCCATCTCTACAAAAAATGTAAAAGTTATCTGGGCATGGTGGCACCTGTGGTCCCAGCTACTCAGGAGGCTGAGGCAGAAGGATTGCTTGAGCCTCAGAGTTTGAGGCTGCAGTGAGCTATGATTGTACCACTGCAATCCAGCCTGGGAGACATAGCAAGACTCAAATCTTTTTTTTGTTTTGTTTTTTTTTTTTTTTTGAGACGGAGTCTCACTCTATCGCCCAGGCTGGAGTGCAGTGGCACGATCTCAGCTCACTGCAACATCCGCCTCCTGGGTTCACGCCATTCTCCTGCCTCAGCCTCCCAAGTAGCTGGGACTACATGGGCCCACCACCACGCCCGGCTAATTTTTTTTTTTTTTTTTTTTTTGTATTTTTTAGTAGAGACGGAGTTTCACCGTATTAACCAGGATGGTCTTGATCTCCTGACCTCGTGATCCGCCCTCCTCGGCCTCCCAAAGTGCTGGGATTAGAGGCGTGAGCCACCGTGCCCAGCTGTTCCCAAATCTTTTTTAAAAAGGTTTTTTTAGCCCCACATTTTAAAATAAAGAAGCAGACCAGGCACAGTGGCTCATGCCTGTAATCCCAGCACTTTGGGAGGCTGAGGTGAGTGGATCACTTAAGGTCAAGAGCTGGAGACCAGCCTGGCCAACATGGCAAAACCCCATCTCTACTGAAAATAGAAAAATTACCTGGTCCTGGTGGCATGCACCTGTAAATCCAGCTACTTGGGAAGCTGAGGCAGGAGAATCGCTTGAACCCGGGAGGCATTGGTTGCAGTGAGCTGAGATCATGCTACTGTACTCCAGCCTGCCAACAGAGCAAGACTCCATCTAAAAATAATAATAATAATAAGTAAATATAATAAAAATATAAGTAAATATATAAAAATATAATAATAAGTAAAATAAAGCAGTGAAGGTATTTCATTTTGCTGATTTAGTAGATGAGTTTATACTATATTTTAAAAGAACAACTCAAATTTTTATAACACTTGACAATAATTTGAAAAACCAAACATGAGCCATGCATGGTGGCACATGTCTGCCGTCCCAGCTACTCAGGAGGCTGAGACAAGAGGATTTCTTGAGCTCAGCTTGGGCAGCATAGAGAAAGTCTGCCTCTAAAACTTTTTTATTTTTTTTTTTGAGACAGGATCTCACTGTCACCCAAGCTAGGGTGCTGTGGTGAGCTCATGGCTCACTGCAGCCTGGATCTCCTGGGCTCTAGTGATCCTCACCTCACCCTCCAGAGTAGCTGGGACTACAGGTGCGTGCCACCATGTGTAGCTAATTTTTTTTTTTTTTTTTTTTGAGACGGAGTCTCGCTCTGTCGCCCAGGCTGGAGTGCAGTGGTGCCATCTCAGCTCACTGCAAGTTCCGCCTCCCAGGTTCACGCCATTCTCCTGCCTCAGCCTCCCAAGTAGCTGGGACTATAGGCGCCTGCCACCTCTCCCGGCTAAGTTTTTGTATTTTTAGTAGAGACGGGGTTTCACCATGTTGGCCAGGATGGTCTCGATCTCTTGACTTCATGATCCGCCTGCCTCGGCCTCCCAAAGTGCTGGGATTACCGTGCCTGGCCTTTTTTTTTTTTTTTTTTTTTGAGACAGAATCTCGCTCTGTCACCCAGGCTGGAGTGCAGTGGCACAATCTCGGCTCACAGCAACCTCTGCCTCACAGGTTCAAGCAATTCTCCTGCTTCAGCCTCCTGAGTAAGTGGGATTACAGGTGCCGGCCACCACATCTGGCTAATTTTTCTATTTTTAGTACAGACTGGTTTCTCCATGTTGCCCAGGCTGGTTTTGCACTCCTGACCTCAAACGATCCACCAGCCTCAGCCTCCCAAAGTGCTGGGATTAAATTAGCCTGGCATGGTGGTGTGCACCTGTAATCCCAGCTACTTGGGATGCTGAGGCAGGAGAATTGCTTGAACCTGGGAGGTGGCAATTGCAGTGAGCCGAGATCGCGACACTGCACTCCAGCCTGGGCGACAGGAGTGAGACTGCGTCTCAAACAAAACAAAACAAAACAAAGTGCTGGGATTACAGGCATGAGCCACCATGCCCGGCCTAATGTTTTAATTTTTTTTGTAGAGATGGAGTCTTGCTATGTTGACCAGGCTGGTCTCAAACTTCTGGGCTCAAGTGATTCTCCCGCATCGACCTCCCAAAGTGCTGGGATTACAGGTGTGAACCACTGTACCAGGCCTGTAAAAAAAATTTTTA
The DNA here is from genome assembly GCF_029281585.2 of Gorilla gorilla gorilla. Taxonomy (NCBI): domain Eukaryota; kingdom Metazoa; phylum Chordata; class Mammalia; order Primates; family Hominidae; genus Gorilla; species Gorilla gorilla. The sequence goes on along the minus strand of NC_073229.2, from coordinate 32,924,729 downwards.
AAACAAACAGCCTACTTTTGATTTGCTAGGAACTTTCTGGTATTAGCACTGAAAGCCCTACATTCCAGAAATTTCAGTCCTGGGCATATCAGTGAGGTTAGTCACCGTAGCTTGGAAAGACATTTGAGACTGCAAGTTGCATGAGGGCAAAGCCTTTGTTTCATTCTTTTTTTTTTTTTTTGAAACAGAGTCTCATTCTGTCGCCCAGGCTGGAGTGCAGTGGCGCGATCTGGGCTCACTGCACCCTCCGCCTCCCAGGTTCAAGAGATTATTTTGCCTCGGCCTCCCGAGTAGCTGGGATTACAGGTGCATACTCCCACACCTGGCTAATTTTCATACTTTTAGTAGAAATGGTTTCACCAGGTTGGCCAGGCTGGTCTCAAACTCCTGACCTCAGGTGATCCACCTGCCTCGGCCTCCCAGGGTGCTCGGATTACAGGCGCCACTGTGCCGGCCTCTTTGTTCCATTCTTGGCTGTGCATCCAATGAAGGGCAGAACAAGCTCTCAATAAATATTTTCAGAATGACTGAATCAATCAATGTCCTCTGAAATAAGGCTGCTGTCTTCATACCCATTTCTCTGAACACTTGGAAGCAAAGGCACATAAATTACAGGTACCAAGTGCCGTCCCTGCCATACATTCGGACTCTGATCCAAAGTGGTGAGATTACAGACATGAGCCACAACACCCAGCCCCTGCATCTGATCTCTGATCCACCAAGACTTTCTCCACCTGAGTTACCTTTCCAGGACTCCCAGGAAATTCTTTCAATTCTTGGTCACTCTTAACCAAAAGCATAACTCCCACCGTAGACCTGGAGGCGAATCCTTAAAAGCTGTGATTTTAAAGCCAGCTGTAGTGGAGAGTGGGGGGGGGGGGGGGGGGGGTGGCACAACTTCCAAAATCCAAGGTTAATAGGCTGTGAATTGCCACTTTCTTTGCTCATTGTCTGTGCGTCAACAGTTCCTTTAACCTACTGTCATTCAGCTTGGGGAGGAGAAGAAAGTAGGAATGGCACCAGCTGCAAGGGAGAGGCTGACAACAATGCTCTCCCCTCCCCTTGCCCCCCACTCCCACCCCGCTTGTCCCCCCAAAGCACCAGGCATTCAGTTATACAGTATATATTTATACAGCCTACCCAATGCGAATTCAAATTTATTTCCAAGTCATTAGGGCCAATTACTCACCTTTGGGCCCTGCAATATCGTTTGTTTCCTGCCAAACCGAATGTTTTTCCTGTCGCAAATATGATAAATCCTGCATGGTGACGTTCAATCATGTTTAAACTGATTCAGATTGTGGTAGGAATTGGGTTGTATGCATGGATGGACTAGGTCATGAAATGTAGACCTCATGGATGATTATTTTAATTTGAGAATAATTCAGTCCTATGGAGGAGAATTGGCTTACTCAGAAGGTCCTACTATGAATACCAGTACTACTTATTTCCATTAATTTGGCCACGACTTGAAAGAATGCAAATTTTTTTCCCTTATTTTTGCCATTAAGGACTCAATTTGCTTTCTTCTCTAGCTTTCAAAAATATATTGAATTCAGCCGGGCACAGGGGCTCACACCTGTAATCCCAGCACTTTGGGAGGCCAAGCAAGGTGGATCACCTGAGGTCAGCAGTTCGAGACCAGTGTGGCCAACATGGTAAAACCCTGTCTCTACTAAAAATACAAAATCAGCCAGGCATGGTGGCACATTCCTGTAATCCCAGCTACTTGGGAGTCTCAGGCAGGAAAATAGGTTGAACCTGGGAGGCAGAGGTTACAGTGAGCCAAGATCCTGCCATTGCACTCCAGCCTGAGCAAAAACTCCAACTCAAAAAAAAAGGCTGGGCTTGGTGGCTCACACCTGTAATCCTAGCACTTTGGGAGGCCAAGATGGATGGATCATTTGAAGTCAGGAGTTCGAGACTGGCCTGGCCAACATGGTGAAACCCTGTCTCTACTGAAATACAAAAATTAGCTGGGAATGGTGTTGCGCGCCTGTAATCCCAGCTACTCAGGAGGCTGAGGCAGAAGAATCGCTTGAACCTGGGAGGCAGAGGTTGCAGTGAGCCGAGATCGCACCACTGCACTCCAGCCTGGGCCACAGCTAGACTCTGTCTCAAAAAAAAAAAAAAAAAAAAAAGACTCAAGCCATCTGCTTAGTCCTCCCAAAGTGTTGGGATTACAGACATGAGCCACGGCGCCCAGCCCCTGTGTCTGATGTCTGATCTTGACATTGAAGGGAGTAAAAAGTCATGTAAAAAATGGCCCTTGCCTATAAGGAACAAAAGTATATCCTCAACAAAATACTGCCTGCCCTGTGGGAGACTGCAGTCTACATGAAAAAAAAAAAAAAAAGGGCCGGGTGTGGTGGCTCACGTCTGTAATCCCAGCACTTTGGGAGGCTGGGGCGGGTGGATTGCCTGAGCTCAGGAGTTCCAGACCAGCCTGGGCAACACAGTGAAACCCCATCTATACGAAAATACAAAAAATTAGCTGGGCATGGTGGCGTGCACCTGTAGTCCCAGCTACTCAGGAGGCTGAGGCAGGAGAATGGCTTGAACCCAGGAGGTGGAAGTTGCAGTGAGCTGATATCACACCACTGCACTCCAGCCTGGGCGACAGAGTGAGACTCTGTCTCAAAAAAAAAAAGACAAAAAAACAAACAAACAAACAAACCAGATATGCACATGGAAAAAAAAGACATACAGAAATTGTACATCAGTGCCCATGATAAGTTTCCAAGAAGGTCCAGCCCATAAATTCTCAGGGTTTCTTCCCCAGACCAGGGGTATCAGGGTCTCTTATTATTTGTTGTAAATGCAAATTACTGGGTAAATGCAAATTACCCAGCCCTTCTGAATGAGAAATTGGGGCGGGAGGGGGGCACCCAGCAATGTGTGTTTTAACAAGCTGGCTAGGGAACTGTGAGGTTCATTCAGGTTTGAGAATTCAGGTTTATGTAGATGTTTTAGTTCCCTGTTCCTTGCAGGAGTGATGTGGAAGGAACCAGCAAGGAAGCTGCAAACCGATTCTGGCCTAGCAGCTCCTTTTTTTTTTTTTTTTTTTTTTTAATGGAGTCTTGCTCAGCTGCCCAGGCTGGGGTGCAGTGGCTCAATCTCGGCTCACTGCAACCACCGTCTCCCAGGTTCAAGTGATTCTCCTGTCTCAGCCTCCCAAGTAGCTGGAATTATAGGCAACCGCCATCATGTCTGGCTAATTTTTACATTTTAGTAGAGACGGGGTTTCACCATGTTGACCAGGCTGGTCTTGAATTCCTGACCTCAGGTGAACCATCCTCTTCGGCCTCCCAAAGTACTAGGATTACAGGCTCGAGCCACTGCACCTGACTGGCAGCTCCTTTATAAGATTTTAATTTCCCAAACTACCTAGTAAATTTCATTATAGATAACACTCTCTTCAACTATAGTGGTTTTTGTTGTTGTTTTGTTTTTTTCAGAATCCCGCTCCATTGCCAGGCTGGAGTGCAGTGGCGTGATCTCAGCTCACTGCAACCTCCACCTCCCAGGTTCAAGCGATTCTCCTGCCTCAGCCTCCTGAGTAGCTGGGACTACAGGTGCGCGCCACCATGCCCAGCTAATTTTTGTATTTTTAGTAGAGACGGGGTTTCACCATATAGGCCAGGATGGTCTCTATCTCCTGACCTCGTGATCCACCTTCCTCTGCCTCCCAAAGTGCTGTGATTACAGGTGTGAGCTACCATGCCCAGCCTGTAGTGTTTTTCTTCAGTCACTTGTATTAAAGGGTATTTATGTGTGATTGTCTAATTACCTCCCTTCATTAGACTACAAACCCCAAGAGGGTTCGACTTTGGGTTCTACTTCATTCCCAACTCCTGACAGTTTGCTGACGTTAAATTTTAATATGTTTCTTGCTGTCCCAAAATTTCATATTTTCCCCTAATTTGTTGTAGATATATTAAGGACCTGTTATGTATCTGATCTCTCTTTAAAAAAAAAAAAAAAAAGAGAGAAATGGGGTTTCACCATGTTGCCCAGGCTGGTCTCAAAGTCCTGGGCTCAAGCCATCCGCTTAGTCTTCCCAAAGTGTTGGGATTACAAGCCTGAGCCACGGCGCCCAACCCCTGTGTCTGATGCCTGATCTTGATATTGAAGGGAGTAAAAAGTCATGTAAAAAATGACCCTTGCCTATAAGGAACAAAATTATATCCTCAAGAGAAATTAAATAACAGCATAAGGTGGCCTATGATTATGTACAAATAAACATTTTAGATTAGATTAAGAAATATCATAGAATTCATAGCCGGGCATGGTGGCCGGTGCCTGTAATCCCAGCTACTGGACTGGGAGGCTGAGGCAGGAGAATGGCGTGAACCTGGGAGGCGGAGCTTGCAGGGAGGCGGAGCTTGCAGTGAGCCGAGATCGCACCACTGTATTCCAGCCTGGGCAACAGAGCGAGACTGGGAAAAAACAAAAGAAAGAAAGAAATCCCATACAATTCAGAAAAGAGGCAGTGAGAGATCCATCAGGTTGAGAAAGCTTCCTACAAAGGGCAGGACTTGAGCAGGACTTTCAAATTTAACAGTGACGTTTAAGTCTCCAGAACAATGGAGAAAGTGAGAGGAAGGCGAAACAAAGGGGACTAGTGGCGTGGAGCAAGATCTGTGCATATTCCAGGAGCCTCAGCCTGGAGACAAAGGTGCCCTTGAAATGGGAAAGGGCTGGAGTGGAGTATGAGGTGTCTACTGGAGCCCTGAATGCCAGATTCACTTGGAACTGTTTCCCTTTAGTAGTCTGTGCCTTGGTTTCTGTTGTCTCGGGGACAGGGCAGATGAAAGGAAGACTGAGGGCCTTGTGCACAAGTTATTGGAGGTAGAGAGGAAAAGAAGAAAAGAACCTCCAGAGCCGGGGGCAGTAGCTCACACCTGTAATGCCAGGACTTAGGGAGGCAGAAGCGAGACGATGACTTGAGCCCAGGAGTCCAAGACCTGTCTGGGCAACATAGCGTGACCCCATACTCCACAAAAAGTTTAAAAAAAAAAAAAAAAGGAAGGATCAAAACAAACAAACAAGAAAAGAATCCCCACCCCAAAAAGATCTCTGGTAGTAGGCTCAGTCATTCAGCCTCATTTATAGGGTGATACTCTGCTGTCCTGAGGTGGAGTGGAGGGCTCTTTCCTGAAGAAGCTCACAGCAGACGGATAGGAGGCCATTGCACTCCAGCCTGGGCAACAAGACTGAAACTCCGTCTCAAAAAATAAAAATAAAATAAAAACAAGAGTGAGCTTGGGCAGCTCAGAGAATGCTGTTCCTATTGAGAGAAATAGGGAAGTTAGGATGGGAAACCGGTTTTTGGAGGGGAAACTGGGCTTGAAAGATGACTATTTCATTTTTGGACACACGTTACATTTTCTCTCTGGAGCTGGTATGTTTGGTTTCTATAGTTGTTCCTTCTTCCCTTAAAACTTAGTTTCGGTGCTTAGAGGGGAAAAACAAAACAAAACCCCAGCCCAGCTGGGCACGGTGGCTCACGCCTGTAATCCCAGCACTTTGGGAGGCTGAGGCAGATCACCTGAGGTCGGGAGCTTGAGACCAGCCTCACCAACATGGTGTAACCCCTTCTCTACTAAAAATAAAAAATTAGCCTGGCGTGGTGGTGCATGGCTGCAATCTCAGCTACTTGGGAGGCTAAGGCAGAAGAATCGCTTGAACCCGGGAGGCAGAGGTTGCAGTGAGCCAAGATCTCGCTATTGCACTCCAGCCTGGGCAACAAGAGCGAAACTCCATCTCAAAAAAACAACCAACCAACCAACAACTACAAAAACACCTCAGCCCAGTTGTGGGTCTTTCCCAAGATCTAGGTGCATCTATTTGTACGACTGGAAATTACCCCAGAGCCTGAGGGATCAATAGACAGCTGAGTTTTTCCAGATTTTTTTTTTACCTTTTTTTTTTTTTTTTTTGAGCTGGAGTCTCGCTCTGTCGCCCAGGCTGGAGTGCAGTGGCGCGATCTCTGTTCACTGCAAGCTCCGCCTCCCGGGCTCACGCCATTCTCCTGCCTCAGCCTCCGGAGTAGCTGGGACTACAGGCCCCTGCCACCACGCCCGGAGAATTTTTTGTATTTTTAGTGGAGACGGGGTTTCACCATGTTAGCCAGGATGGTCTCGATCTCCTGACCTCGTGATCCACCCGCCTCGGCCTCCCAAAGTGCTGGGATTACAGGCGTGAGCCGCCACGCCCGGCCTTGCTCCAGATTTTAAAGGGACAAGCATCAGTGGTGAAGAGGTGCTCCCTGGGGCTGTCCCACCCAGCCTTCCATTCTTGCAATCACTGGCTGCAGGTGAGGGGAGACAGGAACCTCACTTGCTTGGCTACACTTTTGTTTTTCCAAGGAGTTCTTACTCCAAGAATCAGGGCTTCCTGATTGACCTGTCTGACTAGAATCACGGCTCTCTCATCCTGAACCATCCCGGCTCAGCTTCTGAAAGAAAAAACTTTCTAAACAGATGCTGCTCTCTGGGGACAGGCACTAAGGTTTCTGCAGCCTCTTAGTCTTTCAGTCACTTTAAGTCCTACTCCAGCTGGTGGCTGTGGCTACCTGTCAGAGAGAACATAGGTCTGTCTGACTTTCCTGATCTCCGGAGTGGAGACAGCCCTGCAGTGCAGGGTCAAGACAGGGCAGAACAGCCTGGCCTGACTCCTCTCCATGGGACCTGAGTAGAGCAGGTTGGAATGGGGCCAGCTGACCTCTTCAGCTCTCAGCAAACTTTTTAAAGCCACCAGCCACGTGGCCTCCTTGACTCTGCAGTCTCCCTGACTGATGTAGAGTCTCCCTGACTGACCCTTTTTAAGCACAATAAATTTAACTTGGATTTCTTGGGGTCAAGCTAACCTCACCTGAAGAACTTGCTTAGCAGAGTTGAAGCATTGCTGAAAAATAACATTCATCTAGGAATAAAAATGACTTTGTTATGTAGGGATTTGACAGAACAAAGGGCAGCTGCTCTGAAATCAAGTAGGAACCCTGGGTTGAATTTGGTGGCTCACATTTGTAATCCTAGCACTTTGGGAGGCCAAGACAGGAGGATCGCTTAAGTCCAGGAATTCAAGAGCAGCCTGGGCAATGTAGCAAAGCCCCATCTTTATATAAAATAATAATAATAATGAAAGTAGGAACACTGGTGTCCCTCTTGGCTCTTCCCTCCCCATATTCTCCCTAGCACCAACAGCGAATCAGTCACCTGATTCTTCTTATTTATTTTATTTTATTTATTTATTTATTTTTTATTTATTTATTTATTTTGAGACAGAGTCTCGCTTTGTCGCCCAGGCTGGAGTGCAGTGGTGGGATCTTGGCTCACTGCAAGCTCCACCTCCCGGGTTCACGCCATTCTCCTGCCTCAGCCTCCTGAGTAGCTGGGACTACAGGCACCTACCACCACGCCCGGCTAATTTTTTGTATTTTTATTAGAGACGGGGTTTCACTGTGTTAGCCAGGATGGTCTCAACCTTCTGACCTTGTGATCCGCCTGCCTCGGCCTCCCAAAGTGCTGGGATTACAGGCGTGAGCCACCACGCCCGGCAATTTTTCTTTTTATAAAGCACCTTTCAAACCCATCCACTTCTCTTTCTTTAACCTAGACCTTCATTAGCCTAGACTTTCAACTATTACTTGTCCCACTGCAACACCCTCCAAACTGGTCTTTCTGCCTCTTGCCTGGCTACAATCCATCCTCCCCAGGGAAAAGATTGGTCTTCCCACCATTTCCTCTCCCCCGCCTTTTTTTTTTAGAGTGGGGAGCTCTGGTGCAGGATCCCCTCCTCTTGAGTCTGGGTCTGTAAATTGCTTTTACCAACAGAGTGTGGTGAGGGTAATATTCTGGGACTTCTAAACCCAGGTGTTAAGAGCCCAGCTTCGCCAGGCATGGTGGCTCATGCTTGTAATCCCAGCACTTTGGGAGGCCCAGGTGGGTGGATCACTTGAGGTCAGGAGTTCAAAACCAGCCTGGCCAACATGGTAAAACCCCGTCTCTACTAAAAATACAAAAAAATTAGCTGTGCGTGGTGGTGGGCACCTGTAATCCCAGCTACTCAGGAGGCTGAGGCAGGAGAATCGCTTGAACCTGGAAGGCGGAGGTTGCAGTGAGCCGAGATGACACCACTGCACTCCAGCCTGGGCAACAGAGCGAGACTCTATCTCAAAAAAAAAAGAAGCCCAACTTCCTTTTCCTTCTCTTGTCCATCAGCTGCCATGTAAAGTCGTCTGATAGCCAGGTGTAGTGGTGCCTACCTGTATGCTACTTGGAAGGCTAAAGCGGAAGGATTGCTTGAGCCTAGGAGTTTGAGGCTACAGTGAGCCAAGATCATGCCATTGCACTCTAGCCTGGGCAACAGAGCAAGACCCTGTCTCAAAAAAAAAAAAAAAAAAGAGGCTCTGCACCAGATTACTGAATGGTAAGAGATCAGGTGAAGATGCAGGGGACCAGCCAGCCTTCACACATTGCAGCCACCTAAGGCATCAGAGAAGTGAATGAGGTCATAGTGAACATTCTGACAGTGACTTCAGATTCTCCAAGGCCTGTCAAGTCACTCCAGCGAGCACCATCTGGAGGAAGGAAGACCCATCTCTGTCAAGTGTTTAAACCACTAGATTTTGGCATCATTTTGACATGGTTTGTTACACAGCAATAGATAGCTGAAACATGCCCTAGTTTTGTTTTTTTTTTTTTAATTTAATTTTTTTTTTTTTTTGAGACAGAGTCTCAACTTCCCAGGCTGGAGTACAGTGGCGCAATCTCAGCTCACTGCAACTTCCGCCTCCCAGGTTCAAGCAATTCTTCTGTCTCAGCTTCTCGAGTAGCCAAAACTACAGGCATGAGCTACCATGCCCAGCTAATTTTTTGTTTTTGTTTTTGTTTTTGTTTTGAGATGGAGTCTTGCTCTGTCACCCAGGCTGGAGTGCAGTTGCGCGATCGCAGCTCACCGCAAGCTCCACCTCCTGGGTTACGCCATTCTCCTGCCTCAGCCTCTGGAGCAGCTGGGACTACAGGTGCCTGCCACCTCGCCCGGCTAATTTTTTGTATTTTTAGTAGAGACGGGGTTTCACCATGTTAGCCAGGATGTACTCGATCTCCTGACCTCGTGATCCGCCCACCTGGGCCTCCCAAAGTGCTGGGATTACAGGCGTGAGCCACCGGGCCCGGCCTGTATTTTTAATAGAGACAGGGTATCTCCATGTTGGTCAGGCTGGTCTCGAACTCCTGACCTCAGATGATCACCCACCTCGGCCTCCGAAAGTGCTGAGATTACAGGCATGAGCCACCGCACCCAGCCTAACATGCCCTAGTCTTGTTTTTGTTTTTGTTTTTTGAGACGGAGTTTTGCTCTTGTCGCCCAGGGTGGAGTGCAATGGCGAGATCTCGGCTCACTGCAAACTCTGCCTCCTGGGTTCAAGTGATTCTCCAGCTTCAGTCTCCTGAGTAACTGGGATTACAGGAATGTGCCACCACGTCCAGCTAATTTTGTATTTTTAGTAGAGATTGGGTTTCACCATGTTGGTTAGGCCAGTCTCAGACTCCTGACCTCAAGTGATCCACCCACCTCAGCCTCCCAAAGTGCTGGGATTACAGGCGTGAGAGCCACTGCGCTTGGCCAGCATGTGCTATTTAATATTTGATAAATGAATGACTAGCCAACTGAATGAAGGTTAGAACTATGGAATAGGCCAGGTGTGGTGGCTCACGCCTATGATCCAGCCCCCACCACCTGTGGTTCACCTGTCTTCAGCAGGCTTCCTTCCTCTGCAAGATTGTCGCCTACAGCAACCAGGGCTTACTCTGAAAGGGGAGAAAGCACTGCTCTCCATAATCATCCAGCAGTTTGTACTTTCTTTCTTTCTTTTTTTTTCAAGGCGGAGTTTCACTGTTGTTGCCCAGGCTCGAGTACAACGGCGCGATCTCGGCTCACCGCAACCTCCGCTTCCCCGGTTCAAGCAATTCTCCTGCTTTAGCCTCCTGAGTAGCTGGGATTACAGGCATGCACCACCACACCCGGCTAATTTTGTATTTTTAGTAGAGTCAGGTTTCTCCATGTTGGTCAGGCTGGTTTCGAATTCCCGACCTCAGGTGATCTGCCCCCCTCGGCCCCGCAAAGTGCTGGGATTACGGGCCTGAGCCACTGCGCCAGGCCAGTGTGTACTTTGACAGTGATTGGCTCATCCCTGAACTACTCTAAGCAAATACTACGAGTTAACTGGTTTGGGTCTAGATTATTATCCGTACATCACCCAATTACTGCGGCAGAGGAGGAGGTAACTTTAAACTGATTTATATATGCCAATTAAGGTCTATGCCTCAGAGCTCGGATAGGTTTATTCCTACTCAAGACTTAATGAGGGGCCTGGCACAGTGGCTCATGCCGGTAATCCCAGCACTTTGGGAGGCCAAAGGTGGGTGGATCATTTGAGGTCAGGCGTTCGAGACCGGCCTGGCCAACATAGGAAAACCCTGTCTCTACTAAAAATACAAAAATTAGCCGGGCGTGCTGGCAGGTGCTTATAATCCCTTCTACTTGGGAGGCTGAGGCTGGGAGAATTGCTTGAACCCGGGAGATGGAGGTTGCCGTGAGCCGAGATCCTGCCATTGCACTCCAGCCTGAGCGACAGAGTGAGACTGTCTCGAAAAAAACCCAAAAACCTATGGAATATTCTTTTCGGACTTGATCATTTTTAAAAATTTTTACTTATTTTTGTGTTTATTTTTTCATGCTTGGACTGTTAGAGAAAGACTCATAATTTTTACTCTTCCCTCATATCATCCCTGATCTTGCCCAGCAGACGTTATCTTCTAAAAGCTTTGTTTCATATGCTCTGATTCTTAAATTTCTCCTATCTCAGCTGTCTCCAAAGGGACAATAACTGGTGTTCATGATGATATGACTTGGGATAAAATGAAACCTTGAAGTGATACATTGTCTGAGGTTATAGTTTTAATTTTGGAAATTCAGAAACCCAATTTATGAAAATCTATATCTGTAACTCTGAATTAACCCATATGTTAAAAACTCCCAAAGAACCCAAATATTTGTCAATGTGGGGAAGAAAAAAATCCCCTGATTTTGTAAGTGTTTTTACTTTCTGAAAGGGGATTCCATATCTCTTACTCATTTGCGTCTCATCACAGTTCTGGGAGATGAGTAGAAGAGGTGGTGGCACTGTATTTCTGTTTTACAGGTTTGAAAGCAAAGGTTAGCCAGGCATGGTGGCTCACACCCGTAATCCCAGCACTTTGGGAGGCTGAGGCGGGAGGATCACAAGGTCAGGAGATCCAGATCATCCTGGCTAACACAGTGAAACCCCATCTCTACTAAAAATACAAAAATTAGCCAGGTGTGGTGGCGGGTGCCTGTAGTCCCAGCTACTCGGGAGGCTGAGGTAGGAGAATGGTGTGAACCTGGGAGGCAGAGCTTGCAGTGAGCTGAGATGGTGCCACTACACTCCAGCCTGGGTGACAGAGGGAGACTTCGTCTCAAAAAAAAAGAAAGCAAAGGTTGTATGAGTGTCCAGGGTCATATAGCTGGTTAGTGCTACAAGTCAGGTAGGATCCATTCCACTGATGACTGACTAGTCTGCTACTTTTGCCCCTAACAGTGGTAATAATAGTAAGAAGGTTCAATTTATTGAATAACTGAAATTTGTACTTAAGATTTGTACGTTTCTTAAGTAAATTTTTTTTTTTTTGAGACAGAGTCTCCCTCTGTCACCTAGGCTGGAGTGCGGTGGCAAGATCTTGGGCCACAACAACCTCCGCCTCCTGACTCAAGTGTCTCTCCTGTCTCAGCCTCCCAAGTAGCTGGGGTTACAGGCGCAGGCCACCATGTCCAGCTAATTTTTGTATTTTTAGTACAGACAAGGTTTCACCATGTTGGCCAGGCTGGTCTTGAACTCCTGAGCTCAGGTGATCCAACCGCCTCGCCTTGGCCTCCCAAAGTGCTGGGATTACAGACGTGAGCCACCACGCCAGGCCCTTAATTTTAAAATTATTTTATTTATTTTTTGAGACAGAGTCTCACTCTGTCACCCAGGCTGGAGTGCAGTGGCATGATCTCAGCTCACTGCAACCTCTGCCTCCCAGGTTCAAAGGATTTTCCTGCCTCAGCCTACTGAGTAGCTGGGACTACAGGCACCTGCCACCATGCCCAACTTTATTTTATTTTATTTTATTTTATTTTATTTTATTTTATTTTATTTTATTTTATTTTATTTTATTTTATTTTAGTAGAGACGGGGTTTCACTATGTTGGCCAGGCTGGTCTCAAACTCCTGACCTCAGGTGATCCACCCTCCTTGGTCTCCCAAAGTGCTAAGATCACAGGCGTGAGCCACCGAGCCTGGCCTTTTTAATTTTTTTTTGTTTTGAGACGAGGACTCACTCTTTCACCTAGGATGGAGTACAGTGGTGCAATCAAGGATCACTGCAACCTCAACCTCCCTGGGCTTAGTAAACCTCTAACCTCAGCATCCTGAGTATCTGGGACTGCAGGCATGTGCCATTATGCCAGGCTAATTTTTTTCTTTTTTTTCTTTTTTTTTTTTTTGAGATGGAGTCTCGCACTGTCACCAGGCTGGAGTGCAGTGGTGCCATCTTGGCTCACTGCAACCTCCACCTCCCGGGTTCAAGCAACTCTCCTGCCTCAGCCTCCTGAGTAGCTGGGATTACAGGTGCCTGCCACCACGCCCGGCTAATTTTTTTGGATTTTTAGTAGAGATGGGGTGACTATGTTGACTAAACTGGTCTCAAACTCCTGACCTCGTGATCTGCCCGCCTTGGCCTCCCAAAGTGTTGGGATTACAGGCGTGAGCCACCGAGCCCGGCAGATAATTTTTATATTTTTAGTAGAGATGGTGTTTTTCCACATTGTCTAGTCTGGTCAGAAACTCTTAAGTTTAAGTGCTCCTCCTGCCTCAGCATCCAAAGTGCTGGCATTAGAGGCCACCGCGTCCAGCCTGTATTTTTCTTTGTAGTTTGTAATTATTAAGATTTCCAGGCCGGGTGCAATGGCTCACACCTGGAAACCCAGCACTTTGAGAGGCGGAAGCAGGAGGATCACCTGAGTTCTAGAGTTCGAGACCAGCCTGACCAACATGGAGAAACCCCGTCTCTACTAAAAATACAAAATTAGCCGGGCATGGTGGCGCATGCCTGTAATCCCAGCTACTCAGAGCAGGCTGAAGCAGGAGAATCTCTTGAACCCAGGGGATAGAGGCTGCAGTGAGCCGAGATCGCACCATTGCACTCCAGCCTGGGCAACAAGAGCGAAACTCCGTCTCAAAAAGAAAAAAAAGATTTCTTCCTCATTTTTTAAATTTAGCTTTTAATTACAGAAATATTTCTCTTTTTTTTTCCACTCTGTCGCCCAGGCTGGAGTGCAGTGGCATGATCTCAGCTCATTGCAACCTCCACTTCCCAGGCTCAAGTGATCCTCCCATCTCAGCCTTCCTAGTAGCTGGGACTACAAGCTCCAACACATGCCCAGTTTGTTTTGTTTATTTTTGAGGAGATAGGGTTTTGCAATGTTGCTCAGGCTGGTCTCAAACACCTGGGCTCAAGGGATCTGCCTGCCTAGGCCTGCCAACATGCTGGGATTAGAGGTGTGAGACACCATGCCCACGTAATTATGGAAAATTTTTAACATATCAATAATAAGCATATATGAGTATGGGGAGCCCTCGTATGCCATCTCTCAAGTTCAACAATTAACAATATTTTGCCATTCTCGTTTCATCTATCCTCTCACTTTTTGTTTTCTGGAGTATTTTAAAATAAATCGGGGACATCACTTTATTCTTCCTGTAAATACTTCATTATGTATGTCTAATAGATAAGGAACTTTTGTTCTCTCTGTCTAAAACACAAACATGGCTGGGTGTGGTGGCTCACCACTTTAATCCTAGCACTTTGGGAGGCTAAGGCTGGTGGATCACCTGAGGTCAGGAGTTCGAGACCAGCCTGGCCAACATGTTGAAATCATGTCTCCACTAAAAATACAAAAAATTAGCCGGCATGGTGGCGGGTGCCTGTAATCCCAGCTACTTGAGAGGCTGAGACAGGAGAATCACTTGAACCCAGGAGGCATGGGTTACAGTGAGCCAAGATAGCACCATTGCACTCCAGGCTGGGCGACAAGAGCAAAACTCCACCTCAAAAAGAAAATAAAAAATAAAACACAAACATAATACCTTTTAACCCCTACGAAAATCAGCAAAATGCTTTCACGTCATTAATATGCTGTCCATATTCAGTTTTTCCATGATTGTCATTTCATAGTTAGTTCATTCAAATCAGAATCTATACATGGTTCATAGACCGTTTTTGGTTGATGTGTCTTTTTTAATCTGCCTCCCATCTGCCCTCACCACCCCACCATTTATTTGTGGAAGGAACCAGTTTGCTTGTCCTGTAGAATTCCCCTGGACTTCCCCCAGCTGCATCCTCATGGACCTAAAATATTATGTTTCTATATCACGAATTACATGTAGTTCATTCATACAAATTAAATATACTGGAACACTTTATGAACACTATTACAAATATCAAACACTTCCACACTCAGCAAATATTTATTGAGCATCTATTCTGTACAAACTTCCCTTTCTGATCTCTGGGTTAATGTGTAACGTCTCTTGCACTAGAAGCTTTGGTCGGATCTTTGCTTTCTCATTTCTTCTATGTCTATATCATAGATCCGGCCATAGATCCTACCTAAAAAACTCAGACTCACCACTTACTCTTAGGTAGTTTCTAGCTACTTAGACAGTTTCTACCATCAGTACTCTAAGACCTCAACTCAGTGTGAATCCCCACAGTGGACTTCAGGCTGGATTGTCAGCTTCATGTAAACTTGATGGTACTTTATCTGTTTACCAAATGGTGAAACAAGGATATCCCAGGTACCTAGCACATTCTCCTATACACGGCAGATACTCAGTAAATATTTGTTAAATAAGTATATACAGGGCTGGACGCAGTGGCTCACACCTGTAATCACAGCACTTTGGGAGGCCAAGGTGGGTGGATCATGAGGTCAGGAGATCAAGACCATCCTGGCTAACACCGTGAAACCCTGTCTCTACTAAAAATAAAAAAAATTAGCCGGGTGTGGTGGCGGGCGCCTGTAGTCCCAGCTACTTGGGAGGCTGAAGCAAGAGAATGGCGTGAACCTGGGAGGCGGAGCTTGCAGTGAGCCGAGATTGCGCCACTGCACTCCAGCCTGGGCGACAGAGCGAGACTCTGTATATGTATATATATATATACACACACACACACACATACATATATATATCATGGCTAAAATAAAGTGCTTGAGGGTGAGGCTAGGAGGGAGGTGGAGGATTTGACTTGGGAAGGTTTAAGATGAAAGGAATAGTTTAGGAATTAGATAACAGCCATTGTTATTCTGAAAGAAATCTGGATGCTCTGCCTGTGGGCAAAAAGGAGATAACCCACTAAAGAAGCCAAAGGGGAAGAAAGAGAAAAGAGAGATCAGGGATTTTCTCTCTTTTGGATAGTTTATTATGTTTTGTTTATCATTACCCTTGCTAGTCTTGGAGTCTTTCCCTTTCTATGGGTTTTCATTGTCAGGATATTTAGGAAAGATGTTTAAGAACTTCCTCATTCCAACCCCAACTCTTTGAATTTTTCCTTCAAATGCAAATAAAAGCACTTACCATTTGGATATACTGTAATTAAAAAGAGGAAAGGGCAGTTTCTTGAACCTAAAACAACTTCTTTTTTTTCTGTGTGTGGGCTCAGAGTCATTTAAAGGCTAAAAGAAGATCTGTTGAGAGCTGGGTGGGTAATGGAAGGTACTGATGATGGTGGTGGAGGGGATCCTGAATTCAGTCATAGAAAATAGCTGAAGCTGGATCAAATAATAAGACATCAAATCCCACTCGATTAGACATTAGGCAACTGTTTATGGTAAAATGTTAAGTACTTAATATTTTATTTCCAAGGCAGGTCATCTTGCATCTTACCCCAAAGCTATTTGTTCTTAGAACAAATGTGCATATGCTTATTAGGTTTAACAATCCACTGCTCACAGTTAGTAAAGGGGTCAGGCTAAGCCTGACTCCCTTGAATGAATAAGCCTCATTTGCACTTGTGATGACAAAAACCGTAGTTCTCAAACCAAAAGGAGGAATGAGGGCCAGAGGGATAATAAGTGAAAAGGCTGACTCAGTCCTCTTTTTTTTTCTTTTTTCTCTTTTTTTTTTTTTGAGACTGGGTCTTGTTCTGTAGCCCAGGCTGGAGTGCAGTGGTGAGGTCATAGCTCGCTGCAGCCTCAATCTCTCTGGCTCTAGTGATCCTCCTGCTTCAGCCTCTTGGGTAGGTGGAACTGTTGCTGGACGCCAAGAGTGGGTTCTTGGATCTCACGCAAGAAAGAACTCAGGGGAGCCCATAGAGGAAAGTGAAAGCAAGTTTATTAAGAAAGTAGAGGAATAAAAGAGTAGCTCCTCTGTAGACAGAGCAGCCCTGAGGGTTGACCATTTTTATGGTTATTTCTTGATTATATGCTAAACAACAGGTGGATTATTCTTGCTTTATTTATTTATTTATTTATTTTTTCTTGAGAGGAGGTCTCGTTCTGTTGCCCAGACTGGAGTGCAGTGGCGCGATCTCGGCTCACTGCAAGCTCTGCCTCCCGGGTTCACACCATTCTCCTGCCTCAGCCTCCCGAGTAGCTGGGACTACAGGCGCCCGCCACCACGCTCGGCTAATTTTTTTTTTGTATTTTTAGTGGAGACGGGGTTTCACCAAGTTAGCCAGAATGGTCTCGATCTCCTGACTTCGTGATCCGCCCGCCTCAGCCTCCCAAAGTGCTGGGATTACAGGTGTGAGCCACCGCTCCCGGCCGCCTCCCCTGTTTGGATCATATAGGGTAACTTCCTGACATTGTCCACGGCATTTGTAGACTGTCATGGCGATGGTGGGAGTGTAGCAGTGGGGACGACCAGAGGTCACTCTCATGGCCATCTCGGTTTTAGTGGGTTCTAGGAGGCTTCTTTACTGCAAACTATTTTATCAGCAGAGTTTTTATGACCTGTATCCTGTGTCGACCTCCTACCTCATGTTGTAATAAAGAATGCTTTGACCTCCTAGGAATGCAGCCCAGCAGGTCTCAGCCTTATTTTACCCAGCCCCTACTCAAGATGGAGTTGCTCGGGTTCAAATGCCTCTGACAGAACTAAAGGCATGCACCACCATGCCCCACTAATTTTTGTGTATTTCATAGAGATGGGGTCTTACTATTTTGCCCAGGCTGGTCTTGAACTCCTGGCCTCAAGCAATCCTACTGCCTTGGCCTCCCAAAGTGCTGGGAATACAGGCAGGAGCCACCGCACCTAACCTAATCCTTTTTTTTTTTTTTTTTTTTCTCATGTGTGTTATTTTCCTGCAGTTCTGTGAGTGTGAAATATTTCCCCTCATGTTTAGGAGTAATCCAGACAGTTCCAGAAGCTGGCCTACCTTCTTTACCCACCTCTCTATAGATGTGGCTTTTGTTGATTATCTGAGTGGATAAACTTCCAGAAAGTGAAATAACTTAGTGGAAAATTAGTGGACTTTTAGCAATTCTGCTGACTTTCATTTGCTCAGAGGGAATTTGATTCATTTTCCTAAATCAGTACTAACTTTGAATTCTTTCTCTTTTTTCTCTTAGGAATAAAAAAGTTGGTTTTTGTGGGCCAAGAGCTGAATCACTGGTTTAGTAGGAGTTGCACGAGGCAGTTGACTAACTGGGCCTCATTTCCTCTGCTCTTCCAACCACATTGTGAGGGCTCTTCTGTGGGGGTACCAGGTGGAAATTCTGGGGTGAAGGATCTGTTCAAGCTGATGAAATGCTTCGTCATTGCTGTCATCATTGGCTAGGCTGAAGACACATCCGAAGGCATGACTGTAATTCCTCCTCCTCTGGCTATTATTAATTATGATTCATTTCATGAAAGAGGGAATAAAAGCCTCTGCAGATCCAAAGCACATCTAAACTGGAAGGATTTCAGATTTGAGCATGTGAGGACTTTCCCTTATACGAGGGGAAATACGTATGTTCTCTCAGGGGATGGCGTGAACCCGGGAGGCAGAGCTTGCAGTGAGCTGGGATGGCGCCGCTGCACTCCAGCCTGGGCGACAGAACGAGACTCCGTATGAGAAAAAAAAAAAGTTATGTTCTCTCAGGGGAAAGAGATCTGGCTTCAGCTAAGGAGAGATAGCCAGGTTGGCCTACTACATGGAGAAGGTCTTATTCATAATAATCAAAAAAAAAATCCACTCGCCATGCACGCTGTTTCATAGCTGTAATCCCAGCACTTTGTGAGGCTGAGGCGGGCGGATCACCTGAGGTCAGGAGTTCAAGACCAGCCTGACCAACATGGCGAAATGCCATCTCTACTAAAAATACAAAAATCAGACGGGTGTGGTCATGGGCACCTGTAATTCCAACTACTCGAGAGGCTGAGGCAAGAGAATTGCTTGAACCTGGGATGCGGAGGTTGCAGTGAGCTGAGATCGTGCCATTGCACTCCAGCCTGGGAGACAGAGCAAGACGCCGGATCAAAAATAAATAAATAAATAAATCCACTCTTTTCTGACTCTCTATTGACAATCTGGATTGATTTAATAGTCTACAGTGAAAATGAAGACAAACCTACCCTAACCTATCCTGCAATTATTTGGTGATTATTCACCCTTGCTAATGGATAACTTTCAGGACTGCATAGCTGGGAGGAGTCTTACAGGACAAGTCACCCATCTCCTCAGTTAAAAGAGAAGGGGCAGGCCGGGAGCGATGGCTCACACCTGTAATCCCAGAACATTGGGAAGCCAAGGGGGGTGGATCACTTGAGGTCAGGAGTTCGTGACCAGCCTGACCAACATCGTGAAACCCCATTTCTACTAAAAATACAAATAAATTATCCAAACATGGTGGTGTGCGTCTGTAATCCGAGCTACTCAGGAGGGTGAGGCAGGAGAATCGCTTAAGCCCAGGAGGTGGAGGTTGCACTCAGCCGAGATGGCGCCACCGCACTCCAGCCTGGGTGACAGAGTGAAACTCCTCCATCTCAAAAAAAAAAAAAAGAGAAGAGACAAAAACAAGGCTGTAAGGTTTACAGGGGACAGCTCAAGGACACTGCTACTTGCCTACTTGATCTCAAAATTGAGGCTAGAGCTCAGACCTTTTAGCTCTTAACCTTGTGTTCTTTTTACTGCAAGAGGCCATGAGCTGGGTGTGGGCTCTGGAGAGTTCAAGCAACACCCTGGAGCTCAGTAAAGAGGTGTGCAACCTGGCACATGGTTAAGATGTTACATGAGGGCAGCCTTTTGGGAATCAGATGACCTGGGTTCAAATGCGGATTTTGCCATTTCTCTTTTTTTTTTTTTTTTTGAGACGAAGTTTTGTTCTTGTCACCTATGTCAAAGTGCAATGGCATGATCTCAGATCACTGCAACCCCCGCCTCCTGGGTTCAAGTGATTCTCCGGCCTCAGCCTCCCTAGTAGCTGGGATTACAGGCATGCACCACCACACCTGGCTAATTTTTGTATTTTTAGTAGAGACAGGGTTTTGACATGTTGGCTAGGCTGGTCTTGAACCCCTGACCACAGGTGATATGCCCGCCTTGGCCTCCCAAATTGCTAGGATTACAGGCCTGAGCCACCCTGCCCGGCCAAGTTCTTAATAAGGTTCTTCTTTCCCTTAGCCCACCTCAGGCCACCTTCAAATGGCTGGGAACCCAAACCTGGGACAAAGCTGGTTACTGAAACTGCTTTTGCAAAATTATGACTGAGACGGTGAAAGAGCTCTAACTTAATGGATTCCATCTTGCTTCTAACCTCAAAGCTGTCCTTGTTCATTCCTCGGTGTAGGCTGAACTAACTTTGGGAGAAATATATAGTTTATAGTTTAAACAAAGATGCTAACAGCCCTTTCCCAAAGCTGACCTCCTTCTTGCCTGGGGACTAGATTGCCTTTGTAGGACCAACATGAGACATAAGATTAGAAATTATGGTTTAGGAGTCATGTAGCTGAAGGCTATAAGATCCTGACCCTCCCTAAACTGCTCTTAAGATCAGTGCTTGAGGCCGGGCACGGTGGTTCACGCCTGTAATCTCAGCACTTTGGGAGGCTGAAGCGGGCGGATCACGAGGTCAGGAGATCAAGAACATCCTGGCTAACATGGTGAAACCCCGTCTCTACTAAGAATTCAAAAAAAATTAGCCGGGCGTAGTGGCGGGCGCCTGTAGTCCCAGCTACTCGGGAGGCTGAGGCAGGAGAATGGCGTGAACCCGGGAGGCGGAGGTTGCAGTGAGCCGAGATCGCGCCGCTGCACTGCAGCTTGGGCAACAGAGCGAGACTCCACCTCAAGAAAAAAAAAAAAAATCAGTGCTTGAGATATTTTGCAGACCCTGCACTTGATGGGTCAGCTGGCCCTACCCAGATCAATAAACTGGCTCATCTGATCTTGTGGCCCCCACCCAGGAACTGACTGAGTACAAGAAGACACCCGGGACTCCCTTCGATTTCATCTCTGACCAATCAGCACTCTTGGCTCACTGGCTTCCCTCTACCCACCAAGTTATCCTTAAACTCTGCTCCCCAATTCAGGGAGACTGATTTGAGTAATAATAAAACTCCAGCCAGGCATGGTGGCTCACGCCTGTAATCCCAGCACTTCGGGAGGCTGAGGCGGGCAAATCACGAGGTCAGGAGATCCAGACCATCCTGGCTAACAGGGTGAAATCCCGTCTCTACTAATAATACAAAAAAATTAACCGGACGTGGTGGTGGGCGCCTATTAATCTCAGCTACTCGAGAGGCTGAGCAGCAGAATTGCTTGAACCCGGGAGGCGGAGGTTGCAGTGAGCCGAGATGGCGCCACTGCACTCCAGCCTGAGTGATAGAGCGAGACTCTGTCTCAAAAATAAAATAAAATAAAATAAAATAAAACTCCAGTCTCCTGCACAGCTGGCTCGGTGTGAATTACTCTTTTTCTTTTCTTTTCTTTTCTTTTTTTTTTGAGACAGAGTTTCACTGTTGTTGCCCAGGCTGGAGTGCAGTGGCATGATCTCAGCTCACTGCAACCTCCGCTTCCGAGGTTCAAGTGATTCTCCTGCCTCAGCCTCCCGAGTAGCTGGGATTACAGACATGTGCCACCACGCCTGGCTAATTTTGTATTTTTTTTAGTAGAGACGGAGTTTCTCCATGTCGGTCAGGCTGGTCTCAAACTCCTGACCTCAGGTGATCCGCCCGCCTCGGCCTCCCAATGTGCTGGGATCACAGGCGTGAGCCACGGTGACCGGCGTGAATTACTCTTTTTCTACTGCAGTTCCCCTGTCTTGTTGAATCAGCTCTGTCTAGACAGTAGGCAAGGTGAACCCCTTACCTAGTTACATTACTGCTCTCCTCTCCCTGACCCCTTCTCATTTCTCTTTTCTTCTGGTCCTTTCTCTTCCTTCTCTCTCCTCCTCCTCCTTCTCTCCCTTTTCTGCCTTTTCTTTCTCCTTTCTTTTGTTCTCCCATCTTCTTCTTCTTCTTCAATTGCTACCATTAATCCAGTACTGGGGATTCTAGGAAATGCTCCAATGTCTTTTTTTTCCTAATGTTTGTTAAAAATAAATTTTGCGGCTGGGTGTGGTGGCTCACAGCTGTAATCCCAGCACTTTGGGAGGCCAAGGCATGTGGATCACCTGAGGTCAGGAGTTCAAGACCAGCCTGACCAACATGGAGAAACCCTGTCTCTACTAAAGAAAAAATACAAAATTAGCCGGCCGTGATAGCGCATGCCTGTAATCCCAGCTACTTGGGAGGCTGAGGCAGAAGAATCGCTTGAACCCGGGAGGCGGAGGTTGCGGTGAGCCAAGATTGTGCCATTGCACTCTAGCCTGGGCAACAAGAGGGAAACTCTGTCTCAAAATAAATAAATAAATAAAAATAAATAAATAAATAAATTTTGTTGGCCAAGCATGGTGGCTCATTCCTGTAATCCCAGAGCTTTAGAAAGTGGAGGCAAGAGGACTGACTGGGGCCATGAGTTCGAGACCATCCTGGGCAACATATTAAGATCCCATTCCTACAAATTTTTTTTTTTTTTTAATTAGCCAGCAGTGGTGGTGGTGCTGCATGTCTATAGTGCCATTTACTCAAGAGGTTGAGTTGGGAGGATCACTTGAGCCCAGGAGGTCAAGGCTGCAGTGAGCTGTGTTTATGCTACTGCACTGCAGCCTGGGCAACAGAGCCAGTCCCTGTATCAAAAAAGAAAAACAAAGCCACCAAGTCTGTGGTACCTTGTTATGGCAGCCCTAGCCAACTAATAGAGTTGCCTTGTCAATTTAACCTTGACCAGTGGCAAAAAGGGCCTAATGCTGAGTTATTTTTCTTGTAATGGGGATAGCCTGGGAGGTCAAGGCTGCAGTGAGATGAGATCTTGCTACTGCACTCCAGCCTAGGCAACAGAGCAAGAACCTATCTCCAAACAAAAAAAAACAAAACAGAACAAAACAAAACCTCCCTATGGGGCTGATGGCCTCTAGTTGTCCCCTCTAGGGTCCCCCTCAGCTTGAGGTTATGCTTTACAGGTCACCACCTATGAATGGCTGAGCAAGGAGGTGTGTCTACAAGGGCTGGGCAGAATGTTTGTGCCCAGTAAAAATTCCTCTAGTAGGCATCCCTTGCTCCAGGGCTCCCTTGGGTTGGTATAGATTCTGTCATGTCTTCATCTTGGTCTGAAAGCTCCCCCTGTTCAATCCTTTATAACGAAACTGTGATAGAGATTTTATTATGCCTATTTAGTGCTGAAGACACTAAGACTCAGAAAAGTTAAGAAATTTGCCTGAGGTCACCCAGATACTAAGACATGGAGCTAGGATTTGAACCACAGCCTGGCTCCAGTGTTTGTGCCCTCTCGGCTGCTGTGCTCAGTGTGCACTACAGGGTAAGGCACAATGGCCCTGTTCCCCAACAAGCCAGTGGCATCTTCATCAATACTCTAATTTTTTTTTTTTTTTTTGAGAAGGAGTCTCACTCTGTCGCCCAGGCTGGAGTGCAGTGGCATGATCTCGGCTCGTTGCAACCTCCGCACCCTGGGTTCAAGCAATTCTCCTGCCTCAGCCTCCCGAGTAGCTGGGATTACACGTGCCTGACAAAGTGCTCGGCTAATTTTTTTATGTTTAGTAGAGACAGGGTTGCACCATCTTGGCCAGGCTAGTCTTAAACTCCTGACCTCGTGATCCACCCGCCTTGGCCTCCCAAAGCACTGGGATTACAGGTGTGAGCCGCCGCACCCGGCCCATCAATACTCTAATTCTATCAGAGTCAGAAGATCATTCAGTATGGTGTGCAGGATAGAGAAACTAGAATTCTGCCGTGCTTTTTTTTTTTTGAGGCGGAGTTTCGCTGTTTTTGCCCAGGCTGGAGTGCAATGGCTAGATCTCGGCTGACTGCAACCTCTGCCTCTCGAGTTCAAGCGTGATTCTCCTGCTCAGCCTCCTGAGTAGCTGGTATTACAGGCATGTGACACCACACCCGTCTAATTTTGTATACTTAGTAGAGACGGGGTTTCACCATGTTGGCCAGGCTGGTCTTGAACTCCTGACCTCAGGTGATCCACCTGCCTCAGCCGCCCAAAGTGCTGGGATTACAGGTGAGTGCCACTGCGCCTGGACTAGAATTCCTTCTTTCATCCTACAAACACCTCTCTAATCTCCTACTCTGATTGACCCCTTTCCCTGGTTTTAGACAAAGAGCTAACTTGAATAAAAGAATCAGAATAATTATTATAAAGTAGTAATAATATAAACTTAGCTCGCACATCATACGAGAGCGTTCATGATAACTACCTTTTCATCTGCACGCATGCACACATTTTCCTGCTTAGTATTTGTTCTTACATCTGCCTTGCAAAGAACTGTCTCCCCTTGTGAGTGTTCTTGTGGGTCTGTCCTCCTGCTGACCCTGAATTTCAAGGAGGAGGCAGATGCTCAGCTGCTGCTCAGCCCTCTGGCTATACTTTGAGCCTCAGAGAGACAAGCAGGTACATGATTTTCTGCCGCATTACAAATAGGGAAACATTAAGGAGTAGCTTGAGTTGTGCGTGTTATGCAGCATGGCTATATGGGCTTGATTGTCTTCCCGTGGTTTGGCTCAAAGGAAATTACAAATGTTATTAAACATTTGCTGTATTTGTCTCATGGGACTTTCATTTAGACCCTTGATATATAAATGCTAGTTCTGGCCTGCAAGAATGGTGGTACCATTTATTAATGATTTACTATGTGCCAGGCACCATGATACGTACTTTGCAGTCATCTATGCTTTCAACAGCTTTCGAGGTAGGCAGGATTGTCTTATTTCACTTAGGAGCAGATGGGAACAGTGGTTAAGCAACTGGCTTAAGTTCACACAACTAGTTAGTGGCAGAATTAGGATTCAAACTTAACTCTTTCTGGCTCCAAAGCCTGTTAAATGTGTCTTGCCACATAGCTTTGGGAAGAAATGGGGTTATGACACTCTGAACTTTAATGTTTTCAGATAGATATTAAGCTATTTATTAACTGCTGCATCCTAACAATTGAGGAGATAGACATCCTCCATCCCAAAACATTCTTCCCTTTTTACTGCCCTTTGTACTCCAACTGCCTCAGATAAAATTAGTCTCCACTTGGCCAGGAGTGATGGCTCACGCCTGTAATCCCAGCACTTTGGGAGGCCGAGGTGGGTGGATCACGAGGTCAGAAGATCAAGACCATCCTGGCTAACACGGTGAAACCCCATCTCTACTAAAAATACAAAAAATTAGCCGGGCACGGTGGCGGGCGCCTGTAGTCCCAGCTACTCAGGAGGCTGAGGCAGGAGAATGGCGTGAAGGCGGGAATGCAGGAGAATGGCGGGAGGCGGAGCTTGCAGTGAGCCGAGATCGCGCCACTGCACTCCAGCCTGGGTGCAAGACTCTGTCTCAAAAAACAAAAAAAAGTTAGTCTCCACTTCTGCACATCCTATTCTCTCCTTGGCATACTTCACTTCACTTGGGCTCCCATGACCACCATGTCACAGAAATGAGCACAAATCAATGACAATGCTCTTGTCATTGTCACCGATGACCTCCATGTTGTGAAATCTGTTGTACTCCCCCACTACCTTCATCTCAGGCTTTTAGGAATATTTGATGCCGTTCATCTGTCCCTCCTCTTCTGTTTTTTCTTTTTTTTTTTTTTTGTTTGAGACGGAATTTCCCTTTCGTTCCCCGGGCTGGATTGCAATGGCGTGATCTTGGCTCACTGCAACCTCCACCTCCCGGGTTCAAGTATTTCTCCTACCTCAGCCTCCTAAGTAGCTGGGATTACAGGTGTGCACCACCATGCCTAGTATATTATTGCATTTTTAGTAGAGACAGGATTTCACCATGTTGGTTGGCCAGGCTGGTCTGGAACTCTTGACCTTGAGTGATATGCCTACCTCAGCCTCCCAAAAGTGCTAGGAATCCCTCCTTTTCTTTTTTTAAATTTTTATTTATTTATTTTTCTCAGAAATGGGGGTCTGGCTATGTTCGCAGGCTGGTCTTGAACTCCTGGGCGCAAGTGATCCTCCTGCGTCGGCCTCCCAAAGTGCTGGGATCACCACACTTGGCCATCTCCCTCCTTTTTAAAAGAATCTCCTCTGGTTTGGGAGCATCACACACTCTCTTTTTTCCCTTTTCCTTCTCTGGCCACTCCTCAGTCTCCCTCATGCTGGTGGCACATATTATCAGCTGTTTATGCAATAGCCATTCCCTCTGTCTTCCCTAGAAATAAAACCCCCTTGTGATTCAGGGCAGCAAAGTCCTATGATACTTCTTTTTCTGGACTCACTTGGAGTTGGGGTGCATATATGTCATAGTTCTGGCCCATCAAGAAGTCGGTTGAATGCAGGCTTCTAAGAAAGCTTTTCTTTTCTGGATAAAATGGGGCTGATGGTCACATGGATTGCTTCAGTCCAGAAATTTGAAACCAGCCTGGGCAATATGACAAAACCCCTTCTCTACAAAAAAATATTAGCCTGGCATGGTGGTGCATACCTGCAGTCTCAGTCACCCAGGAGGCTGAGGTGGGAGGATTGCTTGAGACAGGAAGGTTGAGGCTGCAGTCAGTTGAGATTGTGCCACCGCACAAGAGCCCGAGAAACAGAGTCAGGACCTATCTCAAAAACAAAAACAAAAAACAAAAAACAAAGTGGTTGAGGGCAGGGATGACTGGCCCCATGCCCCTTCTCCTTCTTCTGAATTGTGCTCAGGGTACAACTGTCAGAGGCATTTGAACCAGAGCAACTCCATCTTGAATAGGAGCTGGGTAAAATGAGGCTGAGACCTACTGGGCTGCATTCCCAGAAAGTTAAGGCATTCTAAGTCACAGGATGAGATAGGAGGTTGGCACAAGACACAGGTCATGAAGACCTTGCTGATAAAACAGTTGCAGTAAAGAAGCCGGCTCTAACCCTCCAAAAACCAAGATGGCCACTAGAGTGACCTCTGGTCCTCCTCACTGCTACAGTCCCACCAGCGCCATGACAGTTTACAGATGCCAGGGCAAAGTCAGGAAGTTACCCTACGTGGTCTAAAAAGGGGAGGCATGAATAATCCACCCTTTGTTTACCATATCATCAATAAATAACCATAAAAATGAGTAACCAGCAGCCCTTGAGGCTGCTCTGACTATGGAGTAGACATTCTTTTATTCCTCTACTTTCTTTTTTTTTTTTTTTGAGACAGAGTTTTCCCTCTTGTTGCCCAGGCTGGAGGGCAGTGGTGTGATCTCGGCTCACGGCAACCTCTGCCTCCCAGGTTCAAGTGATTCCCCTACCTCAGCCTCCCAAGTAGCTGGGATTACAGGCATGCGCCACCATGCCCGGCTAATTTTTGTATTTTTAGTAGAGACGGGGTTTCTCCATGTTGGTCAGGCTGGTCTCGAACTTGCAACCTCAGGTGATCCACCTGCCTCAGCCTCCCAAAGTGCTGGGATTACAGGCATAAGCCACTGTGCCCGGCCTCCTCTACTTTCTTAACAAACTTACTTTCACTTTACACTATGAACTTTCCTTGAATTCTTTCTTGTGCGAGATCCAAAAACCCTCTCTTGGGGTCTGGATCGAGACCCCTTTCTTGTAACACAGCTAGTGTACCATGTTGTGACCATGAAGACACAAGTATAAGGATCAAGGCCTTCAGGGAAAGATGACAGAAGAGAAAGTTAAAAGACTCTGGGTTCCCCAAAGTATAATTGATCACCTGTACCACCAGCCTTGGGCTGCTCAGCTCCAGACTTCTTGTTATGTGAAAAGAACACACCCCTGCCGGGTGCAGTGGCTCATGCCTGTAATCCCAACACTTTGGGAAGCTGAGGAGGGCCGATCACAAGGTCAGGAGTTTGAGACCAGCCTGGTCAACATGGTGAAACCCCATCTCTACTAAAAATACAAAAACTTAGCCAGGCGTGGTGGTGCATACCTGTAGTCCTAGCTACTCAGGAGGCTGAGGCAGAAGAATTGCTTGAACCCGGGAGGTGGAGGTTGCAGTGAGTCGAGATTGTGCCACTGCACTCCAGCCTGGGTGACAGAATAAGACTCCATCTTAGAAAAGAAAAAAAAAAAAAAAAAAGAACACACCCCTGTCTTTTTAAAATACTTTTCTTTTTTTTTTTTGAGACAGGGTCGCACTCTGTCACTCAGGCTGGAGTGCAGTGGCGCCATCACGGCTCACTGCAATCTTGACCTCTCTGGCCCAAGCGATCCTCAACCAAATTGCTTTTATTCACAAATTAATGGAATAATTAAAAGAATTATTGTCCTTTATATACGTCATCATACTGCAGTTTTAAAAGTACTTTGTTTTTTCTCCCCAAATTCAGTTAAGATTACTAAAATTTGTGAGTGGACATTTTTCCTATTTTTCAGTTACTAGGTTTGTCTCTTATTTAAGAAAATGCAGGTCAGGCACGGTGGCTCACGTCTGTAATCCCAGTACTTTGGGAGGCCGAGGCGGGCAGAGCATCTGAGGTCAGGAGTTTAAGACCAGCCTGACCAACATGGTGAAACCCTGACTCTACTGAAAAATACAAAAAAATTAGCCAGGTGTGGTGGTGGGAGCTTGTAATTTCAGCTACTTGGGTGGCTGAGGCAGGAGAATCGCTGGAACCCGGGAGGTGGGGGTTGCAGTGAACCGAGATTGCGCCATGGCACTCCAGCCTGGGTTACAGAGCAAGAGTCCATCTCAAAAAAATAAAAGAAAGAAAATGCAATATCCTCCTTAAGCCTAGAGACTGCCCCATTAGGGTTCTCTTTCATGCATGTACGTGTCTGTAAAGAGAATCATGCTTATGTTTCTGGGCATTTCTAATTGATTTACAACAAACTCAGTCTTAGAGAACATGCACCCAGATGGGGAACATCACAAATTAGTAAGGGGGTTCCACTATCTGTGATCATTATTACAAAGAAACAATTTCCTCTAATGTTTCTTGGAAAGTCATTGTTTACAGCAGGGAGATTTTATTACAAAATTCCCCACTTTTTTTGTCTCCACTCTATCAATAAGAGGAGCTAAAACATAAAAGATTAACTTACCCTAACTACTGACAAAAAAGCACCTAAAATCTCTTCTTCCCTAAAACCTATCATACTATCAATTTCTAGAATATGTTTACCATTCTGTGACTTCAAAAGCTACAGCAGTAAGAATATATAAAATGAGTACACAGTCTATGTGCCAAAAATTATTAAAATCCTCTTTTTAATTAAAATTAGGCCAGGCGCGGTGGCTCACGCCTATAATCCCAGCACCGCGGGAGGCTGAGGTGGGTGGATCACCTGAGGTCAAGCGTTCGAGACCAAACTGGCTAACATGGTGAAACCCCATCTCTACTAAAATACAAAAATTAGCCAGGCATGGTGGCTGGTGCCTGCAATCCCAGCTACTCGGGAGGCTGAGGCAGGCGAATCGCTTGAACCTGGGAGGCGGAGATTGCAGTGAACTGAGATCATGCCACTGCACTCCAGCCTGGGTGATAGAGCAAGACTCCGTCTCAAAGAAAAACAACAAAACACAATTAATTAATTAATTTTTTGAGACAGAGTTTTGCTCTTGTTGCCCAGGCTGGAGTGCAATGGCACAATCTCAGCTCACTGCACCCTCAGCCTCCCAGGTTCAAGCGATTCTCCTGCCTCAGCCTACTGAGTAGCTGGGATTACAGACACCCACCACCATGCCTGACTAATTTTTGTATTTTTAGTAGAGTTGGGATTTCACCATGTTGGTCAGGCTGGTCTTGAACTCCTGACCTCAGGTGATCCACCTGCCTCCCGAAGTGCTAGGATTACAGTCATGAGCCACCGCACTTGGCCTAATTGTAATTAGGTGAGCTGGGCTTGATGGCGGATGCCTGTACTCCCCTCTACTTCGGAAGCTGAGGCAGGAGAATTGCTCGAACCTGGGAGGCAGAGATTGCAGTGGGCCAAGATCACGCCACTGCACTCCAGCCTGGGTGATAGAGCAAGACTCCAGCTGAAAAAGAAAAAGAAAAAAGAAAAATTAGGCAGGCATGGTGGCGGGTACCTGTAATCCTAACCACTCACTCAGGAGGGCGAGGCTGGAGAAATGCTTGTACTCTAAAAGTGGAAGTTGTAGTGAGCTGAAATTATGCAATTGCACTCCAGCCTGGGTGACAAGAGTGAAACTCTGTCTCAAAAATTAAAAAAAAAAAGAAAGAAAGAAAGAAAGAAAATGTCAAAGGAATGCACAAAGAATAAGAATAAAAAACTAGTAATAATTATGTTTATACAAATGAGTGAGAAAAATAACTTTTTTTTTTCTTTTTTGAGACGGAGTCTCACTTTGTCACCCAGGCTGGAGTGCAGGGGCGTGATCTCGGCTCACAGCAACCTCTGCCTCCTGGGTTCACGCGATTCTCCTGCCTCAGCCTCCCGAGTAGCTGGGATTCTAGGTGTGTACCACCATGCCTGGCTAATTTTTGTATTTTTAGTAGAGACGGGGTTTCTCCAGGTTGACCACACTGGTCTTGAACTCCTGAGCTCAGATGATCCACTGGCCTCGGCCTCCCAAAGTGCTAGGATTACAGGTGTGAGCCACTGTGCTTGACCTCTTTTCTGAACTTTTCTATGAACCACTTCAACTCAGACTTCCTTTTATTTGTGTACATCAGCAGCTTGAGGGAGTCTCATAGCAAACACCTGGGGAAATAGTGGGGTACACTAGAACGTGCTGCTGCAGACATTGATCAAATGGATAAGGTTCCTGAGTACTATTGTGGTTCAGAGAGGGGCTGGAGTCCTAGCTTGTCCATTATCCAGCTGGCAAGTTACTCACCTCTGAGAGCCTTAGTTTCTTCATCTGAAAGATGGTGATCACAGCAGTACCTTCATTGCAGAGTGGTTTTATAGTAAGGAATAATGATAAAATAAGTTCTATTGTTCAGCACATAGTAAATACTTATTAAGACTGTTATTTTAATTATTCAATGAGAGTAATTGTAGTAGAAATTGAAGAAGCTAATTTCCTTTTTTTTTTTTTTTTTTTGTGAGACAGAGTCTTGCTCTGTCGCCCAGGCTGGACTGCAGTGGCGCAATCTCGGCTCACTGTAACCTCTGCCGCCCACGTTCAAACTATTCTCTTGCCTCAGCCTCCCAAGTAACTGGGATTACAGGCATGCGCCACCATGCCCGACTAATATTTGTATTTTTGGTACAGATGGGGTTTCACCACGTTGGCCCGGGCTGGTCTGGAACTCCTGACCTCAGGTGATCCTCCTGCCTCAGCCTCCCAATGTTCTGGGATTACAGGCGTGAGCCACTGTGCCCAGCCTAAGAGGCTAATTTCCATCTAGAAATTTATTATTTGTTTTTTCCTTTAATTTTTTTCCCGATTAAGCAATGCATATTCACTGAGAGAAAATTTGGGAAGTACATTATTTAAGTGTAAAGAAGCATCAAAGAAAATTTTCTAAAATCCCACTATATAGAGGCAACTGCAGTTAGCCATTTAGCATACTTTGTACCAGTTATTTTTCTATAAAAACTTTTTTTTTTTGGTAATTTGCATGATTAAGATTATACTGGTTATAGCCTTTTGAATTTTGCTTTTTTTGTTGTTGCTTAACATTATATCATAAACATTTTCCCATATCCTCAAAAAAAATCTTTGTTAGCATATTTTTAAATGAAATTGCTTGTTAGTCTACTATATTGCTATAGGGTGACCAACCATTTCCATTTGCCTCAGTTGGAGAGGGTTCTTGGGATAGAGAACTTTTATTGGAAAGTCCTGTACAAACTAGGATGAATTGGTCACTCTACTTTTATAAAACCTTATAATTGGATAATTAGGTTGTTTCTATTTTTTAACCTTATAAACAGCACTAATATGAATTTTTTTTAGCAATAATGGCCTTCCAAATTGTTTTATAATAACGATTCTCCTACAAGTTCTTGAGTGAAGAGACCATATCTTTTGGCCTAGATTTTTCTTTTTGGCCTAGATTTAACCCACAGGTCCTGAAGCTCTTATGTAGATGATCAATTAAATATGGTACTAGTCAACTGGCTAACTATTTAGTGTTGTTAAAGGTTAAATTATGTTCACCCCAAAACCATGTTGATGTCTTAACTCCTGGTGCCTGCCAATTGGACCTTATTTTAAAATAAAGTAATTGCAAATGTAGTTAAGGTATGTTCAGGCCAGGTGTCGTAGCTCCTGCCTGTAATTCTAGCACTTTGGGAGGCCGAGGCAGATGGATTGCCTGAGCTCAGGAGTTGGAGACCAGACTGGGCAACATGGTGAAACCCCATCTCTACTAAAAATACAAAAATTAGCCAGGCATGGTGGCACGCACAGGTAATCCCAGCTACTTGGGAGGCTGAGGCAGGAGAATCGCTTGAAACTAGGAGGCAGAGGCTGCAGTGAACTGAGATTGTGCCACTGCACTCAAGCCTGGGCGACAGAGAGAGACTCCCTGCCAAAAAACAAACAAACAAATAAATAAACAAAATAAATAAAAATAAAAAAATGCTCCTGTAGTCCCAGATACTCGGGGGGCTAAGACATGAGAATAGCTTGAACCTGGAGGCAGAGGCTGCAGTGAGCCGAGATTGTGCCACTGCCCTTCAGCCTGGGCGACAGAGCGAGACTCGGTCTCAAAAAAACACACACACACACACACAAACAAACAAACAAACAAAAATGCGTGGTGGTGCGTACCTGTACTCTCAGCTACTTGCAAGGCTGAGGCACAAGAATCGCTTGAACCTGGGAGGCAGAGGCTGCAGTGAGCCAAGATCACGCCACTGCATTCTAGCCTGGGCAACAGATCGAGACTCTGTCTCCAAAATAAAATAAAATAAAATAAAGCTATATTCAGATGATTTAGGGTGGACCTCCTAAATCTAATATGTATAGTGTCCTTGTAGGAAGAGGAGAAGAGACACGGAGACGACACAGAAATAAGAGGGCCACGTGAAGCCACAGACACAGAGAGCAACGAGGCCGTGTGATGGCAGAAGCAGAGGTTGGAGTAAGCAGCTGTAATACAGGGAAAATACAGGGAAAATCTGGAATTGCCAGCAACTTCCAGAAGCTAGGAGAGAGAGCGTGGCCCTGCTGGCACCTCAGTTTGGAACTTTTGGATCCCACAACTGTGGAGAATAAGTTTCTATTGTTTGAAGCCACCCAGTTTGTGGTAGTTTGTTGTGGCAGCCCTAGGAAAGGTGTCTTTGGTGAAAATGGAAGAGTCATGCCATAAACCCAGCGTCATGCATATGGCTGTGTGTACACAGAATGCTTCCCAATTAGTTTGTATTTTCCATTCCCTCTTTTGCTCCTAGCCTTTAAGACGTACTTCATTTCTGCCCTCATTCTGGAAGTGGCCTTCCTTGAAATGAGGACAAAAACTAATCAAATTCTCACCGGGCATGGTGGCTCATGCCTGTAATCCCAGCACTTCGGGAGGCCGAGGCGGGCGGATCACAAGGTCAGGAGTTCGAGACCATCCCGGCAAACATGGTGAAACCCCATCTCTACTAAAAATACAAGAAAATTAGCCGGGCGTAGCTGGTGCATGCCTGTAGTCCCAGCTACTCGGGAGGCTGAGGCAGGAGAATGGCATAAAACCCAGGAGGCAGAGGTTACAGTGAGCCGAGATCGTGCCACTGCACTCCAGCCTGGGAGACAGAGTGAGACTCCATCTCAAAAAAAAAAAAAAAAAACTAATCAAATTCTCTTATCAGACTTTTTAATATTCTAAAATGATGTATGACTTTTTTTTCATCTGGATGCTTCTTCACAGTGAGTAGGAAGACTCCTTAAATATTGCTAGTCATGTGCTTTGGTATTTCATGACTGGCCATAAATTGATGGGTCCTGGGGGTATTGGTCATATTCCAGAAGCTTTTCTCAAAGTAGTTGTGACAGACATATCTATCTAGATAAATTCTTTTATTTTATTTTGTGACATTTTATTTTATTTTTTTTGTAGAGGTGGGGTCTCCCTATGTTGTCCAGGCTGGGCTCTGACTCTTGGGCTCAAATGATCCTCTCATCTCGGCCTTCCAAGGTGCTGGGTTTATGCGTGAACTGCCATGCCCCCGACTTATCCAGGTCAATTCTATCAGCATCTTCTTGCTTTCTCTGAGAGCATTTGAAGTTCCTCTTGCCTTATCCTATATCCTCTTGGATATAGAAACTTATTTTTAAAAAGTAATATATTGGATCTGTCTTTAAGACTTTGGTGAAAACAGGCCGGGAGCAGTGGCTCACGCCTGTAATCCCAACACTTTGGGAGGCCGAGGTGGGCGGATCACCTGAGGTCAGGAGTTCAAGACCAGCCTGGCCAACATGGTGAAACCCCGTCTCTACTAAAAATATAAAACTAGCCAGGCGTGGTGGTGGACACCTGTAATCCCAGCTACTCAGGAGGTTGAGGCAGGAGAATTGCTTAAACCCAGGAGGCTGAGGTTGCAGTGAGCTGACACAGTGCCACTGTACTCCAGCCTCGGTGACAGAGTGAGACTCTGTCTCAAAACAAAAAACAAAAACGAAGACTTTGGTGAAAACATGTTAGAGAAACAGACAAAGGGGACTATTTTCTTTCATGCTGATTCCCTAAATTTTTTTTTTTGAGAGAAAGTCTCAGTCGCCCAGGCTGGAGTGCAGTGGTGCTATCTCGGTTCACTACAACTTCTGCTCCCTGGGTTCAAGCAATTCTTGTTCCTCAGCCTCCCAAATAGCTGGGACTACAGATGTGTGGCACCACGCCTGGCTAATTTTTGTTTTAGTCGAATTGGGGTTTGACCATTTTTTTTTTTTTTTTGTAATATGGAGTCTTGCTCTTGTCAGCCAGGCTGTAGTGCAGTGGCACAATCTCTGCTCACTGCAAGCTCCCCCTCCCGGGTTCAAATGATTCTTCTGCCTCAGCCTCCCGAGTAGTTGGGATTACAGACGTACATCACCACACCCAGCTAAGTTTTGTATTTTTAGTAAAGACAGGTTTCATCATGTTGACCAGGCTGATCTCGAACACCCAACCTCAGGTGATCCACCTGCCTCAGCCTCCCAAAGTGCTGGGATTATAGGCGTGAGCCATCGTGCCCTGCCTGGGGCCTCTTTCCTAAGGCCTCCCATTCATGAGAGTTCTATTCTCATGACCTACTCACCTCACCTCCCAATGAACCCTACCTTTTAATATCATCTCCTTGAGGGTTAGGTTTCAACGTATGAATTTTGGGGCAGCAAAAACTTTCAGAGTGCTGGTTGTGGTGGCTCACGCCTGTAATCCCAGTACTTTGGGAGGCCGAGGCAGGCAGATCACGAGGTTAAGAGATCAAGACCATCCTGGCCAACATGGTGAAACCCCGTCTCTACTAAAAATACAAAAATTAGCTGGGCGTGGTGGCATGAGCCTACAGTCCAAGCTACTGGGGAGGCTGAGGCAGGCGAATCACTTGAACCTGGGAGGCGGAGGTTGTAGTGAGCCAAGATTGTGCTACTGCATTCCAGCCTGGTGACGGAGTGAGACTCCGTCTCAAAAAAGAAAAAGAAAAAAAAAATTAGCCACGCGTGGTGGCGGGTGCCTGTAATGCCAGCTACTCCAGCAGCTGAGGCAGGAGAATCCCTTGAACCCAGGAGGCGGGGGTTGCAGTGAGCCTAGATCGTGCCACTGCACTCAAGCCTGGGTGATAGAGCGAGACTGCGTCTCAAAAAAAACCAAAAAACAAAACAAAACAAAATAAAATTCAGACAAAAGCACAATCTATATATGTGTGTGTGTGTGTATACATACATATATATGTGTATATATATATATCCTTTTTTTTTTTTTTCAGACAGACTCCCGTGTTTAAGCTATTCTTAGCCTCCCAAGTAGCTGGGATTACAGGCGCACGCCACCATGCCCAGCTAATTTTTGTATTTTTAGTAGAGATGGGGGTTTCACCATGTTGGTCAGGCTGGTCTCGAACTCCTGACCTCGTGATCTGCCCTCCTTGGCCTTGCAAAGCGCTGGGATTACATGTGTGAGCCACCACACCCGGCCAGCACAGTTTATTTAAATTTCCCCATTTGTCTCCAAAATATCCTTTATACTATTTTCCCCTGATTTAGAATCCAATCAAGGTACATGCATTGCATATGATGATCTTCGTTTTTTTTTTCAGATGGAGTCTTGCTCTGTTGCTCAGGCTGGAGTGCAGTGGCATGATCTCTGCTCATTGCAACCTCCGCCCACCTGGTTCAAGTAATTCTCCTGCCTCAGCCTCCTGAGTAGCTGGGATTACAGGTGCTCACCACCACGCCCAGCTAATTTTTGGACTTTTAGTGGAGATGGGGTTTCACCATGTTAGCCAGGCTGGTCTCGAACTCCTGACCTCGTGATCCACCCACCTTGGCTTCCCACAGTACTGGGATTAAAGGCGTGAGCCACCATGCCTGGCCTATTTATTTTAAAATCAAAATGAATTCAAGCAAATTGGTTATGTCCATAATTGAGAATCTTTTTGTGAACACCATAACTTTTTTCTTTCTTTGTCTCTCTCTTTCTTTCTCTTTGTCTTTTTCTTTCTTTCTTTCTCTCTTTCTTTCTTTCTTTCTTTCTTTCTTTCTTTCTTCCTTTCTTTCCCTTCCTTCCTTCCTTCCCTTTCTTTTTCCTTCCTTCCTTTTTTTTTTTTTTTTTTTGAGATGGAGTCTCGCTCTGTCGCCCAGGCTGGAATGCAGTGGTGCTATCTCGGCTCACTGCAAGCTCTGCCTCCCGGGTTCACGCCATTCTCCTGCCTCAGCCTCCTGAGTAGCTGGGACTACAGGCGACCGCCACCATGCCCAGCTAATTTTTTGTATTTTTAGTAGAGACAGGGTTTCACCATGTTAGCCAGGATGGTTTCGATCTCTGGACCTCATGATCCGCCCACCTCAGCTTCCCAAAGAGCTGGGATTACAGGCATGAGCCACTGCGTCCGGCTCGCTCCTTCCGTCCGTCCTTCCTTCCTTCCTTCCTTCCTTCCTTCCTTCCTTCCTTCCTTCCTTCCTTCCTTCCTTCCTTCCTTTCCTCCTTCCCTCCCTCCCTCCTTCCCTCCCTCCCTCCTTCCTTCCTTCCTTCCTTCCTTGATGGAGTTTTGTTCTTGTTGCCCAGGCTGGGATGCAATGGCGTGGTCTTAGCTCACTGCAATCTCTGCCTCCCAGGTTCAAGTGATTTTCCTGCCTCAGCCTCCAATGTAGCTGGGATTACAGGCGCATGCCACCACACCTGGCTAATTTTTGTATTTTTAGTAGAGATGTGGTTTCACCATACTGGCCAGGCTGGTCTTTAACTCCTGGCCTCAAGTGATCCACCTGCCTCGGCCTCCCAAAGTTCTGGGATTACAGGTGTGAGCTACCGTGCCCGGCAGAGAGATTTGGCTAGAGACTTTGCCAAGGGGCACCTGTGAATTGGGCAGGTTCAATACCTGTCCTTACAAAGCTCTGAGTGCAGTTCAGGAGGCAGATATCATACATGTAGTCATAATAGTGAGTCATTCATGTCAGTGATGGTAAGTGCTCTGAAGAGAAATGCTGTTGACAGAGGATAACAGAGATCTCATCTCAAAGGGGGCCAGAGATGGTGAAAGGAAGAAAGGGGAAAACCCAAGGCAGGTTCTCTGAGGAAATGACTTTTAGGTTGAAACGGGGAGGAGGGGGAATCCACCACCAGGTAAAATGTGGAGGGGGGGGGGGGTTTCTCTTTTAGAACTACATTTTCTTTTTCTTTTTTTCCTTTTTTAGGAAAAGATAAAACATATTTGCAGAGATTGCTAGTCTGCTAATGACTTCTCTGCCCTTCCTCCTTGTCAGAGAACCCTGTTGTCACTCATAATGGCTACATTTCCAGCAATCTTTGCAGTTGCTTATGGCCCTGTGATTAATTGTGGCCATTGGAAGTGCCACTTCTGGAATGCACCCTGAAAGAGAGGTAGTATTCCTCTTTCACCAACCTCCCTCTCCCCTGTGACTTGGAACAGGGCCTCGGTGTTGAGCCATCTTCACTCATGTGGCAGGCCAACACCTGTGGGTGGCAGAATGGCAACTGGGGCCACTCCACCACCCCAAGTGCCAACAGTCATGCTTATATCTGAGGCTGAAATAAGCTACTGTCTCATGTACACCTTTTTTTTTTTTTTTTTTTTTTTGGCAGGGCAGGGGGGAGATGAAGTTCTGTTATATACAATTGAACTTAAATCCTAAGCAAATACAGTATATAATACTTAGCAACACATTTAAGTTGAATAAAAGAGAGTATGATAAATATGAATTCTTCTTATCACCCATACACCTCAGAGTTGATTTTAAGACACAAGGAGGGGCCTGGCACCCTGGCTCATGCCTGTAATCCCAGCACTGTGGGAGGCTGAGGTGGGCGGATCGCTCCAGGTCAGGAGTTCCAGACCAGCCTGGCCAACAGGGCGAAACCCTGTCTCTACTAAAAATACAAAAATTAGCTGGGTATGATGGTGGGTGCCTGGGAGGCTGAAGCAGGAGAAACACTTGAACCTGGGAGGCGGACGTTGCGGTGAGCTGAGATCTCGCTGCTGCACTCCAGCCTGGGAGACAAAGGGAGACTCTGTCTCAAAAAAAAAAAAAAAAAGAAAAAGAAGGAGGCTGGTCACAGTGGCTCACGCCTCTAATCCCAGCACTTTGGGAGGCTGAGGTGGACAGGTTGCTTGAGGCTAGGAGTTCGAGACCAGCCTGGGCAAAATGGCAAAACTTTGTCTTTACAAAAAATACAAAAATTATTTGGGCGTGGTTTTGTGCACCTGTAGTCCCAGCTACTCAGGAAGCTGAGGTGAAAGGATTGCTTGAGCCCAGGGGGCAGAGGTTGCAGTGAGCCGAGATCACTCCACTGTACTTTAGCCTGGGTGATAGAGCCAGATCTTGTCTCAAAATAGAATTAAAAAAATAAAAATAAAGTCTGGGCTTAGTGGCTCACACCTGTAATGACAGCACTTTGGGAGGCCAAGGCTGCACTCCAGGCTGGGAGACAGAGCAAGACTCCATCTCAAAAACAAAAAACAAAAAACAAAAAACAAAAAATTAAAAGAAAAAATATTAAATAAAATTAAATATCTGGATTCCCTAGTATAACATCCTTTGCCACCTATATCTAGAATAAAGTGTTATCTTGCAGCCTGTGGTACTTTTTTTTTTTTTTTTTTGAGACAAATCTCCCTCTGTTTTGGCTCACTGAAACCTCCGTTTCCCGGGTTCAAGTGATTCTCCTACCTCAGCTTCCCAAGTAGCTGGGACTACAGGTGTGTGCCATGAGGCCTGGCTAGTTTTTTTGTATTTTTAGTAGAGACGAGGTCTCACCATGTCGCCCAGGCTGGTCTTGAACTCCTTAGCTCAAATGATCCACCTGCTTCAGCCTCCCAAAGTGCTGGGATTAGAGGTATAAGCCACTGCATCTGGCCCCTGTGGTCCATTTAAAAATAAACTTTTGTTAAAAAAAAATATATATTATAGTGGCTCATCATCTCTTCAGATTTTTCACTCAGCCATTCCTACCTTAGCTGTGAATTTGCTCAGCTGCTCTGGTTTTTGTTCTACTCTAAATCCTGTATCACCTGGAATCAAACCAACTCATTTGAAGAAAAAAAAAAAAGACTTCATGATCCTGAGAGATGAAGATCAAACTTCATATGTGCAGTGATTGGTCCCTAAAGCAGGAGGACCAGGCTGTCTTTTGCCATGACCACTGGGCCTTGATCAAAGTGTTTGGGGACATCCCTCCTGCCTTGGTCCCAGTTCATATTGCTGACTTTTTGTATTGCTACCTGATATCTGAGGTCACTTTAGACTCTGGCTACTTTGAGCGAGCTATGTTTGAAGATATCCAGCCCAGAGCTCTGGTTTTATGGCATTTTGGATCTGTGAACCATCTTACTCATCACCAGCTGAAGTGACCCCACGCATCCCCACCTTCCCACCACCACACACACGTATAGACAAAGCAAACCTCCATCCGACAAGTGACTTTTGTTGAAAAATCAACACAGTGGTTCTTTTTTTTTTTGTTTTTGAGACAGGGTCTCACTCTGTCACCCTGGCTGGAGTGCAGTGGCACAATTTCGGCTCACTGCAACCTCTCCCTCCCGGGTTCAAGCGATTCTCCTGCCTCAGCCCCCTGAGTAGCTGGGATTACAGGTGGCCGCCACCACCCCCAGCTAATTTTTGTATTTTTGGTACAGTCGGGGGTTTCACCATGTTGACCAGGCTGGTCTCGAACTCCCAACCTCAGGTGATCCACCTGCCTCAGCCTCCCAAAGTGTTGGGATTACAGGTGTGAGCCACTGCGCCTGGCCTAACACAGTGGTTCTTAACTTTTACTATTATTTCACTTGATAAGCAAAAGCATAAACATAAATTCCAGAAAAGTGAAACTACCTGAAGAACACGTGGACATTATTCATGCATCCTCTTGTGAGAAGTGCTTGTCCATTTGTGATGCTACAGCGTTCCTTAA
This sequence comes from Gorilla gorilla gorilla, assembly GCF_029281585.2. Lineage (NCBI taxonomy): Eukaryota > Metazoa > Chordata > Mammalia > Primates > Hominidae > Gorilla > Gorilla gorilla. Next base: position 32,884,682 of record NC_073229.2, on the reverse strand, counting down.
CATTGCGAGAAATACCCAAATACTACCAGTGTTAAACTATGCTACACACACATACACACACACACACACACACACACACTCAGAGCTTGCCATGTATTTCTCTACAATGCAACTGGGTTCACATGGGATTAAGACTAATTATAAACTGAGCGCGGTGGCTCATGCCTGTAATCCCAGCGCTTTGGGAGGCTGAGGCCGGTGGATCACCTAAGGTCGGGAGTTTGAGACCAGCCTGACCAACATGGTGAAACCCCATCTCTACTAAAAATACAAAAAACATTAGCTGTGCATGGTGGCCGGCACCTGTAGTCGCAGCTACACAGGAAGCTGAGGCAGGAGAATTGCTTGAACCTGGGAGGCAGAGGCTGCAGTGAGCTGAGATCGCGCCACTGTATTCCAGCCTGGGCAACAGATTGAGACTCCATCTCAAAAAAAAAAAAAAAAAAAAAAAAAAAGACTAATTATAGAAATAAATAGATTATGGGAGCCTTGGTTGCACTGTCATAAAATCAATTCATATCTGGGTGGGTCCAAGAGTTTACTTGGCACCATTTTCTCTCTCTTTTTTGAGATGGAGTCTTGCTCTGTCGCCCACGCTGGAGTGCAATGGCGTGATCTCGGCTCACTGCAACCTCTGCCTCCCAGGTTCACGCCATTCTCCTGCCTCAGTCTCCTGAGTAGCTGGGACTACAGGTGCCCGCCACCAAGCCTGGCTAATTTTTTTGTATTTTTAGTAGAAATGGGGTTTCACCATGTTAGCCAGGATGGTCTCGATCTCCTGACCTCGTGATCTGCCCGCCTTGGCCTCCTAAAGTGCTGGGATTACAGGCGTGAGCCACCGCTCCCGGCCACTTGGCACCATTTTCAACATGACTGAAGGGATTCATCCTGCCTTACAGAGAAAGTCAGCTGGAGAGTTAAATGTACAATCTCATAATCGGATTTGTGCTCTGGCTTAGTTGATTCTGAAAAGAATTCAGTCAAATAAAAGCAATGCATTAGAGAATACTATATTGAGCAAAAGATTTTGTGAAATAGCACAGATCCATTGACCATAAGTAATTAGTCAATTTAGCATTCCACTACTGTTAATTGAACTTCTGCAGAGCGAGGGGGACTATTGTGAGGGAAACATAAGACTGGGGTCACAACGATGTGTGTTCATGTTCTAGCGATCATTTGCATTAGGTCCCAACCTTTTTGCTGGAAAAACATTGTTTTTGAGTAGTTGCTTAAAGGTACATTACAGTGGTCACTTTAAGAATAGCAGTGAGGCCAGGCACAGTGGTTCATGCTTGTAATCTTAACACTTTGGGAAGCTGAGGCAAGTGAATGGCTTGAGCTCATGAGTTCGAGACCAGCCTGGGCAACATGGCGAGAACCTGTCACTACAAAAAATGCAGAAAGCAGCCAGGTGTGGTGGCAGGTGCCTGTAGTCCCAGCTACTTAGGAGGTTGAGGTAGGAGGATCACTTGAGCCCAGGTTGTCGAGGCTGCAGTGAGCCCAAATGGTGCCACTGCACTCCAGCCTGCATGAGAAAGTGAGACTTTGTCTTAAAAAAAAAAAAAAAAAAAAAAAAAAAAAGCAGTGAAGGCCAGGTGTGCTGCTTCACACCTGTAATCCCAGCACTTTGGGAGGCTGAGGCAGGAGGATCCCTTGAGGCCATGAGTTTGAGACCAGCCTGGGCAGCAACATAGTGAGATTCAATCTCTACATTTTACAAAATAATAAAGATTAAATGTGTGCGTGTGTGTGCGTGTGTGTATTTATGTGTGTGTGTGTGTGTGTGTATACATATACTTTTTTTTTTTTTTTGAGATGGAATTTTGCTCTATTGCCCAGGCTGGAGGGCAGTGGCACAATCTCAGCTCACCGCAACCTCCACCTCCCGAGTTCAAGCAATTATCCTATCTCAGCCTCCCAAGTAGCTGGGACTACAGGTGCACGCCACCATGCCCGGATAATTTTTGTATTTTTGGTAGAAATGGGGTTTCACTATATTGGTCAGGCTGGTCTTAAACTCCTGACTTTAGGTGATCCACCCACCTCGGCCTTCCTAAGTGATGGGATTATAGGCGTGCCCAGCCTAAAATATTTTTTAGAAGTTAAAAAGAAAACAACATTAGCAGTGTAAACAGGGATTTGACCTGAGGCTGCTTTTAGCCCTCACTGTCCATTCTCACACAAGGTCCCTCAAGGTCTAGCGCCTGCCTCTCTCTGCAGTTTCCTGTCTCAGCACGTATCCTCTCTCTCTGTTCTACAGCCGACTGAACTATAGCTCCCTGTACCTTTACACAAGTTACTCACTCTTCTTGGACTGCTTATCTTTCCCTTTTGACTTAATTCCTTCTCATTCTTCAAGACTTATCATAGTATATACCCAAAAGAACTGAAAGTAGGAACACAGATTTTTTTTTTTTTTTTTTTTTTGAGACCGAGTCTTGCTCTGTGGCCCAGTCTGGAGTGCAGTGGGTGGCACAATCTTGGCTCACTTCAGCCTCCACCTCCTGGGTTCAAGTGATTTTCCTGTCTCAGCCTCCTGAGTAGCTGGGATTACAGGCATGGCTAATTCTTATATTTTTAGTAGAGATGGGGTTTCAGCATGTTGGCCAGGCTGGTCTCAAACTCCTGACCTCAGGTGATCTGCCCACCTTGGCTTCCCAAAGTGCTGGGATTACAGGCGTGAGCCACTGAGCCCAGCCCCCGGTTTTTGTTTTGTTTTGTTTTTTGTTTTTTTCTGAGATGGAGTCTCGCTGTGTTGCCAGGCTAGAGTGCAGTGGCGCGATCCCAGCTCACTGCAACCTCTGCCTCTCCGGTTCAAGTGATTCCCCTGCCTCAGTCTCCCAAGTAGCTGGAACTACAGGCACACACCACCATGCCCAGCTAATTTTTTGTCTGTGTTTTAGTAGAAAGCGGGGTTTCACCATGTTAGCCCAGGATGATATCGATCTCTTGACCTCGTGATACGCCCGCCTCTGCCTCCTAAAGTGCTGGGATTACAGGCGTGAGCCACCGCGCTCGGCCACAAACAGATTTTTATACACTCGTCTTCATAGCAGCTTTATTCATAATAGCCAAAAGGTTGAAGCCACCCAAGTGGCCATCAATGAATGAATGAATGGATACATATAATGTATATTCATCCAATGGAATATTATTTAGCCTTAAAAAGGAAGGCCATTCTGGCACGTGTTACAACATAGATGAACCTTGAGGGGATTATGCTAAGTGAAAGAAGCCAGACAATAAAGGACAAATACTGTATAATTGCATTTTATTTATTTATTTTAATTTTTATTTATCCATTTATTATTATTTTTTTTGAGGCAGAGTCTGTCTCTGTTGCCCAGGCTGCAGTGGCGCGATCTCAGCTCACTGCAACCTCTGCCTCCCAGTTTCAAGCGATTCTCCTGCCTTAGCCTCCCAAGTAGCTGGGATTACAGACGCCCGCTACCACAACCAGCTAATTTTTTTGTATTTTTAGTAGAGATGGAGTTTCCCCATGTTAGCCAGGCTGGTCGCAAACTCTTGACCTCAGGTGATCCACCCGCCTCAACCTCCCAAAGTGCTAGGATTACAGGTATGAGCCACTGCACCTGGCTCATTTAATTAATTTATTTATTTGAGATGGAGTCTCATTCTGTTGCCCAGGCTGGAGTACACTGGTGCTATCTCAGCTCACTGCAACCTCTGCCTCCCAGATTCAAGCAATTCTTGTGCCTCAGCCTCCCGAGTAGCTGGGATTACAGGCGAGTGCCACCATGCCTGGCTAATTTTTGTATTTTTAGTAGAGACATGGTTTCACCATGTTGCCCAGGTTGGTCTCGAACTCCTGACCTCAGGTGATCCACCCACCTCGGCCTCTCAAAGTGCTGGGATAACAGGCATGAGCCACCGCACCCGGCCAACAAGTTTATTTTTATTTATTTATTTATTTATTTATTTATTTGTGACGGAGTCTTGCTCTGTCGCCCAGGCTGGATTACAGTGGCACGATCTCGGCTCACTTCAAGCTCCGCCTCCTGGGTTCATGCCATTCTCCTCCCTCAGCCTCCCGAGTAGCTGGGACTACAGGCGCCCGCCACCGTGCCTGGCTAATTTTTTTTTTTTTTTGTACTTTTAGTAGAGGCAGGGTTTCACAGTGTTAGCCAGGATGGTCTCGATCTCCTGACCTCGTGATCCACCTGCCTCGGCCTCCCAAAGTGCTGGGATTACAGGTGTGAGCCACCGCGCCCAGCAACAAGTTTATTTTTTAAAAAACATAACACAGACATTGTCTCCTCTATGAAACCTTCTGACCCCCTCATTCGGGGATGAGTGTTCCTCTTACAGGACCCCCACCCAGCAGCGTCTGGTTCTATCAGTACACCATTGCATCATTTTCTCATATTGTAGGGATGCACACTACATGTAAGGTGAAACATTTAGTATCTTTCCTATTTAGTTGTTATAACAGTTATTATAACATTGATCAGTTGTATTGCACTCATTTGTCCTAGCTGTCCTTCTAGATAACAAAGTCGTTGAAGACAGGAGCTGTCTTTTTTATTTGTATGTCTCCTCAGACTTGCCAGGCATTGGCCACATGGGTTTATCAAATCACGAACTGAAGTTAAGTGGATAATTTCTGGACGCCTAGAGAGGGAAAGAAACTTTGGAGACTAAGGAGAACATTGCGTCCATCCTGTTGGTACTTGACAGCGTGTGTATAAAGTGCATCGCAAAATTCTTGCACATAGTAGGCATTCAATAAGCAGTAGTTCTTTTCCTTTTTCCCTTCATTTTACAGAGAAGGGAATTGAGACCCACAAAGGTGAAGTAATTGGCTCAGAGTTAAACAGCCTGACAACAGAAGAGACAAGCACCGCATCTTCCGGTCTAGTGAGTCTTTTTTTTCCTATAACATGGGAAACATGGAACGTGGGAAGGACCCTTGACCCTAACAGCAATAGGTTTACAAATAACTTTTTATTATGGAAGTTTCAAACATACTCAAAAGTAGGGAGAACAGCATAATGAGCCCTATATACCCATCACTCAGCTTCAACAATTACCAACTCTTTTTCCATCTTTTTCATGTACATTTCCTCCACCCTTCACCCCCAACATTTTACAAGTTCTAACTGTATTTTTCATGAAAAAATTTTTAATGTGTTTCGTCTCTAGAAAGGATGAACTCAGCTGGAAAAGATTTCATTCAGATAACACCTCAATTCTTCTATTAAAATATATTAGACATCAGATCCTCAAAACACCCACAATATTTATAGGCCTTTAGAATCTTGCCTAAGTGTGCATGCCAAAACATAAGTAACAACTGATTCTTAATCTCTAGAGATCAGTGGGCTTCTTCCAACGCTTATTTCTCTGTTGACTTTTCATTCCCCTATATTATCTTTCTCAGCCTGTTTAAATTATCCTCTCTATCTGCCTCCAAATGCCAACCTTTGTGCTTTTCTTTGTATAGTTTTCACTTCCTAGAATGCCTTCTTTCTTCCAAAAATCTAACAATCCTTCAAGATCCATTTCAGGAACTTTATACGACCTAAAACCTTCTTAGATGATCTCACCCTTAGAATGACATAGGGTTTGATAGTCATAGCAGTTTTGCACTTTATTATTATTATTATTATTATTGAGCCAGAGTCTGGCTCTGTTGCCCAGGCTTGAGTGCAGTGGCGCGATCTCGGCTCACTGCCACCTCTGCCTCCTGGGTTCAAACGATTCTCCTGCCTCCGCCTTCCGAGTAGCTGGGATTACAGGCATGTACCACCACAACTGGCTAATTTTTTTTTTTTTTTTTTTGTACTTTTAGTAGAGACAGCGTTTCATCATGTTGGCCAGGCTGGTCTCCAACTCCTGATCTCAGGTGATCTGCCCACCTTGGCCTCCCAAAAGTGCTGGGATTACAGGCGTGAGCCACCATGCCTGGCCTGCACTTAATTATTAATTGTTCTGCATGTATCAGTTTTGCCATCTTAACAAGATTTCAGGTTCCTTGATGACAAAGATTTTGTCTTAAAATGTTTTTTTTGTTTTAGTCTGGGCAATATTGTTAAACCCTGTCTCTACACAAAAAATATAATACCAAAAAAATACAATAAATTTACCTGGTGTGGTGGCACTTACCTATAGTTCTAGCTACTTGGGAGACTGAAGCAGGAAGATCACCTGAGCCCAGGGAGTTTGAGGCTGCAGTGAACCAAGATTGTGCCTCTGTATTCCAGCCTGGGCGACAGAGTGAAACCTCGTCTCAAAAAAAAAAAAAACCAAAAAAGACCAGAAACAAATTTTGTGTGTGTGTGTGTGGATATTTCCTCTCATTCCTCCTACCCCTGTTCTAAGACCACTGATGGTGGGAGCATGGACTGAGTTGCTCATCACAGTTTGTTGATGGATTTTTGCACAGTCACATTTTGGGCCACTCATATACTCTTACAGTGGCGTAGTTGGACTTAGGCAGTGGTCTTGCCAAAAACATCAAACTTGAATCTGAGCTGGTCTCTTGATTTAACTTTCAGTATTCAAGAAGACAAAGGTAGGGCACTGTGGCTTATGCTTATAATCCTAGCACTCTGGGAGGCCAAGGTGGGCAGATTGATTGAGTCCAGGAGTTTGAGGACAGCCAGGCCAACATGGTGAAAGCCACATCTGTACTAAAAATACAAAGAAAAAAAAAATTAGCCGGGTGTGGTGGTGCGTGCCTGTAATCCCAGCTACTCGGGAGGCCGAGGCAGGAGAATCGCTTGAACCTGGGAGTTGGAGGTTGCAGTGAGCCGAGATCACACCACTGCACTCCAGCCTGGATGACAGAGCAGGACTCAAAAAAAAAAAAAAAAAAAAAAAAAAGAGAAAAAGAGAGAAGACCCCATAAGGATGTGAGGAGCTAACTATTTACTGTGGAAAACGTTACAGGAAAAGTTTTTCCATGAATAAATTGTGATGGGGAAAAGCAGGAGGCTGGCAGGGAATATGCAGGTTTTTAAAAGACCTGCTCACCAGCCACAGTACGTGAACCTTATGTGGCTTCTGATGCAAGCAAACTGAACAAAATTTTTGATATTTATGAGAAAATTTCAACACTTAGTGAATAGTTTATGATATGAAGGTATTTTTGTTTAAAAAAACCCCCTACCATTTAAAAATTTGTGGCCAAATATAAACACACAACATAAATTTTACCATTTTATCCTTTTTTTTTTTTTTTTGAGACAGTCTTGCTCTGTCACCCAGGCTGGAGTGCAGTGGTTTGATTTCAGCTCACTGCAACCTCTGCCTCCCAGGCTCAGGCAAGTCTGCTGCCTCAGCCTCCTGAGTAGCTGGGATTACAGGTGCGCACTACCATGCCTGCCTAATTTTTGTATATATATATATATATATTTTTTTTTTTTTTTTTTCTTTTGAGACAGAGTTTTGCCCTTGTTGCCCAGGCTGGAGTGCAGTGGCATGATCTCGGCTCACTACAACCTCTGCCTCCCGGGTTCAAGCAATTCTCCTGCCTCAGCCTCCTGAATAGCTGGGATTACAGGCGCCCGCCACCACGCCCAGCTAATTTTTGTATTTTTGGTAGAGACAGGGTTTCACCATGTTAGCTAGGCTGGTCTCGAACTCCTGACCTCAGGTGATCTGCCTGTCTTGGCCTTCCAAAATGCTGGGATTATAGGCATGAGCCACTGCTACCGGCCACCATCTTAATCTTTTTTTTTTTTTTTTTGAGACAGAGTTTCACTTTTGTTGCCCAGCCTGGAGTGCAATGGCGCAATCTCCGGCTTACCACAACCTCCACCTCCTGGGTTCAAGCAATTCTCCTGCCTCAGCCTCCCGAGCAGCTGGGATTACCGGCCACCAAACCCAGCTAATTTTGTATTTTTAGTAGAGACGGGTTTCTCCATGTTGGTCAGGGTGGTCTCGAACTCACAACCTCAGGTGATCCGCCTGCCTCAGCCTCCCAAAGTGCTGGGATTACAGGTGTGAGCCACCGCGTCCAGCCATTTTAATCATGTTTAAGTGTACAGTCCAGTGACATTAAGTCCATTCACATTATTGTGCTGCCATCACCTCCATCCAATGGCAGAATGGTTTTCATTTTCCAAAATCGAAACTCTGTGTCCACTAAATACTAACTGCCCGTTCCCTCCTCTCTCCAGCTCCTGGCAACCACCATTCAATTATCTGTCTTTATGAATTTACTACTCCAGATACCTCATATGAGTGGAAGCAGACTATATTTGTCCTTTTATGTCTGGTTTATTTCATTCAGCACAGTGTCCTCAATGTTCATTCATGTTGTAGCATGTGTCAAAAGGTTTTGCTGTTGTTTTTATTTTTCTTTTGAGATGGAGTCTCGCTCTGTCACCTAGGCTGGAGTGCAGTGGTGCAATCTTAGCTCACTGCAACCTTCGCCTCCTGGGTTCAAGCAATCCTCCTGCCTCAGCCTCCCGAGTAGCTGGGACTACAGGCAAGTGCCAGCATACCCGGTTAATTTTTTTGTATTTTTGTATTTTTTATTTTATTTTATTTTATTATTTTTTTTGAGATGGAGTCTCGCTCTGTCGCCCAGGCTGGAGTGCAGTGGTGCAATCTCGGCTCACTGCAAGCTCCGCCTCCCATGTTCACGCCATTCTCCTGCCTCAGCCTCCCGAGTAGCTGGGACTATAGGCACCTGCCACCATGCCCAGCTAATTTTTTTGTATTTTTAGTAGAGATGGGGTTTCACCGTGTTAGCCAGGATGGTCTCAATCTCCTGACCTCATGATCCGTCCGCATTGGCCTCCCAAAGTGCTGGGATTACAGGCGTCAGCCACTGTGCCCAGCTGTATTTTTTTATTTTATTTAACTTATTTATTTTTTGAGATGGAGTCTTACTCTGTTGCCCAGACTGGAGTGCAGTGGCATGATCTCGGTTCACAGCAGCATCCACCTCCCGGGTTCAAGCAATTCTCCTACCTCAGCCTCCTGAGTAGCTGGGATTACAGGTGTGTGCCACCACGCCCACATAGTTTTTTCGTATTTTTAGTAGAGATGGGGTTTCACCATGTTGGCCAGGCTGGTCTCGAACTCCTGACCTTGTGATCTATCCACCTCGGCCTCCCAAAGTGCTGGTATTTCAGGTGTGAACCATTTGCCTGGCCTTTTTTTCTCTCCTAGAGACAAGAAATAACTCTGTCACCCAGGCTGGAGTGCAGTGGCGGGATCATGGCTCATTGCTGCCTTGACCTCCTGGGCTTAAGTAATTCTCCCACCCCAGTCTCCTGAGTAGCTGGGACTACAGGCACGTGACGCTACATCCAGCTCATTTTCTATTTTTTAGTAGAGATGGGGTCTCACTATGTTGTCCAGGCTGTTCTGAAACTCCTGGCCTCAAGTGTTCCTCCTACCTAGGCGTCCCAAAGTGCTGGGATTACAGGCATGAGCCACTGAGCCTGGCTTGGTTGTTTCTTTCTATTTTTTTTTTTAGGGGTAGTAATTATTTTAGGTTTGTTTTTTAAAAAAGAGAGAGATCTGATTTTTTAGAAATATTTTGAAAATATTTATGGATGAAATTATAAGAAGTCTGGGGATTGCTTCAAGATAACATTGTCGTGGGGTGAGTGAGTGGGGGTCCAGTTGAAATAAGATGGGCCATAAGTTATTAATCGTTGCAGCTGTGTCAGGGGTGCATAGGGGATTCATTATATGATAGCTATTTTGATCTATGTTTGACACTTTTCATAATTAATTATTAAAAAGCACACACACGTATCTGGAAGGGCATGTGTTATTCATTTAACTCTGCTCTCCTGAACGTGACCCCCTCCCGCCTTTTCATTTGCAATGAGGACCTTTGTGGTCCAGGAGGATGGTGTCTGTTCTCTGCTGAAGCAGGATGGGGGCCTGTCCAGAACTGTTTACACTGGCACTTTGGGCCCAGTGATACACTGCCAAGGTTGCATATAAATCAGGTATCCCTTAGCCACTCTGGTTGATGGTTGATGGATTTATCTGGCTGTGCTGCTTAGAATTTGGGTAGGTGTTTAGAATCCAGACACACAAAGTCAGAGGATTTGTCCTTGTGCCCTTTCCTTGCATGCATGGATTTATTCAGCATTACCCAGGCTGCCTGAGAGGGGCCCATGTGAGTAATGCCAGGTGACCCTGCCAGTACACCCCATCCTCATCTTGGGCTTGACAACTGTCAGGGGGACTTTACGTGAGGGGAGTGGAGGGGAGGGGTGGTAAAAAACAGCCTCATTGTATGAAACTCCTTAAGAGCCTGGTCCATCCTCGGGGGGGAATAGAAAGTAAATTGCTTCCCTTTAGGAGCTGAATTAACTCTTTCAGGCCAATAGAATTAGTTCAGTAATCACTATCCCATTGCCGTAGGATTTCCCCGAATGGTATTTTTAATGAACCATGCCTCCCTATTGCTACCAATGCCACAATTTAACAAAATTGACTGGTAAACTCAGCCAACAACAGGTTTCACTAATTTTTTCTTCTCGGAATAGACCAGGTGTTCTTGTGAAGGGATCAATTGACTGCTTGTTTCAGAACTGAGAAGGCGCAACCTCATTAGAGGCCGCCAGTAGATGAGCCCTCTAATCCTTATTCATTTTCAGAGCAAGAATTGTAGTGTCTTGCACTCCAGCCCGTCAGCTAGCCTTTTGTGTTGCTATCAAGTCTTAGTTCCTTGTTTCCAATTTGCTACATAATTTCTCTTCTGGCTGGTAGCTTCAGAGAAAAGGAGTAACAGTAAGCAAGTTTTAACTGACAGGTTTTGAAACCTGAAAGTTAAACATCTAGACAGGTTAGCAGTTGCATTTAAAAAGCTTTAAAGAAGATTGCAGTTGAATTGATTTCCAACTTCGCAGGCAGCCGTGTTTATAATTGAACAGCTCTGAAATTCGAAGAAAAGGTCTCCTTTTATTTGCTAAATATCTCATCTCCCCCCCTCAGCACAGAAGGTTGGAGAAATGGGAAAAAATAAGGATTCGTATCTTTTTAATTAAAAGTAATCTTGGGAAGTTTTAGGGACTTCTCTCCACTCTCTTTAAAGCAGACAAGTAGAGAACTTGCTTACAACTGGCCTTTTAAAGAGAAACTGTCTAAGACAGAAGGGTTGAGGCCTGAAGTAGGTTAGTAAATGGCTCCCATTTGAGAGAGAAATTTACTGAGACCATTGGAGTGTCGTTTACTACCTTGGAAGAGATAATTAAACCAAATATTAGCCTGGTGTCTTGAAAGGGTTAACTCATCTCTCAAGGCCATGCAGTTGATTTCTCGACAGCACTTTATTCACCTCAGCCACCTCCCCTAGTCCCAGGATGGAGCCCTTTGTCCCCAGCTCCTCTGAGCTGGGGCTGTACAGCTGGAATCAAACACGCTGGACTTCCCAAAGAATTAAGTGCCTTCAGTATCAGGCTCTGTTCTGCACAGTTCCCCCAAGGAGGCTACAGTCTGTTGGATGTTAGCGCACAAATTTGTCATTTGTGCAGCTGCTGTGTGCTGGTTAGCTCTTAATAAAGCCATACATTCATAAAGGGAGGAAGGCACCATTCCTCGGCGTGTGGGCTTTGCAATCAGGCACACTCAGGTTTGGATCCTGACCCTGACCGTTACCAGCTGGGTGACCTTGGGCACGTTATTTAGCAACTCTAAAGGTTAGTTTCTTTCTCTACAAAATGGGATGATAGGACTACATCCCTCTCTGGGAGCTAAGACCTCGAGGAGGAAGGCTCAGGGAGTGCTCATTGACTGAAGGCGTGTATTGTGGCTCAGGGCCTGGTGCTGAATGAGTTCTCCATGGCTGTTAGCTACTGCTGTTATTATTATTATTGTTATGAAATCTTCCCTATCTTCTCTGTGAAGTCTCTATGGGGTTCCCTAGAAAAAGCTAATGACTCCCCACTGTGTTCTCATCACAGTTTGCAGGTGCCACTAGTATAGCTCTTACCACGTTGTATTATAACTGCTTGTTTCCCCCACCTTGACAGTTGTTGTAGAAATGAAAATAATGTATGTGAAACACTAAGCTCCGTGCCTGGCATAAAGGAGGAGATCAATAAATGTAACTTCATTTTACTTATTAAGATTCTCACTTAGTAGACACAATTTTTTCCAACAAATGCTCATGGGATATCTACTGTAAGTAGATACTATTACTTTCCCCATTTCATAATGGAGGAAAAGAAGGTTTGAAGTGGTCAAAGTTACCCAAAGCCAACTAGAAGTAAGGAATAGAGGTAGGATTCAAACCCAAGTGAGTGAGAACTGGGACAATATGCTATTGATCTTTGCATTCTTATTTTTTTATTTTTATTTTTTCAGAGATGAGGGGGTCTCACTACTTTGCCCAGGCTGGTCTCGAACTCCTGGGCTCAAGCAATCCTCCCACTTCAGCCTCCCGAAGTGCTGGGATTATAGGCATGAGCCACCTCGCCCTGCCCTTGATCTTTGCATTCTTAGCACCTAGTGCAATTCCTAACACCTGGCAAATGCTCCATAAATATGGAATGGAATGGATGCTTTAGAGTTAGTTGTCATTCTTCGTCCTGCCAAGCTAGAAAAGACCCAGTGACTCTTGTTTTTTTGTTTTGTTTTGTTTTGCTTTCTCTTTGAGATGGAGTTTCATTATTGTTGCCCAGGCTGGAGTGCAGTGGTGCAATCTCGGCTCACTGCAACCTCCGCCTCCCGGGCTCAAGCGTTTCTCCTGCCTCAGCCTCCCAAGTAGCTGGAATTACAGGCATCTGCCATTACACACGGCTAATTTTTGTATTTTTAATAGAGATGAGGTTTCCCCATGTTGGCCAGGTTGGTCTCAAATTCCTGATCTCAGATGATCTGCCAGCCTCGGCGTCCCAAAGTGCTGGGGTTACAGGCATGAGCCACCGCGCCTGGCCTCCAATGACTCTTCTTAGTTCTGTCCTTTGTGCTAGTCATTTGGCTGTTTGTTCTCAGATCCAGTCCTCACACTGCCCCTGATTTGGTCTGGATCATGCCCAAGGGGTTGATCTGGAAACGGCATTTCCTAGGCTCCCTAGTCAGCTGGCTCCCAGGTAAGTTCTGCCAATGGGAGCCTGCCCAGCGGGAGGCGTAACCATGGAGGCAATGCAGCCACAGTCAAAGACGCTGCCTAAGACAGAGGGGAAGGGAAGAACTACTCTGACTTCTTCCTTCTCCCTGTACCCTTCCTCCCTCATCTCCTTCCAGGGCCTCCCATTGACTGACCATAGCTGGATCCCAGTTGGTAACAGGCGAATTTCCCTGTGATGCAGGGGTGCAATGAATGAATCTGAGAGCAGTCAGGCAAATGGTTCCTCCTTCTCTCTAGGTCCAAGTTTCTTCCAATCAGGAGCTTTGTCAGATACAGAAGGTCCTGAATTGGGAGGGGCTATCTGGAAAAGCAGATAGTGGGGGGTGGGGAAGAGGGCAGAAATCCTCTCTTTTGGTACTCTCTGTTATGGGCATCCTTAACTTTTTGCTGGTTGACTGGGGTTTGTGGAGCAAGCCAAAGTGGATTTTTTTTTTTTTTTTTTTTTTTTTTTTTTTGAGACAGGGTCTCACTCTTTTACTCTCTCACTCAAGGCTGGAATGCAGTGACGTGATCTCAGCTCACTGCAACCTCTGCTGCTCAATCTCGAGACATCCTCCCTCCTCAGTCTCCTGAGTAGCTGGGACTACAGACGCATGCTACCACGCCCAGCTGATTTTTGTATCTTTTGTAGAAATAGGGTCTCACCATGTTGCCCAGGCTGGTCTCAAACTCCTGAGCTCAAGGGATTTGCCTGCCTTGGCCTCCCAAAGCGCTGGGATTACAGGCGTGAGCCACTGTGCCCAGCCTCAAAGTGGATCTTAAAGCAGAGGCTGATACACATTTTTAACTTGCACATTTTGGGTTTTTTTTTTTTTTTTTTTTGAGACAGAGTCTCACTCTATTACCCAGGCTGGAGTGCAATGACGCGATCTCGGCTCACTGCAACCTCTACCTCCCAGGTTCAAGTGAGTCTCCTGCCTCAGCCTCCCAAGTAGCTGGGATTACAGGCATGAACCACTACACCCAGCTAATTTTTGTATTTTTTTTTTTTAATAGAGATGGGGTTTCACCATGTTGGTCGGGCTGGTCTTGAACTCCTGACCTTGTGATCTGCCTGCCTCAGCCTCCCAAAGTGCTGGTATTACAGGTGTGAGCCACTGCACCCGGCCACATGTTGGTTTTTTAATATACCATTTACCCTGTGAAAAATGGTCACTTATCTTGAAGATGTTGTATTCACTTAAGACTCCCACTAGAGTGGCCACGGGAATATTGTTCATGAATTTGTGGCAGAATGAGACTCATCAATAGCTCGCCTAATAAATTAAAAGGATACCCAATATCTGCCTTAAACCCACAAAGGAATATAAATTTGCAGCAAGAGATCAAGACTGTAATGAAGGCAGCAGGAGACGGCTTTAAAGACAATTCCCTGTTGCAACTTGATGATGAAAATCAGTCCTAACTGTGCATTTAATTTCTTTTGTGGGTTCAAAGCAGATCCCTAAAGTTTTATTCGAGGAAGGTTAATCATGATAGTCTTTGGAGCCTATAATGCTTCTAATATTGGGTAGAGTGAGTAAAAGATATTTGTGTGAATAATATTTTGCCTTTTTAAAGTTAGGTGTTACGTAGAAAAAAAGAACCTGCAAAAATACTATCTTTATAGACATCTTTGAAGAATTAAATGCGGGAAAAGATGTAGGATTCATTAATACACAGCACTTATTTGTAAAAAATGCCTTCCTAACTTTCCACAAATCCCATATTTCCAAGCAAAATTCTGTATGTTAAGTATGGAAAGGAACCTTTTTAAATAAAAAGGAAATAAGGGTGGCCAGGCACGGTGGCTCATGCCTGTAATCCCAGCACTTTGGGAGGCCGAGGCGGGCAGATCACATCAGATCAGGAGTTCAAGACCAGCCTGGCCAACCTGGCGAAACCCTGTCTCTACAAAAATACAAAAATTAGTTGGCATGGTGGTGTGTGCTAGTAATCCCAGCTACTTGGGAGGCTGAGGCAGGAGAACTGCTTGAGCCCGGGAGGCAGCGGAGGTTGCAGTGAGCTGAGATTGCGCCATTGCACGCCAGCCTGGGTGACAGAGTGAGACTCCGTCTCAAAAAAAAAAAAAGGAAATAAGGAAAGGAAAGAAGAACAACACCAAAACTTTTTCCTTGATGAGGTGGTAGAGACCTATTTAATGCAGAACAACATTTTAGAAGTCCATGCCGGGTGCACACAATTTGTGCACCCTTCCTTTCCTTTTACTCATTGATTTCCCTTTTGGTCCTTCTCGGTGCCTTTCAGGAGTGGCTTAAATTGTCAAATACACCATAATTCGTGAGTGTTTATCTTTGATTCCACATCCCCCTCACCCCAATCCCACATCTTCAATTCTTTTTCTTAGAAACAGAGTCTTGCTCTGTTGCCCAGGCTGGAGTGCAGTGGCATGATCAGGGCTCACTGCAGCCTTGACTTTCCAGGCTTCTGTGATCCTCTCAGCTCAGCTTCCCAAATAGCTGGGACCACAGGTGCACACCACCATGGCTCGCTAATTTTTATTCATTTTCTTTTTTTGTAGAGATGAGGTCTTGCTATGTTGCCCGGGCTTCATCTTCTACTCTTGCTTCCTCTTTATTTCTCTCTAGCTCTAAGCCAGAAGTTGTTCTACTTCACTGTGCATAAGGATCAAATGAGAATTTGAGTTAGAAATTCAGTGATTTCTGGGCCGGGTGTGGTGGCTCATGCCTGTAATCCCACCATTTTGGGAGGTCAGTTTGGGCGGATCACTTGAGGTCAGGAGTTTAAGATCAGCCTGGCCAACATGGTGAAACCCTGCCTCTACTAAAATACAAAAATTAGCTGGGCATGGTGGTGCACTCCTGTAATCCAAGCTATTCGGGAGGCTGAGTCTAGAGAATTGCCTGAATCCAGGAGGCGGAAGTTGCAGCGAGCCAAGATCGTGCCACTGCACTCCAGTCTGGGTGACAGAGTGAAACTCCGTCTCACAAAAAAAAAAAAAAAAAAAAAAAAAAAATTAAAATTAAAAAAATAAAAATAAAAGACGAAATTCAGTGATTTCTGTGTTGACATCCAGGAATCGTGAGTTTTGCCAAACATCCTAAGTATTGCTGTTGTAGGTGTTGAGATATACTATTAGGTTATGGAGTAAGACTTGAACTATCACCAGGGTATTTTCATTTTATTAAGAGAACAATGATTATTTAATTGTAGAATTACAGGCATCAGTAATCCTTGTGGCTAGAGGGTTTCTTCCGAGGAGGAGCTTAGACTCCTGACAGATCCTATTGTAAGGCCCCAGTTCTCCTTGCTTCCCTTCTGGCTCCCTCTTTACCCCTGCTAATTAACGGAAGCACTGGGGGTGCGATAGGGGGTGGGGCCACTGAGGTCTAAGGGTTTAGAATCAGACTGTGGTTTAGAATTCAAGGGCTTGGAGAGTCAATGCTCATCATTCTTTGGTAGATGACTTTTCAGCTTTGTTAGGCTTTGAAATTTTAACATAAACTGAAAAGTAATCAAAATCTGTATTCAGCACTTGCCTTATATACAAGAAGTTCCTTCTGTAACCTGAGTTAAAGAGAATTGACTTGGTTTTCAAAAATGGCTCTATCCGTCAACATAGCTGAAATTCTACCATTACAAATGATGGCCTTTGGACCCTGGAAAATTGTTAAGCCTCGAAAGTCTAACAATTAATAATGCATATACTTCTAGGTCAATATCACCTTAAACTGGAGCCAGTGAACATTTTGGTGGTAGTCTAGGATGATTGGAATTGGGACCATAAAAAGTGGGAAAGAATAGGAGAAAGAGAATTCTTATTTACTCTGAACACATAAAGAAATAAAATATTTAAATTAAAATTGGTTCATACCTGTAATCTCAGCACTTTGGGAGGCCGAGGTGGGTGGATCACTTGAGGTTAGGAGTTCCAGACCAGCCTGGCCAACATGGTGAAACCCTGTCTCTACTAAAAATACAAAAATTAGCCGGGCATGGTGGCACATGCCTGTAATCCCAGCTACTCAGGAGGCTGAGGCAGAAGAATCACTTGAACCCAGGAAGCAGAGGTTGCGGTGAGCAGAGATCATGCCACTGCACTCCAGCCTGGGGAACAGAGTAAGACTCTGTCTCAAAAAAAAAAAAAAATTAATTAATTAATTAAAACAAAAGATAAAAATAAAAAAGAAAGAGTGGCTCTTTGGATGAATCTCATACAAACTCTGAAAAACTCCTGACTAGGCACAGTGGCTCATGCCTGTAATTCCAGCACTTCGGGAGGCCCAGGTGGGTGGATCACCTGAGCTCAGGAGTTCGAGACCAGCCTGGCCAACATGGTGAAACTCCGTCTCTACCAAAATTACAAAAATTAGCCAGGCGTGGGCAAGCGCCTGTGGTCCTAGCTACTTCGGGGGCTGAGGCTGGAAGATCCCCTGAGCTGGGAAGCAGAGGTTGCAGTGAGCCAAGATTGTGCCGTTGTACTCCAGCTTGGGCGGAAGAGTGAAACTGTCTCAAAAAAAAAAAAAATGCATGTTTATTCTACATGTTTTCTTTTTTTCAAGCAAGAGATCAGGTAATCTTTTCTGATATCAATATACAATAAGAGAACAGCAGATATTTTTAGTATGATGTAATACATATTGAAATCAATTACAAATGTCAGTTTTATTTATTTATTTATTTATTTTTATTTTTTATTTATTTTTATTTTTTTTTGAGACAGAGTTTTGCTCTTGTTGCCCAGGCTGGAGTGCAATGGCGCCATCTCAGCTCACCGCAACCTCCGCCTCCCAGGTTCAAGCTATTCTCCTGCCTCAGCCTCCTGAGTAGCTGGGATTATAGGCATGTACCACCACGCCCAGCTAATTTTGTATTTTTAGTAGAGACAGGGGTTTCTCCATGTTGGTCATGCTGTTCTCAAACTCCTGACCTCAGGTGATCCCCCCGTCTCGGCCTCCCAATGTGCTGGGGTTACAGGCGTGAGCCACCGCACCCGGCTACAACTGTCAGTTTTAAATATTAATGTCTATTGTACCAAATTTGGAATCTCAGGAGAAAGTATTCAACATAATTTAAAATGCCGAGGCTGGGCTTGGTGGCTCACGTATGCAATCCCATCATTTTGGGAGGCCAAGGTGGGCGGATCGCTTGAGTTCAGGAGTGCAAGACCAGTCTGGGCAACATGGTGAAATCCTGTCTTTACAAAAAATATAAAAATTAGCTGGGCATGGTGGCACGCGTGCCTGTGGTCCTAGCTACTTGGGAGGCTACGGCAGGAGAATCACTTGAGCCAGGGAGGCAGAGGTTGCCGTAAGCCGAGATGGCGCCACTGCACTCCAGCCTGGGTGGCAGGAGTGAAAGAAACCCTGTCTTAAAAACAAAACGAAACAAAAATATGAAATTATTATAGAAAAGGATATTTTCAGGATAGAAGTGTGTATTTGAGTCATGCAAGTTGTACTCAATTATGCTGAAGCTGTAAAAGACTCTGAAAATGATCTCCTTTTGGACAGTTACAGAAATAACTTCTTTGAGGAGTCACAGATCGCCTTTATTTTTCTCTCTCTATTCTCTCTTTCTCTCTTTCCTAGGTCAGTAAATTTTCTCTTTTTTTTTTTTTTTTTGAAACGGAGTCTCGCTCAGTTGCCCAGGCTGGAGTGCAGTGGCACGATCTCGGCTCACTGCAAGCTCTGCCTCCTGGGTTCACGTCATTCTCCTGCCTTAGCCTCCCAAGTAGCTGGGATTACAGGTGCCCGCCACCACGTCCGGCTAATTTTTTGTACTTTTAGTAGAGACGGGGTTTCACCATGTTAGCCAGGATGGTCTTGATCTCCTGATCTCGTGATCCGCCTGCCTCGGCCTCCCAAAGTGCTGGGATTACAGGTGTGAGCCACTGCACCCAGCAATTTTGTACCAAAGTTACTCCTAGGGTGGGCACGGTGGCTTATGAATGTAATCCTAGTACTTTGGGAGGCCAAGGCAGAAGGCTGGCTTGAAGATAGGAGTTTGAGACCAGCCTGAGCAACATAGTGAGATCCCATATCTACTTTAAAAACAAACAAAAAGCAAAGTTACTCCTAGTATGTATGCAAACCAAGTTGGCTTCTGAGTTGAGAATGTAAGATGGACTCCAGCATGAAGTTCTAAAAGACACACCCCAGAGGACCAAGGCAGCATACACCATTATGGCTTTCTGTTTTGGTGTGGCTCTGAGGAATCTGATGACCTTGGCAAGTTATCTTTGAATGTCTTGGTTCCCCATCCGATAACGTGGAGACAACAAGGCCTGCTATTCAAAAAGGATTCATAAGATGCCATTTATGAACTTTACTGAAGTCTTTGATAAGAGTATCTTTTTTTTTTTTTTTTTTTATGTGAGATGGAGTCTCGCTCTTGTCGCCCAGGCAGGAGTGCAGTAGCTGATCTTGGCTCACTACAACGTCCGCCTCCCGGGTTCAAGCGATTCTCGTTACTCAGCCTCCCAAGTAGCTGGGATTACAGGCGCCCGCGACCACACCCAGCTGATATTTTTATTTTCAGTAGAGATGGGGTTTCCCCATGTTGGACAGGCTGGTCTCGAACTCCCTACCTCAGGTGATCCACCCGCCTCGGCCTCCCAAAGTGCTGGGATTACAGGCATGAACCACTGTGCCCGGCCAATAAGAGAATCTTATAACTGCTATTGTTTCTGTTCTCATTAGCATTATTGTAGTTATACATGATGGCTTTAATTTGGCTTCAAAGGCTGTAGTCTGTAGCTATTTTATAAGAACTGAGTGTTTTTAATGTTACTCTGAGACAAGGTGAAGGGGAAGGAAATTTCCCCTAAAACCACGGTAACAATTATATTGTGGTAGATTGAAACTTTCTGTTGAGGCCAGGCACGGTGGCTCACACCTGTAATCCCAGCACTTTGGGAGGCCGAGGCGGGTGGATCAATTGAGGTCAAGAGTTTGAGACCAGCCTGGACAACATGGTGAAACCAATTGTCTAATAAAAATACAAAAACTAGCCAGTCGTGGTGGTGCAAGCCTGCAGTCCCAGCTACCTGGGAGGCTGAGGCATGAGAATCGCTGGAACCCAGGAAGCAGAGGTTGCAGTGAGCCGAGATCTCACCAGTGCACTCCAGCCTGGGCAACAGAGCGAGACTCCATCTCAAATAAAAAAAAAAAGTCACTTTTTAGCGCTGGTTTTACAGGGAAGCACAAGTTGCTAAACTGTGAAGGATTCTAGTAAGATATGTTGTAGACATGGCAAATGAGCAATTCTTATTCAAGGAATTAAGGCTGCAACAATTTAAGCCATGTATGTTATGTGAAATCAGATTTTTTTTCAAAACAATTTACGGAATTTGTGTCCTTATTTATTTTTTATTTTTTTGAGATGGAGTCTTGCTCTGTCACCCAGGCTGGAGTACAGTGGCGCGATCTTGGCTCACTACAACCTCTGCCTCCCGGGTTCAAGCAATTCTCCTGCCTCAGCCTCCCGAGTAGTTGGGACTACAGGTGTGTGCCACCATGCTTGGCTAATTTTTGTATTTTTAGTAGAGATGGGGTTTCACTATGTTGATCAGGCTGGTCTTGAACTCCTGACTTCGTGATCGGCGCCCCCACCCCTTGGCCTCCCAAAGCGATGGGATTACAGGCGTGAGCCACCACGCCCGGCTTGTGTTCTTATCGATTGGGCTCTAAGGTGTGGTGATCACAAGTGCAAACAAATTTTCAACCGTGGATATGATTTTGATACTCTATCCAAGCCACCAAGTGTGTGCATTTTGCTGGGAGAATTGCACACTCTGCAGCAGCCCCTTGCACACTGATACCTGTGCATGGCTGTAATGGGAAACATTTGAGTCTGGTTGCAAAGATTTGCTCAGTGTGAAATCTGTTCCTAACACAATGGTCAGATGGAAAGGAGTTTCATTACATGGCTGGGCATTTCTTCTTTCTTTGGGGAATATAAAAGGTGAATGCAATACTTTCCAGTTTAAAGTTACCACAAAACTTCATAATCGTAACCTCAAAATCTACTCCAAAAATTATAGAGAACCAGAGGCCTTGAGCTGGCGGCAACTGCCTGTTTGATCTTGGTTAAGTTCCAAAAAGCCAGTGAGAGTTCAAAGCAGGGCCAGGGGCGACTCCACACTTTAATCCCTGCTCCTCTTTCCCTTCCCTCTTCACTCCCGCTCTCCATCCTTCGCTATGAACTGCAGTATATATGCATTTCAATAACCCTGGACACTGTAGATTCTAGAACAATGAGGAAAGTGTCTCTCCTTATTGATACTGACAGGCCTTTTGGTCAGAAAATGTCCCTCAACAGATGTTAGAAAATGTGGTCATAAACCAGAAAGATATGTGTTACAATTTTTAAGGCCTTTTTATTTCCAACTCTCTACATTCCATTGGATAAGGTGTAATTTTTCTCTTTCTTTCTTCAGAAATCCCTCTCGAGGGTTCAGGATACAGGAAAAGTAGTTATGCCTGAAGATAAGTTGCTGACTTCGCTTCTACTTCAGTCACCCCTTTCTGATCTTCCCAAGAAGAAATAAAGAATGAACATTAAGGACGATTATGAAGCAATACCCACAATAAAACAAGAATGAGTTCATTTTATTATTCAAGGTACTGTATTTGGAAATCGAATAATGCCTTTTTTTTTCCAGTCTAACCACTCTGGATGTTATTTCAATCCAATTATTTTGTTGGAAGAAGTTTTTAGATTATTTTAACTCTGGCTAATGAATACATCCCATTGATATGAAAAAGAACTGAGTTGGGCACTGACTTTGAGGGCCCAGAAGTGAATTATTGTCTTAGAACTGACTTCATCTGAAATTCACTTACTATCAAATGGGCAACCCAGCATAGAATTCACACTAAAATTCCTAATGATGACACAATCATTCTTCGTAAATAAATAAACCTGGAGTTTTAACACTGTACTATAATGCCTTCTTCTTTCCCAAGAAAATATATTTTCTATAACATGAACCAAGTAAGTATGACAAATAAACAATGGAAAAGAGGAGAAAAAAACAAATGCAAATAGTATGCTGACACAGGTGACAGTGATGACAGTTGTATGTGGCTTTGCTTCCGAGTCACCCAGAGCCCAAGTGAGTCCTCTACTTGCTGAAATAAGCATTCCCACCAGGCATGGTGGCAAAGGCCTGTAATCCCAGCACTTTGGGAGGCCAAACAGGAAGGATTGCTTGAGTCCAAGAGTTCAAGACCAGCCTGGGCAACATAGTGAGACCTTGTCTCTACAAAGCATAAACAAAAATGGCCGGGCACAGTGGCTCACGCCTGTAATCCTAGCACTTTGGGAGACTGAGGTGGGAAGATCATCTGAGGTCAGGAGTTCGAGACCAGCCTGGCCAACATGGTGAAACCCCATCTCTACTAAAAATACAAAAAATTGGCTGGGCACGGTGGTTCAAGCCTGTAATCTCAGCAGTGTGGGAGGCCGAGGTGGGCAGATCACAAGGTCAGGAGTTCGAGACCAGCTTGGCCAACATGGTGAAACCCCGTCTGTACTAAAAAAATACAAAAATTAGCTGGGCACAGTGGTGCTCACCTGTAATCTCAGCTACTTGGGAGGCTGAGGCAGGAGAATTGCTTGAACCCAGGAAGCGGAGGTTGCAGTGAGCTGAGATCATGCCACTGCACTCCAGTCTGGGCAATAAAGTGAGACACCATCTCAAAAAAAAAAATTAAAAAATAAAAAAATTAACCAGGTATGGTGGCACATGCCTGTAATCCCAGCTACTCAGGAGGCAGAGGCAGGAGAATTGCTTGAACCTGGGAGGCAGAGGTTGCAGTGAATCAAGATTGTGTCACTGCACTCCAGCCTGGGCGACAGAGCAAGACTCCATCTCAAAACAACAACAACAGCAACAACAACAACAACAACTAAACAAAATTAGCTAAGCATGGTGGCATGCACCTGTAGTCCCAGCTACTTGGGAGGCTGAGGTGGGAGGACTGCTGGACCCTGGGAGGTTGAGGTTGTAGTGAGCTGAGATCCTGCCACTGCATTCCAGCCTGGGTGACAGAGCAAGCTCCTGTCTCTAAAAACAAAAACAAACAAATGAAAATCATTCCCAATGTCCCACTTTTCCACTCACCCCAGCCCTACTCCCTCAATTCTGAGTTTCAGGAACAATAATGAAGAGTGCTGTTTTGTTTGTATTTTCATTGCAAATCTTCTGAATGCTGCACAAAGAATGCATGGTTGGCCAGGTGTGGTGGCTCAAGCCTGTAATCCCAGCATTTTGGGAGGCCGAGGCGGGAAGATCACTTGAGGTCAGGAGTTCAAGACCAGCCTGGCCAACATGGTGAAACCCCCATCTCTACTAATAATACAAAAGAAAAAAAATTACCCGGGTGTGGTGGCATTTGCCTGTAGTCCCAGCTATTCGAGAGGCTGAGGCAGGAGAATTGCTTGAACCTGGGAGGTGGAGGTTGCAGTGAGCCGAGATCGCGCCACTGCACTCCAGCCTTGGTGACAGAGTGACTCCATTTCAAAACAAAACAAAGCAAAGCAACAACAAAAAAGAATGCATGGTTAGAGTGGGGAGGCCTGATAACATGACTGCAAGTGAAATTTGAGTGTTATGGCAGACAGTATGTATCTCATCTCACATATTCTTTTTATAATGTGACACTGACCTTCCTCCACTGAGACAGGTTGTTCCCTAACTTTGACCTTGGGAAAATCTTTATAACTGCCTCAGCAAATACAATGTGATGGAAATGATGAGATTTCATCTCTGAGGCTTGTCATGAAAGTCCATATAGTTTTTGGCTGACCCCCCTTTCCCCGCTCAGGGATGCTCACCTTTGGAACACAGACACCATGTTTGAGAAAGCCCAGGTCCACGTGGAAAAACCACTTGTAGGTGTTCCAATCCATAGTCTTAGCTAAGAAGGGTTGCCTGGGTAGATGGAGGATGGAACAAAGGTGAAGAAATGAAGTCAATATGCTTCTACTCAGGAATTAACCTACTCCACAAAGAGTACTGCATTTCCATATGTATCAGGCACTGTTCTAGAAGCTGGGCCAGATGTGGTGGTGTGCACCTATAGTCCCAGCTACTCTGGAGGCTGAGGCGGGAGAATCGGTTGAGCCCAGGTGATAGAGGCTACAGTGAGCTATGATTGTGCCACTGCACTCTGGCCTGAGTGACAGAGCAAGACTCCATTTCCTTTTTTTTTTTTTTTTTTTTTTTTTTTGAGGCAAGGTCTGGCTCTAGCCCCCAGGCTGGAGTGCAGTGGTGCTATCTCTGCTCACTACAACCTTGTACCCCCCAGCCCCCCACACCTGACTAATTTTTGTTTTTGTTTTTGCTTTTTTTTGAGATGGAGTTTCACTCTTAGTGAAACTCTTAGTGAAATAGTCAGTGGGATGTCAGCTCACTGCAAACTCTGCCTCCCAGTTTCAAGCGATTCTCCCACCTCAGCCTCCTGAGTAGCTGGGATTACAGGTGCCTGCCACCACTCCTGGCTCATTTTTGTATTTTTAGTAGAGATGGGGTTTTGCCATATTGGCTAGGCTGGTCTTGAACTCTTGACCTCAAATGATCCGCCCACCTCGGCCTCCCAAAGTAATGGGATTACAGGCATGAGCCACTGTGCCTGGCCTGACACGTGTTGATCCTTAATAAACATCTTATACCCCAGACTTTATCTTAGCACCTGCTTCTGGAGAACCCACATGCAACAGAGCATTCTCTTGCCTTTGGTCGATTTGTACGTTTGTTTGTTTGTTTGTTTGTTTTTTATTTTTTGTTTTGTTTTTGGGGGCAGGGTCTTGCTCTGTCACCCAGGCTGGAGTGCAGTGGTATCATCATGGCTCATTACAGCCTCAACCTCCTGGGGCTCATGCAATCGTCCCCCCTCAGCCTCTGGGTAGCTGAGACTATAGGCGCATGCCACCACGCCTGGCTGATTTTGTTTGTTTGTTTGTTTGTATTTTTTGTAGAGATGGGGTTTTGTCATGTTGCTCAGGCTGATTTTTAACTCCTGAGCTCAAGCCATCCACCCATCTCGACCTCCCAAAGTGCTGGGATTACAGGCATGAGCCACCATACCTGGCAATTTGTAGGGTTCTTTATCATTGATTACTTAACTATTCACCAAGTTAACTTACAATGTTTATTTTGTTAAGGCTTTAAAATATTCCATTTTGGGCCAGGCACTGTGGCTTATGCCTGTAATCCCAGCACTTTGGGAGGCCGAGGTGAGTGGATCATCTGAGGTCAGGAGTTAATCAGTCTGGCCAATTGAAACCCTGTCTCTACTAAAAAAAATACAAAAATTAGCCAGGCATGGTGTTGCATGCCTGTAATCCCAGCTACTCAGGAGGCTGAGGCAGGAGAATTGCCTCCATCTGGGAGGTGGAGGTTGCAGCGAGCCACGATCGTGCCACTGTGCTCTAGCCTGGGTGACAGAGCGAGACTCTCTCAATATATATATATTCCATTCTGATTATGATTCAGGAGAAAAGTGACTATTCTTAATGAAGATCAGGCTGAATATCATTGGAGTGCTCATTTGGAAAGGTTGGTAATACCTTTCTCATTGCTGCTAGTAATATATATTTGGCTGAAATTAGACTTATTTTTCTGAAATTACTGCATCAACTGGTCATATACAGATTGCTGATTTTCTATTTTCTCAGCCACCATTCTGCTTTCTTTCTTTTTTTAGTGAAATTATTTATTTATTTTTTGTTTTTGTAGAGATGGGGGTCTCACTATGTTGTCCAGGATGGCCTTGAACTCCTGGCCTTAAGTGATCTTCTTGCCTTCGCCTCCCAAAGTGCTTGGATTACATCTGCTGTTTTCTGATAATTTGATATGAATCATCAAATGCCCTGAAAAGAAAAACTGCAGCCAGGCATGGTGGTTCATGGTTGTAATAATACCAGCACTTTGGGAGGCCAAGGTGGGAGGTTCACTTGAGACCAGCCTGGGCAACATAGTGAGACCCTGTCTCTACAAAAAAATTAAAAAATTAGCTGGATGTGGTGGCGTGTACCTGTAGTTCTACTACTCTGGGGCATAGGTGGGAGGATCCCCTGAGCTATAGAGATCAAGGCTGCAGTGAGCCATGATTGCACCACTGCAGTCCAGTCTGGGCAGCACAAGAGAGACCCTGTCTCCCCTACCTCCCCACAACATGCCCCCCTTCCCAAAAGAAAAGAAAAACTGCTACAGATGACTAATATCAGGCTCACACCTAAGATTCCCTTCTCTATGGAATCTTGCCCCTTCAGGTCCTGGATGCCTTGGTACCACTCTGATGACACCCAACAGACGATTTCCCCCATCTCCATTTTGTTCATATATTCCTGGAGAGACTGTGTTGGTCTGTTACAAATTAGTCTGCCATGGCTGGAGGCAGAATTGTCAAGGGTTCCCTTCCCCTCAATTCATTAATTTTAACCAATAGAGGTGATTTCAAAGAGTAGATGTTATCTTTCAGTAAAGAAGAAGAGGAACTCAGATTAAAAGGTTAGTAGAAAAAAAAGTTAGCTGTTTTTGATAAGACTGAGCAGGTTCTGGAGACGTATGCATTGCTTTTTCAATTGCAATTTTGTTTCTTAGATTCATCCTTAATTAAAAAAACATGACTTTCACTTACGCACAAACACATTCAAATCTTAGTTCTTCATATTATTAGTTTTTGTTTCTGTTTGTCAGTTTTTTTAATCTCATTACTTTAGTTACAACTTAATGAAAGAAAAGTCATCATAAATCAAATTTTCAAGAATTTAGAAACTCATTCCTTTATTTGTAAAAAATCTTTAAATTTCTAGTTAACTCTCAATTATTTACAGTAACAAGTAGGATACCTTTCTTTTCATAATTTAAATCAATGAATATTTAAAATTATCTTTGGCTTTGGACACAGGTTATAAATTGCTCGTTAAAGATTTATCTTCCTGATTATATTTTACTGAAACAAATATATTCACTTTTAAATTTACCTGTCTTGGCCAAACTATATTTCCTTTTTTGTCTTGTTTTGTTTTGTTTTTAGAGATGAGGTCTTGAGGCTGGGTGCAGTGGCTCATGCTTGTAATCCCAGCACTTTGGGAGGCTGAAGCGGGCAGATCACCTGAGGTCAGGAGTTTGAGACCAGCCTGACCAACATGGTGAAACCCCATCTCTACTAAAAATACAAAATTAGCTGGGCATGGTGGCGCAAGCCTGTAATCCCAGCTACTCGGGGGGCTGAGGCAGGAGAATCACTTGAACCCGGGAGGCAGAGGTTGCAGTGAGCCAAGATCCCTCCATTGCACTTCAATCTGGGCAACAAGAGTGAAACCCTCTCTCAAAAACAACAACAACAACAACAACAACAACAAAAACTAGAGATGAGGTCTCACTTTGTCACCTGTTGGAGTGCAGTGATGCAATCATAGCTCACTGCAGCCTCAAACTCCTGGGCTCAAGGAATCCTCCCACCTTAGCCTCCCCAAGTGCTGGGGTTATATATATGTGAGACATTGTGCTCAATGTAACTTTTCCTTTCTACTGTGTGTGTCAGAGTTTACATGTGCTTTTAAGATTGTATACATTCTTCATCACTGTCTTAGTCCATTTAGTGCTCCTGTAACACAATACCATAGACTGGGTGATCTATAATAAACAGAAATATGGGCCAGGTGCGGTGGTTCATGCCTGTAATCCCAGCACTTTGGGAGGGCAGGTGGATCACTTGAGGCCAGGAGTTCAAGACCAGCCTGGCCAACATGGTGAAACCCTGTCTCTACTAAAAATACAAAAATTGGCCAAGCATAGTGGCATGTGCCTGTAGTCCCAGCTACTCAGGAGCCTGTGGCATGAGAATCGCTTGAACCCAGGAGGCAGAGGCTGCAGTGAGATTGCGCTACTGCACTCCAGCCTGGGTAACAGAGCAAGACTTTATCTAAACAAACAAACAAACAAACAAAAAACAACGAAATTTATTGGCTCACAGTTCTGGAGACTGGGAAGTCCAAGATCGTGAGGCTGGCACATCATGAGACCCTTCTTGCTGTGTCATCCCACGGTGGAGGGCAGAGGAGCAAGTGAGGAGGAGAGAGCAAAAGGAGGCTGAATTCATCATTTTATAAGAAACCTACTCCCTTAGCCAGCACAGTGGCTCACGCCTGTAATCCCAGCACTTTGGGAGGCCGAGGCATGAGGATCACTTGAGGTCAGGAGTCTGAGCGCCTGGGCAACATGGCGAAACCTCTTTTCTACTGAAAATACAAAAATTAGCCAGGCAAGGTAACACATGCCTGTAATTCCAGCTATTTGGGAGGCTGAGGCAGGAGGATCACTGGAGCCCAGGAAGTGGAGGTTGCAGTGAGCAGATATCACACCACTGTACTCCAGCCTGGGCAACAGAGCGAGACCCTGTCTCAAAAAAGAAACCTATCCCATTCCCAAGATAACAGTGTTAATCCATTCATGAGGGTGGAGGCTTCACGGCCCAATCACTTCTAAAAGGTCTTACGTTTTAAAACTGTTGTAGAGGGGATTAACTTTCCAACACATGAATGGGGAACACATTCAAACTACAGTAATCAGTCATGTGGCATTCCATGGTCGTATGTAAGACACCCCACAATAATTAATTATAGTGATTTGGAGTCCTCTATAAAAATGATCTTTCAACTGTGCATACAGTTAACCTTTCTTTTCCTCCTCTGTATCTTTTTCTTTTTTTTTTTTTTTTTGAGGTGGAGTCTTGCTCTGTCGCCCAGCCTGGAGTGCAGTGGTGTGATCTTGGCTCACTGCAACCTCCACCTCCTGGGTTCAAGTGATTCTCCTGCCTCAGGTTCCCGAATAGCTGGGACTACAGGCACGTGCCACTACACCCAGCTAATTTTTGTATTTTTAGTAGAGACGGTATTTCGCCATGTTGGCCAGGATGATCTCGATCTCTTGATCTTGTGATCTGCCCACCTCAGCCTTCCAAAGTTTAGGGATTACAGGCATGAGCCACTGCGCCCGGCCAGTCTATCTTAATAATAACAACAATATGTGCCTCCATTGTGCTTTGTATTCAAGGAATTTCAGAGACTTTAGAGTCAGCAAAAAACCCCAAATAGCTGGTCAGGAACTCCACTATCAAGATGAAGAAAACAGAGATAGCCAGATGTGGAGGCTCACACCTGTAACCCCAGCACTTTGGGAGGCCGAGGAGGGAGAATTGCTTGAAGCCAGGAGTTTGAGACCTGCCTGGGCAGCAAAGCAATACTCCCTCTCTAAAAAAAAAAAAAAAAATATATATATATATATATATATATACACACACACACACACACACCCCACACACGCCTGTTTGTGTAGATTATAATAGGATACAGATCTATTGACAAATGCTGCTAGAAAAATAATCTTCCCCTAGCTGCCTGCTGGGATTCAGTACCTCGGAGAAGGCATTGAAACTTTGCTCAGCAGAGCAAAAGGTATTTCACTAGGAATTTCTTTCTTTTTCTTTTCTTTTTTTTTTTTTTTTTTTGGAGATGGAGTCTCGCTCTGTAGCCAGGCTGGAGTGCAGTGGCTCAATCTAGGCTCACTGCAACTTCTGCCTCCTGGGTTCAAGTGATTCTCCTCCCTCAGCCTCCCAAGTAGCTGGGACTACAGGTGCCCACCACTATGCCCGGCTAATTTTTTTTTTTTAAGTTTTAGTAGAGATGGGGTTTCATCATGTTGCCCAGGCTGGTCTCGAACTCCTGAGCTCAGGCAATCCGCCTGCCTCGGCCTCCCAAAGTGCTAGGATTACAGGCGTGAGTCACCATGCCCTGTCTTCACTAGGAATTTCTTTTAAGGAGACTCTCATACTGTCGCTGTGACATGAGAAAACAAGATAGCCTTCCTTACTTCATCAAACAAGATAGCCTTACTCAGCTGGGCCTGCTTCTTACCAAGATCTCTCTGTATTTTTAATTCTCAAGGCAGTCACTATGACTTACTGACTTATGCTCAATGTGCATCCAGTTAGTTTTGTTCATTCATGTAGGGATTACTTTCAGACCTCACTTGTGTAGGTAGCATCCAGTTACCAGTGCTCCACTGTATACGGCATACGAGGTCCTCCTTGTTGAGATTCCCATGTCGCTATTCAAGGGATTCTCCTGCCTCAGCCTCCTGAGTAGCTGGGATTAAAGGCATGTGCCACCCCGCCCGGCTAATTTTGTATTTTTAGTAGAGACAGGGTTTCTCCATGTTGGTCAGGCTGGTCTGGAATTCCTGACCTCAGGTGATCTGCCCTACTCAGCCTCCTAAAGTGCTGGGATTACAGGTGTGAGCCACCGCGTCTGGCATATTATCTAATTTTTCTTTGAAATTTAGTGAATTTTGCTTGGGGTCTTTCACATACACAACCTCACCTCTTATATCTGTTTGACCTTGCCATTCCTTATAGAGACAAAATGAATAAAGAGAAGGACATTGGAGGAGAAAACATTTTTGTTTTTTATTCCTCATGACTATGAGCCGCAAAGATCTTTAGGAAACCCCTACAGGAATCTATACTTCAGAGAAAGGAGGGCAGAAGGAAGTTGCTGAAATATATCTGATTGTGTAGCTGGCCAGGGAAGAGAGAGACTTTGGTCATAAGGAACAGATGGTGATGATGGGATAAGAGGTCTGAGGCCAATCTTGGGACCAGCAGAAGAAAATAGAAAGTCTTCTGGAAAACCATCTGTGCCAGGAGCTCTCTCATGCATGGTTTAATTGAGTGTTTCCAAATGTCTTCCTTGGAACTCTAGTCCCAGGAGATGTCTCGTAAGAAGAGGAATCTGGGTTTAAATATGTTTGGGAGATGCTACATATCACATTATTGTCTTGAAGAAGTCCTACAATAAGAAATCCATTTAGATTCTGGGCGCGGTGGCTCACACCTGTAATCCCAGTACTTTGGGAGCCTGAGGTGAGCGGATCATGAGGTCAGGAGTTCAAGACCAGCCTGACCAACATGGTGAAACCCTGTCTCTACTAAAAATACAAAAATTAGCCAGCTGTGGTGGTGCATGTCTGTAATCCCAGCTACTCAGGAGGCTGAGGCAGGAGAATCACCTGAACCTGGGAGGCGGAGATTGCAGTGAGCCGAGATCGCACCACTGTACTCTAGCCTGGGCGACAGAGTGAGACTCTGCCTCATAAAAAAAAAAAGAAAGAAAAATTCATTTAGTGTTTCTCCTTCATCTCATTAGCAGGATTGCCATGTCCAAGGAGATGTGCATTTAAAATGTTGGAAGATATTGCAAATTTGCATATATTTCTATGTCAACCGATGATGTATGAGACCTCCTTGTGACCTAGCATTCCTTTTTTTTTTGAGACAGAGTTTTGCTCTTGTTGCCCAGGCTGGAGTGCAATGGTGTGATCTCGGCTCACTGCAACCTCTGCCTCCTGGGTTCAAGCAATTCTTCTGCCTCAACCTCCCAAGTAGCTGGGATTACAGACATGCGCCACCATGTCCAGCTAGTTTTGTATTTTTAGTAGAGATGGGGTCTCTCCATGTTGGTCAGGCTGGTCTCAAACTCCTGACCTCAAGTGATCCCCCCACCTCGGCCTCCCAAAGTGCTCTGATTACAGGTGTGAGCCACTGCACCCGGCCCCCCTTTTTATTTTTTGAGACGAAGTCTTGTTCTTTTGCCCAGGCTGGAGAGCAGTGGAATGATCTTGGCTCACTGCAACTTCTGCCTCCTGGGTTCAATCGATTCTCCTGACTTATCCTCCTAAATAGCTGGGATTACAGGCAACTGCCACCATGCCTGGCTAATGTTTTTGTATTTTTAGTAGAGACGGGGTTTCGCCATGTTGGCCAGGCTGGTCTCAAACTCCTAACCTCAGGTGATCCACCCGCCTTGGCCTCCCAAAGTGCTGGGATTACAAGAGTGAGCTGCTGCGCCCGGCCAGCATTTCCCATTTTTTTTTTGAGTGTGGAAACTTCTTTTTTGGTAACTCCTGTTAATAGCCCATACAGCTGATGTTCCAGAAAATAGTTTGGGAATAGGGTCTATCTTATTTTGAATTTTTCAAAATTTTTAATATTTTTGATACTGGTCTATTTTTAGTCTTCTACAATCTGTGTACAGTGTGCGTTACTATTCTCTTTCTATAAATGAAGACCTGAAACTCAGAAAGAAACCTGACCACTTCTTATGAGGTACACTGTCTCTGAATGCCTAACCTACTGAACCCTGCCCTAGGGCACAGATGACAGCTGAGGCTGTACTTGCTGCAACAATCCACTTCTACTGCTAGGGGTTGAAACTCTAGATCCCCTTCCTCTGCAAGCATCGTGCAGTACACAATTGTTCGGTTTCTATGGTCTTTTTAGCACAGTTGTCTATTTTCAGTGCATTGCAGGTTATTAGCTACTGTGGCTTTTCTCTGTAATTCTATCTGCCATATATTGGAGCCTTTTTTTGTTTTAATTTTTTATTAAAAAAAATAGAGATGGGATCTCACTATGTTGCCCAGGCTGGTCTCAAACTCCTGGGATCAAGTGATCCTCCTGCCTTTGGAGGCCGAGGCGGGCAGATCACGAGGTCAAGAGATAGAGGCCATCCTGGCCAACATGGTGAAACCCCATCTCTACTAAAAATACAAAAATTAGCTGGGCGTGGTGGTGCGCGCCTGTAGTCCCAGCTACTTGGGAGGCTGAGGTAGGAGAATCACTTGAACCTGGGAGGTGGAGTTTGCAGTGAGCTGAGTTCACGCCACTGCACTCCAGCCTGGCGTCAGTGCAAGACCCCATCTCAAAAAGAAAAAAAAAAGGAGAGATATACTTCTTCTTTTTTCTTTAATTATTTTTAATTTTTTTTTTAAAAGAGACAGGGTCTCACTATGTTGCCTGGGCTGGTCTTGAACTCCTGAGTTCAAGGGATCCTCCTGCCTCAGGCTTCCAAAGTGCTGGAATTACAGGCATGAGCCACCATGCCCGGCCAAGACACACTTCTTAGAAGGTATTGTCATCTTTATTTAAGGCTCGGAGAGGTTGTTGCTTGCCCAAGGTTACATAGAACCAAGATTCACACAGTTTTGTTGGACTTCTTCAAAGGATACTGCCTTTTTTGGAAACATGCTTTGAGCTCCAGGCAACAACCAATGTTTGGAACCCACCTTATTGCAATGGGACTACCCTAATTTTAAACCTCATTGACAATGATTGGCTGCTTTTGACTCTAGAAATGACTCTCCTGTGTCTCCTGAGTCCTATTTGCCTATCCATTGGTTAAGATCTGCTTTGGTCTAAACAGAGTTAAGGCCAGGCATGGTGGCTCATGCCTATAATCCCAGGGCTTTGGGAAGCCAAGGCGGAAGGATCATTTGAACTCAGGAGTTCAAGACCAGCCTGGGCAACATTGCCAAAACTGGCCTCTATAAAGAAAAAAAACAAAAACAAAAAACTGGGCATGAGGAGTACCTGTAGTTCAAGCTGCCCAGGGGGCTGAGGCAGGAGGATCCCTTGAGTTCAGGAGTCTGAGGCTGCAGCGAGCTTTGATTGCACTACTGCACTCCAGCCTGGAAAACATGGTAAGACCCTGTCTCTAAATAAAATAAAATAAAATAAGATAAAATAAAATAAAAAATAACCAGGCGCAGTGGCTCACGCCTGTAATCCCAGCACTTTGGGAGGCCGAGGTGGGCAGATCATAAGGTCAGGAGTTCGAGACCAGCCTGGCCAATATGGAGAAACCCTGTCTCCACTAAAAATACAACAAATTAGCCAGGTGTGGTGGCACATGCCTGTAATCCCAGCTACTCAGGAGGCCGAGGCAGGAGAATTGCTTGAACCCAGGAGGCAGAGTTTGCAAGACAGGAGGCAAAGTCGGTGATTCTCAGTCATTTTCCCTGCAGCCCACTTCCCCCACTTCTGCCCTCATTCAGCCCATACCCCAATTTTTCCTACCTCTTCCCTCACCTTCTTACTTCCTGCCTCTCCCCAGCTAGGGAGGTTTTCCCATAGCTGGAGATTTTCCCTAAAGGGACGAAGCCTAGGGAATGAGGATAAAGGCATAGAATAGACCCAGTGTGGAAGAGGCGTGAGGGTGAGGGGCACTTGGGCAAGGTGCATGGATGGAAATGAAGGAGAGGAAAGGTCTTCCCATCTACACAGGGCTGAGGATGCACAGCTCCAGAGTGACCACAAGGACGCTGAGGAAAGAGCAGCGGGGATGGAAGGAGACAGACATGGAAGGCAGGAGGGGGCCTGCAGAGAGGCAGAGTCACAGAGCACACGACACAAGGCTGAGGCAGGTGACAACACAGACATTCTGGAGAACAGAAGGGCATTCAGGGAGGAGAGCCAAGGCCACATAGGGTTGACTTTTTTTTTTAAAGGATTAAGAATGAATCACTGTTTTCATAAGCATCAGTGCACATGCCATATGTTAGGTGTTGCCGGAGTAGAAAACCCCAGAACACGACTTAGAACAGGCCCAACAGCCTCACGCTCTGCCCTGACGGGGCCCTGTGGGAGAGCTCCTGGGCTTAGCTTTCCCCAGAGATGAGGTAATGCTCCTCAGCCGTCTCTGGGGACGTGATCTTCACCCCCTCCCTCCTCTAAAGTGAAATCCAAACCAATATAAACCCTGTAAACCTTCCTTGACGGCTCCAAGGTTAGAAGAGAAGTGGAAGTTAGCCACATCATTAATAACAGATCCCCTGGTGAAGGCTCAGTAAACACTCGGTAATTAATAACAGAGAAAAGAGGAACAGGATAGTAATCTGGATCATAGACTCCTTTGAAAATCTGATGAAAGCTATAGACTCTCTCCCCAGAAAAAAGCACAGGTACATATACACACCAGATTCAATAAGATAGTGTCTGGATGTTTGTTAAAATCCTGAGGCCAAGGCCAAGGGTTGGGGGGCCATGGACCCCAGAATAAGAAGCCCTGACTTAGAGTATATGAAATAGTTTTGCATCTGTGATCTGTTTTGTCCAGCCAAGGCCCTGGAGATAGGGCAGATGCTGCCTGCGTGGGACAGGCAAAGAGACCTGGGCACAGAGGAGGACTGACTTGCTCCCTGCCTGTGCGAGGAGGTAGGGTGGAGCTAAATTTAGAATGCCTACCTCCATGGCCAGTCTTGTCTTATCACTCACTGTAAATTTGGAACCTGCTGTTAGACAAACTTTTCAGTTTTTCTTACATTTTTAGGTAGTTAATTGGGGTTTTTAGAAAAGGGAAGAAATTAAAGACTAGGCGTGACGGCTCACACCTGTAATCCCAGCACTTGGGGAGGCCAAGGAGGAAGGATCGCTTGAGCCCAGGAGTTTGAGACCAGCCTTGGCAACATAGTGAGACCCAGTCTCCATCAAAAAAAAAATAACAATAATAAAATAAAATAAAATAATAATGGCTCGGCGCAGTGGCTCACTCCTGTAATCCCAGCACTTTGGGAGGCCGAGGCGGGCAGATTACCTGAGGTCAGGAGGTCAAGATCAGCCTGGGCAACACAGTGAAACCCCATCTTTACTAAAAATACAAAATCAGCCGGGCGTGGTGACACATGCCTGTAATCCCAGCTACTCAGGAGGCTGAGGCAGGAGAATCGCTTGAACCTGGGAGGCGGAGGATGCGGTGAGCCAACATTGCGCCATTGCACTCCAGCCTGGGCAACAAGAGTAAATCTCCGTCCCGCCAAAAAAAAAGAAAAAAATAATAATAAAAATTAACTAGGCATGGTGGTGTGTGCCTGTAGTCCCAGCTACTTGGGAGGCCGAGATGGGAGGACAGCTTGAGCCCAGGAGTTTGAGGCTGCAGTGAGCTGTGATGGTGCCACTGCACTCCAGTTTGGGCGACAGAGCAAGACCCTGTCTCAAAAACAAAACAAAACAAACAAAAAAAAAGGAAAGAAAAGAGGAGAAAAGACTATATTTTCAGGGCTTCAGGGATCATTTCTACAGTTTCTTACTAGACAAGTTTTTCTGAACGTGTAGAGCACTAAAATCAGGCCTGGTGTGGTGGTTCACGCCTGTAATCCCAGCACTTTGGGAGGCCGAGGCGGGTGGATCACCTGAGGTCAGGAGTTTGAGT
Source organism: Gorilla gorilla gorilla (assembly GCF_029281585.2). Taxonomy (NCBI): domain Eukaryota; kingdom Metazoa; phylum Chordata; class Mammalia; order Primates; family Hominidae; genus Gorilla; species Gorilla gorilla. The sequence continues at coordinate 32,848,591 of NC_073229.2, read as the reverse complement.
CCAGCCTGGCCAACATGGTGAAACCCCGTCTCTACTAAAAATAGAAGAATTAGCTAGGCATGGTGGCGCTCGCCTGTAATCTCAGCTACTTGAGAGGCTGAGGCAGAGGAATCACTTGAACCCAGGAGGCAGAGGAGGCAGTGAGCCGAGGTCGAGCCGTTGCACTACAGCCTGGGCAACAATAGAGAAACTCCGTCTCAGACAAAAAAAAAAAAAAAATAGGACTCCATCCAGTCATCACTGGAAGTGAGCTGACTGGAACTAAACTTCAGAACTCTGTGAGCTGAGCAGTTACAAGACACTAGGAAGCTAAAAAAACTGGTAGATGAAGTTATTAAGAGTATGAAACCCAAATCAACAGCCACCATGTTTTCACAACAGATTTGTAAAAATTGCATTTGTTACACCGTACAGAAACTTTTTTTTTTTTTGAGATGGAGTTTTGCTTTTGTTGCCTAGGCTGGAGTGCAGTGGTGCGATCTCAACTCACTGCAATCTCCACGTCCCGGGTTCAAGCGATACTCCTGCCTCAGCTTCCTGAGTAGCTGGGACTACAGGTGCCCACCACTGCACCCGGCTATTTTTTTTTTTTTGAGATGGAGTTTGCTCTTGTTACCCAGGCTGGAGTGCAATGGTACCATCTCGGCTCACTGCAACGTCTGCTTCCTAGGTCCAAGCGATTGTCCTGCCTCAGCCTCCTGAGTAGCTGGGATTACAGGCATGCGCCACCACACCTGGCTAATTTTGTATTTTTAGTAGAGATGGGGTTTCACCATGTTGATCAGGCTGGTCTCAAACTCCCGACCTCAGGTGATCCGCCCACCTCTGCCTCCCAAAGTGCTGGGATTACAGGCATGAGCCCCCAAGCCTGACCAGAGGCTTTTTAAATTAAATAAATATCAAACTACATTCTTAAAAAGGAAAAAAGTGGGGGAGAAATTAGATTGTTCTTCCTCTTTACCCTTTTGTGACATCACCAGCACATTCTCACAGCTTCTTCTTCCTTCTACACTCAAAATACAAGATGAGGAGAAATCTGCTGGGTTTGAGATCCAGTAAGAAAGAGTCTCTTAATAGAAGGTAATAGGAATAACAGCCATCCATATTACAACTGCTGCTTCTTTCCCATTGTCAGAAAAATGGGGTCCATTTATGACTGGATGACAAATCCTACAGTGCTGAGAGTTAATAGAAACCCTGCAATGCAGTTAGGACGTGCTGACTTCTTGTGCAGTCTTTTAACGGGCGCAAGGACCAGGCAACCTTCCAGCCACTTAACAGTCTGAAAACTCTTCTTGCCTAGTAGGTCCTCTGTTTCCTTTAGTGTTTAATAATGGAATAATGTGTGCTCATAACAGGTAAGTTATGGAAAATGAGCGTGATACTGCATTAGAGGTTATACTTCATGAGGAGATGAACTGGTATGAGCTTATGTTTTGTTTTGTTGGGATTTTATTTTGTTGGTTTTTTTTTTTTTTTTTTTTTGAGACGGAGTTTTGCTCTTGTTGCCCAGGCTGGAGTGCAATGGCGCGATCTCAGCTCACCGCAACCTCCGCCTCCCAGGTTCAAGCAATTCTCCCACCTCAGCCTCTCGAGTAGGTGGGGTTACAGGCATGCACCACCATGCCTGGCTAATTTTTTTTTGTATTTTTAGCAGAGACGGGGTTTCTGCATGTTGGTCAGCCTGGTCTCGAACTCCTGACCTCAGGTGATCCACCCACCTCGGCCTCCCAAAGTGCTGGGATTACAGGCGTGAGCCACTGCGCCCAGCTATTGGGATTTTAAGTTTCTTTCTTTCTTTTTTTTTTTTTTTGTCTTTGGAATATCCCCTAGTATAATAGTTTGTACAACTCTTAATGCACAATGTGCATAAAAACCATCCAGGGTGCTTGTCTGAAACTCCCAAGCCCCAAACACTAGACTAAAAGCGTGATTCCAGAGGTCTAGCAGAGGGCTGAGAGTCTGCAATTTACAAAGTTCCAGGAGTGACTGAAAAAATTCTAAAATGAAGGAGTTTTGATTGTGCACATTTTAATGCTTATGGTAATTCACTGCTTCCTACTCTCATCTTACTTCCTGGATATCCCCCTTCTTGAAGTAAGACATTTTTTGCTGTTTTGGAGAACAGCAACAGTATGTAAACACATACGTTGTATAAGACATTATGCTAAGTGCTGAGGCAGATCAAAGAATAAAGGATTTGGTTCCTGCCCTCCAAGAGATTAGGCTAGAAATAGGAAGTGCACAAGCCCACAGATAACTACAAAAGAAGGCATGAGACGGCGAGTGCTAGGAAGGGGAGGGGACTTGGTATCCAGGTTGCCTGTTGGTAGAACAGGCTAGAAGTGGGAGATGTTCCAGGTTTGCGTAAAACAGGATTGTGAGTTTGTAAACAGTTGTTCATTTTTTGCCAATAAGATTGTTTTTCCTTTTAGTGGTAACAGCACCTCATTTCCTCCTTGGAGAACTTCCCACCTTTGCCACAAGTTGTCTAAGTGGTATTGGCCTCTTTTGCACCAAGGACTGGGCATCCATTTAGACAAAGCAGATTCAGTTTCCCTGGAATTTGGAATTTGAACTCTGACCTTCCTTCCCTTTCCTTCCTTCCTTCCTTCCTTCCTTCCTTCCTTCCTTCCTTCCTTCCTTCCTTCCTTTCTTTCTTCCTTCCTTCCTCTCTCTCTCTGTGTCTCTGCCTCCCTCTCTCTCTCTTTCTTTCTTTCTTTTTTTTTTCTTTCTAGAGAAAGGGTTTCATCCTTTCCTCCAGGTTGGAGTGGAATGGTGCGATCATACTTCGCTAAGGCTTCGAACTCCCGGCTCAAGTAATCCTGCCGTCTCAGCCTCCCTAGTAGCTGGGACTACAGGTGCATGCCACCATGCCCAGCTAATTAAAAAAAAAAAAAATTTGTAAGGACCAGTCTGGTATCAAACTCCAGAGCTCAAGTGATCCTTCTGCATCAGCCTCTCAAAGTGCTGGGATTACTGGTGTGAGCCACTGCACCTGGCCGGAATTCTGAGTTTCTTTTCTTTTCTTTTTTTTTTTTCGAGATGGGGTTTTACTTTGTCACCCGGACTGGAGTGTGTTGGCATGCTGATTTCAGTTTGCTGCAGCCTCAACCTCCCAGATTCAAGGGATCCTCCCACCTCACCCCTCAAGTAGCTGGGACTACAGTTGTGCACCACCATGCCCAGCTAATTTTTATATTTTTTGTAGAGACAGGGTTTCACCATGTTGCTCAGGCTGGTCTCGAACTCCTCAGCTCAAGCCATCCACCCACCTAGGCCTCCCAAAATGCTGAGATTACATGCAAGAGCTACAGTGCCTGGCCTGAACTCTGAGTTTCTTTCTTTCTCTCATTCTTTTTTTTTTTTTTTTGAGGCAGAGTCTTGCTCTGTCACCCAGGCTGGAGTTCAGTGATGTGATCTCAGCTCACTGCAACCTCTGCCTTCCAGGTTCAAGCTATTCTCCTGCCTCAGCCTCCCAAGTAGCTGGGACTACAGGCACCTGCCACCATGTCCAGCTAATTTTTGTATTTTTTAGTAGAGATGGGGGTTTCAGCATGTTGGCCAGGCGGGTCTCAAACTGCTGACCGCAAGTGATCCACCCGTCTTGGGCTCCGAAAATGCTGGGGTTACAGGTATGAGCCACTGCACCTCGCCAAACTCTGAGTTTCTAAGAGGGAATCACTAGATCTGATTTATCCTGATGGCAGGGGTCTAAATACACTGTTCTTTTTATCCTGCAGTCTGCATCCAGGTACCTATTTTTCCCAGGACCTGACTCTTTACCTTTTCTTTCAGTTCTTCCCACTAAATTTCTTTTCACTCTCTCTTTTTTTTTCCCAGTAAATTTGTCTTTTTTTTTTTTCAGATGGAGTCTCACTCTGTCGCTCAGGCTGGAGCACAGTGGCGCAATCTCGGCTCACTGCAAGCTCTGCCTCCCGGGTTCACGCCATTCTCCTGCCTCAGCCTCCCGAGTAGCTGGGACTACAGGCGCCTGCCACCACGCCTGGCTAATTTTTGTATTTTTAGTAGAGACGGGGTTTCACCGTGTTGGCCAAGATGGTCTTGATCTCCTGACCTCGTGATCCACCCACCTCTGCCTCCCAAAGTGCTGGGAGTACAGGCTTGAGCCACTGCATCCAGTCTTCCTAGTAAATTTCTTAATTGTTTTAGGTAACTACAGTTGAAATCTTTTGGTTGAAGCCAATCCCCCCACTTTTAAAAAAAATTTAAATTTTGTTTTTAAGAAACAGGGTCTTGCTATATTGGCCAAACTTGTCTTGAACTCATGGACTCAAATGATCCTCCAGCCTTGGCTTCCCAAAATGCTGGGTTTACAAGTAAGCCATGTTGCCAGATCACCAAAAACCTCAATAGAAATAGTGAGCGAGGAAGCACGAATTTTATTCAAGGTACACCAGGAACCCGTGTTTGGGTGAAGAGTAATGTTCTGGAACAAAAAAAGATGGAGATGAGGCTGCATAAATATGTTGACATGAGACATCAGGAACTTAAGTGCTTTGGGAGGTAGTTAGTTACTAGAGAGGTTCTTGCCTTGGCTGCATGACCACTTGGCAGGATGCTAGAAGGCGATTCAAGCATTAAATGAAATGACCTGAAAGTTCATTTCAACCTAAGATTCTAAAACTCTTGTCAAGTCATTTGTGGTCAGTGTCTGAGCCCAGTAAAATATACCTTGGCAACTCGAGACAATCACAGCTCAGAGTGGCGAAGTATACACAGATTTGAGTTGTCACAGGATCGGCTGTAGTTCCTTTCCCAGGCACCTCAGCTGTTACAGAATCTCAACTCTAAACATGTAAACTAGCCCAGAGGATTTGGGCAAGCCTGCATTCTACTTGGAGAAAGATGATTTTGTGTTTCCTGCAAGGGGCAATCATTTGTAAGCCATTTGAGTTATGCTTGGTTCTTAAAGCAACAGTTACTTTAATAAAAAATTCAACTTATGGGAAATTTCAACTACCTCTCTGCATAGTTCTTTCATTCCCAGTGGGATTTGGCTTGGGCCTTAAAAAAGGAGGAAATTTTCGTGGTACTAATTTCAAACCATGCTGCTGGAGTATAGTTGTGAATGATGCTGGGGTGAGAAGCAGAAAAAAATGAGATGAATTTATGATTTATTTCAGTCCCCTAAATTCTCAAAGTGTTTTTACATTTTTTTTTTTCTTGGGGATCGAGCTACCTACTCACAAAGTTTGTTTGTTCTGGGACTGGGAAAGCAAACCATTATGAGGATTTGTTTTGAACCATCTCGGCTCCTAAGGATGGGTTATAAATCAGCCTTCACACTTAGCCTCTGCTATTTACAAGCAGCTGCCAAAGATCATCAGAAGCAGGCCATTTTTTCGTTTCAGCACATCTCTGAGGGCATCCTTAATAATATAATGTCTTAGGTTTCTGTGGCAAGATGGCTTTTTTTTTTTTTTACGGAGTTTCACTCTTGTTGCCCAGGCTGGAATGCAATGGTGCGATTTCGGCTCACCGCAACCGCCGCCTCCCGCATTCAAGCTATTCTCCTGCCTCAGCCCCATGGGTAGCTGGGATTACAGGCATGCGCCACCATGCCGGGCTAATTTTTGTATTTTTAGTAGAGATGGTGTTTATCCATGTTGGTCAGGCTGGTCTTGAACTCCCAACCTCAGGTGATCCGCCTGCCTCGGCCTCCCAAAGTGCTGGGATTACAGGCATGAGCCAATGCGCCCAGCCTTTTTTTTTCAGACGGAGTCTCGTTCTGTTGCCCAGGCTGGAGTGCAGTGGGGCGATCTCGGCTCACTGCAAGCTCTGCCTCCTGCCTCCATTCTCCTGCCTCAGCCTCCTGAGTAGCTGGGACTACAGGCGCCCGCCGGCTGCCACCACACCTGGCTTTTTTTTTTTTTTTTTTTGTATTTTTAGTAGAGCCAGGGTTTCACCGTGTTAGCCAGGATGGTCTGCATCTCCTGACCTCATGATCCGCCTGCCTCGGCCTCCCAAAGCGCTGGGATTACAGGCCTGAGCCACCGCGCCCGGCCACAAGATGGGTTTTCATTCAGCAAGCACATAGGTGTTTGCTGTATGATGAATGGGGCGTAATTTGAAATTTAGTGGGATGTCTCATAAATGACATGGCTTTTTCTGGAACCTATAGAACATAGAAATGACAAAGAGCATACAGTGCCAATGTTCACTGAATGAGCATTTATTGAGCACATATTATGTTCTGGACAATAAAGAAACATAATCTCTCTCTACTGTTGAACAACTCAGTCCTACAGGAGACATATATTTAAATATATATATAGTTTGCTTGTTTTGTTTTGTTTTTTGACACAAACACTCACTCTGTTGCCCAGGCTGGAGTGCAGTGGCACTATCACGGCTCACTGTAGCCTCCCAGGCTCAAGTGATCCTTCTGCCTCAGGCTCCTGACTAGCTGGGACTGTCAGCATGCGCCACTATGCCTGGCTAATTTTCATAATTATTATTTTTTTTTAGAGACAGGGTCTTATAATGTTGCCCAGAGTGGTCTCCAACTCCTGGGATCAAGCAATCCTCCCTCCTCAGCCTCCCAAAGTTCTGGGAGTATAGGTGTGAGCCTGAGGTGGAAGGATCATTTGAACCTGGGAGGCTTCCGTGAGCCATGATTGTGCAACTGCACTCCAGCCTGGGCAACAGAGGAAGACCTTGTTGCTCAAAAATATATATTTTGAGACAGGGTCTCACACTGCTGTCTAGGCTAGAGGTAGTGGTGTGACCACGGCTCATTGCAGCCTCCAACTCCAGGGTTCAATCAATCCTCCCACCTCAGCCTCCTGAGTAGCTGGGAGTACAGGTGCATGCCACCATACTGGCTAATATTTTTTCTTCCTTCCTTCCTTCCTTTCTTCCTTCCTTCCTTCCTTCCTTCCTTCCTTCCTTCCTTTCTTTCTTTCTTTCTTTCTTTCTTTCTTTCTTTCTTTCTTTCTTTCTTTCTTTCTTTCTTATTTCTTTCTTTCTTCTTTCTTTTTCTTTCTCTTTCTTTCTTTTTTCTTTTTCTTTCTTTCTTTTCTTCCTTTCTTCCTTTCTCTTTCCTTCTTTGTTTCTTTCTTTGTTTCTTTGTTTGTTTCTTTCTTTCTTTCTTTTTTCCTTTCTTCCTTTCTTTCTCTCGCTCTTTCTTTCTTTCTTTCGACAGGGTCTCACTCCGTTGCCAGGCTGGTGTGGAGTGGCGTGATCTTGGCTCGCTGCAACCTCGTCTCCCAGGTTCAAGTGATTCTCCTGCCTCAGCTTCCCGAGTAGCTGGGACTACAGGCTCATGCCACCATGCCCAGCTAATTTTTTGTATTTTTAGTAGAGCCTGGGTTTCACCATGTTGGCCAGGATGGTCTCGATTTCTTCACCTCGTGATCTGCACGCTTCAGCCTTCCAAAGTGCTGGGATTACAGGTGTGAGCCACCGCGCCTGGCTCATACTGGCTAATTTTTTAATTTTATGTAGAGATGGGGGCTCACTATGTAGCCCAAGCTCCAGTCCATATTAACAACTATGGTGATTACAATTCGAGGTAATTAGGAATGCTTAGGTAGGTCCAGGTAAGCAAGCTATTCTCTTCGTTAAGTGCTAAAATGGGTGCTCTGATGATTTCCATGTAGGAACTGAAATAATGTAGAATTCATGGAGAGAAGATGGGGAAGGATATTGTAAGGAGAAGGAATAGCATGAGCCAAGCTTCGGAGGTGTGACCATGTGTGACCTCTTTAGGTGATGATGGGTAATCTACAGTCTTGCTTCTCAAAACATAGTCCCTAGACAAGCAGCAATCTCATCACCTTGAGATTTTGTTAGGAGGCAGATCCTGATTTAGTAGGTCTGGGGAGGGACCCAAGATTCTGCATTCCTCACAAGTTCCTGGATAAATGTTGACACTGACAGTTCATGGACCACAGTCATTCCTGCCATTCTAGGAACATGCAGCCAATCCGATAGGCAATGTCTGTAGGGTAAGTCCACCCAAGTGCTGTTTTTAACTTTGGAATTCTCTCCCCTCATCCATAGACATACGTTCGTAGGACTGTTAATTATTGCCACTCATCTTGAATTCCCTGGCTAAGAAGTTATTATTGAATGGCTGTAAATATGCTGGGGCTTGGGAGGTTCGGGGGAGCAAGGAGAAATGACTAAAACAAACACTCCGTGGTGTCAAGATACAAAGCAGATGGCCTGTGTCTTAGCACACTTGACACAGTGCCTCAAAACCTGCTGGGACAATTGTTCATGCATTTATTCACTCAATCCTTCAACCCTGTGCCTAGTTCTGTATGCTCAGAACTGGGGGTCTGGGGAAGGGGTTGGTGTGGGATGGTGAGGAGGGAAAAGGGACTATTTTGACCTGGATTTGAACCCAAACTTGGAAAGCAGTTTTCCTTAGCTAGATGATTCTGAGGCAGAACGAAAGCAAAAGCGGGACCTGGGTTCTCTGTGGGATCTGAATAGCTGTGGGATAGGCGCCCCATGTAGAGGACTGATGAGGTGTCACTGAATTGTGGAGAGATCATGTACACGCTTGCAGGGTAAACCACAGTCTAAATGCGTACTTTCTGAGTATTTTTCCAAGCACTACAAGAGGTCATCTAGTTAATATCCAATGTGATCAAGAGATGGCCCAGCACTCCATCGTAGAAGAATGACAAAATTTTATTGTGACTCGATCTTGGCCCAATTTACCATCTTAGAAGAATTAATGGTAACTAGGTGAGTAAGGTTTTTAAAAAATTATTATTATTTTTATTTAGCTTACAGCCTCACTAAAATGGAAAGGACCTGAAAGTCTGCCAGAAAATGGATTGCTAACTGATGGGAAGAGAAGTATGAAAGGGATTGGGATTCCCTCTACTCATCACTCTACTCAGACAAAGTAAAACTGAGTGTGAAAGGCAATAAAGACTGAAACTAGGCTGGGCGTGGTGGCTCACGCCTGCAATCCCAGCACTTTGGGAGGCTGAGGCAGGAGGATCGGTTGAGCCCAGGAATTTGAGATCAGCCTGGGCAATATAGTGAGACCTTGTCTTTACAAAAAATTTTAAAAATTAGCCAGGCATATGGTTGGCACTTGTCCCAGCTACTTGTGAAGCTGAGGTGGGAAGATGACTTGAGCCCAGGAGGTGCAGATTGTTGTCAGCCGAGATGACACCACCGTGCTCCAGCCTGGGTGACAGAATGAGGCCCTCTCTCAAAACAAAACAAAACAAAAAACACCAAAATCGTTTAAAATCATTTACCTTGCAAGAGATATCGTATGCATTTATTTATTGAATACCAACTTTAGGCCAGATACATTTCATAGGATATTCCACTTAATCCTCTAGCAGTCTTACAGTCATCTACCATTACTAACATCTTACAGTTAAACTGAGACTTAGAAAAGTAAAGTAGCTTGTGGCTGGGCATGGTGGCTCAACCCTGTAATCTCAGAATTTTGGGAGGTCAAGGTAGGTGTATCACTTGAGGCCAGGAGTTCCAGACCACCCTTGCCAACATGGTGAAACCCCGTCTCTACTAAAAATACAAAAATTAGGCTGGGCGCGGTGGCTCACACCTATAATCCCAGAACTTTGGGAGGCCAAGGAGGGTGGATCACTCGAGGTCAGGAGTTCGAGACCAGTCTGGCCAACGAGGTAAAACCCTGTCTCTACTAAAAATACAAAAATTAACTGGTTATGGTGATCTGTGTCTGTAGTCCAAGCTACTCTGGAGGCTGAGGCAGGAGGATCACTTGAACCTGGGAGGTGGAGGTTGCAGTGAGCCAAGATTGTGCCACTGCGCTCCTGCCTGGGCAACAGAATGATACTCTGTCTCAAAAAATAAATAAACAAAATAAAGAAATAGTTAAAAAAAAAAAAAAGTACAGTAAAGTGGCTTGCTCAGTGTATCAAACTTGTAAGTTGCAGCCCAATATGAACAAGATTTTTCTGGCTACTTGTACTACCTGTCTTATGGTACAATGGCTGTCTGTGCCACAAACACTTCAATTTGTCATGAAAGACATATGACCCAAAACTAATTTAGGAGCCAGTCAAAGTCCCTCTGCTAGTGGACCTAATGAAGCCAACTGTCTCAGGAACGAAGTAAAGCCTTGGTGAACTTCCCAGAAAGTTTTTTTTTTTTTAGGTGGGATCTCGCTTTGTCTGTTGCCCAGGTTGGAGTGCAATGGTGTGACCATAGCTCACTGCAGCCTCGACCTCCTGGGCTCAAGCGATCCTTCTGTCTCAGCCTCCAGAATAGCTGGGACTACAGGCATGTGCCATGACATCCGAATAATTTTTTAAAATGTTTTGTAAAGTTGGAGTTTCACTTTGTGGCTCAGGCTGGTCTCAAACTCCTGGGCTCAAGTGATCCTCCTGCCTTGGCATCCCAAAGTACTAGGATTACAGGTGTGAGCCACCATGCCCAGCCAAAAAGAGGTCTTTATTCCTCTAGGAAAGAGTAAGACTTAGTAGTGTCCACAACTTCTTGAGCCCCGTCCCTCCAAAAGTTTACATGGTGGGAATGTAATTTTCAATGCAACAATGTCTGGAAGTGGGACCAAATAAGCAAGCAGCGACTGCACTGTGAGCACTCTGCCCTAGTGAACAGATTAATGTCTTCACAGGAGCTGGTTAGTTATGGCTAGAGTGAGTTGTAAAGCAAGTCCAGACCCTGGTGCCTTTCTCTCTCACACTCTTCTGCCCTTCTGCCATGTTACGATGCAGCAAGAAGGACCTCACCAGATGCCAGCCCTTCATAATGGACTTCCTAGCCTCCAGAACTATAAGTTAAACAATAAATCTCTTATGAAATTTATTTAACTTATGGTTCTGCAGGCTAAATTCATATAAATTACAAAGTACGTGGTTTTCTGCTTTAGCAACAGAAAACAAAGTGAGGCAAACCCCAAGGAAGCTATATTCAGCCCTCCAGGAATTCTTTGTTGGAGAAGCTTTTCTTTTCTGTTTTTTTTTTTTTTTTTTTCTTTTTGAGACAGAGTCTCGCTCTGTCACCCAGGCTGGAGTGGAATGGTGTGATCTTGGCTCACTGCAACCTCTGCCTCCTGGGTTCAAGCGATTCTCCTGCCTCACCCTCCCAAGTAGCTGGGACTACAGGCATGTGCTGCCATGCCTGGCTAATTTTTGTATTTTTAGTAGAGATGGGGTTTCACCATGTTGACCAGGCTGGTCTCGAACTCCTGACCTCAAGTGATCCGCCCACCTTGGCCTCCCAAAGTGCTGGGATTACAGGCCTGAGCCACTGCGCCTAACCTTGGAGAGTTTCTCCAGAAGAATTGGAGACGGCTCATAAACCTACCATTAGAAATCTGCAAAGTTGGACCGAGTACAGTGGCTCACACCTGTAATCCCAGCACTCTGGGAGGCTGAGGCAGGAGGATCGCTTGAGCCCAGGAGTTTGAGACCAGCCTGGGCAAGATAGGGAGACCCTTTGTCTAAAAAAAAAAAAAAATTGTAAAATTAATTTGTGTCAGGGTGAGGCATATTCTTGAACTTAGAATACATTAGACTATGGTCTTCCATTTTTGGGAATGCTCCAAATGGATATTAACGGAAAGGTAAATTAAGCCCTTGCTGCAGAGGATTCTATTGCTTTTGAGAAAGGTATGATGGTTCACTGGGAAGTGGAACCTGAAGTAGGTGGATGAAGTAGGTTATTTGTGGACCTGGGAGAAGGCTCAGAAATAGTCTGACCTGACAGAGACAAACAAATGGTATAATAAAACCAGCCCCTATGGAGCAAATGGGCATGAGTTGAATTTTCAGTTCAATCACTTTGTACCATGAGAGCTTGAAGAATTTATTAAAACTCATTGAGAATTAATTTCCCCAGCTATAAAATAAGACTAATAATACCTGCCTTTCATGGGGAATAAGTTAGGCGATGTACATGTAAGAAGCCAAGCATGATGTTTAATACATAGTGGATGCTCAGAACATGGTAATACAGTCAAAGATTATTTATCTGGCCCAGCACCGTGGCTCACGCCTGTAATCCCAACACTTTGGGAGGCCGAGGCGGGCAGATCACGAGGTCAGGAGTTCAAGAACAGCCTGGCCAACATGATGAAACCCCGTCTCTACTAAAGATACAAAAAATTAGCCGGGCATGTTGGCGGGCGCCTGTAATCCCAGCTACTCAGGAGGCTGAGGCAGGAGAATCGCTTGAACTCAGGAGGCAGAGGTTGCAGCGAGCCGAGATGGAGCCATTGCCCTCCAGCCTGGGCGACAAAAGCGAGACTCCGTCTCAAAAAAAAAAAAAAAAAAAACAGATAAAAGGAATCTAAAAGGAATCTTGGATCCAACCCAGACCTATGAAATTAGTATTTGCATTTTAACAAGGGAGCTAGGTGATTCACACACACATTACAGCTGGGAAGCACTGACGTGAGACGCCTGGAAGCCTACGCACTCCTAAAAACTGACCTACTTCAGACCTTCACAGACTCAGCTGAAAGACTTATTGTTAAGTCTTTTGAAGTTGGTGAGAAGGTAGGCACTTTCACTTCCTGTGGACTTACACCCCTCGATCAGAGGTCTTGCCACCACTGGGAACCTGGGTGGGCAGGTCTCTGCCATTCCTAAAGCACCAGTATCTGTTTTCTGCCCCCTGAGACCCAGTCACATCCCAGAACCTTGGAACTAACACTTTCCTCCCCATCATTATTACTGTTCTTCTTATTCTTTTTTTTTTTTTTTTTTTTGAGATAGAGTCTTGCTCTGTCGCCAGGCTGGAGTGCAGTGGTGCGATCTTAGCTCACTGCAACCTCCGCCTCCAGGTTCAAGTGATTCTCCTGCCTCAACCCCCTAGAATAGCTGGGACTACAGGTGTGCACCACCACGCCCAGCTAATTTTTGTATTTTTAGTAGAGACGAGGTTTTACTATGTTGGCCAGGATGGTCTCGACCTCTTGACCTCGTGATCCACCAGCTTCAGCCTCCCAAAGTGCTGGAATTACAGGCGTGAGCCACCACGCCCAGCACACTATTACTGTTCTTAAGGAGTTGGGAGGGAGGGCTAGGACAGGAGCCGCACAGGCTCATTCTCCAGCAATCTGCAGGACACACTTTGTTTTCTGCCTGGCTCTCTGAAATGGGTGTCAGGTGTGGCTAGCCAATGATTCCTCTCAAGTGGAAAGACACTGAGTTCCAGAAATGAAGCAGATCCAATGGCCAGCAGCTTCTTTACAACACAAGGAAATAGTAGACGAAGGAAGTCCAGATTCAAGTTCAGGCTGGACCAGAGAGACTAGCGGCTTGGCTGTGTTTTCATCCTGTGAAACAATCCAGGTATGAGTGGGCCACTATGACTCTTTTTCCAGGCCTGAGCAGCAACTGTATTTCCTACACTAATATCAAGACATGAAAATCTAACATGAGGTTTCAGGGACACTTGGATTTCACCTCCCAGCCCCCTGCCCTGGAAGAAACACAACTAACAATTTCCAGCATATTTCAATTATTTATTATAAAATGACCACAGAAAATTTGAAATTAGGCCAGGCATGGTGGCTTGTGCCTACAATCCCAGCACTTTGGGAAGCAGATGTGGGTGGATCACTTGAGCCCAGGAATTCAAGACCAGCCTGGGCAACACGACAAAACTTCATTGATACAAAAAAATACTAAAAAATAGCAGGTCGTGGTGGCGCATGCCTGTAGTCCCAGCTCCTCAGGAGGCTGAGGTGGGAGGATCACCTGAGGCCAGGGAGATTGAGGCTGCAGTGAGCTGTGATTGTGCCACTGCACTCCAGCCTAGGAGAGAAAGTGAGACCCTGTCTCAGAAAAAGAAAAAAAAAAAAAAAGGTTAAATAATTGCAATTAGGGCCGATTCAGGAAATTCAAAATCTGAGCCCATTTTATGGCCGGTAATTGATATTTTGGGGAAAATGATTTCATTAGAACCCCTGAGCCACTATAATTGTAATAGAAAATAACAAAACAGATGCTGTCACTGTAGTGTTTAACTGACTAAATGTTTGAGGATTCATTTATTGTCATCAGGTCGCATATTTTAACAGAAAATAAAAAAGTTGTTGCTGTTTTGTTTTTTTTTGCAAGTAAAAGGTGAGTTTTAAATATCAGCTTTGCCAAATCTCAGGTGAATTATGCCTGGATTGCCCTGGTCTAATCTCTACTGACTGTTTCTTCCTATAATTAGAATCACTACCCACATCACTGTAAGTTAAGGAGACCTAATATTTAGATAAATCTGTTTTAAACTTGCTATTAAATTGAGTGAAATGGAGTTCTCAGGTGAGCCCACAAGTCTTCAGACCCAAGGTGAAGGCTCCGTTTCTCATTTAAACATTGTCAAACTAAGAATGATTTGATTGCTTGTGGATTTTGCATATGTCAGCACAGTAGAAGCTTAGTCATGCAAATCTCTGTTGCTTTGCGTGGCCATAACCCAGGAACACAGAGCTGTTTCCATATTTTATCTGTGTTTGTAGTTGAAAGCATGCCTTCTATTGTGCTTTTTTTTTTTTTGACAGAGTCTCGCTCTATTGCCCAGGCTGGAGTGCAGTGGTGCGATCTCGGCTCACTGCAACCTCTGCCTCCTGGGTTCAAGCGATTCTCCTGCCTCAACCTCCCTAGTAGCTAGGACTATAGGCCCACACCACCACACCCAGCTAATTTTTGTATTTTTAGTAGAGATGGGGTTTCAGCATGTTGGCCAGGCTGGTCTTGAACTCCTGACCTCAAGTGATCCACCCACCTCAGCCTCCCAATGTGCTGGGATTACAGGAGTGAGCCATCGCTCCAGGTCTATTGTGCTTTTAAATAACAGATGTCAGGACAATGTTTAAAGCACATAACATGAGTATTGAAAAATGTTTGTCTGCTTTTAAAAGAAAAAAAACCCCACAATAATGAATTCAGCCTGCCAGTTTGTATTTTCAAGGAATATTTTAACTCTTGAGGAATTTCTAGCACCTACCCTTTAAATATCCCTCTCCTACAGTGAATGAAAGCCAAAGCCATTTTGGACTAACAGTTTCTTGTGTAGACGCACCAAGGCAGCAATATATAAGTCAGTTTTTCAAGGATTGAGACTCCCTTAGAACTGCAGGGCTCTGTGTTAGTTCTCACTTACTGAGCAAACAACACACGAGGGAAGTAACAGATACATTCATTTTGAAGACCTCGAAGAGGATGAACCAGAGGCAAGTTAGTGCTTTGGGAAAATATCAGATGTAGGGGCAGAGGGGGTTGGAGGAGAGATGAAGGCAGAAGATGCAGCATCTCTCTGGGAGAAATGGCAGGTGAATAGGCAGGAACTGAAGGAGTGGTGGGTGGAGCAGATGGCTCAGGGTCAAGATTCAAGTGAGATTCCTGGAGGGTGGTGACCAAGGACACCCCACAAGAGACGTGGTGGGAGGACTGCACGCGGCAGGAGTGGGGAGAGAGGCCATGGGCCTATTTGCCCATATCTGGCAACCATCTGCAGCGTTGGTCTGAACCTAACTCATTGTAAGATTGGAACAGTGAGTCCCCAGCAAGTGGAGGTAGGTTCCTCACCTTATTTCATAAGGCAGAATTTATGGTGGGAAAGAAGGTAACAGGAAAGGGAGTGGCAGTGAAAAGCATGGAGCTGAAATAGACTTTTGCAATTGACTAGAACAGTTCCCTCTTTGGGAGGTGAGGCACTAAAGCCTGGGTTGAAAGGTAGGTTATTTAATATCTCAGGGTCTCAGCTTCTCTCACCTGTAAATTAGAAGGGTTGCATTAGAAGGTTGTGATATTTCTTCTTAAATTATGATTATAGAATGCCACTTATTTATTTCTTTATCTTAGCTGACAAGTAAAACTTGTATATCCTTATAGCATTTAACATGCTGCTGCTTTCGTTGTTGCTTTGTTTTTGTTTGTTTTATTGATAGAACTGTTTAAAACACAGGATCCATGGGAAGAGGGTCAAATTTAAAGAGGCCCTTAGGGATTCATTATATGGAAAAACCAGAATTTGTTGTGTGGGGCAGTTGAAGGCATTAGAGAAAAAATCCTGGTTTCCTACTTTGAGAAATTAAAATATATATATAGCTTGCAGACCACTACCTTTGTCACCTCCCAGGAATCAGGAAGCCCAGGTGAGGATCCATCGCATTAGGAGAGTGTCACGTCATGCTCTGAGATGTGAATACCTCGTAGAATGGATAATTTAGGCTATTTAACATATGCAGATTGTCATGTGTCTAATGCAGCATTAGGATCTGGAGTCACACCCAGCGCTCTCCACTGTCTACCCCGCACTCCACCATGCCCAGATTTTATCACTCTTAGAACTGCTTTGCAAATTAGCATTCATCCATGATAGAGGCCTAGATGACAGACAAGACGTCCGATGATGCTATGAAGAAGTAACATGGGCTGAGCGTGGTGGCTCACACCTGTAATTTCAGCACTTTGGGAGGCCGAGGCAGGAGGATCACTTGAGCCCAGGAAATTCAGACCAGCCTGGGCAATATAGGGAGACCCCGTCTTTATAAAAAACTAAAAAAAAAAGAAAAAAAAATTAGCTGGGCGTGGTGGCATGTGGGAGGCTGATGTGGGAGCATTGCTTGAGCCCTAGAGGTCAAGGCTGCAGTGAGTGGAGATCGCACCACTGCACTCCAGCCTGGGCAACAGAGTGAGACCCTGTCTGAAACCCCCCACCTAAACCAAAAAGCACACAAGCAATAGGATGCTATGAAGAAACAAAAGGTTAATAATTAAAAAAAAAAAAAAAAAAACATGCACAGCACTTTGCTTTCCCATTTATCTGGTTAGTGAATGGGGGTCAGGTTTGGGAGGAACGTTATGGAGGGAGTAAGCTCACGTTTGGAGCCAAAACCAAGAGCTTAGGCCTAAGCTCTTATTTTTTGCAAGCAACACTGTGGGATGCCCATGAAAATATGATTATGGAATCCTCTCCATAAAAACAAAGTAGCTAGATCTTCAGGCGCTTCTCACTCTTATTCATGAACAGCCCCTTTTTCTTTCTGTTGACATGGAGTCAAGCAAGTGATTTCAGGGACATCTCAATGAATCACTGACCGGGTAGAGACTTGTTTCAGGAGCAGGCTTCCTAGGGGCAGGATGTGTGCAGGGCGGGCAGGAAATGAATGGGCAACGAGAACGTCATCTGGTCAATGGCACAACCATCTTTTTCTTCTGTTCTCTTTAGAGCATTTGCTCATTCAGCAAGAAAGTAGAGAACAGCTGCCGCATCTTCAGGGCTTCCTGGTTATGCTGCAAAGTGACTAGGGTCATTCAAAATGGGTCCCTGCCCTTAAGAAACTTATGCTCTATACAGAATCCCAGACATGTTTCAAGGACTTGAGAAATAATTACAAGGTAACTCACAATGTCTCTTCCTTTGAGGAAAAGATCAAAAGGGCTGTAGTACAATGAATCATCATGTTGGTGCCTGTTTGGATTGCCTAAGTGCTCCAGGGAGGCATTTGGACTGGAGGTGAACAGGAGCCAGGACTAGATTTGAGAGGCTCTTGACTTTCCCACTCCCTGCCCTGGATCTGATTCCTCCCCAGGAGCCTGGGAATTACAGTGTTGGTTCTCTGACTCACTAGGATGTCATAAAGATGGTGAGACACTGTCTGTCCTGCTCCTTCCGCCCTTTGACAGAAAGGCACCTCTAGAGATGAATACAGGGTGTTAATGCTGATTATAGCAGTTTCGATTTGCATTTCCATACACTAGACGACCTAATCCACTCTGTCTAAACATGGAAATCCCATAACTCTGCCCAACTCATCACTCCATTAATCCACTTAACCCCTGGCCAATACATAATCTAAATATTTAATCGTGTCTATTTGTTATCTGTGTTTATTCCATGTTCATTCATGGTCTGAGTCTCCTCTCTGTTTATCCATCTCAGTAGAATCTAGTCTAAACCAGGAGAATCCCAAGGAGAGGAGGAAGAGTGTCTTATCCATTTTATTCTTTTCTGGCACATAGTATTGAACTTGGCACGTAGCAGGTGTTTGATGTTAACCGGCAACAATCTCTCAGAATAATTTTTTTTTTTTTTTTTTGCATCTTCAGAGAAATATTTTATTATCACTATCGGAGAATCTTACTGTTTCCAATGCCCACCACAATGCCTGGCACATACTGTTTAATGAGAAGTTGGATAATTAATCTTGGGTCATACAATGGGAGCAGGAGAATGCGAAAAAGCAGAACTGGTCTAGAAGGGAGAAGACTTAGAATCTGTTTTTGGTTCTGCAATAAGCTAGTGTATGAGGTTGGTCAAGTCTTTTGAAGCCTCTGGGCCCTGGCTTTCTTGTTAGTCGTGTGGATGGATAGGATTAGAACCCCAATCTGCTTTGGCTCCAATATTTTGCCTAGATCTGAGGGCTATGGTATAGAAAAAGGCACAAGGAGGCGGGGGTTCATCAAATGTCAGAATGAGCGCTTCTTCCCACCATTACCACTGCCACTTAAGGACCAGGAAAATGGGCTGGAAACCAGGGCATCTGTTTCCCTCTACGCCTCCTCTTCACCCTCACTGGCTGTCCCTCACAGCCTGGGGTGGGGGGACTGCAGACATCTGCTCATTCCATCTGCATCAGCTAATGTTTATGCAGTGCCCCTGGATGCACGGGCGTGGAGTCACCTGGGGGAGGGCGTGCATGTGTGCAGAGGGCGGGAGGTGGGTCCTGATCACGCCAAAGCCTCCATATGGACTGTATTTTTCCCCATGCAAAACCCAAGTATGTGGGAGGTAGAAGGAGAGTGAAGGAGATCATAATTTATTGCTCAGTCATGTTTATTTTCACTCTTGGCTGGTTTAGGGCATTTTTCTTAATGTATTAGGGTCACAATTTTATCGACTTCAAGGATGCCTGAAAGCTCCATGTCTGTGTGTGTGTGTGTGTGTGTGTGTTTGTGAGAGAGAGAGAGAGAGAGAGTGAGCGAGACAGAGAGAGAGAGACACAGAAAGAAAGAGAGAGAGACAGAGACAGAGAGACTGTGTTAAGATGACTTGGGTTTCTCTTTTTTTGAAAATTTTTCAACTAAACACTGAATTTGAACCTAAAGCATTAGCCATCCCTTCAAAAATATGATTTCCTTCTCACAGACTACTCACTATGTCTATCACCATCCTGTCATGATCACTTTAATTGGCTTAGATAAAAAAATCAAGATCTGACTCAGCTATTTTTTTTTTAAGAGATGGCGGTCTCACTATGTTGCCCAGGCTGGTCTCAAACTCCTAGGCTCAAGTGATCCTCCTACCTTGGCCTCCCAAAGTCCTGGGAGTAGAGACATGAGCTGTGAGCCATCACACCCAGCCATTTTTTTTTTTTTTTTTTGGAGATGGAGTCTTGCTCTGTCGCCCAGGCTGGAGTGCAATGGCGTGATCTCAGCTCACTGCAACCTTCGCCTCCTGGGTTCAAGCAATGCTCCTGCCTCAGCCTCCCGAGTAGCTGGGACTACAGGCACACACCAGTACGCTCACCTAATTTTTGTATTTTTAGTAGAGATGGGGTTTCACCATGTTGACCAGACTGGTCTTGAACTCCTGACCTCAGGTGATCTGCCCGCCTCGGCCTCCCAAAGTGCTGGGATTACAGGCATTAGCCACTGCGCCCGGCCTCCAGCCATTGTTTTTTACCGATGCTTAATAGATGTACGTATTTGTGGGGTACGTGTGATGTTTTGATACATTTATATAATGTGTAATAATCAAATTAGAGTAATTGGAATACCTATCACCTCATACATTTATCTTTTCTTTATACTGGGCACATTTGAAGTATTCTCTGCTAGCTATTTAAAAATATACAATAGATTATTGTTTATTGTAGCCACTCTACTAATTTATCAAACACTGGGTCTTATTTCTTCTATCTACTGACTTAGCTATTTTTCCTTTTTTTTTTTTTGAGAAGGAGTCTCACTCTGTTGTCCAGGCTGGAGCGTAGTGGTGCCATCTCAGCTCGCTGCAACGTCTGCCTCCTGGGTTCAAGCGATTCTCCAGCCTCAGCCTCTCGAGTAGCTGGAATTACAAGCATTCATCACCACACCCGGCTAATTTTTGTATTTTTAGTAGAGATGGGGTTTTACCATGTTGGCCAGGCTGGTCTCAAACTTCTGACCTCAAGTGATCTGCCCGCCTCAGCCTCCCAAAGTGCTGGGATTACAGGCATGAGCCACCAAGCCCGACCTGATTTAGCTATTTCTAAGAGACTTCCTCAACTTCTCCTTTCCTTCACCCATCTGTATTTGTTGTCTTTAATTATAACAGTACTAGCTGCTACTTATTAAGTACTGTTAGGCCCTATGTGAAGTAGTTTATATAACTTGATGTTGGGAAGAAATATTACCCTTTTTACAGATGAGGAAATTACAGTTCAGTGAGGTTAACTGAAATTGAAACACAAGTGTGACTGTATCTGTTCCTCCCCTGCAAATGAAGTTCTGAGAAAACAGGATTTTGTTTTGGTGAGCAAACGTCAGAGTGCAGGCGGGCCTCAGTGGACCGTGGGCCCAACAAGGGGCCCAGGCAAAATTAGGGCTCTGCATTCTTAGGAGGAAAAGCAGCAAAAAGGAGGAGGCGGTGTTGAATGCAAAGAAGTGATTCTAATGTTCCAGTGTTTTCCCAAGGGCTAATCCTTAGTGGTCAACAGAGGCAAGTTCAGGTCTTCGGAAACAGCTGTGATGGCTATTGCTGTCTTGAAAGATCTTTTAGCATTGTTGAAGCTCATCTTCCAGCAGGTGAAACTTTTGATGGTGCTTTAGTTCATTCATCCAGTGTTAGGCCCTGTGCTAGGGACAGTGGTTGCAAGGATGGGTAAGTTCGGCTCCTTGCTGTAGGGACAAGCAGGGAACACTTCTTTGTCCTCTGAAGGTTTGCTGAAAAATCAGCTCACAAAAGGCCAATTTATAGGAGAAAAGGCATACTAATTTATTTAATCATAGTTTTTCATGACACAGGAGACTTCAGAATGAAGAACCAAAGATATAGGGGAAATTGCCTTTTTTTTTTTTTTTTTTTGAGATGGAGTCTTGCTCAATTGCCCAGGCTGGAGTGCAGTGGCATGATCTCGGTTCACTGCAACCTCTGCTTCCCGAGTTCAAGTGATTCTCCTACCTCAGCCTTCTGAGTACCTGGGATTACAGGCACCCGCCATCATGCCTGGCTAATTTTTGTATTTTTTTGTAGAGACGGGGTTTCACCATGTTGGCCAGGCTGGTCTTGAACTCCTGACCTCAGGTGATCCACCCGCCTCGACCTCCCAGAGTGCTAGGATTATAGACGTGAGTCACCACGCCCGGCCGAAACTGTCTATTTTTATGCTTGGGCTCAACAAAGTATGCACAGCCATGTCGAAATAATGATGGGCCAGAAATCATTATAATTAATCTGTGCTAATAGACTGAGTGGGGAAGCCCAGCAGGGCCTGTCTGTTTAGATTCTTCTTGGGATCTCTATGCAGCATTCCTTCCTTGTGGGAATGGGGCCTGGCTATCTCTGGAATGGTGGTCTTATGACCTACAGTCAAACAAGATAATTTCTTTTGTTTTCTTTCTTTTTTTTTTTTTCTCTGAGACAGAGTTTTGCTCTTGTTGCCCAGGTTGGAGTGCAACAGCGCGATCTCAGCTCACTGCAACCTCTGCCTCCCAGGTTCAAGGGATTCTCCTGCCTCAGCCTCCCAAGTAGCTGGGATTACAGGCACGTGCCACCACACCCAGCTAATTTTTTGTATTTTTAGTAGAGACAGGTTTTCACTATGTTGGCCAGGTTGATCTCAAACTCCTGACCTCAGGTGATCTGCCCACCTTGGCCTCCCAAAGTGTTAGGATTACAGGCGTGAGCCACTGCACCCAGCCCAGATAATTTCTTTATGACCAGTTTTTACACAGAAAGGCAGGGGAAAATTAGAATAATATTTGTAGGTTTTATGGCTGGTTTGGGGAAAAAGGGGTTCTGGTTTCTATGACCCAGTTTGAGGAAGAGAGATTCTAGTTTCTATGGCTAGCCCAGGGGGAGAATGAGGGGCTAGAGACAGGAAGGCAGGAGAAGCTAAGAGAAACTCTTTTGAGGCCTTCATTTGGGATATTGCTTTCTGAGCCCCAACATTGCCCTTAAGTGGCTCACAGTTTAACTCAGGATTCCTCAGTACCCAGCTGGATTGGGAACATGGTATCTACTCATGGGCTGTGTGGTCCCCATGGTCCTAAGAGAACCTCAGTTTGCACAAAGCTATGACCCTAGTTCTCTTTCCAAGCACAGAGTTTTGCCATGGCACCTGGCCTGTGATTTCAAATATACACAAATGTGAGCCCCCTCCATGGCCATGTTCAGTGGCCATTCAGTAGTAACTTGTTCTGACACCCTATGACAAAGTTTTTCTTTCTTTCTTCTTCTTTTTCTTTCTTTTTTTTTTTTTTTTGCTTATATTTATTTCTTGAGACAGGGTCTTACTCTGTTGCTCAGACTGGAGTGTAGTGGCACGATCTTGGCTCAGTGCAGACTCGACCTCCCCTGGCTCAAGTGATCCTACCTCCTCAGCCTCCCAAGTAGTTGGGACTACAGGCACATGCCACCATGCCCGGCTAATTTTTTTTGTATTCTTTTTTTTTTTTTTTTTTGAGATGGAGTTTTTGCCCTTGTTGCCCAGGCTGGAGTGCAATGGCACGATCTTGGTTCACAGCAACCTCCGCCTTCCAGGTTCAAGCGATTCTCCTGCCTCAGCCTCCAGAGTAGCTGGGATTACAGGCATGCACCACCACGCCCAGCTAATTTTGTATTTTTAGTAGAGACAGGGTTTTTCCACGTTGGTCAGGCTGGTCTCAAACTCCCAACCTCAGGTGATCTGCCCGCCTCGGCCTCCCAAAGTGCTGGGATTATAGGCATGAGCCACCACACCTGGCCTTTCTGTATTCTTTGTAGAGATAGGGTTTTGCCATGTAGCCCAGGCTGGTCTCGAACTCCTGGGCTCAAGGGATCCTCCCAAGGCACCTCAGCCTACCAAACTGCTGGGATTATAGACATGAGGCACCATGCACGACCTGACAGTGTTTTTTCTGTATTAAATTTATGCTCTTATGGGAAGGATAATGTCTTCCAAATGATCAAGGTATTGCCAAGGTGGTACTTTTTTTTTTTTGAGACAGGGTCTCTCTGTGTTGCCCAGGCTGGAGTGCAGTGGAGTGATCTTGGCTCACTGCAACCTCCACCTTTCGTGTTCAAGCAATTCTCATGCTTCAGCCTCCTGAGTAGCTTGGATTAAAGGTGACTGCCACCATGTCTGGCTAATTTTTGTAATTTTAGTAGAGATAGGGTCTCACTATGTTGCCCAGGCTGGTCTCAAACTCCTGAGCTCAAGTGATCAGCCTGCCTCGGCCTCCCAAAGTACTGGGATTATAGGCATGAGCCACTGTGCTCAGCTCTGATACTTTTAAAAATCACTTTTTGGAGTGGGCGCGGTGGCTCACGCCTGTAAATCCCAGCACTTTGGGAGGTCGAGGCAGGCAGATCACCTGAGGTCAGGAGTTTGAGACCAGCCTGGCCAACATGGTGAAACCCCATCTCTACTAAAAATACAAAAATTAGCCAGGTGTGATGGCACGCACCCGTAATCCCAGCTACTTGGGAAGCAGAGGCAGGAGAACTGCTTCAACCTGGGAGGCGGAGGTTGCAGTGAGCTGAGATGGTGCCACTGCACTTCAGCCTGGGCAACAGTGTGAGACTCCCTCAAAAAAAAAAAAAAAAAGAAAGGAAGGAAGAAAGGAAGGAAGAAAGGAAGGAAGGAAGGAGGGAAGGAAGAAAGGGAGAAAGAAAGGAAAGAAAGAAAGAAAAGAAAAGGAAGAAAGAAAGGAGAGAGAGGAAGGAAGGAAATAAAGGAAAGAAAGAAAGAAAAAGAAAGAAAGAAAAGAAAGAAAGAAAGAAAGAAGGAAGGAAGGAAAGAAAGAAAGAAAGAAAGAAAGAGAATCACTTTTTTTTTTTTTTGAGATGGAGTCTGGCTCTGTCGCCCAGGCTGGAGTGCAGTGGCGCAATCTCGGCTCACTGCAAGCTCCGCCTCCCGGGTTCATGCCATTCTCCTGCCTCAGCCTCCTGAGTAGCTGGGACTACAGTCGCCCGCCACCACGCCCAGCTAATTTTTTTTCTGTATTTTTAGTAGAGACGGTGTTTCACCATGTTAGCCAGGATGGTCTCGATCTCCTGACTTCGTGATCCGAAAAATCACTTTTTGGGGTGGGAATGGTGGCTTACGCTTGTAATCCCAGCACTTTGGGAGGCTAAGGTGGGAGAATTGCTTGAGCTCAAGAATTCGAGACTATCCTGGACAACATGATGAGACCCCATCTCTAAAAAAATTTAAAAATTAGGTGCAGGTGGTAATGCACCACTGTAGTCTCAGCTACTTAGAAGGCTGATGTGGGAGGATGACTTGAGCCCAGGAGGTCAAGGCTGCAGTGAGTTGTGATGGAGCCATTGCAGTCCAGTCTGGGCAACAAGAGAGACTCTGTCTCAAAAAACAAAACGGAAAACCAAAAAACTTGGCCGGGCACGGTGGCTCATGCCTGTAATCCCAGCACT
Organism: Gorilla gorilla gorilla; assembly: GCF_029281585.2. Classification (NCBI taxonomy): domain Eukaryota; kingdom Metazoa; phylum Chordata; class Mammalia; order Primates; family Hominidae; genus Gorilla; species Gorilla gorilla. The sequence goes on along the minus strand of NC_073229.2, from coordinate 32,824,021 downwards.
TTGGGAGGCTGAGGTCGGCGGATCACGAGGTCAAGAGATTGAGACCATTCTGGCCAACATGGTGAAACCCCGTCTCTACTAAAAGTACAAAAATTAGCTGGGCGTGGTGGCGCTCACCTGTAGTCCCAGCTACTCCGGAGGCTGAGGCAGGAGAATTGCTTGAACCCGGGAGGCGGAGGTTGCAGTGAGCCAAGATGCGCCACTGCATTCCAGCCTGGTGACAGAGCGAGACTCCGTCTCAAAAAAAAAAAAAACCAAAAACCAAAAAACCAAAAACTCCACTTTCTGATCATGGAAAAGATGTCAAACTTTCCTAAATCTTGAACTGTCCCCTTCATTCTTTTTACTACCAATCCTTTCTCTCTTACTCCTTGAAAACAGCAGGAGAGAAAGAGTGTTAGGGTAGCAATTTCAGGGTGATAAAGATGTAACCACATGTATAGCAAGGGACATTTGGGCATTTACATCAGCAATAATTCTGAAACATCAGTCAAACTACTTATTAATTCTAATATTATAGGGTTTTTTTTTTCACAGTTGAATTTAATCAGGAAAGGTGAGGATGATTTAACTTTTGGTCCTTCCAGATTTATATAGAGGATATTATTTCCCTTTCTTTCTTTCTTTCTTTCTTTCTTTCTTTCTTTCTTTCTTTCTTTCTTTCTTTCTTTCTTCCTTCCTTCCTTCCTTCCTTTCTTCCTTCCTTTCTTTCTTCCTTTCTTTCTTAGATAGGTTCTTGCTGTGTCACTGAGGCTGGAGTGCAGTGGCGTGATCACAGCTCACTGCAGCCTTGAACTCCTGGGCTCAAGTTTTCCTCCTCCCTAGTAGCTGGGACTACAGGTGTGCACCAGTACACCCGGCTAATTTTTTTATTTTTTGCAGAGCTAGGGTTTTAGGTTCTGCCTTGAACTCCTGGGCTCAAGCAATCTACCTGCCTTGGCTTCCCAAAGTGCTGGGGTTACAAGGCATGAACCACTGCGACTGGCTGGATCTTGTTTCATGACCCCTGTACATAAGCATGTAGAGCAAGCTTGTCCAACCTGTGGCCTGCAGGCCGCATGTGGCCCAGGAATGCTTTGAATGGGACTTGACACAAATTTGTAAACATTATTTTAAAATTATGTGTCTTTTTGAGATTTTTTTTAAAAGCTCGTCAGCTATTGTTAGTGTTAATGTATTAAAGTAAATTAAATTAGGTCATTAATTAATTATTATTTTTTTGAGATAGAGTATTGCTCTGTTGCCTAGGCTGGAGTGCAGTGGCGTGATCTTGGTACACTGCAACCTCTGCCTCCTGGGTTCAAGCAATTCTCCTGCCTCAGCATCCCAAGTAGCTGGGATTACAGGCACCCGCCACCATGCCAGCTAATTTTATATTTTTAGTAGACACGGGGTTGCATCATGTTGGCCAGGCTGGTCTCGAACTCCTGACCTCAAGTGATCCTCCCACCTCAGCCTCCCAAAGTGCTGGGATTACAGGCGGGAGCCACTGCACCTGGCCAATTAATTAGTTTTTTGACACAGAGTCTTGCCCTGTAGCCCAGGCTAGAATGTAGTGGTGTGATCTCTGCTCACTGCAACCTCCACCTCTTGGGTTCAAGTGATCCTCCTGCCTCAGCCTCCAGAGTAGCTGGGATTACAGGCATGCACCACCGCACCCAGCTAATTTTTGTATTTTAGTAGAGATGAAGTTTTGCTGTGTTGCCCAGGATGGTCTCAAACTCCTGAGCTCAAGTGATCCACCTGCCTCAGCTTCCCAAAGTGCTAGGATTACAGGTGTGAGCCACTGCACCCAGCCATTAGTGTATTTTATGTGTGGCCCGAGATAATTATTCTTCCAATGTGGCCCAAGGAAGTAAAAAGATTGGACACCCCTGAGTAGAGAATAAGTCCCTATGGGTGATATTAAAAACTAGTTCTAAGACATTGGATGGGACATTTACTGGGACTATATTTAGAGGTTTATTTTGGTTTTGTGTATATGTAGAGAGTTCTGAGGAAAACTTGGTCAGAGAAAACTGACTCATATTTCTTTTGGTATAGGACATGCTATGAGACCATGCAGACACTGCTCCACTACAAGAATGGAGTTTGGCCGGGCGTGGTGGCTCACGCCTGTAATCCCAACACTTTGGAAGCCTGAGGTGGGTGGATTACAAGGTCAGGGGTTCGAGACCAGCCTGGCTAACATGGTGAAACCCCGTCTCTACTAAAAATACAAAAATAGCCAGGTGTGGTGGCAGGCGCCTGTAATCCCAGCTACTTGGGAGGCTGAGGCAGGAGAATCGCTTGAGCCCAGGGGGTGGAGGTTGCAGTGAGCTGAGATCGTGCCATTGCACTCTAGCCTGGGCAACAAGAGCAAGACTCCATTTAAGAAAAAAATAAATGGGGCTTATTGGGTACAATGTACACCACTATAGAATTCATACATGTAACCAAAAACCACTTGTATTTCTAAAGCTATTGACATAAAAAAAATTAAAAGAAAAAAAGAATAGGCCTAATGAGAGCAGGGGCCTGGGGCCCACTGAAGAAACATTGATTAAGGAATTGCTGTGTGCCAGATTATGACAAATTATTAAATAGTTGTCAGGTTGAATAACACATTTTCCTCCTCAGTTCTTCCTATGTGTCCATCAATGAGAGATGAAACAGGACTACACTAGTGTTTAGTTTCTATGAATGATAGTCACAAAGTACTTTTGAGGTTTCTTTGCTTATTCAAAGACTTCTGAATCTTGCTTTGGAAAACCAAAATGCAAAGGTATACATCTGTATTAGTCCGTTTTCATGCTGCTGATAAAGCCATACCCAAGACTGGGAAGAAAAAGAGGTTTAACTGGACTTACAGTTCCACATGGCTGGGGAGGCTTCAGAATCATGGTGGGAGGTGAAAGGCACCTCTTACATGGCAGCGGCAAGAGAAAATGAGGAAGATGCAAAAGCGGAAACCCCTGATAAACCATCAGATCAGCCGGGTGTTGTGGCTCATACCTGTAATCCCAGCACTTTGGGAGGCTGAGGCAGGCAGATCACCTGAGGTCAGGAGTTCAAGACCAGCCCGGCTAAATGGTGAAACCCAGTCTCTACTAAAAATACAAAAATTAGCCAGGCGTGGTGGTGGGTGCCTCTAATCCCAGCTACTCAGGAAGCTGAGGCAGAACAATCAGTTGAACCCAGGAGGCAGAGGTTGCAGTGACAGGAGATTGAGCCATTGCCCTCCAGCCTGGGCAACAAGAGCGAAACTCCCTCTAAAAAAAAAGAAAGACAAAAAACCGTCAGATTTCATGAGACTCATTCAGTATCACAAGAACAATGTTAGGAAAGCCCCACTCCCATGATTCAATCACCTCCCACCCGGTTCAAATTGTGGAAGTTACAATTCAAGATGAGATTTGGGTGGGGACACAGCCAAACCATATCAATGTCAAAGTCAAATTTTTGTATACCTCTTGACTCAGCAATTTTGCTACTGTAACTTATCCTGAGGAGATAACTGTGGATGTCCCCAAAGTTTTAGCTGCAAGGATGTCCATCTTAGTATTGTTTATAATAATGAAAGTTTGAAACAACTTAAAGACTCAGCCACAGAGGGTTGGTTAAATAACACACAGTAAGTCCGTATAGTGGGATGCCATAGCATCATTTAAAATAGTGCTGAAGAAGGACATTTTCATGACATGGAAAAATGCTGACACTACGCTGTTATGAAAATTAAAAAAAAAAAAAAAGGTTAAGCCAGGCATGGTGTCTTCACGCCTGTAATCCCAGCACTTTGGGAGGCCAAAGTGGGCAGATCACTTGAGGTTAGGAGGCAGAGGTTGCAGTGAGCTGAGATAGTGCCATTGAAACCCACCCTGGGCAACAGAGCCAGACCTTGTCTCAAAAAAGAAAAAAAAAATTCAAAAAAGTTTAAATACACATATGCACATGATTGTATTATTGTTAAAGAATGCATATTCTTGCACAGGAAGAAAAAGACTAAGTATCTGTGGCAAAATACTAATGGCTATCTTCGGTTGGTGAGGTTATGAAAAAATTGTCTTATTTTTGAATGTTTATAATGATTACATCTTTCTTTCTGAGGCTGAGGTGGGAGGATCACTTGAGCCCAGGAATTAGAGGTTACAGTGAACTGTGATAGCACCACTGCACTCCAACGTGGGCAACAGGATGAGACTCTGTCTCTAAAAAAATGAATGCAAAACCAAAAAACAAACAAACCAAAAAAACCACAAAACACTGCATAGAAAAGCATCAGATGAGAAGCTCCTTTTGGTTGGAAGCTGGATCTACAGTAACCTCCAGTAACCCAAACTGATTGTAACTTGAATGGTAATAACATATGTTGAGGGAAGATGTTTGACCTCAGGGCCTCTATATGTTCTAAAATTCAGAGTTTTGTGTTAATATTTTAAAAATATGTTACTTAGATACAGTTTTTTTGTGTTTGTTTTTTACTTCTGTACAACTCTGAGAAGCACCCAGGGATGAACTCTATTACAATGAGGCAGGCAAAGGGTCATGTCCGTGACCTTGGTGGGCATAGCAAGTGCAAGCAGGGTGTAGGTAATAAGACAAATGGTAACGATGAGGGATACAAGGATGCTTTTTTAGAACGAATGTGCTATTTTATTTCTTTTGTTTGCAAGATATGAGATGACAATCCTGGTAAGAACTAAGCAGTGAGTTTTTTGAGTCTATCACATGATTCTGATGGTGGGTTTTTATAAAAAAAAAATTTGAGCACATGTCAACTGCTAAGCCAGCATTAAGGGGTTTATGGTGAAGACGTATCTTTTGTACAAGCTCTTTTGTGGGGAGCTACTTTTTGTTTCTCTCAATGGGGCATCCTTATGGTAAGAGGGGTGCAGAGGCTGCAGACGTTTCCAGTAGGATTGGGGGTGTTTCCCCCACTGCCCACACGTCATCACCCTAGTTAAGGTTTCTTCTTCTTTTTTTTTTTTTTTTTTTGAGATGGAGGTTTGCTCTTGTTGCCCAGGCTGGAGTGCAATGGCACAATCTCCGGCTCACCACAACCTCCGCCTCCTGGGTTCAAGTGATTCTCCGGCCTCGGCCTCCCAAGTAGCTGGGATTACAGGCATGTGCCACCACAACCCGCTAATTTTGTACTTTTAGTAGAGACGGGGTTTCTCCATGTTGGTCAGGGTGGTCTTGAACTCCCAACCTCAGGTGATCCGCCTGCCTCAGCCTCCCAAAGTGCTGGGATTACAGGCGTGAGCCACCATGCCCGGTGGTTAAGGTTAGTTCTGGTTCTTGACTAGCTGGCTAGACTGTAATCCCAAAGTGCTGGGATTACAGGTGTGAGCCACCAGGCTTTCTTTTAAATTTTTCATAGTACAAGGTCTCACTATGTTGTCCAGGCTGCCCTTGAACTCCTGGCCTCAAGAAATCCTCCTGCCTCAGCCTTCCAATATTCTCTCTAATAGAGAATATTTCCACAGCATCTTTGCTTCCGCTTGCGTTATTACATTCAATCCTCTTTGCAGTATTGTGATTATTATGATTTAGAAATGAGGAAAACAAGTTAACCCAATATGGAGGTCTGTGAGTGACACAGCTGAGGTTTGAACCCACGTCTCTGACATCAGATCTTATTCTTTTCTATCATTTTCTGCTGGCTGACGTCTCAGGGACAAAATACTATGTAATATTTGGCCAGCAATTTTCTAGCTTAAGTTGACATGGTTAGCTTTTATAGGTCGAAAAATAATAAAATATATCTTTTATATGGTATATTTTAAATAAATATTTTAGTTCTTTTTCAAATGCTTATTTCATATTGTCTACAAAATTTTACATTGTGATATAATATAAACCTGATAATATAAACGTACTTTGTATTTATAACATCCCTAAAAAATTGCAAACATTCTCAATGGAGTGAATTTTTAATCCATTTTTGCATCTTGAGAATCTGAGACTGGACAAATAGATAAGACTCTGATGACAGATATGGAAATAGAAGACATAAATCTTGGCCAGGTGCAGTGGCTCATGCCTGTAATCCCAGCACTTTGGGAGGCTGAGGCAGGCGGATCACGTGAGGTCAACAGTTCGAGACCAGCCTGGTCAACATGGCAAAACCCCATCTCTACTAAAAATACAAAAATTAGCTGGGTGTGGTGGCAGGGGCCTGTCATCCCAGCTACTCAGGAGGCTGACGCAGGAGAATTGCTTGAACCTGGGAGATGGAGGTTGCGGTGAGCCGAGATCACACCGTTGCACTCTAGCCTGGGCAACAAGAGCGAAACTCAGTCTCAAAAAAACCCCAAAAAGACCCCATAAATCTTGAGAACCTAATTCTATGTGAGAAATTATGCATTTGCTTGACTTGCAATAGTTTTTCTGTGATTAGAAAATCAGTTTGGATACGTATTTGGCAAGCGATGTGTTAATTGGAGTGGCGGGCTGTAATTGGAGTTCTTGAGAAAACTCGACATCATTAAGGTAACATTGTTTTTTGAAATGAATGTCTCTAGGGAATGGGCACATATTATCCCACTACTCCTAAAATGACCTTTGTGGGCTAGCTATTCCATGTGTGCCCCTTATTGCCATCATTGGGACTGATGATGGTGTTAAGGGGAAACTGAGGCCTTGCATTGAGAAGTGAGGTGGGCTGGGTGCAGTGCCTGTAATCCCAGCACTTTGGGAGGCTGAGATGGGAGGATTTCTTGAACCCAGAAGTTTGAGACTAACCTGGGCAGCATAGCGAGACCTCCGTCTCTATTTTTGTAAAAAAATAAAAATAAAAATTAAATTAAATTAAAAATAAAAGAGAAGCGGGGTGGGGGGAGGGGGAGGGATAGCATTGGGAGATATACCTAATGCTAGATGACGAGTTAGTGGGTGCAGCACACCAGCATGGCACATGTATACATATGTAACTAACCTGCACAATGTGCACATGTACCCTAAAACTTAAAAGTATAATAATAAAAAAAAAGTTAAAAATAAATAAATAAATAAAAGAGAAGCGAGGTGTCTGAGGCCCCCTGGAGAGTGAAGGCTCCTGACCACATACTCTGAGTGAGGATGTATAGGACCTAGATAGGAGATAACTTAAGCACTCAAGCCTTAAGAGTCAAAGGCAGACTAGAGTAATGGCCTCAAACTTTATGAGGGTGAGGACCCCTTGTTAATATCAAAGAGTTTAATGAGCCTCATGTGATAGTCGTTATACTTTTAATTACCTTATTGCTGGAAACTACTGAGTATGGATTTGCAACCTCATTGCAATTAACCCGTAGGGATCTGTGTCCTATAGGGTAGGAACCAATGGCAAGGAGCAAGGGGCCCTGGATTTTTGGTACCCAGCCTGGACACTAACATCCCCAATTCCTTTACTTTCAACTGGCTCTCCTTGGTTTTCCTATCCTATTTGCTCTGAGCATGTATAATCGGGATTATGTGAGTGAGCTCTCTGGGGAACCTTCCATTTTGTACATGTGGATACAACCTCCCAGAAAACTCCAGTGGAGTCCATCGCACTAGATACAGTTGCTCTTAGTAAGTTCATAGGGAGATAGTTTGGGCTGATTAATTTTTGTTCTTCTTTGTATGAATGAACTTTTTGATAATCACCAAGAAGCTGGATCTTGTTAACTTATCTTCTGAAATAAAATTATGCAGAAATATATATTGGTTTCCTGACCTGGAAACATATTCCCCTCCATCTGTGTTTATTATTATTATTATTTTGAGACAGGGTCTCTCTGTTGCCCAGGCTGGAGTATGATGGCACCATCATAGCTCACTGTTACCTTAAATTCCTGGGCTCAAGTATCCTGTTGTCTCAGCCTCCCGAGCAGCTAGGACTACAGCAGGTGCATGCCACAATGCCTGGTTAATTTTTTTAAAAAATTATTTATTTATTTATTTACTTGAGACAGGGTCTGGCTCTGTCACCCAGGCTGGAGTACAGTGGTGTGATCTCAGTTCATTGCAACTTCTGCCTCCCAAGCTCAACCCAACCTCCCACCTCAGCCTCCCTAGTGGCTGGGGCTATAGGCACACACTAGCATACCTGACTAATTTTTATCTTTTTTCTAGGGACGAGGTCTTACTATGTTGCTTAGGCTGGTCTCAAACTCCTAAGCTCAAACGATCTGCCCGCTTCGACCTCCCAAAATGCTGGGATTACAGGCATGAGCCACCATGCTCGGCCCTGGCTAACTTTTAAGTTTTTTTCTAGTACAGGATCTCATTATGTTGCACACGCTGCTCTTGAACTCCTGGCCTCAAGCAATCCTCCTGCCTCAGCCTTCCAAAGTGCTGGGATTATAGGCATGCGCCACTGTGTCTGCCTCCCATCTGTGTTTTCTAAATTTTCCATCATCATATGTATTTATTTGACGAATACAATGAATTTAAAAGCATACCGCTTTAATTTCTGCACTTGGGACTCTGTGGATTTGTTCTCCCCTGCCATTCTTATTCTTCTCTACTGACACTAATAGAAGCAAGCATACTACGAATCATGATGTCGGTCTAAGACCACAGTGGCCTGGTAAAGGACTGTGCACCCTCGGGGTATGCTTGGATCCAAGGGGGTAGGACTAGAGACCGTGTTCGTGGGTGGGTGGATGTTTTGGAAACCATCTACTGAATGATCTGTATTGTGTATAAAAACAATAATTTTCCAGGCAGGGCTTTTTGTTGTTGTTATTGTTATTGTCTGTCAAGCTCAGTAGTGGCTCAGCGTGAGCTCGGCGATGACAGGAGCAGTTGACAATTGGGATGGAATAGGGAATGGCTCACCTCTGAAACGCCGGCTCCATGGGAGGCTGGGGGTTTGTATAGCAGTGACATGATAATCAGAAGTGCAATTTCGCCCCAGCAATATAGATACTGTACCCAGGTCTGGCTGGGTCTTCTCTCTTTGAAGGATAAATTAAGCTGTTTACTCCTGTGCTGTATATTAACTGCCTGACCTGATTTCCATTACCCAGCATCTGGAAACTTGGTGTCTTAAGTTCCCCGGCTGAGGCGTCACCATGTCCTGAAATAAACGTTATTTCACACTAGTCTTTATTCTATAGGGAAATATCATGACATAGGGAGCTTCTTATTATTTTTTAAAATTCATGGCACTTCAGAACAGAGCACAGAGGGAGATAGAAATGCCAGTGAACTTACTTTTTAGGCCAAATTCCATCTATCCTGGTCTTTTCCAGCCAGGAACAAATTCTGCTGTTCGGTTTTCTAGGAGAAAAACTTTTAGTCTCAAGAGAGGCTAGCGCAGGCCAGGCGTGGTAGCTCACGCCTATAATCCCAGCACTTTGTGGGGCTGAGGCAGGCGGATCACCTGAGGTCGAGACCAGCCTGGCCAATGTGGTGAAACCCCATCTCTACTAAAAATACAAAAATTAGCCAGATATGGTGGTGCGCGCTTGTAATCCCAGCTACTTGGGAGGCTGAGACAGGAGAATTGCTTGAACCCGGGAGGCGGAGGTTGCAGTGAGCAGAGATGGCGCCACTGTACTCCAGCCTAGACCACAAGAGTGAAACTCCATCTAAAAAAAAGAGAGAGAGAGACAGAGGCTAGCACCAGATAATGCTTCCAAATTTTCAACACTACAATCTAGCCTAAACTGCAGTTGGTGTCCATTCACCTGACTAACCTGAGCATCTGCGGGTCTCGCTGGCTGGCGGTGACAGAGTAAATTCTGCTGGTGCAGTCATCCTGCCTTGCCTCACAGCCATTCCTCTTGGATGTTCTCTGTCCTTCCGGTTCCTTGGTGGGTGCCTTGCTTGTAACCCCTGATGGCGCCTGTTCCTTGCCATCAGCGTCTCCAGGGATGCTGCCTTATTTGCTTATTATCTTGCTTGCTGCTATTGCTTGGACCACGCTAGGGGCTACGATGTGTTCCTGCCACGTTGGGCTGATCTTCTAGGGCCACCGGCATTTCCTTGGTGGGCTGCTTTCGGGTGTAGTTATGGCACACCATTGCCCAGACCCCTTGACGCGCTATGCGTGCTGCTCCTGGTGCTGTTGTGTTGACAGATTGTCTCTCTCCTCATGCACCTCTGCTCCTTCTAAATGTTGACACTGTACCTGCCACGTACCAGGAAGCGGTGCTGTAATTGTAATAGGTTTGTTACCCAAAGCACACAGCAGGTCAACATGCTGAGACACTCGGTTGCAGCAGAGAAAGAGGGTTAATGGTAGGGCTGCCAAGTGGAAACAGGAGGAAACCATCTATCCAAGGAGTCTGGGGCAAGGGTTTTGGAATGGGCCAAAGTGTGGAGATGATTGACTGGTGGGAGTGTGCAGGGTAAAATCAAGGAATAGGGAGAGGAAGAAGCTGTATTCTCATGCTGATCCCATTCCTCTGTGGGGGTCTTCGAACTAGTTGCTGGAATTCTGGGTCTGAAAAACATCATAAGTCATCCTTAGACAAAAGCCGTATGACCCTAGTATCAGAGATCCTGTCTCTAGGAACAAGGCGGATGCAAATGGTCACCATCTAGTGCTGTGTGACTTTTAGCAGCAAGGAAGTGGGCCACAGTGCAGCCTGATTAATGCTTCATAACAACTCTACTTCTTTTTTTTTTTTTTGAGACAGAGTCTTGCTGCGACGCCCAGGCTGGAGTGCAATGGTGCGACCTCGGCTCACTGCAACTTCTGTCTCCTGGGTTCAAGCGATTCTCCTGTCTCAGCCTCCCAAGTAGCTGGGACTACAGGCGTGAGCCACCATGCCCAGCTAATTTTTGCATTTTTTATTAGAGATGGGGTTTCACCATGTTGGCCATTCTGGTCTCAAACTCCTGACCTCAAGTGATCCGCCTGCATTGGCCTCCCAAAGTTCTGAGATTACAGGCATGAGCCACCATGCCTGGCCTATAACTGTATTTCTGTCCAGACCTGGCATGCAATTCTTTTCAACTCTATGGGGACAGTTTCAGCACCCTGATGTTCCCTTGGGCCATCGCCGTGTCCCTTCCTCCTCAGCCTTGGGAGTATGTCCGGAGAATGTGGCACACTCAGGGCAAGACAATAGCAGGGTGGTTAGTGGCCAGGGCCCAGGAGCCACTGCCTGCCTGGGTTTTAATCCCAGCTCTGCCATATTTTATTTTATTTTGTTTTGTTTTATTTTATTTTGAGATGGAGTTTCGCTTTGTCGCCCAGGCTGGAGTGCAGGGGTGTGACCTCAGCTCACTGCAACCTCTGCCTCCCAGGACCAAGCAATTCTCCTGCCTCAGCCTCCTGGGTAGCTGGGATTACAGGTGCCACCACCATGCCCAGCTAATTTTTTGTACTTTTAGTAGAGATGGCGCTTCACCATGTTGGCCAGGCTGGTCTCAAACTGCTGACCTCAAGTGATCTGCCCACCTCGCCTCCCAAAGTGCTGGGATTACAGGCGTGAGCCACTGTGAGGCCCCAGCTCTGCCATCTACCATCTGTGTGTCCTTGTGCAGTTTACTCCCTCTCTGTGCTTGTCTCCTCATCTGTGAAATGAGGCTAGCACCAGCGAATCTCCTCCACAGGGCTGTGAGAAAGAATAGTGCTTGGCACATGGTAAATGTTTTTTTTTTTTTCTGAGACCAGGTCAGGCTGGCTCTACTGCCCAGGCTGGAGTGCAGTGGCACAATCTTGGCTTACTGCAACCTCCGCCTCCTGGGCTCAAGTGATCCTCCCACCTCAGCCTTACTAAGTAGCTGGGACTACAGGTGTGTGCCACCATGCCCAGCTAATTATTGCATTTTTTGAAGAGATGGGATTTTACCATGTTGCCCAGGCTGGTCTTCAAGTCCTGAGCTCAAGATATCTGCTTGCCTCGGCCTCCCAAAGTGCTGGGATTATAGGTGGGGCACTGTGCCCAACCATGGTAAGTTTTTAAGACACAATTAACTATTGTTATTATCCTGCTCTTCATGTTATTGAACACTTTTTCCTGCAGTTCTAGGTTTCCAGTGATTGCTTTGGTCTCACTAATAGAGACATGACCTTCCCTTTCCTTTTGTTGTATTTTCTTGAAAGGGCTCCCCCAGCAGACAGACCAGGGCTCCAATGATGCTGCAGTTTTAGTTTTTTCTCCACAGATCTTTCTTCCTCTAGAGTAGCACTGTCCAGTTCAGTAGCCACATGTGATCGGTGGCTACTGAGTCCTTGCAATGTAGCTAGTCATATCTGAGCTGTGCTGTTGGTGTAAAATGCATACTGGAATTCAAAGACATAGTATGAGAAAAAGAATGTGTGTATGTGTGTATATGTGGATATATATATATATATATATATATATATATATATATATATATATATATATTTGAGACAGGGTCTTGCTCTGTTGCCCAGGCTGGAGTGCAGTGGCACAATCATAGCTTACTGTAGCCTCAACCTCCTGGGCTCAAGCGATTCTCCCACCTCAGCCTCGCAAGTAGCTGGGACCACAGGCACGCACAACCATGCTTGGCTAATTTTTGTATTTTTTGTAGAGATGGGTTTTTGCAGTGTTGCCTAGGCTGGTCTTGAACTCCTGGGCTGAAATGACCCACCTGCCTTGAACTCCCAAAGTGCTGGGATTATAGATGTAACTCACTGCACCTGACCAAAATATATATATTTAAAAATTTTTTATTCTAATAGAGACAGGGTCTGGCTATGTTGCCCAGTCTAGAGTGCAGTGGCTACTCACTCCCACTACTAATCAGCATAGGAGTTTTGGCCTGCTCCACTTCTGACCTGGGCTGGTTCACCCCTCCTTAGGCAACATGGAGGCCACCATAGTGATGCTGAACTTAGTGCGGACACCTCATCAGCATCATGTGTGACAGTTCAGAACTCCTAGGCTCAAGTGGTCCTCCCACCTCAGCCTCCCAGGTAGCTGGGACTACAGGCACGTGGTTATTAATAATAACAATATCAATAATAATATTGATTGCCTGTTGAAATGATGTTTTGAATATATTGGGCTAAGGGAGATATATTATTAACATGAATTACTGCTGTTTGTAATTATCCTTTTTTTTCTTTTGAAATGGAGTCTCGCTTTGTCACTTAGGCTGGAATGCAGTGGTGCAGTCTCGGCTCACTGCAACCTCTGCCCCCAGAATTCAAGCAATTCTCCTGCCTCAGCCTCCCAAGTAGCTGAGATTACAGGTGTGTGCCATCACGCCCAGCTAATTTTTTTTTTTTTTTTTTTTTTGTATTTTTAGTAGAGACAGGGTTTCACTACATTGGTCAGGCTGGTCTCGAACTCCCCACCTCAAATGATCTGCCCGCCTCGGCCTGCCAAAGTGCTGGGATTACAAGTGTAAGTCACCACGCCCAGGCTGTTTATAATTATTCTTAATGTGGCCACTAAAACAATTTTTAAAATTACGGTAAAATATATATAATATAAAGTTTGCCATTTTAGTCTGGGTGCGGTGGCTCATGCCTGTAATCCCAGCACTTTGGGAGGCTGAGGCAGGGTGGATTACCTGAGGTCAGGAGTTCAAGATCAGCCTGGCCAACATGGTGAGACCCCTGCCTCTACTAACAATACAAAAAAATTAGTTGGGCATGGTGGCGCACATCTGTAATCCCAGCTACTAGGGAGGCTGAGGCATGAGTATCACTTGAACCTGGGAGGCAGTATTACTTTGGGCTAAGGTTCTTTGATTTCTGGAAATGTTTCATAGCCCACGGTGGTCACAATTAAATGTGGTCAGAACTACATGGGGAGCCCAATATTATTTCTAATTGCTGTGCCCCAGCCTGACAAATCCCTTTGGTTTCAGGGACTTTAACAAACCTTTATAGATAAATGTGCGTGGCTCGCTCTCTCTCTCTTTTTTTTTTTTTTTTTTTTTTGGAGAGATGAAGATCTAGCTATGTGCCCAGGCTGGTCTCAAACTCCTGGCCTCAAGAGATCTGCCTGCCTCAGCCTCCCAAAGTGTTGAGATTATAGATATGAGCCACTATGGCTGGCCCTGGCCCAATAACATTTGTCCTTCCTTCCTTCCTTCCTTCCTTCCTTCCTTCCTTCCTTCCTTCCTTCCTTCCTTCCTTCCTTCCTTTCTCTCTCTCTCTCTGTCTGTCTCTCTCTCTCTCTCTTTCTTTCTGTCTGTCTTTCCTTTTTGATACAGGGGCCTAGCTCTGTCACCAGGTGGTGTGATCATATCTCACTGTAGCCTCAACCTCATGGGCTGAAGCAATCCTCCCACCTCAGCTTCTTGAGTAGCTGGGACTACAGGTGCATGCTCTGCACTCAGCTAATTTTTGTATTTTTAGTAGACATGGGGTTTCATCATGTTGTCCAGGCTGGTCTCGAACTACTAACCTCAGGTGATCTGCCTGCCTTGACTTTCCAAAGTGCTGGGATTATAGACATGAACCACTGAGCCCAAAAACATTTCTAATATGAAGAAGTAGAGTCTAACCTAAATACACCTGTCTTTCACTAAGAAAATATTGCTCATTTCTTTTTTTTGAACTCTTCAAACATTTTTGCTTGCCCAGTTGGGAATTCTCAGTATATATATATTTACTAGTTTTACTCTCAAATTGCATAACACATTAGTAAAATTAATGTAATTTTTTTTTTTACAGAGTATAATAGAATACAGTAAATAAAATAGAGGTCTAACTCTGCCCTTTCTGGGTCTCAATGGGTCATCTTGCACATAGTCTGGGGTTTAGGAACCCTACTTTGGAAACTATTGCATCATGCTTCTTCCATTGGAAAGATGCAAAATCCCAAGAATGGAATTTGTTCTTCTCTTATTAGTGGTAGGACAGAATTATTATTACAGTCAAAACTGTCCATCTACTTACACCAAAACCTACAACAAAGTTTTGGCAATACTGTAATATTGTATGAGAATGATCCACAGCTGGGGCTTTTCTTCCCAGATGAGCAGGACACTGGCACAGGGACAAGATGTTGACGACATAGACTGTTTTCATTGTGTTTTTCTGTATAAACTCATTTACTATCATTAGTAATCATCACTGTATGAGAACTTCCAGGCTGGCAATGTTACAAACAGTAAGGCACGGAAGACTTTCTCTCAGGCTCTGTTTGATGGAAAACACACAAACCATGGGCCAAAATGGCAGGATCTGCTGGACACAGTGGCTCACTCCTGTAATCCCAGCACTTTGGAAGGTTGGGTTGGGCGGGTCACTTGAGGTTAGGAGTTTGAGACCAGCCTGGCCAACATGGTGAAACCCCGTCTCTACTAAAAATACAAAAATTAGCCAGGCATGGTGGCAGGTGTCTGTAATCCCAGCTACTCAGGAAGGTGAGGCATGAGAATCACTTGAACCCAGGAGGCGGAGGTTGCAGTGAGCCAAGATCATGCCATTGCACTCCGGCCTGGACAACAGAGCGACACTCCATCTCAAAAAACAAAAAAATGCTGGGTGTGATGGCTCATGTCTGTAATCACAGCTCTTTGGGAGGGTGAGGTGGGTGGATCACTTGGTCAGGAGATGGAGACCATCCTGCCTAACATGGTGAAACCCCGCCTCTACTAAAAATACAAAAAAAAATTAGCCAGGCGTAGTGGCAGAAGCCTGTAGTCCCAGCTACTCAGGAGACTGAGGCAGGAGAATGGCGTGAAACTAGGAGGTGGAGCTTGCAGTGAGCTGAGATCGCGCCACTGCACTCCAGCCTGGGCGACAGAGCGAGACTCCATCTCAAAACAAAAACAAAAACAAAACAAAACAAAACAAAAAACGAAAATGGCAGGATCGAGGTATATGTGAGTTACTAGCAAGACACTGAATACATAATTCCCACACAGAAGAAGATATTGAAACTTCTGTGTATTATGTCTGACATTAATTATTTGTGCTTTAAAAATGTGTGTGTGTATATATGTGTATGTGTAAATATGTGTGTATATATGTATATCTATACATACATATATGTGTATACATATGTATGTATATGTGTGTATATATATACACACACATATTTGTGTATACATATATACACATGTGTATACATATATATGTATATGTGTGTATATATATATACACACACACATTTTTACATACATATATATATATATATATATGACTTTCCTAGGAATGTCAGATTTCGGAAGTTTCTAGATGCAGCCCTCAGCAGGGAGACCTCCCCAGACCAGGAGAGGATGTGCTTAGATGGCCAGTTACACAACTGGAAGTGGCCTCTCTCTGCTGCTCCCTGTGTGTTGCGAGGATTAGTGTAATTAGAGCCTGTGCTTGTACAGCACTTTGACATTCTCAGACAAAAAGTGCTAGATGAGCGCAAAATTTTATAACTGTAATGGAATCCAAGCAAATAGCATTGTAATAAATGGGTCTTGCTGCTGATACTGCATTTAAGAGTCCCCTCTTTATTATTGCATGTTTACTCTATGTGATGAACCGAGGTGATTAATAACAATGATAATAATTACTCTTACAGCATTTTATGCTTTCAAAGGGCTTTACAACTTGTTTATTATTAATCTTTAATCTTCCCAGTTGCTGCTCTGCTAAGTCAGTGTTGTTTTTATTTTTAAAATTTTCATAGAAATGGAGAAATCAGAGGACTAGAGAGCGGGGCTGAGGTTTTCAAGTTCCCATGGCAAGTCAATGTGAGGAGCTGCTGGATTTTGATTTGGAAAGGAGAGATGTTGAATGAGCTGGAAGAGAGGGTGAGGCGGGTCGGGGAGAAGACAGGTGGAGCTCACAGTGGTAACCTTGCAGGGTTCGGTGGCAGATTGCTATGATCTGGGTGTGAGGAACCAAAGCAAGGGTGCTTGGCGAGTCTAAAGCAAAGGCAACTTGATGCGGAATGCGTAGGTGGAGGTTCCCACCTCAACGCCCACTCTGTTTAGGCCGGGTGCTCCAGTGGCATTTGTGCTATCGCCTGCGTTCATTCAGCTGGTACTTAACACCTGGTCAAGGTTGATCAAGGGGAGTAGGGCTTTGTGTCACAGCTAATTGGGTGCTATAAGGAAAAGACCCCCAAACTGTAGTGTCAGCAACTGTGCATTGCATAATCAGCTGCTTCGAATACCCACTGGGGGATTAGACTGTGATAAGCAAGTGCTGTAGGTATCTGCAAGACAAGCAGTGTGTCAATTACACTGTGGATGGCCAGATTTATGTGCTTTTTGGCAGTGCTGCTGAACTATTAATCATGTCTCATGAACAGGCCCCATGTAAACCAGTAGCAAATGGCACATCTTAAGGAGCATCCCAGCAAAAAATGTCCCATTTCCCTTATATCTTCTGCTGATGTCTAAGGTACTGAAAATGAGAATGAATACACAGAGCCATCAAGCAATAATCAAGAGCCAAGCTACCCCTTCCCCCCTTCCTTCCTTCCTTCCTTCCCTCCTTCCCTCCTTCCCTCCTTCCTTCCTTCCCTCCTTCCCTCCTTCCTTTCTCGCTTCCTTTCTTTTGAAAAATAAAAACTTAATCATGTTTTCTGAGCCAGCGAGACGGGATTTCCAATCAGCATCTGGAAATGACATATTTCACATAAAAACACACCCGTGAAACATTTTCTTTTAATGACAAAGTGAGGATTTCATGACTTTCCTCTACTTTTATTTCATGGTGGTTTAGATGGGCCATCCATATAGATTTCTTATTCCTTGCTAAGTTACATATCTCCTGAAGTGCGATACATCTAATGTCATAATTAAATGTCGTCAAGCTAATGTGTATGAGTGTTTTGAGCGTTATCACTAATTGCTGTGTTAGCATGAATTAGACAGTAAAGTAATTAGAGGCCCAAATGCAGCTGTGTCCTATGTGGTGCAGTTTCTGGGTTGGGCTGTGTGTTTGTGTCTGTGTGAGTGAGGGTGCGGTTGTGTGAACCAGCTCTGTACTCTTCCCCTTATACCTGGATTATCTCAAGGTGCTTGCTAGTCTCTCTTGTTTGTGCGGAAGTCTCTGAAATGATGTCCGGAATGGAAGCCATTGTCTGCAAGAGACAGTCCAGGTTTCTTTAAATAAGCAATTTTCTGTAATCAGTCAGCAGGGAAAGCTTCACTCTCCAGACCAGCATTAATGGAAGACAGGTTTTAGAGTTTAGAGAAAGCATGTTTATCTTCAAGACAGATTAGTTGGGGTTGGGGTGTATAAGTGTGTGGTGAGAGGGGCTGGGAGTTTTGTAAAGAAAATGGGAAGACATTTGTTTTTGTTTTTAGCCCAAGATCTTTTCTAATCTTCCCACATTTGTCAAACCCATAAGGACTCGTTCTGCTGATCGTGTGATGACTGGTCTGGACTTTTCCTCCACCTCCTCTCCCCAGTTCCCCACCCCAACTCCTCCCTGCTTTAGTACTAAACAGGAGTCAGAGGAGAGGCCAGCAAAACTCATGTTCTGGCTTCTGGCTGTCACAGTTCTCCCCATGAAGCTAAAGGCACATGACCAAGTCTTCATCACTGTGGCCTTGGGTTCAAGGGAGCCCCCGTGACCCTCCCCGGCCTCTCTCCACCCCAGGGCTCTCTGGGCATTCCCCTAGTCATCCACACCTTTTCTTTTTAGGGTGTAACTGTATCCACGATGCAGCTGATTTTAATCTCTATGGGTTTCTGCATCATGGAGCTGAGGAAGACAGCGTAACCGCCTCAGAAAGAAGTCTGTCCTCGGATAACTTATCTGACAGAGAAGCGATCACCACCTGCTTGATTTCTCAGGCAATTTTAATTCACTGCTGCTTGGCGATAGGGATTCGAAAGGGGGTGGGGGGAGTGAGAATCCTTCACTCTATTGAGTTACTCCATAAGCTGTTTCCACAGCTCCAAGATATACTGTGTGCCCGGCCTGTATCTGTTTTATTCATCCAGATTTAAAAAATAGATGTGATGGATTTATGTGTGTGCCCTGCTAATGTCTGAGCAGCTTTCATGGTAGTTTTAGCTCTTGTCCTTGAAGGACTGGCATGGCCCCTGGAGTTGCTCCTCTCCTGTGGTAGAAACAGGAAAATGAGAAAGACTCTGCTTCTGTCTGGCGGTTTTGACAAGCCTGGTCAAATTCCCATTCCCAGAGGTGCCTTGTGCCCATTAGGAAGCTGATTGCTTACGAGAGAGCCTTTGAATTCCAACAGAGACGAGATCAAGGCCTAATGTAACACATGTACGTGGGTCTCCCTTTCCTTGACCAACAGATTTTGACAGAATGGCTTGTCAACAACTAGGCCTGGGGTAAGAAGATAAAGAGTTGTCCTTTAGAAATAAACACTATCATTTCTCTTCACAATTCATAACTGCTTTTTCAACTTTTTCCTTCCATCCTCCCTCCTCCTCCTGAATCCCTACATTTTGCATGCCAGCAAAATGCTCGTACAGCCTCATCTGGAAGCCTCACTCACTGGTTCTTGCTCCTGGTGGGAGCCTGTGGCTTTTTACCTTCCAAAACATCTCCCTCCTGTTTTTAAAAAAAAGTCTGGTTGGGTGTGGTGGCTCACGCCTGTAATCCCAGCACTTTGGGAGGCTGAGATGGGAGGATCACTTGAAGTCAGGAGTTCAAGACCAGCCTGGCAAATATGGTGAGACTCTGTCTCTACTAAAAATACAAAAATTAGCTGGGTGTAGTGGCAAGTGCCTGAGTCCCAGCCACTTGTAAGGCTGAGGCAGGAGAATCACTTGAATCTGGGAGGTGGAGGTTGCAGTAAGCCTAGATCACACCACTGCACTCCAGCCTGGGTGACAGAGCGAGACTCCATCTCAAAAAAAAAAAAAAAAAATTCCTAAGCACATCTGAGGCAAATCAAATGATGCGTATCTCTAAAATGGGCAAGAGTTACCTTTAATTCCTCCCTGTTTTTGCTTGATGGGTTATGTTCACCATTCCTTGTATATTTGGTAATTTTTAATTTAAATCATTTATATTTAATACAATTTTATGAAGTCTTCACTTGGCTCTTCATCTTTCAGGTCTCAGTGTGGTTCCTATATGCTCTTGTATTATTCTGTACTCCTCCAATTAGAGTACTTACCACTTTGTGCTGTTATTGACTGTTTTCCTATCTATATCCTCCATATGATTACAAGCTTCACAAGGGCAGGGGTGTGCCTATCTTGTTCATCATTGCATGCCATTCTCTAGCATTAGGCTTGGTGCAAAAAAGATGCTCAGTAAATATTTGTTGAATGAATGCATGAAGGAATGTGTAGTTTGCTATGTATATGATACTGTGCCAAGTTATTGCAAGACTGACTCTGGGCCAGGCACGGTGGTTCATGCCTGTAATCCCAGCACTTTGGGAGGCCAAGGCGGGTGGATCAAGAGGTCAGGAGTTTAAGACCAGCCTGGCCAACATGGTGAAATCCCGTCTCTACTAAAGATACAAAAAAAAAAGAAAAAATTTAGCAGGGCATGGTGGCATGCACCTGTAATCCCAGCTACTTGGGAGGCTGGGGCAGGAGAATCACTTGAACCTGGGAGGCAGAGGTTGCAGTGAGCTGAGATCATGTCATTGCACTCTAGCCTGGGCGACAGGGCAAGCCTCTGTCTCAAAAAAATAAAATAAAGACTGACTCTGATCTTAAAAGTTAGAATGTGGTAGGGTCAATGAGACCCAGAAACACAAATCCTGAAAGTAAATCGCAGAGTGTACTGATTAATATTAGGTGTATTATATTAATATTGGATTGAGGGATGCCTAGATGGCTGGTTCTTGGGTGTGTCTGTGAGGGTGTTGCCAGAGGAGATTGACATTTAAGTTAGGGGACTGGGAGAGGAAGACCCACCCTCAATGTTGTGGACGGGGCACCATCCAATGGGCTGCCAGCGCAGCTAGAACAAAGCAGGCAGAAGAAGGGGGATTAGCTTGCTTGTTGATTCTTCCAGCTCTTTCTCTCTTCCAGTGCCGGACACTTGCTTCTGCTCCTCCTAACCTTGTACATCAGACTCCAGGCTCCTTGGCATTGGACTCAGACTCTGAGAGCCTCCTGAGGGCTCTCAGGCTTTCACTGAGAGCTGCACTGATGACTTTTCTGGTTTTGAGGCTTTTGGACTTGGACTGAGCCACGCTACCGGCCTCTCTCTCCCACCAGCTTGCAGATGGCCTATTGTGGGGACTTTGCCTTATAATCACGTGAGCCAATTCTCCCTAATATAAGCTCCCTTATCTATACCTCCTATTGGTTCTGTCTCTCTGGAGAACCCTGACTAATACACAAAGTGAGAGAATTGTCATATGAGATAATACAACAAATTATTCTGGTGGTGGTGGCGAAGAGGAAGGAGGGGATTTGGACAAATTCCTTGGAAGAGGCTGAGTTTAGATTTGGCCTTGAGAGGATGGGTGGGGTCTTGATAGATCAAGATGGAGCAGAGTGGAGGCTTGGGAGAGAAAGACAATGTGGTGGGCATTTATTGTTTTGGGACACCCAGATCCATTCACCCTACTTTTAGTAAGAGCTCTTGATTTGTTTTGGAAGCCCACCGCAATGCTCACCTTGGGTCCAAAGGACCTGAAATGAGGACTTAGAGGTGGCCGGGGATCAGGGCTTGCCTATGGGACTCAGGACTAAATATTAAAGAAGAGTTGGACAGACATTTCACAAAGAAGGCGTAACAATGGGAAATAAGTACATAAAAATATGCTGGATTGATTACAGACTGGAAGCCAGGACCTTAGCTCTCTCTCCCATCTCGCAAGAAAAAGATGAGAAGCCCGATACTAAGGAGGTGAAACCTGAAGGCAAGAAGGTTGATGCAGGTGGCAAGGTGAAAAAGGGTAACCTGACTCAAGGCTGAAAAAAACCAACAAGGGGAAGCCCCACTGCAGACACAATCCTGTCCTCTTCAGAGGAATTGGCAGGTATTCCCAATCTGCTGTGCATTCCAGAAAGACCATGTACAAGAGGAAGTACTCAACTGCTAAATCCAGGGTTGAAAAGCAAGAGGACTGTTCTTGTCACTGTTAATAAACCAGTTGCTGGTGACAAGCACGATGGTACCTGCGTGGTTAAAATTTGCAAAATGCCTAGGTACTGTCCTTTTGATGATAAGCCTGGGGAGCTGTTGAACCAGGGCAGAAGCCCTACCAGCCAGCACGTGAGAAAACGGGGCCAGCCTCTCTCCCAGGACCACTCTGCTCATCCTCACTGGGCACTGCAGAGGCAAGACAGTGGTTTTCACGAAGCAACTGGGCACTGGCTTGTTACTTTTTACTGAACCTCTGATTCTCAATTGAGTTCCTCTGGGAAGAGCACACCAGAAATTTGTTGTTTCCACCTCCTCAAAAATTGATATCAGCAATGTGAAAATCCCAAAATAGCTCACTGATGCTTACTTCAAGAAGAGGCAGCTGTGGAAGCCCAGACACCAGGAAGGTGCGATCTTCAACACAGAAAAAGAGAAATGTGAGATTACAGAGCAGAGCAAGCCCTGGTCCCCGGCCACCTCCAAGAAAGCTGTGGACTCAAAAATTTTGGCCAGGCATGGTGGCTCACGCCTGTAATTCCAGCACTTTGGGAGGCCAAGGGCAGGAGTTCAAGACCAGCCTGGCCAACATAGAGAAACCTCGTCTCTACTAAAAAAAAAAAAAAAATATATATATATATATCTATATATCTATGTCAGCCAGGTGTGGTGGCAGGTGCCTGTAGTCCCAGCTCCTTGGGAGGCTGAGGCATGAGAATCTCTTGAACCTGGGAGGTGGAGGTTGCAGTGAGCCAAGATCGTGCTACTACACTCCAGCTGGGGTGACAGAAGGAAACTCTGTCTCAAAAAAAAAAAAAAAAAAAAAAAGCTATTCTTCAGCTCCAGGGCTACCTGTGATCCATGTTTGTCCTGGAGAATGGAGTTTATCTTTTAAAATTGGTGTTTTAAGTTTCTTACAACTAGATGCAGTGGCTTACACCTGTAATCCCAGCACTTTTGGAGGCTGAGGCAGGTAGATTGCTTGAACCCAGGAGTTCAAGACCAGCCTGGGCGACATTGAGAGACCTCACCTCTAAAAAAAATACCAAAAAAAAAAAAAAAAAAATTGGCAGGGCACAGTGGCTCACGCCTGTAATCCCAGTATTTCGGTAGGCCAAGGCGGGTGGATTACGAGGTCAGGAGTTCGAGATCAGCCTGGCCAACATAGTGAAACCCCCGTCTCTACTAAAAATACAAAAATTAGCCAGGCATGTTGGCGTGCACCTGTAGTCTCAGCTACTTGGGAGGCTGAGGCAGAAGAATCGCTTAAACCCAGGAGGTGGAGGTTGCGGTGAGCCAAGATCACACCATTGCACTCCAGCTTGGGTGACAAAGCGAGACTTTGTCTCAAAAAAAAAAATTAGCCAGGGTAGTAGCACATGCCTGTAGACCCAGCTGCTTGGGAGGCTGAGATGGAAGAATCGCATGAGCCTGGGGAAGTTGAGGCTGCAGTGAGCTGTGATTGCGCCAGAGCACTGTAGACTGGATGCGGAAAAGCCCTAAAAAACAAAAATGAGTTTCTTGGAATGAAACTAATTAAAGAACAAATACATTTTATTTTTTTTATTATGATTTTTGAGACAGAGTCTCACTCTGTCGCCCAGAATGGAGTGCAGTGGCATGATCTCGGCTCACTGCAACCTCTGCCTCCCTGGTTCAAGTGATTCTCCTGCCTCAGCCTCCCGAGTAGCTGGGATTACAGGCGCATGCCACCAGGCCCAGCTAATTATTTTATTTTTAGCAGAGACAGGGTCTCACCGTGTTGGCCAGGCTGGTCTTGAACTTCTGACCTCAAATGATCCACCTGCCTTGGCCTCCCAAAGTGTTGGGATTACAGGTGTGATCCACTGAGCTCAGAGAACAAATACATTAAAAAAGAAAGAAAGAAAGAAAGAAAGAAAGAAAGAAAGAAAGAAAGAAAGAAAGAAAGAAAAGAAAGAAAGAAAGGAGAGAAAGCAAGCAAGCCGCATGCGGTGGCTCACGCTCTTTGAGAGTCCGAGGCAGGTAGATCATCTGAGATCAGGATTTCAAGACCAGCCTGGCCAACATGGTGAAACCCCATCTCTACTTTTAAGTACAAAAGTACTTTTAAATACAAAAATTAGCTGGGCGTGGTGGCAAGAGCCTTGTACTTTTAAATACAAAAATTAGCTGGGTGTGGTGGCAGGCGCCTGTAATCCCAGCTAGTCAGGAGGCTGAGTCAGGGAGAGTTGCTTGAACCCGAAGGTGGAGCTTGCAGTGAGCTGAGGACGTGCCATTGCACTCCAGCCTAGGTGACAGAGCGAGATTCCATCTCAAAAAAAAAAAAAAAAAGAAAGAAAATATGCATATTGAGGAAATGCAAATTAAAATGAATGAGGTAGCCTGGACAACATGGCAAAAACCCCTCTCTACAAAAAAAAAAAAAAAAAATACAAAAATTAGCCAGGCACAGTGGCGTGCACCTGTAGTCCCAGCTATTCAGGAGACTGAGGCAGGAGAATTGCTTGAGCCTGGGAGGTTTAGGTTGCAGTGCGCTGAGATTGCGCCATTGTACTCCAGCCCACGTGATAGAGAGAGATCTTGTTTCAAAAAAAAAAAAAAAAGAGCGAGGTGCTGTCATACCCCCACTAGAACAGCAAAAATTTCAAAGGCAACAATACAAAATGCTGGAGAGTATGTGGAGCAGCTGGAACTCTCATAGTCATACTTTGATGATTGAGGTACAAAATGGTACAACCGGTTTGAAAAATTGTTGGCAGTTGAATTCATATATATATGTAAAATAATCCAGGATTTCCCCTCTTAGATATTTACTCAAAAGAAATATATATATTATATCTATATATATCTACAAGAATGTTCATTGCAGCTTTATTCCTATGGCAAAACATTGGAAACAACCCAAATAAAATGATGGTTTTGATGAGCAAAATGTGTTGTGTCCATCCAATGCAATACTACTCAATAATAAAAAGAAATTCGACAACTTGGATGAATCATTAAAACATTTTGAGTGAAAGAAGCCACACACAAAAGATTACACACTTGATTCCATTTATATAAAGTTCAAGAACAGACAAAACTAATGTAAGGAGATAGAAATAAGAATAATGGTTGCCTGTGTGCTCAGAAGTGGATCAATAAGAAAGGGGCCTTAGAGATTTTGATTTGAGATATTGTTGTACATATTTGTTAAAATACATTGTACACTTAAGATTTGTGCACTTTTCTATATGTAAATATTACCTCGATTTTAAAAACCAGAAAATTTGGAAAAAGTTAAAAGAAGAAGCCGGGCGTGGTGGCTCACGCCTGTAATTCCAGTACTTTGGGAGGCCGAGGCGGGCAGATTACTTGAGGTCAGGAGTTTGAGATGGTTTGGCCAACATGGTGAAACCCCATCTCTACTAAAAATACAAAAATTAGCCAGACATGGTGGCGGGTGCCTGTAATCCCAGCTACTCCGGAGGCTGAGATAGGAGAATCACTTGAACCTGGGAGGTGGAGGTTGCAGTGAGCTGAGATCGCACCACTGCACTCCAGCCTGGGCGACAGAGCAAGACTTCATCTCAAAAAAAAAAAAAAAGAGAAAAATTTAAAAGAAGAAAAACTTTCCCACTCAAAGAAAATCACTATTGATATTTTGGCATAGTTCCCTGTTGTATTTTTATTTTATGTATGCTGATTTTAAAAAGTAGAGATGATGCCGGGCGCGGTGGCTCATGCC